>NC_141818.1:23189885-24532385 GCF_982586985.1 Callionymus lyra
GGGAAACCTAGAATCTTTACCAATAGACCACAGGGGAAATGGAATCGGATTCATAACATAGCTGTTTAATACTGCACGTGTGTGTCTAAACATCGAATTAAAAGGTCTCATTGGCTGACAGAACTCATTGCATAGCAAAAAAATAAGATTTCTATTGTTCCCATACCGGGAGTTGAACCCGGGCCACCTGGGTGAAAACCAGGAATCCTAACCGCTAGACCATATGGGAGATATGTCATCCAGCGAATGCTAAACAGGATCAACAAATTTTGATGGAAAAGAATGCTATTTGTTGGAATCTGATTCATAAGATAACTGTTAAATACTGCAGCCATATGTCTAAACATCGAAATAAAACGATCTCATGGGCAGAAAGAACTCATTGCACAGCCAAAAAACAAGATTTCAATTTTTCCCAAACTGGTAGTTGAACCCAGTCTACATGGGGGGAAAACAAGAATCCTTACCAATAGACCACAGGGGAAATGGGAGTCAGTGAGAATTCCATACAGTATCAACAAATTTTGATGGAAGAGAAAGCTCTAAGTTGGAATCTGATTCATAACATAGCTGTTTAATACTGCACGTGTGTGTCTAAACATTGAATTAAGGTCTCATTGGCTGACAAAACTCATTGCATAGCAAAAAAATAAGATTTCTATTGTTCCCATACCGGGAGTTGAACCCAGGCCACCTGGGTGAAAACCAGGAATACTAACCACTAGACCATATGGGAGATATGCCAAAAAGAGATTGCTAAACAGGATCAACACATTTTGATGGAAAAGAATGCTATTTGTTGGAATCTGATTCATATTATAGCTGTAAAATACTGCAGTTATGTTTCTAAACATCGAAATAAAACGATCTCGTTGGCAGAAAGAACTCATTGCACAGCCAAAAAATAAGATTTCCATTTTTCCCAATTTGGGAGTTGAACCCAGTCTACATGGGGGGAAATCTAGAATCTTTACCAATAGACCACAGGGGAAATGGGAGTCAGTTGGAATTCCATACAGTATCAATTAATTTTGATGGAAGAGAACGCTGTAAGTTGGAATCTGATTCATAACATAGCTGTTTAGTACTGCACGTGTGTGTCTAAACATCGAATTAAAAGGTCTCGTTGGATGACAAAACTCATTGCATAGCAAAAAAATAAGATTTCTATTGTTCCCATACCGGGAGTTGAACCCGGGCCACCTGGGTGAAAACCAGGAATCCTAACCGCTAGACCATATGGGAGATATGCCAAAGAGAGATTGCTAAACAGGATCAACAAATTTTGATGGAAAAGAATGCTATTTGTTGGAATCTGATTCATAAGATAACTGTAAAATACTGCAGCCATATGTCTAAACATCGAAATAAAACGATCTCATGGGCAGAAAGAACTCATTGCATAGCCAAAAAACAAGATTACAATTTTTCCCAAACTGGTAGTTGAACCCAGTCTACATGGGGGGAAAACAAGAATCCTTACCAATAGACCACAGGGGAAATGGGAGTCAGTGAGAATTCCATACAGTATCAACACATTTTGATGGAAGAGAAAGCTCTACGTTGGAATCTGATTCATAACATAGCTGTTTAATACTGCACGTGTGTGTCTAAACATCGAATTAAAAGGTCTCATTGGCTGACAAAACTCATTGCATAGCAAAAAAAATAAGATTTCTATTGTTCCCATACCGGGAGTTGAACCCCGGCCACCTGGGTGAAAACCAGGAATCCTAACCGCTAGACCATATGGGAGATATGTCATCCAGGGAATGCTAAAGAGGATCAACAAATTTTGATGGAAAAGAATGCTATTTGTTGGAATCTGATTCATATTATAGCTGTAAAATACTGCAGTTATGTTTCTAAACATCGTAATAAAACGATCTCGTGGGCAGAAAGAACTCATTGCACAGCCAAAAAATAAGATTTCCATTTTTCCCAATTTGGGAGTTGAACCCAGTCTACATGGGGGGAAATCTAGAATCTTTACCAATAGACCACAGGGGAAATTGGAGTCAGTGAGAATTCCATACAGTATCAATTAATTTTGATGGAAGAGAAAGCTGTAAGTTGGAATCTGATTCATAACATAGCTGTTTAGTACTGCACGTGTGTGTCTAAACATCGAATTAAAAGGTCTCGTTGGATGACAAAACTCATTGCATAGCAAAAAAATAAGATTTCTATTGTTCCCATACCGGGAGTTGAACCCGGGCCACCTGGGTGAAAACCAGGAATCCTAACCGCTAGACCATATGGGAGATATGCCAAAGAGAGATTGCTAAACAGGATCAACAAAGTTTGATGGAAAAGAATGCTATTTGTTGGAATCGGATTCATAAGATAACTGTAAAATACTGCAGCCATATGTCTAAACATCGAAATAAAACGATCTCATGGGCAGAAAGAACTCATTGCATAGCCAAAAAACAAGATTTCAATTTTTCCCAAACTGGTAGTTGAACCCAGTCTACATGGGGGGAAAACAAGAATCCTTACCAATAGACCACAGGTGAAATGGGAGTCAGTGAGAATTCCATACAGTATCAACTAATTTTGATGGAAGAGAAAGCTCTATGTTGGAATCTGATTCATAACATAGCTGTTTAATACTGCACGTGTGTGTCTAAACATCAAATTAAAAGGTCTCATTGGCTGACAGAACTCATTGCATAGCAAAAAAATAAGATTTCTATTGTTCCCATACCCGGAGTTGAACCCGGGCCACCTGGGTGAAAACCAGGAATCCTAACCACTAGACCATATGGGAGATATGCCAGAAAGAGATTGCTAAACAGGATCAACAAATTTTGATGGAAAAGAATGCTATTTGTTGGAATCTGATTCATAAGATAACTGTAAAATACTGCAGCTATATGTCTAAACATCGAAATAAAATGATCTCATGGGCAGAAAGAACTCATTGCATAGCCAAAAAATAAGATTTCTATTTTTCCCAAACTGGGAGTAGAACCCAGTCTACATGGGGGGAAATCTAGAATCTTTACCAATAGACCACAGGGGAAATGGGAGTCAGTGAGAATTCCATACAGTATCAATTAATTTTGATGGAAGAGAAAGCTGTAAGTTGGAATCTGAGTCATAACATAGCTGTTTAATAATGCACGTGTGTGTCTAAACATTGAATTAAAAGGTCTCATTGGATGACAAAACTCATTGCATAGCAAAAAAATAAGATTTCTATTGTTCCCATACCGGGAGTTGAACCCAGGCCACCTGGGTGAAAACCAGGAATCCTAACCGCTAGACCATATGGGAAATATGAGAGATTGCTAAACAGGATCAACAAATTTTGATGGAAAAGAATGCTATTTGTTGGAATCTGATTCATAAGATAACTGTAAAATACTGCAGCCATATGTCTAAACATCGAAATAAAACGATCTCATGGGCAGAAAGAACTCATTGCATAGCCAAAAAACAAAATTTCAATTTTTCCCAAACTGGTAGTTGAACCCAGTCTACATGGGCGGGAAACAAGACTCCTTACCAATAGACCACAGGGGAAATGGGAGTCAGTGAGAATTCCATACCGTATCAACGCATTTTGATGGAAGAGAAAGCTCTAAGTTGGAATCTGATTCATAACATAGCTGTTTAATACTGCACGTGTGTGTCTAAACATCGAATTAAAAGGTCTCATTGGATGACAAAACTCATTGCATAGCAAAAAAATAAGATTTCTATTGTTCCCATACCGGGAGTTGAACCCGGGCCACCTGGGTGAAAACCAGGAATCCTAACCGCTAGACCATATGGGAGATATGCCAAAGAGAGATTGCTAAACAGGATCAACAAATTTTGATGGAAAAGAATGCTATTTGTTGGAATCTGATTCATATTATAGCTGTAAAATACTGCAGTTATGTTTCTAAACATCGAAATAAAACGATCTCGTGGGCAGAAAGAACTCATTGCACAGCCAAAAAACAAGATTTCAATTTTTCCCAAACTGGTAGTTGAACCCAGTCTACATGGAGGGAAAACAAGAATCCTTACCAATAGACCACAGGGGAAATGGGAGTCAGTGAGAATTCCATACAGTATCAACAAATTTTGATGGAAGAGAAAGCTCTACGTTGGAATCTGATTCATAACATAGCTGTTTAATACTGCACGTGTGTGTCTAAACATCGAATTAAAAGGTCTCATTGGCTGACAAAACTCATTGCATTGCAAAAAAATAAGATTTTTATTGTTCCCATACCGGGAGTTGAACCCAGGCCACCTGGGTGAAAACCAGGAATCCTAACCGCTAGACCATATGGGAGATATGCCAAAGAGAGATTGCTAAACAGGATCAACAAATTTTGATGGAAAAGAATGCTATTTGTTGGAATCTGATTCATATTGTAGCTGTAAAATACTGCAGTTATGTTTCTAAACATCGAAATAAAACGATCTCATGGGCAGAAAGAACTCATTGCACAGCCAAAAAACAAGATTTCAATTTTTCCCAAACTGGTAGTTGAATCCAGTCTACATGGGGGGAAAACAAGAATCCTTACCAATAGACCACAGGGGAAATGGGAGTCAGTGAGAATTCCATACAGTATCAACAAATTTTGATGGAAGAGAAAGCTCTACGTTGGAATCTGATTCATAACATAGCTGTTTAATACTGCACGTGTGTGTCTAAACATCGAATTAAAAGGTCTCATTGGCTGACAAAACTCATTGAATAGCAAAAAAATAAGATTTTTATTGTTCCCATACCGGGAGTTGAACCCAGGCCACCTGGGTGAAAACCAGGAATCCTAACCGCTAGACCATATGGGAGATATGCCAAAGAGAGATTGCTAAACAGGATCAACAAATTTTGATGGAAAAGAATGCTATTTGTTGGAATCTGATTCATAAGATAACTGTAAAATACTGCAGCCATATGTCTAAACATCGAAATAAAACGATCTCATGGGCAGAAAGAACTCATTGCATAGCCAAAAAACAAGATTTCAATTTTTCCCAATTTGGGAGTTGAACCCAGTCTACATGGGGGGAAAACAAGAATCCTTACCAATAGACCACAGGGGAAATGGGAGTCAGTGAGAATTCCATACAGTATCAACAAATTTTGATGGAAGAGAAAGCTCTACGTTGGAATCTGATTCATAACATAGCTGTTTAATACTGCACGTGTGTGTCTAAACATCGAATTAAAAGGTCTCATTGGATGACAAAACTCATTGCATAGCAAAAAAATAAGATTTCTATTGTTCCCATACCGGGAGTTGAACCCAGGCCACCTGGGTGAAAACCAGGAATCCTAACCGCTAGACCATATGGGAGATATGCCAAAGAGAGATTGCTAAACAGGATCAACAAATTTTGATGGAAAAGAATGCTATTTGTTGGAATCTGATTCATATTGTAGCTGTAAAATACTGCAGTTATGTTTCTAAACATCGAAATAAAACGATCTCGTGGGCAGAAAGAACTCATTGCACAGCCAAAAAATAAGATTTCCATTTTTCCCAATTTGGGAGTTGAACCCAGTCTACATGGGGGGAAATCTAGAATCTTTACCAATAGACCACAGGGGAAATGGGAGTCAGTGAGAATTCCATACAGTATCAATTAATTTTGATGGAAGAGAAAGCTGTAAGTTGGAATCTGATTCATAACATAGCTGTTTAGTACTGCACGTGTGTGTCTAAACATCGAATTAAAAGGTCTCGTTGGATGACAAAACTCATTGCATAGCAAAAAAATAAGATTTCTATTGTTCCCATACCGGGAGTTGAACCCGGGCCACCTGGGTGAAAACCAGGAATCATAACCGCTAGACCATATGGGAGATATGCCAAAGAGAGATTGCTAAACAGGATCAACAAATTTTGATGGAAAAGAATGCTATTTGTTGGAATCGGATTCATAAGATAACTGTAAAATACTGCAGCCATATGTCTAAACATCGAAATAAAACGATCTCATGGGCAGAAAGAACTCATTGCATAGCCAAAAAACAAGATTTCAATTTTTCCCAAACTGGTAGTTGAACCCAGTCTACATGGGGGGAAAACAAGAATCCTTACCAATAGACCACAGGGGAAATGGGAGTCAGTGAGAATTCCATACAGTATCAACAAATTTTGATGGAAGAGAAAGCTCTACGTTGGAATCTGATTCATAACATAGCTGTTTAATACTGCACGTGTGTGTCTAAACATCGAATTAAAAGGTCTCATTGGATGACAAAACTCATTGCATAGCAAAAAAATAAGATTTCTATTGTTCCCATACCGGGAGTTGAACCCGGGCCACCTGGGTGAAAACCAGGAATCCTAACCGCTAGACCATATGGGAGATATGCCAAAGAGAGATTGCTAAACAGGATCAACAAATTTTGATGGAAAAGAATGCTATTTGTTGGAATCTGATTCATAAGATAACTGTAAAATACTGCAGCCATATGTCTAAACATCGAAATAAAACGATCTCATGGGCAGAAAGAACTCATTGCATAGCCAAAAAACAAGATTTCAATTTTTCCCAATTTGGGAGTTGAACCCAGTCTACATGGGGGGAAAACAAGAATCCTTACCAATAGACCACAGGGGAAATGGGAGTCAGTGAGAATTCCATACAGTATCAACAAATTTTGATGGAAGAGAAAGCTCTACGTTGGAATCTGATTCATAACATAGCTGTTTAATACTGCACGTGTGTGTCTAAACATCGAATTAAAAGGTCTCATTGGATGACAAAACTCATTGCATAGCAAAAAAATAAGATTTCTATTGTTCCCATACCGGGAGTTGAACCCAGGCCACCTGGGTGAAAACCAGGAATCCTAACCGCTAGACCATATGGGAGATATGCCAAAGAGAGATTGCTAAACAGGATCAACAAATTTTGATGGAAAAGAATGCTATTTGTTGGAATCTGATTCATATTGTAGCTGTAAAATACTGCAGTTATGTTTCTAAACATCGAAATAAAACGATCTCGTGGGCAGAAAGAACTCATTGCACAGCCAAAAAATAAGATTTCCATTTTTCCCAATTTGGGAGTTGAACCCAGTCTACATGGGGGGAAATCTAGAATCTTTACCAATAGACCACAGGGGAAATGGGAGTCAGTGAGAATTCCATACAGTATCAATTAATTTTGATGGAAGAGAAAGCTGTAAGTTGGAATCTGATTCATAACATAGCTGTTTAGTACTGCACGTGTGTGTCTAAACATCGAATTAAAAGGTCTCGTTGGATGACAAAACTCATTGCATAGCAAAAAAATAAGATTTCTATTGTTCCCATACCGGGAGTTGAACCCGGGCCACCTGGGTGAAAACCAGGAATCATAACCGCTAGACCATATGGGAGATATGCCAAAGAGAGATTGCTAAACAGGATCAACAAATTTTGATGGAAAAGAATGCTATTTGTTGGAATCGGATTCATAAGATAACTGTAAAATACTGCAGCCATATGTCTAAACATCGAAATAAAACGATCTCATGGGCAGAAAGAACTCATTGCATAGCCAAAAAACAAGATTTCAATTTTTCCCAAACTGGTAGTTGAACCCAGTCTACATGGGGGGAAAACAAAAATCCTTACCAATAGACCACAGGGGAAATGGGAGTCAGTGAGAATTCCATACAGTATCAACAAATTTTGATGGAAGAGAAAGCTCTACGTTGGAATCTGATTCATAACATAGCTGTTTAATACTGCACGTGTGTGTCTAAACATCGAATTAAAAGGTCTCATTGGATGACAAAACTCATTGCATAGCAAAAAAATAAGATTTCTATTGTTCCCATACCGGGAGTTGAACCCGGGCCACCTGGGTGAAAACCAGGAATCCTAACCGCTAGACCATATGGGAGATATGCCAAAGAGAGATTGCTAAACAGGATCAACAAATTTTGATGGAAAAGAATGCTATTTGTTGGAATCGGATTCATAAGATAACTGTAAAATACTGCAGCCATATGTCTAAACATCGAAATAAAACGATCTCATGGGCAGAAAGAACTCATTGCATAGCCAAAAAACAAGATTTCAATTTTTCCCAATTTGGGAGTTGAACCCAGTCTACATGGGGGGAAAACAAGAATCCTTACCAATAGACCACAGGGGAAATGGGAGTCAGTGAGAATTCCATACAGTATCAACAAATTTTGATGGAAGAGAAAGCTCTACGTTGGAATCTGATTCATAACATAGCTGTTTAATACTGCACGTGTGTGTCTAAACATCGAATTAAAAGGTCTCATTGGATGACAAAACTCATTGCATAGCAAAAAAATAAGATTTCTATTGTTCCCATACCGGGAGTTGAACCCAGGCCACCTGGGTGAAAACCAGGAATCCTAACCGCTAGACCATATGGGAGATATGCCAAAGAGAGATTGCTAAACAGGATCAAGAAATTTTGATGGAAAAGAATGCTATTTGTTGGAATCTGATTCATATTATAGCTGTAAAATACTGCAGTTATGTTTCTAAACATCGAAATAAAACGATCTTGTGGGCAGAAAGAACTCATTGCACAGCCAAAAAATAAGATTTCCTTTTTTCCCAATTTGGGAGTTGAACCCAGTCTACATGGGGGGAAACCTAGAATCTTTACCAATAGACCACAGGGGAAATGGAATCGGATTCATAACATAGCTGTTTAATACTGCACGTGTGTGTCTAAACATCGAATTAAAAGGTCTCATTGGCTGACAGAACTCATTGCATAGCAAAAAAATAAGATTTCTATTGTTCCCTTACCGGGAGTTGAACCCGGGCCACCTGGGTGAAAACCAGGAATCCTATCCGCTAGACCATATGGGAGATATGTCATCCAGGGAATGCTAAACAGGATCAACACATTTTGATGGAAAAGAATGCTATTTGTTGGAATCTGATTCATATTATAGCTGTAAAATACTGCAGTTATGTTTCTAAACATCGAAATAAAACGATCTCGTTGGCAGAAAGAACTCATTGCACAGCCAAAAAATAAGATTTCCATTTTTCCCAATTTGGGAGTTGAACCCAGTCTACATGGGGGGAAATCTAGAATCTTTACCAATAGACCACAGGGGAAATGGGAGTCAGTTGGAATTCCATACAGTATCAATTAATTTTGATGGAAGAGAACGCTGTAAGTTGGAATCTGATTCATAACATAGCTGTTTAGTACTGCACGTGTGTGTCTAAACATCGAATTAAAAGGTCTCGTTGGATGACAAAACTCATTGCATAGCAAAAAAATAAGATTTCTATTGTTCCCATACCGGGAGTTGAACCCGGGCCACCTGGGTGAAAACCAGGAATCCTAACCGCTAGACCATATGGGAGATATGCCAAAGAGAGATTGCTAAACAGGATCAACAAATTTTGATGGAAAAGAATGCTATTTGTTGGAATCTGATTCATAAGATAACTGTAAAATACTGCAGCCATATGTCTAAACATCGAAATAAAACGATCTCATGGGCAGAAAGAACTCATTGCATAGCCAAAAAACAAGATTACAATTTTTCCCAAACTGGTAGTTGAACCCAGTCTACATGGGGGGAAAACAAGAATCCTTACCAATAGACCACAGGGGAAATGGGAGTCAGTGAGAATTCCATACAGTATCAACACATTTTGATGGAAGAGAAAGCTCTACGTTGGAATCTGATTCATAACATAGCTGTTTAATACTGCACGTGTGTGTCTAAACATCGAATTAAAAGGTCTCATTGGCTGACAAAACTCATTGCATAGCAAAAAAAATAAGATTTCTATTGTTCCCATACCGGGAGTTGAACCCCGGCCACCTGGGTGAAAACCAGGAATCCTAACCGCTAGACCATATGGGAGATATGTCATCCAGGGAACGCTAAAGAGGATCAACAAATTTTGATGGAAAAGAATGCTATTTGTTGGAATCTGATTCATATTATAGCTGTAAAATACTGCAGTTATGTTTCTAAACATCGAAATAAAACGATCTCGTGGGCAGAAAGAACTCATTGCACAGCCAAAAAATAAGATTTCCATTTTTCCCAATTTGGGAGTTGAACCCAGTCTACATGGGGGGAAATCTAGAATCTTTACCAATAGACCACAGGGGAAATGGGAGTCAGTGAGAATTCCATACAGTATCAATTAATTTTGATGGAAGAGAAAGCTGTAAGTTGGAATCTGATTCATAACATAGCTGTTTAGTACTGCACGTGTGTGTCTAAACATCGAATTAAAAGGTCTCGTTGGATGACAAAACTCATTGCATAGCAAAAAAATAAGATTTCTATTGTTCCCATACCGGGAGTTGAACCCGGGCCACCTGGGTGAAAACCTGGAATCCTAACCGCTAGACCATATGGGAGATATGCCAAAGAGAGATTGCTAAACAGGATCAACAAATTTTGATGGAAAAGAATGCTATTTGTTGGAATCGGATTCATAAGATAAATGTAAAATACTGCAGCCATATGTCTAAACATCGAAATAAAACGATCTCATGGGCAGAAAGAACTCATTGCATAGCCAAAAAACAAGATTTCAATTTTTCCCAAACTGGTAGTTGAACCCAGTCTACATGGGGGGAAAACAAGAATCCTTACCAATAGACCACAGGTGAAATGGGAGTCAGTGAGAATTCCATACAGTATCAACTAATTTTGATGGAAGAGAAAGCTCTAAGTTGGAATCTGATTCATAACATAGCTGTTTAATACTGCACGTGTGTGTCTAAACATCAAATTAAAAGGTCTCATTGGCTGACAGAACTCATTGCATAGCAAAAAAATAAGATTTCTATTGTTCCCATACCGGGAGTTGAACCCCGGCCACCTGGGTGAAAACCAGGAATCCTAACCGCTAGACCATATGGGAGATATGTCATCCAGGGAATGCTAAAGAGGATCAACAAATTTTGATGGAAAAGAATGCTATTTGTTGGAATCTGATTCATATTATAGCTGTAAAATACTGCAGTTATGTTTCTAAACATCGAAATAAAACGATCTCGTGGGCAGAAAGAACTCATTGCACAGCCAAAAAATAAGATTTCCATTTTTCCCAATTTGGGAGTTGAACCCAGTCTACATGGGGGGAAATCTAGAATCTTTACCAATAGACCACAGGGGAAATGGGAGTCAGTGAGAATTCCATACAGTATCAATTAATTTTGATGGAAGAGAAAGCTGTAAGTTGGAATCTGATTCATAACATAGCTGTTTAGTACTGCACGTGTGTGTCTAAACATCGAATTAAAAGGTCTCGTTGGATGACAAAACTCATTGCATAGCAAAAAAATAAGATTTCTATTGTTCCCATACCGGGAGTTGAACCCGGGCCACCTGGGTGAAAACCAGGAATCCTAACCGCTAGACCATATGGGAGATATGCCAAAGAGAGATTGCTAAACAGGATCAACAAATTTTGATGGAAAAGAATGCTATTTGTTGGAATCGGATTCATAAGATAACTGTAAAATACTGCAGCCATATGTCTAAACATCGAAATAAAACGATCTCATGGGCAGAAAGAACTCATTGCATAGCCAAAAAACAAGATTTCAATTTTTCCCAAACTGGTAGTTGAACCCAGTCTACATGGGGGGAAAACAAGAATCCTTACCAATAGACCACAGGTGAAATGGGAGTCAGTGAGAATTCCATACAGTATCAACTAATTTTGATGGAAGAGAAAGCTGTAAGTTGGAATCTGAGTCATAACATAGCTGTTTAATAATGCACGTGTGTGTCTAAACATTGAATTAAAAGGTCTCATTGGATGACAAAACTCATTGCATAGCAAAAAAATAAGATTTCTATTGTTCCCATACCGGGAGTTGAACCCGGGCCACCTGGGTGAAAACCAGGAATCCTAACCGCTAGACCATATGGGAGATATGTCAAAGAGAGATTGCAAAACAGGATCAACAAATTTTGATGGAAAAGAATGCTATTTGTTGGAATCTGATTCATAAGATAACTGTAAAATACTGCAGCCATATGTCTAAACATCGAAATAAAACGATCTCATGGGCAGAAAGAACTCATTGCATAGCCAAAAAACAAAATTTCAATTTTTCCCAAACTGGTAGTTGAACCCAGTCTACATGGGCGGGAAACAAGACTCCTTACCAATAGACCACAGGGGAAATGGGAGTCAGTGAGAATTCCATACCGTATCAACGCATTTTGATGGAAGAGAAAGCTCTAAGTTGGAATCTGATTCATAACATAGCTGTTTAATACTGCACGTGTGTGTCTAAACATCGAATTAAAAGGTCTCATTGGATGACAAAACTCATTGCATAGCAAAAAAATAAGATTTCTATTGTTCCCATACCGGGAGTTGAACCCGGGCCACCTGGGTGAAAACCAGGAATCCTAACCGCTAGACCATATGGGAGATATGCCAAAGAGAGATTGCTAAACAGGATCAACAAATTTTGATGGAAAAGAATGCTATTTGTTGGAATCTGATTCATAAGATAACTGTAAAATACTGCAGCCATATGTCTAAACATCGAAATAAAACGATCTCATGGGCAGAAAGAACTCATTGCATAGCCAAAAAACAAGATTTCAATTTTTCCCAATTTGGGAGTTGAACCCAGTCTACATGGGGGGAAATCTAGAATCTTTACCAATAGACCACAGGGGAAATGGGAGTCAGTGAGAATTCCATACAGTATCAATTAATTTTGATGGAAGAGAAAGCTGTAAGTTGGAATCTGATTCATAACATAGCTGTTTAGTACTGCACGTGTGTGTCTAAACATCGAATTAAAAGGTCTCGTTGGATGACAAAACTCATTGCATAGCAAAAAAATAAGATTTCTATTGTTCCCATACCGGGAGTTGAACCCGGGCCACCTGGGTGAAAACCAGGAATCCTAACCGCTAGACCATATGGGAGATATGCCAAAGAGAGATTGCTAAACAGGATCAACAAATTTTGATGGAAAAGAATGCTATTTGTTGGAATCGGATTCAGAATCAGAATCAGAATCAGAATCAGAAAACCTTTATTAGTCCCGCGAGGGGAAATTCGGTTTAACAGCAGCACGAGAAATAAAAACACCCAGAAATAAAAACGAGAAATAAAATCTAAATGGAATAAAAGATAAATCTGCGCTATATAATATTTACACAATCATATTTACATAAATAACAAGAGGTGCAGTTAAATAGTTATCTAGGTGTGTTTTTGTTGTGGAGTCTGATGGCAGCAGGGAGGAAAGACCTGCGGTACCTCTCCCTCACACACCGGGGATGGAGCATCCTATCACTGATGGAGCTCCTCAATGCCCTCAGTGTGTGCTGGAGAGGGTGAGACAAGTTCCTCCTCATGGAGCCCAGCTTGCTCCGCATCCTCCCTCCAGTCACTTCCTCCACAGGATCCAGGGGGCGCCCTAGGACGTAACTGGCCTTCTTAATAAGGCTGTCCAGTTTAGCCCTATCCTTTGCTGTCATGCTGCTCCCCCAGCAGACCACACCGTTGAAGATGGCAGAGGCCACTACTGAGTCATAGAATGACTTCAGGAGCGGCCCCCGGACACCAAACGACCTCAACCTCCGGAGCAGGTAGAGTCTACTCCGCCCTTTTTTATAAAGAGCAGCAGTGTTATCCACCCAGTCCAAGCGGTTGTTGAGGTGAACACCCAGGAACTTGTAAGTCGTGACAATCTCAATGTCCTGTCCCTGGATGTTCAGTGGTGAGGGGGGGATGGAGGGACACCGCCGGAAATCCACGATCAACTCCTTAGTTTTGCTGGAGTTGATCTGAAGGTGGTTTTCCAGGCACCAGTCAACAAAGTCCTGGACAAGTCCCCGGTACGGCCCGTCATCCCCGTCCCTAATGAGGCCGACGATGGCGGAGTCGTCCGAGAACTTCTGCAGGTGACTGGTGGGAGACAGGTGTTGGAAGTCTGCAGTGTACAGTGAAAAGAGGAACGGTGCTAACACTGTTCCCTGGGGGACCCCTACACTGCACAGTACAGTCCTCGAAACACCATCCCGGGTCCTCACGAACTGTGGACGGTTGGTGAGGTAGTCCACAATCCAGTCCGTGAGGTGAGTGTCCGCTCCAGACAGCTCCAGCTTGTCCCTCAGGATGTTTGACCTGATGGTATTGAAAGCACTGCTTAGATCCAGGAAAAGGATCCTCACAGTGCTTCCAGGCAACTCCAGGTGAGAAAGTGCTCGGTGGAGAAGGAAGATGATGGCGTCCTCCACGCCGATGTCAGGTTGGTAGGCAAACTGCAACGGATCCATGGAGGAGCGCACCAGAGGACTCAGGTAACTAAGGACCAGCCGCTCCAGAGCCTTCATAAGGTGGGATGTCAAGGCCACAGGTCTGTAGCAGCTGGGATCCTTAGGGTGCTGAGTCTTCGGCACCGGTACCACACAGGACGTCTTCCACAGTAGTGGAACTCTTCCCAGGGTCAAGCTCATGTTGAACAGAAGTCCAACAATTTCACTTAACTGGTCAGAGCACGTCCTGAGTACTTTGCCACCGATGCCGTCTGGTCCAGGGGCCTTTGTTGTCTTGGTTCTCCTAAGCTGATTTCTCACCTGGAGAGGTGTGAGGGACAGGCTGGGATGGGGGGGCATTGTCCCCTGTGGAGTCAGCGGGGGGGCTGAAACAATACAAGCTCGGGGGAGAGGAGAAGGTAAGTGTAGAGGTGTGAATGGTTGAGCAGGGGGGGGAGCCGACACCTCAAACCTTGAAAAATAACTGTTTAAGTTGTCGGCCCAATTTTTATCCCCCGCTGCTACAGAGAGCCTGGTCTGATGTCCGGATATGGATTTCAAACCTCTCCAGACATCTCTGGTGTTGTTGTTGGCCAGACTCTCTTCCATCCTCCTCCTGTACCTCCCCTTTCCCTCCCTGATCTTTCTTCTCAGCTCCTTCTGGACTGCCATCAGATCCTCTTTGTTTCCTGACCTAAAGACTCTCTTCTTCTCCTTTAGGAGAGCCTTTATATCAGGATTGATCCAGGGTTTGTTGTTGGAGAAGCATCGTACAGTTCTTGTTGGTACAATGCTCTCCACACAGAAGTTTATGTAGTCCGTGACACATGAAGTTAGTCCGTCAATATCCTCCTTGTGGGACTCACTGAAGATGCTCCAGTCCGTGGTCTCAAAGCAGACCTGCAGAGCTTCCTCAGCTTCTTCAGACCACTTCTTGACTGAGCGAGTCACTGCTGGTTGCCTGCTCACAAGTGGCTTGTAAACAGGTAGGAGATGGACCAGACAGTGGTCAGCTCGTCCCAAAGGAGGAAGGGGGGATGATAAATAAGCGTCTTTAGTGTTCGCATAGAAAAGGTCCAGTGTGTTATTGTCTCTGGTGGCACAAGTGACGTACTGCGTGAATTTGGGCAGACAGGAAGAAAGAGATGCGTGATTAAAATCACCGGAGATGATAAAGAGGGCCTGAGGGCTCTGAGTCTGTAACCCGTTCACTACTCCAGTGATGACGTCACATGCTGCCTCCGCGCTCGCCGACGGTGGAATGTACACAAGCACCGCGACAACATGTGAAAACTCCCGTGGCAAGTAGAAAGGTCTCAGACTCAGCGCCAAAAGTTCAATGTCAGGACAGCAGTGTTGAACCTTTAAAGTAACGTGCCTGGGAAGGCACCACTTCTCGTTGACGAACACTGCCAGTCCTCCGCCCTTTCTCTTCCCGCTCATCTCCGTCCGGTCCGCGCGTAATAAGCAGAATCCATCCAGCGCAGCAATCGCGTCCGTGTGGTTCTGGTTCAGCCACGTCTCCGAGAGCATCAGCATGCTGCACCGTCGATATTCCGGGTCGAACCTGGTCGCCGCCGCGAGTTCGTCCATCTTGTTTGGCAGAGATCTCACGTTGCCCATGACGACGGACGGCAGCGCCGGTCGATAAGCTCTCCTCAGCTCCCGGCGTTTAACTCCGGCGCGGCGTCCCCGTCTCCGCTTCATAATATCCCGGGGGATGATGGGTCGCTCCTCCGGCCGCACCGCGGAGAAACGCAGCGCCAGCAGCTGATCCCGACTGTAGACGATGGCCATTACGCGCGCAGGACGCCCGTTGCGCACCAGAAAAAGCGATGAAAAACTTTCCTTTTTCACTGAAAGTTTCCAATTTTTATAGAAAACTGTCCGCGAGTCTTAAAGAGACAGTATGATGAAAAGAAAAGTTTGAAAAGACAGAGGCAAACCTCGGAAAAAAGTAATAAACCCAAAAAACACTCGGAGCTGCTGTTAAAGTCGCCGTCCTGTCGGCGCCATCTTGCATGTTGATGTTCATAAGATAACTGTAAAATACTGCAGCCATATGTCTAAACATCGAAATAAAACGATCTCATGGGCAGAAAGAACTCATTGCATAGCCAAAAAACAAGATTTCAATTTTTCCCAAACTGGTAGTTGAACCCAGTCTACATGGGGGGAAAACAAGAATCCTTACCAATAGACCACAGGTGAAATGGGAGTCAGTGAGAATTCCATACAGTATCAACTAATTTTGATGGAAGAGAAAGCTGTAAGTTGGAATCTGAGTCATAACATAGCTGTTTAATAATGCACGTGTGTGTCTAAACATTGAATTAAAAGGTCTCATTGGATGACAAAACTCATTGCATAGCAAAAAAATAAGATTTCTATTGTTCCCATACCGGGAGTTGAACCCGGGCCACCTGGGTGAAAACCAGGAATCCTAACCGCTAGACCATATGGGAGATATGTCAAAGAGAGATTGCAAAACAGGATCAACAAATTTTGATGGAAAAGAATGCTATTTGTTGGAATCTGATTCATAAGATAACTGTAAAATACTGCAGCCATATGTCTAAACATCGAAATAAAACGATCTCATGGGCAGAAAGAACTCATTGCATAGCCAAAAAACAAAATTTCAATTTTTCCCAAACTGGTAGTTGAACCCAGTCTACATGGGCGGGAAACAAGACTCCTTACCAATAGACCACAGGGGAAATGGGAGTCAGTGAGAATTCCATACCGTATCAACGCATTTTGATGGAAGAGAAAGCTCTAAGTTGGAATCTGATTCATAACATAGCTGTTTAATACTGCACGTGTGTGTCTAAACATCGAATTAAAAGGTCTCATTGGATGACAAAACTCATTGCATAGCAAAAAAATAAGATTTCTATTGTTCCCATACCGGGAGTTGAACCCGGGCCACCTGGGTGAAAACCAGGAATCCTAACCGCTAGACCATATGGGAGATATGCCAAAGAGAGATTGCTAAACAGGATCAACAAATTTTGATGGAAAAGAATGCTATTTGTTGGAATCTGATTCATAAGATAACTGTAAAATACTGCAGCCATATGTCTAAACATCGAAATAAAACGATCTCATGGGCAGAAAGAACTCATTGCATAGCCAAAAAACAAGATTTCAATTTTTCCCAATTTGGGAGTTGAACCCAGTCTACATGGGGGGAAAACAAGAATCCTTACCAATAGACCACAGGGGAAATGGGAGTCAGTGAGAATTCCATACAGTATCAACAAATTTTGATGGAAGAGAAAGCTCTACGTTGGAATCTGATTCATAACATAGCTGTTTAATACTGCACGTGTGTGTCTAAACATCGAATTAAAAGGTCTCATTGGATGACAAAACTCATTGCATAGCAAAAAAATAAGATTTCTATTGTTCCCATACCGGGAGTTGAACCCAGGCCACCTGGGTGAAAACCAGGAATCCTAACCGCTAGACCATATGGGAGATATGCCAAAGAGAGATTGCTAAACAGGATCAACAAATTTTGATGGAAAATAATGCTATTTGTTGGAATCTGATTCATATTATAGCTGTAAAATACTGCAGTTATGTTTCTAAACATCGAAATAAAACGATCTCGTGGGCAGAAAGAACTCATTGCACAGCCAAAAAACAAGATTTCAATTTTTCCCAAACTGGTAGTTGAACCCAGTCTACATGGGGGGAAAACAAGAATCCTTACCAATAGACCACAGGGGAAATGGGAGTCAGTGAGAATTCCATACAGTATCAACAAATTTTGATGGAAGAGAAAGCTCTACGTTGGAATCTGATTCATAACATAGCTGTTTAATACTGCACGTGTGTGTCTAAACATCGAATTAAAAGGTCTCATTGGCTGACAAAACTCATTGCATAGCAAAAAAATAAGATTTTTATTGTTCCCATACCGGGAGTTGAACCCAGGCCACCTGGGTGAAAACCAGGAATCCTAACCGCTAGACCATATGGGAGATATGCCAAAGAGAGATTGCTAAACAGGATCAACAAATTTTGATGGAAAAGAATGCTATTTGTTGGAATCTGATTCATATTGTAGCTGTAAAATACTGCAGTTATGTTTCTAAACATCGAAATAAAACGATCTCGTGGGCAGAAAGAACTCATTGCACAGCCAAAAAATAAGATTTCCATTTTTCCCAATTTGGGAGTTGAACCCAGTCTACATGGGGGGAAATCTAGAATCTTTACCAATAGACCACAGGGGAAATGGGAGTCAGTGAGAATTCCATACAGTATCAATTATTTTTGATGGAAGAGAAAGCTGTAAGTTGGAATCTGATTCATAACATAGCTGTTTAGTACTGCACGTGTGTGTCTAAACATCGAATTAAAAGGTCTCGTTGGATGACAAAACTCATTGCATAGCAAAAAAATAAGATTTCTATTGTTCCCATACCGGGAGTTGAACCCGGGCCACCTGGGTGAAAACCAGGAATCCTAACCGCTAGACCATATGGGAGATATGCCAAAGAGAGATTGCTAAACAGGATCAACAAATTTTGATGGAAAAGAATGCTATTTGTTGGAATCGGATTCATAAGATAACTGTAAAATACTGCAGCCATATGTCTAAACATCGAAATAAAACGATCTCATGGGCAGAAAGAACTCATTGCATAGCCAAGAAACAAGATTTCAATTTTTCCCAAACTGGTAGTTGAACCCAGTCTACATGGGGGGAAAACAAGAATCCTTACCAATAGACCACAGGGGAAATGGGAGTCAGTGCGAATTCCATACAGTATCAACAAATTTTGATGGAAGAGAAAGCTCTACGTTGGAATCTGATTCATAACATAGCTGTTTAATACTGCACGTGTGTGTCTAAACATCGAATTAAAAGGTCTCATTGGATGACAAAACTCATTGCATAGCAAAAAAATAAGATTTCTATTGTTCCCATACCGGGAGTTGAACCCGGGCCACCTGGGTGAAAACCAGGAATCCTAACCGCTAGACCATATGGGAGATATGCCAAAGAGAGATTGCTAAACAGGATCAACAAATTTTGATGGAAAAGAATGCTATTTGTTGGAATCTGATTCATAAGATAACTGTAAAATACTGCAGCCATATGTCTAAACATCGAAATAAAACGATCTCATGGGCAGAAAGAACTCATTGCATAGCCAAAAAACAAGATTTCAATTTTTCCCAATTTGGGAGTTGAACCCAGTCTACATGGGGGGAAAACAAGAATCCTTACCAATAGACCACAGGGGAAATGGGAGTCAGTGAGAATTCCATACAGTATCAACAAATTTTGATGGAAGAGAAAGCTCTACGTTGGAATCTGATTCATAACATAGCTGTTTAATACTGCACGTGTGTGTCTAAACATCGAATTAAAAGGTCTCATTGGATGACAAAACTCATTGCATAGCAAAAAAATAAGATTTCTATTGTTCCCATACCGGGAGTTGAACCCAGGCCACCTGGGTGAAAACCAGGAATCCTAACCGCTAGACCATATGGGAGATATGCCAAAGAGAGATTGCTAAACAGGATCAAGAAATTTTGATGGAAAAGAATGCTATTTGTTGGAATCGGATTCATAAGATAACTGTAAAATACTGCAGCCATATGTCTAAACATCGAAATAAAACGATCTCATGGGCAGAAAGAACTCATTGCATAGACAAAAAACAAGATTTCAATTTTTCCCAATTTGGGAGTTGAACCCAGTCTACATGGGGGGAAAACAAGAATCCTTACCAATAGACCACAGGGGAAATGGGAGTCAGTGAGAATTCCATACAGTATCAACAAATTTTGATGGAAGAGAAAGCTCTACGTTGGAATCTGATTCATAACATAGCTGTTTAATACTGCACGTGTGTGTCTAAACATCGAATTAAAAGGTCTCATTGGATGACAAAACTCATTGCATAGCAAAAAAATAAGATTTCTATTGTTCCCATACCGGGAGTTGAACCCAGGCCACCTGGGTAAAAACCAGGAATCCTAACCGCTAGACCATATGGGAGATATGCCAAAGAGAGATTGCTAAACAGGATCAACAAATTTTGATGGAAAAGAATGCTATTTGTTGGAATCTGATTCATATTATAGCTGTAAAATACTGCAGTTATGTTTCTAAACATCGAAATAAAACGATCTCGTGGGCAGAAAGAACTCATTGCGCAGCCAAAAAATAAGATTTCCTTTTTTCCCAATTTGGGAGTTGAACCCAGTCTACATGGGGGGAAACCTAGAATCTTTACCAATAGACCACAGGGGAAATGGAATCGGATTCATAACATAGCTGTTTAATACTGCACGTGTGTGTCTAAACATCGAATTAAAAGGTCTCATTGGCTGACAGAACTCATTGCATAGCAAAAAAATAAGATTTCTATTGTTCCCATACCGGGAGTTGAACCCGGGCCACCTGGGTGAAAACCAGGAATCCTAACCGCTAGACCATATGGGAGATATGTCATCCAGGGAATGCTAAACAGGATCAACAAATTTTGATGGAAAAGAATGCTATTTGTTGGAATCTGATTCATAAGATAACTGTTAAATACTGCAGCCATATGTCTAAACATCGAAATAAAACGATCTCATGGGCAGAAAGAACTCATTGCACAGCCAAAAAACAAGATTTCAATTTTTCCCAAACTGGTAGTTGAACCCAGTCTACATGGGGGGAAAACAAGAATCCTTACCAATAGACCACAGGGGAAATGGGAGTCAGTGAGAATTCCATACAGTATCAACAAATTTTGATGGAAGAGAAAGCTCTAAGTTGGAATCTGATTCATAACATAGCTGTTTAATACTGCACGTGTGTGTCTAAACATTGAATTAAGGTCTCATTGGCTGACAAAACTCATTGCATAGCAAAAAAATAAGATTTCTATTGTTCCCATACCGGGAGTTGAACCCAGGCCACCTGGGTGAAAACCAGGAATACTAACCACTAGACCATATGGGAGATATGCCAAAAAGAGATTGCTAAACAGGATCAACACATTTTGATGGAAAAGAATGCTATTTGTTGGAATCTGATTCATATTATAGCTGTAAAATACTGCAGTTATGTTTCTAAACATCGAAATAAAACGATCTCGTTGGCAGAAAGAACTCATTGCACAGCCAAAAAATAAGATTTCCATTTTTCCCAATTTGGGAGTTGAACCCAGTCTACATGGGGGGAAATCTAGAATCTTTACCAATAGACCACAGGGGAAATGGGAGTCAGTTGGAATTCCATACAGTATCAATTAATTTTGATGGAAGAGAACGCTGTAAGTTGGAATCTGATTCATAACATAGCTGTTTAGTACTGCACGTGTGTGTCTAAACATCGAATTAAAAGGTCTCGTTGGATGACAAAACTCATTGCATAGCAAAAAAATAAGATTTCTATTGTTCCCATACCGGGAGTTGAACCCGGGCCACCTGGGTGAAAACCAGGAATCCTAACCGCTAGACCATATGGGAGATATGCCAAAGAGAGATTGCTAAACAGGATCAACAAATTTTGATGGAAAAGAATGCTATTTGTTGGAATCTGATTCATAAGATAACTGTAAAATACTGCAGCCATATGTCTAAACATCGAAATAAAACGATCTCATGGGCAGAAAGAACTCATTGCATAGCCAAAAAACAAGATTACAATTTTTCCCAAACTGGTAGTTGAACCCAGTCTACATGGGGGGAAAACAAGAATCCTTACCAATAGACCACAGGGGAAATGGGAGTCAGTGAGAATTCCATACAGTATCAACACATTTTGATGGAAGAGAAAGCTCTACGTTGGAATCTGATTCATAACATAGCTGTTTAATACTGCACGTGTGTGTCTAAACATCGAATTAAAAGGTCTCATTGGCTGACAAAACTCATTGCATAGCAAAAAAAATAAGATTTCTATTGTTCCCATACCGGGAGTTGAACCCCGGCCACCTGGGTGAAAACCAGGAATCCTAACCGCTAGACCATATGGGAGATATGTCATCCAGGGAATGCTAAAGAGGATCAACAAATTTTGATGGAAAAGAATGCTATTTGTTGGAATCTGATTCATATTATAGCTGTAAAATACTGCAGTTATGTTTCTAAACATCGTAATAAAACGATCTCGTGGGCAGAAAGAACTCATTGCACAGCCAAAAAATAAGATTTCCATTTTTCCCAATTTGGGAGTTGAACCCAGTCTACATGGGGGGAAATCTAGAATCTTTACCAATAGACCACAGGGGAAATTGGAGTCAGTGAGAATTCCATACAGTATCAATTAATTTTGATGGAAGAGAAAGCTGTAAGTTGGAATCTGATTCATAACATAGCTGTTTAGTACTGCACGTGTGTGTCTAAACATCGAATTAAAAGGTCTCGTTGGATGACAAAACTCATTGCATAGCAAAAAAATAAGATTTCTATTGTTCCCATACCGGGAGTTGAACCCGGGCCACCTGGGTGAAAACCAGGAATCCTAACCGCTAGACCATATGGGAGATATGCCAAAGAGAGATTGCTAAACAGGATCAACAAAGTTTGATGGAAAAGAATGCTATTTGTTGGAATCGGATTCATAAGATAACTGTAAAATACTGCAGCCATATGTCTAAACATCGAAATAAAACGATCTCATGGGCAGAAAGAACTCATTGCATAGCCAAAAAACAAGATTTCAATTTTTCCCAAACTGGTAGTTGAACCCAGTCTACATGGGGGGAAAACAAGAATCCTTACCAATAGACCACAGGTGAAATGGGAGTCAGTGAGAATTCCATACAGTATCAACTAATTTTGATGGAAGAGAAAGCTCTATGTTGGAATCTTATTCATAACATAGCTGTTTAATACTGCACGTGTGTGTCTAAACATCAAATTAAAAGGTCTCATTGGCTGACAGAACTCATTGCATAGCAAAAAAATAAGATTTCTATTGTTCCCATACCCGGAGTTGAACCCGGGCCACCTGGGTGAAAACCAGGAATCCTAACCACTAGACCATATGGGAGATATGCCAGAAAGAGATTGCTAAACAGGATCAACAAATTTTGATGGAAAAGAATGCTATTTGTTGGAATCTGATTCATAAGATAACTGTAAAATACTGCAGCTATATGTCTAAACATCGAAATAAAATGATCTCATGGGCAGAAAGAACTCATTGCATAGCCAAAAAATAAGATTTCTATTTTTCCCAAACTGGGAGTAGAACCCAGTCTACATGGGGGGAAATCTAGAATCTTTACCAATAGACCACAGGGGAAATGGGAGTCAGTGAGAATTCCATACAGTATCAATTAATTTTGATGGAAGAGAAAGCTGTAAGTTGGAATCTGAGTCATAACATAGCTGTTTAATAATGCACGTGTGTGTCTAAACATTGAATTAAAAGGTCTCATTGGATGACAAAACTCATTGCATAGCAAAAAAATAAGATTTCTATTGTTCCCATACCGGGAGTTGAACCCAGGCCACCTGGGTGAAAACCAGGAATCCTAACCGCTAGACCATATGGGAGATATGTCAAAGAGAGATTGCTAAACAGGATCAACAAATTTTGATGGAAAAGAATGCTATTTGTTGGAATCTGATTCATAAGATAACTGTAAAATACTGCAGCCATATGTCTAAACATCGAAATAAAACGATCTCATGGGCAGAAAGAACTCATTGCATAGCCAAAAAACAAAATTTCAATTTTTCCCAAACTGGTAGTTGAACCCAGTCTACATGGGCGGGAAACAAGACTCCTTACCAATAGACCACAGGGGAAATGGGAGTCAGTGAGAATTCCATACCGTATCAACGCATTTTGATGGAAGAGAAAGCTCTAAGTTGGAATCTGATTCATAACATAGCTGTTTAATACTGCACGTGTGTGTCTAAACATCGAATTAAAAGGTCTCATTGGATGACAAAACTCATTGCATAGCAAAAAAATAAGATTTCTATTGTTCCCATACCGGGAGTTGAACCCGGGCCACCTGGGTGAAAACCAGGAATCCTAACCGCTAGACCATATGGGAGATATGCCAAAGAGAGATTGCTAAACAGGATCAACAAATTTTGATGGAAAAGAATGCTATTTGTTGGAATCTGATTCATATTATAGCTGTAAAATACTGCAGTTATGTTTCTAAACATCGAAATAAAACGATCTCGTGGGCAGAAAGAACTCATTGCACAGCCAAAAAACAAGATTTCAATTTTTCCCAAACTGGTAGTTGAACCCAGTCTACATGGGGGGAAAACAAGAATCCTTACCAATAGACCACAGGGGAAATGGGAGTCAGTGAGAATTCCATACAGTATCAACAAATTTTGATGGAAGAGAAAGCTCTACGTTGGAATCTGATTCATAACATAGCTGTTTAATACTGCACGTGTGTGTCTAAACATCGAATTAAAAGGTCTCATTGGCTGACAAAACTCATTGCATTGCAAAAAAATAAGATTTTTATTGTTCCCATACCGGGAGTTGAACCCAGGCCACCTGGGTGAAAACCAGGAATCCTAACCGCTAGACCATATGGGAGATATGCAAAAGAGAGATTGCTAAACAGGATCAAGAAATTTTGATGGAAAAGAATGCTATTTGTTGGAATCTGATTCATATTATAGCTGTAAAATACTGCAGTTATGTTTCTAAACATCGAAATAAAACGATCTTGTGGGCAGAAAGAACTCATTGCACAGCCAAAAAATAAGATTTCCTTTTTTCCCAATTTGGGAGTTGAACCCAGTCTACATGGGGGGAAACCTAGAATCTTTACCAATAGACCACAGGGGAAATGGAATCGGATTCATAACATAGCTGTTTAATACTGCACGTGTGTGTCTAAACATCGAATTAAAAGGTCTCATTGGCTGACAGAACTCATTGCATAGCAAAAAAATAAGATTTCTATTGTTCCCTTACCGGGAGTTGAACCCGGGCCACCTGGGTGAAAACCAGGAATCCTAACCGCTAGACCATATGGGAGATATGTCATCCAGGGAATGCTAAACAGGATCAACAAATTTTGATGGAAAAGAATGCTATTTGTTGGAATCTGATTCATAAGATAACTGTAAAATACTGCAGCCATATGTCTAAACATCGAAATAAAACGATCTCATGGGCAGAAAGAACTCATTGCATAGCCAAAAAACAAGATTTCAATTTTTCCCAATTTGGGAGTTGAACCCAGTCTACATGGGGGGAAAACAAGAATCCTTACCAATAGACCACAGGGGAAATGGGAGTCAGTGAGAATTCCATACAGTATCAACAAATTTTGATGGAAGAGAAAGCTCTACGTTGGAATCTGATTCATAACATAGCTGTTTAATACTGCACGTGTGTGTCTAAACATCGAATTAAAAGGTCTCATTGGCTGACAAAACTCATTGCATAGCAAAAAAATAAGATTTTTATTGTTCCCATACCGGGAGTTGAACCCAGGCCACCTGGGTGAAAACCAGGAATCCTAACCGCTAGACCATATGGGAGATATGCCAAAGAGAGATTGCTAAACAGGATCAACAAATTTTGATGGAAAAGAATGCTATTTGTTGGAATCTGATTCATATTGTAGCTGTAAAATACTGCAGTTATGTTTCTAAACATCGAAATAAAACGATCTCGTGGGCAGAAAGAACTCATTGCACAGCCAAAAAACAAGATTTCAATTTTTCCCAAACTGGTAGTTGAACCCAGTCTACATGGGGGGAAAACAAGAATCCTTACCAATAGACCACAGGGGAAATGGGAGTCAGTGAGAATTCCATACAGTATCAACAAATGTTGATGGAAGAGAAAGCTCTACGTTGGAATCTGATTCATAACATAGCTGTTTAATACTGCACGTGTGTGTCTAAACATCGAATTAAAAGGTCTCATTGGCTGACAAAACTCATTGAATAGCAAAAAAATAAGATTTTTATTGTTCCCATACCGGGAGTTGAACCCAGGCCACCTGGGTGAAAACCAGGAATCCTAACCGCTAGACCATATGGGAGATATGCCAAAGAGAGATTGCTAAACAGGATCAACAAATTTTGATGGAAAAGAATGCTATTTGTTGGAATCTGATTCATAAGATAACTGTAAAATACTGCAGCCATATGTCTAAACATCGAAATAAAACGATCTCATGGGCAGAAAGAACTCATTGCATAGCCAAAAAACAAGATTTCAATTTTTCCCAATTTGGGAGTTGAACCCAGTCTACATGGGGGGAAAACAAGAATCCTTACCAATAGACCACAGGGGAAATGGGAGTCAGTGAGAATTCCATACAGTATCAACAAATTTTGATGGAAGAGAAAGCTCTACGTTGGAATCTGATTCATAACATAGCTGTTTAATACTGCACGTGTGTGTCTAAACATCGAATTAAAAGGTCTCATTGGATGACAAAACTCATTGCATAGCAAAAAAATAAGATTTCTATTGTTCCCATACCGGGAGTTGAACCCAGGCCACCTGGGTGAAAACCAGGAATCCTAACCGCTAGACCATATGGGAGATATGCCAAAGAGAGATTGCTAAACAGGATCAACAAATTTTGATGGAAAAGAATGCTATTTGTTGGAATCTGATTCATATTATAGCTGTAAAATACTGCAGTTATGTTTCTAAACATCGAAATAAAACGATCTTGTGGCCAGAAAGAACTCATTGCACAGCCAAAAAACAAGATTTCAATTTTTCCCAAACTGGTAGTTGAACCCAGTCTACATGGGGGGAAAACAAGAATCCTTACCAATAGACCACAGGGGAAATGGGAGTCAGTGAGAATTCCATACAGTATCAACAAATTTTGATGGAAGAGAAAGCTCTACGTTGGAATCTGATTCATAACATAGCTGTTTAATACTGCACGTGTGTGTCTAAACATCGAATTAAAAGGTCTCATTGGCTGACAAAACTCATTGCATAGCAAAAAAATAAGATTTTTATTGTTCCCATACCGGGAGTTGAACCCAGGCCACCTGGGTGAAAACCAGGAATCCTAACCGCTAGACCATATGGGAGATATGCCAAAGAGAGATTGCTAAACAGGATCAACAAATTTTGATGGAAAAGAATGCTATTTGTTGGAATCTGATTCATATTGTAGCTGTAAAATACTGCAGTTTTGTTTCTAAACATCGAAATAAAACGATCTCGTGGGCAGAAAGAACTCATTGCACAGCCAAAAAATAAGATTTCCATTTTTCCCAATTTGGGAGTTGAACCCAGTCTACATGGGGGGAAATCTAGAATCTTTACCAATAGACCACAGGGGAAATGGGAGTCAGTGAGAATTCCATACAGTATCAATTAATTTTGATGGAAGAGAAAGCTGTAAGTTGGAATCTGATTCATAACATAGCTGTTTAGTACTGCACGTGTGTGTCTAAACATCGAATTAAAAGGTCTCGTTGGATGACAAAACTCATTGCATAGCAAAAAAATAAGATTTCTATTGTTCCCATACCGGGAGTTGAACCCGGGCCACCTGGGTGAAAACCAGGAATCCTAACCGCTAGACCATATGGGAGATATGCCAAAGAGAGATTGCTAAACAGGATCAACAAATTTTGATGGAAAAGAATGCTATTTGTTGGAATCGGATTCATAAGATAACTGTAAAATACTGCAGCCATATGTCTAAACATCGAAATAAAACGATCTCATGGGCAGAAAGAACTCATTGCATAGCCAAAAAACAAGATTTCAATTTTTCCCAAACTGGTAGTTGAACCCAGTCTACATGGGGGGAAAACAAGAATCCTTACCAATAGACCACAGGGGAAATGGGAGTCAGTGAGAATTCCATACAGTATCAACAAATTTTGATGGAAGAGAAAGCTCTACGTTGGAATCTGATTCATAACATAGCTGTTTAATACTGCACGTGTGTGTCTAAACATCGAATTAAAAGGTCTCATTGGATGACAAAACTCATTGCATAGCAAAAAAATAAGATTTCTATTGTTCCCATACCGGGAGTTGAACCCGGGCCACCTGGGTGAAAACCAGGAATCCTAACCGCTAGACCATATGGGAGATATGCCAAAGAGAGATTGCTAAACAGGATCAACAAATTTTGATGGAAAAGAATGCTATTTGTTGGAATCTGATTCATAAGATAACTGTAAAATACTGCAGCCATATGTCTAAACATCGAAATAAAACGATCTCATGGGCAGAAAGAACTCATTGCATAGCCAAAAAACAAGATTTCAATTTTTCCCAATTTGGGAGTTGAACCCAGTCTACATGGGGGGAAAACAAGAATCCTTACCAATAGACCACAGGGGAAATGGGAGTCAGTGAGAATTCCATACAGTATCAACAAATTTTGATGGAAGAGAAAGCTCTACGTTGGAATCTGATTCATAACATAGCTGTTTAATACTGCACGTGTGTGTCTAAACATCGAATTAAAAGGTCTCATTGGATGACAAAACTCATTGCATAGCAAAAAAATAAGATTTCTATTGTTCCCATACCGGGAGTTGAACCCAGGCCACCTGGGTGAAAACCAGGAATCCTAACCGCTAGACCATATGGGAGATATGCCAAAGAGAGATTGCTAAACAGGATCAAGAAATTTTGATGGAAAAGAATGCTATTTGTTGGAATCTGATTCATATTATAGCTGTAAAATACTGCAGTTATGTTTCTAAACATCGAAATAAAACGATCTTGTGGGCAGAAAGAACTCATTGCACAGCCAAAAAATAAGATTTCCTTTTTTCCCAATTTGGGAGTTGAACCCAGTCTACATGGGGGGAAACCTAGAATCTTTACCAATAGACCACAGGGGAAATGGAATCGGAATCATAACATAGCTGTTTAATACTGCACGTGTGTGTCTAAACATCGAATTAAAAGGTCTCATTGGCTGACAGAACTCATTGCATAGCAAAAAAATAAGATTTCTATTGTTCCCTTACCGGGAGTTGAACCCGGGCCACCTGGGTGAAAACCAGGAATCCTAACCGCTAGACCATATGGGAGATATGTCATCCAGGGAATGCTAAACAGGATCAACAAATTTTGATGGAAAAGAATGCTATTTGTTGGAATCTGATTCATAAGATAACTGTAAAATACTGCAGCCATATGTCTAAACATCGAAATAAAACGATCTCATGGGCAGAAAGAACTCATTGCATAGCCAAAAAACAAGATTTCAATTTTTCCCAAACTGGTAGTTGAACCCAGTCTACATGGGGGGAAAACAAGAATCCTTACCAATAGACCACAGGGGAAATGGGAGTCAGTTAGAATTCCATACAGTATCAATTAATTTTGATGGAAGAGAACGCTGTAAGTTGGAATCTGATTCATAACATAGCTGTTTAGTACTGCACGTGTGTGTCTAAACATCGAATTAAAAGGTCTCGTTGGATGACAAAACTCATTGCATAGCAAAAAAATAAGATTTCTATTGTTCCTATACCGGGAGTTGAACCCGGGCCACCTGGGTGAAAACCAGGAATCCTAGCCGCTAGACCATATGGGAGATATGCCAAAGAGAGATTGCTAAACAGGATCAACAAATTTTGATGGAAAAGAATGCTATTTGTTGGAATCTGATTCATAAGATAACTGTAAAATACTGCAGCCATATGTCTAAACATCGAAATAAAACGATCTCATGGGCAGAAAGAACTCATTGCATAGCCAAAAAACAAGATTTCAATTTTTCCCAATTTGGGAGTTGAACCCAGTCTACATGGGGGGAAAACAAGAATCCTTACCAATAGACCACAGGGGAAATGGGAGTCAGTGAGAATTCCATACAGTATCAACAAATTTTGATGGAAGAGAAAGCTCTACGTTGGAATCTGATTCATAACATAGCTGTTTAATACTGCACGTGTGTGTCTAAACATCGAATTAAAAGGTCTCATTGGATGACAAAACTCATTGCATAGCAAAAAAATAAGATTTCTATTGTTCCCATACCGGGAGTTGAACCCGGGCCACCTGGGTGAAAACCAGGAATCCTAACCGCTAGACCATATGGGAGATATGCCAAAGAGAGATTGCTAAACAGGATCAACAAATTTTGATGGAAAAGAATGCTATTTGTTGGAATCTGATTCATAAGATAACTGTAAAATACTGCAGCCATATGTCTAAACATCGAAATAAAACGATCTCATGGGCAGAAAGAACTCATTGCATAGCCAAAAAACAAGATTTCAATTTTTCCCAATTTGGGAGTTGAACCCAGTCTACATGGGGGGAAAACAAGAATCCTTACCAATAGACCACAGGGGAAATGGGAGTCAGTGAGAATTCCATACAGTATCAACAAATTTTGATGGAAGAGAAAGCTCTACGTTGGAATCTGATTCATAACATAGCTGTTTAATACTGCACGTGTGTGTCTAAACATCGAATTAAAAGGTCTCATTGGATGACAAAACTCATTGCATAGCAAAAAAATAAGATTTCTATTGTTCCCATACCGGGAGTTGAACCCAGGCCACCTGGGTGAAAACCAGGAATCCTAACCGCTAGACCATATGGGAGATATGCCAAAGAGAGATTGCTAAACAGGATCAACAAATTTTGATGGAAAAGAATGCTATTTGTTGGAATCTGATTCATATTATAGCTGTAAAATACTGCAGTTATGTTTCTAAACATCGAAATAAAACGATCTTGTGGCCAGAAAGAACTCATTGCACAGCCAAAAAACAAGATTTCAATTTTTCCCAAACTGGTAGTTGAACCCAGTCTACATGGGGGGAAAACAAGAATCCTTACCAATAGACCACAGGGGAAATGGGAGTCAGTGAGAATTCCATACAGTATCAACAAATTTTGATGGAAGAGAAAGCTCTACGTTGGAATCTGATTCATAACATAGCTGTTTAATACTGCACGTGTGTGTCTAAACATCGAATTAAAAGGTCTCATTGGCTGACAAAACTCATTGCATAGCAAAAAAATAAGATTTTTATTGTTCCCATACCGGGAGTTGAACCCAGGCCACCTGGGTGAAAACCAGGAATCCTAACCGCTAGACCATATGGGAGATATGCCAAAGAGAGATTGCTAAACAGGATCAACAAATTTTGATGGAAAAGAATGCTATTTGTTGGAATCTGATTCATATTGTAGCTGTAAAATACTGCAGTTATGTTTCTAAACATCGAAATAAAACGATCTCGTGGGCAGAAAGAACTCATTGCACAGCCAAAAAATAAGATTTCCATTTTTCCCAATTTGGGAGTTGAACCCAGTCTACATGGGGGGAAATCTAGAATCTTTACCAATAGACCACAGGGGAAATGGGAGTCAGTGAGAATTCCATACAGTATCAATTAATTTTGATGGAAGAGAAAGCTGTAAGTTGGAATCTGATTCATAACATAGCTGTTTAGTACTGCACGTGTGTGTCTAAACATCGAATTAAAAGGTCTCGTTGGATGACAAAACTCATTGCATAGCAAAAAAATAAGATTTCTATTGTTCCCATACCGGGAGTTGAACCCGGGCCACCTGGGTGAAAACCAGGAATCCTAACCGCTAGACCATATGGGAGATATGCCAAAGAGAGATTGCTAAACAGGATCAACAAATTTTGATGGAAAAGAATGCTATTTGTTGGAATCTGATTCATATTATAGCTGTAAAATACTGCAGTTATGTTTCTAAACATCGAAATAAAACGATCTTGTGGCCAGAAAGAACTCATTGCACAGCCAAAAAACAAGATTTCAATTTTTCCCAAACTGGTAGTTGAACCCAGTCTACATGGGGGGAAAACAAGAATCCTTACCAATAGACCACAGGGGAAATGGGAGTCAGTGAGAATTCCATACAGTATCAACAAATTTTGATGGAAGAGAAAGCTCTACGTTGGAATCTGATTCATAACATAGCTGTTTAATACTGCACGTGTGTGTCTAAACATCGAATTAAAAGGTCTCATTGGCTGACAAAACTCATTGCATAGCAAAAAAATAAGATTTTTATTGTTCCCATACCGGGAGTTGAACCCAGGCCACCTGGGTGAAAACCAGGAATCCTAACCGCTAGACCATATGGGAGATATGCCAAAGAGAGATTGCTAAACAGGATCAACAAATTTTGATGGAAAAGAATGCTATTTGTTGGAATCTGATTCATATTGTAGCTGTAAAATACTGCAGTTATGTTTCTAAACATCGAAATAAAACGATCTCGTGGGCAGAAAGAACTCATTGCACAGCCAAAAAATAAGATTTCCATTTTTCCCAATTTGGGAGTTGAACCCAGTCTACATGGGGGGAAATCTAGAATCTTTACCAATAGACCACAGGGGAAATGGGAGTCAGTGAGAATTCCATACAGTATCAATTAATTTTGATGGAAGAGAAAGCTGTAAGTTGGAATCTGATTCATAACATAGCTGTTTAGTACTGCACGTGTGTGTCTAAACATCGAATTAAAAGGTCTCGTTGGATGACAAAACTCATTGCATAGCAAAAAAATAAGATTTCTATTGTTCCCATACCGGGAGTTGAACCCGGGCCACCTGGGTGAAAACCAGGAATCCTAACCGCTAGACCATATGGGAGATATGCCAAAGAGAGATTGCTAAACAGGATCAACAAATTTTGATGGAAAAGAATGCTATTTGTTGGAATCGGATTCATAAGATAACTGTAAAATACTGCAGCCATATGTCTAAACATCGAAATAAAACGATCTCATGGGCAGAAAGAACTCATTGCATAGCCAAAAAACAAGATTTCAATTTTTCCCAAACTGGTAGTTGAACCCAGTCTACATGGGGGGAAAACAAGAATCCTTACCAATAGACCACAGGGGAAATGGGAGTCAGTGAGAATTCCATACAGTATCAACAAATTTTGATGGAAGAGAAAGCTCTACGTTGGAATCTGATTCATAACATAGCTGTTTAATACTGCACGTGTGTGTCTAAACATCGAATTAAAAGGTCTCATTGGATGACAAAACTCATTGCATAGCAAAAAAATAAGATTTCTATTGTTCCCATACCGGGAGTTGAACCCGGGCCACCTGGGTGAAAACCAGGAATCCTAACCGCTAGACCATATGGGAGATATGCCAAAGAGAGATTGCTAAACAGGATCAACAAATTTTGATGGAAAAGAATGCTATTTGTTGGAATCTGATTCATATTGTAGCTGTAAAATACTGCAGTTATGTTTCTAAACATCGAAATAAAACGATCTCGTGGGCAGAAAGAACTCATTGCACAGCCAAAAAATAAGATTTCCATTTTTCCCAATTTGGGAGTTGAACCCAGTCTACATGGGGGGAAATCTAGAATCTTTACCAATAGACCACAGGGGAAATGGGAGTCAGTGAGAATTCCATACAGTATCAATTAATTTTGATGGAAGAGAAAGCTGTAAGTTGGAATCTGATTCATAACATAGCTGTTTAGTACTGCACGTGTGTGTCTAAACATCGAATTAAAAGGTCTCGTTGGATGACAAAACTCATTGCATAGCAAAAAAATAAGATTTCTATTGTTCCCATACCGGGAGTTGAACCCGGGCCACCTGGGTGAAAACCAGGAATCCTAACCGCTAGACCATATGGGAGATATGCCAAAGAGAGATTGCTAAACAGGATCAACAAATTTTGATGGAAAAGAATGCTATTTGTTGGAATCGGATTCATAAGATAACTGTAAAATACTGCAGCCATATGTCTAAACATCGAAATAAAACGATCTCATGGGCAGAAAGAACTCATTGCATAGCCAAAAAACAAGATTTCAATTTTTCCCAAACTGGTAGTTGCACCCAGTCTACATGGGGGGAAAACAAGAATCCTTACCAATAGACCACAGGGGAAATGGGAGTCAGTGAGAATTCCATACAGTATCAACAAATTTTGATGGAAGAGAAAGCTCTACGTTGGAATCTGATTCATAACATAGCTGTTTAATACTGCACGTGTGTGTCTAAACATCGAATTAAAAGGTCTCATTGGATGACAAAACTCATTGCATAGCAAAAAAATAAGATTTCTATTGTTCCCATACCGGGAGTTGAACCCGGGCCACCTGGGTGAAAACCAGGAATCCTAACCGCTAGACCATATGGGAGATATGCCAAAGAGAGATTGCTAAACAGGATCAACAAATTTTGATGGAAAAGAATGCTATTTGTTGGAATCTGATTCAGAAGATAACTGTAAAATACTGCAGCCATATGTCTAAACATCGAAATAAAATGATCTCATGGGCAGAAAGAACTCATTGCATAGCCAAAAAACAAGATTTCAATTTTTCCCAATTTGGGAGTTGAACCCAGTCTACATGGGGGGAAAACAAGAATCCTTACCAATAGACCACAGGGGAAATGGGAGTCAGTGAGAATTCCATACAGTATCAACAAATTTTGATGGAAGAGAAAGCTCTACGTTGGAATCTGATTCATAACATAGCTGTTTAATACTGCACGTGTGTGTCTAAACATCGAATTAAAAGGTCTCATTGGATGACAAAACTCATTGCATAGCAAAAAAATAAGATTTCTATTGTTCCCATACCGGGAGTTGAACCCAGGCCACCTGGGTGAAAACCAGGAATCCTAACCGCTAGACCATATGGGAGATATGCCAAAGAGAGATTGCTAAACAGGATCAAGAAATTTTGATGGAAAAGAATGCTATTTGTTGGAATCTGATTCATATTATAGCTGTAAAATACTGCAGTTATGTTTCTAAACATCGAAATAAAACGATCTTGTGGGCAGAAAGAACTCATTGCACAGCCAAAAAATAAGATTTCCTTTTTTCCCAATTTGGGAGTTGAACCCAGTCTACATGGGGGGAAACCTAGAATCTTTACCAATAGACCACAGGGGAAATGGAATCGGATTCATAACATAGCTGTTTAATACTGCACGTGTGTGTCTAAACATCGAATTAAAAGGTCTCATTGGCTGACAGAACTCATTGCATAGCAAAAAAATAAGATTTCTATTGTTCCCTAACCGGGAGTTGAACCAGGGCCACCTGGGTGAAAACCAGGAATCCTAACCGCTAGACCATATGGGAGATATGTCATCCAGGGAATGCTAAACAGGATCAACAAGTTTTGATGGAAAAGAATGCTATTTGTTGGAATCTGATTCATAAGATAACTGTAAAATACTGCAGCCATATGTCTAAACATCGAAATAAAACGATCTCATGGGCAGAAAGAACTCATTGCATAGCCAAAAAACAAGATTTCAATTTTTCCCAAACTGGTAGTTGAACCCAGTCTACATGGGGGGAAAACAAGAATCCTTACCAATAGACCACAGGGGAAATGGGAGTCAGTGAGAATTCCATACAGTATCAACAAATTTTGATGGAAGAGAAAGCTCTAAGTTGGAATCTGATTCATAACATAGCTGTTTAATACCGCACGTGTGTGTCTAAACATTGAATTAAGGTCTCATTGGCTGACAAAACTCATTGCATAGCAAAAAAATAAGATTTCTATTGTTCCCATACCGGGAGTTGAACCCGGGCCACCTGGGTGAAAACCAGGAATCCTAACCGCTAGACCATATGGGAGATATGTCATCCAGGGAATGCTAAACAGGATCAACAAATTTTGATGGAAAATAATGCTATTTGTTGGAATCTGATTCATATTATAGCTGTAAAATACTGCAGTTATGTTTCTAAACATCGAAATAAAACGATCTCGTGGGCAGAAAGAACTCATTGCACAGCCAAAAAATAAGCTTTCCATTTTTCCCAATTTGGGAGTTGAACCCAGTCTACATGAGGGGAAATCTAGAATCTTTACCAATAGACCACAGGGGAAATGGGAGTCAGTTAGAATTCCATACAGTATCAATTAATTTTGATGGAAGAGAACGCTGTAAGTTGGAATCTGATTCATAACATAGCTGTTTAGTACTGCACGTGTGTGTCTAAATATCGAATTAAAAGGTCTCGTTGGATGACAAAACTCATTGCATAGGAAAGAAATAAGATTTCTATTGTTCCCATACGGTGAGTTGAACCCAGGCCACCTGGGTGAAAACCAGGAATCCTAACCGCTAGACCATATGGGAGATATGTCATCCAGGGAATGCTAAACAGGATCAACAAATTTTGATGGAAAATAATGCTATTTGTTGGAATCTGATTCATATTATAGCTGTAAAATACTGCAGTTATGTTTCTAAACATCGAAATAAAACGATCTCGTGGGCAGAAAGAACTCATTGCACAGCCAAAAAATAAGCTTTCCATTTTTCCCAATTTGGGAGTTGAACCCAGTCTACATGGGGGGAAATCTAGAATCTTTACCAATAGACCACAGGGGAAATGGGAGTCAGTTAGAATTCCATACAGTATCAATTAATTTTGATGGAAGAGAACGCTGTAAGTTGGAATCTGATTCATAACATAGCTGTTTAGTACTGCACGTGTGTGTCTAAACATCGAATTAAAAGGTCTCGTTGGATGACAAAACTCATTGCATGACAAAAAAATAAGATTTCTATTGTTCCTATACCGGGAGTTGAACCCGGGCCACCTGGGTGAAAACCAGGAATCCTAGCCGCTAGACCATATGGGAGATATGCCAAAGAGAGATTGCTAAACAGGATCAACAAATTTTGATGGAAAAGAATGCTATTTGTTGGAATCTGATTCATAAGATAACTGTAAAATACTGCAGCCATATGTCTAAACATCGAAATAAAACGATCACATGGGCAGAAAGAACTCATTGCATAGCCAAAAAACAAGATTACAATTTTTCCCAAACTGGTAGTTGAACCCAGTCTACATGGGGGGAAAACAAGAATCCTTACCAATAGACCACAGGGGAAATGGGAGTCAGTGAGAATTCCATACAGTATCAATTAATTTTGATGGAAGAGAAAGCTGTAACTTGGAATCTGATTCATAACATAGCTGTTTAGTACTGCATGTGTGTGTCTAAACATCGAATTAAAAGGTCTCGTTGGATGACAAAACTCATTGCATAGCAAAAAAATAAGATTTCTATTGTTCCCATACCGGGAGTTGAACCCGGGCCACCTGGGTGAAAACCAGGAATCCTAACCGCTAGACCATATGGGAGATATGCCAAAGAGAGATTGCTAAACAGGATCAACAAATTTTGATGGAAAAGAATGCTATTTGTTGGAATCTGATTCATAAGATAACTGTAAAATACTGCAGCCATATGTCTAAACATCGAAATAAAACGATCTCATGGGCAGAAAGAACTCATTGCATAGCCAAAAAACAAGATTTCAATTTTTCCCAAACTGGTAGTTGAACCCAGTCTACATGGGGGGAAATCTAGAATCTTTACCAATAGACCACAGGGGAAATGGGAGTCAGTGAGAATTCCATACAGTATCAATTAATTTTGATGGAAGAGAAAGCTGTAAGTTGGAATCTGATTCATAACATAGCTGTTTAGTACTGCACGTGTGTGTCTAAACATCGAATTAAAAGGTCTCGTTGGATGACAAAACTCATTGCATAGCAAAAAAATAAGATTTCTATTGTTCCCATACCGGGAGTTGAACCCGGGCCACCTGGGTGAAAACCAGGAATCCTAACCGCTAGACCATATGGGAGACATGCCAAAGAGAGATTGCTAAACAGGATCAACAAATTTTGATGGAAAAGAATGCTATTTGTTGGAATCTGATTCATATTATAGCTGTAAAATACTGCAGTTATGTTTCTAAACATCGAAATAAAACGATCTCGTGGGCAGAAAGAACTCATTGCACAGCCAAAAAACAAGATTTCAATTTTTCCCAAACTGGTAGTTGAACCCAGTCTACATGGGGGGAAAACAAGAATCCTTACCAATAGACCACAGGGGAAATGGGAGTCAGTGAGAATTCCATACAGTATCAACAAATTTTGATAGAAGAGAAAGCTCTACGTTGGAATCTGATTCATAACATAGCTGTTTAATACTGCACGTGTGTGTCTTAACATCGAATTAAAAGGTCTCATTGGCTGACAAAACTCATTGCATAGCAAAAAAATAAGATTTTTATTGTTCCCATACCGGGAGTTGAACCCAGGCCACCTGGGTGAAAACCAGGAATCCTAACCGCTAGACCATATGGGAGATATGCCAAAGAGAGATTGCTAAACAGGATCAACAAATTTTGATGGAAAAGAATGCTATTTGTTGGAATCTGATTCATATTATAGCTGTAAAATACTGCAGTTATGTTTCTAAACATCGAAATAAAATGATCTCGTGGGCAGAAAGAACTCATTGCACAGCCAAAAAATAAGATTTCCATTTTTCCCAATTTGGGAGTTGAACCCAGTCTACATGGGGGGAAATCTAGAATCTTTACCAATAGACCACAGGGGAAATGGGAGTCAGTGAGAATTCCATACAGTATCAATTAATTTTGATGGAAGAGAAAGCTGTAAGTTGGAATCTGATTCATAACATAGCTGTTTAGTACTGCACGTGTGTGTCTAAACATCGAATTAAAAGGTCTCGTTGGATGACAAAACTCATTGCATAGCAAAAAAATAAGATTTCTATTGTTCCCATACCGGGAGTTGAACCCGGGCCACCTGGGTGAAAACCAGGAATCCTAACCGCTAGACCATATGGGAGATATGCCAAAGAGAGATTGCTAAACAGGATCAACAAATTTTGATGGAAAAGAATGCTATTTGTTGGAATCTGATTCATAAGATAACTGTAAAATACTGCAGCCATATGTCTAAACATCGAAATAAAACGATCTCATGGGCAGAAAGAACTCATTGCATAGCCAAAAAACAAGATTTCAATTTTTCCCAAACTGGTAGTTGAACCCAGTCTACATGGGGGGAAATCTAGAATCTTTACCAATAGACCACAGGGGAAATGGGAGTCAGTGAGAATTCCATACAGTATCAATTAATTTTGATGGAAGAGAAAGCTGTAAGTTGGAATCTGATTCATAACATAGCTGTTTAGTACTGCACGTGTGTGTCTAAACATCGAATTAAAAGGTCTCGTTGGATGACAAAACTCATTGCATAGCAAAAAAATAAGATTTCTATTGTTCCCATACCGGGAGTTGAACCCGGGCCACCTGGGTGAAAACCAGGAATCCTAACCGCTAGACCATATGGGAGATATGCCAAAGAGAGATTGCTAAACAGGATCAACAAATTTTGATGGAAAAGAATGCTATTTGTTGGAATCTGATTCATATTATAGCTGTAAAATACTGCAGTTATGTTTCTAAACATCGAAATAAAACGATCTCGTGGGCAGAAAGAACTCATTGCACAGCCAAAAAACAAGATTTCAATTTTTCCCAAACTGGTAGTTGAACCCAGTCTACATGGGGGGAAAACAAGAATCCTTACCAATAGACCACAGGGGAAATGGGAGTCAGTGAGAATTCCATACAGTATCAACAAATTTTGATAGAAGAGAAAGCTCTACGTTGGAATCTGATTCATAACATAGCTGTTTAATACTGCACGTGTGTGTCTAAACATCGAATTAAAAGGTCTCATTGGCTGACAAAACTCATTGCATAGCAAAAAAATAAGATTTTTATTGTTCCCATACCGGGAGTTGAACCCAGGCCACCTGGGTGAAAACCAGGAATCCTAACCGCTAGACCATATGGGAGATATGCCAAACAGAGATTGCTAAACAGGATCAACAAATTTTGATGGAAAAGAATGCTATTTGTTGGAATCTGATTCATATTATAGCTGTAAAATACTGCAGTTATGTTTCTAAACATCGAAATAAAATGATCTCGTGGGCAGAAAGAACTCATTGCACAGCCAAAAAATAAGATTTCCATTTTTCCCAATTTGGGAGTTGAACCCAGTCTACATGGGGGGAAATCTAGAATCTTTACCAATAGACCACAGGGGAAATGGGAGTCAGTGAGAATTCCATACAGTATCAATTAATTTTGATGGAAGAGAAAGCTGTAAGTTGGAATCTGATTCATAACATAGCTGTTTAGTACTGCACGTGTGTGTCTAAACATCGAATTAAAAGGTCTCGTTGGATGACAAAACTCATTGCATAGCAAAAAAATAAGATTTCTATTGTTCCCATACCGGGAGTTGAACCCGGGCCACCTGGGTGAAAACCAGGAATCCTAACCGCTAGACCATATGGGAGATATGCCAAAGAGAGATTGCTAAACAGGATCAACAAATTTTGATGGAAAAGAATGCTATTTGTTGGAATCTGATTCATAAGATAACTGTAAAATACTGCAGCCATATGTCTAAACATCGAAATAAAACGATCTCATGGGCAGAAAGAACTCATTGCATAGCCAAAAAACAAGATTTCAATTTTTCCCAAACTGGTAGTTGAACCCAGTCTACATGGGGGGAAATCTAGAATCTTTACCAATAGACCACAGGGGAAATGGGAGTCAGTGAGAATTCCATACAGTATCAATTAATTTTGATGGAAGAGAAAGCTGTAAGTTGGAATCTGATTCATAACATAGCTGTTTAGTACTGCACGTGTGTGTCTAAACATCGAATTAAAAGGTCTCGTTGGATGACAAAACTCATTGCATAGCAAAAAAATAAGATTTCTATTGTTCCCATACCGGGAGTTGAACCCGGGCCACCTGGGTGAAAACCAGGAATCCTAACCGCTAGACCATATGGGAGATATGCCAAAGAGAGATTGCTAAACAGGATCAACAAATTTTGATGGAAAAGAATGCTATTTGTTGGAATCTGATTCATATTATAGCTGTAAAATACTGCAGTTATGTTTCTAAACATCGAAATAAAACGATCTCGTGGGCAGAAAGAACTCATTGCACAGCCAAAAAACAAGATTTCAATTTTTCCCAAACTGGTAGTTGAACCCAGTCTACATGGGGGGAAAACAAGAATCCTTACCAATAGACCACAGGGGAAATGGGAGTCAGTGAGAATTCCATACAGTATCAACAAATTTTGATAGAAGAGAAAGCTCTACGTTGGAATCTGATTCATAACATAGCTGTTTAATACTGCACGTGTGTGTCTAAACATCGAATTAAAAGGTCTCATTGGCTGACAAAACAAATTGCATAGCAAAAAAATAAGATTTTTATTGTTCCCATACCGGGAGTTGAACCCAGGCCACCTGGGTGAAAACCAGGAATCCTAACCGCTAGACCATATGGGAGATATGCCAAAGAGAGATTGCTAAACAGGATCAACAAATTTTGATGGAAAAGAATGCTATTTGTTGGAATCTGATTCATATTATAGCTGTAAAATACTGCAGTTATGTTTCTAAACATCAAAATAAAACGATCTCGTGGGCAGAAAGAACTCATTGCACAGCCAAAAAATAAGATTTCCATTTTTCCCAATTTGGGAGTTGAACCCAGTCTACATGGGGGGAAATCTAGAATCTTTACCAATAGACCACAGGGGAAATGGGAGTCAATGAGAATTCCATACAGTATCAATTAATTTTGATGGAAGAGAAAGCTGTAAGTTGGAATCTGATTCATAACATAGCTGTTTAATACTGCACGTGTGTGTCTAAACATCGAATTAAAAGGTCTCATTGGATGACAAAACTCATTGCATAGCAAAAAAATAAGATTTCTATTGTTCCCATACCGGGAGTTGAACCCAGGCCACCTGGGTGAAAACCAGGAATCCTAACCGCTAGACCATATGGGAGATATGCCAAAGAGAGATTGCTAAACAGGATCAACAAATTTTGATGGAAAAGAATGCTATTTGTTGGAATCTGATTCATAAGATAACTGTAAAATACTGCAGCCATATGTCTAAACATCGAAATAAAACGATCTCATGGGCAGAAAGAACTCATTGCATAGCCAAAAAACAAGATTTCAATTTTTCCCAATTTGGGAGTTGAACCCAGTCTACATGGGGGGAAAACAAGAATCCTTACCAATAGACCACAGGGGAAATGGGAGTCAGTGAGAATTCCATACAGTATCAACAAATTTTGATGGAAGAGAAAGCTCTACGTTGGAATCTGATTCATAACATAGCTGTTTAATACTGCACGTGTGTGTCTAAACATCAAATTAAAAGGTCTCATTGGATGACAAAACTCATTGCATATCAAAAAAAAAAGATTTCTATTGTTCCCATACCGGGAGTTGAACCCAGGCCACCTGGGTGAAAACCAGGAATCCTAACCGCTAGACCATATGGGAGATATGCCAAAGAGAGATTGCTAAACAGGATCAAGAAATTTTGATGGAAAAGAATGCTATTCGTTGGAATCTGATTCATATTATAGCTGTAAAATACTGCAGTTATGTTTCTAAACATCGAAATAAAACGATCTTGTGGGCAGAAAGAACTCATTGCACAGCCAAAAAATAAGATTTCCTTTTTTCCCAATTTGGGAGTTGAACCCAGTCTACATGGGGGGAAACCTAGAATCTTTACCAATAGACCACAGGGGAAATGGAATCGGATTCATAACATAGCTGTTTAATACTGCACGTGTGTGTCTAAACATCGAATTAAAAGGTCTCATTGGCTGACAGAACTCATTGCATAGCAAAAAAATAAGATTTCTATTGTTCCCTTACCGGGAGTTGAACCCGGGCCACCTGGGTGAAAACCAGGAATCCTAACCGCTAGACCATATGGGAGATATGTCATTCAGGGAATGCTAAACAGGATCAACAAATTTTGATGGAAAAGAATGCTATTTGTTGGAATCTGATTCATAAGATAACTGTAAAATACTGCAGCCATATGTCTAAACATCGAAATAAAACGATCTCATGGGCAGAAAGAACTCATTGCATAGCCAAAAAACAAGATTTCAATTTTTCCCAAACTGGTAGTTGAACCCAGTCTACATGGGGGGAAAACAAGAATCCTTACCAATAGACCACAGGGGAAATGGGAGTCAGTGAGAATTCCATACAGTATCAACAAATTTTGATGGAAGAGAAAGCTCTACGTTGGAATCTGATTCATAACATAGCTGTTTAATACTGCACGTGTGTGTCTAAACATCAAATTAAAAGGTCTCATTGGATGACAAAACTCATTGCATATCAAAAAAAAAAGATTTCTATTGTTCCCATACCGGGAGTTGAACCCAGGCCACCTGGGTGAAAACCAGGAATCCTAACCGCTAGACCATATGGGAGATATGCCAAAGAGAGATTGCTAAACAGGATCAAGAAATTTTGATGGAAAAGAATGCTATTCGTTGGAATCTGATTCATATTATAGCTGTAAAATACTGCAGTTATGTTTCTAAACATCGAAATAAAACGATCTTGTGGGCAGAAAGAACTCATTGCACAGCCAAAAAATAAGATTTCCTTTTTTCCCAATTTGGGAGTTGAACCCAGTCTACATGGGGGGAAACCTAGAATCTTTACCAATAGACCACAGGGGAAATGGAATCGGATTCATAACATAGCTGTTTAATACTGCACGTGTGTGTCTAAACATCGAATTAAAAGGTCTCATTGGCTGACAGAACTCATTGCATAGCAAAAAAATAAGATTTCTATTGTTCCCTTACCGGGAGTTGAACCCGGGCCACCTGGGTGAAAACCAGGAATCCTAACCGCTAGACCATATGGGAGATATGTCATTCAGGGAATGCTAAACAGGATCAACAAATTTTGATGGAAAAGAATGCTATTTGTTGGAATCTGATTCATAAGATAACTGTAAAATACTGCAGCCATATGTCTAAACATCGAAATAAAACGATCTCATGGGCAGAAAGAACTCATTGCATAGCCAAAAAACAAGATTTCAATTTTTCCCAAACTGGTAGTTGAACCCAGTCTACATGGGGGGAAAACAAGAATCCTTACCAATAGACCACAGGGGAAATGGGAGTCAGTGAGAATTCCATACAGTATCAACAAATTTTGATGGAAGAGAAAGCTCTAAGTTGGAATCTGATTCATAACATAGCTGTTTAATACTGCACGTGTGTGTCTAAACATTGAATTAAGGTCTCATTGGCTGACAAAACTCATTGCATAGCAAAAAAATAAGATTTCTATTGTTCCCATACCGGGAGTTGAACCCAGGCCACCTGGGTGAAAACCAGGAATCCTAACCGCTAGACCATATGGGAGATATGTCATCCAGGGAATGCTAAACAGGATCAACAAATTTTGATGGAAAATAATGCTATTTGTTGGAATCTGATTCATATTATAGCTGTAAAATACTGCAGTTATGTTTCTAAACATCGAAATAAAACGATCTCGTGGGCAGAAAGAACTCATTGCACAGCCAAAAAATAAGCTTTCCATTTTTCCCAATTTGGGAGTTGAACCCAGTCTACATGGGGGGAAATCTAGAATCTTTACCAATAGACCACAGGGGAAATGGGAGTCAGTTAGAATTCCATACAGTATCAATTAATTTTGATGGAAGAGAACGCTGTAAGTTGGAATCTGATTCATAACATAGCTGTTTAGTACTGCACGTGTGTGTCTAAACATCGAATTAAAAGGTCTCGTTGGATGACAAAACTCATTGCATAGCAAAAAAATAAGATTTCTATTGTTCCTATACCGGGAGTTGAACCCGGGCCACCTGGGTGAAAACCAGGAATCCTAGCCGCTAGACCATATGGGAGATATGCCAAAGAGAGATTGCTAAACAGGATCAACAAATTTTGATGGAAAAGAATGCTATTTGTTGGAATCTTATTCATAAGATAACTGTAAAATACTGCAGCCATATGTCTAAACATCGAAATAAAACGATCTCATGGGCAGAAAGAACTCATTGCATAGCCAAAAAACAAGATTACAATTTTTCCCAAACTGGTAGTTGAACCCAGTCTACATGGGGGGAAAACAAGAATCCTTACCAATAGACCACAGGGGAAATGGGAGTCAGTGAGAATTCCATACAGTATCAATTAATTTTGATGGAAGAGAAAGCTGTAACTTGGAATCTGATTCATAACATAGCTGTTTAGTACTGCATGTGTGTGTCTAAACATCGAATTAAAAGGTCTCGTTGGATGACAAAACTCATTGCATAGCAAAAAAATAAGATTTCTATTGTTCCCATACCGGGAGTTGAACCCGGGCCACCTGGGTGAAAACCAGGAATCCTAACCGCTAGACCATATGGGAGATATGCCAAAGAGAGATTGCTAAACAGGATCAACAAATTTTGATGGAAAAGAATGCTATTTGTTGGAATCTGATTCATAAGATAACTGTAAAATACTGCAGCCATATGTCTAAACATCGAAATAAAACGATCTCATGGGCAGAAAGAACTCATTGCATAGCCAAAAAACAAGATTTCAATTTTTCCCAAACTGGTAGTTGAACCCAGTCTACATGGGGGGAAATCTAGAATCTTTACCAATAGACCACAGGGGAAATGGGAGTCAGTGAGAATTCCATACAGTATCAATTAATTTTGATGGAAGAGAAAGCTGTAAGTTGGAATCTGATTCATAACATAGCTGTTTAGTACTGCACGTGTGTGTCTAAACATCGAATTAAAAGGTCTCGTTGGATGACAAAACTCATTGCATAGCAAAAAAATAAGATTTCTATTGTTCCCATACCGGGAGTTGAACCCGGGCCACCTGGGTGAAAACCAGGAATCCTAACCGCTAGACCATATGGGAGATATGCCAAAGAGAGATTGCTAAACAGGATCAACAAATTTTGATGGAAAAGAATGCTATTTGTTGGAATCTGATTCATATTATAGCTGTAAAATACTGCAGTTATGTTTCTAAACATCGAAATAAAACGATCTCGTGGGCAGAAAGAACTCATTGCACAGCCAAAAAACAAGATTTCAATTTTTCCCAAACTGGTAGTTGAACCCAGTCTACATGGGGGGAAAACAAGAATCCTTACCAATAGACCACAGGGGAAATGGGAGTCAGTGAGAATTCCATACAGTATCAACAAATTTTGATAGAAGAGAAAGCTCTACGTTGGAATCTGATTCATAACATAGCTGTTTAATACTGCACGTGTGTGTCTAAACATCGAATTAAAAGGTCTCATTGGCTGACAAAACTCATTGCATAGCAAAAAAATAAGATTTTTATTGTTCCCATACCGGGAGTTGAACCCAGGCCACCTGGGTGAAAACCAGGAATCCTAACCGCTAGACCATATGGGAGATATGCCAAAGAGAGATTGCTAAACAGGATCAACAAATTTTGATGGAAAAGAATGCTATTTGTTGGAATCTGATTCATATTATAGCTGTAAAATACTGCAGTTATGTTTCTAAACATCAAAATAAAACGATCTCGTGGGCAGAAAGAACTCATTGCACAGCCAAAAAATAAGATTTCCATTTTTCCCAATTTGGGAGTTGAACCCAGTCTACATGGGGGGAAATCTAGAATCTTTACCAATAGACCACAGGGGAAATGGGAGTCAATGAGAATTCCATACAGTATCAATTAATTTTGATGGAAGAGAAAGCTGTAAGTTGGAATCTGATTCATAACATAGCTGTTTAATACTGCACGTGTGTGTCTAAACATCGAATTAAAAGGTCTCATTGGATGACAAAACTCATTGCATAGCAAAAAAATAAGATTTCTATTGTTCCCATACCGGGAGTTGAACCCAGGCCACCTGGGTGAAAACCAGGAATCCTAACCGCTAGACCATATGGGAGATATGCCAAAGAGAGATTGCTAAACAGGATCAACAAATTTTGATGGAAAAGAATGCTATTTGTTGGAATCTGATTCATAAGATAACTGTAAAATACTGCAGCCATATGTCTAAACATCGAAATAAAACGATCTCATGGGCAGAAAGAACTCATTGCATAGCCAAAAAACAAGATTTCAATTTTTCCCAATTTGGGAGTTGAACCCAGTCTACATGGGGGGAAAACAAGAATCCTTACCAATAGACCACAGGGGAAATGGGAGTCAGTGAGAATTCCATACAGTATCAACAAATTTTGATGGAAGAGAAAGCTCTACGTTGGAATCTGATTCATAACATAGCTGTTTAATACTGCACGTGTGTGTCTAAACATCAAATTAAAAGGTCTCATTGGATGACAAAACTCATTGCATATCAAAAAAAAAAGATTTCTATTGTTCCCATACCGGGAGTTGAACCCAGGCCACCTGGGTGAAAACCAGGAATCCTAACCGCTAGACCATATGGGAGATATGCCAAAGAGAGATTGCTAAACAGGATCAAGAAATTTTGATGGAAAAGAATGCTATTCGTTGGAATCTGATTCATATTATAGCTGTAAAATACTGCAGTTATGTTTCTAAACATCGAAATAAAACGATCTTGTGGGCAGAAAGAACTCATTGCACAGCCAAAAAATAAGATTTCCTTTTTTCCCAATTTGGGAGTTGAACCCAGTCTACATGGGGGGAAACCTAGAATCTTTACCAATAGACCACAGGGGAAATGGAATCGGATTCATAACATAGCTGTTTAATACTGCACGTGTGTGTCTAAACATCGAATTAAAAGGTCTCATTGGCTGACAGAACTCATTGCATAGCAAAAAAATAAGATTTCTATTGTTCCCTTACCGGGAGTTGAACCCGGGCCACCTGGGTGAAAACCAGGAATCCTAACCGCTAGACCATATGGGAGATATGTCATTCAGGGAATGCTAAACAGGATCAACAAATTTTGATGGAAAAGAATGCTATTTGTTGGAATCTGATTCATAAGATAACTGTAAAATACTGCAGCCATATGTCTAAACATCGAAATAAAACGATCTCATGGGCAGAAAGAACTCATTGCATAGCCAAAAAACAAGATTTCAATTTTTCCCAAACTGGTAGTTGAACCCAGTCTACATGGGGGGAAAACAAGAATCCTTACCAATAGACCACAGGGGAAATGGGAGTCAGTGAGAATTCCATACAGTATCAACAAATTTTGATGGAAGAGAAAGCTCTAAGTTGGAATCTGATTCATAACATAGCTGTTTAATACTGCACGTGTGTGTCTAAACATTGAATTAAGGTCTCATTGGCTGACAAAACTCATTGCATAGCAAAAAAATAAGATTTCTATTGTTCCCATACCGGGAGTTGAACCCAGGCCACCTGGGTGAAAACCAGGAATCCTAACCGCTAGACCATATGGGAGATATGTCATACAGGGAATGCTAAACAGGATCAACAAATTTTGATGGAAAATAATGCTATTTGTTGGAATCTGATTCATATTATAGCTGTAAAATACTGCAGTTATGTTTCTAAACATCGAAATAAAACGATCTCGTGGGCAGAAAGAACTCATTGCACAGCCAAAAAATAAGCTTTCCATTTTTCCCAATTTGGGAGTTGAACCCAGTCTACATGGGGGGAAATCTAGAATCTTTACCAATAGACCACAGGGGAAATGGGAGTCAGTTAGAATTCCATACAGTATCAATTAATTTTGATGGAAGAGAACGCTGTAAGTTGGAATCTGATTCATAACATAGCTGTTTAGTACTGCACGTGTGTGTCTAAACATCGAATTAAAAGGTCTCGTTGGATGACAAAACTCATTGCATAGCAAAAAAATAAGATTTCTATTGTTCCTATACCGGGAGTTGAACCCGGGCCACCTGGGTGAAAACCAGGAATCCTAGCCGCTAGACCATATGGGAGATATGCCAAAGAGAGATTGCTAAACAGGATCAACAAATTTTGATGGAAAAGAATGCTATTTGTTGGAATCTTATTCATAAGATAACTGTAAAATACTGCAGCCATATGTCTAAACATCGAAATAAAACGATCTCATGGGCAGAAAGAACTCATTGCATAGCCAAAAAACAAGATTACAATTTTTCCCAAACTGGTAGTTGAACCCAGTCTACATGGGGGGAAAACAAGAATCCTTACCAATAGACCACAGGGGAAATGGGAGTCAGTGAGAATTCCATACAGTATCAATTAATTTTGATGGAAGAGAAAGCTGTAACTTGGAATCTGATTCATAACATAGCTGTTTAGTACTGCATGTGTGTGTCTAAACATCGAATTAAAAGGTCTCGTTGGATGACAAAACTCATTGCATAGCAAAAAAATAAGATTTCTATTGTTCCCATACCGGGAGTTGAACCCGGGCCACCTGGGTGAAAACCAGGAATCCTAACCGCTAGACCATATGGGAGATATGCCAAAGAGAGATTGCTAAACAGGATCAACAAATTTTGATGGAAAAGAATGCTATTTGTTGGAATCTGATTCATAAGATAACTGTAAAATACTGCAGCCATATGTCTAAACATCGAAATAAAACGATCTCATGGGCAGAAAGAACTCATTGCATAGCCAAAAAACAAGATTTCAATTTTTCCCAAACTGGTAGTTGAACCCAGTCTACATGGGGGGAAATCTAGAATCTTTACCAATAGACCACAGGGGAAATGGGAGTCAGTGAGAATTCCATACAGTATCAATTAATTTTGATGGAAGAGAAAGCTGTAAGTTGGAATCTGATTCATAACATAGCTGTTTAGTACTGCACGTGTGTGTCTAAACATCGAATTAAAAGGTCTCGTTGGATGACAAAACTCATTGCATAGCAAAAAAATAAGATTTCTATTGTTCCCATACCGGGAGTTGAACCCGGGCCACCTGGGTGAAAACCAGGAATCCTAACCGCTAGACCATATGGGAGATATGCCAAAGAGAGATTGCTAAACAGGATCAACAAATTTTGATGGAAAAGAATGCTATTTGTTGGAATCTGATTCATAAGATAACTGTAAAATACTGCAGTTATGTTTCTAAACATCAAAATAAAACGATCTCGTGGGCAGAAAGAACTCATTGCACAGCCAAAAAATAAGATTTCCATTTTTCCCAATTTGGGAGTTGAACCCAGTCTACATGGGGGAAAATCAAGAATCCTTACCAATAGACCACAGGGGAAATGGGAGTCAGTGAGAATTCCATACAGTATCAACAAATTTTGATGGAAGAGAAAGCTCTACGTTGGAATCTGATTCATAACATAGCTGTTTAATACTGCACGTGTGTGTCTAAACATCGAATTAAAAGGTCTCATTGGCTGACAAAACTCATTGCATAGCAAAAAAATAAGATTTCTATTGTTCCCATACCGGGAGTTGAACCCGGGCCACCTGGGTGAAAACCAGGAATCCTAACCGCTAGACCATATGGGAGATATGTCATCCAGGGAATGCTAAACAGGATCAACAAATTTTGATGGAAAAGAATGCTATTTGTTGGAATCTGATTCATATTATAGCTGTAAAATACTGCAGTTATGTTTCTAAACATCGAAATAAAACGATCTCGTGGGCAGAAAGAACTCATTGCACAGCCAAAAAATAAGATTTCCATTTTTCCCAATTTGGGAGTTGAACCCAGTCTACATGCGGGGAAATCTAGAATCTTTACCAATAGACCACAGGGGAAATGGGAGTCAGTGAGAATTCCATACAGTATCAATTAATTTTGATGGAAGAGAAAGCTGTAAGTTGGAATCTGATTCATAACATAGCTGTTTAGTACTGCACGTGTGTGTCTAAACATCGAATTAAAAGGTCTCGTTGGATGACAAAACTCATTGCATAGCAAAAAAATAAGATTTCTATTGTTCCCATACCGGGAGTTGAACCCGGGCCACCTGGGTGAAAACCAGGAATCCTAACCGCTAGACCATATAGAAGATATGCCAAAGAGAGATTGCTAAACAGGATCAACAAATTTTGATGGAAAAGAATGCTATTTGTTGGAATCTGATTCATAAGATAACTGTAAAATACTGCAGCCATATGTCTAAACATCGAAATAAAACGATCTCATGGGCAGAAAGAACTCATTGCATAGCCAAAAAACAAGATTTCAATTTTTCCCAAACTGGTAGTTGAACCCAGTCTACATGGGGGGAAAACAAGAATCCTTACCAATAGACCACAGGGGAAATGGGAGTCAGTGAGAATTCCATACAGTATCAACAAATTTTGATGGAAGAGAAAGCTCTACGTTGGAATCTGATTCATAACATAGCTGTTTAATACTGCACGTGTGTGTCTAAACATCGAATTAAAAGGTCTCATTGGCTGACAAAACTCATTGCATAGCAAAAAAATAAGATTTCTATTGTACGCATACCGGGAGTTGAACCCGGGCCACCTGGGTGAAAACCAGGAATCCTAACCGCTAGACCATATGGGAGATATGCCAAAGAGAGATTGCTAAACAGGATCAACACATTTTGATGGAAAAGAATGCTATTTGTTGGAATCTGATTCATAAGATAACTGTAAAATACTGCAGTCATATGTCTAAACATCGAAATAAAACGATCTCATGGGCAGAAAGAACTCATTGCATAGCCAAAAAACAAGATTACAATTTTTCCCAAACTGGTAGTTGAACCCAGTCTACATGGGGGGAAAACAAGAATCCTTACCAATAGACCACAGGGGAAATGGGAGTCAGTGAGAATTTCATACAGTATCAACAAATTTTGATGGAAGAGAAAGCTCTACGTTGGAATCTGATTCATAACATAGCTGTTTAATACTGCACGTGTGTGACTAAACATCGAATTAAAAGGTCTCATTGGCTGACAAAACTCATTGCATAGCAAAAAAATAAGATTTCTATTGTTCCCATACCAGGAGTTGAACCGGGGCCACCTGGGTGAAAACCAGGAATCCTAACCGCTAGACCATATGGGAGATATGCCAAAGAGAGATTGCTAAACAGGATCAACAAATTTTGATGGAAAAGAATGCTATTTGTTGGAATCTGATTCATAAGATAACTGTAAAATACTGCAGCCATATGTCTAAACATCGAAATAAAGCGATCTCATGGGCAGAAAGAACTCATTGCACAGCCAAAAAATAAGATTTCCACTTTTCCCAATTCATGGGAGTTGAACCCAGTCTACATGGGGGGAAATCTAGAATCTTTACCAATAGACCACAGGGGAAATGGGAGTAAGTGAGAATGGGAGTAAGTGAGAATTCCTTACAGTATCAACTAATTTTGATGGGAGAGAAAGCTCTAAGTTGGATGGGAGAGAAAGCTCTAAGTTGGAATCTGATTCATAACATAGCTGTTTAATACTGCACGTGTGTGTCTAAACATAGAATTAAAAGGTCTCATTGGAAAAGAATGATATTTGTTGGAATCTGATTCATAACATAGCTGTGAAATACTGCAGTTATGTTTCTAAACATCGAAATAAAATGATCTCGTGGGCAGAAAGAACTCATTGCACAGCCAAAAAATAAGATTCCCACTTTTCCCAATTTGGGAGTTGAACCCAGTCTACATGGGGAAAAATCTAGAATCTTTACCAATAGACCACAGGGGAAATGGAATCGGATTCATAACAAAGCTGTTTAATACTGCACGTGTGTGTCTAAACATCAAATTAAAAGGTCTCATTGGCTGACAGAACTCATTGCATAGCAAAAAAATAAGATTTCTATTGTTCCCATACCGGGAGTTGAACCAGGAATCCTAACCGCTAGACCATATGGGAGATATGTCATCCAGGTAATGCTAAACAGGATCAACAAATTTTGATGGAAAAGAATGCTATTTGTTGGAATCTGATTCATAAGATAACTGTAAAATACTGCAGTTATGTTTCTAAACATCAAAATAAAACGATCTCGTGGGCAGAAAGAACTCATTGCACAGCCAAAAAATAAGATTTCCATTTTTCCCAATTTGGGAGTTGAACCCAGTCTACATGGGGGAAAATCAAGAATCCTTACCAATAGACCACAGGGGAAATGGGAGTCAGTGAGAATTCCATACAGTATCAATTAATTTTGATGGAAGAGAAAGCTCTAAGTTGGAATCTGATTCATAACATAGCTGTTTAATACTGCACGTGTGTGTCTAAACATCAAATTAAAAGGTCTCATTGGTTGACAGAACTCATTGCATAGCAAAAAAAATAAGATTTCTATTGTTCCCATACCGGGAGTTGAACCCGGGCCACCTGGGTGAAAACCCGGAATCCTAACCGCTAGACTATATGGGAGATATGCCAAACAGCGATTGCTAAACAGGATCAACACATTTTGATGGAAAAGAATGCTATTTGTTGGAATCTGATTCATAACATAGCTGTAAAATACTGCAGTTATGTTTCTAAACATCGAAATAAAACGATCTCGTGGGCAGAAAGAACTCATTGCACAGCCAAAAAATAAGATTTCCACTTTTCCCAATTTGGGAGTTGAACCCAGTCTACATGGGGGGAAATCTAGAATCTTTACCAATAGACCACAGGGGAAATGGGAGTCAGTGAGAATTCCATACAGTATCAACTAATTATGATGGAAGAGAAAGCTCTAAGTTGGAATCGGATTCATAACATAGCTGTTTGATACTGCACGTGTCTGTCTAAACATCAAATTAAAAGGTCTCATTGGCTGACAGAACTCATTGCATAGCAATTGTTCCCATACCGGGAGTTGAACCCAGGCAACCTGGGTGAAAACCAGGAATCCTAACCGCTAGACCATATGGGAGATATGCCAAACAGAGATTGCTAAACAGGATCAACAAATTTTGATGGAAAAGAATGCTATTTGTTGGAATCTGCAGTTATGTTTCTAAACATCGAAATAAAACGATCATGTGAGCAGAAAGAACTCATTGCTTAGCCAAAAAATAAGATTTCTATTTTTCCCAAACTGGGAGTTGAACCCAGTCTACATGGGGGAAAATCAAGAATCCTTACCAATAGACCACAGGGGAAATGGGAGTCAGTGAGAATTCCATACAGTATCAATAAATGTTGATGGAAGAGAAAGCTCTAAGTTGGAATCTGATTCATAACATAGCTGTTTAATACTGCACGTGTGTGTCTAAACATTGAATTAAAAGGTCTCGTTGGATGACAAAACTCATTGCATAGCAAAAAAATAAGATTTCTATTGTTCCCATACCGGGAGTTGAACCCAGGCCTGGGTGAAAACCAGGAATCATAACCGCTACACCATATGGGAGATATGTCATCCAGGGAATGCTAAACAGGATCAACAAATTTTGATGGAAAAGAATGCTATTTGTTGGAATCTGATTCATAACATAGCTGTAAAATACTGCAGTTATGTTTCTAAACATCGAAATAAAACGATCTCATGGGCAGAAAGAACTCATTGCATAGCCAAAAAATAAGATTTCTATTTTTCCCAAACTGGGAGTTGAACCCAGTCTACATGGGGGAAAATCAAGAATCCTTACCAATAGACAACAGGGGAAATGGGAGTCAGTGAGAATTCCATAGAGGATCAACTCATTTTGATGGAAGAGAAAGCTCTATGTTGGAATCTGATTCATAACATAGCTGTTTAATACTGCACGTGTGTGTCTAAACATCAAATTAAAAGGTCTCATGGGCAGAAAGAACTCATTGCATAGCCAAAAAACATGATTTCCAATGTTCCCAAATTGGGTGTTGAACCCAGTCTACAGGGGGGAAAATCAGTAACCCTAACCACTAGACCACAGGGGGCACAGAAGTCAGTGAGAATTCTACACAGTATCAACTAGTTTTGATGCAAGAGAAAGCTATATGTTGGAAGATGATTCATAACATAGCTGTATAATACTGCAGGTATGTTTCTAAACATCTAATTAATAAATGGGACATAGGCATGATTGAGAAAGCTTAACATTATCAACTGATTTTAAGAGAAGACAATATCAATATATAAATATATAATGATCCATAGTAGATGCTGTTCATTGGAATGCTATGAAATGCTGAAGGGTCTGTATTAAAACGGTTAAAACTGAGTCCGTTTCCGTCGCTCCAACACAACATCACGTCCGGGTGTTAATACTTTGCTTTATGGAGAAAAGAGGTCAACTGCAGAGTGTACGGGTCGTTTATTCGCCGCTTCAAGTCCAACAAAGATACAAACTTTTATGTTCGATCGGAAACGCTCTTTGCCGGCAGCTTTACAGGTTAATATCTCCGGGAAAGACGGTCAAGAACAATAATAACGTCACTTTATTTAAGGCAAATTTGCGGGCCCAGAGGTCCTCCCCCTATCGCCCTATTGGTTCCCTCAAACTCCCTGTGTCACGATCTCCTGTGGAGAGCTCCTCTTACTTGGCTTCCTTTTCCAATAATGCAAATGCTCTTCAGTTGAGGTAACTGTCTCCTAGCCCCCCCTCACGGGTGTGTCCCTGCTTCGTTCTTTTGATCCACGACCCAAGGTGTGAAAAGGGCAGAAAAACACGTTGAATAACCATTGTCTTGACTCTACGTCTGTTCCAAGCTTGCCCCGAAAACAGTGTATCAGTCAGAATCCTAATCGCTTGACCACATAGGACATTGGAGTTGACTCATAAAATAAGGAGTGACAGCCACACTGCAATATTCCATACAAGGAGTTAAACCAGGGCCACATGGGTGGAAAGCAAGTTTCCTAACCACTATACCATATGGGACAGAGGACTCCAGTGACCAAGCTAGATTTGGAGCACCGCAGTGTTTGTATGCTTGATGCAAGAGCTTTGGCTTTTACCATCTCAGCCAATAGGATAGTCTGTCTGTTCGGTTCCAGACATTTTCAATTCCTAATTTAGGCTTTTGTAAATTCATAGTTTTCTATTTTTCCCTAACATTTTTTGTAGTTTTATATTTACACTAATTATATAAGCAGATTGCGCACAAATGTGATATTTATTATCACAGATTAAGATTATCATTTGGAAATGACATGCAGAGTTTACATATTTTTTCAAATGAAGATTTGAACGGTAGATCGTCATCATTTTCCTCCCAATTAAAACCTGTATAAGACTGATGCTACGTGAAACAAGATGACTTTTCCTTACTCAGTGACAATAATAAATTACCTCTATTATGGTTCTCACAGGTTCACATTTATGAAGTTGTTACTCACACAAAGCCCCTAATGACAGGAACCGTCTGGTCTAGAAGGGAGAACCCCATTACACCAGCAGAACACGGCGATCCCACGCTCAGTGGTCAATGTGATAGTCTCTCAAGATGGAAAGAAATTTCGACTCATCTTCAATGAATGAAGCTCATTATCTCAGTCAGAGCTTACACAAGGGAGGAATTGAACACTGCAAAAAAAAAAAAAAACATTTTCCACCTTGTCAATTTCTATATGTGACGTTAGAAACAGAAAACTCAGTGAAAATTAATCAAAATATTTCCCAGAAACAGCTTAGAAGTACGCTTTATTAGTCCCAAAGTCATACACGGAGATGCACAACGTCAGTCAATCTGTGACAAACAGAGAGACAAAAATATCCTTTAAATATAACTAAGGGTGCTGGTCAGATCATGTTAAATTTATAAATAAACAAAGTAACAACGTAAGATGGAGCTAGAAAAAAAGTGATGTTGATTTGTGCCAGCCATGCTGGAAATGTCATACCAACAGAAAGCCATGTTCCCTCGTGTCAAATGTCCACAATAAAATAGCATCTGATCATTTCAATTATAAAGCAGGTTCTCCTTCTTTTTTCCTTTTACAGAAAACCAGAGCTATCACTAAACATCTGTCTTTACACAAGAACAACTTCTATTTGGTCATCCTTCTAGATCTCAAATCTCTTCTTCATACAAGATCTAAAAACTGTAATCATGAATCTGTTATCTAATCAATATGCATTTGACATGATGTAGGTGTCGGTGTCTCTGGATCAATATTGAAAAATTATTATAGGCTAATTTTAAATTCCAGGCTCATTAAATGGAAATATTTTTGTTTACTAAAAAGAAAAAAGTTATTCTTTATAAAATACTCGTTATAATTATTTGTTTTTTTTAAAAAGGAACCGCTTTCAGTGAAACCACATGTTGGAAATTAATAAGTGTCAGTTAAAGTGAACTAAAGAAACAGTAAATAAATTGATGCAGCAGATTGGCAGGTTCAGCTCAAGGTATTTCTACATTGCAATTACATTTTACTGAGGTGTCATTTCTTTGCTATACGTGCTTATGCTTTCAAGTTTATTGATATTATGTATTAATTATTACTGTCTGATATGTTCAGCCAAGAATAAATAAAACACAAATTCTTAATGGGCCCATGGTCAGTTGTATGTTAAATACCTGTACACGTCTTTTATTTTATTTTTTCTGTTTTTATCTTAAGGCTTGTCAGTGTAAATAATGCCTCAATTAATCATGTCCCTGGTGCAAAAGAGGAAGGAGACTTCTCATCAATTCATTAAGTCCGCTTTGTCAATAATAACAAAATTAATCGAATATGTCTACATTATAATACCAAATTGTGCATTGCTGAAATGCCAAATAGTAATACAATTTAGAGGTGCTCCACTTCCTTGTCGGAAAGTAGATCAAAATTCAGAAGTTCAGGGCTAGATTTAAAACTTCAAGACTTAACCTTGTTTTACTTGACACTACTTTCTCTTTGTATTTCCTGTCCTGCTTCATTAGCTCTGAAGAGTGCACTTTAATAATGCTCTCTATTCTCTGGCACCCGAAAATGAGATTATTATAGATTGACTCAATCAACTGAGAAAGTTTAATTGATTTCTATTGTAGCAAGTTCGCGCTATAAGTCACGTGGAGCGTCTGAGTCATTGGAGAACTTGAAAATGCTAATGCCGTCGACTTCTTTGTGGAACTTAAACCTCCTTTTTAGACAAGGGGATGTTTTCTATTGAGGGCTGAAATGGATGGTCTATGATTATTAATGATATATAATATTTCTCTTAAAAGTCAAACCTTAAAATACATTTCATTGATATAAACATGATTAAATATCAGGACAGGAACAATAATGTATTTCTTTTTAAAAAAGAATATTCATTAGCAAATAAAAAACAAATACTCTGCAACCTAAGCTGCAAAAGTAGAAGCATGTCACATTTTATTGACAACAATAATCCATAATGGATAACTATTACTAGATAACTAAAGTGGGAAGAAAGGTCATTTGGTTTTTCTTTAGCTGGAGTTTAGATGCAATACAAAGTTGCCTGGTTAATACCATTTAAGTTTTCTCTTCGTTACTTATTTCTAATTTATCCATCCAACCTCACTCCTGCTCTCAAACGGCTCAGTAAAAAAAAAGGACTCCAGAATAGTCATTATTAAGGTAGGGGCCATCTGTTTCTATTACCTCTAAAAGCTTTAGTCGTCTGTACGACTCAGTTCTTTATGTTTAAGTCTCTAATTTCTTCCCTTTGATTCATTGGCGCAAAGCTCAGAATGCTCAAATGCAGAATCTCAATTTTATTATTTAATACTCAGATATTATATATATATATAGAGAGAGAGAGAGAGAGAGAGAGAGAGAGAGAGAGAGGGAGAGAGAGAATTATTTTAAATAGGCCGGCCAGGGGTCATAGTTATAGCACTGAATGGGGCCATAAGTTAGACTGGAGGAATTCCCCTTATTCATAAATGTAAAAATAACTAATGGGAATCCATCTGCTTACGTAGTCAATGTGAGTATGTAAGTATGAGGAAATCCTTACTGATAGTATGCAACATATTGACCCTTAGCATCACTGATGGTGACACTAACGTTTCTCTTTGGCCCCTTTGCCTGAAGTCCTATTTTAGCTATTATTGAACCAGCTGGGATGCAGAGAGTGGTGGCCAGTCAGACAGTCACAAGTAGAGACAATCCCTTTCGTTTGTTCCATTAGACAGTTAGTTAAAGCCTCACTGGCATGTGTCCGTTGATGCTGCTCCACCAGCAGCGACTTTCATTTTTCCATCTACTTTTACTGGCTACTAACTGATCCAGGTAGGACTTTTATTTTCACTTTTCCCGATGTATTATTATTTATCTTGAAAAAGTAAAGTAAGTAAGTAAAGTATCCTTAGGCCTTCTATTATAAATACTTGCACTTTTTTCATATTTGTTTCATTATGAGGATGATTTTTATTATTATGAATCAATATTAGCCAATATTAAAAAAAATGTTCCTACAACTTGAAGGTGTTTAAATACAATTCGGACACTTTTCCTACCTCACTTTCTCTTTTTACTTTATATAAATTATAGTTTCATATTTTTTAAATTTAGAATACTGCCCTTTGGTTGTTTTAATCTTGAAAATGGTATGTGATGATTATACCATGAACTATTAAAACATTTTCCTTCTGGTAAAGATAAACAATGAATGTTAAACGGGACACATTCCAATTTCAAAAGGAAAGTAATCATAAGTGCTCTGAAACTTAAATGAGAGTTTAATGAGGTGTGAGGAAACAAATTAAACACATGCCCACACATATAGCTGTTCATTAAACTACTTAGAACCCTTTAAACATATTCAATGCACCATTAAACATCAAAACATTCTCATGAAATTAATTCAGGTACACAAATACACTGTTGTGGAATATTATCATCAGATTAAAACAGAAGAAAAATGAATGGCTGTTAATCCACGGCCCTGGCCACACGTGTGCATATTTCCATGTTTGGAGGCTGTGAAAGACCCTAATTGATCCACTAGCCTTTTTGTGTGCTTGTGCGGTTGTTTATGTGCTCTTTTGTGTGGCACAGTGTTCTCCTGCTGCCCACTGGGTGTGAAGGACACTGGGTTGACAACACTAATTATCCAAACATCAAGCCATAACTTAGCTCTAAAAACCCTATTCAATTTTAGGGATAATGTCAGCAACTTTTTGTGGTGATTTGTTTTTCGCATTTATATGACATAATATGATAATATCTTTATCCTTCCCATGTTTGGGATTTCTCTTTCTCTTGAAGCAAATATTGGTCAACATAATGAAGAACTACGGAAATTGAGTTTCATCTTGCTGTCTTTGCTGAACCAGGTCCTTTTTTTCCAAGGAGGGGAGGTAGATTGTTCTTCATTTCAAAGCATGCATACTTTAAAACCCTGAGTGTTAGTAAACAACAATTTCTAGTCAGTTTGAAGTAGAATAACAGCAAGGACTTTACTTTCATTAACTCTTGTTGTTTCAACTTAGAGAAGTGCTTCCTGTCACCTTTCCTTGTTATTCCCCCCTTAGGATGCAGCAACAATATATAGACATATTTACATCAACTAATAACTTTGGTAAAGTAGTTTTTAGTCTTTAAAGAAAAGGGAAAGTGTATCAATTTGCCTAAGATCATAATCATCATTAAAAAAATCAAATTCATGAATATTCAAACGTAAAGAAAAGTGATTTTCTTTACGTTGGACCAACTAAATGTAACCATTTGACTCTGAAATAACTAATCAGTAATGCATAAGCACAACATAAAATGAAGATGAATCAATTACTTTGTGCATGTTTAAAAAAAAATTCTACTGCAGAGTTTTTCAAAGAGAGGTTTGAAGCATAATACTACAACCCTCAGCTCCTACTCGATCTTTAGCTGGACCTGTACTTGGTCTTCAATGCAGCAACAGCAGATTAGATAACTGTGCTCACTGGTTTAATGAAGAAGCTGTCAGAAAGTCGGATGATTGTTGGAGTTTTCACTGAAATCTCACCATCTTCGTCTCTCTGCCTTTCTTTTTGTCACTGATAAATAATTTGTCATGGTGATTTTTGAGGGTTTACTTACTGCATTTCATATCTCTTGCTCTGTATGTGTGATGCTTGGTAGTGTTGTTACTCATTTCCCGAAAGGTCAGGCTGTGTGTAATCCCATCAATTTGTAAAATAAAAGTTACACGTTAAAATTCTAATCCTTTGCGCTTGTGGATACAGGGTGTCTTTCTGGCTTTTGAAAGGAAGCATTTAAAAAGAACAAAAAACTATGCATTTAACTGATTCTCCAAAATACTCAACACACTAGGGGATTTCTGAGGTCTAGAGCTGTGTCCTGCATATAAAACCTGGGCTGTCGAAACAGCAAGACCAAAAAAATGTAAATATTAATGATTTATTTGGAACTGAAATAACTTCTCTACTAGAGGCAAAACATCTTCCTACAACTCTACACAGTCCAGGTGATTCTGAACTACTTGGATAACCATGGCCTGGATGAATAAGAACCTTCACGGACAAATATTGATACCAACACACGGACCAAGCGAAATTCACATTATATTAACCAGCAAAAGATCATCTTTTATAGAACATGGCATTTAAAAAATATTTAAAAACCACCTTACTTCCACATGTAAACACATTTATTACAGGTAAAATGAGGTTGCTATTTGAATAAAAGGTAAGATTTTTAATTAAATTTCTACAGAAAGTAAATTCAGCAAAACAATGCTTGAGGAGTATATAAGTGGGGAGGTTTTGTAAGTGTAGTCACAAGTGTACATCTGTAAATTTAATTGAAAATTATTGTCTCAAAAATCCTTAAACTCAATACTTATCGTTAGTCCCGATCATTTGTTTCTGTGTATAGCTGTTGTGCTGTTGGTGACATGAAGTCAATATAGACCTGGTTTCTTTACATTAGCCTGGTCATGTGGACATATGCAGCTGTGATCATGCATGCATATGTGCAACCTTTGCACCAGGAACACGGTGGCCTAAACATTGCTGGTGGCAATCGATGTGCCAATTGGTGCCACGTGCAATAAGTTACCCTCACTTTCTTTTAATTATGCACATTTCCATTGACTGTGCCTTCCTTTTAATTATTTTTCATTGATCTGGAGTGTTAGCTAACATGCAGGTCAGCACACACACGGCTGCTGCTGGAGGCTTGTGTTCCACAAATAGAGCCAGGACACACAAACCTGCAAACGTGTACATCTGTATGTACAAATAAATACAGAAGCACAATCATGTGATTTTCTCCCTTAACCCAACTGCATGCATCTGAATTACTGACCTGTCTGGCTCTTGTTAATCTCAGTTTAATACATCAAGCTTGCTTGAATAAAACTGCTTTTGCGCTGTCCATGGTCCTGATAACTTTGTTTCTCTTAATACTCACACTGATGCAAACTGGTTTGTAAATTGGAATTTCTCCAAAACCTTTTCCCAAATCGTTATTCCACTCTGCTTGAAAGTGTGCTATTTAGTGGATGAGCAAGCTTAAATGTCTGAAGGTAGGTTTGCATTTAGGTAGGTTGAAGGTTGGTTTGGATTTAAGCAACAAAGTACATAAAATAAATGTGTATTTCTTTCCTGAGTTTCTTTCTCTAAACCATTTCTATTTATTTCTGGCTTTACCACAAGGATGGACCATGGAGACAGAGGAATGTCCCATCTTCGCTATGAGGAGGAAGAGGGTAAGAGTCTCTGAAACAAACTCTCTTCCTGATAACTCCTCCTGCTGACTTTGTAGAGCTGAATCTAAATTAAGACTTTTGCTGGCAGAATTGTTTGCACAGTTTATATTTCTAGCACCTGCCAGTATCCAACATGCCTAACAAACTAATGGGAAATTAGATTAATTTGAGTCTAATATTTTATTTTGGCCTGAGAAATTAAATACTTTTATTCACTTTCTACTGTTATCTTGTGTAGCCATTAGATTTACCTTCATTAACTAGTTTAGCATCATTATTGTAAAGGATGTTATTTTTGGAATCAGTTATAATTTTAACAGAATTATTATTCCTTGTCATTTGTTACATATGTCACATTTTTTCTTTCCTTTCCCTAATGCATGTTTGTTTATGGTTTTACTATGTGTATAGTTATACTATTTGTTCCCTTATCTTGCTTTGGTTAGGTATATCAGATTTTCTTATTACTGTTTTTTGTTTTTTTACTTGAATGTTTTATAACTAATATTAAACCTATCTTTCTATCCTTCTATTTTCAGACCACCAGTCGATCTACATTGGCGTCCCAGTACCCAGAGGATACCGGCGCAAACGCAGGCGAAGAAGGTCCAGTCGAGATTCAGCCAGTTTGGACAGAGAAAGACACTACACTCACCAGAGACGCCAGGAGCACGACCAGTACAGAGACATCGACATTGAGGAAGGTCTGATGGACTCCAATGACCAAGGTCAAGACATCAACCGCATCAGTAAGAGGACATATATACACTGCTCTGTATATTTTCTGTTAAGCCTGTTTATAACTGATGTATTTGACTTGTAGTTAAAACTTTGTGTGTTCAAATAATGGACTAAACTTTGCAGTAGAGGATATGATGACAATAACAAAAACAGAGAAATTGAGTGTCCAGCTCCAAAGGCACCAAAGGAACTCCAAATATTTCATACTCATGCTCACTCTGATCCTAACCCTAACTCTATCCCTTACCCTCCCCCTAAAGTCATGCCACACTTTCTTTTAATTAAAAAACACTCCTAATAGATGACATAAGCATACACATTAAAGACACTGTAAGACTTGCCTTTTCCCATTACACTATTACCTATAATTGGTGTGTGTTTATTTCAGTTATTCGTTTATAGCAATTGTAAAGAAAGACAAATATGGTAGACAACAATGTAATTGTTTTGCTAGTTTAATTTACAAATATTTAGCATAATAGCTCCTATAGTAAATGGTAAAAAAAAAAAAAAATAGATCAAACATTGGCACAAATTTCACCTAAAAAGATTTTAAAACGAGCAATTTCTAGAGTTCAGACTAGAGCAAATCGCATCCCATTGTATGCAAATAATTTTGGTTGAATTGATTATTACTGCCTGAGAGGCGTTTTATAATACAGCTGAATGCTTATTCACTGTGGTTATTTCAGGAGAGCTTCAGAGTTCTGCTTCTCTTTCAATTCAATGGCTATTGTATTCAAAGAGAATGTTATCAGCTTTTATATAATAGTCCTATACATGTAAATCATGGAGTACATATGAATGGAGTATAAAAATACTGAGAGAGGAAATAAAAATGATTGGAACATGACATGAAAACAACACTTAACTTGTCTCTGCTGTACTAACACAGATCTTTATATTAATGTCCTTACCACCTGATTTTGGGCTTAGTTTTCCATAACAATAGTTTATGACGATTACAAAACTGGTTTTGATGACAGACTTGTACATATCTTCCTGAAAGTCTGACAGATTGTAATCAAGATTCTCATCTATATCCAAAACTATATTGAACTTATTTTTTTGTATTTATTTTTTAGTCTATACGGTCTGAAGGACTAATTACTACAGTGCCCACGGGTCAAAAAAGGATGGGCAACTGATATTCAACACTCTTGTTGTGAAGTTGGCATGAAATAATCCCAGTTAATTGAAGAAAAGCATTTATTTAAACAATATATGGGGGAAATATGATTATTAATCAAGGTTTTCATTTTAAAAAGGAAATCAATGTCTATTCAGTCAGTCCAGCAAAAAAATTAAAGGAAAATAATTCATGTGTATTATTTTAAAAAACCTCAGTGCGAATTAAAAAAACAAAACAAGGTTTGATTCTCATATAGCTGTTGAGCTGTGCTGACTGGGGGATCTTCTTTCGAATCACTTATTGGACATTATTCGGGTAGTTTGTTTCTCTCTGTGAGTCTGTTTGATTTCCAATCCTACTAGTAACAAGAGCAGCAGGCGTTTGTCTGTGTTTGCTTGACTTTCTTTCAATAAGAAAGTTTGCATTAAAAAGCCTGTAGCTGAAACTAGAAATCAGTTTGGTGCCAAAGATAACAAAGCAGCAGATAATTCCCTTTTCTGGACTGCATCTATAACACATTGCTGGCTTATGAATTGAATTAGTCTAATTGCAAGTTTCTCCAAGTCAACAGATTATCGTTGCAAACATTCAAAGCTGTGATTTGTTTGTTTAGCTTCTAAGAACAATTGTTATTAAGAAGAATGTGATTTTCTAAAACACCACGTTTAAAGAATAAGGACAAACATAAATTGACTCTGAAACTCTGAAAGTGAATATTAATTGATCATTTTTAACTGCTTATTCCACTTTAAGAGGTTACTGGGGGCGACCGTTACTTGGGACAAGGTGTCCAGGACAACCAGGACAGGTTGCCAGTCTATCACAGGAATGGTGAATATTACACATGTGAATAGATATGAAGAGTAACTGTGTCCTGTATGTCAACATGCCTTGCATTGCTTCATGGCCTTTGCTGGGTTTGATTTGCACTTTCAATGGAAGAGCTATTCTAAGCAATAGATTATAGAACAGAGCTGGCCATACAGTCTGAAGAGGCTTCATGAAGTTTGACCACTTAATCAAGGCTGTAAAAATAACGTCCAGCAGTTAGCCCTTTGCCCAGGTCTCCAGGTCTGTAAGTTGTTCATAATGTAGTCATAGAAATATGATCAGTTCAATCTAATTAGCTCAAATTTTAAATGTATTTTTTATATATAAGTTTTCTTTGTTCAAAAAAACAACGCAAAAATGCAACATGTTTAATGTCAAATTTAAATTCCTAGGGATGCAATGAAAAGTCGCTAGAAATGGCAAAAATGCATTTAAACGCGATATATCAAGGCTGTAACTGTTTTTATGATGACGTAGGAAAAGCTACGGCTTGACGATGGAACATTATTACATGCTGAAAAGCCTCACTGCACAATAGCAAGGCGTGAGTGCATGGAGCGCAGATCACTACGTTAGGTCTAAATAGGGAACATGTTTCTTCACTTCATGGCAACTGTAGATCATCTTTTGTAAGTGGGAATAAAGGGACAAGCACAGGCTTGAGGAAAAGCACACAGCGCAGGGAAAGGATCACACATTGCAGTAGAATCTTTCTTAGCTTTATTAAACTGTTGTTTTGTTGAAATACAAAAAAAATATTGTTTTCAGCCGGTAGGTTCAGGTAAGATGCCTGTATTTTATTTGGTATTATGCATTGTTGAAATGATAATAATATTAATTATATTAGTAATAATAATAAATACTAGTTGTACAGCACATTTTAAGATCCACAGATTCATAAAGTGCTTTACATTAAAGAGCATTAAAAACAAGATTCAGTTCAATGGGAAACAATACTGTAAAAGCACAGCACAAAACATAGTTATGATATATATTTCTTTGTCCATTTCTTCATTCCATCAATATTACTTATGCAATTGAAAATGCATTCATATTAATGAGGTAAGCACACAGATTTACCTTTAATTTAATATGTACAGAAAAGTTACTTTTCTCTTGAGTTTTAATGAATGTATGCATAATTTATTTTTCATATTATTCTTCTCTATTATTATTACTCTCTTATACATACTGTGTTTACATTTTTTTCTTATATATTATTTAAATGCGACACAATGAATCAAATTGTGCTGTACAAAATGTTGATTAGATCAAATTTAAGACCACTATTTTTACTGCAGCTTTACATTGTTGAACATGCCTATTCAAAAAAACAACAGATAAGTGGAATCCACTGTAGGTTGACGTCAATATGACGCTTCCACGCGATCGACTCATTGTTGGATGCGTAACGATCATATGGAGCGGCTGCATATAAGTAAGGTTACACTGTGTTTGACGGGATGTGTTAAGCATGGGCTAGATTGAATAACTATAATCAGGTGGTGACATGTGTGACATTGATGTCAGCTCTACTAATGCGATCATTACTGCTGCTGAAAAGAGGAAGTGCAGGCACTGTGAAAGGGCAGCCATTGATTTACATTTCTGTCTTTATCTTAAGGTCAATTTTATTTGATCCCTGTGGAACAAAACTGCCACATTTGTATGTTGAGAATAGCGGCACCTACTGACGGAGAAGGACACATTTACTTAATTTATGAAGTCCTTACACTAATATTTCTTCTGGCTGGGCTGGTTAGCTCGGGAGTTAGCAACTAAGGTTGCTGGTTAAAATCCTAGCGAGCAAAACAGACTCATTTGTGCAACATAGGACCAGGTCGTCTGTGTCACTACCATCAGAGCTTCACTCTTAAAGTGCAACTAATATAAAAACTAAACTCTCTTGATTTACTTACTTGTTTCAAATGTGCCCTGCTTCTTTCTTTATACAATTATCACAACATGTCCAGATGAAATTTTACTTTTTTTCCATTGAGCAATAGAGATAATATAAAAATAATCAAATGGAATAAATAATGAATTTAGTTTGCTGCCACTCATTCGAAAAAGGCATTACGAAATGATTATCAAATATTGAAAAATATATATATATATATATTTATTGTCAAAATAGTACAAAACATTTTCAATTCCTATTTTTAACAACAACAAAACATTTCCCAAAGGAGACCTAAAACGTTAACATTGAAAAGGTTTTTTTTTTCTTAATTAACATATCAAGTTTTAAACATGTGTTTCCAATGGTCAGCCTCATGGTTCGCTTCCAGTTGGAAGTTAAGATGTGACGACTCTTGCTTTATGTAAGAAACTTTAAAGAGGATTACAGTGAAAGGGAAATGTAAAGAATACAAGTTGGTGGTTTGGCTGAAGCTCAAAAATAAAAATCCTCAAACAAAGGCACTCACTGATAGATCTCTTTTTCTAGTGTCTCCTGCAGCTGAGCGGCTGCGTTACATCTTGAGTGAAGATGATGACATGCCTACGCCAACTCTGTTCACTGAGATGGACACTTTACAACGAGAGGGAGAGGAGCTGGAGTGGAAGGAATCTGCCAGGTGGATGATGCACTCAAACACTCTCATCACACACTTGAAAACCTTTTACAAACTAATCAGCTGCACGTTTAACTGAAAAAGCTTCATGTTCGTTTTTGAGATTGTGATCAAGTATTATAATTGTTTTTTAAATTAATATCACTATTTTTTTGTAATAATTTATTTAAAGGTGATCAGTCAAGACTAATGTAGTAGAACTCTCTAGTTATTATTTCAACAATGTTCTTTACTACGTAAGTTTGTCTGTATGACCAGCCCAGAGAGTGTGTGAGTATCAAACTAATTTACATCCATGGGTCGGAGACTTACATATAAAGTACTGAGAGAGTTTTTGAATTTCCCAGCAGTTTTGAATCAGAAAATGACACAGCAAGAGCCTTTATCTCAAAAAACAAAGGCTCTTGGAAATGGCGTAATGGAGAAGCTAAGGCATTAGCCTTTTTTGACACTTTTTGACACATCATATTTAATCTTACGTATTGGGGGCTTTGACAATTTCTTCTGGGCATTTTGATTACAGTATTTCAGGTTTTGAACTTGAATATTGGATTTTCAGACCAGACGAATCATAATGAAAGCTTAGGAAACATATACTAATAATAATCATAACAGAAATATATTACCTAAGATTAAAATTTAAATATTTTCTTTCATATTTACCAAACCTGTTGTTAGAATTGGTGTAGATACTTTGAAGTGTTTTGTCAAGGCCAAATATAACTTTTTTAATTATTCAGCGACACATCACCATATTTAACTTGTTTCTAACTGTGCTTTCTTTTCCCTTGTGTTCAGACTTCTGCCCTATAAAGCCATAACCACTGTTCAATGTCTCACTCTGCTTTCTTTACCTACAGCTGCATCCAATATGTTTCCTATTAAGTGCCATTCCAGTCAAAGTGAAACATAATTTCACTCTTAATTTATGGAGTCTGAAATTGTTTGACAGTATTGTTCTGTAAAACTATCACTTTTTGCCATCACAGTCAAGCCATCAGACGTTGAAGTGTGCGTAATGACAGTGTATTACAGTAGCAGTTAACAAGCTTTGAAGAAATGTCCGGGAGAAAACAACTCTCAACTCAATTATTTTGCCATTAGCCAAAAACGATAAATCATTTTTGATTAATAACAAAACATTACAAAATAGGCTACCTCCATTTTTTTTCTTTTTTTTATCCATTATTTATATTCTCACATATTGACACCAGGTAGTTTATTCTCAAGAATGTAATGCCTTAAGTTGTTACGATTTCTTAGACAACTGAACTATTAACTATTACAGACTAGAATGTCTTTTTAGGGAATTCAGAATTTGTATTATACTCAGTTAAAAGTGAGTAGAGAACACTCGGCTTGAATTGTTCAACATCCTGGGTCAAAGCTGTTTGTTCTAGCCATGAGCTATCCAGGCTAGAGATGCCATTGAGGCTAATTGCAGTTCATGAACTTGAAAATATTGGGGGCTCAGTAAATATGAGCAAAGACGCTTTAATTCGTATAAACCTGGATACAAGATTGATAATGTTACTTTCGGGTTTTTTTTACACCTAAATGGCTTTTAAGCTTGTTCAATGCTACCATAGTGCTCTCTCATTAAACGCAGATTTTGAGCTACAATTGTCTCAAAATAAACAAGACTTGTACGCTTTTAATGCGTGTAACTGCATGGAAAATCTATGAGGGACCGTACAGGACAAAATTCATTCTAGACCTCTCACACATATATTGACATATATACTCACTCTTACACACACACATATATACATATACATATATATATATATGTATATATATATATATATGTGCGTGAGAGAGGTCTAGAATGAATTTTGCCCTGTGCGGCCCCTCATAAGAATCTGTGTAATTGCTGATCCACATGTAAATGTAATTACGCACACAGAAGTTTAACATATGTTTTGTAAATTTAAATTATATATTTCAAAATACAAATGTTTTTGTAAATACCAAAATACAAATTAGAAATGTTAATTTCACATTTGTGTATATCACAACACATGTGCAGCCATAGGATATTTGCAGATCACCCTCTGTGTCCATAATAGTTAAGCTAGACATTTGCACTATTTTTTTTATACATGCCGCATGTCTAATGAACAAACACTAAACTCAAGTTCTTCTTTGCTCATAAGCACAATTCATCTGATCTTCTTGACTCTGTCGCTGTCTACTATTCTCAGATGGGTGAAGTTTGAGGAGAAGGTGGAGGAGGGAGGCGAGAGGTGGAGTAAACCACACGTCTCCACCCTGTCGCTGCACAGTCTGTTTGAGCTCAGAACATGTCTACAGACCGGAACAGTTCTTTTGGACCTGGACGGCTATTCGCTGCCTCAAATAGTCGGTGAGAGGTTGAATCAACAATAATGGAACCTTAGAAGGAAAAATCCCATCTTATGCATGTAAATAAATAAATAAATAATAAAAATGAGCAATAACTGTATTTTAAACTTTAAGATTCGTCTTGAGTTTCAAAGGATTGATGAAAAGAGTTCACATTGTTCCCTGACATATTATCAGCTGTTGAAAAATGTAAAACATAAAATTGAATAATGTCTAATGAATCAGTAGTTTAGATAGAAATTGGAGGTCTTTCATAGAAAAACATAAAACTAGCATTAGTAAAGTCCTGTAATCAAGAAAGAAAATAGTAATATAAAAATAGTAATGTATTTTCAGAGGGTTCTAACATGATAAGCATAAAGTAGTGTACATATGTAAATACATTTGCTGACAGGGTAAATACTAGATCATTCTTTTTGAAGAATCTTTACAAGCATGGCTGGGTTAGTTAAGAGTCAGTGAGGGTAACAGCTCAGTTGTTAAGATAGTATGATTAAACACCTTAAGGGCTTTTGGGGATTAAAGTGAATATGATGAGACCTGACACAGAAATGGGCCATTAATTGATTAAAATCCATTCAAAAGCTTTCAGGAAGCACAGAGACTACTAAAGAGGGAAAATTTTATCAAGACGACAGCTTATAAAGGGCAAAATTGAAGAATATGAAAAGAATGCTGATCAGGCTGTTGATCCCGACTAGATTTATTCCATGTGCACTGCATGTTAATGAGAAAAAACATGGTTATGGTTGTTGAGGACCATGTAGAATTCTTATTTAAAAATGCTTTAATTTTAATGCTTTTTAATAAAAAATGTTTCAAATATATATATTTATCCACTTAATCTGAGATGTTTCTACATGATAATTTACCAAATTATAATTATCACAATCACCTGGCCACCACTACACTCATTCGCATAGTAAAATGCCTATTCTAGTCTGACATAAAATTTTTAACAGAATAACTGGCAATCTTAAAATCATCCTAACATTCTTCACCAGGTGTTTTTGTGTCAGCCGCCCAAATCCTATTTTAACAACGTTTGCTTTTGTAGATGACATCATTGAGAGACAAATAGAGGAAGGCATGATTACACCAGATCTCAGAGACAAGATCAGTTTTGTCCTCTTGAGAAAACATCGTCATCAAACAAAGAAGCCCATCCACCGCTCACTAGCCGACATCGGAAAGTCCACCTCAGCCACGGGTGAGTCCCTACTTCCCTTTCTCTCTTTACAAAATAATTGGCTATTATGTAGACATGGAAAACAGAACAGACCTCTGCTATTTTTCAACCATATAATAATCTAAACAACTGCAAAGCATCAATTGTACAACATAGTTCTGAGAAAGAAAGAGGATAAAATATGTGAGGGTATTTGCCATAAACATGTAAACAGTATATTGTTGTGATTGACGCTGAACACAACACTAGCCCGGATTATAACCTGGTAGAAGTAGCAATATCTTTCCCTTATCTGTGATGGCTTTAACGTTTTATATACCCATGTTGGCTTCATTTATAATGTATATAGAGCATATTTATGTCACACTCTGTAAATGAATGAACCCCTGGTCTCTACAAATCTTCACTACAGGGGTTGTATGAATGTTTGATGAGCTAATTATTGCCTGAGTATTTTCTATCCTGCCTCCATGCATCGACAAATGACTTTTAAATCTTCACCTCCATTGCTTGATGCTGTTTGTTTAACTCTCCAGGTCGGACAGTTGGTTCTCGCGGAGCACCCTGCCCTGCACCTGTTCCCAACTTTAACAGATCAACAGAAGACCTCGGTTTGAAGCAGCAGCCAGCCAACTACGGTCGTCTGCGTAAGTGCTTTCCAGGTTCACAGTGTGACAGCAGAACGCACATGAGATATTTCTGAGTTGATAGCTTTTGATTTATTAAAATAACATTCTGTACCAACTTAAGACAGACCATTTCCACTGATAAAAGTCCAGGGTAGAATCGGGTGGCTATTTTTAGGATCTAATAATGAAAGCACCACAAATACATCACAGGCACATAGTAGATATGTATCCTGCACAGTGTTTTATTGAACCGACAACTTCTCATTTTAACCAAAAGTAATATTGTTAATATGGAAAAACCTAACAGTCATCAGGGCATGAGGGCTGACAATCTTTTCAAAGGATGCTCCTTTTGACAAAAAGACAAGTTATTTCCCCGAAAACAATCACTGTCCAGTGACAGATATAGAAACACAAAAGATTAATTCACTTGAAATGCTGAGTATTTACTGAATCTCAATAGTTTAATCATAAAGACCATAAAATGGCTGGATAACTCAAACACATTGAGACATTTCATAGGACTAAAGACTATGATAGAAGCCATAAAGATCATGCCTCTGTGTTGAATTTCCTGCATCTGAAATAATGTAAAGTACATTGTTATTGGTCTGTTTATTCAGTATCAAGAAAATATCCTTTAACTCATGCAATAATCACGTCTTTATTTCATACTGGATCATGGGGGGACAAGTCTTGGTCTGGTAGTGTAACAGTTTCGGCTGAGAGGACTTGATTACAAGTCAACTACATGGTCTTGTCTTTGTTGAAGAATAATGCTTCTATAAAGTAAAAAGAACAGAAACATCTGTCTTCTGAATCTTAAATGAGACAATAAAGTCATATCACTAGCTCCTGGAACTGTAAATCTGGATTCATTTCAATGTCACATTAGCATAGCAGTGCTATCGACATTCTCTCCAGTCAGTTGAAATTGGGTCATCCTAGGGGACAGTGAGTTCATCTTGTTTTTGACCTCTGAAGGTTGCATAGAACAAAAGGTTTGTAAAAAAAAAAACAGGTCTCAACTAAATAAAATCTAAACTACATCTCTGGCCTTCAAAGTCCTGGAACTCAACTATAGAACAATATGGATCCAGCTAATGTCAAAGTTTCATCACTTCACACTCTTGGTCTCAGGAGAGGATTGAAACATATAGCTTTGATTTAAAAATAAATAAATAAACTAGTAATATTAGCTTAAAACAACCGCTGTCACCACTTGATGATTGACTGATTGACTGATTTGGGGTGTAATATTTGTGATTAAATGTAATATATGTTTTTTTAACTCTGCAGGTCATGCTCAGAGCAGGAGTATGAACGACATCGCTGATACACCGAGCACAGATCAGGTAACAATTATAAATATTTACTAAGGAAATGAAAACAACCTTTTTTTTTAATGGTAGATGATTTATTCTTCAGGGAGCTTTCGCTTAAAATGTCCACGCATATATCTCAAACAGGGCAAAATCATCTATTTAAATGCATAGAAGCGTAACACTGGATTGAATGTTCCCCTCGACTCTGTTGCCTTCATTGCCGTTCTCCTTGTCACATAAGTGACATGCTGAATCAACAGCTTTGACGTCAGCACTGTCGGAGCATAGTGTGAATGTGCCAACACATAATGTGGTTTGTGTTGGTGTTTTTAGGCAACAGAATGTGAATATGTTTTTCAGAGTGGCCAGAGGGCAGCTGGTGAATTTATTTAGCTGTGGTAATTACTATCCACAATTACTTTGTGGGCTTGCATTGAGCCATATTCCACCGTGTGTGTGTACACACACCGTGGGCTGGTTTAGGTAAAGTAGTTGTACTGTTTGTTCCAGAAATCTGATTGTGGTGACGCTTTCCACCCATGCTCCGTTTATTATAGTAAAAGTGTTAATCCTATATACTGGGATTGTTATTATGGGGTATAAGCCTAATCAATGGCCAAGAAAAAAACATAATATGATGGGAGTAATCTTATACATATACAAAATGATATTTAAAAAAAAAAAGAAATAAGAAGAAGAAGAAGAAGTAATAATTTAACATTTTCCATATTCATCATGTTCTCTTATATTTATGTTCTCAATACAAATGGACAGAACATGATTATTTGATATAAAGTGGTATCAATTATTTCCAAATAGTTTTTCAATCATTTGACAGAAAAAAAAAATCCAAAATATTTTTTTAAAAAACAGTGAAAACAATGAAATATACCAAGTTATTTTTTGACTGCTAATGAATATTTAATTCAGTTATTTTCCACCACGTATTCCCAATCTGGGCTGCAGGGGTCTGGATCCTGTCACTTAGGGTGAAGGGCAGAGAACACTTTGTAGAGGTCAACTAGGCTGTCACAGGAGCACCAGAGGTAAACACACTTAAGCAATGGTAGAACATACAAACTCCACAAAGAAATGTTGCAAATTGCCTCAATCTGAAAATTAACCTTCAACGTTCTAGCTGTGATAGGGTAGTGCTAACCACGGCACCACACCTACCTGTAGTGGATATTAAAAATAAAAATGAATAAAATAGTTATAGAATATTAATAGTGATAGAACTGGAAATAGCAATAATATATGGTATGGTATGAAATGAATGTCTCCCCTAAACATTTTAACTTCATAATTTCAATTGCTATTTTCGTAAAATGTTTACTCCCTTTGCTTACAAAAAAAGGCCACAATTATTTCAAAGTATCGCAGGCCAGCAGCAGGTCACCGTCAATTAAACACAAGTGGACATTTGTGTGATCGGCCATTGTCTGAGCTGATATTGAACTGGCACGAGATGGATCATAGATCCAACTGTCCTCGTGCTGGGTCGCTCACATGTCGCCAGTGATGAAGGCTGCAGGTCATTAGCTCTCTGTTCTATTGAGTGCTATTGTACTGTCATTCTATTTCCTGTCACACCTTTCAACATGCAATCAGACTATTCAGATTCATCGCAAACTTCTTTCACAAGTTTTTGTTTTCTCTGCAAACAATGGTGTTGTTGTTTATTGTAATGTCCTTATTTATAACATGGAGAGCTCAATTTCTGATCCACTTTAAAGGTATTGAAGTTCTTTTTCTACTGATACATATACTTTGCAACTCATATCTAATGTGTAGATTTGAAGGAGTATATGTATTATATGTGAAAAAACTGGTTCCTAACAGAACAAATGAACACGAAAAACATTTATGTCTGACTGGTTACGTTAGGTTACTCTGTAGCGAGAATTCTGACCCGCTCAAGTAGAAGAACTCATATTTCTCAGATCATTAAAACTCTGCATTGGCGGCCAGTTTCTTTCAGGATCAATTTTAAAATTCTGGTTCTTACTTTCAGAGCTATTCATGGTCAGGCTCCTCCTTACATCATTGATCTGATCCAGCCTTACACCCCAGCTCGGTAGGTGCTGCTGGCCCACACAGGGCGCTGGAGCGCCGACCCTCCCACTGATTTGGCTGTTTATTTGGCTTTATTTATGGTTTTATCTTTTATTTATTTTAGTTTTTTAGTTTTAAATTAACATAGTTTTAATCATCAACATAATTTTGTATATTTTTAGAACTCTTTACATTGATAAACTATATTCTTTGATTCTCGTTCTGATTTAAATCTTGGTCTGTGTCGTCATTGATCATATCCGGTCTCTGGCGTGGGTGGAAAGGCTCTTCTTGAATAGCCCACTTGTGACGTCATATTTACATAGCTCAACATGCAGCAAAAGCAACGCAGGCGAGCCAGTTCTTAATTGGACTTTCGGGCGCTGGAGAAAGCGAACATCATGATTTTAATACTTAATAGTAAACATTCAGAATAACTCAACTTAAAAAAAACTTTAAAAAAATGTCACAGCAGCTCGGGCTCTTTGGTTTATGAATCTACTGAATCTACTGGTTCAGCACGCACGCTTCCGGACTAGAGGAGCTCATAAGCTTTGGAACGATCTTCCTCTCGCTTTGTGTTTGATGGAGTCTACGGTCTCCTTCAAGAAACATCTTAAGACGTTTTTATTTGTGCAGGCTTTTCCTTGATTTTCTGGGACTCCTGTGTTTATTATCTATTATCTATGTGTCTGATCTTTTAAAGTATTTTATTTTTAACTGTGTATTGTTTGAATTGTTCGATTGTTAAAGCGCTTGTGACCCTGGTCTTGAAAGGAACTTTAAAAATAACCTTTACTTTACTTTACTAGCTGTATCATGGCTATGGTACAATAGTAAGTAAGTAAGTAAGAAAGTAATGTATTAAGTATTAACAGCTCCTTCTTGTTTATACACGAAAATAAACTGTTACAATAGTCTGAACGAGAAGACACAAATACATGGATTATAAGATCAAAATTGTGTTGTGGCAACATTTTCCTAAGTTTAGAGATTTTTCTCAGTTAAAGGAAAAAGTTTTGGTCAGTTTTCTGCAGTGTTGAACTAGAGACATGTCTTTGTCAAATACAACACCCAGGTTTCTCAAGCTCAGTTTGACAGACTGACCTAAGTCACTCAAGTACTGACTTATCTCTGGAACTTTATCAACCAGAGTTTCAGTTTTGTCCTATTTAGCTGCAAAGTGTTTTCACTCAGCCATTTTTTGATTTCTAGCAAACAATTGACTAAGCTGTTCAGCCTCTCGGGCTCAGTTGGATCAAAAGAGCAGTAGAGATGGATGTCATCAGCAAAAATGTGATTAGAAACATCAGGAAATCTTTAATTATTTTACCCAGGGGAATCAGGTACAGCAAAAATGATAAAGGACCTAAAACAGAGCCTTGAGGGACTCCACACAATAGATCTGCTGATTCAGACCTCATTTGATTGGCAGATACACTAAAACTGCGCCCAGAAAGGTATGACGAGAACCACTGTAACATAGACCCTGACAGTCCCACTTCATCCCTCAGTCTTCTCAGCAGGATCTGGTGATCAACTGTGTCAAAGGCTGAGGACAGATCCAAGAGAACCAGAACAGTGTATTGACCCGAATCAGCAGACATTGTGATGTCACTGGACATTTTCAGTAAGGCTGTCTCCGTAGAGTGATGTTTGCGGAAGCCAGACTGAAACTTCTCATGGATGTCGCTTTGATCCAGGAACAAAGATAGTTGCTCAGACACCACCTTCTCTAAGAACTTGGACAAGAATGGAAGCTTAGGAATAGGTCTGAAATTACTGAGGTCAGTCGGGTCTAAGCCTGGCTTTTTAAGCAAAGGCTCCACAATGGCATGCCACAATGATGTGGAGGGAGAGAGGTTTACCATTTTGGTAACCCAGGGGCCACCTACATCAAACACTTTAATAAAGAGCCTACATGGAAGGACGTCAGACGTGCAAGAGGAGGGTTTCATTGTATATGATATATTTATTTTAGTTGCCATTTATAAGTGTGCCACTCTTCATCAGAAAAGTTGTTCACTGCAGACACCCAACTTTATCTCTGTGTGCTTTTCTCAAAAGCTGAAAAACAAATTCATGAAGAAAATCCCCAGGGATGCAGAAGCCTCCAATGTTCTGGTCGGAGAAGTGGATTTCCTCAACAAACCCTTTGTCGCATTTGTTCGTCTCTCCCAAGCCACCACATTGGGAGGTTTGACAGAGGTTCCAGTACCTACCAGGTTACTGCATGTCGTTCTTCAATCCTTCTTGTTGCCTGCCATCTTTGTATGTACTTCACGTTTGTCTCATCACTCCTCCAGGTTCTTGTTTATTCTCTTGGGACCTCAAGGAAAGGCCAAGTCGTATAATGAGATCGGCAGAGCTATAGCAACCCTAATGGTGGATGACGTAAGTGCCTATAATTGTTTTTCTAATTCATTCCACTGGCATGAGCTTACACCCTGTCTAGGAAACTATGGGGAGAATTATCCAGTTTAAATCAACATGATATATTTTTAGCATCATTTTGTATTTAATATAGATGTATGCTTTCAGTTAAGATATTTTTAAATGGCTGGCGAACCTTCACAGCCTCAAACCACTGGTCCTTGCAAGTTTAATTAATTTATATTTTAATAATCATTGACTTGTCTCCTTGTTGAATTAAGTTTAAACAAGTTGCATTTGTGACTTGGGTTACTCATAGATTGTAAAAACCTTCTGTAACACACTTCTGTTTTTGTAACACACACACTGAGGAGTTCTGAATATCCTAAAATGAAAACCCTCCTGCCAGGAGGATTATGAAAACAAAAGTAAATGAACAACAAGATATATTATTGAAAAACTACATTAAACCGTTGCAACCTGTTCTACCTTTTATCAATTGGCCAATAAAGTGAATGTCAGGGTGCAGAACGGAGAAACCCAGGCGCAGAGTTCAATTGTAGAAACTTGCTTTTATTCCGAAGGGGAAGGCAGAGAAGTAATCCAACAGATCAATATTCGGTAACAAGAGGCAGGCAAGAGGTACGAGTACTTAGCGTGTTCATACGAGTCCGATACGAAGATGACATCAAGACGAGGACGTGACAGAAAGTGGGGGTTTAAATAGACAGGGGAGCAATCAGCAACAGCTGGGGGCGGGACTAACAAGACACAGCTGGGAACAATTACAACTCAGACAGGGGGGAAGTAAGACTAGCACAGACACAGAAGGGAGCGGATTTCACAATAAAACCGGAAACACAAGGAGGAACATGTAGACTCATGACAGTGAATCTGTAAAATAATATCCCACCGACACTAAAACTAAGACAAGCATAATAACTCCACCTCACTGCCGTGAAACTATCTCTGAAATTTACTTAATCAGTTTATATTCTTTATTATTTTGTTTATCATCTTTATTTTATTATGTAACGAATAGATTGTGCATCCATGTCTCAAATGCTTTTTCTTATGTTATTTTGCATCTCGGGCAAAAGCTATTAACGGATATCATTTTGGGATGCTTTTCTGTATCTGAAGTTCTCATTTCTTGAAGTGTGAATGAAAACAGATGTTGCAAGTTCTAAGCATCTTTCAGCACTGAGCTGTGCCACATTCCTCCTACACATGCGACAGTGACGTCTGCAAAATGTATTCGAATTTGTTTGCAGGAGTCAAAAGAAAATCGACATGCTGTGCAAACGCAGGCATGTGAAGCAAAATCAAGTTAGTGTTTAAAGTGGGAGGTAGAAAATCGATGCCACCTTCTTCTCCTGATACCACAGACCAGTTGTGTTTTATAGGTTTTCATAATTCATAAATATGAATGGCAGGTGTCTTTTTTCACTAATATAAACAGGGTCAAAGTGTCAGTATGACTCCTACATCATCTCAGTATTATATGTGAATATATTTGATATGAATCTTTATCTGTATGTCTTCCTTTTAGCTCTTCAGTGATGTCGCATACAAGGCCAGAGATCGTGACGATCTCATTGCAGGCATTGATGAATTTCTGGATGAGGTGATTGTCCTTCCACCTGGAGAATGGGACCCCAAAATCCGTATTGAACCGCCAAAGAAAACCCCTACTGCTGACAAAAGGTTGGCTTTTATCATTCATTTAGCATTCTGCCAAGTGTGAAGCAAACAACAGTGACTTCAAATCATTGATGGCATTTCATTCTGCAGACCACATTAGATATGACCACATTATTAACATTATTATGAAGAGTTTACAGAGCAATTATGCATATTGATTGAGCATGTTATGTAAGGGCCATTTTGGGTTGCCATTTATGGTAGAAGAATAACATTAAAAATATTTGTTGGGACTTAAGCATTATTAAAATTGCTATTTTTGTTTTATTGAGAGAAGGATGATTGACTGTAACATACATATACATAAACTAAAAAACATTAGGTTGATGACCATTTTTTTATTTGTCTCACACAATATCCATTTTCACATGTATGAATATTTTTGTTGTATAACTCTGTATGGAAGGGTGAAGGGGCAACGTTGACTTTTGAAAAGTGGTGCCAATGTGGAATGGCAAATAGCTGCATTTCACCGAGGGTCCACTTGAGGCAGGCTGTAGAAAGTGTACATACAGAGCCAAATTGGTATATGTACAGACTGGTTAACACACATGTGATGTAATATAGATAATAATTCTGGACTGGAGTCTGGCTAACTGGGTGACTGCAATAGTTGGATGGCATCACAGATAATACTTTAATATTTTGAAAATTCAATGTTACAGATTGAACCAACCACATGAAATTTTAACAATTCACAACTGATCAAAAGTCCAACAACAATTTGAATTTGAGATTACTTTTCAACCTGTTGTTATCCCTCCTGAATCCTTCAGAAACTCAAACAGACTTATCCAGTTTTAGGTCTTTTATATTCATATATTTATATGAATTGTCTTGCTAACCAAGAGTTTAACACCTTTTTATTATTCAACATCATATTGTTTGCTTGTTTTTTTCTAACTAACCAGACAAATACGGTAAGTTTTTAGATGAACAGTTGAGTTACCATCTATACTGTATTTATATTTTTGCAGGAAATCAGTATTTTCATTGAATGAACCTGGCCAGATGAATGGAAAAGCTGGTGGAGGAGGAGGTCTGGCAGAAGATGATGAGATGCCAGCACAACATGAGCTTGGAGAAGAGCTGGCGTTCACTGGACGGTGGGTGTTGACAATATAATACAGCTCAATACAATCTTAATTCTACATGAAAAAATGATTTAAAAAAAACGTTCTTTTTAATATAGTTTTTGGATTTAGCTTGCAGTATGAGAAGAGTGACGAGAACAACTATCTATCTATATATCTATAGATGTGGTCTTTGATAGCTCAGTGATATGCAGTAGCGTTATTGGTAAAGTAAGAGTAAAGCCCTATTGCACAATAATATGATTGAGACATCCAGGATAAGTAAGTAAGCTGAGTTTTGTGAATCCAAAACGAAAAAAGAGTGTCAAGGCTTACTTCGTTGCACAAAGGCCAAGCCAGGAAGAGCATACATGGATTCATCAAGCCAGATGAAACCAATCCTGGATAAATGCACCACGCGGCTTCCTTAACTAGACCCTGCGATCTGATCACAGATTCACTGATGCACTATGGCAAAAAGGGCAACAACCCATCCCTTTAGAAGCCAATGAAGAACTCAAAGACAACATTTAAAAAAAACAGGAAACATTGCTTAGTGTAATGTCGGTTCAAACTATGTTCATATTTGTCTCATGTTTCAACTCACTTTTAAGCTATTGGGAAAAAAGATGGATTTTTGTTTCATGGCTTGATGATCTAGTGGTATGAACCTTGCTCTTGATGTGTGTGGCCTTGTGTTCAAATCCCTGAGGTGACATGACATTTTTGTCTCTTGCACTACCTAGAGATTTGGCATACTGAAGGCTTTTAGTGCCTTAACCATTGAGTGTTAGCCCTGACATGTGATATACTTGTGGCCTGCATGAGGAAGAAGAGCGCCTCCTACAGTGCCATCACTGATAGATACTGGGACAATGCTGCTGTCTTCCCAGTTAATGTCACTGGTCAGCTGGTCTGAGACCAGTATGTTAATAATTTTCATTGAGGAGGAAAGTTGAGGACTTAAGTTAAATATGGCCGCGGCAGGAAACCCAAATGCAGATACAGGAATGATGAACTACTACTTTAAAAAAAAAAAAACAGGCTAACAAAAAGAGCAGGCAAAAAACTTGACCACTAAACTGACCATATACTTGCGCAAAACACACCACAAAAGTTAAACGTCACGACAGACAGACAAAGGAGGGTTTTTAAGCTCACAACAATCAAGGGGAACAGGTGAGACGAAGACACAGGTGACACAAATCAGGGCATTCAGGTCAGGAGCAAGATAGGAAGTAAACAAGACAAGGATCAGCGCTGAGTCTCAAATCGCATACTTGCGTACTCAAAGTTAGTATTTTTAGTGCCTAAGTGCGTCTCAATTCTTAGTATGCGAAATTTAGTGTGCCATGCACACTAAATTGGCGTACTAAAACGCCCACAAAAGTAAGTAAGTAAGTAAGTAATATTTATTTATATAGCGCTTTTCGAGACCAGGGTCACAAAAGTGAGTACGGTTCGATGGACACTATCTACCCTAACCGGCTCCATCTTAGTGACGTTGTAAACGGAAGTTACGTCATATATAAATGCATATACTGTATATATTCATATACTTACAGGTGCATTTTCAGCAGCAGTAGAAGGATGAGACGTCTTCGGTGCTGATACCAACTTAAATATCTCCCGAATATTTTGATTCTCATATTTTTTCTTTATTTCTTTTTCCAAAGATGCAAAACGTGCTGCCAGCAGGTGTCGGAGATAGCGTTCAAACAGCTGGTTGAAACATCGTTAAATAGTAGTAGAAGAAGAAGCTGTCATGTGATTTCCGGTTAGTGTGTAGCAGCAGAGTTTTATTTGAGACATACTATCTGTGGAGAATTTGCGTACTAGTTAGTACGTACACTAAACTGATGCATACTAACTTCTAGTATACTAAGAGAGGTATGCGATTTGAGACACAGCACAGGACTTCACAATAAAACCGGGAAGTGAGAAAGGAAATGACATCAATGACAGGAAATTACATCCACAAAGCTACCATTAAGGTTAATAATGTCAAATGTATTCAAGCTTGAAATGTCACTATCGATTCTCAACATTATCTTGATAATTGTATTATTCCCATGCATAGACATATCTTCTTTTAAACCTTGAAGTAGTTAAATAATCAATGTTTATTGTACTTATGACTGACACTGATAAAGTATTGTAGTAAAAGAAGCTCACCAGAGTCCATGTCTGTGCAACAGCTTCTGTGGAGGTCTGTTTCTGGATATAAAGCGCAAGTTGCCTTGGATACCCAGTGACTTTTACGAAGGATTTCACATTCAGTCCATCTCAGCTGTGCTCTTCATCTACTTGGGTTGCATCACAAATGCCATCACATTTGGAGGCCTGCTGGGAGATGCCACCGACAACTACCAGGTGAAACTACATGTTTATATGTTTGGAGTTAAAATTTTGATTTTGATAAACTCTAAAACATATGTTTTTGTTTTTATTAATATGAAGAGTTAATTGCAGTGTTTTGAGGTATGGAGCTCAACATCAAGTAATATATTATATTGAAACATAAAAGTGTAACTGCAATGTCATGGCTGCCAATTTTCTGCAAATACAATTGTTTACAAAAGTAAGTAAGTAAGTAGAAATGGTTATTTCCAAAGCGCCTTTCTAGACCAGGGTCACAAAGCTATTTAACAATAAAAAAACAATGCACAGATCTGCTGATTCAGACCTTATTTGATTGGCAGATACACATAAACTGTGCCCAGTTGCCTCTGTCTGATCTTCCTGGCAAGTTCAAATAGTCCCTCAGTATTCCACATTTGTCCGTCACCATCTCTGACCCGCTGATGTAAAGCAGTTTGGTGGTTACGTGACCTTCGCAAAATCAAAGAGTTCTACATGACAAATTGTTTTTAAACTAAAACTACTTAAACTAACTAATACAGATTACATGGAAAAAATAACAAACAGGTGTGCAAGCTATGATAATGGACCCTGTAAACAACCTGGTGCCTACAGGGACCATGTAAGTGACTGTTTTAGTCATTTTTGGCAAATGTATTTCTCTGGAGGAAATGTGATACATGTGAATTGTGAAATGATTTGAGCTTCAGAGAAGGTTCTAGGTCAGAGCATGAATAACTAGTTCAGCTTCACTGGTTTTTCCACACATTTATCAGTGGAGGTGTTGGAGGGGAGACAGCTGACCAAGCTGAGACTGGTATCAAAAGTGTTATAACAGTGTTATAACAATAAAATAATATGTATTCACAGGAACATATGTGTAAAACAAGTCAACAATGCTTTAAAGAATCAAACAATATGAAATATTCTATGCAGTGAAAATCTTGTCAACATAATTTTCAGCAGAGGTCATACTTTTAACATCCTTCAGATGGTGATTGAGGCTTTAGCTAATATGCATTTACTGAAATAGAATTCATATTTTCAAGACACTAAAAGGCATTGTTATGTTACAAATGGAAAGGGTGAACTCCCAAAATGGGAAACATAAACCAAGGGTAAATTTGAACTATATGTATAAACAAGCCCAACTGTGTAATGCAATTAAAAAAAATATTATAATCCAAAATTACAGGCCTATATATTCCAAAAATTAAAGAATCCAAGCAGGGGGCCAGCCAGTCCTTGCTTTTAAGACCAGCTATGATAATCAAGAGTTCCAATGGAGCTGAGTTGCACCAAAAGATGACCACAAGATTCCGTTTTTTGGTGAAGGAATTACACCCTAAAATGATTCTTACTCATCATAATTAAGATCAACATGTTAAATTAGATAATGATTTTTATATTAATATTTTATTATTTTGTTTGAGGTTAATGTTTCATGGTTTCTAAGATGATTTTACTTTTACTGTCTCTTCTTTAGGGGGTGATGGAGAGTTTCTTAGGAACCGCTCTAGCCGGCACTGTCTTTTGCCTCTTCAGCGGTCAGCCGCTCATCATCCTCAGCTCGACTGGGCCCATTCTCATCTTTGAAAAGCTTTTATTTGATTTTAGCAAGTGAGTTTCTGACTTTGGAAGCTGTTTGTCATATGCTAACACTTTGATAGTTTTGCTACTGCTCATGAGTAGTTTGTAATAAATCAGTCAATGACTTTATGTCAAGATTTCGATTTCGATTTCAACTCATAACTAGGCAGAATCTTCTGGTAAAAATAGAAGCGACGAATGAATATTTTGAATAATGGCTCTAAACTAACTCCACATTAATGATGCATCTGTGGAACGCAAGTGTGTCATCTGCTGAATTGCATCTCTAAGTAGTGAATCATCTCTGAGTGCCTGAATGATCGGAGAAGAGTAATAAATACCAGTGAATCATAATAGTGCAGATTCATTTAGACATTTCCAGAAAGTCTGGTTATCTAAGTCATAATGTTATCAATTGCCTAATAAAAAGGTATATTGTGTAGACATCATTAGTAGATTTAAAGGCTTTAACCCAGGCTTGTAATTGTAATGCTTAGATGTTTGAATGGAGCCGACAGAGATACAAACCCTGCGAGGGTTCTCTGGCTCGTGATGTCTTTTACTCTTGTCAATGACGGAGATTAATTAAGCCGACTCAGGTTTAATGTGTCAGTATAAATGCAAGTGAACATTTTAAATCATTTAACAATCAGGAAATAATGCTGTGACTGTATAGATGCTTTTAAATGATGAAACAAATCAATGTTTTAAACTTTATGTTCCTCTTCAAAGGAGCAACAATATTGATTACATGGAGTTGCGTCTCTGGATCGGCATCCACTCTTGCCTGCAGTGTTTCATCCTGGTGGCCACCGACGCAAGTTACATCATCAAGTACATGACCAGATTCACAGAGGAAGGCTTCTCCAGCCTTATCTCTTTCATCTTCATCTCTGATGCCATCAAGAAGATGGTGGGTGCCTTCAAGTACAACCCCATCAACACGGACTTCAAGCCTGACTACATCACTGCTTACAAGTGTGAATGCCTGGCACCAGACCCGAGTGAGTTAATCCCTTGGCTCAGGGAAATTCAGGGGAAGTAATCAAATCAGTGACAAGTTGTTAATCAGTATCGGCATGTTTTCTTTCTCAAACAGCAAAAGGCTGATTTAAAAATACATAAAATTATACTTATCATTAATGATGGTAATTGCCACTGAGACTCCAGCCTGCTTCAATTGTGTGAAGCAGGCTTGTTTGAAATGAAGCCTCAAGGCTTGTATCAAATCTCCGCAATCACGCGACCGTCACTACGAACCACCGGCTGACTGTTTCTAAACTGTAGCGCGACTTCATTCATTGTAAGGAGACGCAAGATGCCCAGTGTCCCCATCCCTCCCACTGAATGTTTGTAAATGAATGATTCATGTATATGGTTAATTTCAATTTCAGTTAATTTAAAAGGGTTATGCATTTGGGACATTTCTATTGGAGATAATCATAAATAAGACTTCCTCATTCCAAATCCACCAGCATCTTAATCAACCTTTATACCTGATACAATGTTGCTCAATGTTACAATGTTTACACTTCAAACTTAGTTCACACCCAGAAAGAGCGAATATGGAACCAAAGTAACTCTTTTTGAGGCTCAAGCTTTATTACAGTTTGTTAAAATGTATAAGTCAATCATTCTGAAATTTGATGCATTTATTTTTACAATTATCCTCCGAGGAAATGGGTTGTGCAGCTTTGTTTCACATTCCTCTTTTCTAACAAATGATGTTGTTTTTTTTATGCATGTACTGTGAGGTAGCCTTGAACTACTGACTGAGAATGCTAACAATACAGTTCCCCCTGTGCTAAAAGGAAACAGATTTCTATTCTATTTAAAATGGTTTATTGTCAATATCTTTGATGTTATTTTTCTCATCAATTTCTAATTATTTTTTTCTCTTTCTTTCTGTGGACATTGATTTCTGTAACTGATTTGTCTCTTTTTTGTTTTCGCCAATGCGTGAATAATTTGGCTGCCACCTTTTGCAAGTGAGTTTCCCTGTCTAAGCTTTTCTCTGCGAAGCCCAGAAGCCAGATTCTCATCATGTTCTGCATCTCTTTTTCTTTCCCTTGTGTTTTCTCCTTATCTTATATCTCCCTGACCTCCTTGTCCTTCCCTCTTCAACAGTGGCTTCAATGATCTTCATGCTTTAGTTCCACTGCCAGATAACAGCTCTTTTGTCTCTGGGGTAAGTCTTTGTTTTCATACATTATGGCGAATAGATTTAGGGATATTGTTTTCATGTTCTGCAGCATTTTCCCTGGTATGTGATACACCAGAGTGTTGTGACACCCAAACAAAAGACTGATTGTGTTTGTTTATATCTGAACCAGGTATGAACTGTCACTCTCTTCTCTCCATTTACAATGTTTGTTTATCTCTATCTGTCCCATCCATCTCGCTGGCTCCTCTGTTGGAATCCTCACATGCATCACATTTCCCATCCGTCGTGTGTTTACTTCATCTTCATCCTCCTGCGCCCTCTATCCCAGATGAATGTGACAGCTCTGGATTGGAGCCAGCTAGGTAAAAAGGAATGCCTCAAGTATGGAGGCTCGCTGGTTGGGAAATCCTGCAAATACGTCCCTGACCTGGCCCTGATGTCCTTCATTCTCTTCTTTGGCACATACTCAATGACTGTCTCGCTCAAGAAGTTCAAGTTCAGCCGCTACTTTCCTACAAAGGTAAAATATTTTTTAAACCAAACTGATGATGTCTTAAAGTTTTACGGATATTTAGGTAGTGTTTTTTAGTTTATATTTATCTCTTCTACTTAAATATCCAAGTTATTTACATTAGAAAATAAGAGTCTAATCTATTGAAGTCTTGATTTTGCCTGTTTTTGTAATTAGTCAGAATTTCGAGCCAACTTTATAACTGTTCCAAAGCAGCAGAAAACATAAATGTAATTCTGACTAATGACCTGTTAACCATAAATGCTGTGCATTGTGGTATTTTTAGATTCTGATGGTTGTTATGCAGATGATAGAAAACAGCTAGTTAAGTTTGAAAGTACAATAACAACTGGGTCAACAACACCATGGATAGCTGTGACAGCTTTCGCAGAAACCCGTTGTGTACACAATAATGTTGACAGCAGCCAATCTGTGCTCGCAGCGACCGACTGTGTCCAATTACCTGTGCCTTCATCCTGAAAAGTCTCAACTGTTATTCCCTACATAAGTCCTGTCAAAACTAAGTTTCACCAGTCAAAGAAGTCTTTAGTAAGCTCCCTCAAGTTAGTCACAGAAATAGCGTAAATCATACTCATCACTTTGTATTATATTATCATTTTCAGCCACCTCAATGTAGTATTTAACTACCTTTTGGACGTCATAAACCCTTGTTTACTACAAATGAATGAACTAATGGAGACACTTTATGCAGCAGTTCTTTTTTAAATCTTTTTAATCATAACCTTTCATACTGCCAAATGACTGAGGACAAAGGACCTGTTTTTGTTGCTCATTACAGGATCGGAGAAAGTTACAAAATAAAATATAAAGTAGAATTATTACCAAATGAACCCTTTTGTTATCTATGGGACAAGGTGGGAAAACGGAGATGACTGAGAGATAACACAAGGGTCAACATTTTGATATATAACTTGTGATTACCTTTGATTTCCACATCAACCAAAATCAATATGAATAATTAAGATTTAATACAATTAAGCTAAATAATTTTAATAAGAATATGTAAAAATATTAAACTAGAAACTAAACTAATTCATTTTCTTCTTCAGTTATGCAAACAAATGCCTGACTGTCTCATTTTGCTCTTTTACATCTCTCTCTGCTGATTTTAGTTAAGGAAGCTCATCAGTGACTTCTCCATCTTCATGTCCATCATGACGTTTGTGGGTCTCGACATGCTGATCGGCCTCAAAACTCCAAAGCTCATAGTCCCAACAGAGTTTAAGGTAAATTGGTAAAGTATATTATGACATAAAAAAACAAAAGCAAAAGCCAAGCAGGTTTACCGTACATAACCTTATCTAATAACATTTACATTAGGAAATTATTAATATTAAAACATCTTTAATTTATGAATTCACTTCTTAAATGTAACCCTAAATCATTCAATCTCACTGAACGGAGTCAAGACTAAGCGGCAATGTTGTCATTATATCTTGTCACCACTCAACACGACATTTAGGTGGAATTTATCTCACTTCAGATTAAGTCAAGCAGATTCAGAGCTCCTGAAGAATTGTTATTTGAGCTCAGTATAAAGCATCAACCCCACATTCATCCTAGTTCAGCAATGAGAATCAGAAAACAAGCAGTAAGCCGCAATAAGAATTCTGCTCACGTTTCTGCAATACTTTGAATAATGATCACCTCTGGTTTGTTCTTCCAAGCAGCATCCATGGTATCATTACTAAAGATTCAATACAAATGATCACCTAAAAACACACAAAAGACAAAAGCACTTGTTAACTTTTGTTAATCCAAACAAACTATATTTTCAATTCAAATAGTTATTGCTAATTAAGCTTCATATAGACTTGTTTTCAGAGCCTGCTAGATGGCACTCTCATCTTTACAATCTTAAATAACTATTTTAATAAAGCCTAACATAATTTTTTTTAACCAAGCGCTCCACATTCTGAGCTCAAATTATGAATTATTTTTACTTCCCCTACATCCACCTCTCACCCACAACATATACAAAACTGTCTGTCGACCAGACAAATTATGATCTACTGTTGTAACATTTTATGTGAAATCATACCTAACAAATATTTGTTAAGCCATAGTGTAACAAGTGCTGATTTAAGATATGATTATATCTATGATTTAATTTCTTTACAACTACTTCTACCACTATTTTGAAGTAAATTGGGGCGGGACTAGATAAGCTTTTGCTTCTCCCACTGTTCCCTTTCGGGACATGCATGTAATATGTGAACTATGATGAAATGTGATGTTGATGATCTAAACTGTCATGCCCGAAATAAACAATATTCATTCATTCATTCGTTCACAACCAGCCAACCCGCCCTGATCGTGGATGGATAGTGATGCCGTTTGGAAAGAACCCATGGTGGGTCTACGTGGCCAGCTTTGTCCCTGCACTCCTTGTCACCATCCTTATCTTCATGGACCAGCAGATTAGTGCTGTCATTGTGAACCGCAAAGAGAACAAACTCAAGGAAAGTATTCTTATTTGGACTGATTTTCTTTTCATGTGAAGGGACACACATAGTGCAACATGCTACCATTCTAACACACTTTAGAAAACCAAAGGAAACTCACCCTGTTCAGACTTTCTCTCTGTGTGTATTTCATTTTGCTGGTAAAGAATTAGCTTAGCTTAGCTATTCTTCCACCGTAATTTATTCAATCAGATTTGTGTGCGCACATATAGGAGATAAATACTCAGTAAAGAATTGATTCCTAAATGCGATCTTGGGGAATGCATATATTGTGTACTAAATGTAATTCAAGTGTGATGTTGTTCCAACAGAAAGGGTGTGGCTATCACCTGGATTTGTTTTGGGTGGGAGTCCTGATGGCCACCTGCTCTTTCCTGGGTCTGCCATGGTATGTTGCAGCCACTGTCATCTCCATTGCCCACATTGACTCGTTGAAGATGGAAAGTGCATCTAGCGCTCCCGGAGAGCAACCTCAGTTTCTGGGGGTCAGGTAAGTTCTCAAGAAAATAATTCCTTAAGGAAAAGTCTAAGCCCACACTTCCAGTTCACACCAAGATACATTCTAATAGAGATAATAATATCAAAGAAAATTTCAGGGATGAGATGGGATGCATTTTAATTGTTGTAGACCTTGGGTCCTGGGTTTTCCTTGACCACGACACCATGAACTTCTCCATAAGATCGCTGATAGTTCGATTTTCCTATCCAGGGACTTGACTGTCATTGTGACTGTGTAGACCATCAAAGGCCATATTACTCTTAGCAGGATTGAATGCTGGTATATCCAGGTTTTGAGTCCATTAGAGAGACCTTAACCGTCAACCTTAGTGAGCCATGTGCCAATCTCTTCCCGGACTAATCAGTAAACTATTTCTTTCTTCACCAGCATTTACATTGGTTTTTGAGGGTTCTCATAGTTGCTGAGCTTTAAAAACCTTGAAGCACTGAATTTGTAGTGATGGTGAGGCCATCAATGTACGCTCTTATTGACTGTTGTCACTGTACACCTAACTAATTTAGGGGCCCTCTACAATCCACCTCGCCTGACTTGTCCATCATCTTTGTGATAAGGGAATAATTGACAGAGACAGTGCAGCCTGTTATAATTTCTTTTCAGCAGTGACCCTCAGCGACTGACACATAGTTGTCATCATCCTCAACTTAGTCCAATTTAATTTGCATTTAAATACCTTTATCTAGGCCTAAATATGCCGTTAATTCTTAATTTTTGTTTCTAAGCATTTTGTGTTCAACTGTGTTGTTAGAAGGAATGTAATCAATGCACTTTTTCTAGTTTCTTTCAATTAAAACTTTATGCATCTGGTATGGCAGGGCTGATGTTTACATGCAATTAGCTTTGATCAAAGAAAAACGGAAAAGAAAATAATTATAAACTTGTGGTCACATGACCGTGGTTACAAAATGTGTTGTTAGTGTTTATTCATCAATGTTTGAAAGAACGAGTAGAGATAAAAAATAAGTCTGAACTAACTATCTGAACTAGTAGCTTAAAACCCTCAAGTCAGTTTGACTTCAGCTGTGGTTCCTGATTTTTCTCCTGAGCAAGTTAAATCAGTGAAAGATTAAGTTCCTTTATTAATGTGATTGCATGCTGTTTTTCTCGAATTATACCTTGGCAGATGTGTGTGCTTACTCTACAGTATGCTTTTGTGCATCATGAATTAGTTAGATATGACATTAACCTGACAACCTCCTGTGTGTCTTCATTCACCTTCTTACAGAGAGCAAAGAGTTACTGGTATTTTGGTGTTTGTTCTCACTGGAGTCTCCATCTTCCTGGCCCCCATACTCAAGGTGAAAACTACTTTTGTAATTTTGTTTGCTAGTTTTTTTTTTATCTTTAAATTTCTAAATTAACAAGGATGTTATGTTTCCTGTGATTAACAGTTCATTCCCATGCCAGTGCTGTATGGTGTCTTCCTCTACATGGGGGTCGCCTCGCTCAGTGGAATTCAGGTATGTCACAATTATTTTGTTATTTATGTTATGAATTAGTTGATAAAGATAAGAAATCTAATCTAAGAAGGCATCTTACTCTAAACATTGAGTGGATAAACACGGCACTCCGTCCATCATATCAACATGGCAACTTGTTTTTAGCTTAATATTGAATCCAGGGCCGGGTCTAGGCAAATAGACCCGGCCCTGGCCCCCTCAAATAAATGTTGTGCCCCCTCAAACTTACATGTAAGTAAGTAAGTAATAGCACAATGCCCCCTCAAGATTTGTGGCTGCCCCCTCATACATGCCTGTCTAGACCCGGCCCTGATTGAATCATTGTATTATTCAAAACAAAGCAGGAACATTAAAGTGCTTGTTATGAAACATAAAAAAAAAAAGTTAAATGTAGAAGGATAATCCAGCGCCCTGTTTAGAAATGAAAGAACCATTGACCTAAAAAAAAGGCAGAGCTTGGGGAAGATAATAAAAACAAAAACACTGGCAATTTTGTGACATAAAACTAATTTTATAACCGTGGTTCGGAGAATGTGTACTTTGGCCCTCTTCAGGCCATTGCGACGGATTACCTCTCGAGGCTCTGCCTCATCAATGAAGAAAATCTATGCACTCGCCACCCATCAGGTCGCCTCTATAAAAGACCACACACGCTCAGGGCGTTGCACGCAACTCATACAACGACTGTTATAAAGGTTTCTACATCATACAGACCAATCTTGACGAAACCCACATGGACCAGGAAGCAGCAAAGCATTTTCTTTGGCTTAGACTCCTCTCATAAAAGCCAAGAAGATGCAACATCCACAATCTAATGACCTTGAACCCAGCTTGCGGCTCACAACCTGCTACATCGTAAGCAAGAATCACTGCTGCTGTAAGCCAGCGTGAGAGCCGATGCACTGACGACGGCTTTCCCATGTGACCAGCACCAATACACAACAACAATTTATTTGTGCGTCCGACGTCCTTTACCCCCCTCAAGTCACAAGCAAGCAATGAAACTGGGCACAGGAGATGAAAACGCGCTTGCTATGAATCAGAGTGAAGGAGTTGGGAAAAAAAGCCCGGATAGAGACCACTCTTGACCTCGCGATGGAGGTAAAAAAAAAACTTCAAACAAAAGCAGGGTTAAAACAATTTAACAGACGATTCCTTAATACCAAACGAGAAGGGCTCACACTCCCCAACATGGGCAGGGCAACCAGCAGAGCCACCTTGTAGAATAGCTTGTCCAGCAGGATCTGCTCTAATGGCTCAAAACAAGGCTAAAGACGCTTTACAAGCTGGGGGCTATGACCAGAAGTCGATAGTGCAGCGTTTCCAACATCCATCCAGGCCTGCAGAAAAGAACTTCAGCTATTGAGCACGACTTAGAACAGATCTGCCAGGACTTGCAGCAGCGTAAAAACGTTATCTACCTTTAACCACTCTCCAAAGTGTTGACCACAGAGCAGTCAAATGGCGACCACATGAATCCAGACAAGCTCTCACTCACCCCTGGAGAAGCCAAGCTTTAAGTAGAGCGCCCAGAAAAGGGCATAAAGGCATAAATAAGACAAAGTTGCTACATCAGGTAGGCCAGAGTGTCCAACCCCAGAGAGAGGTCTGTTTGACACAGGGAGAACTACTGTTATACCTGAACAATTTACCTTCCAGCAAACAAGTCCATGACAGGTCGTTGGAACCTGCTGCACAGCAAGGTTGTCACAGAAAAGGCACATCCGTGAAGAGTCTGTTTGCTCTCACATTGTTCGCCTTGGGGATGTGACACGCTACAAGTGTCGAGAGATGATTGTCTGCCTAGGTCCACGGCCGCCTGGCCAACCTGTGGACAGCAGGGGACATAACACAGCCCTGTTGGTTTACAAACGTGACAGGGGTCAAATTGTCTGAATAAACCAGAATGTGTGTATATGACAGTGAAGTGTTTTAACACGTTATTGCTGCTCCGCTAAAACACGGATTCTGTCCCGTCCGCAGGTGCCGCCCCACCCTATTAGAGACTCGTCCGTTAACACAGAAACATAATGGTGCTCACAGCCCAGGTGGCTATTAGTGTTTCAGAAACGCACATCTCGACGAGTGTTGACAGGTTTGTCTGTCCAACCTGTTCAACCCAGTCCAGTCTGAGACAACTAAACCATCTCTGAAGCCGCCTCATGTTCAACAGTCCAAGTCTGATAAGACTTATAGAAGCAATCTACTGCCCCCTGCTGGGTGGCAGGTGCATCGAAAGCTAATTCTCCATAAAAATCATAGCAGTATATTAATGATAATGATTTAAACGTTTACCATATACTCTCATTCAGGGAGTCCGTTAACAACTCATTGACATCACTGTCATTGAGATCTTATTATCAAAAACTTATCATGAGCACTCTAAACTTTCAAGATCAACATCTAACTCATTGACCATTTTTTTCTCTCTGTCATCCCCAGTTTTGGGACAGGATAAAGTTGTATATGATGCCATCAAAGCACCAGCCTGACTTTGCCTACCTCCGTCATGTCCCTCTCAGAAGGGTCCACCTCTTCACCCTGATCCAGATCATCTGTCTGGCTGTGCTCTGGGTCCTCAAATCAACCTTCCTGGCCATCATCTTCCCAGTGATGGTAAGTGTGATAGGCTTATCATTTCAACAGTGGTGGGGCCACTAAGAAATATCTGAATTACACAATTATTTTATTAAAATATTAGTAAATGTATTGTTATATTTTACATGAATAGCTACTTGATAGTTATTAAAATGGTCTATGCACCAACTTTTATAGTTTACCCCTGGTCGCGCTGCTTCCTAAAATGAATATTCATATAACAGCATTCATCCAATCACAGTTCAGCCATTATTTGTTTCTATTTTGCCTGGAGGCATTTTCAGTCAGTTCTGTGGGCCCTGAAGCATAACATAGGTGTCAATTACAGTGATGCTTTAACCCAGGGGTGTCAAACTGGTCCAGAAAAGGGCAGAGAGGGTTCAGGTTTTTGTTCCAACCAGTCAAGCACACATGAGTTTACATATCATGTGTCAGCTTAAACCATAGACATATATACATAGATGAAGCATCGACTACTGCCGCCCACTAGAGTGTGTATACAGGGCGGCCGTCTTGCTACAGTGCCACTCGCTCCTACAGTGCATCACGTCTATAGAAGAATGATGTGTTTACACTATCACTAATTGCTCATTTGTCAAGCTATTTGCACAGGGTTTGTTTGCTAGATAGACAGACAGACAGACATATATAAAACGAAAATAACCCAGAAAACGTTCAGGTCTTTATTGCTTTAAGTTCTATTGCATTTGAGTATATTCCTCTTATTGCAGAAGTTCTTATTTGTCAACAACTTTGTGGTGGCTTGTTTTTCAGAACATTAATTTCATGCAGCTAACGGCTAGTTAACATAGTTGCTAAATTATCAGAAAGAATATTTTTATTATTATTATTATGATTCAAGCCCCCTGTATCATAGCTACATGTATGACGATTGGAACGGACCAAACCATTTGAAAATCGGTCCAGAATTCAGCGAATACTTGTATTTTAAGATTGAGAAGTACCTCCTTCCCTGTAGTTGTTAATGCCACGCTGCCTCTGATGACACTGTACCAAGATGGCAGCGCTTTATTCACAGTCGATGCGGTGTCTTTGTATTTATGTCTATGGCTTAAACAAGAAAAACCTTACTGACAATCAATTGTCTTCAGACGCCTGATTGGTTCAACTATATGTGCTTGACTGGTTGGATCCAAAACCTGCACCGCCTCTGCCCTTTTCTGGACCAATTTGACACCTCTGCTTAACCAATCAAATTTTCAGTTGACAAAGCCAGAGCCTTCTCCGACAGGCGCAGACCATCTCGTCGTCCTTTTATAGATGAATCAGTTTTGTGTTGATTTACAACCCACAATGGCTAAAGGAGGAGAATAAATTAACTTTGTTTGCATATTTACTATCGAAGCCATTTTCATGAAGGATTTTTACAAAAAAGCTTGACATCATTAAGAAAGTTATGGCAACTCTGAGGCGAGTCCGTCTCAAGCGGTCTAAGGATTTTTAGTCTATGAACTATGTGAGTAAATGTTATTACCTAATTAATGTTACGCTTTTATGAGTTTATAAGCGAGGCTTTTGCACTTATATTTAGTTTTTCTGCATAATGGTTTCTTTAAATTGTCTGTTTAAATATGTAACTCTAGAGGAATGATTGACTCCTCATGGTTGTCATTCCTGGGAGTCAAACAGGCTGCTAATTGTGACATAGCTGCTGATTGAAGGCTGGCTGTGGTTATTTCTCCGTGTTTTGTTTTTCGTGTTATCTGTACTAACTTCGTTGCCATGGAAACCACGAAGCCCAGAGTGATATTTTCAGCGATGCGCTAATGTTGTGCTCATTCGATAATGCTTCGATAATAAAACATCTTATTGACCTTTGACATTTCACGGTCGGACCTATGTGGTGTATAAATAACCTTAAAGTCGTTGTTGAGAGGTGGATACATTCAAATTCATTTTTTTCTTTTGAATTATGGATGTATATTCTATTACTATGCAACACAAAATACCTGGCAGTCTATATTACAACAAGTATCTTTTTATATGGCTTAAAAAGTGTCCTTTTTAATGATCCATTAATATTATATAATATTTATTTTTTGTCTAGTGTTCTTTTTTTTTTTATCCGGCTACAGATTTACTACTTTTACTGTGGTTTTCGGAAAATTGGTAACTAGCGTTAAAGTGTTTTGCTGAAATTCCTGCTATTGTTCGATCACATAAATATGTTTAATTCAGTGATAACACAATATGATGGCGCAGGCAGTTACTCTTAACATGGTCACTGTGTCAGTGTAAAGGATTTATCTCATTTCATTCGATTTAAAAAAGTGTAATCGTCCTGTGCACTCTGAAACTGAAACAGTTTTGTGAAAATGTGTATGATGACATCCTGAGATACCTGTCTCGCAACCTTCAGATCCTGGGTCTCATGGTGGTCCGAAAGATGCTGGACATGGTCTTCTCCCAGCATGACCTGGCCTGGGTGGACGACTTGCTACCAGAAAAAGAGAAGAAAAAGAAGGACGACGACAAGACAAAAGTGAAAGAGAAGAAAAAGATCAAAGCAGACACCAGCGACGAAGAGGTAAGATAGCTGAAGGTTTGCTGCCCCCTGCCGAAATAGCAGTGCACTAACCTAGTGTGTGTCCATGCAGGAAAAGTACATGCCATACTCCAACCACTCCCCGAGTTCAGAGTCTGACTTGGACCGCAGGTATTGTGTCCTCAAACTGCACATACCCTACAACGACCTGGTATATCCGGACCAAGTCCAGTCTGAGTGGGGAGCGTACTGCAAGCCATCTGTCTCACAAAGATCTCTTTAGCAGACACAATCTCACCTACTTACCTATTAGATCAAACTGTACTTGTTGGTCTCTTATCACCTGACATTTAAATATACAAATGTAGCTACTATATAGATCTATTCTGTCAAAGCCTAAAGAAAAACATTTAAAAAAAATAGAAGATTTAGATATAGATCTGTTTCAGCAACTATCCGAATCTACTTTGGTGACTTTGTTTCGACCTACCGGTTGATTTTAGATCTACCTTGTTATTGGTTTTAATCTTTTTAAAGTGATCAATTCATATGATTAGTTGTACATTTTACAATCATTTCAAAATGAATGCAATAGGTAAAACATGCATTTTTAAGGCAAAAAGGCAGCTAAGGTGCCGAAGAGAGATAAAGTATGGCAGTTCAGTGTCCGGATCAGAACTGGGCACAGAAATGAGGTGTTAAAACGGGAACTGCTGCTGGAGAGGAATTTATAACAAATTGTAATTTTGGAATTTAACCTCTCATTCATTTAGTGATTTAGAATAGAAACATCTACAAAGATGCCTGTTATGAATGGCACAGACTCTGATCTTGTGCTCTGTGTAGATACCTTGTTTTGCTTGCTCATCAAAAAGAGCCCACACAAGACCTGTACTGTTTTGGAAGCACTCCACTGTATTTCCTCTCCATGCACTTTAAGGCAATGCAGAATGTTGTACTCACTCATATTTGCTGCTCTCATGTCTGTAACTTGTTCTTCACACATACATTATCCATTTTCTTCTTGGGTCTTGTATTCCTAATTTAGGTTTCTAATTTAGTCAGCAGTGTGTCAAGTTGAACTTAATGATTCACAAAAAGTATTTGATGTGCTTATAGAGATTATTGTTTGGTACAGGTCTGTGGATGAACCAGTTAGTGAAGATGCACAAGCAGCATTATTTTTGGTTGTTTCTTTTTTTTCACATCATCTGCGAGTAAAACTGTAATAAAATGCAGACATTTCTGTTATTTATGTAACCTAAACCTTATTTATTTGTGTAACTACCTTTCATGTCTGCATTGCTTTGAAAGAGGCATGGTTTGGATGTGACATAAAATTGTGTTTTAACTAACTCAGCTTGTCTGAATGATGAGACAGGTTTGCAGGTTTATTTACTTCCCTCCTCCGTGTAGTCCAGCAGAACTTCAACAGAAATGCAGTGTCTCTGCTTGTTTGTTTGGTAACGGCGCTTGCCCTTCCTCAGCATCACCTTACACCTGAAGATCTCCTGCCCGTCGTCCCCTGCCGTCCCCATTGGCCGAGGGATGTCCTGCCCTGTGCCACAGGTCAAGATCGAGATGGAATCGGACTATGACTCGGACATTGATCAACACAGATTACGTGACATGAGCAGTGAAACAACTTTATAACATTTTGGTTTCTTATTTATCTTGACCGGACTGACTTGCTCAGTAAAGATAGACATATAGACAGATACTATTTACTTTTATGATAAAAGATCATTATATATACTGTATATATATACAATGTGTAATATTGCATTATTTATATAAACATAAGTAATGAAAAAAAGAAATGTTTCACCATTATGTACAGTCATTTTCACCAGTCTGCGTATGTATGTTTTTGTGTGTTAGTGTGGGTTTTTTTTTTGAGTAAGGACATTTAGAAACCACTAAATAATGTGAACAGTGTATTTGTGATGTTTTCACAACAAGTGGTCCTTTGAACCGTCGTCCTCAAACAAAAGAGCCCTCGCTGAAACAAAAAAGAAACAACCAAAAGTCCCTATGTTGCTGGAAATTAATAATTTAATCAGGTTATTTATTGGTGCTTATTCCTTCCTTGAAAACATTGACATAAATAGTTACAATTCAAAACAGCATATAAAATATAGATATTTACTTATGCAGTAAAAATATTTTTAATTGATGCTATTGTGTAACACATGTGTATCTGTTAACGTGAGAATGTATCGATTCAAAAGACCCAATACAATCGAGAAAACAATTGCTTGTGTTTGCTTTCTTTTTTACATCAAATATTTTGTTGTTAACATTTCATGATGGCATACAATGATTAGGTAATTAAGGTGAGCATTTTGTAATTTCAAGTGTTTGTTTTCTTAAACTAGGCAACGTACAACCTTCGGCTTGTACAATAATGCGTCTTTGGGATCCTATGGGTTAGCGGACTAACAGTAAGCACAAGAGATAATGTGTAAGTAAGATTGTTTTTCGGAACAAGAAGTGATAGCAATTAACAAAAATCTGGATTCCAACTGTTTGCTTGACAATAACAAAAAGAAGAAAACGATAGTTTGAAGAGTTAATTTGTTCTTCATGCACACACCGTCATAATGAAAAAACACAAAGAAATACATTTAATGCAGCTTTTAAAATAAAGCTGATCGATCCAGACAGCTGCTGGAAAAGGAAATGGAGATGCTGGAAGTAGGATTTACATTAATTAATCGATTAGATGTTACTTCTGTGTTACAGGCACTGTTTATAGAAAAATATTTCGAGTACTTATGTACTATACAGGTGCGGCTTATATGTCTTAGGGACCAGACTCAATCATCATCAGGTCAACGAGCAGGAGGACTCCATCCGCGAACACGACTCTCGAGTGAATCCATCTGCAAATCCTTCTCCCTCCACCAGCACCGGACGCCGGTCACACATGGGACAAAGTTTGTTCCGATGTTCCGATGATCTCATCCAGATGATGAGGTTCCAGCGTTGGCCAGAGGAGATGGGCAGGGCCCCATGCATATGCTGGCCCCTGTGGAGGAGGCCCTCACTTGTCCTGTGGGAAACCTCACAGCACTCAGTTTCACTTAAAGGCACCTGCAAGATCCAGCACAAGCACAGAGAAACTGTTGCATTACAACATTACAATAAAATAAATAAACCGTATATAACTGACATATCCTCAAATAATGATATAGAGAATCCTCAAACTAAAATGATGATTTGAGTATAAGGGTTCAATCAGAACGAGTGTGATCACCTGTCTCATGTCTCCGAAGTAGAGGTTTCCTTCTGTGAAGTTTCTCCCCAGGGAAACGTTGAGGGTGACCTCTGCGTTGTCATAGTGGTAGCTCAGATCTACGTCTTCATCCATGTCGTATTTGACCACGAAAGCTTTGTGACTGTCCAGAGAGCGCCCCCCGCAGTCCGGGTACAGCAGTGACGTGATCGGTCGCAGGTACTGCTCTCGAAGAGGCGTGATAAAATTCTTGTCAAAGCCCAGCTCATTGAGGAGGATCTGGCGATTTCAAAAACATTAGTTGGTTTGTTCAAAATGATAAAAATTAATGTATATAGTTGCAGTTAAACCTTTATCTTACAGTCGCTTAAAGTCAAGTTCACGGTGATCAACATCACAAGCAGAGGATCATGCTTTCAATATTACATTAACCTGTGATATCGATGGTGTAGAGCCTCAGCTAGTCTGAGGTGTCGAAGGATATTTTCAAAACCACATCCAGCCAACCTTGCCACCTTCTCTACAGGAGAATCAGTTTAACAGATAACTATCCTTTTTTGAATGTAGCAAAGAGCTGCATTACACCATAGTTGTTCATGGAATTGGGTCTTCCTTTAGGACATGAAGACTGTTCAAAGTGTTCCAGCTCCTCCAGCAGCTCCTGGCAGAACATCTTGGTGAACACCGGGAGGCGATAAACTCTTGGTGCTGGAATGCAGAAGGAAGGAAAACAATAACAACAAGAGAGTCAGTCTGCAGTACATGACCACCAAAAAAAATAACCCAACATACATTTTATACATCTTTCATTTCCCATGGAACTGTTTTTTATTCCAAATATCATTTTCTCCTTTTATTTTTACTTAAACCTTTTCTTGGACATAAGCTTAAGAATACTACATTACATGTTATTTTAGATGACAGAAATATCTTTTTAATCTTTTCTTTTTCTTTTTTATTTCATAAAATTGCTTCATTCATAAGTACTTGTAGACTTCTAGTCTGAACACCTTAACAAACTTCCATGAAAAAGTATAACTTTGCTATATTTACTAAGGACATGAGCAATGATTCCAGCTCACCCGCCAGTTCTTCAAGCTGCTCACACAGACCTTCAACATTAGTGCAACTGCTTTCACAGAAGACAACAAACTGCTTGAACTTTGAATCCAGGAAAGACTCCTGTAGGGAGAGAAGGAAGAACATGTATGTGAAAGTCTGACTCATAGAACAGTTTGTGTTGTCATTACTCTCTGAACACCCGCTACTTTGCTCTGATTCTTACCAAATATTGATATGAACTTTTAGAATAATACTCAATGTCACAGAGACTATTAAAATACTATGTTACTTGTTCTCATAGTCAGTAACAAAGTTTAAATAAGATCACTAACATTCGAGAAGAGGAAGATCAAAGGAGGAGAAGTAACTTCTACCAAATTAATGCCTAATACCATGATGCTCATGAGCTCAGTGACAGAAGTAGGAATGCGAATTTCATCAAGTGAGTTGAAAATCTATTACAGAGAAAGAACAAAAAGGCAGATGGAAAATAATAATTGCAAACATAAAAATAAAAGGAATAAAACACAAGAAAAGTGGAACACCTATGGCAAACTTCCAGATGGATGTATTATGAGAGAAACGTCGATATTATTATTATATGGAATTTCAATCGATGAGTGAATGATTGTATTTGTCTGTAGCACTGGGATAATTTGTGGAAAATGTAAATCATAAATGAATAATGTATTCTTCCAAGTTACCTGCAGATGGTAGACGTGAGGATGAAGAGGTTGATATTGCTCTCTGATCTGCTCAGCTCTTGACAAAGACGTCACAGACAGGTGTCTCCTCCTGCCCACTTCCTGGGAAACCTGAAGAAACAAAGCGATCAACCTCCACTCAACTGTATTGTATCATTTACCAATGAAGGATGTTCCCAGCGTCTTACTTAACGATAAAGTCAACATTGAATAAGTGGTTCAAGTTCTACGTCATTGGTGCTCCGCCCTCTAACGGCTTCGCTATTGGTTTACCCCGAGGCACCGACTCGTCGCTGAGAAAGCTTAATGAACTCGCCACCCAGCAGGGGGCAGTCCACTTCCTATAAAGGCGGGAAGCACCCGCCGCACTTCCTCCTTTTACAACTCAGCGAGAAAGCTCCTGACAGTGGAATGGAATGATGGCGAATGAATATTGAAGTGAACCATGTGTGCACGAAGACTCCCTGAGCAGGAGACACACATGTCTGCTTCGTTTGCCTAGGCCCAAATCATACGTGATGATTATGTGGCCTTCCGAGCGCTTCCCACGGCTTTTGACAGTGACGGGAAGCGTTCAAGGCTTGTCGACTCACGCCGCCTCAGATCATGATTATGATCAACACAGGTTAATGCCATGTTGTTTAAGAAAACAAACAACATAGCAGTCCTGTGCAGTGCACTCGACAAGTTCACGTTCCAACGTGTTGGGCCCTGATGAGTCGAGCTGAGTCGTCCCTCGATCATGAACAGACGTCGACGAGGAGGACGACTGGCTCGCTGCATGGAGTCGACCATGAGGTGTGCGAGAGCGATCAGGTAAGTATCTCTTGCAGGCCACATGGCCCTCCTGCAGCGCACTCGACGGGTTCACTTGAGAGAGGTGTTAGTGCGCATGTGTTTCCGCCTGTGAGTGTGACGTATTCACAGGCGTCAGTAGAAACTTTCGCCGCTAATGCTAAGCTAACATGCTCCGCCGTTCATAGACGGCGAGAGTTTCCTCTCAGAACACAGTTCGGAGGAGGTTTTAAACCCCTTCGTCCGGGTCATGCCGAGACTGTTATAACGGAGTCTGTCCACACGAATGAAGGACAGACTCAACCATGTGTCTTGTTTCCAGATAAGCAAATGTCCACGAGACCGGCTTGACGTCACGTTTGGCGGAGAAACGTCATGGATGACGTCACGTTTGGCGGAGAAACGTCATGGATGACGTCACGTTTGGCGGAGAAACGCCATAGATGGCGTCACGTTTGGCGGAGAAACTCCATGGAACGGACGCACCATTGAGAGGAATGGCCCAGCAGGAGGCGGCGCAGGTCCGCCATCACCTGCATGGGCGTGATGACGAGGCGCGACGGGGATACGGCGCTCGGAGACGGAGAACCCGTTCGTCGGCCTCATCATCATCATCATCGTCTGGTGCTGGGGGGAAGCGTCACCAGAGACCAGCCACCCCAGCAGCACCAACAACATCGGCAACAGCGGCGGCGTGCGACGAGTGAGCGTCGCCAAGATCCGCAGCGCGAGCCGGGGGGGGAAGCAGCCGCAGCAGAGTCGATGGCCGAGGGCTCCTCCCCCCTATTCATTCAAGGGAATGTGTCGGGAATAAAACAAGAGAACGTATTCACAGGCGTCAGTAGAAACTTTCGCCGCTAATGCTAAGCTAACATGCTCCGCCGATCATAGACGGCGTGAGTCTCCTCTCAGAACACAGTTCGAAGGAGGTTTTAAACCCCTTCGTCCGGGTCATGCCGAGACTGTAATAACGGAGTCTGTCCACACGAATGAGGGGCAGACTACAACCACATGTGTTTTGTTTACAGACGAGCAGAGGTCCGCGAGACCTGCTGAGTCAGCTGTGTTTACTTCCGCGTCGACCAGCGCTCGTGCCCGACAGAGCTTGACAGCTGAGGTGAGTGGAACTAGTCCGGACATGTCTATGTTGACCGGAGGTTGTTCCTTCCCCCACAGCGCTGTCAACAAAGAGGAAAAGAGGAAAAGAGGAAACGCCATGAAACTGACGCAACATGGTGCTTTTACGCGCAAGTTTTCTCGCCGTCCTGAGACCAGGCAAGGGCGAGGAACTTCCGCCCCTTCTGGTCGATCATCTGGAGGTGCGTGGCGGTCGGATCTCACGAGTGATGAGCTGGTCTGGACCACCAGCGGAGCTTGAGAATGTACGGGACCTGGTGAGTGATGCGGTGCCGACGCGCGCGCGCGACCTAAGAACTCACATCAGCTCCGGTTTAATTCTCCAGCACATTCCTCCACATCGCGGGTTTTGTCAGCTCCGGTGACACTAAGAAGTGCTCAGGGAGTTGGGAAGACTTCCGGAGGGGAAAGGGAACACGCACAACTCGCATCTGAGGTTCTCACGCGCACTTGCGCGCTTCTCCCACAGAGCCGGATTTTATGTATGAGAGTGGGGGTTCTAGTGAATCCAACTCGAGTACATGCTCTGTGGATTCAAGAGATAGAGACGCGGCCTGTGTGATGCCCTTTCGTCTACGGCCCGCTCTTGGAAGTTCGCCAGGGCTGCGGTTCTGACAGAACATTATTCGGCTTGGAGTCGCCTGGTTTTACTTCATTCCACTTGGCTGGGGGGAGTAATCAGGCGGGGCTATGCGCTACAATTTGCCCGTCAACCCCCGCGTTTTTCAGGGATTCCCTGGACTCGTGTGGCGGAGCAGGAGAAATTATCCTGTTTGAGAAACAAGGTGTCTACTCTGCTGCAGAAGGAGGTCGTAGAACTGGTCCCTGCAGCCGAGATGATGACAGGGTTTTACTCCCGGTACTTCCTCGTGGCGAAGAAGACCGGGGGTTGGAGGCCCATTCTGGACCTCAGCTATTTGAACAAGTTCATAGCTACCCGCCCGTTTCGCATGTTGACGGTCAAGAAACTGCTATCAGGTGTAAGTCCAGGAGATTGGATGACATCTATCGACCTGACCGACGCGTACTTTCACATTCCGATAGTCAAGAGACATCGAAAGTACTTGCGTTTCGCCCTCGAGGTTCGGGTGTTTCAATACACTCGACTTCCGTTCGGCTACTCTCTGGCACCCAGGACCTTCACCACGTGTGTGGAAGCGGCAGTGGAGCCATTGAGAGTGAGTGGGGTAAGGATCTTGACCTATCTGGACGACTGGTTGATCCTTGCCAGGTCAGAGGCAGAAAGTTACGCTCACACACAGAAGGTGTTGAGCCATATTGCCACCCTGGGGTTCACAGTGAACCTCAGCAAGAGCGCTCTGACTCCAGTTCAACAGTTAGTTTACCTGGGGGTACTGTTGAACTCGGAGGAGGGATGTGCGCGCCTCCCGGACGTGCGTATCCAGCCCATTCTCCGACTGACAACAAAGTTGCTGGAAGCTCGGTGTCACGTGACAACAGCAGGCACTGTTATGTCCCTCCTGGGGCTCATGGCAGCAGCTCACACGGTAGTTCGGCTGGGCTTGCTGCATATGAGGGAGCTTCAGAGATGGTTTGGTCGTCTCAAGCTAGACTTCAAGCGGGAACGAGGTAGGAAAAAGTGCGCCTTCCCGCTCGGGTTTTGCAGGACATCCAGTTTTGGAACTCTCTAGCCAAACTCAGACGGAGAGTTCCATTGGGTTGCGTCCTTCGTTACACTCAGGTGTTCACAGACGCTTCTCTGACAGGTTGGGGAGGCACCTCGGGTCAGGCCTATGCCAGTGGCGTCTGGAGCAGACCGGTCCTCAGACACAAAACTGGCTAGAGCTGAAGGCGATTCACAATGTCCTGCTTCACCTCTCTCCCCAACTGTCACGGTCCAAAGTCCTAGTACTATCCGACAGCTCCACCGCCGTGGCGTACGTAAATCGCCAAGGTGGAGTCAGATCCCCAGCCCTTCTGAGTGTGGCAAAGAAGATTTGGCTGTGGGCAGACCGTCACCTGCTTTCGCTCAGAGCTCAGCATGTGCCGGGCGAGCTGAACGCAGTAGCGGACAGACTGTCGAGGGGGGCCGTCCAGGACGAATGGGGTCTGTCCGAGGCAGTGGCGAGCGAGATCTGGTCTCGGTTCGGTCACCCGGTTGCAGACCTCTTTGCCAGCAAGGAGAACTTCAAATGTCGTCTCTGGTTCTCCCTCAGGGCTTCGGATTGCCCCCCCACTAGGCGTGGACGCTTTAGCCCATTCGAGGTGGCCGGTCGGTCTACTGTTCGCCTTCCCTCCTCCGCGGCTCCTTCTCCCCTTGGTTCGGAGGGCGAGGCGGGGGGGGGGGCTAAGGTTAATACTAGTAGCACCAGACTCCCCGGGGGCGCTCTGGTTCCCAGAGCTGGTGCGCATGGCGGTCGGGGCCCCGTGGGCCATCCCTTGGGGCCCCGCTGCCCTGTGTCAGGCAGGGGGGACTCTGACAGTGCCCCCGGTGCTGGGCCGGCCTCTCAAGGTGTGGCTCCTGCACGGGACGAGCTGAGCGGGACTTTGGAGAACGCCCGGGCCCCGTCAACACGCAGGCTTTATGCCTCAAAGTGGGGGATTTTCTCCCGCTGGTGTTCAGACAGGTCCTTGGACCCCAGCTCTTGTTTGGTCTCCGCTATCCTGTCTTTCCTGCAACATTTGCTGGATAACGGACGGACTGTGGCGACACTGAGAGTGTTCGCATCAGCCATAGCGACGAGGCATGTCGGTTTTGAGGGTGCTTCGGTTCGCGCCCACCCTTTGGTGGCACGTTTCTTGCGGGGTGCCTGCAGGCTTCGACCTCCTGCAAGGCCTTCCAGCCCTCAGTGGGATCTCCAGTTGGTACTGGACTCTCACACAGGCCCGACCTTCGAGCCTCTTGACCAAGTCCCACTGGATATCTTGTCTTTCAAGGTATCGCTCCTTCTGGCACTAACAACCACGAAGAGAGCGAGTGAGCTTTGTGCCCTCTCCATTAGCCCTGAGTGTCTTTCCTTTGGCGTCGAGGAGTCTTCGGTGTCTTTGCGTCCTAACCCAGCGTTCCTCCCAAAGATTCTGAGTTCCTTGTTCCGGGCGACGACCTTCACGCTGCGGGCCTTTCATCCGCCGCCCCACTCGGACCCGGGTCGGGAACGTCTCCACCTGTTGTGTCCAGTGAGGGCGTTGGCCTGTTACTTGCGGCCGGTGGCCGTGTTTAGGCGCTCTGATGCCCTTTTTGTCTGCCACGGTAGATGCCGACGGGGAGAGGCGATCTCCTCCCAGAGGTTCTCTCATTGGGTGAGATCGGCCATTATCCGGGCCTACCGAGCAGCGGGTGGATCCGCTCCTAGCGGTCTGAGGGCACATTCCACCCGTGGTGTGGCAGCCTCAGTGGCTTTTTTGCGGGGTGTGGCAGCAGAGGATATCTGCTCAGCTGCTTCTTGGGCGTCCACGTCTACCTTTGCTAAGGCCTATCTCCTCGACGTGACGGCAGGATCAGTAGCTCATACGGTTTTGAGCGCTGCTGTGCCCCCCTCGAGGCCCACGGCTCCAGTGGACTTGGATCCTGGGCCGGCGGGGCCCTAGCGATGCTGCTTCAGGAGCGGCGTCCAGCTGGGGGTACATTTATCCCGTCAGGCTTCGCCTTTTGGGTAAACCAATAGCGAAGCCGTTAGAGGGCGGAGCACCAATGACGTAGAACCCCTGAGTTATCTATCATAACCTCAGGTTCTACAAGTTGGTGCGAAGCCCTCTAACCTCGTCGCCCAGCGGCCGCCCTCCTCGCTGAGTTTTCAGTTGGAGAAAGTGCGGCGGGTGCTTCCCGCCTTTATAGGAAGTGGACTGCCCCCTGCTGGGTGGCGAGTTCATTAAGCTTTCTCAGAGACGAGGCGGTGCCTCCGGGTAAACCAATAGCGAAGCAGTTAGAGGGCTTCGCACCAACTCGTAGAACCTGAGGTTATGATAGATAACTCAGGGGTTATTATTATTATTATGTTCATCTACCTGGTTGAGAACGTCCTCGAACTGTTGCTGGGTCACGCAGCCCCGCCCCCTCAGGATCTGCACCACAACACGTTAAGTTGATAAACGCAGTAAAACAAGTTGTGATGAAAGTATTTATATTTAAACACTAACAGCTCCATAGTCCCGCTTGAACTGCTGCTCGGACACGTAGCTCACGTGAATCGTGTATTCCTCCACGAAGATGTTTTCAGTTGTAAAACACTCACACGAGTAAAAGTGTGTTTTTTCTTCCTCTTCGTTTTTCATGTCGTTGTATTACCGCTGTTCAACACATGCACTATATATATATAATGTCAGTTAGCAGTTAGCCAGCCGTGCGTGTTGTTTTGGTTCCGAAACATATGAGACATGCTTCCGGTTTAGTCTTAGAAATAAAAGCGATGACTCAAATTTACGTTTTTTGTTGACCTCTTAATGCTTAATATAATTTGAATCATAACAATCCATAGATCACTGTTACTTTGCAGTTTTTGTTTTTTGGACATATTTATCGTGGTAGTCATTTTAGAAAGTTTAAAGTTATTACCTAGTACTTTTACTTTACGTTTTTTTAGGTTCATTATAAGAAGGCACCACACCTAAACATAAATCTTAAATATTTAATTTATTTTTAAGAAATGAGAGAATACATATTTTTAATATCGTTTGTTCTTGACGGTTATTTACCTTCCCTCGACCAGAAGGCGACGCTGTGGTCTGTAGAGTGACGCTGTGCGCATCAACAAAGAAAAGAAGAAGATAGAAGGCTGAGCTTGGACTGGCTCTGTTTTCTTCGCTATCATTTGCAGACTAAGTCTTGTTTTTATGAGCCCTGAGGTGAACCTTCACTCTGCATGGACATGTTGAGTGTGGAGTCCCTGCCAGTGGCGGAAGAGGAGGTCGTGGAGTCCAGCTCCAACAAACTCGGAGATGTTTACACCTTTTTGTCCAAAGGTTGTTTCCCACAGACCATGAGTGTTCTCAGGAGGAAGAATCTGAAGAGATATGCACAAAAGTTCATCATTGAAGGTGAGAGACGATTGTTGCTTTTAGTGGTTTATTCCTATTATTGCAAACTTCCCTACAGAAGTAAGACATTATTGATGTCATGCCTTAACGATAAGAAACTATTCTGTCATAGTGCTAGTTAATTGTCTTCTCGATCACGATAAGAACAATTTCCAACATGTTATTGTTCAAGTTATTTATTATTATTTCGAATAATAATAATAATTCATTCAGTGTTATTTTGCATTCATATATTTTTCTCATTTTTCTTATTTGAATGGTCACCAACCAAAAATATATTTTCTGTATGTTTCAGGGCTTAAAGTGAATTAGATGTTATTTTTACATGCATGTTAAACGTATGTGCAATTTCACTAGTTACTTAAAGTTGTATATAGTTAAATATAAGACATTTTGGATTCTTTTAATCATTGATAACATCAATTTTCAGTAAAAATGATTTTGAAAAACATCCAAATAGTAATTACCCTAGTAACCAGAAATCTATGCAAATTTGTTTTCGCTTAGTAGTTTAATACATTTTCACTTTAAAGTGTGCTTCTTTTTATCATAGGAACAAGTTTGGAATCTGATTAAAGCTTTGACGATCCCATATCTTATCAAAGTTAAGATGAAATGCTAATAGCATTTTCTATTCATTAGTAAATATTTAATAGCCGGGATGCTCCCAAAAAGCATTCCAAATAAGTATGGGTTTTTTGTTAATGAGTTTTTTTTCGTCTAATTGTATTTTGATTTCAATGAGTGCAGATTTTAAATAATGTAGGTAAAGTAAATTTCAGTAAAAAATGGAAACTTCTCTACAGTTTTAAAACAGTGTTCTTATGGTCCAGGGGGAAAGCTGTACTACATGGGCCTCAAAAAAGAAGAGAAGAGGGAGGTGGTGATCGAAGCTGAGCAGAAGCGGCAGATCTTCCTTGAGTGCCACTTGAATGACATCGGTCATCATCTTGGCCAAAAGAAGACTGTACAAAAGATTCAGAGTAAATACTACTGGCTGGGCATTATCAAAGATGTTGTAGACTGGGTAGGTCAACATGTTTTCTGGTTTCACCAAAGCATCTGACAATTGTATATGACCTGTGACATAATAATTCCAGATTAAATTATGTGAGACGTGTCAGCATGCAGAAAAAAACAAGAACCTCGCCAGGACTGTTCGACCCATTAAAGTTGATGCACCTTGGGAAGTCGTTGGAATCGACATTATTGGTTAGGATTGTATTTTTAATGTAAAGTATGTAGATTTATTTATTAACCCATTTTTTTGATCAGGTCCATTTCTGCAGTCTCGTCTAGGAAGCACGAACGTTGTTATTCTCATCGACTACTACAGTAAATGGCCTGAGGTGTATGCAGTCCAAAAGACAGATGCATTGTCGGTTGCAAGGTGCATTTCTAAATGTGTGCACAGGTAATGTAACTTAAGCTGGAAAATCTTCAAATAGCAATTACAATTCAAAACAAATACCATTCAAAATCATAAAATCTGTATTTACTAATCGATTATGATTATTTTAGTCATGCTACAAAATGACTATATTATCATTTAACTTGTTTAGCTTAAGGCAGACAAATCAAGATCAATTCTAATTCAATTATAAAAATACTTTTAGAAGGATTTAAAACTTGCTGTATTAGTATTATTATTGTATCATAGTATTGCAAATGTTTAATTCACTTGTAAATGCTTTTCAATATTTGTAATATGTTATAATACAATAATACGTGTGTCCTCTTTTTTTAAGGTTCGGTGCCCTGAAAACACTTGTTTGTACACAAAGCAAGAGCTTCTGTGATGAGGTGAGTCTCATCAACTCTTTGCTTAACTGATTTTAATGTAACTAGTAAAGATGATATAACTGCATTTGTCGAGGTAAAAATGCAACGTAATTACTTGGAAGTTCATTACACAACACCAAAGAAATGTGTGTAATTTCATGGAACAGGTTCTGGACTTTCTAGTAAAAAAGTCTTTTGACAGCAACTTTTTAATATTAAAAGTTGCTGAAACTCTAAAGAAATCAATAGTTAAGTCCATAACTTGCATTCACTGGCTGATCATTTTTAAAACTCAACTAAGGTTTCCTTAGTTGACAGGACTTGTAAATGTGTATTTAGTCCACATTTAATCATTTCAGAAATAAGGAAGGATAATTAAACCAGGAACCGATGGCATTGAATATTTTGACAATGATAAAAAATGATTCAAACTTTAATATCTGGAGAATCTCTGCAGAAAATATAAATGGGATTTCAAGCAAAAAGCACGATTTAGAGCTGTCCTCTGATCCACAAATCATTTGCAAACACAACAAGTTTGTACAAACGTTGATGTCATCACTGGCCAATGGTTTTTTGGAAGATCCTATATAAACTGAAAAACAATTAAAATAGGGGCTGATCTCTGACTATATTATTTCCTGCTAAAGAAGCAGCAGTGTGGATCAGTTTGTCACCATCCCATGTGTGTTTCCTAGGTGACAAATGTGCTGTGTGACAGATTCAGCATCATGCTGATGGTGTCAGCTCTTGATCAGCTTCAGCTCAACCCCCTCCACGACTGCACAAGACCGCTGCTGAACGAAGCGATTATGGAGATGGTCGCAAAGAAGCAGGCGGACTGGGATGACTTCCTGGACCCGCTGTTGTTTCTTTTCCGAACCTCCATCAATCCCACAACCAAATTCAGCCCGTATTTCCTATTGTTTAACAGGACAGCAAATTCCTTTACAGAGGTGAGTTTGATGAAGTGAAAATAGTTTTTAGCGTATATGCTGACTTCCTTGCCTCTTCTAGAGCTCTGTTGGGCTGTTCAGTTACGATGATCATGACGATTATTCTACAAAAGAGATGGTATCTACTTGTGTGACTGTGATGGAGGAGCAGCAGAACGTTGTAAAGCAGCTGGTAATTATACTGAATTATACTTGCATGGCATGATTTAAATGTAAATTTACGGAATAATAGCAACACATTTTGTTGAATATCAGTATAGTAAAGTTGAGAAATGAGAGATAATCTGCCATATTGCTGGATGAAAACAGTATAATCCAAGAGCTCAACGACAAATCCTCCATATATGTAGATTAAATGGTCACATGACGCTGTGTGTTGCCTTGTTTTAAAGAGGTGTAGAGAGGAAGTATCATACTCTTTTGACATCTGTGTCCTGTGTTTAGGTGATCAGCAACATGAATTCTGCCTACAAACAAGAAAAGAAGAAAAATGCCAAACGGCGGTTGTGCAGCACGACTTCCATGACCTTCAGAATCACAGACTCAACGTACAGTGAGGCAGAGCCTCCCTCTCCGAAGAAACTGAAGGAAAGTTTATATCTGTCCTTCCCAGTGGAGACGAAAGGCCTCAAAGATGCAAAGACATATCAGTTGACTGACTCGGACGTTCCCTCAGGATAAAGTCTGGATGTGGATCTGCTGGTCGGTTCTGCTGGAGCTGTAGATTTTATTGAAATTGTAAAAGTGTAAATTCTAATTTATTATAGACTAAGTATTGAAACAAAATTATTTTTACATGTTAATCTCTGCTGTTTTCCCTTCCCGTGTATTGCTGATGGTGAGGATGGAACACCTGAGAGGAATAAAATGACCTTCTTGTCTTCACACAAGTTAATAACCCTGTTAACTTTACTTCTGAACACACTTCTGAAATAATGTATATTTTTTGCCTGATAAGTATATACTACTAATACACTTTTAGCATTATTGGTCCTCTAATGAATACCAATGGGGCAACAAGAAAGAAAATAAAAAATCAAACATAATAAGATGTATGAAAAATATTTTTAATGGGCCTAAACCTTTGGATTGGCACCACATTGGTGATCCCTGATCTAAATCCAGTTTTGCAAACTACGACAGAATTGACTACAACAACTAGTGCTATCGTCCTCTCAAGACACATGTAGTTAAATAAAATGTATCTACAAACGACACTTAAAGAAACCATATTTGACATAATCTCTATCATTGGGTCTTGATATCGAGAAGTTGAGCTACGTTTTTATAGTATTCCATTGATGTGTAAAATTAATTGGCCTGGATTTATCAATGAATTGATATTAATTATTTGAATTTATTTTAATATATGTGCGATTTGTGTGATTGAAGACAAACAATGTTGTATCATGAATTATTTAACTGTTCATGCCATTTCATATCGCGGTTCACGCTTATATAAGAAAGCGGACCTTGAAATAAAAAAGGTAGGAAAAGAAACGTATACAATTCACGTTGATGAGTAACTTGTTTTACAAACGGTTACATCAGTTCCGACAGTTACGATAAAGTGGGAGGAGCTTACTAACGTCACTAGGCAACAACAAAAAGTCTATAAAAAATACAGAGCCACCACACCGGCGGTTTTGTCTCATAGTTCACGCAACACTCTGACGTAATCCTTTGGTTAAACTCTATGTTGTTTGTTATTATAATATTATCCTGAATTATATATTTTCGGTTTAACACGCTTTTGTGTCTGGATCGACTGTTTTCTGTGTCGCACGAAGACTTTTAGGCCCATCCTCCTCATCGTAGACGATCTATGTTGCCGGCGCACTTGTCAGTGTGTGGAAGTTCATGAGGCTGAGTCTGACTTGTTTGGAACAACGTTCACCTTCAGGTTCACATCCCACTATGTATGATATGAGCGACAGGACTTCATGTGCCGAGTCAAGTGACACGAGCGAGCGGACGAACTTCAGGTCTGTCTGCTGTGCTAACGGCTAACGCAGCTAGCTGGAGGGAACATCTAAGTAGTTTTGTGTGTCAGGCCTTCTAGTAAATAACTTGGAATAAATAGCACATAATCCTGTTTGTCGGGCTTTTGCGGAGCTTGTTGTGAGTTTTTTTTGTCAAACGTAAATAATACCGGAAGAAGCTTCCTCCAAATTAAAAGAGACTTGTTAGGATTAGCTCCACTAGTTTTTCTCTGTGTCACCTTCGAGCAGCTTGTACTGTACCTTTTCTACCTGTTCGCTGTGTTACTGCGCACTTTAACATATCTCAATGGGCATCCGCGTGTACGTGAGTCTGTCAGTGTTGTTCGTCCTCCTGGATGTTGTCGTCACCACCGTCCTGTACACACATGGATTCATCCTGGACGTTTTTAAAAAGGAAGTCCTCGACTACAGTGTCCTACAGTGCACACTAGATGTTTGGGCGACTGTGCTCGCCAGAGCGTGTCTCCTGGTGGGGGCCTCTGTCGGAGTCTCCTGGAATAGGACAGATGGCCCTCCCAGGGTTGCTCTCTTGACCACCCCTGTTCTCCTCATCTGCCTCTCCATCACCACCTTCACCTTGACCAAAATGCTTATTCTATCAGAGTTGGAACCCTTGTCCCGCCAACCTTGGTTACAGGGCCTGGTGTGTTGGTCCTGTGCTTCATCCCTGGTTGTCATTGTGCTCTGGACATATTTGGGGAAGGACGCGATCTCAACAAGTGACACTAGTGAACATAGAGGTTCAGATGACACAGAGAAGCTGCTGGAAACAGCTGGAGATGAGGAAACGTCTAGGGAGAAGGAGGACCAGACCGGCTCTGGGGCAACTCTGTGGCGCCTTCTTGGCTACTGTAGCAAAGACTCTGGAGTGTTGTCAGTTGCCGTGCTCTTCCTCATCATCTCCGCTGTATGTATGTATTCTTTATTTCATCCTGTTTTAGCTGCTTGTTAGAAAGTGTTGATACAAAAAAGTTGATATTATAATGTGCATACATACATTGTATTTGTAATTACATTCATTTTAACAATTATTACTTATCTGTTCTAATTTTTTTTGCCATTGATCTGTTTCAACTCTGCATGTTTCTTCTTTGCATTGCATTACATGTTTTCATCCCCCTTTTAGGTGAAGCTTTCATTCCCTTCTACTTTGGTAAAGCAATGGACGGCATTGTGGTTCAAAAAAGCATGGAGAAATTTACTAAACCACTGATGACACTATCACTACTTGCTTTAGCCAGGTGAGCATCCAAAAGTAATACCCAATTGATTTCCACATAATCCAGGGAATACTGAACCCAACTATATTTTACCTTTATATGCCAATGAGTGATACATTTAGTTCCCAATTGAGCTTATCTGCTATCATAAATTGTTTTAAAAAAAATGATTATGTACATAAGACAAAAGTTAATTGGTCGTGCGAGATGTTTAATTGTCAAAAGTGCGGCACATGAATTAAAAAAGTAGCAGCTCAGTTACGTGTTAAAGACTTGTTTTCAAATGTGTATCTCTATGTTTGTTATAGGAGAAAAATGTGTGTAAAATACGTCTTAAGCCAGACAGACCAAAAATACATTCAATAAACAATTCAAGGCGAGGAGACCGGCTGTGTATAGTTTCCGAAAAGTGACTTAAAGTTACAGTGAATTAAAGTCAATACCACCAATAGAGGAGAGGTGGAATTCTAGTTAGAAGAATGCATGTCAATAAATGCTACAGGTGCTTCAAAACATAAACTGGTTATTTTAACCCTAGTGAAAATTCTTGTAAGCTAACAATATCATTAGGTGAACAAAACGGTTAGATTCCATTTAATTTTGTGAAGCTTGCATTGACTATATCTTAGTTCATAAACCCTTCCATCAATCAAACAAATTAGTTGCTCCAAGCACATGATCTGAGGTGAAATGGTATGTGAAGATTTAGTTATGTTTATTGTGGAGAGTTTGGATGATATATTTTTAAAAGGCTGCATATAGCAACATAAACCTCTCCTTATCATCACTTCATTTTCAAAAGAAAAAAAAAAGAGGTAGCTTGTCCCTCTGTGCTTCTTTACTGCTGTAGCTGTAATACAATAATCACAGAAAAACCATGAATCAACATACATTATTTCCTTGGCACAGGTTCAATGCTCCCTCCAAAATGATTTTTGTCTCTCCTCAGCTCTCTTGCAATGGGTGTACGTGGTGGAGTCTTCACTCTGATGTTTGCCAGACTAAATCTACGTTTGAGAAGCAATCTTTTCAAAACTCTGATGAGGCAGGAAGTAGCTTTTTTTGACGAGAACCACACAGGTAAGAAGAACCACTGACCACCAGGTATGGACTTTTTCTAAGAGAGAGTCTAACGTTTGAATGGTATTATTTTGTGAAGGAGACATCCTGTCTCGTCTATCTGCCGACACCACCCAGGTGAGCGATCTCATCTCCCAGAACATTAACGTCTTCTTACGAAGCATCATCAAGGGAGTGGGATTCTTCATCCTCATGTTTGTGATCTCCTGGAAGCTCACATTGGGGACTATCATGGGGTTTCCTTTTATAGCTGTTTGTTCAAAATATTATGGTGATTACTACAAGGTAAGCTCATTTCTCTAGCATTATATATACATGTCAAATGTGTCTCTGTGATAAAAATGTGTTGGGTCTTTCCAGAAACTGACCAAAGAGGTGCAGACAACCTTGGCGGAGGCCAACAAAGTGGCAGAGGAAACCATTTCATCGATCCGGACCGTGCGAAGCTTTGCTAATGAGTGTGGGGAAGGGGAGTCTTATCACTCCAAACTCTTAGTGATGTTCAAGCTCAATAAGAAGCAAGCCCTGGCCTACGCCTGCTACATGTGGTCTAGTACTGTGAGTGTCACAACTTGACAATACTGTTTTTACATATATGATGAGCAAGAAAGGGCTAATTTTGGAGTATTTATTGATAAATTAGACCCTACATATCTAATGCCTGGGATGCAGCCACTCTAACCTTCTGTACTTCATTCTCAAAGGGATATTTAACCCAAAATTTCGAAATTAATTTTTACTCACTCTGTTCCGCATTAAGACTAAGGTCTGGGGGAATTTGATGGGAGAAAGCTATCCGTTCCAGAAATCCAAACACCTGCAGTTGATTCAGAACTCTGCAGCGAGAATTCTGACCCGCTCAAGTAGAAGAACTCACATCTCTCCGGTCCTTAAAACTCTTCACTGGCTTCCAGTTTCTTTCAGGATCAACTTTAAAATTCTGGTTCTTACTTTCAGAGCTATTCATGGTCAGGCTCCTCCTTACATCACTGATCTGATCCAGCCTTACACCCCAGCTCGGGCTCTGAGGTCTGTGGATCAGAATCTACTTATGGTTCCACGTACACGGCTCAGGACCAGAGGAGAGAAATCTTTTCAGGCTGTTGCTCCTAAGCTTTGGAACGATCTTCCTCTCTCTTTGCAATTGATGGAGTCTACTGACTCCTTTAAGAAACATCTGAAGACGTTTCTATTTGTTCAGGCTTTTCCTTGAATTTCTCAAACTCCTGTGTTGTTCTCAGTATTATCTTGATCTTTAAAGTATGTACTTTTTTGAGTATTGTTTTGATTGTTTAAGCGCTTTGTGACCCTGGTCTCGAAAAGCGCTATATAAATAAATATTACTTACTTACTTACCTACTTACCTCCATACCGTCAGTAAAGTCCCTCTTGTGTTGGAGCCCCGGAAATAGAGAATTTTTCTTATAAATGAGTGTCTAGTTTCCTGTTTTTCGTAGCAGAAACACTCGGTGTCTCAGGGTAAATCTCCTACATGTGCAATAACACAAGCAAGATGTGACGTTTTTGGTGTCTTTTTGGGAGAAGAAATGTGATCCTTTTTTTAACCAAAATATGGATTTTGATGAATACTATTACTACTATAGTATTGATGAATACTACAAATGTCACAGTATATGTATAAATAAGCAGATTGACAAAGTCTGCATTTCTTGTGTTTTTTAATTTTTAACCTATAAATCCTGCAGGTCTCTGAACTGGCGCTAGAGGTCGCCGTACTCTATTACGGGGGTCACCTGGTCCTCACAGGTCAAATGAGTGGTGGTGATTTGATCGCCTTCTTTATCTACATGCTGGACATGGGAGAATGTTTAGAGGTATTTTCCACCCACCTCTGTGATTTTCTGCATCACCATTAGAATGATTTTTGGGTTATGTTTCTGACAGAGTATTGCATCAGTCTACACGGGGCTCATGCAGGGGGTTGGAGCTGCTGAGAAGGTCTTCGAGTACCTGGACAGGAAACCCAAACACCTGACGGATGGAACTGAGGTGCCACAGATCTGTACTGGTGTGGTGGAGTTTCAAGATGTCACCTTTGCATACCCTACCCGCCCTGATACCAATATCCTTCAGGTTGGTTGTCGCACTTTTTAACTGATGATAATAATACTATTATGATTATTATAATGCTAATAGTATTAATAATGATAATAATGAATGCAAATAGATACAAATTATTAGTGGATGAAAATATAGGCAACATCTCATTTTATTTATATAATCGATGTTCTGAGGTATTATTACTATATTTCCCTTACTGTCATGAAAACTCAATTTTGACAAGGGTCGTTGGTACTATCTGCTTTGCACACATTCGTTCACTAGGTGACATTCTTTTTATTACCCTCAGTTGAATTCGAACTAGGGACAGTTTAATTGCAACATTTTTTATATACTGTATTTACCTTTAGGTATGAATGTGTTCTCAAAAAGCCAATTTCCACTCATGATTTTGTTTTATTTTAGGGAATTTCCTTCACTTTGCGGCCGGGGGAGGTGACTGCACTAGTTGGACCTTCAGGCAGTGGGAAAAGCTCCTGTGTGAGTCTGTTGGAGAACTTCTACCTACCTCAGCAAGGTCAAGTGCTTCTAGACGGGAGACCAGTCCACCTCCTGCAACATGATTACCTCCACTCAAAGGTCCATTTACATCAAAGTTTTTGTTCCAGACCTTTGTGGCAAAATGATACTATTGCATTGATTTCATGAAATAATTGTTGGGGTTTATGGAGTGAAGTCTGTAATATTGGGCTTTTTCTATCTTGCAGATTGCTCTTGTGGGTCAGGAGCCAGTGTTGTTTGCTCGCTCAGTGGAGGAGAATATCGCTTATGGTCTGACCGATGTTCCCAGGGAAACCGTTGTTCAGGCAGCCACCAAAGCTAATGCTAATGAATTTATCAGCGACCTACCAAAGGCCTACGACACAAGTAATTAATGCATGAAACACTTTTACCAAATCATACATGGACCCAAATTATTTCACAGTCCAGTGCAATTATTAAAAAAAAAATGTGTTTTTTAAATGTTTAACATGAAATTATGGCTATTGTAAAAAAACAATTTCCCAAAGGAGACCTCCTGAGGGATCAATAAAGTTTTACCTTTTACCTTACCTTAAATGCTTAAAAAAAACATGTCAATACCTTTCTTATGTTGGAACGTTAGGTGTTAAATTTAACCAATTCAATATTGTGATGACACTGATATACTTTCATAAATATTTTTTGTACTACAGATTTTTAAGATTTTCTGTAAGAAAGCTAATTGTAAACCTTCTCCAAGCTACAACACACATTAAACTGGAGTTTTTTCTCTCCCTGGCATAGTTTGTCCCCTGCCATATGATAACGTATATCAGTTACATTCATTTAGTTAAATTACATGTGTTTTTCTTGTGTTTATACTCATAACTGAATTTTTGCTACAATGTTTCTTTTGGCATGAAATACAATTGTTTATATTGGTGTTCATTTAAAGCAATTGGAATGGTGTTCTAATGTGAAATCTTTACTTTAGTAATAATAACTCGCTGGTTGACAGGTGTGGGAGAAAAGGGCGCACAGTTGTCTGGTGGCCAGAAACAAAGAGTTGCCATTGCAAGAGCTCTGGTTCGTAAACCTCAAGTTCTGATCCTGGATGAGGCGACCAGTGCCCTGGATGTTGAAAGTGAACACCTAGTAAGTTTAAAGTCACTCTTACCAAAAACAGTTTCTAGATAAAGATGTAGAGCTTTTTCTTAACATTCCGTCTGTTGCGAAGGTTCAAGAAGCTCTCAACAACATCATGCAGGAGCAGACAGTCTTGGTGATTGCACATCGGCTGAGCACAGTGGAGAAAGCCAACAACATCATCGTGATCAACAAGGGTACAGTAGCTGAGCAGGGATCACACAGTCAGCTGATGGCCAGTGAGGGCCTTTACTATAAGCTGGTGCAGAGGCAGATTCTGGGCATCAAGACTGGAGAGGAGGTCCTGAACCCACCAGATCGGCTGTCATGGAAACCAGAGAGAAGACGTCGGACAAGCAGCAGTAGCAGCAGCAGTGGCGGCAGTGGCACAGAATGTAACACTCGTTACTGATAGTAGTTTGTTATTAAATTAAATCTCTGGATACAACACTAGGATCGTTACTGATAAAAATGAATGTAATTGTTAAACCATATTTGCAATAAGCTCTGCTGAATCCTCCAGTGCAGGGAACTGGTGCATCTCTTGTCAAACAGAAAAACCTCTTGTTTTTTGTACACATTATACTTTTTTTATGTAAATTGTTGTTTTAAGAAGATGTTGTTTTCACTTTAACACTAGGTCCTTTAGACAAATGCCACAACCCAAATTCTCTTATTAACAGAGATTACTATTTATTTCAAATGTATACTATTTAAACGGTTTCTTCTTGAACTTAACTTGCTAACTAAATGTAAAAAAGTATCCCAGATTCAATGAGGATGTATCCAGAGCATGAACATAAAGTACATTCTGTTATTTCACACAAATAAACAAGGTGGAAATCTGAGTAATGACTTTCCGTTTTTGCATGCATTTCTTTTTTTTTACATACTGTAAGGTAAGGTAAGGTAAAACTTTATTGATCCCTCAGGATCAATAAAGTTTCCCTCAGGATCCTGAGGGATCTTTATTGATCCCTCAGGATCCCTCAGGAAATAGTTTTTTTCCAATAGCCAGCAATTTGTCATAAATAATAAATAAAAAATAAAATAAGAAGAAGAACATAAAGAGAAAGAACAAGATGACACAATCTAAGTCTAAAGATAAAGACAAAGAACATAGGTCAAAGAAAAACAACAAAGACAAAGCATACAAAGACTAACATAGAACAGAACATTCAGATACTCTCACTCCACTCCTGCCCCCGAACTCAGAATTGTACAATTTAATAGCCCGAGGAATGAATGAGTCCTTAAGTCTATTTGTTTTGCACCTGGGTAGGAGCATTCGTGCACTCATTCTGCTTCTCTGCTCACTGATGACAGTGCTGAGAGGATGACTGTCATCATCCATGATGAACAGTAGTTTGTCCAATGATCTCCTCTCAGCAACTGTCACCAGTGAGTCCAGCTTCATTCCAACCACAGAGCCAGCCCTCCTGATCAACCTGTCCAACCTGTTGACACTCCTCTTGGACACATTTCCACCCCAACACACCACAGCATAGAACAGGACACTGGCCACCACAGACTGGTAGAACATGCAGAGGAGCTTCTTGCAGATGTTAAATGATCGAAGCCTCCTCAGAAAGTACAGTCTACTCTGAACCTTCTTATATACATGGTCTGTGTTGCAGGACCAGTCCAGTTTACTGTCCATCCACACACCGAGGTACTTATAGTTGTCAACTATCTCCACCTCGTCGCCTCTGATGGACACTGGACGTGGCTTTGTCCTGGACCTCCCGAAGTCCAAGACCAGCTCCTTGGTCTTTGAGGTTTTCAGCTGCAAGTGGTTCCTCTCACTCCAGTCCACAAAGTCACGTATCAGACTCCTGTACTCATCTTCGCTGTTGTCCCTGATGCATCCAACAATGGCAGTGTCTTCAGCATACTTCTGGACGAGACACAGCTCTGAGTTGTAGCAGAAGTCTGTAGTGTAGATGGTGAAGAGGAGAGGTGCTAGGTAGGTGGTGCTCTTAGATTGGAGATACATTTATATAAAGATATATCATGTAAGATTCTAAAATTAGATTGTAGGTAATCATTTACTATTAAATAATATTTGAAATATACAAATTGATTTTTTTTTTTTTTGTCAAGCCTATTTTCCAGCCTTTACACCCCAGCTCGGGCTCTGAGGTCTTTTGATCAGAATCTACTAATGGTTCCGCACACCAGGCTGTTGCTCCTAAGCTTTGGAACGATCTTCCTCTCCCTCTGCGTTTGATGGATCTACTGACTCCTTCAAGAAACATCTCAAGACATTCTTATTTGTGCAGGCTTCTTCCTGATTTTCTGGGACTCCTGTGTTTGTCTTTTGTGTCTTCATCTTTTAAAGTAAATATTTTAACTGTGCATTGTTTTTGATTGTTAAAGCCATGCTTTAAAAATAACCTTTACTTACTTACTTTGCTGGAAGAGAAGAAAAGAGCCCCACTTAGGCCATGTGGGAATGCTTTATTCCAGTGTTAACCTAAATATATTTCCAACAACCCAGCACTCAAAGAAATTTTCTCCAGCTTTTTACACCTTTTACAGAAATTTTACATTCTCTGGTTGAATCAATACAGTATATACTGGAGACCACGGGCCTTATAGAATCTGATCAAGGGCTGTAATGGGTCCCCGCTCTGCACCGTGGACACCTAAATCAATCACCTTGTATACAATATTTAACTACAACTACTCAAGATGCTTCTGTATTTAAGAGGAGGACCAGATCATCCTTCATCTGCTTTAACATTCATATTGTTTACTTTGTTCGTTTGCGTAAAAATCCAAAGTCACTTAATTGAAATATTTACATTAAAAAAAATGTAATTAAGCCCCGTCCACTGAAAACGCTTGTTTTTCTGGAGATGAACTCTCGTTTCTTCCGACCACACCCACTCTGCTGTGATCGTTTATGGAGTTGCTATCTTTATTTTGTGTGGATACATGAAAGGAATACCTTTTTTTCACATTCATTGGAATGTTGTAAAAATACAAATAATCAGTTTTATACAATCACATTTAAAGTCTGAAGGCTCACGTTTACTTCCATTGACGCACACGTTTACTTTTATAGACGCAAAGATATTTAGGCTTTTAGAATTAAAATTTCTCATTTAGCTTTATTTTCTAGAAATATTTACAATAATGACGTGGGAATTACATTTTTTAATGGGTTAGGGTTATCGTCGAACAAATGAACAAGTCAATCAATTCAAGTAAAATAAAACTTCAATGTTCCCCTACGGTCCATGAACGCACCATCGGGCCTGTATCCTCGCTACTTCCGCTAGTGCAGCCTCAGTCAGCTGTCACACATCGAAGCGAAAAGTAACACAGCGCTCGGACACAAACACAACACGGCTTCGAAATGACCAGTTTTTCAAACACGTTTGGCGCTTACACGATGACACAGCTCAACGAAATATTGGAAGACGATGAAAAACTGACGAAAATGGTCCAGGAAATGGACGAGGTATGGCAAAGCTCTACAGCTAGCTGCTGGCTCCTTTTTCGGTCACTGTTTTTTCAAGCCTTTGTTGTGCTTACCTAAGAAACTACTGCACTGTAACTGAAAACGTAGCTTAAAAAAATATAAAATAAATAACCTCTCTGCTGAAATAGAGAAGTGTTTGTTGCTCGTTTTCTGGCTGTTAAGAAGGAATGTTTTTGTTAAAGGGTATTTTGTTTGATGTGGTATTAAGTATCACTCCGTACAAACATTTAGCTAATGTATTCAGGTAATTACACACGTATGACAACTTTACATTTTTCATTTTTTTTGATGTGTCACTCTTGGGGGGGAAAATATTTGTTTTAAGGTTTGTCTTTGGTCCTTAAATTGGGACAAGTTGTCAGGCCAAACTCCATTAGAGTAAAGGCAATTCTATAGCACTTCCCAGAACAGAAACCATGATGGGGAGGAAACGAAACTTGTTATCGTTATCATGGTTTAACTCACTCATAGATATGTGTCCCTGTATATTATTGGATATAATATCATTCAAACTTGTTTTCGATTCTTCCAAAACAGAACAGCTGATATTGAAGTGGTTGTCAGATACAGATGGTGGATTTACCAGTTTTATCTATTTTATTATTTATGATTCTGTTGTTATGATTCATAAGTGTAGATGAGCTTCACCCAAGCAGAGATAACACACAACACCTCCTCAACTGAGTTTCACTGCAGACAGTTTGGAACCGAGAGGACTGCTGACAGATTAGAGGGACTTTTCCACAGGATTTTTGCTGGTGATTATTCACAGATCTGCGCTTCCTTCCAAAACTTCCATTTACAGCTCTAATCTCTAATTTTTAATTTATCTGCCTGAATTTGTTGTTATTTTGGTAAAATATTGTTGTGTTTGAATTATAAGGAACATAACTACATTGTTGTGGGTTTGTTGGTCGTCATGGCAACTGAAGTCTGACCTGGTCGGTGTAATCCAAGATAACATCATAGACTGTCATGTTTTGTTTCCCCCTCTCTGCATGTGACTGGACTGTTTCCATTGAATTAAAGTCACGCAGGTAAATGTTGGAAAGGGACAACAATGACTCAGAATATGTTGACTAGTCAATCAAGTAGAGACATGCCTCAACTAAGTGTGCTACCGTGGGAAATCCCCTTGACGTTACAACGTGGGAACAATGGCACATGTTGTCATACAACATGAATTGAAATGTGAGACCGTTGAGAGTAACTACCTTTGAACACAGTTTAGGTATAGTAGAGACAGGACTTGCTGAAGACGGAAATCCTTTTACTCCTACTTACTTAATGCATCACAAATGCCACATTACTGATTATAAGTAATATGCTGATATACCAGGAAGCAAAATTAATTTTAAAAGTTCCCTGTTTTTCCAGAGCAACAAGCAACAATTGCCTTTTCACCAAGTAAAACATTAAACTTTTGTAAATGTTGTGGTATTATTATACTATTAGCAGTAAGCACAAGTTTGCAAGTGAATAGTTTAGATCAGCTGCTTAAAAAGTATTTACACAACCACACAATCTATGCTATCTCTCCATGTAAATTGGGATGTTTAAAGGAAATGTTCTTGGTGTATTTTTCTTTTCATCCCACAATTTTAGAAGCAAAACATGAAGACTCATCATGTTCTAATTGTGTTGCCTGAATGGATGAAGAAGTTCTGGATAGTGTCCAATGTTATTCATTATTAGGTTTTAAATATTCACATTTAGCACAGAACAGTGTTGGTTAATGATTAATTTTTTGAGAAAACTATATTACATACAATACACATGCATGACGGGACAGAAAAGGTATTCCTACAACAACCTTTTAAATAAAAAATGAAAATAAAAACCTTGTTCAAAACTCACTTTGAGAGGAAAGTGCAGTAAACCAAAACATACAAAACCTAATATTGTTTACCATCACAGGAGTTGGTAATAGTTAGACGTTAAAATGCTTAATCATGCTCTCTTTAAGCCTCCAGTGGTTTATATGCAGCAATGAATTAACTAGTCTTGTCTTAATAGTCTACTCTTAATGAAGGAAATTTGCTGACCTTTAACACCTGAGTCTTGTAACTTGTGATTTATTAACAAGACACCAAACGCTTCAACAACCGGCTGTTAATCATCAAACGCTATATAAGCGCAGGTCATGCTAGATATGGGGCTTCTGCCCTTGGTCATTCATTTATGGTGACAGTGTTTTTCTGGTCCGATATGGTAACAGTGATGGCAATCACAATAAATCATCTATTAATCATGTCAAAAAAGGTACCCTAGACAGGTGACTATTTTACCACAGCGCTCTTGCAGACCCAATAATGCACTTGTTGAAAACCAATGTAATTTAAAGAAAATTGACTCAATACTATTAATTACATGTTACACCTTTTATCCTTTGTGAGCTGTAGTCACTGTCTGTTATCACATTTAAATGTGCATACACTAAACAATATTGTCTCAAAGTGCACTCAGCTTTTGCAACAATGTGCGAGAGAAGTTTAAATGCTGTGTAACATGATTTTTAGCCAAGACATTTGGAACATGAATGTGTTCCAAATCCATGTCAATAAAAGACAAAAACATATTTTTGTTTTAAATTACTACCATTAATTACATTGTGATTAGAGGACATTTCTAATTATCGGTCCAATGAGGATCGGCATGCTTATTTTTGTAACTTGGATCTCACAACAGTCCATACTAAGTCTTCCCAAATTACATTTAAGCATTTCATAATTTTCCCTCAACAACAAACCTCCAGTGCACAAAAAAGCATGACTTACTCCGACAGAACAACGTAGTTGTTACTGCTTCTATTTAGAATGTCTTAATGTATGAGTGAATTAGTTCTCACTCTCAGGTCACCTCAGGATGGCTGTGCAATGTTCCACAATCATTCTCTACAAAGCAGCTTTTCATCAGAAGACGTTTTATTTATAGAACAATCTTGGTATGTATTTTGGTATTTGCCTGCAGAGGTTTTAAATCATCATTATAACACTAGATATGTATTCGATGTTCAAGGTTGGTCATATACTTTTGTTTGGAAGCTCTATTTGTGTCTTAGGTACTTTTCTATGTAACTGACATTGTTTATCTTTGCTTTTAACATGGTGTATGCAATAGGTAATTATCTACACTTGACAAACCTAGGATTTTGGGACAAATTTGGGTCAGTTGTCTAATATTTGATTAACAGCTTGAAAACTATTGCTTTGATCATTGTTATTTGTTGTAGATGTATACAAATATATACTCCAAAGTATTTTCTCTTTTTTAATTTGTACTCTTTGCACCAATAGTCTGGTTTTGTGTGTCTTCACTAAAATGTACACTGTTTTATGGGTGCCTGTCCTTAAAGCACCACGATGCAGGAGATGTTACTAATATTGTATTTTTGGTTATAGATGCAGGAAGTCCAGCAAAGCAAGGACACCACTTTGGCTAACAACAGAACCCTGGCAAATGAGAATCTGGATCTTCAGCCCAGATTGGAGCACAAGAAGGAACAGCTCACCAAACGTTATCGCTGTCTTCAAGAGAACTTGGAGGCTTTTCAGCTTCGCAAGTCCACCCTCGGTAAAGCACATATTTTGTGTCAGATGTGCAGATCACATAATAGAGTAGGTAGTTATAGCAGGTGTACATAAAATTACCTGAAATTGATGGATGGATGGATGGATCGGGATAGATAGATTGAGATCAATTGATCGAGATACATGGAACGATCGAGGTAGAGATAGATCGAGATCAAGATGGATAGATCGAGATTAGGGATGCAAATTGTTTATAATTCATTAATTGATTAATTGATAATCTTTATTGCAATAAATTAATTAGTCGATTATACATTAATTGTTGGCATCCCTTATCGAGATGGATAGATTAAGATAGATGAAGATGGATAGATGAATAAATCGAGATAGATCTAGATGGAGTTCGAGATAGATTGATCGAGATGGAGAGATTGATATTGAGATGGATAGATGGAGATGGATTGATCGAGATGGATTGAGCAACCAAAACCAAAAGACCTGTAGCATCTACCAGTGAGTCCAGCTTCATGCTAACCGCAGGGCCAGCCCTCCTGATCAACCTGTTGATACTCCTCTTGGCCACCTTCTTAGTTACCCACGTTTATTATTATAACAGCGGAGAGTCTTAGTAAGGGCAACAAAGTTGAACCCTCAATGTCCTCACCATGAGACTTCAGCAGCGACTGTGGTGTCAAAGCAGTCTCTGATGGCTTCCTCCACAGCTGGTGTCCACTTCCTGATTGTCCTAGTGGTCACAGTCTGTCTCTGTTTTGGCTCTGTACGCATCCTTCAAGTTGGAATAAAGAAGGTCAATAGTCCTGTTTTTCCTGTTGGGAAAATCCACTGCCTGGTGTAAAGTAGGTAGAGTAGAGTCCAGGTTGACATCATTAAAATCCCCTTGATTGTGTTTATGTTGCTCTTATGAGGTTGAAGATTATGTAGAAACTAAAAATGTATTTTATTTATTTATTTTGTGTTTATTTCTACTATTCATTACTAGTCTCTAAATACTTTTAGACTTTTGTCCTTTGCGTTTGTAATTTTTGCTTGATGGCCCCTAACCAAAGTCACTGTACAAAATGTGGACCCTGAGAAAAAGTGATTACTCACCAGTGTATTAAACACTGTCTTATTAAAATGTCTCTTTTCTGATGTTCCATCTCATTGGTGTTTGAAGTCCGACTGGTTAATTAATTCAAATTATGTCTATAGGGTATTTTCATGCTTGCTGTTGCTAGATACTGCACCTGTTACATAATGTGTTTTTTTTACACTCTATTTGATTTAAATGTGCGTTCTTTCGGGAACCTGCTCGTCCAGTTTTCAAGTGTGCCATTAGAGCATGTGTTATTCTTTGAGCTGGAGTCGTTTTTAGACTTTTAAATGTTAGCACATCTTTATTGCCGAAACCTTGGAACTGTTGATTGAACGCACTCTTGACTCAGTGACACACCTTTAGTGTCTCAGTTTGTGAGTTACACAGTGACGATTCTTATGACACTTGTTGACGCAGACGTTGCTGGGCAACATGCTTAACTAAAAATACCAGCCATTCACTTCGGCAGTGCACTGATGGAAGTTCCTATTTGCTTTATCTGCTGTGGGGCATATAATCTCTCTCTCTACAGTATGACCTGTGTAATGCAGGTTTCTCAGTTAAAATGTTATCATTTTAATTGGTCTGTTTACATACAAACATTAAATAAGCTTTAATAACTTCTTATATTATATGAAATAATAACTTTTTTGTTTATCATTTTTGAATTATTTTTGTAAATTCTCATCATCTGTCATTCATAACAGCTTTGTATATTCTTATAATTTATAAAGTATTTTAATTAGCTCTAAGTTGATACTTTATGGCACACTTTAAACAAGGGCTGAATGATATATAGCTATCATGTCTCTATCTAGATGTTTAAATTTAAGATATTGATATCGCAAAACCAATAATGCTCGATATCCCCCTCATCCTGCATGTAAACTGAAGCAGTTGCAAAGTTCCATATGTGTATACACAGACTAGGAATTTCCTTTGGTACCGTTGTTTCACTAGTCCAACTTGTTAATAAGTATAATATACATATACTGACTAAATGCCTTTTTATTTATATATATATATATATATATATATATATATATATATATATATATATATATATATATATATATTTATTTATTACTGACAGCGAGTTGTACGTTCTCAGTAAAACAAATAAACATATGGTACAGTATCGTATTGCATCAATATTGAGATAGGACATTTTGTCCATATCCATGTCCATCCATCCGTGTTGATACATCATGCCATAGTGATAAATCTAAATATATACACAAAGTATTTTTTTTAGTCATTCTATTTTTAAGCTATTCCGTTAAGATGCGTAGTCCAAAGTGACTCTTTTAGGCAGCAGCCTCCAGTTTTGCCTGTTTCAGAAATGGGTGGCTTTTGTCAAATGTAGGTTACCCGGTGTCCCCCGCCCCCTCGCCTTCCAAACACTCACCGCCCTAGTTATGGATTTACTGTTGAGCAGCTGGAGAAGGACATCGATGCTAAGAGCATCCTTTGACCCAGATGAAACATAATTCAACATAAACCATGTTTACTTGTTTCTTATGTGAACCATTAGCATTTCACTAATGTGACCCTAATTGACAAATAATTTTCAGAGGAAGTTTTGAGGTAACACTACCACCACTACACACTACCACAGGCCTCAGGGAGACTTTTTTGATGGTTGGTTGGTTTGTAAGTGGGTTGAATTGTAAAGTTTCCAAATCATCGAAGAGTTATTTCAAGACTCTCGCTCTCACACGGAAACATTATGAGTATTGTTTTTGTAAAAGGGCTTTAAAAATTGTTGTTTTCCACTGCTTGGATGGCAGTTTAGTATGTTCTGATTTCACAGAAATGCAGGAAAACACTGATAAACCGTTTGAGGTAACCTAATCTGAACTACGTCTGAACTAAAAAAAAAAGAATAATTGAGCACGCCTCTTTTCAGTTCATGTTGTTGTTGTTGTTACTGAATTTTCAATTGTGCACCTAGTAGTTAGAGGAAACTGATGTCAATAAAAGGAACTTTACTTTTGTGATGTAACTGACACTGGGCAATAGAAATGTGTGTCTTCTACAACCTGCTGAAACCTTCGCTGTTGTTTCAATGTTAGATTCTAACACTTTTTTTTTTTTTTTAATCACTTGACTTTTGAGTGGTAGTTACTTAACAATTTCGATAAATGGGTATCTTAAGAAAGGACTTTAGGCGAAAAGTACAAGATGGTCTCTGACCAATAAAATATTTATTGTATTTTTTATGTGAAAAAATTATGTACAACTTCTTACTCTAAGTTGTATAGGTTAGAATCATTTTTATCATGGGTATTTTATAATGCTTCTAAACAATATAACTGAAAAATCCATCCCAAAAAAAGAAGTGTGAGCACCCCTGCCCAAACAGTAGACCCTGCTATCACTGACATTTAAATGTAAAGGGTTAATGTACAACTTCTTATAATGAGCTGTTTTTTTTTTTAACTTAGCTGTATTATTGTTTAAAAATCTTATCTTAATGTATTAATGGTATTGAGTTGTACTTGTTTAAAGCTGTAAATATTGTGATATTGTTTTTACGGGATTTAACTTTGCGTCAAGGAGTACAATAATTTTTCTTAACTGTTGCAGTGAAATTGTTTATTTAATAAATGTTTTCAGTTCAGTTGTGAAGAATAGGGTGAAGTCAGTGAGAATCACTAGCTGGGAACAAAGAGGCGTATCTGTGTTTGGACTTGTCAGTCAAAAGGCCACTACTATCATATCACATTACATGGCCCGAATTGTTTAGTTATAACTGTCTGTTGTGATGGCAGCAATTCACAAGAGAGGAAATCTTAAATTTGGGACTGACAGATGTATCTAAGGTGAGAGTAGGGTTATATCAAGGAACTGTTTTTAGGGGAAAGGAGATGCTCACAGACGACAAGGTTCTTCGATGCAGTAAATGGTGACATTAAGAATCAAGAATTCATGTCTTAACAAGAAGGAGCTGTCTCGCCTGCAGTTGATTCAGAACTCTGCAGTGAGAATTCTGACCCGCTCTAGTAGAAGAACTCACATCTCTCCGGTCCTTAAAACTCTTCACTGGCTTCCAGTTTCTTTCAGGATCAACTTTAAAATTCTGGTTCTTACTTTCAGACCTATTCATGTTCAAGCTCCTCCTTACATCACTGATCTGATCCAGCCTTACACCCCAGCTCGGGCTCTGAGGTCTGTGGATCAGAATCTACTGATGGTTCCTCGCACACGGTTCAGGACCAGAGGAGAGAAATTTTAAGCTAAAATAAAACCTGCTCTATACTAAAACAAAGACAAAACTATCTTATTGTTTCTTTCAGTCAGCAAACGTTTCTGTAACTCATTTTATTATTATTTATGTGAATGGACACATCATTTAAACTTTTTAAAAGCTGATAAAAATTGAATTTCTTGTTGTTTTTTTACAGATCACAAGTCAGGAAACACGTCCCTTGACACGCTGCTTGCTCTTCTGCAGGCCGAGGGTGCTAAAATTGAGGAAGAGACAGAGGTAAGCATCATATCTGATTTTGATTCAGTTATACAGACTGCTCTTTTCATGTTTGCTAGGTATTGGTGTCATCTGTTTTAGGGGGGATATGCACATATTTGGAACTCTTCATGCTCCCTAACTAGCTAGTGCTACTTTTTGTAAAAATCTTTAAAACTGACTGAGTGAAGGATTTTTTACATTACCAAGTAGGATTTGGTAACAAAAAAATAAAAACCCTATTTGCTTTATATTACCTAAATAATTGTTTATAGAAGAGTGGGCAGAATTCAGTATTTCTCAAAAAGCCTTCAATTGGTCTAGAAATATTTCAACAAGGTAAGTCCTGGTACAATAAATACATAAATTAATAAATAAAAGTCAGAGTCATGTATTTGAACTGGACAAGCATGTGTGATGCTTCTTCTGAACAGAACGGGTTGGATTGTCCTCTTTTTGCATCATGTCAGTCCTTTGAACTGCTACCTATAACGTTCGATCAATTAATTGATGCCAAGTTTAGGTGCAGCATCACTATTTCTTCAAAAGCCAGATGGCTCAAAACTCAAAACCCTCATAATGTATTTCTCTTTATATTTTCCATCATGAGGGCATGTGCATGATGCTGAAACGGACTTTTCAAAAGATCAAACTATTGATCCTATCCTCCCTGAGCGCCTCCTGGAGGCCATTTACCTGTCAAAAATCTGTAGATTAGCTTGATTATAGTATGAGGTGCTTCATTTAAAATCTGTAAAAAATAGCAATTATTGGACAGCCATGGGAGCACTGGGTGTACAGACAAATTACTTAAAAAATAACCAGAATCCCCGTCAAACACAAGTGTATGAAGCTAGATTTTAACTTGCCTTAACCTTCTTGCTGTGAGGCAGCAGTTCTAAGAATTCCATCATCGTTGTCCCTCAGTTAGAATACAAAGCCAAAGACTCTTTTATCAACGTGTTCTATGCTCAACAGAATATGGCCGACTCCTTCCTGGATGGTGACATGACCCTGGACACCTTCATTGACAGCTACCTAAGCAAGAGGAAGCTCGCCCACTTGAGAAGAGTGAAGATTGAGAAGCTTCAGGAGATGGTCATGAAGGGCCAGAGGCTTCCACATGCATCCGTGTCAAGTTCGCGGTCTCAGGATGTGTCGACTTCCGCAATGCCCTCCTCATCCCTCATGGATGGAAACGGCTCCTCTCCACTGGCACAACCCAGGAGGAAACCCCTAGTTCCTCCTTCTCAGCCACCCCCTGTGCTAAATTCAGCTCCCACTGCCAACTCTCAGCCTGCTCTCTTTTACTCTGCATCCCCATACCCACCTATTCCTCCTAGGACTGGCCAACCCTTCCCCAATGTTGCATCAGGATACCCAAACCACTTCCTGTCTCAGTACCCACCTGCTCTGCCACAAAGACCAGCCCCTCGTCTGGCTCCTCAGCCTGGCTTCATTATGCAGTAATTACACACACTGGAAAAGTAAGTGGAGTCCTGGAAGTTTCACTGCTGCATCTCAGAACTTCTATTTACTAGCGTTTGCCTTCTTCGAAATCTACATTGGAAGGCTGACTTCTGACTGGGCTACTCCAGCACATTTCCAATCAATTCCGGACATGCGCTCGCATCACACACTCCCATCAATACTCCTGTCAGAAGAAAAAAAAGAGGAGAGACTAGACTCCGGCTCGAATTCTCCAGAGTCACTAAGCCAGTGTGTGTAATATTTCAGCTGTCTGTCTACTGTCTAATTCAAAGCTCCTTCTTGGGGCCTTGTTCCTCAAAGCTGCAGCTTTTACAGGACTCAAAGAAAATGACGGGTGCAGAGACCTCCTAATATTCCTGTTCATGTATATGCAAGCCAAGAGAGACCAGTACTACTGTGCAGTTTCCATGAGAATATATTCAGGCCAAACTGCAACTATGCTGTGATGGTTTTATTTAGCTAAATAACAATTCACAAGGTACAGTTAATTTAATATTCTGTTTGTTTAATATTAATAAATTGATATGTTAATATAGCTAACATTGATTAACACTTTATTAAGAGACCTTTGCAATGTGGATCTAAGAGATTCCAGACTTGACTATTGATTGGCAACAGTGGTGTTAAGGAGGCATCTAGGCTGAAATGGCTAGATTCCAAGTCTACATGAAGGATTATTGTATAGCCATACGGTAGTGTTTTAAAACAGATGTAACACAAGCACTCCTTCCTTCGTTAGGACTAAAACTGTTCTCCAACATGTCGTTCTTTTAGGTTGTTGACAGGGTGAGCACCAAAGGTTTCAAATGTCCTGGTTGTTAGGATCTTTTAATTCATATATTTGTGAAACATAATCTGTTCAAAAACAATATCTGTTCAAGTATCAATTCTCTGCATAGGGCTGATTCTTCAAGCTGACTGTGAAGGGAAGCACTTTTGGGGGTTCTTTCATCTTTCTTTCTCCCCTACTGTCGTCTGCACTGTTGAAGAGCCACGAGTGCCTACACTTTAGACAGGAAGTTGAAAGTGTTGCATTGACTTCTCCTTCTTTCCTTAAAAGCTGTAGAAAGTAGATCCCATCTAAGAATTTCTCCCTTCCTAAAGCCAATTTCATTGTCCAAAAAGCCTGACTTAAAGGCTCTTTTGCCCCGACAGAGAACTGGAACACAGAGCTATTGACCATGTGCCAGAAACAAGAGACATCCCTCAGGCTATTGCCCACTGGGGCTTGTTTCTGTTCTGTTCTCTGTGTTAGGATGAGCCTTGCCTTGAGTCTTTTTTTCTTTCTTGTTTTGTGTGTGTTATTTTCTCAGTTGTCTGAAACAGGACTTGAGTCATATCTTCAATCGCCCCCATGGCAAAGCAGCAGACCATATTACAGAGAGGACTGTGTTGTTGCCAGGAGAAACAAAGAGGCTGAAGCACCAACAACTTGGTAGACCAGCATCTCTAAAGCTCTTTGCTCTTTGTATCTAGTCTCAAAATCACTCCTTTATCTTTTATTTCAGCTCTTGAGCTACTTTTTGAGTATCAATGGTTTTATATGTGGTTGGTGATATTTTCAGTGTCATGTAGGTTATTTACTTATGAATGTTAAAGTGGAATTGTATGTTATTTTCAAGTTCAATAAATCTAAATTTTTTCTATTAAATTTTTTTTTTTTTTTTTTAATATTCTTACTTTACTCATTAATCTGAGGGCAGCCTTAAGTAAATGAACCACCCAGAAGTGCAAATAACAGGTGAACACAGAAAACAACAACAGCAAATGATGTTCCAAGATTATATAAAGTGTGTGGTATTCAATTAAAAATCAACATTTTATGATGTTAAATGATCTCATAGATTTCTCCCAAGAAATTCATGGTGGGAAAATATTTGCTTGTTTGTTTGTAGATTTTCACCTTGGTTGATCGTTTGGCAATTTAATGCACTTATTTTAAAGAAACCCCTTCAATACAAGTAGTTAATGTTATGATCTGTCATTTTTTCATTGCTCTATGATATTTATTAGAATTATTTTTATCAGATAAATACTTCACACGCATATTTGCCACAAAGGGAACTCAATAGAAGATAGTAATTCAAAGAACCTCGGTACAGGTTAGCAACGCAAAATGAATACAAGTATTTGCTTCTGAAAATATTATTTCATATTATCTTCCCACATGGCTGCTTAAACGAGACAACAACTGTAACAAGGCTGACACCTAGTGACGAAGTTTAATATTGACATATTACTATAAACAATACAAACACTACTTTTTATCATCGTTTCAGGGTTTATATTAAAATATTTCTCATTCATACGTTCCTTGTTTTTGTCCTTGTGTGTGTTTATATGTGTGTGTCCCTGATGTAACCAAGTGATTCCACCAGCACCGGCAGTAAACGTGAACAGTGTTTTTGGAGCCTGAACGCATCACTAAACCACGTGCTTCGTTTCCATAGTCACGTCACACAGGCTCCACCATGTTGTAGGAAATCCAGCGCTGCTCCTCACTCACTGTCAGATTAGCGTCTAATCCCAGGAGGAGGACTGAAGAAGGAGGAGGGGGACACGGTGTCAAGACGCCGCCTGCATCTCGGAAGGACTGTCGGTGTCAGTTTACCACAAGAACCGGCCTGCAAACGGACCATGAAGCGCTTTCTGTTGTTGTCTTCGCTCGTCCACAGAACTGGCAACACATGAAGATGTTAGCCGGCTAACTAGCCATTTATCAGCCTCTAATTCGGATTATACCGCGCAAGGCAATGTACCTGGTATTGTTCCTTTTTTTCTGAAAACGTTTTTTTTTTTTTTAAACAGTCTGCTAATGTTGACAGTTGTATCATCAATTGCTTAAAGGCGCACGACAACAAAAGCCAGACATCCTTGGGCTATAGCAAATTTTCACAGATATTTTTTGGCAACATCCAAAAACGGATTTTAAAAACACAAAGCGGTGTGATAATTCATGAAATAAGAGAAGTGTCTGCTTTCATTTGAAGTCTTCCAAGTTAGACTGGGGACGAGGCGAAGATGTCCGGGAAGGATAAAGACAAGCAGGAGAAACAGTCCACCACCGAGCGGCTCGTCAAAGGTGAGTAACATGCTAGCGCTGCTCACACCGACGACCACCTGTGGCTCGAAACGGCACGTTTTATAACACGCGTTTTATAAATCATCCATCACAGGCGCTTAATTCGTTGTTTTTTAATTTTTATTATTCTGTGATATTTTTCGCTTGTAAATATTTGCATCATTACGAAAACAGTTTAGTTATAAATGAGAGAGTAGATGTACTAAAAACTGCTGAGCTCCCATCAATCATCCAGGCCAGTCTAGGGAGGCAAAGAGGAGAGTGCAGCCAGCATGGCATGAGACTACTGACAGGAGTGACCTGTGACAGAAGAGCAGCAGCTGAGTGAAAGGGAAGCTTTATAGGGCAGGAGTGACACCTTCCTTACAAAGAGTAAGCGTAAGATGCGTCAGATGGTCTGACACAGATGTTTGATTTTACATCATTTTTGCTTGAATAGGTGGAGATCATTTTTTCCTTACATCTTTTTATCAGCCAAAGCTGGCGGTTATTATAAGAGAATTGTTAAGCCAAACATCTGGCAACGACTGTATTGAGTAACAGAATGGACACGACCAATCGGTTATATCTATTTATAGATTTTCAGAATATAAACACAGCCTCACTTGATCCTAATGGCTGAACCATTTTTATAATTCTACAGAATGCATGGTCATAGAAAGTTTCGATACAAATCTACCACCCTGAGTTTACAAAGATGTAACCACTCCTATTTTGAAAATTACTAACACAATACCAAAGGAGTTAATGTTTAAAATTAAAAATGTTGTCCACGCATTTTACTTTTAGCCAGTGCTGTTGCACTAATATAGCCACAATTGTTCTACCCAAGATCTTTCTTTTATCTTTGACACTGCAGTCTAACACAATGAACGGTAATGTGGATTTTGTTTTTAGCAATGGCAAAAGCTTATAGAAGAATTCCAAAGCGAGAAGCAGTCCTATATTTGTGCAGGCTCGCCTTGACATTTAGGATGGATGAACTGACAATCCATGGAGCTGTTGCTCCTGCACAGGAATATCCAAAGTCTGCTCAGGTTACCGACTAGGCTGGACAAGTTGTTTCAGACTGAGGCGGGCCTGCCTCATTGGACAATACTTATCTCGTCAGCCAAACACCGGCTAGGCTAGAGCGGCGCAGATGCCGAGGTGGCAGTCAGAAGTTACACCGCCACTGCCTTGACCACGAGTGCTACTTGATGCCACCAGCCCACATCCCTGTCTGTCTGCAGGGCACTGGGAGGGTGTCCTTGCAGGGGTCTGGAATGCTGTAGTGTGAGCCAGTGGGGAGAGTGTGAGTTAATTGTGGAAAGAATCTCCCTAGTGATCGTCCCACCATGACAAGCTGCATGGTGGGGATGGAGAAAAGGGGGGAAATAAAGCAGTTATGACATTATTTAAGATATATTTTTGAATAAATCAATTGTTAGAGCTAAAAATGATATTGGCCTCTCAAACCGTCCAAAAAAGGTGCTAACCTTGTGTTAGCTGAATGCCTTATATTTAATTAACAAAATTCACAAGTTCATATTTCAAAGCACATACTGTATTCCCCTTGATATTTATCCTAAGACATTAATCCTAATTATGGGGCAACATACTGTTTGCAGGTTTAAATATGCAAGGTTACATTGCGTAAACATACATTGGCATGGTATGGGGATGTCTGACTTGAGTTTTCCATAGATATATAGCTGTTACTAGGCTGTGTCCTGAATAACAAAGAATGGGATGTGGAAGTCAATGTGCTACCAAATTGTGAAATATAAACACAAACAAGGCCTACACTGAAATAGTTTAAAATGAGATGGATTTGTTTCTCGCTAGTTTTCATCAGGATCTATATGCCATTTTGTTTTCTCAAAAGCTTTATGATGTATGAATAAACTTAAGCTGGTTTAAAAATGTGTTTGTCTTTTAAGTGTATTCCACTTACAGATTTACTATAAACGGGTGACAATTCTCAAGTTGCATATTAATATTTAGTTATTGTTTCAGAATTGCAAATGTTAAATGATGAGTGGTAAGTGCATATGATAAGTGCATTCTAGGCTGGCAATATATGACGAAAAGTATGATGAAAGTCATCAAAAGTATTTTGATGATTATATGATTTAAAATGAATAATATATTGAAATGTGCCTTTAATTTAAAGTTCTCATAATCTGTGCCCCCCTATCTCTCTTCCCCCTGTTACCTTTTAAAAAATCTTTTAGCAAATGTAAATCATCTTGTTGGTTGGCTGTCTGGCATCGATACCTGTGGGATATTTAATATTGATTTTTCTAGGGTTATTTCAACTAAAAGTGTTCTGAAAGGGTTTCTGTATCCATTTCTATCTGGATCTTTACACAAATTGAATTTTGGATCTGTAGAAGTAAACTAATATCAGGATTAGTACCTGCATTTTAAATGTAAAAATGAAGCAAAACATCGCATACTTTACACATACAACACACACAGGGGGGATTGACCAGTCTCTTAAGGGATTCCAAAAAAAAAAAAAAATTAAAAAAATTCTGTAGATCGAGTGCTCCATTTTATTCTGTAAATTCTTTAGTTTTCTTAATCTGTCTTTCTCTTTTGAATGCACTATAGTCGTTCCTGTGTGCTCCTAAAGTGAGCGAATGCAGTTAAGTTTTCACTTCCCTTATGGTTTTGTTAAACGACAATGAAGAAACATTTTTGCATAATTTTCACTCAATGGCTTTTCAAAGTAATTCCATTCTCTTGGTATGCTTGGACATTAGTTTTTTAGACCCAGGAGCACAGCAGAGCAAGCATTATAATATTAAAGTTACAATATTGATTAAACATTTTGATGGAAGTCACAATACCATAAACAATACTAGTCATAAATTGTCTACAGGGCAGGTACACTGTTTATCAGTTGGACATCAACAGGAAGAATCCGTTTTTTCCCAGCAGGAAGGAGATTGAGCTGTTATTACGGGTCACACTTCGCTACAAATTGACAAAACCAACAGAAAACACACCCTTTATAAATGACTATGCAGCAGTCAAAATATAATCTATGCCTGACCAATATAGCCTCTCGAGACATGATACAGATGCAAACTAAACTGTTCAGGATTTTATTTTTTATTGATGTAGATCTGTAATGATGTGCTTACTTGAAAGTAAGCTTAGTGTAACTCTGGGGAATTAAAAAAAAAATACAGATACAAAATTAAGACCACTGTCTTCTTGCCCTGTAATGTATACCCCTTAAGTTTTCAGCAGTGTAATGATGAATTTTATTGGTGTTTTAGATGAATGTTGGTCTCTGTTTTTGTGGGGTCACCTTTGGAAAATAATTCTCAATTATTGTTTTCGCAAAAGATATTGCATCCAAAAATAGTCTGTACCATGTTCATGAACCTATTATAGTGTATTATTACCTAGTACCTCCATATCTTAAAAGAAAAACATGTCTTTTCTCCAATTCTGTCTTTGTCTCTAATTTTGTCTCAAATCTTCCACACTTGAGCTGTCCAACTAATATTCTTGAATTAAATAGACATTTAGTTTTTCGCTTACCAGTCAGCAATTAGGAAAGGGTAAAGTACATTTTTAGGCATGAGTAAGGGATTGAGAGTTTGCCATTGCACATTGTTTAAATGTCAAGTGCATAGTACAGTCATAAACTCTACTGTAAAGGCGCCACCAGGTGTAACTGAACTATAAGAGCGCTTAAAATACAGAGTACTAAGAGGAACACTCTGATTGTGTAAGACAGCTAAGCTCATTCTCTGCTGAGTGTTGACCTGTTGGCTCATCACTTGGTCAACAGATTGGATGTTGATGTTGAATCACTCTCTCACCTATTTAAATCGGTGAGTATGTGGGTCGAGATTCAAAATGATGGTTACTATGTTAGACGAGGCAGATACTGTTTTTTTTTCCGTGGCTGCCAGTCATTGAATGAAAGACTGTTTTTGCCATTTCAGTCACACAGCGAACACGTTCATTGATAATGAACAACCTGAAGAGGACTTGATGATTCAAGCATCCACAGTCTCCACCATTCTTCTCCATCCAGCTGTGTTTTTATGATTCAACCCCCCATGCATTATGACGTTTTCAAAACAATAGTGGGTTTATTATGGAAAAATGTCCACGACATGAGAGAAGGATACTACACCCTTCTTTTCTTCGCTCACTTGTGTTCATGCCAGACAGTGTGGGTGTTGTTGCACATCACTGGTGTCTCCTGTTTTTAAGAGTGCATCAAGCATTAATGCTAATGAGGCGCTGGCTTCCCTAATGAGGAGCTGCTCGTAGACGGGAGCCTGCAGTTTTATGTCCCTCAAAACATGTGAAGGTGGTTTAAGCTCTGAATAGAGCAACTTCCTTTGTCTAGCTGATTTCAAGGGTAAGGATACTATATATTGAGATTCTGTTGGAACAAGGATTTATGTTAAGTATTTTCTTTTCCTCTGGTGTTCCACAATTTACAGACCACTCTTGACGAAGTCATTACTGCTTTCATTTGTTTCGGGAAAAAAAATATGTCCAAAGATCAGCTTTAAAATCTTCAACTGTATCCTCTCATTCTCAGTCAGTGCATTGTAGTGCTCAAAAAGCACAGACTTTTACGCCGGCCTCGCTATGTCCATCGGAGTGCCCGTAAAAAGTTTGTTTACTTCCAGCACTGTCCTGCTATGGTTCCTTCCATCTGATCCGCCACTGATTGTTGCGACATGGAAAACGTGGAGTGGATCACACCGTGCTGAGGCGTTTACAGAGATATATACCACCAGCTCTATCCCACTATAGTCACTATAGAACCGCTTAACACACAATCCCTAAAACAAGAAATCTTTACTAATATACCATAACATTTTAGAAAAAAGTCTTGATTTTATGTTTTTGGTTGAAACATGGCACAAACCTGGGACCACCTTCTGATAAATGAAGTCTGCCCCTCTGGTTACAATTACATGGAGAGTTCACGCACCTTTGGCAGAATCTGGCAAGAGATCTCCAGTTCATCAACCGCTCAGACTTTGAAACTGAGGATGAGCTAGTGGAGCACTGTAACACCTGTCTGGGCAGAATTCTTTACCTTCATGCCCCTGTCAACACACGTGAAGTCATTGGAAAAAAATTTTTTCCCGAAGGAGACCTCCTGAGGGATCAATAAAGTTTTACCTTACCTTACCTTATGTTTCAACGCTCTGCACCCTGGTACACACAGGACCCAAGGACAATAAAAACAGCTGGCTGTGCACCTGAACGCCAACTAAAAAAGGAAAGGGCTCACAGTTCACAAGCTGATATTCCGTGAGCATCAAAAATTCTACTGCCAGTCCCTGAAAGATGTACGGACAACCTTCTACTTCAACCTCATCAGCCACAACAACTCTTCTCTAGAATATAAGACCTCCCAAAGCCACAATTCCCCTCACAGACTCACAACTTCATTGACTTAAGTCAACAACATACACTCTATGTGGCCAACCTCCTCTTCTCCGCCTGTTACTAGTCTGGTACCCCTCTCTTACTTCTCTGATGTCCAGCAGAACAACATAGAGCAGATAATAAGAGGAATGAAGCAGACCACCTGCTGCTTAGACCCCTTCCCATCCACTCTGCTTAGATCACACATCTCCATCATCAGCCCACTTATCACTCAAGCTGTTAATCTATCACTTCGAACTGCTCATGTGCCACCTGTTCTCAAAGCTGCTGTCATCAGTCCCCTCCGGAAGAAAACCTCCCTGGGCCCTGACGACTTTGTAAACTACAGGCCTATTTAAAAACAGTTGCCACACAGCTCCAGGACCAACTCTCACACAAAAAAAACTGTATGAAAAATTTCAGTCAGGCTTTCGATCAGCAAACAGCCCTGCCTAGGGTCATGAACAACATCTTGATGTCATGACTACTGACTCAGTGTCACCATTACTCCTCACTCTCCTGGACCTGACAGCGGCATTTGACACTGTCGACCACACCGTCCTCCTGGAGCATCTCCACAACACTGTGAGACTTACTGACCACGCGCTGCTATGATTCAAGTCCTTTCTCACTGATGGGACTGAACATGTATCACTTGGAGGGTGTAAGTCCAGGCAGCTCCCTGTCACCTGTGGCGTTCCTCAAGTGTCAGTCCTCGGCCCCCCCCAAATGGCTCCCTGTCTCATCCCGGATAAATTCTGCTATTTAGTCATAAATGCATCCACGGACAAGCACATACCTACCTTCAAGATCTCCTCACCCTACAGTCCACCACCCGCACCCTCAGGTCCACAAACACCCTGCTCCTCCAAGTTCCCAGAACTAGGCTCTCCACCATGGCTCTCGCCTCTGGAACACCCTCCCACCGGAACTGAGGGCTACCAAGAGTCTGGGCTCTTTTAAAAAAAGGCCTGAAAACTTTTTTATTCAAAAGGTCTTAATTGTTTATTTTAAAAAATACTTTTAACCTTTCTCTTTTACCTGTTGTAGCAATTAGAGATCTTGTTTGACGAAAAGTGCTATATAAATAAAATGTATTATTATTATATCACATAAATATGATTTGCAAGCCATAAATTGTTTATTTTTATTTTTTAATAATCGATACAGTGCTGTCACATATCGATACACTATTGTGGAAATAAATATCCCTCGTTATTTTCTAACACCCGTAATATTCACACTTCATTATTGCTAGCTGGTGTTCTCATCAGAAATATAAACTATTCCTTACTTGTTTTGCACTCTTTTTGTGGGTGATTGCTTCTATCTGGCAAGTTTGTACATAGAAGTATATATTGCAAGGAATATCTGTTGCAAGTATTTTATTTAAGGAATTTTGCTTTGTTCTGAGAGTGTCTTGCTACAGTGTGACAAGGCGTTAAAGTAAACATCCAACGAATCTGGAAGCCCTTGCTAATAGAGGCTTTACCTAATCTGTTCTTAAGGCTAGTACCTCAGCTTAAGGCTCTGCCCTCAGCCATCGTGCCTCCACTGCCCTGGGAGCTCTTACTGTTTATTTTTACCACACTGCTCAACCTAACGCATCTTACCATCAGCATCGATTTCTCTTCCCTATCACACCTTAGGCCAGTTTAACTACCTGAGACAACACTTAAACCTGACCACCTTGAAAAATCAGTACTCAGTATGAATCTAGAACATACTTATAAGACTCGTACGACAAAGTTTGTCTACCAATTAACCACAACCAATATTAAATGTTATACACATAACGTTTTTATAGCTTAGTAAGATAATTCGCGGTAGCTCTTTCAAATGAAGTATTTTAAGAATAAACATTCCAAAGAAGATACAGTGGTTGATCGGGAACTTGGGAAAATTGCCCATAGGTATGAGTGTGTGCGTGGTTGTATGTCTTTGTGTGCCCTGCGACATACTGGCGTCCTGTTCAGGGTGTCCCCCGTCTCTCACCCGAAGAAATTGGGATAGTCTCCAGACCCACTACGACCCCCATAAGCAGAAAATGTATGGATGACTGGAACTGTTATTATTAAAGTATGCATGATAGTCAACCCTGGGGATGATTGCTAAGAATGTATGAATGATGTTTTATGTAATAGTAATTGCTTCCCCAAATTTAACTGAAATAAATTTCCAAATACGGATTCCAAATCAGTTAAATTAAAATAATGCTGCAGCATAACCCCATACTCGCACCAAAATGGGTTATGGTTTTTGGCAGATGTCAGCAGACCTCAGAGTGTGCCAACTTACAAAACACTGTTCTGTATAGAATCATTTTAAATTGGAGAAGTTAATACTTTTGTATTGTACTACATAAACGTGACTACATTTACAACTGCATGCACTGTCATTGAAGTTATGTTTGTAAACGTCCAGCTGACTGGACCAGCACCCCCCAATTGAGAAAATGAACCAACGTACCATATGTGTTGTCATAACATTCACCCATTGAGTCAGAGAGCTAAACGATTGAATTGAATCCACAAGCTGTCAATTAAAATGGCTGATCTGGTGTTTGATCGACGGATTAAACTAAATTAAATAAGTGAATATGTAAGGCTAGAGCGTCGTCTAAGATCTGATATTTTTGTGGGTGCAGCTTTTCGTATGAATGTTGTATTTTCATTAGTTTTTGTCAGATTAAAATTTAAAAAAAAAACTGACCAAACGCTTTAAACAATGTTGAGAAATCAGATCTTGTTTTTCGAAGACACATTTTATTGTAATTACAAGAGAAATGACCAGCAGAGTTTCCAGCACAGTGTACCAATCCTTTCTAAACAATGACGTGTGAGGTTGCTATTTTATGCACCATCTCGTCTCTTCCCATAGTAGTGATGAAGAATAATATAAGTGATTAGAAAATATGATAACAATCATTTTTCCATTAGTTTTATTTTTTCACTTAGTTTGTGTTTTGTGAAGTCATGGGTGTTAAAGCGAGAAATACTTAAAAAGTCTCAGTATTTCTAATGAAGACACTGTTCTGACTCACTGCTGTAAAGCAGGTTGTGGTACAATAAAGTCGATCATTAAGGTAAATATGGAAAAGTAATGAAAATTTCAAAATGTTACATATTGTTGTTCTAAGCCGGCGGGTTTGTTGGTCGGAAGCTGAGTCAGCAAATAGGTTGTTTGACCTGAGAGCACACTTGAACTCTGATGAGAAGCTGGTGTTTTGTTCCCCTGCTGTAAAATGTTCCTCCTTCGTGGTGTGACACACCCATTTTACTCCAGGAATTGACATTAACCAGACTATTGATTGCTAATCGAGATGTTTTAGTTTTGTTCTCTCTAGAAACAACATTGAATTTATCGTAATTTAGTTGTGCCTTTGATTTAAAGGATCTGTTGCATGCAATATATTCCTTTTTGTTGAGAAAACATATGACGCAATTTTAGATATTCGTTTAAGGATTTTGTGACAACAATTTAGTCAGTGGAACCTGTTTTGTTCTACAAAAGAAAATTAATTAGGAAACCATTCAGACATACAATAAATGATGCTAATACTATTTGTTATCATATGTGGTAAACATATATGCTCTTAAACAAGCACACTTGTATTTTGAGCCCAGTTTTGTTTTACTAATCTTCATCTAGTTGCATTAACAATGAACAATGAAGGGCCTAGGACCGGGCCATAAAATGATAACGTGTAGAAAACATTTTTTTTTTGATAGACAAATTGACATGGCCAATAGAAATTAAGATTTTGTAAATGAGTTGTCTTGATGTGGTGTAGATGCAGAGGACCAGCAGACAAAACTCCACAGCTGGTGAAAGCATTGGTCATGTATAAAAAAAACTGAAGTGCCTCAGTGCACATAGTCCTGTACCTGGCCTCAAAAAAATACCCCCCATGATTGCACACAATTTTACTCTATATAAATAATTACAATGGAATTAGATTAAAAACACATTTTAACAGACTAACAGCTTTCAGCTACATGCTTGATTAACCTCTGTTTCCTTACCCATTGAAAGTGTGTAAAATGTAAAAAAAACAGGGATGACTAATATAGAAAAAGTTTTTTAAATGTTTAATATTGAAATGTATAGCAAGAGCAAAGTGGAAACACTTTTCCAGCAATTACATTTCGGCACCTGCTTAAGTCTACTGTCAATAGATCTGAATCACTAATTAGCATTATTCATTTTTAGTGTTGGGAGTAACATGTTATTAATTAAAACGTTACAGTTACTACGTTACCTTTTGCAGTAACAAGTGGTGTAACTAATAACTTCAAATTCATGACGCGTTTATAATTTCTGTAAAGTCAATTAGCTCACTTGGTAGACCACTGGACCCTGCAGTCACAAGGTTGTGGCTTCCAACCCCACATCCACCATATGCAACACCTGTCAGTAAACAATGGGTTTTTTTATATTTTCATCAGTTTTTAATGTTATTTTGTTGTTGTTTAAATAAAGACTCTCTGTGTTATAGAAAATGTTAAATTAATTATATTCGAAATCACAATTTCTCTCACTGCTCGGTTCCCCTAATATTTTTTCCAAGCGTCCTTCGATTATAATATTTAATGCACCATCATTGTTTAATATGTATTTTATCTGTATTTCTTTATTTCCATCAGGGTTCTTGTATTCATTTATTTTATTTTTTGTACCAGTGTAGTGTCCAACCCTACAAAAAGTCTTTGCACTTTTGTCTTCCTTAAATTTGCCTATTCTCTCTGCCTTACAAAAATGTTACTTTCACAAGTGACTTAAACTAACTGATCATTTCATGTGTTTAATAAATCATTTTAACAAACAACTCTTTCAATTCAAATATCCATCCACATTCTTGTTACCAAGATTATTCCTTGGACATCATAGCCGATATATTACCAATACAAGGTACTTGGGAATCATTACTCGTACATAATTCACTACTTATATGTGTGTTTACTCATTTTAAAACTGGTTACCTATAAAAGTATTTTTTACATGAATTAAATGAATTCAAATAAATAATTGTTTAATAAGCATACTTATTTCACAATATATCAACACATGGGTATGATATATATTGTACCAAATTGTCCAAATATTGTTGCTTTAACCCCCAATCTCTGTTACTATTGGGTTTGTTCTGACACTGTTGTGCCGCAAATCCAGTTTAAGCTTTGCTTCGATCACTGCGGTGTCTGCATTCATATAAGAACAACAGAAAATGATGATTGTTCATTTAAAAAATATGAAATTACAGAAGCTGACAGCCTTTGTATTTCTGGTTAGTTCACCTGGTTGTAATTATTTTCTAGTGCTGCTTTAAATGACTTGATTAACTTGAGGTTTATGGGCCTCTGTGGTCATGGTTGGTAAACATGTGTGCTGTGTAATTTGATCAAACCGTTAATATACTTCAGGTTAAATTGATTGGCCATGACTAACTGTACTGTCTCGCAGCTCGACATTTCTAACATTATAGCGGCAAAAGTTATGTACATAAATATGTTTTTCAGCATCATCATTATCTATAAGACTTTAAAGTGCTGGTCCTAATGATCCAGTCATTGCGTTCTTCCAAGTGCTGTTAGTGCCGCTTTGATTGAAACCATGTCTTCTCTATGCTTCCTCATCACTAATTGGTAAACTTGCCCACGCTACAAAGGCTTTTCATTCTGCAGCGTTATTTGCCTTGTGAGTGCCACAACCCTCGACTGCCTCCTATTTTTTTCCTCTTCCACCATCTCTAATTGTCAGGCAGTTAAAGCTCACGCTGGCATCGACGACACATCTGATGGTACAAGCCGTACACTAACCTACAGACAACAGATTCAGACCAACAGGATCGATGAAGAGCGTCTGAGGATCTCTTGGATATGATTGCCATATTGTTGATGGAAGCTAAAAGTGAAACCAGATAAATTACATTTAAATATTATAACTATATCTTAAGATCAAACATTGTCTCTCTAAATGTTGACTTTAGTCATTTATCAATGCATATCTTCAATCCTTTATTATTCATCTGTGTTTTGTGCATCTATGTATCCTGCCAAGCGAGTGATGGGTATACTCGACTAGATAAAGAGTGTGAGTTGTAGAATAAAGATGGAATTCGTTTTGCAACACCTGTAGGAGACAACAGGGCATTTGACAGGTTCTGCAGCACGTCTCACTCAGCCCCATGTGATGTATGGAAATGCAGGTGTAAATGAATAAAACATTGCTGTCAAATGCAAGAAGTCTGGCTATGCATTCTTGCTACAACCTTCAACAAGAGAGAAGTAGCTTATACATTTATTCATTCCTTTTCTTATACAGGGGATTGGAGCTGCCAGCATATTTAAGAGCACATGTAAAAAATGAAAAACCATTCATATACAGAACTGTTAATAGATAACTATAATAATGGGGTTACCAATAATAAGAGTTGAGTCAAGCTTGAATTAAACGCTTTCTTTGAGGCTACAAAACTTACCATAAAACTATCGCGCTGCTTACTTTGTTAAATCAGCAAACATAAAGTTAAGAGCCGTTTTGTTATTGTTGTATTTACAGATGTTGTCATTGGAAACACGTCAATACGTGGATTTGGTGGGGTCCAGACATTGATGTGAGACTAATGAATCCGTCGGATCAGGGGAACTAGTGAATTGGTGTAAAAAAAAATGGGTCTGATAATGTTTAATTGTCATCATCATTCCAATATGAAAACGGGTGTTGTTATTTAGTGGTGAAACAAGACAAATGTGTTTAAATGTACAGGGAGGTATCATCAGGTGCATGAAAGGGTGAAAAATTGAAATGAATCCAGAGACGAGTACTTGTGGCGTCAATATAAAATTTCATGCAGTGAAAGTTGTAATGTCACTACCTCACGTCAACACATTTATAGGTGTATTATTTATTAAAAAAATGTTTTAATTTGAACATAAATCTGCAGTTTTTAGAGACTCTGAGCTTGAAATTTGAGTAAAATTAACAATGGACGACTAAATGACAAGAAATTTATGAATCATTTAATTTTTTAACAATGATTATTTATAAATACTAATGTAAAAAGTGCCTCAAATAAAATATGTAAATATTCAAATTATTTTATTTCATGTTAACTATATATTCAGTTGTTACAAAACATTTCATGCTGATACTTGTTTTCTTTCTTTGTCAGCCCTGGTTTCACCGCCTAATATAGTATTTATTTTATAATATTTCTTCCTCCATCAGTAATGTATTACTCTAATAGGTATCCTGCAACAATTCATTTTGCATTGAAGTGATAAATTATTTTTATATTAAAGAGATAATTAATTACGTAATTGCATGTTAATAGAGACACAGTCTTAAACTTTATTCAGTTGATTTAAAGTTAAATTGTTTAGTGTTCTGTTCACACAAACACTAGATGTTTTCTATCTTTGTACAAAAAGTATGATTACACCATAAAACATAAACAAAGAGACTGACTATTACTCTTGTAAAGTTGTGTAAAGCTGCATCACCTTTAGTTTAAAAAGATTGTGATTTTATAAATTCACAGGAGCAGTTAGCACACTCAGCTGCCATACAATATGCCGTTATCTCTTCGCTGCTAAACTGCTTCTTACATTTACACTGTATGGGTAAGCAGACAAAAACAATCTCATCGTGTCATGAAAGCGCATCTTTGGATATCTCATTCTGAAACATAAAACTAGATATTTAAGTTAACTTTAAAATATGTTTTGCATTCAACATTTTGGACTAAAAATAATTTTGTAAAGAATATTTTCTTCATAAATTCAACATCGCGTTATTGAATCTTTAACTTGTGCACCAATCAGAAACCTTTTTTTTTTTTTTAAAGCTTTCAAGTATGTATAATATTAGGCGCTGCAGAACTGCTGCCTTGGTGCTTGGTTCTGTTTTTCTATTACTTACTTTGTGTGTTATATCAGTTCATTATTTTATTCTGTACCGACACCACAGTAGCAATAAAGGTTTCTGATTCTGATTATTCAACACTTTTAATTCATTCATCTCATTTAATCGGTTGCTTTTTATAAATAAACAATAGAACATAGTTAGAACGTAAACCATACTTTAGTGCCAGTTGGAGATGATCAAAAGATTGCCTTTACTTTGAAGTGATACTTAATGTTTCTACTTTCTTTTGCGGCCCAAAAAACAAATGTTTTTTTGGTATCCTTTTGTCGCCTCTGGGTCTAGGTAAACGAGCTCGATCAAAAAGCCACAGCTTCATAACATATGACATACATTAGTTTGGAGCTTACCTCCGTTAACCTTTTGCTGTTCACCAATCGCACACATCTTTCCCAGAAAACCAACTGTGACCTAGGAAAGAATAGTCAAGCAGTGTAATGGGAATTTACTTTCTCTATATTTATTTGAAAGAAATTGGCTGTTGGTCTGCATGAGACCTTTTCCACCATTTGAAAAGGCCTGGACAAGTCACCCTATGTTAAAATGGAATTTAAATTAAATACTTAGAATAAATATTTGGATATGCAGTCATTGCCCAGTTCTGAACCAGCAAAAAAGACTCACTGCTTTATTAGCCAAACATGTTTTCTTTTTAGTTGTGTTTTGATCATAAAGCTCTAATCTCTCAGCCTCCAAACCTTTGACCTTTTTCTCATGGTAGTAAAAGGATTGTGTGGGTGGCTCAGAGCCGATTACGAAGAGGATGGAGGAGAGGGCAGGTAGAATATATGAAGCCTCTCTTGTTGCTTCTTCTGCGTCTTTTTGCATCATGATAAAGATGTCTCCTTGCTTCCTGGGCTCACCTCAAATATCACAAGTGTTGATTGCAACTGGAGCTCATGCCGACAGGGAACTGCTTCTATTTTTATGTTCCACCTCTGTTCATATGACAGGGGGTATATCCTTCTGTAGCCACATTACTGTAGTGTCTGTTCAATGCATAAGATTGAATGAAAAGAAGCCTGAATTAGCTCTGAATCAAAAATGTACTGTAACTATATAATTTAAGGACATAATAGCTTGTTAAATTTTAATAATATACTAGTCATATTTTGTTTGTTGCAAGGTTTGAACATTTGAGTTAGAATCAATTAACTATGGGTGATAGAAAATATTTATATGGCAAAATATTGCGATGTTCTTTTCCACGATACTGTATAGATTTTTTTTAGATTTTTTTTTCATTTGTGGCTTTCAAATAGTATGTTTTGTGGTACCATAGTTAATTCTTGGTTTATAATTCAAGTGTGTGTAACACAAAAGAGTTTTTTTGCAGTCACAAATAACATTCAAATATTCATACTTTTTGGGATGCAATTAAACTTCAGTCGGCTAGATGACAGCAGTCAATACATACTCCACAGCTTTAGGAACATTGAAATCCAGCGATGACTGAGGACGAGAGGATATAGTAGACTCCTGCAGCTTTTTAAGGCTGATGTTTGGAAATATTTTGATTTCAAAAGCAGTTACGACTTCTTTAAGAGTCAAATTAATGTACATTTTTCAACACCAGAGTACTTAATTGGTACTACAAATATATAGTTTTTTCCTACAGTATTGTATTGCTTATGTATCATGATACGTATCATGTGGCCAGATACCTCTGGTGATCGCCTTTGAGAAATGAGGTAATAATTAATAATCTTTACTTGTAGAACTACACTTTAGGCCTTAGGTTCTAAATTAAGTATCTGCAGAAAGTCAACTAAAATATGTTGAATAAAAAATGTAAAATGCAATTACCATCCTATGAACATATTTATATTCTGCCACTGTATTACTGACCCATAACTTTTGAAGCACAACAAAAGGTATATTTTGCTTGAGCTAACTTGGCACAAGATGCGGAACACAGCCACTATGATGTTAAGACTGTTGCGTCAATGTGTGTTTGATAAAGGTTTTAACATTAACTTTTATTTTTGTTGAACACATCTTTTATCATCATGTTAAACCCTGTCAACGGCTCATGAATGAATGTACATTGTATGTCTCTCCATTAACCACTGTTGTCTCTCTGTACTGGGAGAAAGCCTGGTGAAAATAGGCTCGTTCTTTGTTGTAGAACAAGTGGATCAAAAACAATTCAGAGGTGGGGGGGTGTCCTGAAATATGGAACATGGCACAGAGAGAAAATGTGAAGTGTCAAAGGGGGGTTAAAATGAGGCCTTGCGGCCAAGCCCTGTACTGTGAAGACTTCCAAAGGGCTAAGGTACCTACAAGGGTAAAAGAGGTCGCAGTCATTATTGATATGATAATATAAATATAAGCAAAGAGTAAATTAAGTGGATTTCGACCTCAGGGAGTGGACATTTGCTTGATAATTATAGTAGCAATATGTTGTTTACAGTATGTTTGAATCTTAATCAGGTTTTCTGGCAGTAATTTATTTTATTGAACATTCTTATGACTTGAAAAAAGTACCTCAATTATTTATTTCCTTTGCCTAAATCTGTTGCCCACAGAGATAAAATAAATATTTTTTGACCTAATCGTATGTAAACGTGTGCTTTTTTCTTCCAACAGCTGTGCCATACCCTCCACAACACAAACTTACCACAAAAGAGTTATTTCAGGATGGTAAACCTAACGCCGAGCTGCTCCGGACACACCTGGTGAAGGAAGGCCGAGTAGAAGAGGAGGTGGCCCTGAAGATCATCAATGATGGGGCTAACATCCTCCGTCAAGAGAAGTGCATGCTGGAAGTAGAAGCACCAATAACGGGTAGGAATAAAGAAATAATATTCCTGTTGTGTCTCCTCAGATAGTTTAAATCTGACGGATTTACATTTTCATCTTTTATTGTTAAGAGTACACACCGTATGACATCTAAGTTTGTATTAAATGAGAATCTATTTCTTAAATGAAATCATGTTATTAAGTCATTGTAAATCAGCAAATTATGATTATTTTAGATTTGGTTATTGTTTTTTTCAGTAAAAGAAAATTATCATTACATTAAAACTGTGGCTAGAGACTTTTGTTACCACAGACTGTACTGGACCGCATCTATCTTTGCAGTGGATCATACCAGATCTGTCTCTTATGTGTGATGATAAAATAAATTATAAAAAAGGAAAGCAGCTTAAGTTCTCTTCAAACTTAGTTAAAACCAGACACCATTTTGCTCCATTACTCTAGGCTAATAAATCATATTAAATGTGTTAAATGGCTGATTAATGACTTGTTGCAGATCTGGTATATTCTTAGTTTTCATAATTGTTTTTAAATGAGGCATTTGCTGTGTCTCGCATAAATGAATCAAACAACTTTTATTTTGTCTTTCGGCAGTGTGTGGGGATGTCCATGGACAGTTCTTTGACCTTATGAAGTTGTTTGAAGTCGGAGGTTCGCCCAGTAACACACGCTATCTCTTTCTGGGGGACTATGTAGATCGAGGATACTTCAGTATCGAGGTAAGCTTCTGCTTCTGGGCCTTCTGTACATGTCTTGTGTAATTCTGGGTTTCCCATTGCTGCAAGGATTAAATGGGGTTACTGTGCTAAAGAGCAAGGCCGGTCAACCGGCTCATTGTGTATCACAAGATGTTTGTAATTCCTATTTCAGTGTGTAGTGCTGCTGCTCAAAGTTGTGTGTCTTGGCCAAATCTCTTTTCACAATGACTCCAAAGGGCACAGTTCACCTATGCTGATTGGAACAGTTAAAAATAAGATGTTTGGAACAGAGTGGACAGCAGTGGCCTTGAGACTCCAGGCTGTGTGCAACCGTGATCCAGACAGTTTGTGACCTACTTTCATGAGCAAGCTCCTTATATACACACAAACTTTTAAACAACCTTTGTGGTATTTGTTTGCCTATAAACGAAATATCTACTATACATCATGAAGTAAGCTCTTATTGTTGTGATTCATTAATACTTAACCCGAGTATTACATTTCCCAGGGCCAAACTATATACCTGGTCTGTTGGTATAGGCTGTCAATGCAAAATAATGAAAACATGAATAAAAAAAAACATAATTTGGAAATTCATACAAGAAGAAGGAATAAAAATATGATATTAAAAGGATATATAATATGTTGAACATGCCGTGAAACAAAAAAAAACACCAAAGGAAGTATTTGATTTTGTTTTAATTAATGGACTGTTCATATTATTTGAAGATTTTTATTATAAATCAATAATTTGTACAACATGAGAGTTGGGGATGGAACACGTGCCAAGACATAGTCAGAGCTTCAATGTGTTTCTACTTCATATTTCTGGCAACATATTTTGCTTTTCTACAATTCCACTACTCCAATCTGCCATTTTGATTCTCCACCAATCCCATAGAGAGATTAATGTACTTATTTGTGTCTGTTAACAAAAAAAAAAAGTCTTAGTTGCACAGCTGTTTTCAAAACGTGCATGGTGGTCTTGAAGACCCTTATCAATCATGAATACCCAAAAACAAGGGTTATCTACTTTTTTGACCACCACACATTGATCACAGCTCAATTTGTAAGTAGTAATTCCCATTGTAATAAGTAGTTATATGTTAAACAATTCTTAAGACTCCTTATGCCTGCACAATATGTGCTGTTTACTATCAGTTAATCTCTACATACTTGTTTCACAGCAATTATGACGTCTTGCATTTGCAAAATACTTTTTTTCACTTACTGTTCAAAGATGAGGTTTCTAGTATAGTTTATATACCTTCTATATATCTTCTCTCACCCGGGACACCCCTTGTTCCAACTGCTCCCATCCGGCAGAAGACTGATACGGACCAGAAAATAACGATTTTTCAGAGTCAAGTACTTTGGTACTACAAATATATTGTTTTTCCTACAGTATTGCAATATAATGTATTGTTGGCAATAAAAGTTTTCTGATTCTGATTCTAGGTCCTTATTGCAGAAATTTATAGAATCAAAACTAATTTGCAGACAACAAAAGCGTGTTTAAAATGAATCATGCTCTCCACCCACTCCATCCACTAAACAATTTCCCAGAGACCTCCAGAGGGATCAATAAAGTTTTATCTATCTATCTACACTGATTCACCCTCACTTTGAACTTGACCACATCCTAGTAAGAGATAAAACCTCTATGATACCCATCCCAAAATCATCTGGTATCGAATCATAGCCCTGGGAATCAGAATTAAATTCAGTCGTGGGAAAACCAAAGTTTTATATTTGTTGTATAAAATCTTTTTTTCTGATTTAAATTAATTTTTTTATTCAGCCAATAAAGTACAACACTTTCTTCTTGCTCCCAGTAGCAATAGTCCCAGACCTCTAGTTTCATCAGACATCTACTCAATCACATTAGCAGTTTAAGAAAATGCATTACTGTGCTGCACATTGATCCTGCCACTCTGTCATTGAAGACACCACATGTTGCTCATAAAACAACTGCAGGATATCCTGTCTGTCACTGAACACATAATGGTGTTATGATTTCCTGCATCAGTCTTACTTACGACTCCCTGATTCTCTTATAGAGGTACTGCCTGGCCCCTTAGTTTGTTGTCACACCTTCATGTTCAATGTTCAAAATGAGTCATCCACACTTACATCTTTAGCATTCACTTTTATTGTAATTGATCTGCTTATTTACTTTTACTTATTTACTTTTATTGTTATTGGTCTCTTATATTGTTCTATTTTCATAATAATGCTACAGGACAAAATGTGTCTGTCCTTAAGAACCTACTTTAAAATGTGTAAGAGCTCCACAGAGTGCTGCTAAAGCACTTCTATTTTATCTGCATCCCATCCGGGATACATTCACACCATAAAATACCTAATTTAAAGCACAACAAACAAAATTGTCCTGTACAGAAAGCCACTTTGGTGTTGGTCACATCGATGCCCTGCAAACATCAGGCTTTTTTGGGTGAGTACGGGGCTTCATCCTTTCCACAATACTACAGCTTTGTGTCATGAGCTTCAAAATTGTTATTTTATTATAGAAAGTATTTGTTTTAGGCTTCTCTATTCTCTATTCAAAATAAAGCACACAGCGTATTGTATGGCGTTTTATTTGTGTCTATTTGTTGAGCACGTGCAGTAAGACATCTTGAGCACCTGAGAATATGTTTTGTAATAAATCTCACTTTGCGCATGCTTTTGCTGCTTTACGAGTGCTCAACTTCATCTCCCTGCACGCTCTCGGATTTTCTTTTTATGATCGCTCAACTTCTACACAGCGCTTCATTTGTACCAATGAACCAACCAATCACAGATACCGGAGAAAGCTTGTTTCTGATTGGCTGTTTGGTTTCCAACAGCAACAAGGTGCTGGGAAAAATGTTGCATTCAAGTGTTTCTGGTCATTTAACAGTACCGCGGTGAAGTTAGTTTGATATTGGATATTTGACAGACATTCGTTCCAGCAACCGCCGAGTCATTGTCCACCCGAAGAGAGCTCATTGAAAGCGGCTGATAGAACTGCCAAGAGTCGCTGACGCTCCAGCGTGCGCTAGGGACGGTCAATGAATTTTACTTTGACAATCGTTAACATATGAAAATTAATAAAAAATAGTTTGAGAGGTGCATTGTAAAAACAATGAATATATATTAAAAATATGATATGATAGAGCTCATTAAAACAGAAACATCTCAGTTTCAAATAATTGTTATTCGTCCAACAGAAACAATTGTATGTGCATTTAAGCAAAAATGCATGTGCATTAATTTGGGCACCCCAAATAAATAGTTCCATTCATATTTAGTAGAGCCTCCTTTTGCTGCAAGAACAACCTGTAGACACCTTTTATAGCCACAGACAAGTCCCTGAAGTCTGGTAGGTGGTATTTTGGCCCATTTCTCCATACAAAACGCCTCCAGTTTAGTCAGGTTTCTTGGCTTCTCATGACAGCCTTCTTCAAATCATTCCATACATTTTCAATGATGTTAAGGTCTGGGGACTGGGATGGCCATTCCAGAAGAGAGTACTGTAAACCTTTAACAAGGTTTACAGTCCCTATACTAGCGACACAGCCCAATAACATAATGGACCATCAACCAAATTTCACAGCATTCTTCTCATGGAATTGAATGGGTTTTTTTCGCCATGCATAACGCCTCTTGTTCTGACCAAATGATTATATCTTAGTCTCATCTGACTGCATACAATGAGATGATGGAAACTGCCAGATCTGATTACATTCGGAAACTGGTAACAGTAAATAAGAAAAACCCAAAAGTGCTGTTTGACACAATCAATAGTCTCGTGTGTCCTGCTGCTCCAATCACCCCTGTCTTCTGTGAAGCTGACAGCATTGCATTTTTGAGATTTTTCACTGACAAAATTAAGTTGATCAAAGAGAAATTCCCTCCCCTTTTGTGTGGAACCCCTACTGTCACTGAGCCTTGTGTACCTCATTTAACGGTGTGACTCTGGCCGATATTTACTCACTGGTGAGCAAGATGAAACCCTCCCCTTCCTCGTCAAACGTCCGTCCGTGTAGGCTCTTTATTAAAGGGTTTGCTGTAAATGGCCCTTGGGTAACCAAAATGGTAAAGCTCTTCCTTTTTTTCCCAATGCATTTAAACATGCCATTGTGGAGCCTTTACTCAAAAAGCCAGGCTTAGACCTGACTAAACTCAGTAATTTCAGGCCTATTTCTAAGCTTCCCTTTTGTCAAATATCTTAAAGAGGGTGTTTGAGCAGCTATCGTTATTCCTGGATCAGAGCGACATCCATGAGAAGTTTCAGTCAACTGAAACTTTCAAGTTTCAATCAAATCAGCAGCTCTGTTGTGTGGAGTTCCTCAAGGTTCTGTTTTAGGTCCTTTATTATTTTTGCTGTTCTTGATTCCCTTGGGGAAAATCATTCAGAGATTACCTGATGTTTCTGACCACATTTTTGCTGATGACATCCAGCTCTACTGCTCATTTGATCCAACTGAGCCCCAGAGGCTGAACAGCTTTGTCAATTGTTCGCTAGAAATCAAACAATGGCTGAGTGAAAACACTTTGCAGCTAAATGTGGACAAAACTGAAACTCTGGTTATTGCACCTGATGATAGGGTTCCAGGGTTGAGTCAGTACTTGGGTGACTTAGGCCAGTCTGTCAAATACAACACGCAGGTTTCTCAGGCTCAGAACTGCAGAAAACTGACCAGAAACTGTTTCCTTCAACTTAGAAAAATCTCTAAACTTGATGTAATAATAATCCATGCGTTTGTGTATTCTCGTTTAGACTATTGTAACAGTTTATTTTAAGTAGGAGATGCCTGCAGTTAATACAAAACTCTGCAGCGAAAATTCTGACCTGCTCTGGTAGAAGAACTCACATTTACTCGATCTTTAAAACTCTTTACTGGCTGCCAGTTTATTTCAGGATAAATTTTAAAATTATTGTTCTTACTTTCAGAGCTATTCATGGTCAGGCTCTTGCTTACATCAGTGATCTGATCCAGCCTTACACCCCAGCTCGGGCTCTGAGGTCTGTGGATCAGAACCTGCTGATGGTTCCATGCACATACTTCTGGACCAGAGGAGAGAAATCCTTCCAGGCTGTTGCTCCTAAGCTTCACTTATGTGTGCAGGCTTTTCCCTGATTTTATGGGACTCCTGTGTTTGTCTTTTGTGTCTTGACCTTTCAAAGTATATATTTTAACTGTGTATTGTTTTTCATTGTTAAAGCGCTTACTTACTTACTACTTACTTTACAAGGACTGTACTCGTGGCCTTCCACAGTCGATACCTAATTTATTTTACCCTTCTCCTTATTCTTGTTAATTAATTATCTTAGTTAATATGTCAATGGAGAGTTGTCTAGATGCCCCCATGTTGCCACTCTCTAAAAAAGAACCTAGGACAAGCACAGCCAGCAATCACCTCTGTTAAACAGCCTTTTTCCTAACCTCCACTTTTATTTTTGTCATTTATTGTTCTTACCTCTTTTCTGATTTTTTTTATGTTTTCTATTTTTTATTGTTTACTCAAAGCATCCTACCTCATGCTGGCCTGTGCACTTGACACATTTCCCTCCCTTATAAAAAGTTTCTTTCCCTATTAAAAAAAATACTTTGGAAGTAACAATTAACTTAAGGTAACTGAAATAAGCCTAGACAACATAAGAACGGTAAAGTTGGATAGGAATTGAGCTTTCATGAAAAAAGGAACGTGCATCTGGTTTTCAAACTTGTTAAGATATTATGTACTACCTGAATATTACTTGCATCATATAGGTAAAAAATTTGAACTTTTGTGTGAAAAATGTACAGTACCTTTTTCCAAATAAGTAAACGACCTGCAAAAAGTTATTGAAAGTCCTTGATAAATTGTTTTCAGAAAAAAAAGGTAGTGTGTATGCTCAGATCAGCCAATGGTGCTTTGTGCCATTTCCTCTTTGTCCTCCTCCTCCACTCCTGACTGGAATATAGTAGCTGTCTGGAGAGCAGCGGCTTCTCATTAAAGCCTTTGTCAGTTTCTAACCACTCTGAACCATGTCTGCTTCACCGCCACGTACAAGACATCAGGTCTCTCCCCCGCCCTGCTCTTATTTCTCGCCTACTTCTCCTAATAATGACAGAGTAAGAGACATTCTGGTTACCTTGGCATCGTGTTCCCGGAGTTTATAAGGTTGTATTCAAATGTTCTTTTAGAAGTGGCATCTCAGTGCTCTTATTTGGCCAGAGTGTTTATCAATTTGATTATTGCTTTTTGCAGGAACATTACTGAGAATACATCATTCTTATTTCAAAATTCGAGTATATGCCCAAGTAGGTTAGTGTTAAAACACTATTTCAATATTTATGTTGTATGCATGTCTGCACCTATTCTTAAAAGGTTTGTTCAGTCTCTCATCTACAGAAAGTTAAAATTAATTCAAATTTACTGCAGAATCTCTACACCAGCATTAATTCAGTTCTCTGCTAATTTGATAGGATTGTTTTAAAATGTTATATTAATGTATTAATATCAGGTTCTGTGTAAGACTTTCTAGTTCATATACATTTTTATTGAATTAATGATATTATCTGTTAACAATGGTGACACATTTAACCTAATATTTAAAGTATTATTATTATTTAGAATCTTCAAATTATGTTGGCATTCTAATAAGATCCGAACATTATTCATAATAAATAAAATAAAATGAGTTTTGAAATATGAAGGTACAAAACATGAATAGACATAAACATAAACATAAACATAAAACTACAGTCTAGAAAGGCGCTTTAGAAATAACCATTACTTACATGATTTTAGTTAAATAAACCAAAGGAATATAGCATTATTTTTGATACAACTTACCCAGCATCCTACAGCACTTTTAAGAAGCAAAAGAAAGAAAATAACCTCTTACTTTTTGTCCTTCCCAGTGTGTTCTCTACCTCTGGTCTCTCAAGATCAACCACTCCAGCACATTCTTTCTCCTGAGGGGGAACCATGAGTGCCGGCATCTCACAGAGTACTTCACCTTCAAACAGGAATGTAAGTCTAATTTTTGTTCTTACCACATATACAAGGTCAGGGACTACTATTCTGTTCGTCCACAATGTTTGTTTGTACATCACATTTCAACTGCTTTCTCTTTCCTGTCCTTCTTTCATATGGTTCTTAATTATTATTTTTTTTCTCTGTTTTCCTTTGTCCATTTTGTGAGTATTTCTCGTTACTTAAAGAGCAACCAATGTGAAAACCCATCTCTCCTAAATTACTTACATATTTCAAATGTCCAGTGTTCTATTATGCAGTAAGTCCCTCATCATGATGACGTTATTACTTTCTATTATCTACTTTCTACTACTTTAAGTTCTCCCCCGTCTGAAATCTTGGCGAAGGAGAGGTAACTAGAACAGAGTCCATTATTACGTAATAATGGTCTTCACTCCTCCAGCCAGCTGTAATCACGACCTACTTTGTTTATCCAACGAGTCTCTTGAAGGTGGAGACTTCCAGGATTATAAAACATATTGACCAACATCTCAGCTTGACCAATCACACCAGAGTGTGTGTGGTTTTGGTAAACAAGATTCAATCTCCAGAAAAACAAAGGGTTTTCAGTGTGCGGGGAAAAGAGAGTTTTGTACTAACAGACACTTACTGATGAGTACAATAGAAGAGGTCGAAGATCAGTTTATGAGACTCTTAAATCAACATATTAGTTAATCTCGAAATAATATTTTAATTTAATACATATTTTGTATATTTTGTTTAAAATAAATTATTTTAAAAAAGGCTTGTTTTGTGGCCTTGATTTATTTAATTTTATGGTTATCCTTACTGACCCGACTTTTCCAATATCATTTTGTCTTGATGAAGATCTGTCTTTTAACATCTTCATTTGGTTTCAATCATGTCCCATCCAGGTGCTTTATGTGGCTCTAATTCCTATGATTATTTTTCATCTAAAAGCCATACATTTGTAATAAAGTCAAACTAAAAGTAATCTAACAACCATCACTAACATCAATTTATTTTCTATAACAGGTAAAATTAAATACTCTGAGCGAGTGTACGACGCCTGCATGGAGGCTTTTGACTGTCTGCCACTGGCTGCTCTGCTCAACCAACAGTTCCTGTGTGTGCATGGAGGACTCTCTCCTGAAATAAATTGCCTAGACGACATAAGAAAAGTAAGTGAGCTTTACATTGAATGTAAACATAACATGATGTGTTCACTGTGTGCTCTGCAGTTAGACAGGTTTAAAGAGCCCCCTGCGTTTGGGCCCATGTGTGACTTGATTTGGGCCGATCCAGGTGAAGACTACGGTAGTGAAAAGACGAGCGAACACTTCAACCACAATTCAGTTAGAGGATGCTCCTATTTTTTCAGGTACTGATTCTTGGTTGCATATCATTTTTTGAAACTGAAATTTACAGTATTATTAGCTTCCTTTACCACTAGGTTTTAGTATAAGTGATAAGATATATTAAGTATATATTCAAACATTTTTTTTTGTGATAAGAAGAACAGTCATGGTCGAATTTTGGCACTCTAATTGTATTACCTCGCCCCATCGATTCATTGAGTGCAGCATCTGCTTCCTTCTTCAATCGATCACCTTTTACGTAAAAGCTGCATCATATCCATTTCTCTGTGTTTTCCATTACAAGGGTGTGTGCATGATGCACAAATTGACTCTTTCAAACCAAACCAAACAGTGCATTATCTCTTCTGTCCCACTCTTGATCATCATAAGCTGCAGTTTTAAAAGCTTGTGGCCACACAAATGGCTCATAGTGCGGATATTACTTTCACAAGAAAGTATCATAATTATGTTAACCCCATATTTTGCTATGAGACAAGCGTTCGCATTTACGCTTCTCATTAAGAATCAGGAGGAATATGACATGCTAGCCAACCTAGCTACAGGTTTCTAAGTCACACTTGACCTCAAAATGTATCACATAGTTACACACATCTTTCCAACCATTAAAAACATGCAGGGGAACTCTTCCATTGAATGGGAAATGTAAAAAAGGCATATTTAGACAAGAGAAGTTACTCAAGATAGGATAAGATTTTAAAAATGCAACGTGATACATGGATACATCACTCAAACTAAAACAAAGTAACAAAATAACATGGCACAAGCAAAGGTGATATTAAATCAATATTATAAATAATAGCAAGGAACAAACAAATATATCTGTCAAGGTCAGTGTTTGCAGTATTTTGCAAGACATCTAAAATCTAGGACAAGCAAAAATAAGAAAAATAAAGGTATAAAAGAGAAGGATTGACTTGGAAAGTCCTCTGCCAGTTCTCTGTCTGGCCTCATTTATTTCTGTGCTCTAAATTGACTGAATAAATACATGAACCTCGACTCTGGCTGTTTTGCATCTTTAAACTCAACACCCCACAGGGCATTTTAGGAGAATAAATGAGAAAATAAATCATGAGCAGATTACTTTGAGACACTTCTTTCAAACTAATCTCTCTGCCTCTTTCTGTTTGCAGTTACTCAGCAGTGTGTGACTTTTTGGTAAATAATAACCTGCTCTCAGTAATAAGAGCTCATGAAGCACAGGATGCTGGGTAAGCCTCACACGAGCGATCCTTATCCATTAAAAATGTTCTCATCATTCGCGTTGAACGAGTCTGTATCTGCCAACAGGTATCGGATGTACAGAAAAAGTCAGACAACAGGCTTCCCATCGTTAATTACCATTTTCTCAGCTCCAAATTACCTCGATGTCTATAACAACAAAGGTAACTCTAAATAACTGTTCTTGGTCCATGTCTTAACAACACATCTTTTTTGTTTGTGTTTTTTCTCATGTCTCAGCTGCTGTGTTGAAATACGAGAACAATGTGATGAATATTCGGCAGTTCAACTGCTCACCACATCCGTACTGGTTGCCCAACTTCATGGATGTCTTCACCTGGTCTTTGCCTTTTGTGGGAGAGAAGGGTGAGTCCTTTTAGTTTAGCTAGTTGAGGGTGAGAAGCAAGGGAGCATCACAATTCAATGATTTCATATTATCTTACATTTGCTTCTCAGTGACGGAGATGCTCGTCAACATTTTAAACATTTGCTCCGACGACGAGCTCATGTCCGAGGGAGACGATCTCTATGAAGGTGAACACATTTATTTGATTTCCTTTTTAAAACCACACTATATTGTAACAATACCTATTCAAACGGCATGTGTAAACCACAAGTTCTGAAGGTGTTTCTGTTTTTTTTCCAGGTGGGACCTCAGCGATGCGTAAGGAGGTGATTCGGAACAAGATCCGAGCTGTGGGCAAAATGGCCCGAGTCTTCTCTGTACTCAGGTCTGATAAGTCATATTTTTTTTAATTTACTTGTATTGCCCCTCAAGCAATGTGCACACAAGTGAACATGGGTCAGAGTGAGCTCAGAAGAACAAGGGCGAGGTTTGAGAGGGTCCTCAATGAAACTCACTGTAAAACCAAATGTTCTAATTCAAGTCAGTGAATGATGCACTTTACTGTGTGATGACATCATGTGACATCATCATCATTAGCTGCTGCTGCTCTAAAATGTTTTCTGGAAATCTCTCTCTGATTATTAACATGAAACTCAAACCTCTATTTATTTTTTAATGAATGTTTCAAAATGGATGTCAGGCAGATGCATCTAAATGAAAATGATGTGGTCAAATATGAATTAAGAAGCAAAATTGACGGCCATTACAATCGATCCGTGACAGAAGACATTAGAAGCTTGAGTGTGTGTGTGTTACACAATCATAATGACTTCTGGCAGCTTTGAACATGTGCATTACTTTCCTCAGTGGAGTGTTTTGTGATCCCACTCTGTTTCTTCTTGTTTGTGGGTCAGGGAGGAGAGTGAGAGCGTGTTAACACTCAAAGGCCTGACCCCGACCGGGACTCTGCCGGTGGGTGTGCTGTCAGGCGGAAAGCAGACTTTACAAACCGGTGAGTGTGTTTCACCTTAATTCAGCCCCAATGACTTCTTTCTTCCCCAGAGCCCCCCTCATGGATCTCAACCTAAAGACCGTGTTTTAAATTAAGAAGCATGCACAAGCAGAAAACATGATTGAGCTTTAATGAAGCAAAGTGTAATTGAAACTGTTGAATGTGATGTCATAGTTATTTTGCTTTATGCATCGAGAATGCATGTTCTCTGGTACTCTTGCTCAGGTTTTCCTACGAACACAACCACAATAGTGACCCTCTGAGGTTCCAGCCCCATGCAACCCTTTTTCTGCTGTCCTATAGTCAAATATAGTAAATAAATACATTAGTCTAAATCACAAATCATTATATCTGATGGTATTTACTTCTGTTCAATGCAGGTATTTAAACTAAACGTTTTAGGTTCCAATGCTTTTGATTCATTTGATAAGCAAATGATAGCATGAGCTTTAACCCACCATGACCAGAGCAAACTATTTCAAAATCTTTTGCATTATTTTGACATCCGTCACTCACCCACCGAGGGTCCAGCCTCCTGGAGGGATTGAGCCAAACTAGCGCAAAGTTGAGCTTTGGAACCATCAAAGAAGGAAGCTCCTGTTATGAAATAGAAGAATGTTGCTGTCCATGTTCTGAATCTTCCTCCTCTTATCAACCCCCGAAGCTTGGAAACAAATCAATTTGTTTTTCATGTATTTACATGGATTACAGCAAAAGTCTGTGTAATTATTCATTGTAGCTTTTTGTCTAAGGCAATGTGATCTGTTCGACTGTAGTTCTGGAGATGAGAGATTAGAGTGTCCGTCTCCACAAACTCATATTTTCAACTTCTTTTTTGCTGATTGTGAGTTTGAAGTTTATCCATGTGAAGAAGTGTTTTTGTTTTGTTGAATATTTTGTGTTTCACAAGTTATTTTGTGATAAAAGCAACAGGTTAGCTTGATATTGAGATGATATTAAGATTTCCAACTCTAAGGTAGTCACAGTCGAACACAAATGAAGTGTGAAAAAGTTGTGCAGCCTGTGCAAAAAAATCTGTCCAGATTCTGCGACAGTGAAAGTCTTTACATCCACGATGCCAGCAGGAGAAAAGACGGTCACACTTACAAGCACCTACTGAAGCTGGTTCCTACTTTACTCATCAGTCGTGTTTAAATCCAAAATCGGTCACATCTTCTCCTTTCAGCAGCATCATCTTAGCACTTCTCGACTCCCGTCTGATGTGTTTGGATGATCAGCAGGTGTGAACTGTGGCAAGAGCTCATGCTGACAACATTTAATATTTTCTTGGGATTGGGATTACTTCTTGATAATTCTTGTATTTTTACTGTCTCTGGCTCAAATATAACGACTCCCTTCTCCTCCCCTCTAACATTGTAGCTACCATTGAGGCAGCTAAAGCACAAGGTATGCATTGATGTCTAGTCCTGTTCTCTCTGTGTGCTCCACCGGTCTCTTTCAATAACTTCCCTTCTCACATTGTTTTCACCCACTTTTTGACCACAGCAAGGGTTTCGTGTGTTTCTACTCAATGTTGCTCAACACAATAAGGCGGTTAATCAGAGGGGTTCAATCCACAGTTATCGGTCAAGAGTCGATTAGAACACTGCTCTGTTGACAAGATCCTGGTAACAAAGGTTTTGCCTTTCATGTGTCTGCACAAAAACACACACACACGTTTGCACACACGTACACACAAAGCCCGCTAAGTCGTTTCTGAGATAAGACTTGGGACATCCCTCTCGAGGATATTTTCAGAACCTAATCCTTTTACGCCATTTGGCTGTTGCTATGCTGTCTGCTCCTCCTGCCGATAAGTAGAGGAGGCAAAAAAAATCAATCAATTAAAAATGTAAAACAATCTTGTTTTTCAAGTATGTTTTTAAATATTTATATAAAACATAAGTGATCACCCATAATGTGTGATATCAATTGTATTTGTATTTTAAAATGTACAAGAGAAACAATAGTTTTGATACAGAGGCATTTAAAATAAGATAGTCTTCATTATGTGATTATTTACATTGTATATTTTCACAGATGGCATCAAAACTATGAACTTTAACAAGTTATGTAGTACATTTCAATTGATTTAATTTAATAACTATTTCGCACCCTCTGGGCTCAGGTCATAACAGGTGAAATGGCGGTTCAATGTTTTTGTCCACTAGATGGCACTCTCTGCTCTATGACCTATTCTTTGGAAACGTCACGTTCTATAAATGGGAGGCTGCTTCTTTTAGCGTCATCAACCAGGAGATTGTCCAAATAAACACAAACCAGAAGAGATTCATTGGTAGCCATGCTGGAAATGATGAATGTAGAAAACATTTCTACTCCTGTGTTGTGATCTCACATTAGAAGCTTATTTGAGTAGACCAAATGTGCAACCTCAAATATTCAATATCATTCATTTGAATTTATTTTGATTTCCTTCAACACAACATTTTTCTGTGGCTGTTGACATGTTAAGACACAATTGTCATTTTGTGATCCTTTATTCAAAAATAAGCCTGAAGAATTGTAAAAATGTGTAAACAATTGAAAAAACTTAATATTGTCTGATAGAATTAAAAGCAGTGCCATTTAATGTCCTTGACTTGGGCTTTTGTGAGGATTTATAGACCCAAATATAGATAATATAATTATACAGGAGCTTTTAATTGATAATAATAACTAAATGACATAATAAAGAAAGTAAAAGTTTCAAATAGTGTGATCATAATCATTTTATTGTGTCATTTATTTGATTACATATTGTTGTATTTTAAATGTATGTTCATATTGTAACAAAATGTATATTATCAATCAATAACACTTCAATTTAAGTAGTAAACATATGGGTCAAACAGGAAACATTACTATATGAGAAAAAGGAACTCTATTATAACGTAATCTTGTCATTCTTGAAATTAAATAATGCATCTGTTGTGATAAAAAAAAAAAATCGAACATTAACAAACATTTAAAACAATTATTTTTAGTAATTAAAAGGTTTATGTTTAGCTTACTAATTCCATTCCAATGCTGACAGTGGACAAAAAAGTAGAATAGATATTTTCAAGAAGGAAATATTTATATATATATATAAAATAATAAATTTAAAACATACATATCTATTAAAAGTTAAATGTTTAAATAAACAATTATTACTTATTTTGAAATTTATCAATTTAATATGTTGTGATTTGTTGTTGCCTCAGCAATAGAAGCTGGTGTCAAAAAGTGTGACGTCCAGTCATTCGGGGGTAAGATTTATAAAGTTGAGATCTTTTATTTCATCCAAACCCTTTTTTTAAGTGAATTCTTAAGTGTCAGCTGTTATTTAGCTGTTAAATAAGAACTGCTGTGAGTGTACTTCCTATAGGGTCATGTGACCCTATACAATCCTTCTTGTAAACACGTTTATCTGAAGAACGAGAGTGCAGATGATGTTGAAGATCTTCTCACTGGTTTCTTTTCATTTGCACTCGTTTCCGTCTGGTTTCCGTGGCGGGATCTCACCGTAAGTCGATAAGTGTGAGGTGTCTTCATGTGTTGAACTGTTTCCCTGTGCATGTCTGTCCTGTGCTGGACTCGTGTTGTGTGCCTATCAAATGACATTCCACCAGGAATCCACTTTGATTGATGTTGAGGAGATAGAAGTCTGAGGGTCTGCGCTCACGTTCTCGTCTCTGTCCCTCAGCCATCCAAGGCTTCTCTCCGACAAGGAAGATCCGTAACTTCGAGGAGGCTCGAGGCCTGGACAGGATCAACGAGAGGATGCCTCCCCGCAAAGACGGTCAGCAGCCGGACGGAACCAACACCACCAACAACACCTCCAACAAGAATGGCACCGATGGATAGAAGCTCCACCCCCTGAAGCCACACAGAGCCCCCCCCCCCCCTTTCTCCTCCCCTCAGTTGACATCTTCAGCTCCACCACAGTCTGGGCTGGAGGCAGAAGCTTAAAGAAACAGGAGAAGAATCCCTCTAGATATTTGGTGTTTTAGCAGCAAACTAAAGACATTTTCAGGTGTTAACTTATATCTTGCGTACATGTTAGAGTAAACACAAAAGTTTTTTTCAAGTCGGAGCAGAATGTGTTTTTATTGTGACACAATGTCAGCTTCTTCTGTAGTCTCAAGGCTACTGTTTCTGAAATGCGTTCCTTGTCAAGGACAATGTGATGTTGGGCAGGTGGTGCCCAAGTCATGGGACGTGGACTCCAAGTGAAGAAAACAAATAGATTGGTTTAGATTTTATGTTTAACTTTGAAGCCATCAGGCGCTCCTCAACATTGACTGTCATATATGCTGACTAAGCTTTAATGTTGTGTAGCGTGGCTTTGAAGAGCAAACCTTCAGCTGAAGACCGCCGAGATGTTTTAGCTTTTCCATCCAATGTTTGATTCTGTGGATGATTCATCTAATGTATTACGAGGATAAGGGAGTATTTAAGATTTTATATCACGCTGAGACTTGTTTTTAAGACTTTTTCAATCCAAAGATGAGCGAGGAATAACATCTAGTGTTGCCCTGCACAAGGTTTGATTCTTTATTGTGAAATGATAGTTGCTTGCTTCCTGTCCTGTGGTCGCTTCACTTTTGGTCATCTCCCCACACGCTTCATAGGACGACAACCTTCTGAAGGTCACGCGAATGAAGAGATGTTGCAAACTTACTCAAGCCGATCCTCCTTTATATCCACGTGGTCATCTTTTTCAAGTCAAAAATGAAAGGCACGCCCGGGTCAGCGTGGATGAGTGATCCATGGTTATCTCATCAAGTCATTTTCTAGTGCATCCTGCCCTCCTGTGCACTCCCAACCCTTTAAAACTTTTGTAAGAACAAATCAATTGGTGCTGTGACATGCTGGACTGTATTTCTGTAGTGCACGTCAGTCAAAAAAAGGAGGTAATGGGCGTATAAAAGAGGTCTTTTACCCTTTTTGAATTTATCACTCCAGGTGTTTGCACTCGTGTGCCATGCCTACTTGGCCACACATGGAGATTTATACGGGTGACAACATGCAAGCATCAAGCTGAACAGATTCTTCTAAATGTTCATTTATCTGAAGGGAGACATGCCTCCTGTAGTGTAGGAGAGTCATGTTGTCCATTCATACGATAGCTGAAGACGAAGCAGTGGGAGGTTGTTGAAGAGCTAGTGCACTTGTCTTGCAAGGCCATGAATTATTTATGTAGATGTATCACTTGAAATCCAACAATAATAAAATTGACTACAGTATTTTACTCCTTGAGTCTTCGTTTTATTTTCAAGCAGACTTAACATCAATGGTCAGTGAAGGAATGTACTTGTACAATTTGTCACTTAAATGCATTCAAATAAATGCATAATATTTTTTAATCATTTATAAACTTTACTTACGATCGCACAGATCGTTCAAAATAATGTAAGTTGTAAAACGTTCCTGCTTATTAATACTATACGTTAGCAGCTGGAGCCTCTGGACAAGAGGGTAGAACCTAATCTTACACAAAAGGAACAATGAAAAAGAAAAGTACTATTAAAGAACACATTTTTTACGTAGCAGATTGACTTATATTCCTTTAAGGTTGTTTTATTTACAGTCACTTGTTGAATATTCAAGTTAATAAGAAAGACTGCGGGCCACACTTTGGGCATGATGGTGTAAGTAGTTGTGGATAATCACCACAAGTGGAGTGAGATGGTAAGAGCTTTATTGGTAAAATCTTACAGGTTTGCGACAATAGCTCAGACGTATAAGGTTATTTTAAACAGCCCTGAAATGTTTCTTAAAATACTGGCATTTCACAGCAAATATAAACATCGTTGACAGACAATTAACAATATATTTACAACTTGCGTTTCTTTTCTTTTTTTCAGAAATTTCAGTCAGATGTTTAACTGGTAAAGAAAAGCAGGATGACCTGTGTTTGTAAAGCTTTGGCATGACATAGATGTTATACTCTTTGTGGGTCAAGTATGGATTTATGTTGTTCCAATAAATATTGATTACTGACTGTAATTTTCAGAAGCCACTCTCGGTTAAAAACGTGTTGCTATTTTATTGAAACTAAAACACTAGGGTTGATGGTTACTGGCATTTTATCGTTCTATGTTATTCTAGTTATTTATTAAGTTGGTATATTTTAAAGTTTTACTAAAAGGTGCCGAATTTGTACTTATTTAAATCAAGTAAAATGTATTTAGGGAGAACATTAAACATTTAAAAAAATACCTGAATGACATCAACATTTTATCACAGTGTTCCTTGGACTCGCACACAAAAACATCTTTGACACCGTCAGTATTAAAAGTGCAAAGATTTAAGGTAGAAAAAAAGGCTCGTTTGTGATCAAGACAGAACCAGCCGTCGTTTGTTCTCCGTGAAGCAGTTGCGAAGTATGTCCACAAGATGGCGACACAGCTCAGACCTTAGGTGGAGGGACTGGCCTCAGGGCCTGTGAGAGAAGAATTGTTTAAAAGAACTGATCTCTCAGGAGGAGAGAAAGCGGAAGTGGACTGTGTGTAAAATAACTTTGTTTATGGAACAACTACAGACAGGATATTCTTACACAACTGTGAGTAGCTGACAATGACAAAACAAAGAGTTTACCTGTCGAGCTGACGCAAAGCTCTGTCCTGGTTTAGGGTTGTTGCCTGCTGGGGGTGGAGGAGGCGGCATCCCTCTTGGTCTCACAACCTGAGAATATAGAGTTGTTACTGACATAAATGTGTTGTAGCGGCTCTGTCATACCTGTGGGGAGGGCTGCTGAAACATTCGTGGGTTGTTCACAGCTGCTGGTTTCCTAACTGGACTATAAAACAGTTGTGGATATTTAGTGTAATATCAGCTCCGTTGACAAAGCGACATGTTGTCACCTACAGGAAGGAACTCTGGCGTTTCTTCCACATGATTCCCACTGCGGCAGCGATGATGCCAAGGACTATCAGAAGAATCGTCACAACAATGGCGGCAATAGCTCCTGCGGCGAGCATTAATGATTAGAGATGTCTAATGCCACATTAGACTTGAATACACCAGGTACCTGGAGAGAGCGTGTTGAAGTCTTTATCTTTGGTGTCACAGTTAGGAGGCATCCATCCTGGCTCGCACTGACACTCGCTCCTGTGGTTACACACCTGACAACAGACAAAATAAGAGAGAATCAATCTAGAGCAAGTTTCACAAAAATGCAATTGCACTGTTCAAACAGTGGAGGGTGCCAGAAACAGTTAGTTCGATCTTTCATAGTGCAGCTTTAAAAGCACTGTACGACGAGACTTCATCATAATCCATCGATCGATCGAACTGAGACAAATGCTTCACTCACAGAATTTCCTGGACATTTGGCGGAACAGTTGACATTCCTGTATGCTGTCTTGAGCGCCACACACTCGTTCTCACTGCACACCTGGAAAGCAACTGTGTTACAAGCGAAAATGTTCCCAGGTATTCATGTGTGCATTTGTTGGATTTCAAACCTTTCCGTCGCCACACTTAGTGCCTGTGTCCACCTGTCCATGGTCCGCCTTGTGGTCACCGAAGAAGGCGGCCTTGCAGGAGCCGAACTTCACCATGCGACCGTAGTTTGGGTTGTCTTTGCCATTTTCGCAGAAGAGTTTTCCACAAAAGACATCTCTGTGAACACAAACACCACATGTTGATCTGCATCAGTCACCTCAGAGAAGCTCGAGATGGACATGAACATTTAGAAATGAATGTTTTGATGCTACTACTGTCTTTAATGTTTTTGTTTTCTCCGTCACTGGATGCATCGAGTGAACCACTAGCTAACAACACACAGGTACACTTGTCTCTTAATACTACCAGGACTCTCCACTCCTAGCTCTCACACTGTACACGTAGGACTTGCACATTCCTCATTTGTGCAACTGTGTAATTGACTTACTGTTTTTGGCACGGGATGTACTTGTCTTGGCTTGGGCGTTTGCAGAAGGCATAGTAAGTTCCCCTGGTGTTCTGGTTGAAGCAGTATACCTTGGCTTCAGTGGCCCCTGGAACAAATAACTTTTGTCACAGATGAACTTTTTTAGCTTTATTAAAAAGAGTTGCAGTTACACATCGGTTCTATAACAAAACCAGCTATTATTCCATCTGTGAATCACTGAAGGGTCACTAGTGATGAAGTCTGTGTTGAAGTCTCATCAAGGGGCACCTATGCAGCCAAAAATGTAACCTTTTATTATTTCTCGTCTCGTTGTCCTCCGCTTATCTGGGATAGGGTCAGCCTTTCCTCACCCCAGCTACATCGTCCAGCTTTTCACAGGGGACCAGAAGGCGTTCCGAGACTGGGAGACATAGTGGGTCTGGCCCGTGGTCTCTTATCAGTGGCACATGCCCTGAACACCTCACCAGGGAGGCATCCTGATCAGATGACAAGACACCTGAACTGACTCCTCTCAACATGAAGGAGCAGCAGTTCTACCTGGAGCCTCTCCTGGATGACCTTGCTTTAAGGTCAAATTAACTCAAAAAGACTTCCATCTACTCAGTAGTCACTGGTACTCCAAGAAGACATGTCTAAGACCGGGACCAGATGTCAACAATACAACCATTTAGGGAATGTCAGCAAAAGACTTTTGGAGCAGCTACCAAATAATAGTTTAAAAAGGTAATTAGTTGGTATCCAGGCAATATTATTACAGTCAAACCAGTTTTACCATTTAATTAAAAACACTTTCAAGACACTTTTTGTGGAAATTCCCCGGCCACAATGCTTTTTCCCTTCAGATAAAAATAACAACTGAACACAAATTCAACTGTTTCACTGTAAAGTAATATGAGTTGAAGGCTCCAAAAATGATTCGGTTTGAACGAAAATCTAATATTTACCTTGAAAACATTCAGAAAAGACCCACTTTCCCACCAAAACTACAACTGTGACAGAATTAGTGGATCTATGTGATATCTAAAACATTAATGGCACTCCAGGAAGTCTCCATAGTCATCTGAATTAAGCCATTATTTTACTCCCTACTAAGAAGATTCAAATTTGACACCAAATTCATTAAATAGATTGAAGCTTCAGATTTGCCACTCCTGTTTGATATCGGTATTGAAACACTAGCTCAGCAAATCAGACGAGAGGAAAATATTAAATGGGATGACAATTAATCAGGAAGAACATCAATTATTATTTTATGCAGATGATGTTTAAATGTATATTATTGAGCCAATAACAACAATTACACATGTGTAACATTTGGCTACCACATCAATATTGATCAAACAATGGCAATAGATGTACATTGAGAAATCTCACAAGAGTTTAAAACTCAAAGTGGCTTCAAGATGGAATTAAATATATTGGAATTCATATCCTATAAATGTCAAAAAATGCATTTGAAGCAAAGTATGCGTTTGAATGTACCGCATAAACTCCTATATCTCTTTCAGATGTTTGCTGTTGAAGTTCTAAAGCTCTCTTGCTTTCTATGAACCTAACAGATAGACTTCCAATTTATGTGAGATGACATTGGATTCGACTTAAAACAATACATATTCCAAAAGCAAGAGGGGGTGTCGAAGTGCTTCAACTTCAAACATTATCTTTGGGCAGCTCAACTTAAACTTCTTTGACCTCATGGATTTCCAATGAAAACAAGATGGTTAGAGATAGAAGAAGACCAAAGTACTCTGTCGTTACAGACCCTAAAATGAAAATCCTAATAAAATGTAATAAAAAAAAAAGAAATACCTTTATTCTAGTTTTATAGAACATTAATATGCTCGGATTACCTATATAGTAACTAAGATATTAAAAACTAGGCTTGTAATAACTACAGTAATCCCAATGTCTGAACTGTGGTATGGCATACGGCAAGTCTTGTGCTCATTAAAGGTCAGCACACACACGAGGACTCTCACCTGCTCCGTACATCTTGACACACTGGTCGGCCCTCAGTGGACACTGACCGTTGAAGCAGTATCCCAAGCCCTGATCACATGGAACGCCGTTCACAGCAAAGACGTCCTCTGGACAGGTGACACTTTTCCCATCGCAGTATTCAGCAATGTCGCACTCGTCATGCTTCATTCTGCATTCCCTAGACCGGGGAAGGATCTAGAAGGTCCCAAAGATGAATCAATTGATATGCTTGTACCAACTGGTTTGCATTGTGAAGGTTATTTGAGAGGAAGCTTCAAGTGGTTCACCTTACAGTCCTCACAGCATTCTCCTGCAGAACACTGAGACCCCTGAGTCAGAGTGCATGTTGTGGCATTGCAGCAGGGATTGGTGCATTCCTTGATAAACGACAGGGTAACACATCAATGTATGAGGGCAGTAAAATGATCATAATAGTCTATTTATGTCTGTCGTTTCACATCACTGACACAGTGACGCGAACTGAGTTTCTCGTGAGGCAGTTTCAGAAATGCTCTTTAGGGGTAATAATAAGAATCCAGGGAAGTCTTGTTCTGCCGAGGTTATGTAAACAATAGTTTTATTTCCAGATGGGCGAAGAAATGTTTTGAATCCACAACAACAAGGTGGACTATTCTCGAGTCCACGCTCTGTGATGATAACAGCAACATCTACTTTACCTCCAAAGTAAAGAACCTGAATCAACATGGATGGTATAAAACTGCAGCGTTCTTGAAGTCAAGTCTTCACTTACCTCAACAGTTCCACAGTCACACTGCTCCCCACTTTCCAGAAACCCATTTCCACAGACTGCAGGAGACACCAGCCCCTGAAAGTCTGGAACGTTCAGCAGGCAGCCTGGGACACGGTTAGTCAGATACTTCTCGTAGTTGTTGCTGCTACAGCTGCTGAAGGTGCGAGGTGTGTTCCAGCTGTAGGAGGAACAGCATGATTCAGCAGAACATTACCTGAAGATATGCTGATGACACCCAACTCTACTTGTCCATGAAGCCAGATGAAATAAATCAGCTAACACAACTACAGTCCTGTATTACAGATATCAAGTCCTGGATGACAAAAAACTTCCTCCTACTGAACTCGGAAAAGACCCACTGTAAAGAATCTGGGTGTCTGCTTTGAAGAGGACTTGTCATTTAACTCACACATAAAGCAAATCTCACGGTCTTACTTCCACCTTCGTAACATTTAACAAATCAGGCACTTCCTTCCTTTAGATGCTGCTGAGAAGCTCATCCATGCTTTTGTAACCTCCAGGCTGGACTATTGTAACTCTCTTCTGTCAGGATGTTCTAAAAAGTCTCTCAGAACTCTTCAGCTCATTCAGAACTCTGCAGCTCGTGTCCTGACTAAGAGGCGCAAACACATTTCCCCTGTGCTATCTTCCCTACATTGGCTTCCTGTAGAATTTAGAATACAATTTAAAATCCTTCTCCTAACCTATAAAGCCTTACATGGTCTAGCACCAACATACATTAAAGATTTAATCCAAACTTACCAACCCTCTAGGACCCTACAATCCTTAAACTCTGATCTATTAGTTATACCACAAATCTCTAAATGTAGATTTGGAGCCAGGGCCTTCAGTTTTCAAGCCCCTCTGCTGTGGAACCAACTACCGACCGAGTCAGCTCGAGGTTTCTGCCTCCTAAAAGGAAGTTTTTCCTCGCCATAGCTCACTGTACAGCTCACTGTACAGTGTTTCGCTTCTTGCTCTTTGTTTAATTGCTGGGATCTATTTTTCCTTAATCAACTATAGTCTTATTTCAACTGTATAGTGTCTTGAGATAACTTTGTTATGACAAGACACTTTAAATACAATTTAATTTAATTTAATTGAGTTGAATAGATAAACATGTTTAAGGACCTGAGGGCTGCAGCCATGATGCAGCTGTCGCCAGTACAAGCGCAGGCGCTGGAGTCGTCATGGCTCATACCCAAGTTGTGACCCATCTCGTGCGCCAGAGTGGCCCCGACGGAAATAGCCCTGTTATTGTGATCCTGAATTAAAAACACAAGAAAAACTAGATTTTATTATCTCTTGCTATAGAAAAAGGTGTGGTGAAGGACGCAAACTGACCTGCACAACCCCAACAGAGTGACCGGAGCACAGCGTCCCGATATAGGCCAGTCCCACTGTGGAGCCTTCGAAGTCTATTGCACTGACAATCAACAAAATGATTTGGTGGAGTTATGGTCTGGCTCTTCATACTACTCAATAGCATTGTAAACTATCATTTAGACATGTCTGTCCTTCTTTCCTCTTTCTTGTCACTCTGTTAAAACTAACAAATGCAAAGTGGAAGTTGTGGTTTTCCTGAATATGAGTTACGCAAGAGAGACACGTTCACAGAATTATGATGATTTGTGCAAGAGAAAACCACGTCTGGTCCCATGATTTTCAGTGGGTTTGGATTGTGTGGGAATCTGTATGAGCAGTGCTGTGTTACGCTAACTGTTTATTATCTCCAGGTCGCCATCATGAAGACCTACTGTGCACATTCATGTTCACATTAGTTACGCACCTGATGAGATGTGCGTTGTCGTGCTTCTTCCTCTTGATCAGTTCCGTGTTTCTCCATTTCATGAAGTTGTTGAGGTTGGTACCAGCAGGTGGCGTGACTGAGATCAAGTCACGGTTGGACCAGATCTCCAGTCCAACAAGAGCCACAAAAGTCTTCAAGGGCTTGTATGCCTGTGAGACAGGAACACAGTTACTTTCCGTCTGCAGTCAAAAAGTCGACATCTACAGGGGTCTCCAACTCAACTGGACAGGGGGCAACCAGAGGTCAATGCTTGTAGAGGCTGGGCCACGTTTTCTACATGTCTTTGATCAAAATGACATGTATATTATGTTTTTGTGTGGTTTTACTATGAATTCAGTACATTTTTATATCATTTTACTTTACAAAAGTGTTGCATCCTAACTTTACAATCACAGCTATTTAAATAATAACATTTAATGTGATGATCTTTATTCCTTAACCATCTCACATTCAACAAAATTCAAGTTTCTTGATCCTGCACTCATAAACTTGGAGGATCGTCAGGGGCCGAGACCTTGAGACCCCTGTCCTCCACCAACACATGTGGCATGTTCATTGTATTGTTTGTGTTTTTAAAAGTGAGGAATGGAAATTAGAAATGTGTAACTTTTATCACATGAAAACTATTGTTGAACCGTGAACGTGTTGATGCAGAGTCCTCAGACACAATGAACTGGTTACGACTGGAAACACAACCAATGAACTATAAAAATCTTAAACACACTGTCAGAGCTATTGTCAGCGACAGAAGATCAACTTCCATGCTCTTATCTCCAGGTCAACAAGAGAGCAAAAAAATATTTTTGGAGAAAATTGTGAATCATATTGTGTTTTTTTAAATAATATGCAGTTGTTACATTTTCATACATACTTAACACAATGTTGTTCAAGTAACTGTTGTATTAAATGTTCTTGTAAATATGAACGTGACTTGAAAAATGTATTTGGTATAAATTGAATTTTTACAAGAAGAGAGGATCATTTTATCTTCTTTAAATAAGATTATGCCTGTTTTCTTTACTATATGAACACATATGGGAAAGACAAAGTGCAATACTCCTCACACCCAGAGCCGTTCAGAAGTTAGACTCTCATCTTCCAGTGCCTGAAATTAACCCCCAACAAAGACGCATTGGCCTCCGAAGCAGGGAATGTACTTACAACAACAATTGAGGAAATATAACCCACCCCAGGAGCTGCTGCTATGTTCTACACATTTGTCATTCAATATCTTCTCTTGCACTTCATCACTGCATTGAGTTGGCTCGCCAACGACCCGGGACAGGACCCGAGTGTCAAGACAACACAGGGGATCAGCTTCTCCAGCATCTCAGATCTCTTCTGGGCTCACCTCCTGTCGGGCCTGCACGGCTCTGTGTGCCAAGATAAGCTACTGCACAGCTTCTTCCCACAAAACAACACTGCTTTGAACTAGAAACTATTGATTGAATTCCAATGAAAATTCAAGTCCCTCTTTATTCTTCTTGGTGGTCTGACCTGATGTCTCAAATGTTTCATCACATACAAAAAGCTTGATAAGGAAGAATCGTTATTTTGGCTACAATTTTCATTGGTGAACACATGTTGAACATTAATAAACAAATTATTGTCTTTTTTGTTGTGAATACTGAGTGTTTAGGCAGTTGAAGATAAACTATGTTAACATCATAGGGTAGAATGTAGTTTTGCTGGATAATATGCTACATGACAATAAAGAGGAAGCTCTTGGCTTTTTATTGTGTTTCTTGATTTAAGTATTACCCTGGTTTCCCCTTCCCCCTTGTCCAAACCTTTGCTCAGTTTAAATGATCATTTTGGGTTTTTTTCCATGATGTCATCCATCTCTCTGAGCTTTGACTTTATTTAATCGGCTGAAGATGTTAAAGAAGTTTTCCAGTTTCTCATTAGTGAGAGTATTCTTTATTTCTTTAAAGTCTGATTATTAGTGATTCTTTTTTGTAAGTTTTCTCAGTGTAATTCAAGCACATGGTTTGTGAAACTGTCTTTGATCCTCTTCATTAAATGTTAGTTTAAATAGTTTTATGTCAAGTTAGTGGTTATTTTATTGTGAAAAGTAGGATTTCCAAACAAAGGTATCAATACTCAAAGACTACATTGTGTTAACAAGTCAAATTCTGTTATATCTGGGTAATTTTCTTTGGATATATTTTTAACAAGTTAATAAAATTAAACCTGTTTTAATTGTTTATATAATGGGTATCAAGAATGGTAACACATATTTAATATCTTCTTGGGAATTAGTATCGCATTTGCAATTTCAGTATATTGACAACATCGTGAAGAGATCGACACATTACTTGTATAACACTCTTGTATTAGGATTATTTAGATATAAAATAAATAGTTCATCATGTGCTTTATGCTTTGTCTTAAATCAATATTTAAAGTGTATTGACTCATTTGTTTTGTTTAATTGTTAACCATGATTTAAACATTGTAACAACACATCCACTTGATGAATGAATATGTTACTCACCATGTTGACAAAGTTCACAATCTCAAATATCCTCTCTCGGATTTTGGTCTGATCTCGTTTCATCTTCACATACTGGGGAAACAAGTATTCCAAGTGAGTGTGTTGATGTTGTAACAAGTTTCATTGTTTGAGAGACAAGCTTGACTCTGACCATGCGGTTATCAACCACCAGGTAGAGTTCCAGGTACTTCTGCTGCTGGGCGATGCTGACACCCTGAGAGACACAAAAGAAGATTATTTCAGAGCTTTTTCATCACCGGAGTATGAAGGCAGTACCACTGATCTGGAGCGACTGCGACTGGTTGGCGGTTCAAAGTCATCGCTCCAGGTGGTGTTGGTGACCCCACACACCGCTGGTGTGTATTCCTGCTCAGTCAAGGTTGTAACGGCGTGGTCGCCCTCGTCGTCTTTTGAAAGAGGTTCAATCAGGAACTTTTGAGCAGATGTTCTGAAATAACCCCTACATCATAAAAAAAAAGTTAGCCACACGTAGACTCTGAAAAGAAAGTTGGGAATCGTTTAAAAACTAGCATTAATTAAATAAACAAGGCTTGTTTTTATTGTTGTAAAAATAAAAAAATAAAGATTTGGTAAATGTATTCAGTGTATTTTTTTTATTTTAATTAATGCTTTTTTATTTTACTTTGACTTGATCCTATACTAAGGATTTGTTGCATCAGGAAAATCAGTTACACTTTATATTTAATTGAAGTCTACACAAGTCTTGTTTCAGTGCCACTCACTTCAGTCCTTCACAAGTGCTGAGGCTTACGAAGGAGTCAGAGTCATTCAAGATCTTTCCTTGATAATAACAGTCATCCTAGAAAATAAAGGGAGGAAATAAAAATGAAAAAAATGTAGACAGATAACACTTCTGTAGGCAATTTTTAGAATTACAACAAATAAATCATTGATAATGTAGTTTTGGTTTTATTTTTTATAATTCTCGAGGTATGTTTTTCCCAGTGTTTTGTCAGAGATGATCATTTATGCAATATCTTGTGAAAACGTTGACAAAACCACTTACAATGTCATTTGGGGTTGTGGTGACTCGTGTTCCGTCTTCTCTGTAATACGTCTCAGTATACTCTTTTGTGATGAGTTCACTGATGATGCACAGATTAGGAAATGGTTTCGTGTCATTGGAATTACCCATAGCGTATGAAACAAAAATCAATGAGGGGAAATAATGTCATGTCATGAAATAATGTCCATTCATTTAAAAGTTTAGTTAGAGTTTTGTTCTTTCTATTGTTCATGAGGTATCAGCAGAGGAACTCACTTGTTCTTTTCCAGTTGCATCTCCATGTCTTGCCCCCCCACAGACATGGAGTAGTGCAGGGTCTCTGGTCTGTGGAGCTTCAGAAAGAGACAACAATGTTTGTCAACATGTCCCACACACATACATTCTCACTGCTTTAGAGAGGACAACATTGACACCTCTGCATTCCTTTTTTGGACTGTGTGGAGACGAACAGGTCGGATCACTTCGTAGTCTTTTGAGTGTGTGTTCCATGAATTGTGGCTCTCTGTGTAAACACAACACAATCAAGTTGACATAAGGGGCAAAACTTCATTTTCACATGACAATTTGAATGAGAAGTCAAAAGAACTCAAGAACACCAAACTAGAAGAAATTCACCAATCAGGCTAACTAATCAATATAGAGTAAGTTGGAATGCCTTCTTTTATCACCTCCTTTCGTCCACATTTTAGGTCTAAGAACCGTTGGTCAGAGTTAGAGATACTTCCACACACATACAGATGTTATTAAGCCCAACCCTGCTACACAAACACTTCTCTGAGGTCAATGCAGGCTCTGAAATTTTAACAAGAAATGAGGGATCATCCTATTTGGACATCACCGCATTTCACAATTCCACTAAAACAAAAACAATAAATTGCTTTGTGTGTGTGTCTGTGTATGCACGTGTGTGTGTGTCTGTTTATTCAAGTATGTCTGTGTGTCTGTGTATGCACGTGTGTGTGTGTCTGTTTATTCATGTGTGTGTGTGTGTGTGTGGGTGTCTGTGTGTGTGTGTGTGTGTTTTTCTATGTGTGTGTAGGCGTGTGTGTGTGTGTGTACGTGTGTGTGTTTATATACTGAAGCGTAGCAAGTTCTAGTTGGAACATGACTGAGCTGTTATTAATTAATTAATTAATTAAATATATTGAAGATCAGGGATAAAACAACCTTCACAACTTTTTTAATTTAAAAGACTACTGTGAAGCTTAAAATAATTAAGAGTTAAAAGGAATCCATATATATTCAGATAACCTTTGACCCTTAAAAATGATTTTTACTATTAATTCTCCTTCTCAAGGAGGGGCTGAATCTTTGACAAGAACAACTTCTGTAACATTTGGATTCAGGTGTTTAAGATATGAATATGGTATGAAGATTTCTCTTTTCTGAACTTGTTGAATAATACTAGGAAATATTTTTTGTAATTTTTACTTAACTAGCTTAACTACTCCGGCTAAACATCCACTCATATATCAATGAGCGCTCGAACATTCATGCCCCAAGGTCACATATTTGAAGTTGTGCAAGCTCTGTGTTCTCAAATGATTTAAGATGAAATTATCGTTTTATTTCACATGTCCATGTAAATTAGGATGAAAATAAGATGGTGTTGTGTCCCCAAGTACTCCAAAAATGTCGACCTTCATAAATGCCTTAACTTTCAGAGTGAGCTCCTGTCGTCAGAGTTTACAAGGTGAAACATGCAACATAGCTAAAATGTCTGAGACAGCTTCACTGAAGTCTGTGGCTACATTAATGAATGTAGGTCATACTGGGAGTTATTAGACCCCGATTATTCTTATGATAAAACAAACAAGATGTCTCAGCACAGCATAGAAAAAGGAAGACTGATAAGAAAACATAGAATTCCCTGAGTTACAAAGGTTCTCCGTCAGGACGGAGTCACGACTGGATGATCGAGTAGCAGTAGCAGTGGAGAGTCTGGCGGCTCTGTGGTGATCGTCTGATTTTCCTTGTTTGATCAGAACAGTGACTGTAGAAGGAAGTCACGCAGTGGAAATATTTTTACTCATCGTTCATGTTAAAGGCTTTTCATTGACAGCTTTCCTGGATTATGATAATAACAGAAGACACAACATCATTTAAACTGGGTGTGAATTGTAGCTCATAGTTCTGGCCAACAATAACTTTGGTGCTAACTTCAAATAACAAAGGAACAGAAGAAAAAATAAATAAAAGAGAAGACATTTCTTTACACTCCCACGGACCATACAGTATATATCGTATATGTAATTCCACAACTGTCTGGTGTGATTAGGAAACGCTGATATTTCAGTTTGTACTGTATGTCAAATGTCTGCAAAGAAGAAAAACTGGTAAAGTTAAATGTAGTCCTTAATAAATAAAGTTCAATAACCCCAAAGCCAAGTCAATTTAAACAACAAAAACATCAACACAAAATCAGCAGCACCATGTCTATAAATCAAATCAGTGAAATTTTGTGTAATTGTTAATGAGTAAGATTTAAAAATACTTTACATACAGAGACAACGAGAGCAGTTTATTGACCAATATTCTTCACTCACATAAACATCATGTGTAGTACTGCATGGTATAGGGTTTTACTGCACGTCACTCAGATCCTTCCTTCAATGTCTTATTCCTCTTTCTATTTTATGTCTAAGCATATATGTCACCAAAAACTGGATGACTCACCCTCTGTCACACGCGACACTCTCCACACATCCAGTCAATTTGAATAAAACTCTGCTCTAGAGGTGAGAGTGACTTACCTGAAGCGAGGAGCGAGGAGTTCAGGATGAGCAGCCACAGTAGTAGAGCTGTCATGTTTGGCTGCTGTCACTCTGTCAGTGGCACAGATGTGACTCTTATGTGCCTGAGCACCGTGTTGTGGCTCCTGCCTGGCCCCGCCCTCACGCTCCTGTACTTTAGTCGGCACAAAGTTAAAGTGTGCTAACAACCTGCCTGAACACGCCCCTGCTGTGTAGCAGGAATGCAGGAAGAACACCTCTGTTAACACAAGCAGGTACTTTTGGAAACAATAAGCATGAATCATGTCCTACCTGCTGCTGCTTCTTGACTTGATCCTTCCCATTCATCATGTGTATGTCACGCTGATGTCCCCACAGCATTGCTCAACTATTTCTAGATCAAGAAAATGAGACTGACTCAGCTGCCTGTGGATGCGTCCTTCAGACCAACCACCCTAACAAAGCATCCAAAGACAGTGAGGATAATGTATGGCCGCAGACCAGGACAGCGCAGAACACAGGCCGAGTGTTTGAGGGTCTGTAGGCGGTGCTTCCCTCACTTCTAACTTCTAGACTCCCCACTGTAGCAAACTTGCAGTTCTACTTTTTGCTCACGGCTTCTCAAAGTCTCCCACAACTGTTTCCTGTCTGGTGTTGGCCAAATAAAGTGGACGTTTTACAGAAGCCCCTTTACATTAGTGATGTGTCAGTGAAGCTTCATGAAGCAGTGTCCTTCTTTACAGAGGCCACTAGATGTCACATTCTGCTCTTTAATCCGTTGCTTTTATAATGAAACTTCTCCTCCAGTCCACAGTGAACTACAAATACCTCTGCCAAGAAGCCAAATGTGTTTTTTGAATGACGGCCATGAAAAGGAAATAAGAAAATTGTGGTGACATCATTATAAACAACATTTGTTTTATAAAAATCATAAAACTACAATCTTACATTACAGTTAAAAATGATGATTTGAACACATTTTCAACCCATTATGGAACACAGTTCTGTTTTCTGTATCATTTTCTGATATCTTTTGATAACTTAAGTTATTTTGTTGTATTATCCATGTTAATAAAAAGAAACATGTGGTCCCTTTTATGTATTGATCATTTATCATCTTAGTGCTATTGAGTATTAAATATTTTTCTTCGTGTGGATATTACGTTTCAATTTTGGTATTGTGATGTCCCTAGTTGTAGTTTTCAGCATTATACATTATTCAACATTATGGGTGGTAAATAAAGTACTTTTTTTTATTCTTACTGAACAATGTTTCATTGTTATTATTTATAAAATGATGGAGGTGGTTCTGACTAAACAACAGAATGCTATGTTTTATCATTTTTTCTGATGGCCTTACACCAGATGTTGCAGTGTGTGTTCTCAAACATATTCTAGACTCTAGAGATACATTCAATTCAGTTAGAAGTTGTTTTCTGCAACAAATGTGAGGATATGGTTACAAGTAAATTAAGAAAGGTGCATATTTGTCAGATCAGGGCTAATGACGTGAAATTCTCCGTTATAAGAATAATTAGTTATTGATGGAAATGTTTAAGGGACAATACACAAGTATCAGAAATGGTTATGGCGACCCCGTGTGTCAGAATATGTGAACTGCAATGCTGTAAAATCCGATGCACTATTGAAAAATGCTCCATGTGCAATATGTTACAAATTAAGATGAAGTCTCAGTTTCTGGTTTTAAAAAGTGTCTCAGTACTTCATATAAAACACTGTATCTGACCCACTGGTGGTCACATGTCACTCAAAGACTCCCTGGGCAAGTTTTTTAAAGACAAATGTTCTAAAGTGGAGAACATTGTTCAAATAACTGAGTTTTACTTCTTGATTTGTGACGCATCAAAATCAACCCAATCATCACAGAAACCATGAAAAAATTATTTCAAATTTAAATGTATTGTTTTGTACACATTCATCAAATGCTGTGCCTGATTTTCCCTTTGTTGCAATTGAAAGACACGAACCCAGGACAAACATATTGTATCAAACAAAGTGGCCAGTTAAATCTTAAGGATTCTTTAAGCTTGTCTCAGTTTTTTTGTGCTAACAGAGACTTTAAGAGCACACCAAAAAATTATTATTTCCTGACAACACAAAGACTAAGAAACATACGGAAGGTAAAAATATAGATGGATATTTAGATTAGTTTACATGTACATTTTTCTGTAGGAGACACCTGCTGTTTCGGTTTGTGTTGCCACACATCTTTTAGAGAAACTTTCGGTACAGTTAGAGGTCATTTCCTGCAAAGATGTGTAAGAATTTTGTTAAAAGGAAATGTAGAGATCAGATATCGCCTAATGTATTACAAATGTTAACCTGTTACAGATGAAAAAAAAGAAAAGTATAATCATTTCTCTGCCACAACCGTCAAGTGTGCTTTTGCGTTTGACAATTACGTCTTCAAGGGAAAAAGACACGCATAAATATGTATATCAATGTTGAGAAACGTGCATTTTGCCAGAAAAGAAAATTGCCTCAAACTGTTTTACCAAATGGTCTATTTGCTCATCTGGATTTACCTCATAGTGTTTTCCACCCTCGTACAATTCATCATGCAAAATACAATCATCTCAGGAGGGCCACAATTCAATAATAGAACCTGTTTGGCAAGACATTAAGGGGAATAAAAGTTACAACATTTATTGAAATACTTTAAAACAGATATAAATACAATCCTTTAAATGGCTATTATGAAATAAAAAAACGCTTAAACGTGTATATCAATAATGAAATACGTACTTCTTGCACAGGGATTTTTTTTTTTTAATTATGAAGGTCTAGTATTGATACCAGATCCATTCATTTTCCAAACAAAGACCTTGCCACCAGAACATAAAATAAAACATAACATTTTGAGGAAAAAACACTCAAAATTAAATTTAGTCCTTCAAAATAAAGTTCAATGACCCCAAAAGCCACGTCAATTTAAAGAACAAATCCCACACTCGTCCCTGTCAATACCACATTTTGAACTGTCGTTCTGCTGTGAGTCAAGTCAGCAAATAATGCCTACTTTGTTGCAACAGCTGTAGAAAACATTCTCCTTTATCTACACGTTAACACCGTTGCTGTGCTGGGATAACCGGAGTACCCGGAGAAAACCAAGACAGGGGTCAGGGCTAAGATGAAAGAGGGGCCTGGATATCACAGTTATTTAGTCCTCTGAACCTTCAGCCACAGTTGCTGCTTTCAACGTCTGAGGGGGTTCTTCAACATACATGCAGGTCGACCACATCACAGGAGTGTCCAGACATGCTCTCACGCTGCTCCACCAGCTCGTGATTCACCACCAGGGTTGTCGTTTGCATCACGAGCCGCCTGTTGCCGTTCATTCAGCCAAGCAATGAAGGCAGCCAGCATCCGAGCCGAAACTCTTTTCAAGTGAGCGTAGAGCACCATGGTACCCTGCCAAATCCGTGCTAGTAGGATCTTCGCTGCGCCCCATCCAGACAGGTTGGCCAGGCAACTGCAGGTGGGTTGACAGGTTGGCCTGCTGGGCTCTGGCTCCACACCCTCCATGATCACAGACTCCATGTTTTCAGTGGGCACTGTGACTTCTGGCCCAGATTCCATGTCTTTGAGGTGTAACTGGTCTTTTTTTCACTTGAATTCAGGCGATTGAGCGTCGCTGTGCTAAAAAGGGCAATGCTTTTTGCTTCTCCATCCACTTACAGACCACTACTACCCACTGTAGTGTGCTGACGGTGGTGTCTGTGATTCTTCCTAATGTCTCTGACTGGAGCTGGCCCTATATAACCTTACAGAAGAAACCTTAAAGAATGATGTCATCAAGAAAAAAGGCGGACATTCCAACTGATGCGTCTCTGATGCTTCGTGACAAGGTCTATGTTAGACGGGCCTCTTTCAAGTTTGAGTTTGGGAAATGTAATAAATCCAAACACCACGAGTATTATTAGTATCGTATTATTCTATTAATGACATTAGTGATGGCGAGATGAAGCCTCATGAAGCCTCGCAGCCGAGTAGTTCATCTTTGGAGCAAAGCCTCGTGAGGCTTCATTTGCACTACCATGCCATCATGTGGACAATTGGGAGCATTGCATATATTGTGCGCAAATGTTTGTGATAATAAAAAAAATGTGCTTGACTAACTTGTTTTCTGAAAAACCTATTATTTTTTATTCAAAAAAAGCAACAGCGCTTGGCTTCAGTCTGTTTCTTTTAAAAAAAAAAATATTTCACCAGCTTTGGAAGTTCCCGAGCGATTACCGAACCGGTCACGTGAAGGGCTGGTTCACTCAATCTGGGGGCACAGAAAGTGTTTTTGGCAATTTATGAAGTAAATTCGTTTTTAGATGTTTTCTACATATTGTAATACATCTTTTCCATGGTTAGCAGCTGCAACATTTTTACAGAACTGTGATTTGTAAACCAATTTGTGGAACAAAAAGAGCAGTTTTGTAAGAACATGTAGCGCCCTCTATTACTTGGTTTCCATTAATGGATGAATAGATAGAAAGAACTCAGGAGGTCTCCTTCGGGAAACTGTTTTTCCCAATGAGCACACAGCAATACACACGATAATTCATAAAAATAAGAACAAGAACTAAGTTTCTATGAAAAGAAAGTACAAGATAACACAATCTAAGTCTAAAGGTCTAAAGAATACCACACCCCAGTCCAAGAAATATAACATACATTTCAGTTCGCATGTCTAATGAATATAAATCAAACAAAATGTATAGGCAAGCCCAATGTGTTTGTAGTCACATTAGTGCCACATATTTTATTGTTGTATGAAGACATTCACAAACAGCATTAGTGAGATCTGATGTTTCTGAACAGGAAACTAGTCAATTAATATATTGCATGATTTACTTAATTTTCTTTAGAATCAGAAATTTGTTCTAGAAAATAAATCAATATTGTTCAATAAGGATATTTCCACAAGTATTCAGAGACAATTATCTAAACACAGGAAATACAAACCACAGCCTGTGAAGAACCTTCAGGATTTTCATGATTCGTTGGTCACAGCTGAGGCCGAGTCACCCTCTGATGGTCCATTACAATCAGGTTTTAAGATAAAAAACACTTGAAAATTAATTTATAGCTGAATAACAGTATAACAGCTAGTTAGTGTAAAAGGGTTGGTGCTCACCAACTCCTTTGTAATAATTTACGAGTAATACAAGTTAATAAGTTATATTATCCATACAATACATAACTTCCACATCTCATCTTGATGTCATTGTACCTTTGTCAATGACACTAGTGTCCATGAGAGGGCGAGAGTCACTGGTCTGGAAGAGTCATGAGTGAGGGAGGGAACAGAGGTCCATGTTGACGTTGAAGATGAGAGAAAGCTCCTTTGACAGTAGCTGGTGAAGGCTCACACCATCATGAGAATAAACCCAGCGTTTCCCAGTCCAGTCATAGCGCTTCGGTCCACTGTGAACAATATATTTTATCAATCATTTGTAACAAACAGAATACATACTTGATCATAAAATCTCATTTACACTTCAGAAGTGACATTTTCATGAAGAACAAAAGGCCAAAAACACCCACAAACACTCACAGATTTGTGGATAAACGTTATAGTTATCATTAGGCTTTGAGGCTCTATATGGGTTGGATTCACTTGACTTAACCCCACATGTATAAACAAGAAACAGGAGTTTTCAGACTTACGTAAATCCAAGTCTTTCATGTTAGTCTAATCAAACTTGTTTTTTTTATTTATTTTCATGCCGACATTGCATCTCTTTCCATTTGCAACCACTTTACAGTTCCTCCAATACATTTAAACACATTGATGTAGCATATGAAGACAAATATTTAACTACCGAACAGTGGGACATAGTTTACCGTTATTTAAATCCCTAATTTGACTTAAAGCACTCTTGGGTACGGTGCCCATAAGGTGACATTTAAAAAAAAGGACATTAACAAAATTATAACATAAATAAAAAGTCACACGGTAAATTCAATTCAAATTAATCTTAGAGAGTTTATCTGTTTGAGAATGTTTATTTTAATAAAATAATATTCATATCAATGATAGATGGAGTCATATACATCATGAAACAATGATGAGTTTGCATCACATTTTGCAAAATATGGAGACCAGCATTCAGTCATTTTGCAGACAAAAAGTTAGCTGTGATGTGTCTGGAAATATGTGGCCATCGCAGCGAGATTACCCGCTCGTGGATACCGTTAATAGACGGACCCACATAGACATCAAAAGAGCGTTGAAAGACAAGTAACGAGTTGTGATGGGCTGAATACACTTTGAGAAAGGAAAATGACAGCATTGTTCATTTGTTTTAAAGACACAAGTCTTGACCCTGCTCTCACCTGGTGGGGGACGACAGCCAGATCTGTCGATTTGGTGTCTGTTTGTTGATGACATATGTCCCATAGTCCCCACCGACCTTCACAGTCAACACGCCGCTCTAGAAAACAATAGAAAAACGGACAAAAACATAAAGTTAAAGAAGTAAAAAGGCCACAATAGAAGTATATAATTAATTGAACCATTCTCCTTTTCTTTCATTTTTTAAATAAAAAATTATACTTCAACCAATTGGGCTGTTTGGCCTGCTGTAGCCAGTAAAACAAAGACATGTATGCGTACACACACATGCAGGGGCAAGGTGGACTAAGAGAGTTTTTGACAAAGTTTGCAGACTTGAATTAGACCTCATCTCCTTTTTTCCACCAAATGTATCAACGGTCATTGAGACCATGAAATAGATAATCACTGACTGCAGGGACAACAGAGACAACAACAAAAACTGACTGAGAAGTTGCTGCGTGCCTTAACAATGTCATTAATAATAATGATGCACAAGATGGCTGTGTTAAACAGGGCCTTGGCTCACCACCACTGGTCGCAGACCCCCAAACATAGAACTCTATCTATAACTTTTAATGTATAATGAAAACTTTCTCAACTTCATCTCTGCAGTTGACATTTTTACTTTCACAACAACAAACAGAGCTTCATGTGCCAATAGTTTCATTTTAGTTTACCAGACCACCAAACCTTTTCCTTGTGTAACAAATGTGCCACTGTGCATCTACAGTCTGCATTCTGATACCTGAGAATATTTGTTTGACTTTGATCAAATTTACAGGACACCTTCAGGTTTCACTTCAGAAATCACAATGCAGAGTCACCATTTAAGTCACACCAGCTGAAGTTCAATGATTCTATTCCTGAACAAAGGGACATGTCTTTCTCTTGCCAAGCCTCTAAAGCAGGGGTGGGCAAACTCGGTCCTCAAGGGCCGCAGGGTGTGCAGGTTTTTGTTCCAACCGATCCAGCATGCATATTTTAACCAATGAGGTTTCAGCTGAAACAAGCAACACCTGACTGACAATCAATTGATTACACTCCTTAGACAGCTGATTGGTCAAAATGTGTCCTCTTGATCGGTTGGAACAAAAACCTGGACACCCTGCGGCCCTCGAGGACCGAGTTTGCCCACCCCTGCTCTAAAGAGATCTAAGCCAAAGGCATCCATTTCGCCAGCCTCACCTGTGGTCAAAACATGTTTAGTGGCAAAAGAACAAGATTGTGGATACAAGGGTCCAAAAGGTTTGTGTCTGCAGGTCGGCTGTGCTTAGAGAAGCATGGCCCTCCTCTCCAAATAAGTGTATTGGTCCCACTTTATTGAACGCAACATAGCCGTCTTAAAGTAATTAAACACACACAATAATAGTCTGTTGCATTGACACAATGCATTATTATATTATTATATATAATTAACACAATGCAGTGAAACTATAAAGGTAAGTGACTTACAGCAAAGACAACATCATAGTCACGACCTGTGAACTTCTCATCCATCAAGTCTTCAAAGTAATCGGCCAGGGCGTCCAGAGTCTGGTCAGCCAGCTTCTCATACACAGCCTCTGTAAACTCACTGACACACATACAGTGGAGCCGTTTTAATTGAATGTACAGAGGTCATGGCGACATCAAATTCCATGCAGCATAGTTACATTTGGATTTACTGGTCCTTACATCTTCTCCTCTGAGCTACTTCCTTGCAATCCTGCCGTTGTCACATGAAGGTTCCTCCGCTGAATGTTTTTATTAGATTGGCACTGAACAGATAAGGAAAAGTGTGTAGAAAACAGAACACATTCATGGACATTACACCAACATGGATATTTATTTGGTTGTTGCTTTCTTTTTGCTTTATCGGTTGCCAGAATACAGGACAATTGACACCAAAAGTTTGTCTTTGGCTGAAAATAATTAGGGGATGAACGATTTTTTTCAAATACAAATTAACTTGCCTCAATTCTTTATTTGTAGTAGTTTACAATCACGCTTCTTAGAACCCCAGGTTTAACCATGGACCAAGATGCTGAGAGGTAGAATCACAGTGCAGGGGAACAAATACAAGTGTGCAAAGTGTTATTTTTGTGTGTCTTTTAAAATGAAAAATGCACGTTGTGTTGCCTTATATGTTTATAAAACACCAATGAAAATCCTAGCGTATATAGATAAAGGAAAATAAACTCAAAGTGTTACCAAAGGATATTGTAGAATTAGCTACAATATCATATTAAATATTGAACACAATAATGCTCATGTATTTACTGAGAAGCGAGGACAAGTCTTTCTGGGTAAATAGAACAAAGGAAAGTGTATAGACAGGCACAGAACTGAGATACAGAATGATGTTAAGTTTAGCTTTTTCAGACATAAGGAACTTCTAGAACTTCTAGATACCTGCGTGGAGACGCCAGAAGTCCTCTGCGAACATGTCATGTCATGCGATAACAGGACCCGCTGCGTGCTTCTTATGGTGGGATAAAGACGACAAGCTCTTCTAAAAAAAAACATGATTAAGATTAAGATACTTGACTGTTTATTCAGTTTCGACCGAAGCTATGAACGCCGGACGTCTTTGGCGCTTGCGCTGGAGGTAAAGGAATGTATCCGGACTACTGTCGCCTTCTGATTACGTCACGTCCGGATGTAACGATGGTTCATTCGAAAAAATGTTTTTAAATAGATATTCACTAAAAATGAACAAGGTCCGGTTTGAGTTAACTATTTACTAAACAATTAATGTGAAGCGAATAATTCTACAAGTTGCTGTACCCGCTCTATTTCCGGTTTTAACGTCACAACTAAACGCATTCGATTGGCTGCATCATTGGTTTGCTAATATTTTTAATAACATCTGTGAGGACTGACTTCTCGACAGCTGTTTACAACCGTGAACCATTTTCACATTGGCGGATTTTCGTGAATCGCTGAATGCGTCTGCCTTTAAGGTTTAATGTTTTCCATTTGTTTGAGGTTTTGAAATTTATTTGAGTAAAACATTTATAGTCAATAGGACGGTATAAATAAAGCAGTGATTCTAAAAAAAAGAGGTAACATGTTCATGTGTCATATTCTTAACTAATATTCTTATCTTTCCTAAGATATTGCTTTTAAAACAGCCTTCACAGAAAATACTCATTATTGGAAAAAAGTTAGTGGATGCCACCTCAGGGTTCAAAGGTCACCAATAACAGGAGACAAACTGAACTGGAAGTCATTTTATTTTGTCCTCCTGCAGGGCTTGTCAATTTTTATTGTCAATAGGTGAGGTAAAACGATGACAAGCAATTCCTTTTTTTTTTTTAATAATGACTTCTTTGCGTAATCATCGGCCACTAATTAAGGCCGAAAAGTAACAAAACTGCTTGATCAACCATGAAAGGTTCAAGGACAAGATTTTGGAAGGATTATTTGTAAGTCGCAGCTTTTGCTATAGACATGTGAAATGGTGCTTGAGAGATATGTAAGGAACACTCAAATTGATGCTCAAGGCAGAAAGAAATGAGGTGAGGACACAATGCAAATGCCATGATATATGGATAAAGTGATTAACAGACGCCAATATCACATAGTGTTTTTGTATTTCGTGTCCTATTTGGCCAGGTAAAAACTCAGTGTTTTCCCATAAGAGGTATTACAAGGAGTACGACCAATCGGTTCTCTCGCAGGATCAGTTTGATTGGAGAAAGACCTCTTTGAGGACATGTCGAATCAGCGAGTGTGGGCCTGGCTGCAATTTTCAAGTTTATTGTTCGTTCTAATTGGCCAAGGCATTGAATTGGTAAACCAAACCATTAGCGGGACATAAAATAGGAGTGATTGCCTAGTATGAGTTAACAAAAAATTAAAAATAGGACAACATTCTAGATCATTTAGACTCTTAAAAAGGTCCGGTAAAAATAGAAATACATCTAATGACTCAATAAACAAATGTCCTCACACGGTAAGAGAGATTAGCTTGTATTCACTCCTGGACGTTTCATCAAGAATGATTACAAGAGGAAAACATGAACAATATCAGCAGTTGTGTCCGGGTAGAAAAGTAGTCAGGTGATCATTCATAGCACTGCCGTCTTCTCTTTGTTCTGACTTTCAATCCTCTCTTTACTCTCAGCCAGCCTTCCCAGTGCATGTTCCTGGACTCTCCTGCAGATTTACTTTGGATCTGCAGACAAGACACATTATAGCAATAAATACAACTTCAAAGGGTAAGATATTTTCACTCAACAAGGAAGCATGTTAATGTGTACAATAGGGCTATTAACATGCATGTAACACCAGTAACTGGTACCTGAACAACTCCACAAAGTTACAATCATTTTTAATTTCAAAAACATAGCAAAAATTCTTGTCGAAATTTTTTTTGCTTTGATTTAATTTTGTGATAAATCTTTCAAAAACCTTCCCAGCTCCAGATGCAAATAAAGAGCACCACAATACTTTGCTTTGCTTTTAAACAGGTTTTAGACACTTTGAATCATGTCCTGATGAAAACGTGTTCTAAACTTGGTGGCTGTGTTGAACAAATGTGGTTTGAAGGAGGATATTGTATAAACTTCTACTTCCAGAAAATGTTTTCAGATCTTTCCTTTGTTAAATGTTCATAGATGGGGTTTAAAGTCTCAAAACTGACAGAAAACACATCACCAGTATTGCAGAGATTAAAAGGCATTGATCACTTTACGTTTACAGTTAAAGCTTACTTTTAGTGCACCAACAAATATGTAACATTTTACCTGTTGTGTATCATATGACTCTTGACCAGGTGCCCAGCTGCTAGAGCTGACATCAGCGAGAGTTCTCCTGCCAGCACAGTAGCACACACCACCCTGGCTAACTGACGGGCATTATCTCCAGGACACTCCTTACTGGCTCCTTGCACATTCAGCATCTTCACAGAGGCACAGTAAAACGCAGGTGAAACTCAAATGCACAGAAATTGATCAATTTGGGTAACTTTCTTCTCCTTGTTTACATTTTAGTTAACACATTTCTGGAATGTAAATAACAATATAGGAATGAAGACTGCTTCTCACCCGAAGGCAGGCTTGTTGGGGGGACAGATTGGTCCCTCCTCCTACTGTCCCCAGCTCTATGGAGGGCATGGTGCAGCTAATATAGAGATCCTCGCCTGTTGGTCCCGTCGCCTCCATCAGAGTAATGCAGTTACTGCTGCCGACCGACTGGGCTGGATCCTGCAGGAGGACTCGGTGATGAGATGAGGAAGAAACAGGGACTGTTAACTGAAAACAAATGTTTACCTGTCCACACGCGATGAAAATGGCGGCTACAAGATTCGCAGCATGTGCATTGAAGCCTCCAATGCTTCCAGCCATGGCCGAGCCCACCAAGTTCTTATTGATGTTTACCTCCACCAGACTGGCTGTCGTGGTCTTCAAAACCTATTAAAAAAAAGAAAAACTAAGCTTTCTAACACAAGATTGGTCTCCAACTACACATTAGGTTATTGACTCCGTTACCGTGGTCGTCCAGAATAACAGCCGTGTTTAAATAAAGACATCGGAAATCTCTATTGCAGCGATTAATCAACAAATCAACCATACGTGAGTGGTCAGAAATATTGCAACACATCATCCCATGGTCAACAGGTTGATCAGGAGGGCTGGCTCTATGGTTGGCATGGAGCTGGACTCACTGGTGACAGTTGCTGAGAGGAGATCACTGGACAAACTACTGTCCATCATGGATGATGACAGTCATCCTCTGAACACTGTCATCAGTGAGCAGAGAAGCAGATGGAGCACGAATGATCCTTCCCAGATGCAACACTAATAGACTCAGGGACTCATTCATTCCTCGTGATATAATACTGTTTAATTCTGAGTTTTGGGGGCAGGAGTGGAGCAAATTATAATATATTCTATGTTAATCTTTGTATCCTTTGTCTTTGTTATCTTTCCTTTGATCTTGCTCTTTAACTTTAGACTTAGATTGTGTTATCTTGCACTTTGTTTTTATAGAAACTTTGTTCTTGTTCTGTATTGCTGTGTGCTGGCTGGAAAAACAATTTCCCGAAAGAGACCTCTAGAGGGAAACAATAAAGTTACATCTATCCATCATCCTTTTCCTCTTTGACACATTCATTTCAGGTTAATCCTAGAATTATAAATGTTCTGTTAAGTGTGAATAATACCCATGACTGTAACTACTTGATTTATTATTTTAATCAAATTAAAAATAGTTGGGAATTTTAAATAGAAAAGTGTATCAAAGCAATAGATTATAGAGCAGAGAGTGCCATCTAGTGGACTCTGAAAACAAGGTTCTCGCTTCATGCATGTCTGTGGGCTGTATCTGCTCACCTCTCTGACCACTTTAGCAGGAATGACGGCCTCAGAGACGGCAGACTTTCCTCTGCCTTCAATCCAGTTGATGGCAGCTGGTTTTTTGTCTGTGCAGTAGTTTCCACTGACGGCCAGCAGCTGAAGCTCAGGGAAGTTCTGCTGCAGGATGTTAAGAGCCTGCTCTGTACCCTTTAGATAAAACGGATACAGTCAATATACGACAGAAACGCATGCCACAATAAATAAGCAAATAAGTCAACGTGGAAGTTCTTACCTTGGAGATCATGTTCATCCCCATAGCATCGCCTGTCTTTGAGTGTAAGCGTATGTAAAGATTTCTCCCGGCTTGACCTACCAGCACCTTCTGGAGCTGAGCAAACCTACAAAGAAAAACAATTGTTATTTGTAATTTTCCTTCTTGCTGATGTTAATATTGTTTTTTATTAAAAAAGAGACAGAAAAAACTGTGGACTTTTATTGTGATTGGGAGATAAAGATTCATTATGATCAGAAACTCTCAGGAAAACATATTAGCTCTGAAGAAGAAAAATCCAGATCGGAATATATTTGCATATGATTCATGATTTACCTGCTTGTACTGTCAAAAGCCTCTTTTACCGCCTGGAAACCATCAGAGCCCTCCAGCCATGCTTTGACCTCCGCAGCCATACAGGCATTGGGAAGCTTGACCACTGGTCCTCGAGTCATGCTGTCTGCCAGGATACGACTGTTGGCGCCACCTGCCAACTTTAAATGAGAAAAGGTTGGGCCACCATTAACAACGTTTATAAGACAATACCTAAAATGAAAATGAAAATGTCTCATGTATCCAAAAAATGTAAGTATCTTTGTTTTCAGAATTATTATTGAGGTATTCATCTTCCACATTTCTCCTTATGTCACATCTGTGACCTGTAACTAGCATTATGAGTACAAGCAGGAGAAGAATCACCACTGCTTTTATGACTTTTTCACTCCATCTTTTGTCTCAATACTATGTCAAAGACTATCAACAGACTCTTGAGGCACCTCCTATTTTTCTTGTTTCTTTTTTTTTTTTTTATTAAAGTTTCAACTGCTTTACAATAAATTAATATCAGCAAAACCTACAGCAATAGCTCGACAGCCCCGGTTGGTGCTGGCTACCAAGCAGCCCTCCGTGGTTGCCAAAGGAACTTGGAATTGTTTTCCATCCAGATGCAGTGGTCCTGCTACTCCTACTGGAATGGGCATGAAGCCAATGACATTTTCACAGCAAGTGCCCATCACCTGGGGAAAAAGATTGAAGGAAATATAAGTGTTGGTCTGCAGCGTATGTGTGTTGAACCTTAAAATGGCCATTTTAATCACCTTAGAGTAATCGTAGTTAGTGAAGGGTAGTGATGACAGGGCAGTGGGAAGAGCAAGCTTTGATGAGATGAACAGTCTGCGAATGGCCACGCCTCTCTCCGGCGTCTCCATCAGGGCCTCCAGCTTGTAGGCAGGAATAAGTTTGGACTCGACCAGCAGCAAAATTTCAGCATCACTTAGGAAACGGGCACCCAGCTGTGGGAGACAGAAGCACGAACGTTGAATTTTCTCAAAGTCTTCAATGTTCCCAGGGTTAGGTGTGGGACAAACCTCAGGGTCTTTAAAAATGGCTGCACACTCATCCACTCCTCTGGGCTGCACAGGGATGTTTGTCTGAATTTCATTTGACTTTACTTTTTCTTCATCACCTATGACAAACACACTCTTCGGTTGAACGTCAGATGTAATAACTATTGGGAGAAAGAGAAAAAGGAATTGGAGTTAAAAGAAACATACACATTAAAGTTTATCTGAAAAACATCTGTCCATTAAGATTGTTAACAGACAAGCCTAGAAGAAGCACTTTGCAGACCAAACTCTCTGCTTCTTACAAGATTGCAGAGGTAATAGATGGTTAACTGCATCTTCTCAAGATCACAATACACACGTGAACATGTTGAGTAGTCTCCGATAAACCCTTGAAGATTAGGTTGAGGATGAAGGGCTTGTCTACCAGGCCACAAAAGGATCATGATTGATGTATATCCAAAACAAGGTTAAGTTGTTCATGTATACACCAGCTTATCCACTCCACTCAACATTAACCATCCAGCTTGGTGTTTCCTCACTGAGAGGAACTCGTATTCTTGCAGTTCATGTTTGGAAAACCCATTGTTTACTTTTGTAAATCACTTCGGATGAAAGCATCTGCCAAATGACCTAAAATTAAATCACAAGTATTTACTAATAAATCTCTTGTCCTCCAACATTACAGACAATATAAAATGGAAAAACTTTAGGTTTTAATATACTCAATCCTGCAGCCCTATACATCTGCTGATCAGTGCAATCTATTCAACAATAATAGTGGCACAAATGCAGCGTATAGTTATACATGAACAAAATGTTCTAGGATCTTCTTTGATTCCACCATTTAATTTTTGAAGTCCTGCAAGCAAATTCCATCGCAAGGTTATTGATCTTATGGTTACATACTGGCTTATTTGAGGCATTGACTGGAATATTGATGTAGTAATACAACTAATACATTTCTCTTCCATAGGTGTTTACATGCATTTCAAAAGCCAGATGTAATATGGACCGAGGCAATAATGATTTTGCTGAGCTGTCATGCAAATGTGGGGACAAGTTCAGCTCACCTTTGTCTTTTTTCACAACTGGTTGTTCCGTTCTGCAGCAGGATTCTGTTGCTGATGTCTGATTGAAGGTAGAGGTGGACATTGTGATGGGGTTTTTGATTGAAAACGTGGACTCCATCTCTGCCTGCTCAAAAAAGATGTACTTGATAGCCAGCAGGAGGGCTAAGGAGAGACAGATCACTTGCTCAACATCCATGGTGATCATCCTGAAAGACATAACATAAAAGAGAGAAAGATTTAGGATTTTCTTTATCCAAATACAACAGAGAAACTCTTACGTTCAAGAAAATTATGTTTTTGTTGCAGATTATTATTAGATCGGTGGACGCACATATAACCTAGTTTCCTTACAAAACAAGTTAAATATGTGTACTTATGCATACATGTACAGGTATTTGAGATTATGAAAGATTTGGGATAAAACGTAAAAATTAACATCCACTCACCTGGTAAGGTAAAAGTGCCACAATGGTGCCTGTGGTTCGATCCTCTTTGGAGACAAGTGGTCGAGAGTCATTCCCACCTCATGGATACCAACTTTGATGCTGCCGGCCAAAGGCTCAGCTATCCAGCGGCTATGGGCATGAACCATAACCAGGCCAAGAGACTGCAGACAAATCATGGAGCAATAAAATCAAATATTCCAAGAATGTAATGAATGTAGAATGTGGAAATGTAACACAATTCAAGAGATCGTGTTAGCAATATCAACAGTGAGACAATGTTGTGGTAATTTAAAAAAAAAATGAAAACACACCATGATCATTTTGACTCTCTGGGTGACTGGGTTGGGTTTGTGTTCTTCCTCTTCCTCAATCACTTGAGAGAAATTACCAAGCTGCCAGATGGGATGGCCCTCCTGGCTCTCCCGTGAAAGCTATCAATAGACAGAGTAAAATAACAATCAAACCACAGCGACAAAAACGCACAATAAAGATAATCCATACCTCAAGCACCAATGACACACAAGCAGGAAAGAAGGTCATGAACACAAAGTAGTTGGCCAAGACCGACATACAGCCAAAGCAGCACATGATCTCCAATTGTCGGACACCTGCAAGAGATTACAATATTGGAAAATCTTAATCTTTAACTTTGTTCTGGACACCAGTCCAGTGCAACATTAACACATTGGACTAGTTAATTCCAACTAGGCATTCTTAAGGACTGCCTGTAAAGCACTATTCTTCTTCTTCTTCTTATCATTATTATTATTATTAATACTTAGCCAACAAGATGATAAAAGAAAGTTTTAGGTAAGCTTGAAGATTTGATGTGTTCCTGGTCCTCCTTTTAAGGAAAAAAAGATAAATGGAAATATCAAGTTTTAGTCGAGTGTGTGCGTGTGTTTGTAAATCATTGTTTTTCTTTATCCAGTGGTTGAGGTCCCTGTAAAAGCCATCTCTATGGCCATATCATTTATAGATATTGTAAGATCAATTGAATCAAAAGCAGAAAATGCATTACCTGACATGGTTCCCACTCCAATAACCAGGCACTCCACCAGAGCATCCAGCGTGAAGGTTGGACCCAGTACTGCCATACCACGTGCAATGTTCTCCCTCACTTCATCCTAAAGCACATCTTATTAGAAGATCATTTTACAACTGAAGGTCTACTTGCTGTTCTTGTCATACCTGAGAACTGGAGCTTAGCGCAAACTTGGCCAAAGCACAAGCTTTGGATAGATCAATGAGAAGTAGAAAGAACGGGAGTGCTTCACTAGATGGAGACATTATCTTTTAGATGGAAACATGGTCTGGGGTTACATCACAAGAAAAAAATAAACCTACTTCAGACCAGTCAGTTCTCTGTCCAGAAAATGAATCACAACGGTGCTGAAGACAAAGCTGGAAAATATGGTGAACAGGCCAGCAATGCCTGCAAAAAAATCTATTAATCAATAACCTTGATTTTTTTTGTACCGATTTAAAATATAATAAAATATTTACCCAAAATATATTTAGATCCCAGTTGTCTTAGGTTCTGAAACTGCAAGTAGATGTAGATAATGGCAATGCAGCGTGTGATGGTCAGAATAATAATGTCACTGCTGAGAACTTGCTGTAAACATGAAGAAAAAAAAGTTTTTAGAAATGTAACATTATCAGTGAGGATTGGAACACAATATATGAGTAAACAAGCAGTTTTCTATAGTTAATAACTTTAACCTTCTCTAAGCCACCATCCATACCTGCTCGGTAGTCTGGCAGTCAAAGTTCCAGCCACAGATCCGATCGTTGCCAGTGAACATGTTCATGGACAACATACAGATGGTAAGAGTGATTGTTCCAACGATCACCTCCCACGGATGGGACGCCACCAAGAGGCCATGCACACGGAATAAACCAGACACCATCTTGGAGGAGAGAAGTCAAATAAAAGTTAGTAGGGTAGTTGTCAGACAAAAAAAACACTTTTTTTTTTCTTTTTTTTTTAATATAAGTAAGTAAGTAATTTTTATTTGTATTGTACTTTTCCAGACCAGGGTCACAAAGCACTTAAACAATCAAAACAATATTCAATAAAGTATATACTTTAAAGGGCAAGATAAAACTGATAACACAACAGGAGTTCCAGAAAATCAAGGACATCTGAATATTGTGATACAAAACTTTGATTCTATTGATCTGTATTCTGGGACTTCTTGCTTCAATCCCATTTGGCAGCTTTTAAATTAATTTGAAGGGTTGCTAGAAAAAATACTTATACAGTTATTCTCTAATGTTGGACGGTTATATAAAAAAAATTATGAAAATATTCTTGCGAAAATAGGGAGGGACAAAAAGTTTTCCATCTCGCCAAAAATTGGTTGAAATTCAATAAAGTACCATTATAAATGATAAGACATTAAACCACCAAAAGAATGATAGTTCAGACCATTGTGTTAAAGAAATACAGAAGTGTGACGTTTACGCATCCTTTAAGTGCCTTTCCTTTATGAGCTTAAGCTTGAGAGTTATATTTACTTCTTTAATTAACTTAAAACTTTAACGTGAAAATCCTCTTCCCTGTTACTGCATAGAAACAAACCTTGATGGACGAAGAGGAGGTGATCCTTGGAGAAGAAGACTTGCAGCCTCCAGGTGCAGCGAGGGCTCCAAGCTTGATGAAAGAAGGAACCGCTGCGCCGCTTGACTTTCCTCAGAAAGGATAGAACGATGGCACGCTATTGCGTCACAAGGCTCGTCAGCCAATCACAGCGTCCACCTGTGCCACCGGCTGTTTAGACACGCCCGGTTTATGTGGCGACAGCTTCGAAGGGGCGGGGCCAGAGCGAGTACGCCTCATCTCACCACTGGCTCTGACAGCGGGTAGGCCGCTGCTGATCCGCCGGCCTTGGCTTGGCTGAGAATCATATCCAAAACCATTCAAATAGAAAATGAATGTAACACTCCTAAATGTAAAATCCTCTAATTTTTTAATCATATTAGATAAATGCCAATATTTACAAAGCTTTTAATCCATACTTTTTACATATCTCAAGTTGTATTTAAATCCAATTTATACATTGTTTAATAAAATTTTGATTTATAATCTAAATATTGTCCTAAAAAACGAAGGAAAATAGAGTGTATGTTCTTCTTACCTGATGGCGGACATGTCCGTATTTTGAAGACAACTTTATTGAAAAGTTATATTACAAAACAACAACGAACGGGGAGTTTATGAAAATGTGAACTTCAGTGATCAAGTTGGGTTAAATCACTTTGTGAGCTTATATAGTAACGTTTTTGCTACAAAGGCACTATTAATAGATAAAAGTAACATTTGTCAGACAGAAATAATTTATATCAAGTGCGTGCATTTATGACCTAGTTTCCTACATGTGTAGTTATACATGTAGCTGTTAAGTTTCATTTGTGAGACAGAAAATGGACCCGAGGTAGTGTATTTGGCAGAAAGCGAACTTTAATTTGCATTCGTATTTGGTTTGCCCGTATTATTTCTATAGATCCCTTTGTCAGTACAACTTTGAAAAGTGATAAAAGGGTGTAATTCCGGTCTTAGTCTTTGCAATGATCTTTAATGGTTAATACATTGTCATATGGCAAATTTATTCTACAACAAAATAAGACAAGATACCTACAAAAATAAATTCATTATATTTTTAGAGTACCATCTGAAATTTTTCAATAAATCACACCATTGTACACTTCTATTGTGGTATAATTTGCTTAGCCTGCACACAAAATACTTTTTGTAATGATTCACATATTGGTTCAAAAATCATTCAACTTTATAACCAAGGCAATCCCTGCAACTGATTTTAGGTCTAATTAGATATATTCCTTCAAATTCTACAGATGTCACTCATTGTCTTCTATGTCTTTTGGTGAGAAACCATAACTAATATGTACACGTGGGTCAGATTGAGGTAGGCAAGTTTTAGAATAATATTTCTACCCTTAGATAAAAGTGTGGAAGAGCGTGTTATGATGGATTTTGTAATTTTCAGTATCCTTTAGGAAAGCATCATTCTTACCGATTTGATTAATTACTTATAATACAACATGCAGGAATAATATGAAACTTGTTAAGAACTCTTGAGTTTTGTGACATGAAATTGTCCATGTTAGTTTCAAAACAAGTCTCCTCCCTATTGACTTATTTGTATTTGATTAGAAACCAAAATGGGTATTATATTTTTTCTTAGTTAAGGACTGGTTTGTTTAAATTGGAACCTGCCTAGCACATGCCTGAGGGATCCATTTTATTTGACAATCTTTGTAGTGCCATCCTAACAAAGAGTGGCAGCTTGCTCTGCAGGGCTTTCTTCATCTTATCTTCTTTTGTGGCTTTTCGATACAGTGTATAACATTCTCAGAGAGGCAGGTATGCAACTAGAACAGCTTGTCCAACTTGTTTTGCACCTGTTGGCTGGTTGGTCTGCCCGGAAAGTTGTAATATCGGCCATTGGATCTAATAGTCTTTGGTTTACTTGATCAAGTTAGACGTATGTCCGTGGTCCAAGTATCTGTTTGCTGGGTAAATATTTGGACTGATCTTGGTTTTTCTCAACTTGCTCCACACATAACTATCACTTCTTGAGAAAAATCAAAATCCTCTACTTCTTTTTTTTTGTTCGTCCACTTTTGGTGCCCTTTTATTGATGCATTGGTCAATCAAAAGATCAAAATAAAGCTGCCGTTTTAAAAGGCTGATTTAAAAATCTAAAAATAGAGTGTTTGACTTTTCTTTGTTTTATTGTGCGCAGCTGCTGCTTGTCTGTCTTGCGGTCAATCAAGTCTGTAAGTGTCAAAAAGCAAGTCTTCTGATAATCTCTTCTTTCTTTCAATAAAACAACTGTTGCTATTGAAACACAGCATAACGTCGACATAGACAATCCAAATCTGTCGAAATCAAGAACTTTTAGCTGCTTTGCAGTCGACTCTTCTCCATCTCTATCCAGTGTGCAATCAGCTGTGCTTCCATCTTTCTGGCTTGGATAACAGACTCTGGGTCAGCATCATTAGATCCTCTGCAAGATCAATCAGTGAAAGTCAGAACACTTCACCAACTATAAAGACCAATTAATATGATATATGGACCTTAAATCCAGGTGATGGGCACCCTCACTGATGTTGATGGCAACTAGAGATGAGCTGAACGACTTCCGCACCTGAAGAGCAGCATCTTTGCTATTAAGATATTCAAATATAGATTCCAAGGTTTGAACGCACCCCTCCATTAGCCCACGGGTCCAGATCTCCGTTGGAGAAGATGATGTTGCTAGCGGTTGAGATAGCTACAGAGAAGCAGTAAGTGCACTCAATAGATTGCATATGGGCTCTTTCAAATGTCTTTACTCACAATCTCCCCAGAACTGAATCCTGAGCCAGTCTGGTCTTGGAAGCACCTTCCAGCGATTGAAGCAGTAGAGCCGTCGCTCATTCTCGGTAAAGGTCATGACAGGAAACATGTCAGTCTGATTGTTGCTCTCGTAGCAAAGGTTGACCTCTGTGCAGGCCTGGACACCAACAAAAATACCATATTTTTATAAGATCAAAAAATCCATTCCAGGTAACTTGAGTCACCTTCGGTTTCCAACACTGGGACATGTGCATTTGTATCAACAACATCATTTAACTATTGTTAAAATGTTCACAATGTCAAAACAATACCTGGTAGTCCCAGGCCAGGCTGTCAGAACCCAGTCCACATCCGGTGGGATCAGCACACTCCACATACAGACTGTACAAGTCCAAACACGGGAGGTCACCAGTGGAGTTGTAGACCAGAGCTGGAGAAATATAAAGTTTGTCTAAGTATCTTTAGGTCTAATTAATGCACAACAACAAAAAAATTAAGTATATAGGGACAACTCCCACAGAGATTTAAACTTGCTAGAGGATGCCACATCAACATCACTGAGCCAAAAACCAAGATTGTTGCTGTGGAGCTACTGTAGAGGCTGCCATTCTCTTACAGCGCCTTTGAGGACTTCAAAATGCTGGTCATAAAAGTGGTTAGAGATAGTTGTAATATGGTTCTTGGTAAGGAGTCTGTCAAGTGCATCTTTAAAACACAAGTTCTAGTCATTCACGGAACAATACGATGTAGCTACAAGAAATAAGATTAATGTGTTGCATTTAAACTATGGTTTATGTTCTTTTAATTATGATATTGTGACAGTTGAAATGTCTATCAAACAAAGCGTTTCATTTTCTTTCGTCTTGACTTCTATTGTGTGCATTTTAAATATGACCGCATCATGTTTAAAAACACTTGTTATAATTTTAGGCGACCATTGGTAACAAACAAATGGCAATCGTAAGTTTGTCTTTTATGTAGTACAATCTTGAATCCTGCCCCTTTTTTGTCACAATTCATCCTCACATTCTGACATTTTGTGATATTGCAGAAAAATTCCCTTTTTGAGATATTTTTGAATTATCTTTTTACATTTACAATTTTCTGCCATATACATAAATACATATTTTTCCAAGACATCATTGACATTCTAGTGAACAGTGCCCATTACACCGAACATTTATTTGGTGACAGAATAAATAAGCTGCTTTGTGCCTTAACTTGAAATTATTGATTGTTTTCATCAGAAAACATACAAACCTGAGGTGTGCCCAAGATTGACCAGCAGGTCTGGTCCACTCTGCATCAATTCACAGGCTACCTGAACCGAAAGATAACAATTAATGTTGTGATAGCAGTAATAAGATTACAAACGTCTGAAATATAGTTAAACTAATCAAACAGTATTTTTTGTTCAATTCAAAATGAGTTTCTCTTCAGACAACATTACCTAGAGCCACAACTCCTAAATGCTGAACGACAGGTGAAAAATCAACATAAACCAAGAATAAACACAATCCAATCATTCATTAATTAATTTCCTACTGCTTATTCCATTTTAAGGTTTTCCCTTTATTATAGGCAGACTCGGCGGCATGGGCGGGCATTGGGGGGACCGTGCACGCCCCCAGGGTCAGCCGTGCCCGCCCTGGTAGGATGGTATTTTTTTTTTCCGCAAGAGTGGTCAACCCTCTGCCCTGTCGAACGAGTCCAAAGAGCTGTTACGTCAATTACAGGTGATACATGTTGTAGCTCAGCTCTTTAGTTATTTCCATGTGAGAACACACAACAACGCTAACAGCAATCCGGGATTCAAAATATGTTCGTTTATTATCTCTCAACACACATCCATCAATGTCAAGAGAACAGCACACCTAAGTGGTCATTAGGTTCCACTACAGTTATTGTTATCATTTGACATTATTGGTTACAGTTGCTTATAGAGTCAGTCATTGGTTTTGGTTTTCAGGATGAACATCCGTAATACCCTGACAAGAAAAAGTAACAATAAGAGCGAGCAGGAAGCAGCGCCATCCATGTCTACTGAAAACACAAGCACTGAAGTCAACCTGAACACTGGAGTGAACATTCAAACTGAAGCTAAAGCCTTGACTTGAACTCACCAAGACACCCGTCTTGGACTTGGGCTCGGTGAAAGTTCAGTACTGTTTTTATTGTACCTTTTAAAAACAAGGCTCCTGTAGAATGACTAAATAGCCTATATTGTCATGATGGTCATTTGGTGCCCTTTAAAAAGACATATTTTTCAGCAACTGGGCTTCATCAAGTAGTCAAACAGATCACACATCACACCTAACATGATTTTGTTTAATGAGATGACAACTTATATGATGTTCAATCCAGTGTTCAGGTTGACTTCAGTGCTTATGTTTTAGTAGAAGTGAAGCTGTGGTGCTTTAGTTTAATAGTGACACAGCACTACACTTTGTTGTTGGTTGTTAGTTGTTTTTTTTTAGCTTTTGTCTATCACTTTTTAGTAATGGGAGAATTTTTTCTCTGTACTGTGCGATTAGTCCCAGAGCCATTGTTCCATTTGGGTTTAAAAGTTTGCCCCCCTGAAAAAATGTAATGCCCCCCCTTAAATGTTTTTCTGCAGCCGGGTCTGGTTATAGGGTTGTACCTTGACTGGACGGGCTGGCATGTTGCCCATGAAATGAGTACTGTAAGGATAGTCCAGCATGGCCATCATGGTGAAGGCATTCCTAAGCAGGCCGTTCAGCTGGTGGATGTCCTGAGAAGACGATGGAGGTTTGCATAAAGACAGCTTAGACTGGATCTGGTGGTAATCTTAAAAAAACAAAGATGGAGTCAAAAATGCTCATATATTGATACATACACAGCTGCTCGCACATATAGACATCACAGTTGTGAACCCTCCTCAGCTACATTAGCTCATAAGCAACTAGCACGGCAAGACAATGCTTTAAACGATCCTTTCACTAGTGTACTTGCTGATCTTGTGTTATGATGTTAGTCACTCAATGTACACACATCACACTATTAGAGTGCACAAAAGGTAATCGTATGTCTGTGAAATTGCTATACCTATACATAATCTTAATGATGAAGGAGAGAGTGGGGAGGCAGCCAAACAGAACCTCAGCAGGGGGTGAAAGATGCATTTTTCATATTTTGAAAACATTCAAATATATAATATTGGACCGACCTTGTTTCACAGCCAAATCTTGGAGTTGATTGAAGGCACCTCTGACAGCGTCATGGCATTTTGGAGAAACATCCTCAAAATCCTTTTGAATAGAAATCAGGTTTCATGACAGTTTTTTATAATACTGTAAGACACATCCAGAAATGTACATGATCTAAATGATCAAATTAAATCAGTTGAACAAGTATATTATAGTATCAAAGTCAACACAATTGAAAATGAATGTTCTAAAAAAGAAATTACAAGTAATATTAAAGAGTGGAAAAGGCAAATTCAGTTTCCTTTGAATTTTAATTTTGTTGATATGTGGAATTAAATAAGAATGATTTTATTTAACTTCTGCAAATAAAAAATGTATGCAAGATGTATAATTGGATCAATCTTTAAAAGCCATGATGCTGATCTATATAACCGTCTTATTTTGCATGCTGAATAAATGTACAAGAAGATACTATTCTAGAATCCACTCTTTAAATTCAAATGTGGACAAATACATTTGAATAGGACGCCAAATGGGATTAAGACATCTGGAAGGCAGTACCCATACAGAAAAGAACCCTGCTTTTAACAAGTTCAACGCACCTTGGTGACATCTTTGAAGAACTGCGTGGAGTCACCCAGTCCAGCTGTTGACAGAACAGGAGCACTAGCAGCGAGCGCTCCTGCCACCAGATTTGGGTACTTAAGTCTCATGTATGCAGAAAGCATCCCTCCATAACTACAGACGATGGGAGAAATATAGACACTGGGTTAGAAAAGGAGGCTAGGAAAGTGTTTTACGTTCAACTCCTTATATCTGTCGGTGTGACAGTGTATTTTACAAACAGACTACTAAACAGAAAATAATGTTTTCTTGGTAAAAGACAACATTTACAGACAGACATAGACCTGATATTGTTCTGTGACAAAATGTTTTTGATTTGCAAAACCACTACCGAGTATCTCTTTTGCTACAAAGACAGAGGGAGGAGTTGAGTGAGGATCTCAGGCACAAGTTACCTGCCACCAAACACGATGACTGGACAGCTAGACGCTCCCAGCTGCTGCTTCAGCTCACTGATCATCACAGCATAGTCAGCCAGAGCCTGCTCGACTGTAAGCAGGCTAATCTGAGGGATTTGGAATGAGTCCTTGCCAAAAGGCAGAGACTTGCCATAGTATCTCTGATAAAAGGAAGCACAAAAAATGTTAGTGTCTTATCTCCTGTTAAGAGTGAAAGTGAACAGTAACTATAGAGTCTATATTATATTGGACATCCTGACATGTTTGTAAATAGTCCTAAATTCTCTCTTACATGTTCAGCAAAAATAACCAGAGCCTCCAACTCAGTGGCCAACTCTGAGATGAATCCAGAGTTCAAAGCAAATTCCCAAATGTCTCCCTCATTTCCAGTGTAGAAGAAGATCGGGCCTGAGCCCCTCTTCCAATGTTCATCTGTTGAGATAAGAAAAAAAGTACAAGCCATCATAAAAATAAATCACAGAACTCGCAGGTAAACCTACCACTGACTAAATATCGCTGGCTGAAGGTTCCATTCCCCAAAGCATTGAAGTTAAAGTGATCCAGGATCTGGGTGAAATACTTCTCTGAGAACTGCACCTTTGGCTTGATAAGCTTAGTATTTCCTGACTGAAAGAATGTGTAAAAGAATGTATTAAATAAAACGTGTGGCATTTCTAGTATTTTTGATTGTGCAGAATCAACACTTATTTGTGGTAATTGTGTAATGTGTAGATTTACGGTAATTTCTCTAAAATATTATAATTTAAAGAGCTCAAATCTTCAACCTTTGATGATCTGTCTGGTTATGGATCTTCTACTCTTTGACATGGCTGAGTTGAATTGTGTATTTAAATATATTCTCTGTTCAATACCATACCGTTGACTCTACTAACTAGAAACTCTTGATCTTCATGACTTGAACGAATAAAAGTAAATCATTCTATCAAAACTATGGTTTGTTTAAAGCTAGTAAAATATGGGTCAAATATTAACTATATGTGACTATGTACACAGTAATGTTTGGCAGGGAATTGTTTGAGGAGCTTAATGTTTCTAATGTCTAAAAGGAGGAACATTCAACATAAAAGAAAGAAAAATAACACTTACCTGCAGATATTTATGTGGTAGAGCTTGCAACAAGTCCATAAACACCACCACAGATGTGAGGCTTAGAAGAAACGTTATCTTGAACATATTCGTTTAGGGAAAACGCTACTTGGGGAAACTTCTGCTATTTTGCCTCTTGATCGTCTCTGCGCATGCGTGCAGTTTGCAAGTCAGGTGACTTGTGCGATGTCGCTGAATGATTACGTCATTTAATAGTGATACTATGGCGTTTGTTTGAAAACGTTACTATAGTTACTTATATATGGGACTATTATTGTTGCCAAAGCTCTGTAAATGCGAGATCATATATGAATACATGTATACGCCCCATACAAAAACACAGCAATTATTTTGAGATGCCGAAAAGAAATGTAGGTATTTGAAGACAGCTTTGTTCAAAAGATGTATCGCTATAAAAAAAAAAAAAAATGAGGCTCTTCATATAAATTACATTCTTATATGAAGTAAAATGTACAAACAATTGTAACTTTGTATCTTAACTTTTGATGTGTAATTGTTTCATTTATAAATAAACGTGTTTATGTTTGATATGTGTGTTGGCCAGATTGACCCCCAGTAGGTTAGGGTGTTTTAAATTGTCATCAGCTTTCTTTATCCATGCATATTAAAGCACCTATCCAAAGTTGGTTTCATTTGCAGATTTTCCAAGCCAAGTAGCTCTTACTGGCGTCAAAGCCAAGTAGTTTAATATCCCATTTTTTCCCAGATAAGGCCTGAAGTCTTTTCCCACTTGGACATCCATCCTGAGTGGAATCTAGGGTACAGCCTTTATAGCCTTCTCTCGATGTGGAGGAGCAGCAGGTCTACTTTGAGTCTCTCCTGAATGATTAATTCCCTGACTTTATCTCTAAGAGTCAAGATTTTTTGGCAAAGCTCATTCCGGCCAATTGTATTTCTTTTTCTGAAAAATCCAAACCTGAGATGAAAGTATGAATATAGATTGACCAGTAAAAACAGGGCTTTGTCTTTTGGCTCAGCATTTGGAGGTCATACCTGGATTCCTAGTTCTTCATATTTATTTTCTTCAGTGTTGATATATTAATTCCAAACATTTCATTTTAAGGATGTTTATGTTGTTTTATACATGTAAGTAAGTAAGTAAGTAAGTAATTTATATTTATAGAACGCTTGTCTAGACCAGGGTCACAAAGCACTTAAACAATCCAAAAAAAAATACTCAAAAAATATATACTAAAAAGATCAAGATAACACAGAGAAAAACACAGGTGTCCCAGAAAATTAGGGAAAAGCCTGCACTAATAATACAGTGTTAAGATGATTTTGAAGGCGTCAGTAGACATCATCAAACACAGAGAGAGAGGAAGATCGTTCCAAAGCTTAGGAGCAACAGCCTGGAAGGATTTCTCTCCTCTGGTCCGGAAGCATCTGTGAGGAACCATTGGTAGATTCTGATCCACAGACCTCAGAGCCCGAGCTGGAGTTTAAGGCTGGATCAGATCAGTGATGTCATGTGTTTCTGAAGACAACTTTAAACGTAATAAACTGAATAACAGCACCACTGCTTAAAATGGATAAATATTTACACAAAAAAAGTTTTATAACATAATTATTTTACTAGAAAACGAGACAGCAGACTACATTTTCTTATCATAGATAATATTCCATAAGGAAGGGAATTAACTACAGAGAGTTTCTGAATAATCTCCATTTCAGCTTGTCTAGCTCATTTTTATTTTGTTTTGATACCAGACACTTGCAAGATAATGATTCCATTTTTTAAGCTCACGATTATATTTAAAGCTACAGAGAAAGACTTAATTTATACTAGTCATCTTAGTGATACAAATAGGCTTTTTCTCAATTAAAAAAAAGAGTTTGTCTTGGCTGACGTCACACTTCCGCGGTCACATAATAAGCGCAGAACAACGTGATATGACCCTGTTGAGTTGCCGTATAAAATGATACTATATTGTCCTTCGCGCATGTGCGCGCATGCGTGCTAGGTCGTGCGGACTTTGTGGCTCGTGTTTTGTCTGTTGTCAGTCACTAGTATCGTCACCACCTCTAGTTTGAACCGTTTCATGTGTTCGATCCGTGACAGATCGAAGCTCTTCGGTCACCATGAGGACGGTGTTGATGGTCGCAGAGAAACCCTCGCTCGCTCAGTCTATCGCTAAGATTCTCTCCAAAGGTAACATTCTGCTCCTCTTGTCCCTTGTTTCATTGTAATGGCTGCGCTTGCAACAAAGCATTTATCAAAAAAATTGTTTTGTTTTCAATAATTTGTGAGTGAAAATAGCATGGATGTATACAGTGCTTAACATGTATCACATAAACATCTAGATCAGACCTGGGCAAAGTGCGGCCCGGGGGCCACATGCGGCCCATTGACTGTATTTATGTGGCCCTTGTAATGTCAAAGTATGATCATGTATAAATGGTTCTAATTCATTATAAAGTGATTTTTGTATTTATTATTCATTTACAACACTTATTTACCTTTTCCCTCCTTTTTGTGTATACTTTTTTGAGTATATATTAATCCCTCAAAATATTTAAAGTTAGTTGAAGAAATGTTTTGAAAAAAACTCGTACAAGAATATAATTGCAGCTTATTAAGCTTAATAAATGTAACGGCCTAATGACGCTTGTCCTTTTTTTTAGGGATTTTCTCGTCTTTCTTTTTCTCAACGGCCCCTTAGAACATTCACAGAATTTAATGTGGCCCTTGAAGAAATTTAATTGCCCACCCCTGATCTAGATGTACATATACTTTATTGATTTCCAAGAGAAATTCACAATGTACGCATAATGCTAAACAAAAAGCTTTACAAAAGATAAAAGAGTGATACGAAGATGAACTTGGATCTTGTGTTTTATTTAATTTTTTTCAACATTTCCCGGTGTTAAGAGTGTGTTTTCTTAGCTGTGCCTGGAGATGGCGCATATACAAGCAATAGTTATTAACTCGAAATCTAGGGAGTAGCTCGCGGTAGGAAAACAATTGGGATTCTTCTTCAGCACAGGCATCCTCAGGGCCACAGGGATGGTCTCCACACCGAACGAGGTGTCCAGTCCTCTGCAGTTGTGGCTGGTGTGGCAGCTGGCCTCATGGATCACTTGGGGGATGCGGTTCAAGTCGATGTTCTCTCTGATGGAGAAAAAAAAAAAAAGATTTAGGTCTGTCCCATAAAGCACCTCATTTCCAAAACGGGCCATCAAAGAGCAATCTAAAAGACAACAAATCCCATATGTGTAAGTAAGTAAGTCATTTTTTTGTATAGCGCTTTTCCAGACCAGGGTCACAAAGCGCCTAAACAATCAAAACAATATTCAATAAAGTATATACTTTAAAGGTCAAGGTAAAACTGATAACACAACAGGAGTTCCAGAAAATCAAGGAAAAGCCTGAACAAATAAAAACGTCTTAAGATGTTTCTTGAAGGAGTCAGTAGATCCATCAAACACAAAGAGAGAGGAAGATCGTTCCAAAGCTTAGGAGCAACAGCCTGGAAGGATTTCTCTCCTCTGGTCCTGAACCGTGTGCGTGGAACCATGAGTAGATTCTGATCCACAGACCTCGGAGCCCGTGCTGGGGTGTAAGGCTGGATCAGATCACTGATGTAAGGAGGAGCCTGACCATGAATAGCTCTGAAGTAAGAACCAGAATTTTAAAGTTGATCCTGAAAGAAACTGGAAGCCAGTGAAGAGTTTTAAGGATCGGAGAAATGTGAGTTCTTCTACTTGAGCAGTTCAGAATTATCCCTTGCAGAGTTCTCTATCAACTGCAGGCGAGAGAGCTCCTTCTTGTTAAGACATGAAAATAAACTGTTGCAGTAGTCCAGGCAAGAAGACACGAACGCATGGATTACAAGCTCTAGATCATGTTGTGACAACATTTTCCTAAGTTTAGAGATTTTTCTCAGTTGAAGGAAACAGTTTCTGGTCAGTTTTCTACAGTGTTTCACTAGAGACATGTCTTTGTCAAATACAACACCCAGGTGTGCCAAAAAGAATACAGATTTATTCAAATGAACCCTCCCATTGACGAGTTTTAAAAAGTGTTACTTACATGTAGGTCCAGGTAGCAATGCTGCGCTCGTTGATGTGGCTGGGAAGGTTGACTAGTTGACTGTAGTAGTCATGCAAGCTGTAAGTACAGAAGGAGTCGTCCACACACTGGTTGCCCAGGGGCATGGCCAGGCACTGGTGGAGGACCAGTAGACCAAAGATGCATACACGGAGGAGCTAGACACACAACAAAGTTTGTTTTGGTATCAAAGCTGCATTGATAAAGATGAAAAATATATATATTTCAATCAGTCTTTGGCCAAAATCAAGCCTTACCTGGACATGTTCCATGTCTTGCTTCAAAATCTCTAACTGTTCACAGGACAGTAGAGTGCAAAACTCGAGGCTTTATACCCAAAGCATGATGACATATTCACCCCACAGTCTACAATCCTGTCTGTCCTGGTTCATTTAGTGTTCAACCTTGAGCAGGTAATTGTATTCAAAAGCGGATGTCACTTTAAAGCACTTAACTGAATCATCGCGGAAGCATTGTTTGACGTCTCATGGGGTCATGTGGTCGTAACAACCTTGTGCATCTTTGCATCAGATTAGTTAAATCAGATGACATTTATTATATTTAAAATATGTTGCCTCAAAAGGAACATCAATTATTTTATGTTCAAAGTTGCAGTTAGAATAAAAGGTAGAAAGTTGTAATGTCTTCCCTGTTCAAAATGAATCCACAAAAGCTTAACCAGGGTTTTCACATTTGTTTACTGAAACACTGGCTCCGTGCAGTCACAGAAGTTGTTCAGATAAGGACAACACCACTGGGCTGCAACAAACAATTTAATTGAACATTGTTTTTGTGTTTCTACCTTGGTAATTAGGTTCTTGTACAAGTAGAAAGGGACTGAATGGAGCCTGCTCAGTTCATGACTACAATGGCAGCTTCCAAGGCCAAATGGTCCGTTACAAGATGACCTCTGTTTGTGGACACGTGATGAGTCTTGACTTCATTGGTAAGAAAATGAGTATCATTTTTTGTTTCTCTATGTTGTTCAATTGTAAAGTGAATAACTCAAACACGGATGAAAATATGTCATAGAAACTTTCATGGTTTGTTTGAAGTGGGCCAGCAGTGATTTGATTTTGGCGCTGCTCTGTAGTGTTGTCATTCTATGGCATATATGGCTTCTAAGTGCCTTCTAAGTGACTTGGAAAAGCACAGGATACAAACGAATCAAAAATGGAAAAAATAATTCATGGATTCTCTTTCAGGCATGGTCCTCTGTTGTGTGTGTGCATTCTGTCTTGACTGTAAAATACTGTATTCAAAAAGGTGAAATATAAAAAAAAGTTCATACTTCATAGCTCCTTAGCAGCATTTTGTGCTGTATTCTAGTTGAAGATGTAAAACATTTTTGTACGCTGACCTGTAAGAATGTAAGAAACTGAATCAAGGTGGTTGTGTGATGGTCAGTTCTTCAAACCTTGATGAAAATAATGTTTGTTTTATCAAGGTAAATACAACAACTGGGATAAGGTGGACCCTGCAGAGCTTTTCGTTCAAGCCCCAACGGAGAAAAAAGAAGCCAATCCTAAACTCAACATGGTTAAATTCCTACAGGTAATGACATGCATTAATTACACTTGAAATGTGCTTATCATAGTCTTTAACAGCACATTTTACCATGTTTATTTTATGTTTGTGCATTTATTTATTTTTTTCAGGTTGAAGGCAAGGGCTGTGATTATGTAGTGTTATGGTTGGACTGCGACAAAGAAGGCGAAAACATCTGCTTTGAGGTGAAAGACAAGGATAAATGTTGGTCAAATTTAAAGCAGAAGTGTTCAATGGACTCGATTGTGTCAGTATTTTCAGGAAAATGATTAATGATGATAATAATAGTTGTACTTCTTTAACTGTATATTCTTCCAATAACAACTGTTGTAAGGTGATAATGACCTTGACTGTCTTTTAGGTCCTTGATGCCGTCGAGCCAGTGATGAACCAAGGCGGTGGTGTCGCACAAAGGATCTATCGGGCCAAGTTCAGCTCTATTACTGATACTGACATCTGGAATGCTATGAATTCCCTTGGCTGTCCCAATAAAAATGAGGCTCTTTCTGTGGATGCAAGACAGGAGCTGGATCTACGTATAGGCTGTGCCTTTACACGGTACTTGCTTCTTTTGTTACGTCCATATTTGTGTGTCATTCATTCTATGGTTCTGTTTATTGTCATCAAAACGGACTATGTATGTTAGTTTGTTATTTATACATAGGGACTAATTAGGTTAGGTTAGGTAGAACTTTATTAAGCAAAATATTAAATCCATTCTGTAACATTTCCACCTCCAGTTTACGATTTTTCTTTCTCATACTTGTTAAAAAACTCTAACAACCTGACTTGTTTATCATTTTCAGATTCCAAACAAAATATTTCCAAGGAAAATATGGAAATCTTGACTCGTCATTGATTTCATTTGGACCATGCCAAACCCCAACACTAGGCTTCTGTGTGGAGCGTCACGATAAGATCCAGTCGTTCAAATCTGAGACATACTGGGTCCTTCAAGCGAAGGTACTCTCTGAGAATCCATGCCTATTTATTTACAAACTTCACAATGTTTATATGTGGTGTTCACAGTACTTTATGTTTTTATGCACAGGTTTGTAAAGGAAAGGAGTTTTCCTTAATGCTAAACTGGAACAGACATAGGGTGTTTGACAGGGATGTGGGTCAGATGTTTGTCAACCTCACAAAGACCTGCGACGAAGCAAAGGTAAGACCGGTCACAATAGTAAGGTTTTTGCTTTTGCCAACTAGTATTTGGTCAGTTTACAATGATAAACTATCAAATGTATGGTTGTCCTTTCAGGAAATTCTTTTTTAATCGAACTAGAAAAACATTATTATTCCCTAACAGGAAATATATTTTCATATGATACTTTTGAAGAAGGATGAAATGAGGACAAGTAGCTCTATCTCTAAGCTACAACAGCAACTGTGTTTGTACATTTTACATAACACTCGGCTATAGTATAGCCTGAAAGCAACAGGCAAGAAAAAGTTCCTTGTTTGGCCCTGGTGTTATTAAATGGTCTGTCGGACAACCAATGCTTACAAACTAAACAAAGTCATATATTTTCGGATTGTCTTGTAACTGCTGTTTCAAAAAAAGCATCGATTTAAACTTTATTTTTCTCTGATTGTGACAGGTTGATTCGGTCACTAAGAAAGAGAAATCCAAACAAAGGCCACAGGCCTTAAACACAGTTGAGTTGTTAAGAGTTGCCAGCTCTGCTCTAGGCAAGTACTTGTTTGGGATATTTCTAACTTGTCATACTTGGTTCCTATGAATATTAAGGATCTCATTTTATACTAGAGTTGAAGAGACATGCATTTCAAACATACTTTGAAGGGATTGCTTAAGAATATTTTCTTTATTAAATTATAAATGCATGTTTTATTCAATTTCAGGCATTGGTCCACAGCACACCATGCAGATAGCAGAGCGTCTTTACACTCAAGGCTACATCAGCTATCCACGTACGGAGACGACTCATTATCCCACGAACTTCGACCTGAAAGGAACACTAAAACAGCAAAGCAACCATCCTGTTTGGGGACAAGAGGTTCACACTAAAGACTTGCACACATACAATTTATATAAAGACAGTCAATAGTATCATTGTGATATGCAGGACTGTGATTCAAATCTGTATTCTTTTTTAGGTAAATATTCTTCTTTCAACCGGCATGAATCCGCCCAGAAAGGGAAGCGATGCTGGAGACCATCCACCCATCACTCCCATGCGTGCAGCCACAGAAGCAGAACTTGGTATATCATTATTCACACTGTACCAAAAAACCTTAATACTTTTATAACCTCATTATCTGTTTAAAAATAAATAAATAAACTTTTCTTCATGCAGAAGTAGGGATTTTATTTACTGCAAAAAAAAGAAGCGTGTTTTGTATTTTAGTACAAACAAATTCAACCAAATGTGATTGTGTTACATGAATTTCTTTGAAACTGTCATTAACATAGCTACATTCTAAATTCTTAATTTGTGGAATAAAACTTTTTATTAAGAATCTTATTTACCATCCAAGATGTTGTCAATTGTCTGGGACATACTTCACATTTGTGAATATTTATTTGTAATAATAATCCTAAATGTATTTAATATACTAGGATCCGACAGCTGGCAGGTCTATGAGTACATTACAAGACATTTCATTGCCACCGTCAGCCCGGACTGCAAGTACCTGCAGACGACCATCAGCTTCATTCTTGGTGGTGAGGGATTCACCTGTGAGGGAAAAACTCTCATATCAGCAGGTAATCATGTTGTTTTTGGCTCATGTTGTTGTGTGTGTCTGTGTAAGCTTCTTTTTTTATTGATTGTGAAGTGATGAGAGTTGTATTTTATTTCATGGCTTCACTAGGATGTTTTTAATGACGGAGTAGACGCCACACAGAAGTGTAACTGCACCATCATTGTCACATGAATGTTTCTCCAGATCACAGTCGGTCAGAAAACACAAAGTGGATAAATCTTTAATTTTCGCTTCATCTGGAAGATTACAGAAGACTCCTTATGACCTTAAATCCCCAAAATTCAAGTAAGACAGAAGCATGTCTTGATCTTTTAAGACCAACACTTAATTAGCATCTCAGTGACTACTTAGGTCTGTGGATCAGAATCTACTGATGGTTCCTCGCACACGGTTCAGGACCAGAGGAGAGAAATCCTTCCAGGCTGTTGCTCCTAAGCTTTGGAACAATCTTCCTCTCTCTTCGCGCTTGATGGAGTCTACTGACTCCTTCAAGAAACACCTTAAGACGTTTCTATTTGTTCAGGCTTTTCCTTGATTTTCTGGAACTCCTGTTGTGTTTTCAGTTTTATCTATTTGAGGTTGTTCACCTTGACTCAGAGACGACAAAGGGATACTAAAAACGCATTTGTTCGACTGACCATTCTGATGCTACTACAACGTCTACAAAATCTATTTAAAAATGGGAACAATAGTTTGAAATGAAAAGTGTTTCTTCAGTGCTTAATCACATATTTAAACCTTTAAATAAAATATTTAATGAAATTGAAATATGTTGTTAAGATTGTAAGAGGTTGGTCTACTTGGCTGGATGATCCTGTTGAGCACAAACTTGAGAGGCAGTTATGGGAAAAGCATGAGATGTGACACGGATGGTATTGGTCTCAAGATTGAAAAATACCTTTAACACAAGCAGTCAATCATTTAGTCGCCTTGAATGTGTTTATTTTCACTGGGTCACTGGAAAATATTTCAAGAGTCAATGTTTTCTCCCATAGGTTACACAGCTTTAATGCCATGGCAGGGCATCCCTGAAGAAGAAGCCTTGCCTGAGTGTCAGCGGGGAGACAGTTTTTCAGTGGATGAAATCAAACTTGTGGAGAAGCACACCAACCCACCCGACTACTTGACTGAAGCTGAGCTCATCACTCTTATGGAGAGGCATGGAATTGGTACTGCTCACTTGGCTTTCATTCTAAACAGGATCCAACATAGCTGGTCCCCGTACTGTCTCTAAAATAATCTGTATAAGTTTTAAGATTGAAAAAAAACAACTTACTTTCACACTTCAGTGTGTAAATATAAATTGTGTTGTCAAAATATCTTGCCATTTTAAACCAAAACGTATGACTTTACTACTATTACTATAGGTACTGATGCAAGCATCCCTGTCCACATGAACAACATCTGCCAAAGAAACTATGTGACTGTAGAGAGTGGACGCAAGCTGAAGCCGACAAACCTGGGAATTGTTCTGGTCCATGGATACTACAAAATAGGTAAGTAGACTTTCATTATCCAAAATTAAGATATTATGATTAAAGTTTTATTGTTTAACAGCACAAGATATAAAACATTTCCGATAGATTAAGACAAATTATCAAGTGATTAAATGATGTCAGTAATTGCAGTAAGAAAGCAGAGGTTGACTGTTAAACTGTCATCATTTTTTAAGCTGAGACAAATGAAGACAAAAGCAGGTTGTCAGAACATGACACGGCAAATTAGTATTAACTGTTTTATTACACTCGACAAGTATCGATGAGCTGATAAAGCGAGACGTACTGTACTTTTTGTGTGTGTGTGTGTGTGTGTGTGTGTGTGTGTGTGTGTGTGTGTGTGTGTGTGTGTGTGTGTGTGTGTGTGTGTGTGTGTGTGTGTGTGTGTGTGTGTGTGTGTGTGTGTGTGTGTGTGTGTGTGTGTGTGTGTGTGTGTGTGTGTGTGTGTGTGTGTACAGATGCAGAGCTTGTGCTACCAACCATTCGCAGTGCTGTTGAGAAACAACTCAACCTCATTGCAGCAGGAAAAGCCAACTTCCATCAGGTCCTCCAGCATGCACTGGACATCTTTAGGAGGAAGTTTCACTATTTTGTGGATTCTATCTCTGGTAAGATTCCTCAATTACTTGCTAAGCAAATATCAAGTACTACCTTATTTTTGTTTTTACGTTTTTGTCAATGTTCGGTATTCCACACACCTTGGGTTATAAATGTAATTTTTATGGCTGATCTTGAATGGTTTTATATATGGATTTATTTGTTTCATAATCCTACTTTTAATGAAGGTTGTATGCAAGTCAATTATGTTTTGTATGTTTCACATGCAGGCATGGATGAGTTGATGGAAGTGTCCTTCTCTCCGATCGCTGAATCTGGGAAGCCATTATCCCGCTGTGGAAAGTGCCACCGCTTCATGAAATACATACAGGTGAGCCTACAAATCTGAGCTGGTGGGGAAGGTTTAGACCTTCATGTTATTGCTAAAAATCAAATGTATAGAAATAGAGGAATAATGGACTTTACACAGCCATAGTTTTTTAGACCAAGAATTCCTAGCAATTCTCCTCTTTACTCGTTAATGTAGGCCAAGCCAAGCAGACTTCATTGCTCCCACTGCGATGAGACTTACAGCCTTCCCTCCAATGGAGCCATCAAACTGTATAAGGAGCTCCGCTGTCCTCTGGATGACTTTGAGTTGGTGTTATGGACTTCCGGAGCCAGAGGCAAGACCTACCCTCTCTGTCCCTACTGCTTCAGCAATCCACCATTCCGTGACATGAAGAAAGGTAAGCAAGTTTAAAAAAAAAAAAAGAATAAATAATAACCCTAACCCCCATAGTAATGATTGTGATGTGTAATCATTCATGTTTATTGATATTGCTTCATGTGTCTCAAGCGACCATGTTTCACCAACTTACATTTACAGGGTTCCTGCAGATCATAAAATGCATTCATGAATCTATAAATGAGGCCTTAATTGTAATTAATGTGTCTTGGATTTCATTTTCAAAAAGTCTTGATAATGTGAACACATGAGTAACCTAATTTGTTTGTATTAAATCTCAGTTTGATAACATTTATGTATTCATATTTAAAAAAAAATAATTTGCCGATGGTCTATAAAAATCCAAAATTGAAATTAAGATGAAAAACATAGATTATATTACATTATAGATTGACACACAATCACAATAGCGACACTATCAGATCCAACAGTTGAATGTAAATTTGATGAGTCTGTCCGTCCAATGGTGTTTATAATGTTAAACAATAGGGTAAAATTTCCCCTAAACCAATGCATTATTGTGGTCCTTTTTGGTTGTTTTTAAATTCATGGGGATTGCGGAGTTGGTCTCTACAGTTTCCTTCCAGTAATAGATCGAGCCATCTTCATCAGTGATCTAGAGAGAATTAAAAATAATGTATAACACGTTTATTTTCGTTTGTTTGTCTTCTGTCTCAGGTGTTGGATGCAATGAGTGCACCCATCCCTCCTGCCACCATTCCCTTAACGCTCTGGGAATCGGGCAGTGTGTGGAATGTGAGAATGGTGTGTTGGTGCTCGATCCAATATCTGGGCCAAAGTGGAAGATGGCTTGCAATAAATGCAATGTGGTGGTTCACTTCTTCAAGGATGCTCATAGAGTTCAGGTGAGTCCGTCTAGAAAGTTTAAAATAAAACATTATTTTTCTTATATTCATGCTACAGTCCCAAATACTGATTAATGTATTGTTTCAAAGGCTAAAATATGTCAATATACTCATGCAGAGAAATATTATTCCTTAAGAAGTTAACAAAACAAATGATAGTTGCATAAAATAGTTGTTTATGTTGTTAAAATGTCATTTACTTTGTTCTAAAAAAGTGATTCGTTTTGCTCTTCATCTTAGATTGCGACGGAAAGCTGCGACACTTGTGATGCAGCTCTGGTTGCGGTTGACTTCAATAAGAGCCACAGTCCACTCCCTACTGGACAAACGCAGTACACTGGCTGTGTCTTCTGTGATCAAGTCTTCAGGGATTTTGTGGAGCTTAAGCACGCCACCATGAGGCACCCGTCGCATCGTGGAGGTGCACCCAGACGAGGACGTGGAAGAGGGCGCTATGGAAATCCTAAAAAACCGAAAGATAAAATGGCAGCATTGGCAGCATATTTTGTGTAGTCGGTGTGTTTTGCATGTAGATATTGTGTATAAAAATTCGAATGTTAGGTTGAACATTTTGTTTTTTTTTGGAAATTAAAACATCCACAACTGTGTCACAGTTTACAATTTCATATTTAGTTCTTGTTACACGCATACTGCTCAAATTCTATCTTTTTTTTAATAACTTTTATGTTTTTAGGAATTCAGATCCTGCTCATCATAATCATGCAGCTTAACATGTGGCGCAAAAAAACCTTGAACGTTGATTATGTTAACTCTCTTGAAAGTTAAACCTTAAAGGTGAAACATTAGTGAGCAGTACTGGAGTAGACCGTCTGTAAAACCTTGCAATACATATTGACAGGATGAAGGGAACAAAAGGACTTTTGCTGGTTTTGTATTTTATCATCTAATTTACAATGATAAATGTTAGTTATTTAGATACGCTGATGGAACTGAATTTTATGAAATTCGATGAATTCTTTTTGTTATGAACAGCTGCAAAAATGATGCTTGTTGATGTTTATAGAAATGTAATTTACATACGTCTTTTTTTCAATAAACATTCTAAAATAATTTCGGTTGCATTAGCATTATTAAACAAGTGCCTTAATTTATGATGTTGCATCTTCATAAAAATATTTTATTGAAACCATTAATAAACTTCATTGATTTCAACGGTCTAGTTTAATTTATATTTAAAGGTGCCGCCCTTTACCTTGATGTTTTCTTATCACAGCCAAGATGTTCACTCAAAGTTATTGGTGCAGGATATGCTATAACTTTTCTTTTGAATTACTATTAGATGGGACATAAAAACTATTTATGATGACAAATATTGTTGGACAGAGAAACCCCTGATGAATCTGTTCTCTTCATGAAACTCTACTGGACTGAGAAGAATGGTACTGGAAGCTTCAAATAACGAATAGTATAAAGGTGAGTTGGTGGCTATTGTTGAAGCCAGCTAAGAAAAAAGAGCACATGACCAATATTAGCAGGAGACCTCAATGGCTGTTACACTATGAGAATGAAAAGAAAATCGGAAAAACCAGACTATCTGGTTCACGTGGTGACATCATTTCAGCCTACAGTGGTAGTGTTTCAATGGCCCAAAAGAATGAAATTGGACAAATTATCTGAGACTCTCCATTTACATCGAAATGTAGAATTGTTGCTAAACTATGTTCCAGCATATTGAGTTTTTATTATTCTTCCTAAAACCAGGCATCTAGATAGAGATCAAGTTCTTATTTACAATTGCGACCGAGCATAATCCATAAGTTCCTAACCTATTCCATTTTTCTGGCCCACCTCTGACCACACTAAACATGAAGGACATAAATGTTCTCTGAGCACTTTTTATTGAAGATTACAAAGCACTGAACTTAATAAAGGAGAAACATGGTAGAAGCTTGTAATTGTAAATCAAACTGTTTGATTTGAAAATGTCTCAGAGTACAAGACACACTGTAGATGCACGGCTGGGGCTTCTGAACCGTCTAAGAAAACTTTCACCACCTCTTGACTTTTGTATGGAGAGCACCTTTCCACCATCAACACTCTCTTTATCTTTCTTTTGGTCTCAACCCATTACTGTCCGCATATCCGTTTCTGCTCCAGTTTCAGCATAAGAAATAAATATGTGAAGTGCAATGGGGTCCATTGATAAAAAAAATATTTAAACATTTTCTGTATCTTGCTTCACACACACAAGGCAATCATACACACACCATTTCAAAAAAGATTGTGCGGCCAATTTGCACTTCACTTCTTGAAAAGAATCAGCAGGACAATAAAATAAAATTGAAATAAAAAATGTCTTAAGTCTGTAATGCAATTTTAAATCAATCTGTGCACAAATTTTGTTCAAGTGTTCATACAGATGCAAAAGGAAGAATAGTTGTGGTTGACAGAATATTTAGACATTAAAAAAAAAGATTGCAAACATTTTTCATCAGGGGCAACTGTTTTTTTTCATTATTTGAAGCTCTATTACGAAAGTTTAAATTGTACAAAACAATCAACCTCATCCATAGGTTTGTGGCGCTAAAGGTCAAAGTTCATCATGGCGTAGTGGCTCCTGGCTTGGCTGTATAAAAACACCCTCCATTGTACGCCACCAGTTATGTTGATTAGCCGTGTTCATGGCGTGGACCTCATGCTGGCCTCTGATGGGGTGGCCGTACTGCTCACCCGTGACACTTAAATACACGTTTGTACTGCTGTGCTTGAACCGTACGGTCTCATCACGCTCCCAGTTGACGCCGTCACACTGCACTGTCCACGCATCAAGATCATCGCCCTCACCGTTCTCTCCGAAGGCGCTTACTTCCTGTTGACAGAGAAAATAGATTTTATTTAAATTTTTTGGTGACTAGGTGTAATATCAAACAAACGTGTATGACATTTTATAGCCATATATAAAGATACCAATCGAGACATGGCGTCCATTCATCGTCCGACATTCCCCACATATAACATAGTAAATTGTTCATTAAAAAAAAATATTTAACAAGATTAAAATGACAAATTTCAACAACTGTGGGTAAAGTAGTTCATCGGCACATCACTAAATCCAAGTATGAACCACAACTAAACTTTTCAATAAATAGAAAGAAACTTTTGTAGACACCCAAAAGGCTCACGGTAGAATGACTTGATGATTTTATAAAAGGCTAAGAAATGGACCTCTGGCAGCCAACTTACCTGATTGTTGGATAAAGGTGAGCTGAAGTGATGTGTGTGCAAGTTTCGACCAGTCTTCATATGAGTGATACGAATTGCTTGTCCACATTTAATGGCTGTCCCACGCTGACAAGGGCGGTTGGGCTTGCCTCGGATCTGCCAGTAACTGTTGGCATCATCTGCAATTTCCACTCCCGTCACAGACTGCTGACCACTGCCTGCATTGACACATGCAAACACAAAACTGCGGTGAACTAACTGAAAGGCCTTAAGAGCCCGAGCTGGGGTGTAAGGCTGGATCAGATCACTGATGGAAGGAGGGGTCTGACCATGAGTAGAATTGAAAGTAATATTAAAATTGACCCTGAAAGAAACGGGCAGCCAGTGAAGAGTTTTAAGGATCAGAGAGAGTTCTTCTACTAGAGCGGGTCAGAATTCTTGCTGCAGAGTTTTGTATTTACTGCAGGCGAGACAGCTCCTTCTTGTTCAGATACCAAAATAAACTGTTACAATAGTCCAGACGAGAAGACACAAGTGCATGGATTACAAGCTCCAGATCCTTTTCCTGAGTTAAGAGATTTTTTCTTAGTTGAAGGAAACAGTTTCTGGTCAGTTTTCTGCAGTGTTGAACAAGAGACATGTCTTTGTCAAATACAACACCCAAGTTTCTCAGGCTCAGTTTGACAGACTGGCCTAAGTCACCCAAGTACTGACTCAACCCTGGAACATTATCATCAGGAGCAATAACCAAAGTTTCAGTTTTGTCCACATTTAGCTGCAAAGTGTTTTCACTCAGCCATTGATTTCTAGCAAACAATTGAGTAAGCTGTTCAGCCTCCGGGGCTCAATTGGATCAAATGAGCAGTAGAGCTGGATGTCATCAGCAAAAATGTGGTAAGAAACAATAACAACAAATGAAAGCGGTTGCAACTTGGTCAAGAGCCACCCAATCTGTAAATTCTGCAATGCCATAGTCAAGTACTTGGGCAATATTAAAATGTATCCTTAATCCTATATATTGTATCGTTGTCATAGTATTGTGATAAGGGCTGGGTATTGAATTTCTGTTCTTTTGAGGTACTCAAAAATATTCTGTAGTACCAAGTATCGAAACATTCTTCGTCTTTTGGTCGCCACTTTCGGAACACACAAGTGTATGTTGATTTTTTGAAGGAAAACTGATAAGTGCTAAAGGCAGAAAATCATTAAGTTGTCACTTGTTAGCAAGTGTTATTTTGCACTGAAAATCATTTGTCATTACGTTTCTGTAGGAAATCAGCTTGCAGTGGAAACGTATCAAAGCTGGACATTTTAGTGGAGTTTGTAATACGTGTAATGTCATTTTATTTTTGTTAAAATTGATCTTATGAAAGTGGCATCGAAAAAGTATTGTTAAGGAACCAGTATCAAGTAAAGCCATCAGTATCATTGATACCGTTATCGGAAAAATGTTCAATCGAAACCCAGGCCTAATGCCTATAGGCCTTTCTTGCACAACACACACAAATACATATCTTGGTTCCAAGTCTACAAGGGTACAACAGTAAATTAATTTGAAAACATTGGATCTGCTTCTCAGGCATTATTGTACGACATCAGCGTTTACAAAAAGTTGCAAATTAGTCATTCAGACGAAGGAGCAGAACAAGCTCCAACTGACGTAGGATGCTTTCATACTTGTGTGCCCAAGTTTATTCCACTTCTCACTACAGTCTCACACACAATTTCGAAGTCAAGCATTCTCTTTCTAACAGTCTTGCCTGTTTGTCTTTTTACTTTGTCATATGTCTAAATGAGAAGGACAGCCTTCCCCACTGCGACCCTACTGTGACCCCACTGTTTGGGGTCTACACGATTTTCTTTACAAAAAAGCTAAAAGACATATCAATGACGACATGTGGCTCATACTCACTTTCTCTCCAAATATATGAGTTGTATGAACCTCCACAAACCCGTGTCTCTAGTGGACCTTACAGGAGTAGGACCGACAGACAGATGGGTCATGTGACTGTAGGTTTCTGGTTATGAGTAATGTATAGATGCAAGATAAGACTTGACATATTAAGGCTTTTTTAAGCCTTTATTCATTTGTATACAGGTGTTCACAGAGCAGTACAGTATAATAGCTTTAGCACAAGATATTATACAGCCATCCATCTATGTTGCAAGTATGATGCCATTTTAAGGAGCCGGTAAAACAGAGAAAGAAATTGTGGGAAAGTGTAAAAATAAAAAAAATGTATTGTCAGGTCACTTAAACACTAATAGAAAGTCTGCAAACCCCCCTTTCCTATGAAAGTCTGTAGCTACAACTTCCGATGTCATTTTATGACAGGAAAACACAGGAAGTTTGAATTAAAGTGTGTGTTAGATGGAGGGGCATCCTATATGTCATGGGCTGGTAAAAATGACACCCGAGTCACTAAATAATAATGATTTATGTACGAGTTCAAATATTTACACCATAGAAGTGACTCGTTAAATGAGTAAGAAGGAAACGACCTTAATGTGAAGTATTATTAACGTACATGAGTTAAATACAGAGGGGTTTGTTTAAACACTGTGGCCGTCAATACACTTTAAAGGAATAGCATCACGAACAGAGCATTGACATGAGAATGCTCGAGAATTTCCGCATGTTTCCTCATTGGTGCTAGCTTAACCCACACATGTACTCGTAATAAATGTCGAAAACATTGATGAATTAAACTAAGGCTACAGCATCCATACACGATGTTCTGTCAACCATAAATATGACGTTTGAAACCCTCGTGTGTCAGAGATGTTACCTGAACCGTATTTGACGTCGTGAGAATGAAGCCGGACATTGTGCTTCGTGTTGAGCAGCTTGACGAGAGACCCGCAAGTGACGTCGTTGCCCTCCGTGTCTGTCCCTCCGCACACGGCGCACACCAGCACGAGCAGGAGAGCCTCGAGCAGAGCCCGCATCGCGACCACCTTCTCCATCTTTGTTGTCGGATCCCACTGGCGCTCGGTGACTGGAGGTCGCCTTCGATCGAGAGCAAACCGTGTCAGCCAATCAGAGGCCGCCAGCTCACAGCGGCGAGAGAGTGCGTGGACGAGTGTGAAGACAGCAGCTGGGCTTCTGTCACTGACAGCTTCAAACTGCAACTTATTACCACATCATTTAAATGCGTTTTGAATATAAGACGATTAAACTGTGAAAAAAATTCATAGAAACTAAAGTAAATTGATAAGCGTGATGTTGGATAAAATAATTACAAACACGTCTTGGATGGTTATTGTAAGGAAATGACAACTTTACTGTAATCAATCATCTAGATTTAACACACATTTCAAATGGTCACTTGATTAACTGATAATCTTTCATATTTAATTCATATTAAATAATCCTATTCTTGCATTGCATTCACTGACTGCAACACAAGGCCGAGGTCACAAAGCCTCACACACACAGAAAGATTAAACAACCCCAGACTCCCAGCAAATATGTGGACACCTGTTTGAAAACTCCCACTGAAAGACACAACAGTCCAGTAAGTTGCTGGGAACAAACTCTCTCTCTAGAAGTCAACAACTTTGGTAAGTTTCCACTACGATCACGTGCGACCGGCCATCTTAGAATCAAGTGTTTACAGTTACTGACCAATCCTACATGTACATTTGACTAGAGGCGTTAACCTGAATATTCTACTATAAAGATCCACCATTTTGTCTGATCTTTGCGTTCTGGCATTCGAAGACGTCTGCGATAGATCTCTCTGCTTGCTAGCGCCCGTGTTCACGTAAGTTTGTCTCTGACTTTTGCATAATTCACTAAACGAGCATTTTTCTTAAACTCATCCATGTGTCTGTCCTTCATTCCACCACCACGTACGAGGCTGGGGAGGGGTCGGTTCATCGGAACATAAAAACCCCTAACATTATTGATCAATGAAAGAACGCACACACAAATAAAACCGAGATAAACCAAGTAAAATAAAACACAGAGTAGTGGTGCAATGTTACTTGAGGACGAACTCTATCATACAAGTCAGTCATCAAAACTGTGGAGACAACATAGTGACAAACATAGCCCCCCCAAGATAATTAAGAAAAAGCCTGCACAAATAAATAGGGCCAAAATATAGATTTAAGTGTGGCCCCAACAACATGTATGTTTAACAAACAGATTGTGAAAAAAAAAATCAGTTCATAAGGCTTAATTTATCCTATTTATCAGCATGTTTGTTCTCCTTCGCCAAACAGTCCCACCAATGAACCCTCCTGTCGCCCCTTCATTGTTTACACCCCAAATGTCAAAATGGCGCCCCGCCACTCCATATGGTTTTCAGGCATCTAGGGGTCTGTCACCTTGACCCAGAGGCAACACAAAGGATACTTGAAACACATTTGTTTTCGGGCCACCTGATCACCTTTTCCTTAGAGGTAACACAAGGGTTAGCTTACCGTCCACATCAGTTTCACTGTTTTTAGAAGTTTCTGTATAATTGTTGACATCCAAAATATGTGTCTTATTTGAACTTAAACGCTGATATGTTTATAAATCACAATATAAACGACAATATTAATTTACTTTAATTTTGAGCCAACCATCCAGGGGGATAGATAAAATGATGCAATTGTTTAGATATTTTCGAAACATATTTAAAACCAACAATATACAATTATATTTATATATATATATATATATATATATATATATATATATATATATAATATTTATGTGAATTTGTTGGTGTAAGCATACTTTTTGCCCAATCTATAAAATACTGTAACATAATATAAACCTAACCTAACTCCAATTGCTCAAATATAAAATGTTGAACATTAGATGATTAGGTGATTTTTTTTTAACCATGTGATATGCATGATAGAGCAGTGCATCCTACCTTTTCATTAGAATGAAATGTCTTAAAAAATACCACAAAATGTATAATTTGTCTTTGTATTGGCTTAAAACATTTTTTTTTAGAGTTCATTACTTCATTACAATATGAAACTTAAATGGTTGGAAATGAAGGAACGAGTTTTGCTTTTAATGTGTTTTCTACAAATTTCCAGTTTACTAATAACTTATTCCTTTACCAGTTTGTTCAAAGCTGTTCTACATGGTCATGCACTATAGTTAGTAACTGAGTTCATTTAGCTTTTCTCCTTTTTTTCTTTACCTAGAGAGAAATATACATAGAAATATTGTATCATATCCTGTGGTTCATTGAAGATAAAAAAAAGCTGTGTATGGTGAGGTTGCATAGCCTTATTACAGATGTCATAAAAATAAACAATATATTGGTAATTGGTATGGTAGCAGCTATTTACATTTTGTTTTGATAACTTTTATAAATAAAAAAAAATACAGACGTTTTGAAACATGTAAAGGTTGCTGATAGATTATAAATTAAAGGAGTTTTATGTTTTTTATCTCCAAAAATCTTTGTCCTCTACTTAGACTCGGAGTGGGCGTGGCTAAAGTGGGCGGAACTACGTGCCGAGCTCCAGGTGGTAGTCAGGGATACTTACGCTGAACAGGTTAGATGGGTTTCGACAAGGGAGCTTTCATCCTGCTTATTTACCTGAATGAGCAGCACCCACAGCTAACATAAACTTCTACTGACGAGACATTGTTCTTTTTTGGTAAGTACAGTCTTATTATCACAACCAACGGTAGTTAGAGTTGCTTCAAATGTCTTATAATGCATCTTACACTGTCTTCTAGCCTTGGTGTTTTCTTCTTAAAAGAACCACGTCATAGTAAAACGTATTAATGTCGGATTGTAAATCTTAAATGTATATATTTTCAGCATTGAACTCTAAACTTTAAAGAGGGTTTAATGGCGATAAAGATTCAACAAACAAGACACTTTTTGTTTAACAAGTTATTGTTCCCCTTTATTCATAACAGACAGATCTAGGGTCAGTCCAGTAATTCAAGCAAATGCGCAAAAGTATGCACTAACTGTTTCAACAGATGTATGGTCCCAATAAACAAACGTTAAAATATAAATTAAATGATCTCTAAAAATGGCAAGCGAAGTGAAAATAGCAAATATTGACTCCCTTTTGACACTTTATTGACACTTTTCAAAATGGCAAAGACTGACAACCTTTTTTGATCACAGAAATTATTACAGTAACTCGTTTTTATAACTCTCTAAGTTACTGACTTCAATAACCCGGCATAGATGTACATATCTGTGGATGTAGCTAAGTTTTCATGGTCTACATTTTACTAAAGCTGATGTGCATGTTGTTAAGAAATATGGTACAAGATATGAACTTATATTATGTCAGGATTATCAGTATTTTATTCCAAGAAAATTGGTGCATGATACTTACAGAATTATAGAATTGACAATAATACTTTCACTAAGATGGTGCAGACTTCCACCAAGGAGGAGTGATGTGTTGATGAGTTTAGTTGTATGCTATGTTTTTTTTAAGTTTTCAGGTATGTTGCTTTAAGCAGCTAGGTGTGTTAGCAGAAACTCATAGAAGCCCTAAGAGATGATGAAAAATCCTTCAAAGCCAGCCATATGAAACTGCAGAAGAATATCAAAAGAAATGAATCAATTCATTGACCCACTATAAATCTTTCCTCTACATTTGGATTACAACACGTTTTAAGTTATTTTGAATGTTCTCTATTGTTGTTGTTTTTTCAGGGACTAGATACAGATGTCGGCTGGATTTTCTGGAAGCGTCCATCGAAATGACATGGATTCAGAATTCCCATACTATGATCAAGTTCCCCTGGGATCCTCATGGCAGGATCAAAGTTTCCCTCCTCCACCCCCACCACTCTTTGCTGGAGTATCATCACAAAGCTTGGAACCTCTACCCCCTCCACCTTTGCCTGTACAACCTGCAGTGGGACTCAATGGGCACTACCCACCCACAGAAGCTCTGTCACATGACAACATGGCTGAGCCCCAATCCGATCCCATGGATATAAAACCAGTTCATCGCTTTATTCCTGACTCTGTCAAGAACTTTTTTAGCGGGAACAGTTTTCGTTCCAGCAAGAAGAGCTGGCCGTATACCCCTCCTTCCTCAACGGTATCATCTAAAAAAAATCTTACAACGAGAGGGGTTCCTTGTTCCCCACCAAACTCAGCTCCTCCATCTCCAGCCCCTCAAAGCTCTTCTGGTCGTAGCTATTCTTCCCGAAAGGAGAAAGATGCTGTGGCACTGGGGGAAGAAGCTTTTGAGTCCGTGTCAATGATACCTACGAACTATTCAAGCCAAACCTATCAGGAGCGAGTGGAGGAGTACCAGATGCGTTATGCCTACATGAAGTCTTGGGCTGGATTGTTGCGAATCCTGGGCGCTGTGCAGCTGCTGCTGGGAGCTGCTGTTTTTGCTTGTGTGTGTGCTTATGTCCACAAAGACAACGAGTGGTTTAATATGTACGGATACTCCCAACCACAAATATATGGCGGGCTGGGTGGTGGCGCAGGAGCTTACGGTGCCGGAAGTTACTACACAGGCCCTAAAACCCCATTTGTACTTGTGGTGGCTGGTCTTGCGTGGATAGTGACTATCATTCTAGTGGTGCTGGGCATGACCCTTTACTACCGTGCTATACTTCTAGACTCCTCCTGGTGGCCTCTGACCGAGTGTGTGATCAACCTCATTTTGGCAGCGTTGTATTGTGGTGCTGGTGCAGTGTATGTGAGAGACACCACTCGGGGAGGGATGTGCAACATGCCAGTATTTAATAACGGAGTCAACGGGGCTTTTTGTCGTACTGAAGCAGGCCAGACTGCAGCCATTGTCTTCCTCTTCTTCAACATGGTGCTGTACTTCATAAGTGCTGCTGTTAGCTTGAAGCTGTGGAGGCATGAAGCTGCAAGGATGAGGAAGAAAGGCCTTGATCAGGAGGTGGGAGAATCATACACATTCTATTTTACCTTTCCAGAACAATTCGATTTTAACAATTATTTCTTTTTTTTTCTGACCATAGGTGGCTACGTTGTCAACATCAGTTCCTCTTTCTGTCGTGAGTATATGGTATATACTTCAGTATATCATGTCACAGGTTGAACTAACCAATCTGCTCTCTTTAATAGCTTGATGGGGGCTCCAAGGTGTCAGAGTGTACAACGCTTCCTACACGCTTTCCAGACATCATGGATATGCCCACTAACAATAGAGAGATTCAAATGCTTGAGCCTGAGATACTTCGGGGCCACATACCCGCCGGACACATCCCAAAACCGGTCATCATTGCTGATTACGTTGCGTAAGTACTACATTTTTTCAATAACCTTTTTTAAGCGCTTGAAAATCTTTTTGTTTCAAAACCTGGATAAAAAAAATGTGCAGACCACTGGTTTATTGACAGGTTTTACACATCCTTTGTCAATTTTTTCTCTGTCATACATTGGTGTCAAACTCAATCATGAGGCCAAAGGTCTGGTGTCTAGTTTTTGGTAGACGTTAAACTTGAAAAAATGGGTGTATTAAATGCTTGCAGCCCCAAAAAAACGACTGTCATTCTCACAGGAAATACCCACGCATCAACTCAGAGGAGGAGAAAGAACGATACAAGGCAGTGTTCAATGACCAGTATGCCGAGTACAAGGAGCTTCATGCGGAAGTTGAGGCGATGGCCAAAAGATTTGAGGAGATGGATGAAATGATGCAGGGCCTGGCATCCAGACCTTCCAGCCAAATGGTGCGTTTTGTTCTCACCCCTTGTCTCTCAGACAATAATCTAATGTATTCATTTCTAAAGATCTTAAAGGTTGATTTTTAAGAAAACTTTTAATAAATATTCATGTCTTTTCCATCACAATAGTTCAGAATTATCCTTTTGTCTTTCAGGAAGTGGAGCGCATCAATAACATTTTGGTGGAATATAAGAAGAAGAAAAATGTAAGTACAATTTGATTCAAATTATGTCAAAAAATTTGTTCAACTACAAACTCAAATTCTCATCATTCATTCTTTGAATTTTAACAGTAAACAAACAACTTTTTTGTTTAAAAGAGTAAAGATTGCATTTTACAAAATCTTTCACGGTATTTCCTTTTACCAGAGAGATTTTCACCTGTTTTCCAAACATTTTATTTTAGGTAGAACTTTATTGATCCCTCAGGAGGTCTCTTTTGGGAAATTGTTTGTTTTTACACAAGTACCTGTACTGTAGGTTAACTTAAAGAGAACATGTTCGTAAGAGGCTACGACTTGTATAATAATTCATCATATTAGTGGTTTCTCCATTATTTTGGAAGACTTTAGATGGTAAAAGATAATGTGTGTCATTAGTTGTTTTCTTAAATATTCAGTTGGTGCGCTAGCTTCCGCCTTTCTGTCTTTGACGGAACAGAATGGGAAAAGAATGCATGAGGAGGTCGTTTTTGTTAACATATCTCTACAATTAAACAAAAATGGCAGAATACCAGTTCCCTATTAAATAAAACGTATTTACTGTTACACAAATTCATCAACAACGTACACAAAGAGGTTTTGCATGAATTATCATGAGTACATGTTGCTGGCTTGTTGACTAATTCTGATGTCAGGTTGTTATCAACCATGCTATAATTTTTACCACTATTTAATATCCTATGTGAATTCTTTTTCTTAGTGAACGAGGGAATGGAACTTGTTAACAGTAATAATCATTTATTATGATAATTATGATATAGTCTGTATCTTTTAAACTACCAATTCTTGCAGAGGTACTAGTATGACTCTTTGTCCTAAATATATATAAACTATAAACTCTTGTTTTTGGTTTTATTGACATATTGTACTTTTTCCCATAAGACCACAGTTATCTCAACTTTTACGGATCCAGGTTTTTCCAGCTCAACCAGAGCCCTACCCACTTCTGACATGTTGACAAACTGGTCTCTGTCTGTTGAGTCCTATCAGTCTCTGAGAATGTTAGAGGATTGATTCAAATATGACTCTGGCCCAGCCAGAAAATGGCTTATATAGGTCAAACAGTAAAGGGCTTAATCCTGGTCATGGGCTTGTTATAAAATGTTCTATAAATCTTAAATTTATATGATAAGAAATCTGCCCTCTGCCTGGCTCATTTATGTGTTCTCGACCCCTGAATATGCCACAAACCCTTACTATCATGTAGTATAAATGTACAGGAGATCACCTACAGGATAAGGCCTATTCCAATTGTTTGTTTTCTATATAACCTTTTTGTTCTTCTCTCAACAGGATCCAACATATTTGGAGAAAAGAGAAAGATGTGAATACCTTAAGAAGAAACTATCTTACATAAAACAAAAGATTCATGAGTATAACAGTGACAAAGACTTGAACGAGGATAAATAAAGGAAAGATGTGTGAAAGTATAGAAGGGTGATTTTTTTTCCCCCTGGAAGTGAGGTTTACAGTCTAAATGAAGAATCAAGACTGGAGCATTAATAGTTATTAGCACACCATACAAAGCTAGATGCTAGTTTGAAATAATAATTGTTTGTTGTAGAATAATTAAAAAAATAAGCAGCAGTTACAGAACTAATAGTCAAGCGTTGTATGTAAATAGATAGCTGTTCGATCTTTACAATGTATCTTTCAACTGATATCCATAGTTGATACATGTTTTTTGATCTTATATGTTTTTGAGGAAGACATTTTTGTATATTGAAATAAAACATATTTTTTATGTTTTATTTCTGTGTCAGTGTCGATAATATCACACACTCACAAATTGCACATTCAGGGGTATAAATCATAAACAACAAGATGCTGTCTCGCCTGCAGTCAATAAAAATTCTGCAGCGAGAATTCTGACCTGCTCTAGTAGAAGAACTCACATTTCCCCGATCCTTAAAAAACTTCACTGGCTGACAGTTTCTTTCAGGATCAATTTTAAAATGTTGTTTCCTACTTTCAGAGCTAGGCTCCTCCTTAGATCTGTGATCTGATCCAGCCTTACACCCCAGCTCGGGCTCTGAGGTCTGTGGATCAGAATCTTCTGATGGTTCCTGAACACGCTTTTGGACCAGAGGAGAGAAATCCTTCCAGGCTGTTCCTCCTAAGCTTTGGAACGATCTTCCAACCCCTCTGTGTTTGATGGATCTACTGACTCCTTGAAAAAAAACATTAAGACATTTTTATTTGTACAGGCTTTTCCCTGATTTTTTGGGACTCCTGTGTTTGTCTTATGTGTCTTGGCTTTTAAAGCATGTATTTTAGCTGTATATTGTTTTTGATTGTTAAAGCACCTTGTGACCCTGGTCTAGAAAGGCGCTTTACAAATAACCATTACTTACTTACTTACTTACACTTGTCCTCAAGCCATTGCTCTGTTATATTTGCTGTGTGCTTGTCCTGTTGAAAGGTGAATTGTCGACCAAGCTCTGGAGCAGGTTTTCATACAGTATGTTTCTTTACACTGGTCCATTCATGCTTCTCTCTATCCTGACAAGTCTTCCAGTGCCTGTTGCTGAAAATAATTCCCACAGCATGAGGCTGACACCGCCATGCTTTACCCTAGGGATGGTATTAGCAGGTGACAAGCGTTCCCTGGTTGCCTCCAGAAGTGACTCTGGCATTCACTCCAAAGAGTTCTGTTTTAGTTGCATCAGACTAGAACATCTTGTTTGTCATGGATTGGGATCTTCAATCTGTTTCTGAAACAAGGAAGATCACAGCCGTGCAAACCAGCGCGAGGGAGGACAACAAAACTACTCAGGGAGTACTGTGGTCGGGATATGCTCTGACATCTCCAAACTTCGCCAGAGCATGACAGGGATGCGTGCGGACGTAGCCAAAATTCGTGAAGACTTGGAGAAAATCGCCACCGAGAATGAAAGAGTCCTTTATTAAAAAATTGCTCTCACACGTCCAACATATACAAAATGGACTAGATAATAACTGTCTGTTGACCGGACAAATTGTGATCTACTGTTAATAATGTGTTTAGCAATAGTGAAACAAGCGCTGATTTAAGATATGATTATATCCATGATTTCATTTCTTTACCACTACTTCTACCACTATTTTAAAGTAAATGGGGACTGGACTATCTAGATAAGCTTTTGCTTCTCCCGCTGTTCCCTTTCGGGACATGCATGTAATATGTGAACTACGATGAAATGTGATGTTGATGATCTAAACTGTCATGCCCGAAATAAACAATATTCATTAATTCATGCAGTGTACTGCTGTGACACTACAAGATGTTGTTGAGTCAGACAATTGGCTTTGGCTAACTAACCTCCAGAGCACAGGGCCGTGTTAGCTTCAGGATGTCGAAAATCAGATGAAAATATTCAGTCAGAGCTGCCATCATGGTAATCAGGGGCCAGAGTCTGGAGAAGCCTTGACTTCTTGATCAGGTTCAAGGGTTCCGAGGTTCTTTTACATCTCCTGATGTGGAACAGAGAAGATGGCTTGAACAGTCGCAGTCTAAAGGAATAAATAAATAGGCTTGATGTGCATAGACAATGGAATGATGAGAATCTAGTTGAAGAGGTGGGTGAAGTTGTGAGAAAAATGCAGTTGGACCAGCGTTATTAGTAGTTCTAGCAGATAAATCCAGTTTCCAGATCCTGGATTATAACCTCTTCCTGGGGCAGTCCAAAGGGTTTGTACTGTTTTTGCTCTCCTTACAATACTGACAGAAAGAAAAAAAATGTTAGTCCAGAAATGTAACAGTAATTTAATTAAAATTAAAAAAGACTGATTGCGTGAACAAAGAAAACCCAGCGATCCAATGTACATGATTTATATAAAATATATTTAATGATATACAACTGAGATGAACTGGATAGGAAAATTACAGCTTTGATGGAGTCTACTGACTCCTTCAAGAAACATTTTATCGACGTTTTTATTTGTTCAGGCTTTTCCTTGATTTTCTGGAACTCCTGTTGTGTTATCAGTTTTATCTTGACCTTTAAAGTATATACTTTATTGAATGTTTGTTTAAGCGCTTTGTGACCCTGGTCTGGAAAAGCGCTTTACAAATAAAAATTACTTACTTACTTACTTACTTAAGTATCAAGCATATTATTGGAAAGAAATCTAAAATGTGTATATATATATACCTGTATATGTATATATATATATAAATAAAACGTTTTAATTGAATTAAATATACACATTTATAGAAGTGTAGCTGCTTGAAACTGGTTAAACGAAGCTACACAAAGGTTTTTATTGTGTTTATTATTTAACAGGTGATCGAAGTGCTGCTCGCGGAGTGAGGAGGAGTAGTATTTGAGACATACAGGTTAGTCAGGTATCACCTTGGAGTGGGTGGGGTTCAGGGAAGAACACCTTTGTCCGTGTGCATCCGCGTGCGCAAACAAGGTTCTCGCGTCAGTCGGGATCACATCGATCGAGCAACAGGTAAGGTTAGATCAATATTGCTTGCATTAGGATGTAATTCATGCGCGTGTTTCTAGACAGTTGGTTTTGATGGAGGATTTAAAGTTGGATTTCTAACAACATGTGTTCAATTAATCATCGTCAGGCGAGTGAGCTCAGCAGACAGGTAGACACGGTGAACCCTGAAGCTGTGTGTGAGTGTCAGATATATTTACCAATAGTTTTGAGGCCAGTGTTTGAGGTGAGTCCAATGATCTTTGACTTCTCTAGCGCTTTGTTTCGCCACAAACAAACGGTTTATTTTGGATCAGTGCTCGTGCTCGTGTTACCGAGGAGTAACATGTTCTCAGAAGTATAAATGTCTAAAGATTTTTTTTAATGCAAAACGTTGGATACGTTTGACGACATTTCCCCAACTTAAATTGGGTGTTTCTGGCCCACCTGTTACTGCCCAGCATTTTACATTTAATTCTTCTTCGATGACACCCTGGTGGCAGGACTGCTGCCACTTCCTCCAGCACACAAAATAATTCGAGTTGTGAATAAATTACATCATTGTGAAACAACCTTTCTATGTATTTTAGATTCTCTAGTGTCACCTGACAAATACGTCTACCCATACTCGGGTACTATATACAATTCTCTTTTCATTACCTTTAAAAAAAAGGCTAACTAACTGTACATGTGTTTTTGTTTGTATTCTGACATTTATATCATAAATACTACATCTTTTCTTTTAAAGAATGGTCCAGGAAATCACCATACTTGCACAATGGCCAAGAAAACCGATTTAGTGGCTTTGTCTGACTTTAAAAATGTGAATTTCTCCTAGGAGGACTTAGATACTCGGTTCCTACAGCTTACAGTTGGATTATGCATGAATTGAAGTGTTAGGCCAAACAAGAGTAGGCGCTCGACGCCCAAGTAAACTTTAGCCTCTTCTGTGATGTGTGAATCAAGCATTGCTTAAATTTGACATGAAAAAACCCAACCTCTTTTGCAAAGGTTGTTTTGACAGACATTCAGCTATTTGACTATATAAAGAAAATGCACATAGTGTTTATGTATAGTGTTAACATCTTTACGATTAACACAAAAACAAGATGGAGATGTTATTGGAACGTCGCTCGGATGTAAAAATTCTTGTTTTTGATTGTTCAACATGTTATTTATGCGGTACATTTGCTGCATAACAAGTTAAACACACCTAGATGTTAGCATGCCAGCAAATGGCAAACCGAAAGGACTCCAGAGGTGGCGGCTCTGCTGAAGGCCACATTACTCAATGGTTTTACTATAATCCTCCTGTATACTTCTAGGAAGATGGCAATGTGACCTCAGGGCCCGGCCGACCTATTGCCTTAGTTTTCTCTTCATGTAAACATGTTTTTTTTTAAACTTTTTGCAGATTTTCCTGGAGTCTACATCATTGCTGAGAATTGTGTTTGAGTTCGGAGTTAAACATGCCGACCAAAAAATACAATGGAAGTGGAAGCAAACCGTAAGTAAACTGCTAACTCGGCTTTTCTTCAATTGTGATTTTGACATTCAACAATCTTTAGCTACTTTGAAGTCTGGCTTCTGACCATTAACAAAGTATTTGCCAACATATGCTTGACCTAAACCGCTTAGAATTAAGAATATTCATTCGTCAACACAGATGGTACTTCTCTTCTCTCTTTTTCATATGTCCTAGAGTTGCTTTCAATTCTAATCAGTTCACTGTCAACAATTTACTAATGCATGATTTCTGATATTTGTTGGTGTTTTAGTCCACATGGTGAACACAATTTATACACCAAGAAGGAAAAAAATATTAGACTCATTACAAACGGACAAAATATCTTACCATGGTGGAAAGTATTTTTCTATATTTCAAATTATTCTCAAGAAACAACCTTATAGTGTGCACTTCAATTTTAGAGCGATTTCATTCAGAACTAAATTCCATTATTTGGAAAATCTAAACGGGAAAAGAAAAAGGATTTTAAAAAAACATCAGTTTTTACCCTCTTGCCTGTAAAAACGATCACTCACTTCAGAATCTCTTTATTGTCATTGCACATATTACAACGAAATCTAGAGTGCCTCATACAGACGGTGCAAATTACCCAACTTATTTCAAGTAAAAAATAATGCTAATGCCTATTGTAATTGGGTCCTCCTCTCCTCCACAGTCACAGCAGCAGGCACAGACATAGTGAGAGGATGTCTAATCCTGCCTTCTCCTACTACCCTGGAGATCACATGCTGCACTTTTATCGCTGGACCTCCCCTCCAGGAGTCATGAAGATTCTGTGCATTATAATCATCATAATGTGTGTGGCCATCTTTGCATGTGTGGCCTCCACATTGGTGTGGGACTACGACATGAGCATGATGGGTCTTGGAGGTGGCACTGGACTGATGCCAGGGTACAGTTCCTCATATGGCGGTGGCTCATATGGCGGCACTTATGGAGGCACTTATGGCGGCAGCTATGGAAGTGGAATAGGTGGCAGCGGCACTGGCAGCGGCAGCTACGGATATGGAGGAGGCACACAGATGGATCCTAAAGCAGGGAAAGGCTTCATCATCGCAATTTCTGCCATAACCTTCATTGCTGTGCTCGTGATTTTCATCTTGGTGGTTTCCAGACAAAAGTCGTCCCGCTCACCAAAGTTCTTCCTCGCAGCCATTGTCATTTGTGCCATCTTGGCCTTTTTAATGATTATAGCTACCATTGTGTACCTGGTGGCAGTGAATCCCACTGCTCAGTCATCTGGATCTATGGCCTACAATCAAATTCGTCACCTCTGTGCCCAGTACCAGAACCAAAACCAGGTCCAGGTCCAGGGGATCTTCCTCAACCAGTATCTCTACCATTATTGTGTGGTGGAGCCACAAGAGGTTGGTATTGTTCTCTCTTTTTAATGTTGTCTGATAATGAAATGTCTTTTTATACCCTTAAAGTTTAAATAAATATATTTAAATGTGAAAATAACCCCTATTTTAAACAATGTCCTGATATTAATGCATAGACTTTTGAGTTACTGGATGGAGTACTTAATCTGAATAGTATTTTTTAGTTTTTTCTTCTGTGCTTGTCACAGTTTTTCCTTCAAAACATCAGGGTCATTGACAAAAGTGAAGAAGAAAAAGGAGAGTTGTCAGAATTAAGGGATGCCACCTTTTATCCACAAAATGTCAACATGAACCCTCAGGATATGCATGAGGAATCAGCAAAGCATCAGAAACGCAACCTATATATAATGGTATCACAGTCATTTCTATAGTGTCTCATTTCAGGGCTTAACTTTTAGTTTCAAACACCATTCATCTTGGTCAGTAGCTTTCCCATTATGGCTGTAAATCTGTTTTCTCCATACCAATATTGTATTTTTCTTTAACCTCAATCAATGTTGCAGGACGCCTTGGCTGTGGATAGATGATGAACTTAGCTAGAGTTTAAGTGCTCTGCAGCCATGTTGGGGTGAAAAGCTTTGAACTAATTTCATCCTGCTAGTTAGTTAGTTCAGATGGTAAGGGAGGCGGATTGTCAGTCTTGGCAGGGTATGACATATAGTCTATTGCACACAGCTAGAACCTTGGCCGTGATAGTTGCTGAGTATCACAGTGCACCTGCAGTCATGAGGTCTCTTTAGCTGTCCAGCATAGTGAAGAATGTGCTTCCGCACCAGGACGGGAGAGGGAAGTCTAGGCCCCTTTAGTCCCAGTTTATTGAGGTTTGGAAGATGGATGGAACGATAAAATGGAGAAATTTACAAAAAACAACCGTATGTGATGAGGTCGAAGCTCATTAAACAACCCATTCTGTTTTAATTCATTTTCCAATGACGAATGTTTCGTCATCCATTTTTTTTTTCTCCAAGGTTGGTTCATGTAATCATCAATGAAGTTTGAAAGCATCAATCTGTTCTGAATTTAATCTTTTGCAAGACCTTCTACGATGTTTCCTGTCTGTCAAAGAATGCCATTAACTCTGTGTCCTCTCGTCAAGGCCATCGCTATTGTCCTGGGCTTCCTGGTGTTCGTGGGGTTGATCATCCTACTGGTGTTTGCTGTCAAGACTCGATCCAACATCCGTCGCTGGGGTGGAGAAAACATTCTGTGGGAGGAAGTGAAGGTGATCAGTGACCCGCGTCACAGTGTTGGAGAGTGGGTGAGTGTGCAAGACTAGTTGAACGGGTCAAACGGGGACTTATTCAAAGAATTTGAAAGTAGTTTTTCAAATGATACTTAAATTATTTATAATTAAATGTAAGCGATAAAATAGTTGAAATGTAAATTACCTTACATTTATCAATGATACTCATCAGCAGTCAAAACTATTTGATTTGGTACACTGTCATCACTGAGTTTCAGTGAACGATGACGTGTCAACAAATGCAGTTTCACCTGCAGTTTCTGGGTGTGGCCTCATGACCTGCCACATCACCAAGATGAAGAAAATCATCAAAGTTGTAACATAAACGGTCTGAAATGGAAAAATAACTCTCTGTGTCTAATCAGAGTTGAAGAAAACGGCACGAATAAAAGTGTCAATAGCCTTTCTGGTGCTCCTGATCGAACTTTTCTAGTGTTGAGCTGTTTATGCGGGAGCTGAGAGACTCTGTCAGAACAATAGGTGAAGCTACCGAACTGGTTCTACCTGGAGAATGGAGACGAAGTGAATATTTACACTTCAGAAGAAAGTGGGTCATTGAAGCGAATGAGACTTCCCCAAGAAGCACAGTAAAGCTGTAAGTGTGTGTAACGTCTCTCCTGCTCCAGGTCAACAACGTGTCGGGTGAACCAGAGGTGATGCTTAACGACTATAACCCTAAAGTTGGGAATTCCATGGACTATCTGGAAAAGCTTGACAACAACAGACCAATTTATCTGCCAGGGTAAGACATACTTTGCTGTGGCATTTCTTTTATTTCCAATGACAGACGTGTTGAATAAGACTTAACATTCTAGAGCTGCAGGAATAATGTATTTAAGGACTACTAGTTATTCTATTGATGTTGATTAATTAATAGTTACAAATTACTTCCCATGATGTGATTTGAAATGTTATAGAAATTATTCAGAGTTAGTTCAAGTTTCACTTTAATCTGATCTTAACTTCAAGTTTATTATTAACCCGCGTGTTGCCTCTGAGTCAAGGTGACCCAATGGCCCGAAAATAAATATGTTTGAGGTATCCCTTGTATTGTCTCTGGGTCAAGGTGAACGACCTCCCTGGTTTCCAGAAATACATATGCAGTGGTGGAGGTTGTTCACCTTGACCCGAAGCAACACGAGCGATAAGCACGCAAGCACAAACACACATTGAACATGAGCAGTCATCTCTTCTTCATTCACATAAGCGTGAAGCCACGTAACGGGCATCTGGCAAATCCCGGTTATAATTTGTATCAACTCCCAAACACAAAAATGTGTATTAACACGAAGACATTCCCTGTGCCAGTGACTCGGACATCAACAGTTCTCTGGATGGAATAAGAGGCAAATCAAAGGATTACGGTGGTGCAGATTCTGGAGATGAGTTGGAGGAAGTGGATTTCAGCGGGTGAGTTTTTCAGACATCATTTTATGATAAACTGGGGACATTTCTAACAAATGTGTGATTCTGCAGCTCATTTCCCTCCATTTTGGATGAGCAAGAGCGGTTGAACTACAAGCTGGAGTTTGACAACGACCACTATGAATACAAGGGTCTTCAAGCGGAGTTGGACAACATTAACCACAAACTCGAAGACATGAACCACAAACTTGACCGACACCAGGAAGGCAGTCCATTGTACCATGTAAGTTCGTTTTTTGGTGGTTTATTTTGAAAGAAATGAACACAACATATTTGCTGATTAATCTTTTAATAAGCTCTATAGAGAAAATGTAGAAAAGTGTATGTTGTTCCAGAATTCGAGTTTAAATAACATATTGATTCCAAGTGTATAATGTATGTTGTGAACCTGATCTCATTTAATTGTCTTAAAATATGCTTTAATAAAAGTGATAGATGGATGGATAAAACTTTATTGATTATTGTTAAAATCTCACTGTTAATTTAATGTTTATGTTTAAATGTATTATTCAAATTCCATGTTATTATTTATCTAAGAAACCATATTGATGTCTTTTGAAAACCAATCTCAAGACTTGTCAATTGGTTAAGTGTAACTTATCTTAAACAATTAATGTTTTTTTTGTTAGACCAGTAATGTCCATACTGTCCAACATCACTATCATGTGAACTGAAACATGTCACTCACGTGCTATTGATACTCTTTTCTAACAGGAGTTGATGGAAGAGTACACCAGGCTAAGGAACCTAAAAAAGGTAAACGGAAAACGTAAATGCTTGTATTTAATGCAACCTGCTTAATTTCGCCTTTGTTTTGTTGTTTCCACAGACATCCGACTACCAGACCAAGAAAAGACGTTGTAAATATCTGAAGATCAAACTGTCTCACATCAAGGGTAAAATCAGTGAATATGATCGTCGACTGTGAACTCTCAACTGAAAAATGTTCACACAATTTTTCTGGAGTTGATATCAAATTTAATCTTTACATTAGAGAACCTTTTTTTTAAAATAATTTTAATCATTGTTGTTTTTAATAGCATGAACATTTAACATTTTTGCTTTTATTTATTTATGGATTTTACAATGACAAGCGTAGATGAAGTGTAAATCGGAAGGATCATCCTTGCTACTGTGCAACAGCTTAATTCAGCTTTTATGAAGTTATTTTTGAAGCTTTTTAAATGTGATTTTACTATTCATTTTCCTTAAATGCTTTGGGTTTTTGCCTTGCAATGTGTAAATACAACCTGATGTTTGTTGTGAAAGTGTCTATTAAAAACATGAATTACTCTTTTCTAATCTTGCTCTTTTAATTGCTGATGGATCAGCTGGTTATCACGTGTTTAGCAGCAACAATATGTTTTTTACTAATTGCAAAAATAAACTCATTCTAATTTCAACTTTACAAAATAAAGTTATTTAAATGTTAAATATTTAGGTTCATGGACCGCTTGATATTCTTTTGGTAAAATCTATTTTTCAGTTGGCTCTACTGTTCTAGAACAGAGTTTAGGCCTTAACTTGGATGACAGATATTTCTGGAGCGCCCTCTAGTAGTGGTCCCCAGTATACCCAACATAACGAAACTACAAGGACCCGAATATTTACTATCTAGTATACTGGATTAAATAAGTTAAACATGATAGGTACATTTAATAAGATTTGTAAAAAAAAAACAAAAAAAACTCAGGTAATAGTCCATGCTGACATGCTAGCATCAGTGTTTATTGAACATCACTGATGAGAATCTGATCCTACACACCCCAAAGACACTCTGCTGCTGGATACACAGGCCAATGCACACGCAATAAAAAGAATGAATCTCCAAAAACATTGTTTTGAAAAGTGTTTAATACTCAGACAATAACAAGTATTACAATGGTTGGAACAGCTTTAATTTGAGTCAATATTGAACATTAATTACTAGGCAGTGTCCAATAGTAACATCAGTTATGCGTTTATAAAAATAACATGTGTGATTGAAAAAAAAGAGTAAAACAAATACTCTCAATAGAAACAAGTTTTAGAACAATACACAACAGGATACATACAGGTTAACTGCCTAATAAACAATGAACAAGGATAAGAATCTTCATTTGTGGTGGTAACTAAGTTAAACAATTTCCCGAAGGAGACCTCCTGAGGGATCAATAAAGTTTTACCTTACCTCTTCAGACATTAACTTCTATAAACAAGCAAAGCCTTCTTTCACATGTGCTAGTATGAGTTTCTTAGTTGGTGTTTTGATTTTGGATGCAGCAGGGACAGCAATGTAAAGAATCATGGATGAAGACATCACAATCCACACAGAACACACTGTGGCACGAAGGGCATCTGAATACCTATCGACAGAAGCAACAGATCCATATTACACTCAGCCCAAATAAATTATTTAAATAATGTTCTTTACACTAAGACACACTTTTAAATGGATTAAGAATGAAAATAATATATATTATGTGGGTCATTTTATTTTCCGTTGAATTACATTGACTAAAACATGTAAAATGTCCTCATGTCTGGAAAATCTCCTACAGAATAACTAACACATTAATTCCAAACATTTTTATTGAATGATCTATAATTTGCTAAGAAAAGGAATCATCATTGCATGTTTCATACACCACCACGTAAGACCTACATGCTGTGGCTATTAATACTAATAATTGTATTTATACAGCACTTTTTTTACCAGTTGTTACAAAGTGCTTTACATAAGAGCAAACAACTTTAGTTATAAATATAAGTGGTTGGCCACAGCATGTTTAAAAGAACTGGGGGAAACACCTTCTAAAAGAGAAGTGGGGATGTGGGAATGAAATTGAGAGCACATGAGGTGGTTTTCATCCTGGATAAAGTCTTTGATAAAACAGGGAGGGTCAGTGGCATAAAATTAGTAAAATAATTAAAAACAGAGAGGCTTGTGTCAATTATCTTATCTAGGGGTGTTATCTGCTGCCTTATTTCTTGGACTCTGGTAATAAAGAATTGCAGTATTTCACAGTCTCTGGGAGTAGCATTTGGGGTGTTGGATTTTTTGGGATTAAAAACATTATCTAAAACCTGAAATAAACTCGTGGGTTGGCTTGGTTGGCTAAAATCACATTAGAAAAATGAGATATTTTTGCTTCTTTGACTGCTGTTTTTTAATGAATTTGTCCGCATTTCTTTGGATACTTCAGACAACCTTTTTCCATTTTCTTTCATTTCTACAACATTCTTTGAGGAGTTGATTTGTACTTTCATTTAGCAAGGGTTGTGGGGATCGGACAAAACACGTTTTTTTTTAATTTGTCCAGGATGGTTTGACAACCGCTGTTAAAATGAGAGAGTAGCTCTTCTGTGTTAGACATTACAGAGACACAGTTTCTTTCGATTTAAAAGTTGAATTAAGTTTATGAGCCAATGTTTTAAGTAGCAAGTTCACACAAACCTATAATAACTTATTTTCTTTTTCTGGAAGATGGGTACATTCTGTTAAGATTAACCACACTATCTGATCCAGCCTTACACCCCAGCTCGGGCTCTGAGGTCTGTGGATCAGAATCTACTGATGGTTCCTCGCACACGGTTCAGGACCAGAGGAGAGAAATCTTTTCAGGCTGTTGCTCCTAAGCTTTGGAACGATCTTCCTCTCTCTTCGCGCTTGATGGAGTCTACTGACTCTTCCAAGAAACATCTTAAGACGTTTTTATTTGTTCAGGCTTTTCCTTGATTTTCTGGAACTCCTGTTGTGTTTTCAGTTTTATCTTGATCTTTAAAATATATACTTTATTGATTATTGTTTTGATTGTTTAAGCGCTTTGTGACCCTGGTCTGGAAAAGCGCTATACAAATAAAAATCACTTACATTTAACAAGACACAGAAAATAGTAATGCTTGTTTATATTTGTAGTTCAGAATCAAATTTTGCAAACCAAAAAAAAAAAGAAATTGTATATTATTTGGGTAAGCACAAGAGCACTAAAAAAAAAAATATATGATCAACCAAATGATATGTTAAGGGGTGAAGATTTGAAGAACGCATGTAGTTTACTCCTGGATGTTTAGATAGAGAGTTCATTATATAAAAAAATCGAAATTTTTACTAATTGTTTCTAAAGGATTGGATTCAGCACTAAATGCATGCATCTTGAAGAAGATCCTTGTCTTATTGAGGTTAATGTGCCTCTTTAAATCAAATAAATTGATGTTTTAAGAAACTCACCGTTTTATCTTTTATTTGTACTTGACATGCTTGACAGAACCTAAAAAATGAATACAAACACAATTTAGTTAAAAATGATGTATAGAAACAAGTGTGAGACATACCCATCATCTTGTTCCTCTAATAAACACTCTGCAAAGGTCATCAGGGGAAATAGATGGTGGAAAGATCGAGCTAGATGAGGAGCTGAGACCAACGTCAAACCTAAATAACAAATGTAGAACGGAGTCATGACGAGTCAAGATTGGATTGATATGTTAGAAAGCGGACATACCACAGACTTTACATTCCACCGGCAGCACACAGTACTTGGCTTGGCACTGCGGACAGAGGTAGCCACTGACAGACAAAATGGGATTTTGGCTGCTCTCTAGTAGACTGTAAAGGAAAGAACAAGGTTTGTGTAAAAAGTCGACAGGAAAACAAGAAAAGACAAAAGTATTGTCCAAGCTCCAAGTTAAGTTGTAGAGTTCCACCAGAGGGGGATGAAGATGCATCCATCTAGCCATCCATCCATCTAATGACACGGTTTGTAAAATGGATGTCAATTTAATTTTCATGAAAGTTGACAGGTGGAACTAGGAAGAGATTATTTAGTTGTGTATAGGATTAACATCTGGTTGAGAGAGTCGTAGCACCAGCTGTTTTTCTCGTTTGCTTCCTCCTAACTCAGCTTGGCAGAGGTCTGTGCTTTGTAGTGAGTGCACCTCTAGTTTGAAATGTTTGGTTTTCATGTGGTGGTGTGTTGAAGAATAAATCATATAATACTGGATCATTTTTATGATCGGTCTTTTGTGTTTCACAGGATTTAATGAATGAAGAGGCTAGTCAAAAAAAAAGATAATTTATTTTTGTATGTTTTATAGTCCCTTTAAATTAAATGTATTAAAATATATAATAAGTGCTGTTGCCCAGGTAATGTTTTTTATTTTTTATTTAAACCACCCAAAACCGCCCACATCCTAATGTTATAAAAAATGGTTATTGTCCATAGCTAACCCCTTCTACATTATAAAGCAAAGCTTTGAAAATCTTTACTTACGACATGCTGAAGGAAGGTTTTGCCTCCTGGTCATTTAAAACGCTGATAGTATGCATCGGGAAACCTGAAGAAATATAGACAGACTGTCAACTTAAAAAGGACACACAGAAAGGCAATGACAATAACACCGACCCAAGCAGTAGGCTGTGATGTGTTACACCAGATAAACGTTTTGGATTTATTAGTGGTTAAGCATCTTGCCCGGGGTAGACACCCCATACACAGAAAGATTCCCAACTCTGTGATTTAATTTACTAGATATTCAAACGACACATTAAAAGAATTTACTCACTGACCCATGCGTATTAAAGAACACTCAGATGCAGCACTGACTGGTGGAGGCTTAACGTGCTGCAGGAGCAGCTCTTTAAAGTGAGCTTCATCCAGGATGATGTGATATGAGCCCCCCGTCTCTTTGGTCAGCGCCGTACACACTCGGACCTCAGCCGATAAACCGATCACCGACACGCGCACCTGGAGAGTCTTCAGACTCTGAAAGAACAGATCAGAGAAGAGCCACATTATATAAATAACAATCATTTAAAGCAAAATTTCATCGACAAACAGTGTAGACACTAAAATAAAGCCACGACCAAGATCCATGTGTTTTAGTTGAAGGGCTAGACTAGGGCAAGAACCAAATGCGATCTGAATCCTAAACCTGCTGATAATATGACTGTGGATATAGTGAAAGATAATATTTATGGACAAAAAAACACTACTACTAATGTGATTAAAGTGTCTCTTAAATAGACTGTGAACCTCTATTGTACTCTATCACTATTTGTCTGTTTGCAAAAAACTCTCTTTTAATTTAAATGTGTTAGGAAAATGAGTGTAGGCCACATTGATGAGATTAAATATGATTGACTCTGCCGTCATTGGCAATGCATCAAGGTTTATAGTAATAAGTAAGTAATAACTCCAAAACATCATCATGATGAAGGAACTACTGCATCTTCGAGAAGAAGACTTTAACATTTGAAAAATGCGAGTAAGTCAGAAGAGTTGGAGTTTGACATTATTGGCCCATTAGTTTCTGTGAAATGTTAATTAATTATCTTAGTTATAACTCATAATCCAGCCATTAACTAAAGTTGTTAATATAGGTGAGCAACATTTCAAGGTGCCATATCACTTTTTATTAAATGAAAACATTATGACCAACCATCACTTGAAACCCCCCCTATTTAGAGAGTTTTTCAATAATAGAGGAATGTAATTGACTGGTAATTCTACCACCTTGAATCATCTATTAGAATCGAAACACATTATGATTTTACCTTGATAAGGTCATAAATGCTAGCTGGGTCACATGTGGTCAGGCTGCTGAGTATGATCAAAATTTCCCGGCTTGTGTGTCCAGGCATGTGTCTCCATGTAAAAAGACAAGATTGTTGGTGAGAAACACTGATTTTATGTACAGGTGCACATGCTTGCACAAACTGACACATATACCAACATACTTCAGAGTCTGTAAAGCCAGACTGAGTGCATTGTACAAGGATGGCTCTCCAGCACACACAGTGTCCACCACTTTCTTCAAGGCAGATATGTGCTTCTGAGGATTCCCTACATGCAAGAAACACACCACAGGTTAAAATACATTAAAATACATGTAGCTTTAAGTGTATCCCTTGTAGCAGTTTAAACAGACAATAAAAGGTTCTCTCATGCTGACTGCACCTGCCAGATCAGTTATCTTCTCTGCTCTTTTATTCATCGTTGTGATGAATCCCACCTGAAATAAAAGTCACAAACATTGTTTAAGTATTGACCAAATCCAATTAATAACCAGAAAAGTATTTGTAAAAAGTATACAAAGTACTTGCACCCACAAAGAAAACAATGCAGAGGTTTCTTCCATATTGGGAAATAAATACGACTACATTTCAGTGCTAAACATGGTCAATTGGGCCTTCAATGATTTTTAGTAAATAATTTGGTCATAGAAATAAGATCATAATCAGACATCAGAAAACAAATAATGCTAAAAATGAATTACTCTTAAATGATATTTGGAAAAAGAACCATACATTTGATATGTAATATGTATCAGACTTGTCAGTGAGAGCATGTGAGTGGATGGGGAACAGAACATTTAAGGTTCAGCCATTAATCAATGATTTTATTGCCATTGGCCTTGGTGAGGACATAAATGTAAGGATGTTCTATTGAATATTTAACAATCAAGCCATTAGTGGTGGTAGGTTTTCATTGCCATGATAAATATTATGGTTTAAACTTACCTGACTGATGGGGTTTTGGTCAAAATACTCTCCTATAAACGCTTCCAGGAGCTGAAAATAGAACAGAAAGATGCAGGTAAAGCTGTTAAAGACACCTTAACCCCATTGTTATTCTTTTACAGAAACCTGCTCCGACGGTTTATAATATATTTATTAATTTACTTTAAAAATAATTAAAGGAAATGGTCCACACAATAGGTTTGGACCCTTGCAGCAAGTATCACAGCTTGTACACATGACTAAGGGTAACATAACAGTGTTTGAGAGATATTATGATATGCAAACATGATCACAAGCAACACATCTTGAATCTTTTACGGTCCGCAACAAACTGACCTTCAAAGTTGAGGTAAGACGATTTGGCTTCAGGTCATGGTCATCCATGCTTCTTGAACAGTCCACCACCACATAGAGGTGACGCATCTGAAAGGTATTGACAAATATGAAACTACGAGTTTCCCTCTATAATTGAAATAACAAAATTGTCACAATATAAATTTATATAACGTTTACAAAAGCTATAAACATTTAAAAATGTACAAAAGCTACAGTTGCTCAAATAATATATTGGACTTTTCTTATAATAAAGTACATATAAGAGTACTAAGAGGAAGGATGAACTTACCATTCCCAGTCTTACTTGGCCATGACTGTCAGTGACCCTGGAAAAAAAAACAAAAAAAAAACATAGTTTGTTCAAATTATTACTTGGTTTCACTAGTTAGTTATGCATGTACTTATCAATTATATGTATAAACAATGTTACAGTGTGAATACAGTGTCACTGTATATATACAATTAAATGCATGTAGTAAAATATTTTTTGCAACCTTTCTTGAATATCAGTTTAGAATTGAATCCAATTGTACACCAATGTCACATATTTTAAGCTTGTAAGTGCAAAATAAGATTCAAGTTACTTCTCTTTAATGGAGAGCCAAGTAACCGCTGCACTGGTAGAATGACAAACTAAAAGGTTCATACAATATAGTGACAAAAGGATGCACACCGTTTTCTTTTGGATTGAAACAGTATCTCCTCAACCGTGGCCTTCAGTGAGCCAGATTCATCCTCTCTTAGAACCTCCCTGTGGAAGAAAAAACGACAGAAGTGAAGTTTGTTGGAACATATTTCAATTCATTAAAAGTTCAACTGATGTGATGGTCTTACCATGTACGTTCATATCCCCCTTCCCAGCGTTTGGCCTTTTCTGGCTCGTCATCCATGATGACAAACTGATATAAACTTAATGTATCTTAATGTATAATTGAATAGTATAAGAAAACAACTGCAAAATTCGACTGTTGTCGCTCTGGATTAACTCTACCAAGCGGTCACCTTAAACACTAAGAACTGCACTCGATTGTTGTTTTGGTGCATTATTTAACGCGTAAGAAACATTATTACGATAAAGATGTATCCCTTCTCACAAGAGCTTGACAGGCAAATAAAGATACTCATGTGTCAACACAAGAGCCCTGGAAAGTGGATGTTTGATACATTGTGTCGCATACTTATAGGACCGCATGAAACATGCATGGAAATAAAGGTTCCTTTTTACTCCGGTTTCCCTCCGGAAGTGTTGAAAATATTAGAGATATTTTGTTTTTTTGCAATCTGAGAATTAGTTTTCATATAAAACGATTAATTTTTTCACGTTTATGCTTAAATTGTCAAAGGAGCAGGAGACTGTCGGGTTGATTTTCCACAAGTCACATTCAACAGCGACATCTAGTGGTGTTTATACTGTATACTTTAATTTACTTGGAGCATTTTGTTCATTAAATGTGTAGTTTTTCGCAGATGATGCCTATTTTTTAATTAAATTAAAGATTAAGTTTCTTAAATGTTTTAACAACAATTCTAATAAATAATGATTGCACAGTACACTAAATAAAATACATATCGATCTATTATTAATATAGGTCCGTATAGCCTGGTAATTATTAATTCAATCTGAAGTCAAGTTTTCAAATTTTTATATTTTTCGAGATTTCTTTTTTTAATTAAGTAAATAAACATCACTTCCGCACTGTGAGGTCCACGTGACGCGGAGCGCGAAACTCTATGCTGACGTAATGTCCGCTTAGTTAGTAAACTTCCATCTCAGGTCTGGTCGCAGGACTGGTCGCAGGTCTGCAGGTTTATGAAAAATGACACGAATTCTGAATGCAATTGTGGCTGTGTGTCCCGACCTGGGAATCGGCCGAATGGGGGAATTGCCGTGGAACCCGACCAGATTGAAGTGAGTGGATGAATTCAGGGAGAGCAGTTACACAGAATATAGTTTTTATTTATTTGTATTCACAATTGTCAATTTGCACTCTCTTCTAGTAACGAATTCAAACATTTTCGAAAGCTGACGTCAACTCCATCCGTGGAAGGTAATACATGAATAAAATATTATTTTTATCTTAACTGACTTTATGTCAATAATGTAATTATAACAATGTATTTTAGAAAGGCACAGTGACATAGAGGAATTCCATTACTTTACAAGTGTTAATGATTACTCATGTATTGTTGTACTTTGGCATCCTTTTATATCGTCCTCCATGAGTGTTGGTCCCTTTTTGTTCCTTTTGCTTTCCTCAGATGCATAGTCAGCATTGATTGAGTAGATCATTTGAACAGTTAAAACAATGAGAGTGGGCAATGCACCTGTCATAACGCACTGAAATGAAGGATGATTTTTATTGCTGAGGGTCTCTGATCCAGGAGCACTGATCAGTATCACCTTGCATATAGTTGCATAAAAAGTTTAGACTTCCCTATGAAAGTTAATAATCATTAGACATACCCTTTTACATGGTTTTACAGGTTGCTTTCTATAATTACTTACAAAGTTACTCTCAATGCGGTTGGCACTAAAATACTTGACTGACCTTAGAACAAAGAAAGGTTAGGTATGTGTATCCCGGCACATTTGTTCTTCTTTATTTTGTTAGATCTTGATTAATTTCATATTTTAAGAATACATGTTTGAACCAGTTTTAAAGCATTTATTTAGTGTCATAAACATATTGTCAGTGTTTTAAACACAACATAGGGATTTGTTGTTCACTATAATTTGAATAATGAAATGAGATAATGCACAAAATAAGCAATAGAAAAACAGAACCAAGCACCAAGGCAGCTATTGTGCAGCACCTAAACTAATTGCATCAGTTATTTAAACATGTTTTTTAACATATTAGGTAAACATCAAAGCAAGGAATATAATATAATACAATAAATATATAAAATGTCAAAGTAATCTCAACTCAAAAACATTTATAGAAATGAAGCCGTGAACAAAACAAAAACAACTTTCTCAGGGATAAGGAAATTGAAAGGCTGTATATCTAGTTCCCATTATAAGAAGGCCGGTTGGCAGGACACGAGAAGGCCCCATTAGCTAAAAGCCTTCTGTGAAGGTGAGCTAGTGGCTTGAATACTGCCTTTCAAAGAGGCAACTGATTGATTTTACTGTCTGCCTTATGAAATCCTAATGGACTCGGAAAGGTGCCTGTGTAAGTATTGTATCGTTTATAAATAATTGTTTGATTTTAATCATTAAAATTAGATGAGCCATGCATCAACTCAATATATTTTGGAAAAAGACAACACACTAAATGTTATTTTAGTAATGAACTTTGATTGAATTGTATCAAAGAACAGAAAACAATTGACTTTTTCCTAATCCAGGATACTAATTATAAATAAGTTAATTCTGTGTTATTTATTTGTCTATTGCAGAGTGATAATGTTGAGCAACACAATGAAGTGTTTTTGAAAAAGAGTTTACAATGTTTACAGGATTACAGTGCATCCCCCGTTTGATTTTTCTTTTCTTTTTTTTACCTAGCAGTGTGGTTCTTTTGAAAATACCATTTCTATAAATGCAGACCTTGAAGAGTCCCTCCTGGTCACTATTGTATACACAATATAGAATATGCCACAGATGTTTGAGGTAGTGGCAAATTATTTAACATCTTGTAGCTCACTCTGCAGCTTTTCTCGACATGCATTCAGAAAACACTGAAATGTCTGCATCTCGATAAACCTCATTAAAATCTCAGGACAAATAGTCTTGTTACTGTTGACTGTTGACATGATTTTGCGTTATAAAAGGAATATGTGGAGCAGAAATCAATTAGAAAAAAAACCTGCCTCTGGATTGTTGTCAGTGTGCTATATGATATATTTCTAATGTGTAGGCAAGCAGAACGTGGTCATCATGGGGAGGAAGACCTGGTTTTCTATTCCTGAGAAAAACCGGCCATTGAACAACAGGATCAACATCATCCTCAGCAGGGAGCTCAAGTGAGTCACACGAATACTTTGTTGATATCAAAGGTCAAATGCTCCAGTGACAATACTCGCCGTAGGGAACCACCTGCTGGAGCTCACCTACTTGCTCCAGACTTCAGCACTGCTCTAAATCTGGTGGAGACAGAACTGTCGGATCGTGCAGACCAGGTTTGGGTGATCGGAGGACATTCACTTTACAAAGTAAGTCCGGCTTTTACCAGCATAATATATACAGTATATCTTGGAACAGAGAAAGGCACTGCAGGACATTTTTGAAGTGGAGCCCCTAAACTGCTTTTACTATAGTGAAAATTAAACATGGGAATTTGCAAATTTATAAATGACCAAGAAAGGTTTGATATCAGCACATCAACAAACCCTTTATTGTTTTTTACTGTTAATTCTTACTTCACTTTCTAAGATTCTTCTTCTAACATGTCATTCTTCCACCTGGCTTCCCTTATTTTGTCTCTTAACTAAATCATCCTGCCTGAACTCTTCTCTTCATATCTCTCAGTCTCTGCCCAGTACTCTGTCGGACTGATCCAAATACTTGAACTCTATTTTCACTACATCTACAGTCCTTAACTTCACCTGCCTCCTTCTCATTTACACAGGTATTCAGTCTTGCTTTACTTGCCTTCAGTTTTCTTTTCCAGCCCAAACATCCAGGCTAACTTATCAATCAATTTTTTTTTAGCCGACTGTAGCTGAAGCTACCTATTGACTTATAATCCAATGTGTTGTTTTTGCGCATGTCTGGATGCATAACTAACCTTTAAATTGCCTGTAATTGCACACATATCTCTATGTAATGTTTCCTTTTACATTTCTTAACTATTTATTCTATGAGTAAAAGTTTAATCTAAAATGACTGTATATTATCTCTCGCCAGGAAATGATGGAGCACCAGGGCAAGAGAAGGTTGTTTGTCACAAGGATCCTGAAGCAGTTTGAGTGTGACACATTTTTTCCTGAAATCACTCTCGAGGATTATCGCCTAATAGAGTAAGATGAAGCAAAAAAAAAAAAGTTTATTCTATTCCTGTCTGACAATCAACTGATTACAGTCTTGAGACGCTTAACTAAAGTGGATGTAAAAGTCGACAACCCAAATGCAAGAATTCATGCAAACATTCTTGAAACAACACCATGACAAATAATTCACAACTTGTTTCACCTTTGATTTGACCTGTTATGTGGCTAATATTCAGTCAAAACTGTTGCAAATACGTGAATGTTTCTTTTATGTGTTCATATATATTAATACAAGTTTTGTCCTGGATAAAGGTCACATTAAAGGTGAAAAACATTTTTATATATAAAAAAAACAACCTATGGCATTTGAACAGAGGTGTTTATCCTTTTTATATACTGTATATACATTAGTGCAAAGCAAAAGCTTGAGGCGGGTGTGAAAAAATGCTATAAACTGAGAATGCTTTCAAAAATGCAAGTGTCAATAGTTTATTTTCATCAATTAACAAAATGCAGTGAATGAAGAGAAGACAAATGTAAATCAATATTTGGTTTGACCAACCTTTGCCTTCAAAACGGCATCAATTCTTCTAGGTACACTTGCACACAGTTTTTGAAGGAACGGCTGGTAGTTTGTTCCAACCATCTTGGAGACCTAACCACAGATCTTTTGTAGATGTTTCTCAAATCCTTCTGTCTCTTCATGTAATCCCAGAAGGACTCAGGTCAGGGCTCTTTGGGGTTCATACCATCACTTCCAGGACTTCTTCTTTATGCTGAAGGTATTTCTTAATGACATTGGCTGTATGCTTGGGGTCGTTGTCCTGCTGCAGAATACATTTTGGGCCAATCATACGCCTCCCTGACGGTATTGAATGATGGATAAGTATCTGCCTGTATTTCTCAGCATTGAGGAAACCAAATCTCCAACTCCTTTTGCAGAAATGCAGCCCCAAACTTGCAAGGAACCTCCACCATGTTTCACTGTTGCCTGTAGACACTCATTATTGTTCCGCTCTCCAGCCCTTCGGCAAACAAACCTTCTTCTACAGCAAAAAAATTCAAATTTTGATTCATCAGTCCAGAGCACCTGCTTCCATTTTTCTGCACCCAGTTTCTATGCTTTCGTGCAAAGTTGAGTCGCTTGGCCTTGTTTCCATGTCGGAGGAATGGCTTTTTGGCTGCAACTCTTCCATGAAGACCACTTCTGGCCAGACTTCTCCGGACAGTAGATGGATTTTCCTGGGTCCCACTGGTTTCTGCCAGTTCTGAGGTGATGGACGGCTGCACATCTTCCGATTTTGAAGGGAATAAATCTTGATGTGTCTTTCATCTGCTGCACTAAGTTTCCTTGGCTGACCACTGCGTCTACGATCCTCAACGTTGCCTGTTTCTTGGTGCTTCTTCAAAAGATCTTGAACATCTTGAAACCCCAGTCTGCTTTGAAATGGGAGAAACCTTGCTGATGCAGTAGAAGTACCTTGTGTCGTGTTGCTGTGCTCAGTCTTGCCATGGTATATGACAAATGACATGGAACTGTCGTCCACAACCCCAGCTTGGTAGCAGAGCTTTGAATTTTGTGTATGGATAAAATAAAATAAATTCTAGAGCATTGTTAGTTAACAGCATTTTTTCACACCTGCCTAAAACCTTTGCACATTACTATATATCTACTGTATGTTCTCTTGTTTAATTGGAGCATACCTTGATTTTTAGTGTGTGTTCTTCCTTTCCAGGACCTTTCCAGGAGTTTCCTCTGATATGCAGGAGGAAAATGGCATCATGTACAGATATGAAGTCTATGAAAGTGTTGAGCGATAAAATAAATAATTGGATGAAACTTTTTTTTTTTTTTATAAATGTACAATGTAATGACTAGCTAACTAGAAAAGCTGTAAGACGGCAAAGGCCAACTACCAAATTGTTCACTGGACACGGAGTTATAAAATAAAATGGAAACTTCCGGAAGCGCAGCATCTAAACCATCAGGTAGGTATGTCAATTAAATTCCTGAATTATGGAAGCTGTCGTTATTATAGTAAGTAAGTAAGTAATGATTATTTGTAAAGCGCTTTTCTAGAACAGGGTCACAAAACGCTTTAACACTCAAAACGAAAACATAGTTAAATTATTTACTTTCAAAGATCAAACACAGGAGTTCCAGAAAATTAAGAAAAAGCCTGCACGAATAAAAATGTCTTGATGTTTCTTAAAGGAGTCAGTAGATCATCAAACACAGAGAGAGAGGAAGATCGTTCCAAAGCTTAGGGGCAACAGCCTGGAAGGATTTCTCTCCTCTGGTCTGAAAACGTGTGTGAGGAACCATCAGAAGATTCTGATCCACAGACCTCAGAGCCTAAGCTGGGGTGTAAGGCAGGACCACTGATTTAAGGTGGAGCCTGACCATGAATATCTCTGGCTACCAGTTACTTTAAAGATCAACTTCATAATTTTGGTTCTTACTTGCAGTGAAGAGTTTTAAGGATCGGGGAAATGTGAGCTCTAGGTTGTCCTGCTGTAGAATACATTTTGGGCCAATCATAAGCCTCAATGATGGATAAGTATCTGCCTGTATTTCTCAGCATTGAGGAAACCATTAATCTTGACCAAATTTAGAACTCCATTTTCAGAAATGCAGCCCCAAACTTGCAAGGAACCTCCACCATATTTCACTGTTGCTTGTAGACACTCATTATTGTTCCGCTCTCCAGCCCTTCGGCAAACAAACCTTCTACAGCAAAAAAAATCAAATTTTGATTCATCAGTCCAGAGCACCTGCTGCCATCTTTCTGCCCCCAGTTCCTATGCTTTCGTGCAAAGTTGAGTCGCTTGGCCTTGTTTCTATGTCGGAGGAATGGCTTTTTGGTTGCAACTCTTCCATGAAGACACTTCTGGCCAGACTTCTCCGGACAGTAGATGGTGTACCTGGGTCCCACTGGTTTCTGCCAGTTCTGAGGTGATGGCACGGCTGGACATCTTCTGATCTCGTAGAGAAATAAGCTTGATGTGTCTTTCATCTGCTGCACTAAGTTTCCTTGGCTGACCACTGCGTCTACGATCCTCAACGTTGCCTGTTTCTGTGTGCTTGTCTGGGAGAAACCTTGCTGATGCAGTAGAAGTACCCTGTGTCTTGTCGCTTTGCTCAGTCTTGCCATATGGTGTATGACCTGTGACATGAAACTGTCTTAAACAACCTCAGCTTGGTAGCAGAGTTTGTTCCTCACAGTTTTAAGCTCCTACACAGCTGTATCTTTTTCACTTTTATTTTGATTTCTCTTTTGTTTTCTCACTTTACATTTTGTAAGCTGTTAAAAAATAAACAATTATTATTCATATTTTTAAAAGCATTCTTAGTTTTCAGCATTTTTCCACACCTGCCTAAAACCTGTATAGAAATATGTCACAGTAGAGACTGGAATCCAGGAGAGTCCGAAAGAGATTGTAATGCTATCATTTCAACAATGCAGAATATAAAATAATAGGACATTCAAAACGAAACTATTCGATATCAAACTTAATTTATTATAATGTACACGTTTAGAACTGCATCATTGGAAAAACGCTACTAAACAGTTAAATAAAATTCCCACATTTATACTTTTTGTTTCCTCTTTTTTCAATAAACTCAAAGAGCCACATCAGAGGCTGAAAGAGGAGCCGCGGGTTGCAGACCCCTGGTGTAGCTTAACTAAGGCTACAATTGTTGAGTAAGTGCAAGAAAAACTTGTTACAATCTGATTAACAGAGGGGTTATCATATATCTAAAACATGAAGTAATTTTAGGTAGGATTCAGTCTGATTCGTCTATTTTCCAAAACATTTTGATGCAATCCGAATTTCTCCTATTAGAATTGGAGATTGTCCTGGTAGAATTCCAATCTCTCCTAGTAAGAGTCCAGAACTCTCCTGGATTCCATTCTCTACTGTGACATATGTCTATATATATATATATATATATATATATATATATATATATATATATATTTAATATTAAAGTGAATGTTCGTAACGTTATTACAGCATTTCCTATCGTCATCATTTAAATAAAGTCACAGTTTTGTTTTGTATTTTTATTCTTGTCAATAAAGTTGTCTCCAGAGCGTAAAATGTCTTAAAGTGAAGTGAAAAAAAAAAAATTTGAATTTAGGCCAAAATGTTAATTGTAAATTTTCGCAAAAGCCACCAGAGTGTACCACACACATCATTTTCTTTTTCATGTCTTTCTCCGCGCTTCATTTAATAACTGGATACAATTCAAATAAAACATCACACCCACCAGATATGCGGTAGCAGTAATAATTATTATCATAATAATATATTTAAATTAAAATATTAGGTTTGCTTTCACAATACTTATGTGAGCGAGTGCGATGGGATAAATCGAGGCAAAGCTCGGGACTGATTTATTATTACTTACGCTATGAAAGAATAAAAACAGTTACTGTTATGTCATTGTATTACTTTAAAACATATTTCCACAAACACCAGAGACACCATCTGACCTCCGCGCACACATGACGGCTCAGTCGCGGCTCAGGCACCACACTGACAACATCATGGCACCTCTCGGATTAAAAGCTATTGTTGGTGAAAGTATGTTTTCTTTCTTTATTAATCTGTAAGAATGTCTTGTTTTACTTTATTGTACTGTACCCATCTACGTAATGATTCATATTCACGTGTGATTTATAATATAAATAACGTTGAAGAGTTGGTGTCTGGAAATAACTTGTGAAAATTTTAAATTTTACTTATATAAAAATGGAGTTGTTTAAGATAATTTAAGTCGAGTGCAAGATAAAACGTTTAGAGTTTTCGATTTTAGTATATTGGTCGATTGGAAGAAAACATAAACACGATTTAACAGCAGAGGAGTTATAACTGAAATATCTTAAACCAAAGTTTTATAATTGAATGTTATTTATTTTTCTTTATAGACGAGTTTATTTTTTTGTTTTTACTTTAGAAATAAAATGCAAAAGCACCGTGACTGCCCTGGTTTAAATCCCGTTTTTCTAATCTCAGTCCTGCCGGATTATGGATTAGACATCATACAGACCCAGGATTTGGACGGAGTGTATCATCGTCAAATCTGACGACATTCTCCTGAAATCATTTAACTTTACATGTTCTACATTATAGGAATGACGTTTATTACCACTGTAACTACTAGCTTGTTGATTTGTATGTATATTGTTATTATTATAACGCAAATTGAAAAAATGTTTAATGCAAGTTCAGAACTCCTAGAAAAGGATGATGTAACGATACATGGACATTATGCCTGTGTGTGGTTGTTATTCATAAGCAATGCAGCATTAATAACATACAGTATTTTTTAGTTAATTGCCAGTGCCTGTAGTTTAGTTGATGAAGAACAAATGCATGTTTGATATATAACTCAACTTCACATAGTGGTATTGTTTTTGAAATCTTCTTTATAGTGCCATTTTTCAACTTCATTTTCCATCCTGCTATATTCATATATATATTAATCATACTTGTTGAATGAAGAATGGTTTCTTTGTATGAGTACATAGTTAAAATATGACACTTTTAGGGAATTGATGTAAAATGATTTATTTGTCATTTGTAAACTCAATTATTACATTGTATGCATACAGTAAGACACATTTTATGAAAGTAGCTGTATAAAAATGCTCTGTTTCTTTCCCTTTGAAAGAAAATGTCAATCACTGTCAAATGTTTTATTACATAATGTTAATGTATGTGTATTTGATGGAATATTAGTTTGTATTTTGACCTCTACTTTTGAATACCTTTATTATAATGATTAAAGGGCAACTAATGCATTTAAGTTTGTCTTAAATTGATCCTGGACCTCTATTGTTCTCATTAGTATGAGTTTGTTTGTACAGAACTTTCTTTTCATTGAAAGATTTACATTAGAAAATGTGCTTAAGCCCCGCCCACTGAAAAGGAAATGACATCTAGTTTCCCCCAAACACACCTACTTTGTTTTAATTGTTATGCATTGGGGTCTGACGCAATATGTCATCAATCCTGGAAGTGTCAACCTCCAAGGGACTTTGTGGTATAAACAAAGCGGGCGTGATTAAAGTTGGCTGGAGGAGGAGTGAAGCCTATTATTATGTCATAAAGGTACTTTCATTTTGTCAGGAAAGTTGTCTCTTGACATAAATTTCCCTTTAAATGTATCATTGTTGTTAGTTGTGTAGTATGATAATAGTCACCATTGAGTATCTTGGGGTAGGCTCAGGCCCACTCTGAAATTTGTCTCACCGTGTTTTAGTTTTCATACCTGGTTACCCTTTATATAGGTGTACATTGCATTGCATGCACTGCATGGAAACATTTACATGCAAAGTAGAATAAGACACAGTGGCCCTGCATAAAAATGCCCCCATTCTTTACATATTGTGAAATTTAAAAAAAACTATCATGTTTGCTTTGGGAACATCGAGTGTTTTTGTGCACTTTTATGGCAATGAAATCTAATTTAGAATCCAGTTACTAGGTTTAATCATTTATTTATGTTAAAAAATATTAATAAAAAATGTAATAGGAATTAACCCTGAGAATCACATAGAACCAAATGATTAACATACACTTTGTCTCTGCAAACATTATTTGTATAATAGTTCTTTATAATTAAATAAAGTATGAATCACTCTTAACAAATGGCTGTTTATGCCATATATGTATATGGTGCTGTACTGTAACGTGATGTCAGTTAACACAGAAACTGAAATAGCTTTTGCAGGCGGCACATTAGATAAGAGGATTGAGAGAGATTAGAGGCAGTGATTGCAAGTGGGAGGTCTCTTTGTCCAGTAGAAGCTTAAAACCCCCAGTGAGACAAACGGGCACATATTATAGCTTGACTTTAATTTGACTGTGCCATCTGCCTTTAATTTCATTTCTTAGCTCAGGGATTTTGCTCTTCAAATATATAAAAATGAGTGACTGAATAAATATGGTGGCATGTGTCACACATAGACATGCATAGGCCATGTTTACGTGACACTGGCGCCACTGAAAATGATCGGAGATTGAACAACTCTCAGCTGCTTAAAATGAGCCAGCGCCATTGATTCCCCGGCAGAATTCGGTTCAATTGTATCATCATTAGGCGGCATCATTGTCACCAACTGACATCAATCTAAGAAGTCTCCAAGGCACTTATTTTATAAACAAAGCAGGGAGTTACAGCTGAGTGGAGAAGGAGTGAAGACCATTATAATGGGCTCTTGTAACCTCTTGTTTCCCGAGACTTTTTTATACTATTTATCTACTTTTTATAATAACTTCATGATGAGAGACTTTCTGCATCTTAGAGAGGAAGACTTTAACATTTTAAAATATGTTATTGAGTCAGAAGAGTTAAGTTGTACATAACCATTCTTGTTCATTTTGCATAGTGCATATTTCCCCACAACATGCACTCATTGTGTTGCTGTTTCGATAAAACAAAAACATCAGATTCAGCCGAAAAACATTGTTGGTTAAACAGGCTTTTTTAGATCTCTTATTTGAATCCACAGTGTGATTGGGTGAAAGGGACCCTTTATTTACATGTGGCACCAGGACACCCTTTATTGCAGATCCACTTGTTAGTTTCATCAGATCAATGAACCCGTCTCTTACTATTTACCAATTCCCGCCTGGTGGTAAAATGGGTCACATGACGCTGCTGTAAAAATGTGGCTTATTACTGGGGTTTGCTGTTTGCTAGGAATGATGGGATGAGGCTCCTCTAGGAAAAAAAAGGCTCTTCCACAGCCTGAATTCATTGAATCTGATCTTTTCGTGTCCATCGTTGAGTTTGCTGGAAGTTGAAAAGCAAAATTTGAAGTGGACCATGCATCTTATCATGAATCCTTCTCGGAGGTTGATATCTACCAGAAGGAATGCAATGGGGCAAACCCAGGACGTCCTGGATATATTTCCCTGTAACCCCAGTAAGGCTGATACAGGTTTTTTTAAAGAAAGAAACCGGTCCACTCTACAGTTTATTGCCTGTAAAAATGCATACGAGTTGAATAATAAATATAGACACTAATTAATCAGTCTATTAATCAATATCTAAATATCCATACCTCTTTTTTACAGAGATTATGAACAATGTCATCAAGAAAGCTCATGAAAAGGGCAAATGGAAAGTAAGTGAGCCGTCTTATGTTGGTATATCATAAAATACATCTTCAAGTTTGGTTAATTTTATAATAATGTTCTTCAGGTTTTGGTGGTTGACAAGCTGAGTATGAGAATGATCTCTTCCTGCTGTAAGATGACGGACATCATGTCAGAAGGAATTACTAGTAAGTACGGGCTATCACTCCATATGATTTTTGGTTTCTCGCTACCGTTCTCATCATGGCTCCCACTCAGATAAATGTTTGACAACAATAAAACACTCACTACATGTTTGCTTCTCCTCTCATTCATAACACAACTAATCACACATTAAACATCCATACGTTTATAGATACTACCTCTTTACACTTGTTTACTATTGGACCTATTATTGGACCTGGCATATTATCTGTGTGGTGATTGATTGTTTTCTCTGTCATTAGTTGTGGAAGATATAACAAAGCGACGGGAACCTCTACCAAGCATGGAGGCCATTTATCTCATTACACCCAGCGACGAGGTAATACAAAGTTTAATCGTCAATACATACGTATTTGGTTGTATCATTTTAGGAAAAGGACCATAGAGAACACTGAAAATGAAACGGTACTAACATGTTTTAAAAAAAATAATATATATATATATATATATATATATATATATATATATATATATATATATATATATATATTGAGAATAAGGTTTAAAAGCTTAATTTAGAAAAAAACTATTTGAAATGGTTTAAAATTAAATTTTAAACTTTATTTATTAAAATTAAATGAAAAAGATATATATTAAAATTACATTGAATTATTACATATAGTAAATAATTCAATTGTAATTTTCTAAAAATACCAACAATAATAATAACTTTCCATTTCATTCTCAATTCATTCTCAAAATTGTCCTTTTACGTAGCCAACTAAACTCTCTGCTCTATATTCTGTTGCTTCAAACTATTCTATAGAAAGTTTAGATAATTTTTAAACTGAGCCCTGGACACTGCTTCATGAACCTTCATCAGCCCATGACTACTGAGAGGAGCTAACATTTGTTACAGACCATGTTGTTTTGCACTCAAAGCTTTTGTTAGGACAATATTCAGGGTGAAATCGCCTGCAGTTTACTTTTTTGTTGTGGCAGCTGTTCAATCAAGATGTTTCTTGGAGATTGAAATGGAGTGGAGAGAAGAGCTGTTCTCATTATTTTTGCCAAATATTTATTCTCCTTTATCTAATTTTTTTATTACGTTTGTTTTTTTGATTATTTATTATTGATGTTACATAATGCTGATTTGTATCATTTATGTGTTTGAAATAAACATTACTTTCACTAAGAAAAACGTAATATGTTTACATTTTACTTCTCTTATTTGAAACAAAAGGGCCAACAGAAGTCCCTCAGTTCTCAGTGGTGAAAGGCTACTCTCCAATGTTCTGTATTTCAAGGAAAAGCCAAACTATCTAAAGTAGTTTTTTTCATTTGCCAGGGTTTGAAGAAAATCAGGGTGGAAGCTAATAATTCTCAACATTATAGGGCGTCATAGCTCAGACGGTAGAGTGGTTGCTTGTGGCCTGAGAAGTTGCGGGTTCTATCCCAGTTCCGGACGAGATTGTGGCGTTGTGTCCCTGAGCAAGACACTTAACCCTGATGGTTCATGCATCGCAGCCTACTCCCATCAGTGCAGGATTGTGGGTGTGAATGGATGAATGTGTAACTTAGTGTTAAGCGCTTTGGGTGCTGATAAGCATAGAAAAAAGCTACATAAGTAAGAGCGATTTGCTATTTTTTATTTACCATTACCATTTATTGACCAATCAGAGAGAGCTCCACTGCTTCACTTATTAACTTTTACTTGAATCACGTTGTCATTGTTTTGCACTTGAAAAAAACAGAGTTCTCTAAAGCTACGTTAATGGTTGTTAATCAATTAGTTAATCAAATTTGTTTTCAGAATCGATCTTATTAAAAAAAAAAACTATTTTAGACCACATATTTCTGCTTAATTTCATTGCAGTGTCATTTCTGGTCCTCATAAATACTTTTATTGTCTTAATGATGACGTTTTGTTGACTTCCTAACCAGTCAGTTGAAGGCTTGATTGACGACTTCAGGGACCCTCGCAACCCCAGATACAGAGGAGCACACGTCTTCTTCACTGACAGTGAGTCAATATAGAAATGTGTTATGTCTCTCTCTGAAGTGTTGAGGTGTCATGGTCAGGTATGGGATTTGGTGATTTAATCAGTCCTACTTTCTTCCTTTTGAGTCCAAGAGTCATATCTTTATACAGTCATTCTAGTCACCGATTCACAATAATGGAAGATCCAAAACTCCAGGATTCTAACATTCTTGTTACACTGTAACCAATCATTTCCATTTAGAAGATGGAAATCCAACGAACAAACAAAAATGCAGTCTGACTGATGTAGTTGTCTCGACACTATGATTTATGACATAATTACACAAAATAAATAAAACCAGTTCCAAATCGTTTTTTGAGAGCACATTTTTCTTGCTGCTGTCACATTTACTTGTGAAGAAGAGGAGGGCAGGGGTGGGACGGTACAGTGCATTTAAGTAGGGGAGCAAACGTAAAACAAATAAGGGAAAAAATACGAAAAAAAGAAACCAGTAACATACTTGAATTAATAATAATAAAAATATTAATAAACATCTCATCCCTAATCAAGAATGTTACACTGATATGACAGAGGTAGTAGGAACAGATCTATGCTCTCTTGTCATTAGAAATTAATGTTGTACAATGTTAAGATCTGCATATGATCTCTGTTGTAGCAATCCCTGATTCCTTATTTGGACTCTTGACAAAATCTCGCGCCTCCAAATCCATGAAGGCCTTAACGGAGATCCACGTCGCCTTTCTGCCCTATGAATCCCAAGTAAGTAGTTTGTCATTATCCTCATCTTCTGTTTGTTAATGTGCAACTGTTTGCATTCCTGTAGTCTTTGAATCCTTTTAATACATGTTATCTTGGGGACCAGAATGATGTTTCAGTGTCTCCGTAGCAGATGTTACCCTGCCTTCAGTATCCCTGATGAAAAAGTTGAACATGCCGCCTTTACTATGAGAGAGGAAGTGTGAAGTGGTGATGGTGAATGCATTACCAACAACTGCCAGGCAGGAGATTAACCACTAGACCGGTTGAATGTCAGGTTCCTGTGATCAGGTCGAGCAAAAAAGAGTTCCCCATATTCCTCAATGCAAGTATAGGTCTACACACCCGGAAAAGGAGGAAATATAGTGACAAAAACACGGTTTTACTTGTGTTCACTCAAACTCAAAAGGTTTTCTCTTCAATTCGTACCTACCAGAGCTAAACAATTAATATTCACATCCACATTGCTCATGATATGAAGGAAATTCTCAGCAGATTGAAAATATTGAAAAGGGATGAGCAGAGAATGGAGCTGGCCCAGATACAGGAGGAGCCTCAGATAACATCTCCCTCCTAAAACAGATACAGCTAGATAGTGAAGACTACAAACTAGCAGTTTCAAGGAGGCTGGTGACATTATGGACAATTGCATGGACAGTTGATCGATTGAAGCAACATTATCATCTGGTCAAAAAGGAACATGTGCCTGAACACAGAAGAACGTTCCCTACAGCGAGCACAGCATGGTGCGTGTAAAGAGGCTGGAGACATTTCTCATAAGCGCAGGCACATGTAAGGCTAATAGATGAGTCACAGACTACAAAAAGATAAGCGATGCAGAACGCCCAAAGGGTCTTACACACCCCAACATCTTGAATACTGTTATACCCGCTTCAAGGGATCAACACAACTACTCGTTCCCGGCCTGCCCATCCTTCGACAACCCTCGGAAATTTAGAAGCCATTTTATTCTTTATCCAATAATCCCAGAATGATAGGATTATTTCCCCCAGTTTAAGAGTTATATATTTAAATCTAGCAAGGCATGTCTTTCATAGTTACATTTTCACTGAAAACCATGTTCCTTATGTGAACCCAAGAAATGCACAAATGTACTTTTTTATGATATAAGTGGATTTTATTAATAATGTGTTTTGTGTACAGGTCTTCTCTCTGGATAGAGTGGATTCTTTCCAGGACTTCTACAGTCCTTTCAAGGCAGACGTCAAGAACAACATGCTGGAGTCTTGTGCAGAGCAGATTGCCACCCTGTGTGCCACTCTCAAAGAGTACCCAGGAATCCGATATAGAGCGTAAGAGTTTTTTCTTGTTACTAGTCTTCATAATATTTATTTATGACCAGCTTTGTATTTTCTTATTTGAAAATAGATAAATGTGGGTTCTTTTTGACACATAAATATCGCACATTATAAAGGATGATTAAAGGTTTATAAAGGTATTTCAAAAGATTAACCCAGGTTCATTTAAATATTTATAAAATAAAATATCATTATATTCATGATTCTTCAAATAAGTATAACCTTCCATTAACATTATATATTTGTATAGATCTTTTTTATTAAAAGAAGAAAGTGACATCCTTATTTTTTCTTGATGCTACTTGTGTTTCTTATCATAAAAAAATACTTACTTAGCGTGAGCACCCCATAGATAGAACTTTGACCATAAGAGAAGAGTTTTTTCCGCTTAAATAAGAGTTTCATACAAAGTTCCAGACATTTCAGGATCCGGAAGACAAAGTTTCAAAATCCCCTACTATTTGAGAATTTGAAGACCTACACAAGCACCCTGTATACAGTTTAATGTACAGTTTAATTTTGTCAAAAGAGTTTTGTCTCATGATTGTTGTAATGCATATATCTGTTTCAATGTTTTGTAAAATTACAATTATCATTGATGGCATTTTTTTTACTAAATCATTGGAATCATTGACTTTTGACATCTGTAAATCGTGAACAGTACTAATAAGACATTTGGATGTCATTAGATACTGTAATTCACTATAGTGAGACAAAATGTTTTATTGATAATTGTGTATGGATCACATTCAATGTGGTATTTTGCAGATATACACTTTTGTTTGCTTTCATGATACATCACTAAAAACCTTTTGCATCCGGATGATATGTATCTAACCTACATATAACGTAACCTATTTAAGTATGTGCAAATAGTTATTTCCCGTGCACTTAAATTGGATTCAAACTTCCAGTGTTTTTTTCAGCTAACTTTATGTACTTTTGTTTTTCTATGTGTTCCTGTTCAGTGAGTACAAGGACTGTGCAACTCTAGCCCAGATGCTCCAAGAGAAGTTGGATGGTTACAAAGCTGATGACCCCACCATGGGAGAGGTAAACAGCAAGTCAGGATTTTATTGACAAAAACAATCATTAGGGTTATTTTTTCTTTTTGCAATATTATTACAGATTCATGCAGTACAGTATGATATCACAGAGCACTTCTATAACTACACTCAATTTAATAAACTCTATACAACTATTTATTGAAAATTCTGTGCTTGATTGTAATTGTAATTTGCAACTCTTATGGACCTTCAGGGCCCAGACAAGTGTCGGTCTCAGCTGCTGATCCTGGATCGTGGATTTGACCCTGTGTCACCCCTTCTTCATGAGCTGACTTTGCAGGCCATGGCCTATGATCTGCTGGGCATTGAGAACGACGTTTACAGGTGCAATGAATTGATTTTGACACAAATGTCTTTCTGTTTCATTTCATTGCCGCTATTTGTATTTATCTACAAACCTGCTTTCAAGCAAAAATAAATACACTATGTGTTGTTTTGTAGTAGGAGTAATAGTGGTAGTACTTGTTTTACCTAATAATTGATTGATGTTTTGTTTTCTTTACAATTAAAATGCAAACAAACACGTTGAAAATCACTCAGTTTTGAGACCAGTGGGATGGGAGAGACAAGGATGAAGGAAGTGCTCCTGGATGAAGATGATGACCTCTGGCTGACCCTGCGACACAAACATATAGCCGAAGTTTCGAAGTGAGTGCATATCCTTTTGACTCTACATATTTCATATAAAACGTTAACTCAAGTTTAATCATTTGTATCCTTTGTAAATATAAACTATATCTCTGTTCTCCTACAGTGCTGTCACTCGTTCCCTTAAAGAATTCTCTGCCAGTAAAAAGATGAACACTGGAGAAAAGGTAGGAATCAAGCTTATTTTGTAGAAGTTGATGGTAAAATAACCCCCTTTGCTGCAGTTTGAAGAACAACGTTGTTGTGGCTTCATCTGATCTGCAGCCCCATGTTGAAAAGAACTCAGAAAAACCCGTTTTCCTTTCAACCAGGAATACTTATGGCATTACAATTATCCGCATATCAGTCAGTAAATGGAATTCACTGCAGCTGAACAGGTACATTAAAATGCAGGCTGCAGCAACAGCAAGTTTTATTCAAGTGATCTGAGATATCAACTGACCCACATATTTTTAAAAATGCTATCACATGATAATGTGTAAGTAAACAGGAAACATTTTTATTTTTTATCAATGTACAGATTAAATAACCAACAAATTATCATTTTAAGAATACATTTAACTTATTCTGATCTTTCTTTCAAGTCTCTGTAAATAAAGTAGTTGAGTTGCCAACCTGATGTGTGAAATGTTAAGCAGATCTCCACCAAATTGTTTAAATAGCGTGTTTTTAATAGTTGTATTTAATACAGACTGTGATATGAACATTTGTGTGAATACAAGTTGCAATAAAGATGTTTGACATTTTAACATCTGTACTCAAATGTACATTGGTTCTGATACATAAAGGGATTGAATTTGAATTTGTGTGTATGCACAGATTTGTAAATTTTTGGGTGTGCACCATTTTCTGGATTTTAACATATACCAGTTTTCAGTTGGACATTTCCGTAAATCTAAGCCCATGAGGCTCCAGGACCGTCCTGTTACAAAGAGTAATCCCAGAGAAACCCCGCATTACTTAAATGAAAAGTTTTATGTGCTGGATTTAACCAGGATTTGAGATTGTTGAAAGATACATCAACACGTGATTTTCCCTCTGCAATAATTAGATACTTGTAAAAGTCCATTTTTGTCACATATTATGTATGTTTTTGTCACAGACAACCATGAAGGAGCTGTCACAAATGCTAAAGAAGATGCCCCAGTACCAGAAAGAGCTCAGCAAGGTATGAACATTTATCTTAAACTAAATAAATATGCATCCTCAAGCATAAACTTAATATTATCCTAAAGATTTTAAATGTTTACATAAACACTCATTTTTATATATCTACATGCTTTATTAATATTGACACTCTTATGTGCAAAGTTTCACATTGGTATTTTCATTCGTTAATGTACAGATATTTGATAAAATTCGACAAAAAGCTAAAATAAACAACAGTGTACAATGTAAATAGAACTGGCCCTTGTTTTAATAATAATCTTTAAAAAAAAAAACTGAAACAGACAAGTTTACACTTACCGAGTTACCAATCTGTTTTCATTGTTGCACTGAATATAAAATATATTAGATTTGATTAAATAGATACAACTCTTTGTCATTGGGAAATTCAAAACATAGAGTATAAATATTTCTAAAAACATGTACTTTATTTTTTAAATATATATAACAATATGAAAAGAAGTATTGGAACGTCATCATACATATATCTGATATATTCTTTATGTTTTTATACTTACTTGTTTACTTATACCTAATGTTTTCAGCATCAAAAATATATAATACGAACTCTACGTTTCTTTCTTCATGCACATGTGCTAGTATTCAACCCATCTCCACCTGGCTGAGGACTGCATGAACCGCTATCAGGGAACTGTGGATAAACTCTGTCGAGTCGAACAGGTAATGAAGGATTTTGAAAGAACTGATGAGAGCAAATAAGAATAAGAAATATAGATGTTGAGTGTTTAAAGTAGTACATTAGTCTTCGACTCAATGTCCCAATTTAGATTTTCTCTACTGTAACCGGTTATGTCTCTTAGGACCTGGCGATGGGAACTGATGCGGATGGAGAGAAGATTAAGGATCCTATGAGACTAATAGTTCCGATTCTCCTGGACACTAATGTCGGCATCACTGATAAGATCCGGATCATTCTGTTGTACATTTTCATGAAGAACGGTCAGAAACTTGAATTCTAGAAATAGAATAGAATAGAATCTTAAAATAATGCAGGTCATTGACGTTATTTGGTTTCCAGGTGTAACTGAGGAAAATCTCTGTAAGCTGCTTCAACATGCCAGCATCCCACCGGAAGACAGTGACATCATATCAAACATGGCTCATATGGGAATTCCCATTATTTCTGAGGTAAACTCATACACAACAGGCTCATTCAAAAAGTCCCCTTGTGGCCACATCTTATCTAATGAGCGTGACTAGGTGGCTGTTTAAATTTTACCCTTTAACCCTTGTGTTATCTCAGGGTCAAGGTGACTGGTAGTTCTTCCAATGAATGTGTTTGTGGCATTCCTAGAGACATATTTTACAATTCCATTAGACTCGTTTTATATTTGTTCAATATAAAGAAATTTCAATGATGCAATTAAAAAAGTAAATACTAAAAAAGTAAATTGTAAAATATGTCCTAGAGACATATTTTACAATTCCATTAGACTTGTTTTATATTTGTTCAATATAAAGAAATTTCAATGATGCAATTAAAAAAGTAAATACTATAAATGTTTTAACATGCTCTGTGAATTTCAGGGAACTGTGAAAAAAGCCAAGAAGCCAGACCGAAAAGAACGGGTCAGTGAGCAAACCTACCAACTCTCCAGGTGGACTCCTCTGGTCAAAGATCTTATAGAGGTATTTGAAAGGGGTAAAAAAAAATGAAGACTTGTATTTAGTGGGGTTATTGATCATAAAAGGACCAATTAAGAGATTCCCTGATTTACTATATAATATATAATGTTGTCATTTTTGTGTCCCTACAGGATGCTATTGAGGACAAACTTGACCCTAAACAGTACCCGTACATTTCTCAAAGACAAGTGTCTGCTAAAGCCAGTGCTCCCTCCAGGTGAGAAACCAAACTTCAGATGTGAATAAAATGAAATGTCATATAAGAGCTGATTTGTGTCCTTTTTAAATCATAGCGCTCGTTATGGTAACTGGCACAAAAACCGAGGTCCTACAGAAATGAAGACCGGGCCCCGGATTATCGTATTCATCATTGGAGGGATGAACCACAGTGAGATGCGCTGTGTCTACGAGGTCACTCAGACCAATGGAAAATGGGAGGCTGTTATTGGTAAATGAACACTAAACAACGTATTACACACATACCCCCTAATTGTGTTGGTAATTTCATAATATGAATAATTCTTATAGATTTTATTTTAAAGCTTATACCAAATTTGTGCCTTTGCTGTGTCAGTTATTCAACCAACACATTGTTACTATCTTTGTTTTATTTCACATATATTTAAAAATAAATACATTTGTGACAGGCATGTAAGACAGAAACAACAAATACTTGTCTAACAGGACAGAACAGACTTCTGAAGATAAAAAAGACTCCACAGGTGAACCAAAAAAAACTGGGGTTTCTTGATAAGGCTGAGGCATGATGTAAGACAGTAATTGGTGTGGAAAATTTGAACCATTATAAAATAAAACCACCTGGCCTAATGTGAAAATATAAACATATATATCACAATATTATTCTGGTGCCCTGGTGGTTAAATAATATAATATATAACACTGGTCGTCAACCTGTCCATCAAAAATCTGTTTAGTGGCATAGTCAATAATAAGGAACAGAAATAAAAACGACTATTATCTATGTGTTCTGTCTGCTCCTCCTAAACTGTTCATGATTAAATATAGATGAAATTGTTAACCGTAGTTAAAAGCTTTATTGTACTTTGCCAAACTGTATATAAATCAAAGTACCTGGCAGGGCCGGGTCTAGACAGGCATGTATGAGGGGGCAGCCACAAATCTTGAGGGAGCATTGTGCTGTTACTTACTTACTTACATGTAAGTTTGAGGGGGCACAACATTTATTTGAGGGGGCCAGGCCTACCTGGATGTTTCCAATTGTACAATACAAAATTGACAACAGATGAAACAGTTTATTTGATAGTAGAAGAAAATACAATTGTATATGTATAATGTACGAAAAATGAGTTTGACTTGTACTGTAAATACGGCATTACACTCAATTTCAATAACAAATAATTTATTAACGTGATAGTTTAATCCTTCATACTCTCATGGGGTCCAACTCACTGATGTCTCAACAGACTCTCATAAGAAGTGCTGCCTATATAATCTTGCATCAACTACATTTCATCATAACTCCTTCTCTGGTGTTGTCCTTCCAGGCTCAACACACATTCTGACCCCACCAAAGTATCTAAAGGAACTGCAGCACCCCGACTTCCTGGACCCGAATGCTCCACCAGAGGATACACCCCCAGAGTAAAAAAACCCAAACTTTCAACTTGTTTTTTTTGTCTTGAGACGTATTTATCTGTAAATAGAACAAGATACTATTGTTTGTGTTCAGTGGCAATTATTTTGTTTTAATGTTGGACGTAGCATAGAATAGGATACCTGGCTCTGTCAATGGGCTGATGATGCTTCATGAAGCTTGCTTTCTATTGAAACCTAACACTCTTTTTAAGCTCCCCAGTTCACACTAGACAGATTGCAGAGTGCTCTGTAGTAACTTTATCTTTCTTTGTATCTTATGCAAAATAATGAAGAAGAGTAAATATCCACTATAATGCAGCATTGAACCAACCGTTGTTTGAAATGTATGTTTTCTTGTAGACCATCTGCGTCTTGTGAAGTTCTTCTCTTTGCTTTACTTAGAAATCTGTTTGTTATAGGTATAGTTTCTGTGAATTTTAATCAGAAAATATAATGTATATTTGCTTTTGTTTTATTATTGTGACCTTCAAAGTAAACACTTTTTATTATTATTGAGTCTTGCTGTCTTGGTGTAAGACCTCATCATAACTGTTTCTTAATTTGACTTTCTTGTTCTACTTCTGTTAAAGATGTTTGGGACTGAACAAAGTACGGATTAAAAGCATAATCAGGACAATTTTAAAACTGCTCACATAGCCGTCTTCCCTGTGATGGCATAGTGCAGTTTTGATCAAACCTGTCCATCAAGCTTGCTAAAATAGGCAAGTCAGAATGATCTTTAAAAGTAATTTTTACTACAAAAAATCCAAAATATATTTTTATTAATAAATATATTGAACATTCTTCAAATGTACAATATATTTTTACGTTCCTTAAATAATAATATGAGCCAATATTGAACAACAAAAAAATTAATGTTGTGTTATAATAACATTTTTTGTCATTACCTGAGTTTACTCTGATGACTGATGTAACCAATGGCTTTAACTCAGTAACAGAACTGTCTGTGAGCTCTGGACTTAAGCAAAATCCCGGCTTTCCAAAAACACTTCAGACGAGCATAAATGAAACGGTGTTGTATGTGAGTGAATCAACCTCAGGATCTTCCTGAAAAGAATAACAAATGAATGATGCGTGATTCTTGAAATTGTTTGTCTATGATTAGAAACATGAACTGTCAATTTGCACACAGGCCTTCCCTTCATCTTAAGCTCTGACGCCAGGTTCTGGAGGTTTGCCAAAAAATGCAACATATTTTCTTTAAAAGCATTAACTGAGCTGACAATATTGATCTTTTCCTTGCAGCACTAGATAAAGTTAATTCAACAGTTTCGTCAAACTAGTTAAAAATGCCACTGAGCGTCATTTAATCGTTGCAGGAATTTCCCTTGATTCAGTTATTTCTTGCCAGTGCTGTTGTCAACCTTCTCTAGATGTGCACAGAATAGTTTTATAAGAAAATATCTGTTGTGAATAGAACATCTCTTTCGTGTCTACCATTTTGGCGCATAACACTTGATGTATTATGCAAAGGTAATTCAGGAAGTCAGGGACAGCATCATGCGGCTGGGTTTCTCAATAAAGTTTTTGAACGATTGAAATATGTCCTTGTGTCTGTTTTTTCATCGGCAGTTCTGTTAAAAGCTCCTCTTTTGCCGCGTTATCGGTAAACAGAATAAAAGTGCACATCTGGGTTTGTCACTCCCATCTGTAGAATCATCCAACCGCAGTGAGAAACGCTCATAATCTGTAACTGCACTTGACAGATTAAGAGCTCCAATCAAAAATAATATTTCTGCCTTGTTTTCAAAGTCTGGGAACAATGAGTCAGCTGCGTGAACGAATGCCTCTTAAATCATCTCTCCGTCTTGGAACGACTTGTTATTGTTATTAATGATGAGTTGACTCTCTCTGAATGCTTTAGTGGCGGCCTTCACTTTTGAAAAATGACTGCTGTCCAGACAACTGGCAGTTTAGTTCCTTCACCTTTCTCTTTCTCGGTTCACTTTTCAGGCAGGAAATCAATGTCAAATTTTCTATGTGAAAGGGTCATCTAAAATTACTGAGCCAAGACAGCCCTGAAAAGATCATCTTGTGCAGCTGTGAGACTCACAGTCACTTTTGTTTAATCGTGTTCATGGTCAAGTCATTCTGAGTCGGCTCCTCATAGGCAAGCACCTGGCAAGCGAATGCCTACAACATGTAACTGTCGTTCTAATCATTTTTGTATAAATCCTTTGTTTTGTATTTCATCTTTCATCTATAAATGTTTAGTATGTAGAATTTAAGTTTTTGAAGTTTTAGTTTCTTGAGATCTTGTGGGTTCTCGTGACATTAGTCAGGCTACAAGGAGACAACGAGCCACAGCTAGAAGAGCCAAAGTTAAATGTTCTTAAGAGTTCGGTACTGAAGAAGAAGATGAAGAAGAAGATGAAGAAGAAGAAAGAAACTCCAGAAAGTAAAGGATCCTTCGAGCTGCATGCTGCCAACGAGATATTTGTTTTATTTGTTATTTTGTATCATTTGTATCTCTTATGCTGTGCATGTAAGTAAGTAAGTAAGTAAGTAATATTTATTTATATAGCGCTTTTCGAGACCAGGGTCACAAAGCGCTTAAACAATCAAAACAATACTCAAAAAAGTACCCGTTTCTGTAATATTAACATATTTACATTGACTGTTCTTTTAAGTGGACTTGAGGATCTAACTAAAAGCAACCCAGTCGCTAGAAAAACACTTGTGTGTATATTTCGGGGGGTTACACAACATTCTCACAACATATACAATACACCAACATGTTATTTGCCTGAGTTGACCAAGGTTAGCCCAGAAGCTACAAGAGATATGTATGAATCGAAGTGTTCTGAAGACACAATAAAAAGAAACAATCTAGTTCCTTCTCCTGGCCTTCTTTCAAACGTTTAAACCTCCTCACTAGTTTCTCCTGAATTGCTGCATCCTGGCTCACTGGTGCTACCAAATTTTCTTGTACCCTTTTTTGGTATTGCAATGGTATCCTAGCTCCCCATATCATGTTCATACCATTTCATATAGAAAACAAATGAGGGCCAAAAATTGGAGGCAACCTGGAATGGATGATAGGCCTAATACGATGGATCATAGGCATGACATTAAAACAATGTTTTTGTAATTTTTCATTTTAAGCAATTGTTGCGCACTTAGAACCATAAACTAGATTCCAGGCGTGCATTGGTTTTGATGATTTTATTTCTCTGTAGACAGAAACACAGAAACACTTGACTCGGCTGCTTCGCACATGCTCGCTTTTCATCTAATTACTCGAATGAGCCGAACGGACCAATATTTAAATTTACACTTATTATCAAACGTTCCATTCTCAGTCTCACCATAAACATTCACAACTTTCTCACACATGCGCACATACAATACATACTTCTAATTTAAATACAATAACTTCTCGCGGGTAATGCACAAACTCAGACGCCTCTTGTCAGTCTAACACACGAACAACTATCACACTTTCTGCATATCACTGACATATTATTACCGTTCGCGTCACTCTTATTAACTTTCTCGTGCATTCACCCACCTGTAGACAGAAACACAGAAACACTTGACTCGGCTGCTTCGCACATGCTCGCTCTTCATCGAATGACTCGAATGAGCCGAACAGACCCACAAAGACCCTAAAGCTGCCCATAGTGCCTGCTAAAGTTTAACTCACTGTCCCTGTCTAAAAATAGAAATACAATTGTTCTGCACACATGAATGATACAAATTAACAAAACTCACAAAATAACATAAAATAATGAAAAATAAATAAACAAATAAGAAAGGGGTGCTCTTTCAATATGCTAAATATTACTATTGCTCCACACTCTCCCCTCCAAAATAAATGTCGTCTCGACATTCTGCATTTCCCAGTCTCAAGTCTATAACTGGTGAGTTGTAGCAGCAATTCGTATGGGAGTCAGTCTTTTAGGATACTCTCTGCACAGCAACAGTCTTGACACAACACGCATCTCCCTCTTCATGTCATGCGTCAGCCACAGAAACCACTGGCCAGGTGATATCTGATGTGCTACTCCGCTACTTAGGCGGGCTATGTATCCTGGACTGAAAGGTTTTGCTCCTATTTCTACCACATCAACCCACAGACCCAAATGTACTGTGTACCCAACATGTCAGTAGTACTTCTGTGTAAATGGTCTGGACTCTAGTACTCTACTTGAAACAATCAAAAATCACTAAACTTTTACTAAACATTTTAACACTACTACTTAATTACAACTATAACCTTAACATATCAATGTGTAATTGTGACTTTTTAACTCTTAACTGTAGTCATTACTGGTGTTTGCTTGTGAGTGTTGGTTCACCTAATGTGTTGTATGTGAGTGTTATAGGTGGATTTCTGCGTCTCAAAGGATACTTTCTGGTGGGAGGTGACTGTGGCTCTGAGTCCATCTTGTCTGCTTCACCAGCTATCGCTCATCCACCTCCAGCACCATTTCTCTGTCAGCTGCTTGTGGCTGGAATTCCTCTGCTTCCACTCGGAGTTGGCTTCTGACCAGGTTAAATGGTTCTGCTGGATGTGCGGTGATGGCTCTCCAGTTGCTTTCATCTTCTGAGCTACTGTCAATGTCCCTCTCCCTCTCTTCCACTTGTCTCTTTCTCTGTCTGTCCACTTTAGTGTTCCTCTACGTCAATGGGCAAAAAGTCGCAGGGCAGTAACAGATTTCTGTGCAGCACTTGTCTTTCCTGGGCCTGTCTCAGGTCTTAGCTCGTATACTGGACTCAATTTGTGCTTTCTTTCCATCACTACATGGACTTGATCCTCCCAATAAGACCTAAGTTTTCCCGGTCCTCCTCTTTCTTTGAAGTTCCGCACCAGCACTCTACTCCCTGGCTGCAGTTCTGCTCCATGTATCTTTTGGTCATACTGCTTCTTCGACCTTTGTTGTGCCTTCTGGACTGTTTCCGATGCCAACGCATATGCTTCTTGCATCCGTTTCCTCCACTTACTGACATAGTCACAGTGAGATTTGCTTTGTTCACTTGGTGTCAAACCAAACATGATGTCGACTGGTAGACGGGGGTTTCTGCCGAACAGGAGATAGTATGGGGCATATCCCGTGGCTTCGCTACGTGTACAATTGTACGCGTGTACAACCTTCGCCAAGGAGCTCTTCCAGTCTGATTTGGCTTCTGGTGTCAGATTTCTCAGCATGGAAAGGAGTGTCAGATTAAACCGTTCTACCTGACCGTTCCCAGCTGGATGGTAGGGTGTTGTTCTGGAGCCCTTTATACCGCAGTATTCTTCCAACTTTGAAAACAACTTGTTTTCGAACTCTCTGCCCTGATCATGATGTAACTTGGCAGGAAATCCAAACTTGAGCACAAAGTATCCGAAGATCTTCTCCGCTGCCGTCCTGGCTGATTTGTTGGTACAAGCATAGGCCTGGGCGAAGCGCATAAAATGATCCATGACCACCAAGATATACTCATATCCTCCTTTGCAGCTTTCCAAGTGCAGAAAATCTATTGAGACCATCTCAAAGGGGTATGTAGTTACCACATTAACCATTGGTGCTCTTGTTATCTTGTTTGGACGCTTCTGCTTTAGGCAGCGGCACACCTTGGTGACGTAATGATCCACATCTCTTTGCATACGAGGCCAATAGAAACGATCACGGATCAAACTGAGTGTCCGCTCTACCCCGAGGTGTCCCATTTCCTCATGCAGTTCCCTGTAGATCAGCTGATGGAGAGATTTTGGCAGTACCAGTTGAGCTTGAGCTCCTGACTTTCTATACAAGATACTCTCGTCGTTGACAAACAACTTGTTTTTGTCACGCACTAGTATAGAAATGTCATCACGCCGGTCTCTCCCTCCCAGATGAGGCCACTTCCCTGCTCTGACATGCTCTAGTACCTTTCCAATGACCGGATCATCCTCCTGCGCTCTCCTGAGTGTCTCTGTGGAGATTTCTGCCACTGGGGGTATTACTCGTTCCTGCTCTACATGAGTACACGCTGCATGTATTGTGACTGGACACATCCAAGGTTCATGCTTGTCAAACTCAAGTTGAAGTGCCTGTGTGACGGTGGCGATCACCTCTGGTTCCATCTCTTGTGAGCAGGCATGCATATACTCTTCCATGTTAAGCGGCATACGCGACAAGCCATCTGCGTCTCCATTAACTTTCCCAGGCCGGTATTTGATTGAGAAGTTAAAGTCTGCTAACTCTGCAATCCACCGGTGGGTGGTGGCGTTCAGCTTGGCTGTGGTCAACACATATGTTAAGGGATTATTATCTGTGTAAACTATAAAAGATGGTGCATAGTACAGATAATCACGAAACCTTTCACAAATTGCCCACTTCATTGCTAAGAACTCTAACTTCCCTGAGTGAAGGTGGTAATTCTTCTCTGGAGCAGTTAGTGTTCTTGACCCATAACCAATGACGACCAATTTACCTTGTTGTCTCTGGTACAGTACTGCACCCAGCCCCTCCTGGGAGGCATCACAATGCAGTACAAACGGCTTCTCAAAGTCTGGATAACCAAGGAGTGGTGGATGCAGCAGATAGTCAAGCAGTTGGCAGAGCACTTTTTGGTGTAGTTCTGTCCAGATGATCGGCTGTCGAGAGGGTAGCTGATCTGACTTCTTGCATTTTCCTCTGGCCTTACTCACTTTTGATCCTTGAACATTGCCCTCGTTAGTCTTATCTGTGCATAACAAACTGTAAAGTGGTTTGGCAGTCCTTGAGAAGTTCGATATATACTGTCGATAGTAAGAGAGGAAGCCTAGCATTTTCCTCAGGTCTCCCACAGTCTCAGGTTTACGGTCTTTGAGTGCTTGTACTGGTGCAATTTCAGCAGGGTCCATACAATAGCCATCTTTGGACACAATCTTTCCCAAAAATTTGACCTTGTCTCTGAACATTTCACATTTCTTTGGTGTAAGTTTCACTCCATGTTCCTGATAACGGCGTAAGACTTCTCTCATATCCTTTAGATGGTTTTCAAAAGTCTTGCTGTGGACAAGATTGTCATCCAAATATGGTTGCGATGTCTCGTCTCTCAAACCTGCGAGGCACTCCTCCATACTGCGCTGAAACTCTGCTGGGGCCGAGGACAAGCCAAAGGGGATCCTGACCCACTCGTACAAACCCCACGGTGTTATAAAGGCTGTGAGTGGTCTGCTACTCTCCTCCAAGAAACCCTGATGGTAGGCCTTGCCTTAGTCCAAAACTGAGAACCATGCAATTCCAGTCAAGCTATTCAGCATGTCCTGCACTCGGGGAATGGGGTGGCGATCAGGAATGGATTTTTGATTAAGTTCACGGTAATCCACACATAGGCGCAAACTCCCATCCTTCTTGCGGACACAAACTATAGGTGAGGAGTATGGGGACCGGGATTTCCTTATCCATCCTCTGTTCAGCAAGTCCTCCAGATACTCCTTTACCTCCTTGTGAAGTGGCTTGGGTACAGAGGTGTAGGTGCGTCTGACTGGAGTTGTGTCACTCAATCTGATTTTTAGTTGCAGAGATGGTATACAGCCCACATCCTGGTCATCTTTAGAAAATGCTGCACTTTCTTCCCTCAACATTTGTCTCACCTTTTCCTGCTCGTCCGGTGTCAGGTGATCAACTGCCACTGGAGGGTCCCATAGATCTTGTGTGCATTTATCCACTGGTCAGTGGCACTTTTGCTGCATTCCAGGAGTGCTGACAGTATCTTCTCTGCTCTCACTTGTACTAGATGTTTTGATTTTGTTTCCATTCACTGTGGCTGGTCTTACATCTGCTGGATATATTGCTTTAACTTGTTGTAATTGTCCCAGCACTGTACGGGGGTTGAGAGTAATGGCATGGTTACTCTCATTAGTGACAGGTATCGTTACCTTGGACCAGCTTCCCTTCTGCAGGCAGATGACAGCTTCCAAGATGTTCAAGCCCTCTGGCCACTTGGGTCTGCTATTCCTGGCTCCCTTGAGACAAGCACTGGCACAATGAGTTCTGGTTGTGGGCTTGAGACTGATCCAAGTCTGAACTTGATCTCCACCCAGCCTGCAAAGGGGATATCCATCTGGTTTGCTGCTTTTCCGACAAGGGTCTCCTCTTCACTTAGGAGTTCATCTAAGCTCCTCAACTGGATTTGTGGAAAGCAGGATTCTCTCCAGCTGTCATTTATGATAGTGACCTGCGAGCCTGTATCCCACAATGCTTGCGTTGATACTCCCTCAAAGGAACAGTCCACCATGCACTTCCTACCAATGAGGGCTCTTAACTTTGCTTGCCGATGTAAAGAGAGATGACTGTTGTAGGTAGCACACACAATCTGTTCAGTTCTTTCGCCTTTCTGTAACTCGCCTTCAAGCTGCCTGATTCTGCCACGCAGTAACTTATGCACCATGCGATCCTGTTCAGCTTGGCTTGGAGTAGATACTTTTAGGGGTGCAGTAGTTTGTATTGTCACCTTCATGTTGTCTGGTTTCTCAGTCAGTCGCTTTGGTCCTCTGCAGCCTCTCGAGAAGTGCCCCGACTGTCCGCACTTGAAGCAGTGTTCACGCTGATCACTTTTCCCTTGCTCCTGACATGCTTTACATCCCATCCTGGTATTTGCTCTGATAGGGCGGGTAGGTGCTTGGGGGTTACTTAAGCTTTTCCTTACGTCAGAAATCTCTTCACTTAGCAGCCTGACTGTTTCATAAAGCTCTGACTCTCTTGGACGAGGGATGACGGTCGGTTTCTTTGGCTTCACGACTTCAGCCGACTGTTCTTGAATACCTACTCTAGCTTCAGCTACACCATGACCATGCTGATTGAACTGCATACCTGTCTGTATTTCATTGACTTTTGCAACTTTGCTACTTGTATTATTTTGCTTTGATTGTCGTTCTGATTCCACACTTACTGCATCATTCATTTTGTCAATAAGTATCTCATCTGTCACTTGCTGATCGTCAAGATAGGACTTAACTAAGTACCTCAAGAATTTCTTCTGAATGAGCTCAGGGCTGTACTGTTCATCTGACCCAACATCTCTCGAAGCGAGTAGCAGTCTCTCCTTTAGCTCAATTGCTCGAAAGAGGAAGTTTTGAGGGGACTCACGGCTTTCTTGAGTGATATTTACAAGTCGGCGGTAAAGATCTGTTGAACTGTCCTCTTTAAAATGTCCTCTTAGTATGGTCTTCAACTGTTGGAGAGTTATGTCACTTTTTATCTCAAGCATGTCTCGCAGACTCAAACCAGGGTTGATTGACTTGATCACTGCTTCGATCACCTCAGTCTCACAGTGTCCTTTACTTAGGCCTCTGTCAATTTGATGCATCAGGTTTGTGTACGAGAGTCTCTCCTTTTGTCCTTTCTCTCCTATCTGACCTAAAATCTTAAACTCTTTTCTAATTGTCACTTCTGGAAGCCGGTTAACAATTGGTACCTTCTGTAGACCTGCATTTTGACTTGAAGAGTTATTTACTCTTTCACTCAGCCGCGCAACTTCATCCTGTAGAATCTGATTGTTTAGCTGAAGTTGTGAATATTTTTCTCCTAAACTCAATTCTTCAGCTACTTCCGACCGGATTTTGCAGTGTTTTCTGAATATTCTTCATTGTCATCGTTCCCGTTGTTTTCTGTAATTTGTTCCACTAACTTCAAAATTGTCTGAAGATGCTGTGTTGCAACATCTTGTTCTTCATCATTTATCACATTGTCCATAGATTCTGTTATTTTTCTGATTAACGCCCGCCTTGTCATGACAGTTCCACTTGTGACTTTAGCCTCAGCACAAACCTCTTTGAGCTGGTTCAGCTGCAGCAGCCATAGTCTCTCAGACACCGTCTCTGCCAGCTCCTCCAGATCCATTGCGTTTGCCGTGACCACGCCCCCCTCTGCTGTCAATCAAAAGTAGTGCACGTGCTCCTCACTGCGGCGATAATCATCCCAGCGGTGCCTCCAAAATATGTTGCGCACTTAGAACCATAAACTAGATTCCAGGCGTGCATTGGTTTCGATGATTTTATTTCTTGGTAGACAGAAACACAGAAACACTTGACTCGGCTGCTTCGCACATGCTCGCTCTTCATCGAATGACTCGAATGAGCCGAACAGACCCACAAAGACCTGATCTTGAAAAGACTTTTGAGACTTCATTCCTATGATCCACCTTTGGACCCCCCACGCTGAACTAAGAACTATATCTGGGATGATGATGAACGTGATTATGAAGACAAATGGCACGATCTGGTCGCAAACATGAACTTGACTCTTGTCTGCAGTGACATTTCTGTGGGTCCTGATGGTGTGGCTGCTGAACTAACAAACTAACAAACGAACAAGGTGTTCTCTATGCTCTCTCTGACACTTCTGTCCCTCATGTTGCTCTTGCTGTGGTTGCTGGTGGAGAAGCTAGGGCCCTGGGAGACAAATGATTAAGAAATGCAAAGTTGTTCGTTATTTGACGAAAAAAGCAGACAAATCTAGCCTGTTAGAGACATGATATCTTAAGTTGTAACAGTAAACAGTTAATCCCAGAATAACATACTCTGATTGCTCCACTCAGAGCTATGATGAAAGCAGCCATAAGAAAACTAAACAAAAACTTGAGAGGTCAACTGATGCAGAATTTTATATTTTAACGAATTAAAAGTGACTCTGTCTAGAGCTGCTGACTTGTCACCTCCAGACTATACTATAGAGACTAGACTATAAAGACTAGACTATAAAGACTAGACTATAAAGACTAGACTATAAAGAATATACTATAGAGACTAGACTATACTAAACCACTCCATCTTGATGCGAGTGAAATTGATGATATATTTTTCTTTGGGAATTAGACTTAAATAGTGAAAATGGTAAAAATAGAGACTAAAATACTGTAGGAGGAAAGGTATAAGAAAAAATAATAGATTAGGAGATAAATTAAAAGAAACACTGAGAAAAATAAATATGACATTCTTCTCTCTAGTTGAATAAACCAAACACCTATTGAATAAGAGGAAATCTCTTTGAAGTGAATATTGATTAAAGAAACTAGTTAAGATAAGCAAAATAGTAATCTAGAATAGATACTGTATTTCTGTTGTGGGTAAATAATTAAAGAGGTCTGACTGACACCTGATCAAATAAACTATTACATTCATAAAACACATTTGAACTCACACAAAAATCTCAGACATTCACATATATATTACAAATAACACACTGATCTCAGAGATAAACAAACAAACACATGATGTTTTCAATTTAAATTGAATAAGATAAAAAAGTGTCACTGCTTCAATCTGCTTCCTGTGTGTGTGTGAGAATGAAAGAATTCCCTCCAACACCCGCCTCTGTTTCCCTCTTCACCATGAAGTCAAAACATACTGATAATTTGAACTCTCTGCTAACTTCAAGGTTTATTCAAATAAAACACATGACAAACGTTAACTGACATCCACAGATCTACAAAGTTTGGAATACACAACTCATGACACACACACAATATCCTCATCACCACCTGAATAGATTAATAACTGACCTTCTCATAACTTCTGATCATTCTTATCCTGTTAGAGGTGGTGTTGAGAAGCCCTTCAGTGAGGGAGAAATAAGAAGCCACTGTCCACTGCAGACTTTTAAATATATCAAAAGATCTCCTTGTTAGAAGGTAAACAAGAAACATGAGCCAGCATGAGTAAAGATAAAAACTTGACTAGCAGACTTCTAAATATATATATGAACAAATGTAGTTTTAGGAAACTACTCTTTGGACATGTGGTGAAATAGTTAAGATGTTTAAATTACCAACACAAGAAATCATGATTTGAGATAAATACAACTTCCCTACAACTAATAAGACTTAACTTAATGTTAAAAGAAGGTACATATTGGTATTTGTATTTAAAAGGACAATCAAATGGGCTGGAAAATGTCCAAACATTGGAGAAGTTTCAAAGAACAGAAAACATATTGTTATGAATAAACATATTTTCGAATTAATCATTTTAAGAACATGTATTTTTTTAATAAATTAAAATAGAATACTTTTATCTACATCAATAGCAGCCAATAATACAATAGACAATATGAAAAGTGAAACTTGGAATTAAAAACTGAAATTGATTAATTGAAAAAGTTCAATAAGAAATGGAAATATGTTTCTAAAGCTGCTATTAACATTCTAAGGCAACTATAAACATTAAACAAAATATACCTTAAATCTAAGTTGAAGAAAAAAAAGAACTAGAGCAAGAGATTGATAGAAAATAAACAAGTTGAATTCTAAAATTGACAACATATGGACTTGCAAGTGTAATTTATTGAAGGAATTAAATTATATAAGCATTGAAAATGACTAGTCTTCATCCACATGACAAAATGATTTGATTTTAGTCTTAAACAAAGGAAACCTAAAATAAATACCAAATTAATACTAGAGTTTAACAGTTCTTTGGGGAACTTCAAAATAAAGATAATAAATTGGTTAATATTGGCAAATAAGGTTCTCAAATAAGTGTCTATATCTAACAAAGGACAAGAAAATAAAATAAAAGAATTAATCATTATATTTGAAAAAATATTTTATGGAGTAGATTTTAAATTTTTTTTTTTTTTTTTTTAATCATAAAGTAAGTCTTAGTTAGTCTTTTATTAATTGGCTAAACTTAGGTCCAGAAATCCAACAATAGAATAGCTTATATATATAATTTTTATAGCTAATATAGAAAAAACATAATTGAATAAATAAACGACTGCAGAATAGTTTGCACATAGACATTTTTTTCTATTTGACATTATCCATTTACTTTAGCAATAGACTTTCAAACCAAATCTAAGAGGAATAATAAAGATTAAACAAAGCTTAGAATATATTTTTGTAGCTAATAATGTCATATAATTGAATAAATGTATTCATAAATAAATTTAAGAGAGTTAATACAAAGAGTATTATGATTAATTAAATGATTTGACAATAGATTTGGATATAAAGTTATTCAAGAAAACATTTTTTAAATACAAATAAATTAGGTTGTTCTATTTGTCCCTCAGGGGGAGGACTTAGATAGATACTTAGCTGGATAATAGGTTTGTTACGTGATGGTGATTCTTGTTGCACGGTTCTGCCGATCAACACTGCTGAAGGGAGCTCTGTCCAGATTGCATTCAATTAGTTTAAATTGTTCATGTAGAAAACAGCTCGAGAATAAGGTACGACTGTGTTTTACTATGTCTCTGACTTAGGTAGTAAATAGGAAGAGGTTAATTTTGTCTGCATGAAGTAGTATGAGTAAATTCTAAATAAAAAGCATGATTTAACGATGTATTGTTTCTCATTTCTCCAAAGAATGCGATGCTGTTCATTTCTTTCCTATGTTGCAGGACGAGCTCAATGATGCACTGTTGACGGGGGAGTACGTCAACAACACCTCACACGAAGAGCCCACATCCAAGTCGCCGAAAACGGGGCTGCTGCTTTCTTTTTACCTCGTTAAAGAGGTTTTTCAAAACAGTGGATACTGGCTCCATAACAATATACATTTTATCAAAATCTCTACTTCAAAATAGACTTATTAGAGTTGAGTTACTTAGTGTGAATATGTTTGTTTTGATGATTTGGCATTCAATTACTTCAGTTTTAATTCATAGCATAATTTGGAATTATTATTATTATTAAATTATTTTTTTGGATTTTTTTCTTTTTTTTTGTGATTTGAGAGAAATGCTCATAATGTATAATTGTTTTCATTAAATGAATCTGTGTTTCCTCTGTTGCTTTCTCACCATATGTAATCTTTGTGTGGCACTATACGGATGATAGTTTAGCATGTTTAGTTTATAATCAGATTCGCGATCATTATTTTGAAATCAGACTTGTCTTTGTTTTATTGCATCATTAGTTCATGATGCAATCAGGGGGAATGTAAGGAAATTACAACTTTACTGTTATCAATCATCTAGATTTAACACACATTTCAAATAGACACTTGATTAACTGATGATCTTACATATTTAATTCATATTAAATAATCATTGTCTTGCAGTGCATTCACTTAAACTAAACTCAGGTTCACAACTCAAAGGCCGAGGTCACAAACCCTCACACACACAGAAAGATTAAACAATCCCAGATTCCAGGAAGTCTGGACACCTGTCTGAGAATTCACTCTGAAGGACACAAGTCGCTGGGAATAAACTCTCTCCAGAAAACAACAACCTTCAGTAAGTTTCCACTACGATCACGTGCGACGGCCATCTTAGAATCAAGTGTTTACAGTCACTGACCAATCCTACCTTCACATTTGACTAGAGGTGTTAACCTGAATATTCTACTATAAAGATCCACCATTTTGTCTGATCGTTGCGTTCTGGCATTCGAAGACGTCTGTGATAGATCTCTCTGCTTGCTAGCGCCCGTGTTGACGTAAGTTTGTCTCTGACTTTTGCATAATTCACTAAACGAGCATTTTTCTTAAACTCATCCATGTGTCTGTCCTTCATTCCACCACCATGTACGAGGCTGGGGAGGGGTCGGTTCATCGGAACACAGAAACCCCTAACAGACCCTAAAGCTGCCCATAGTGCCTGCTAAAGTTTAACTCACTGTCCCTGTCTAAAAATAGAAATACAATTGTTCTGCACACATGAATGATACAAATTAACAAAACTCACAAAATAACATAAAATAATGAAAAATAAAAAACAAATAAGAAAGGGGTGCTCTTTCAATATGCTAAATATTACTATTGCTCCACAAAATACACATCAGTAACTGGTTGTGAGCTATACGTTATTTTTTTCTCCATTTCTTGGCAGCAATAGTTGCCTTTTCTCTAAAGTCTGAGGTCAGTGTCTGACTGGATTTGTTGCAATTCAGTTAATTTGAAAATCTTTTGTCACCCTTAAAGACATCTCCCTATCTCTCTGCTACAAAGCAAAGAAATTCATGGTTTTCTATTAGTCAAAGTTATGCTCTCAATAACATTGCTGTAGTCAAGTACATTTAGAAAAAGGACACATGAAGAATTAGAAACGTGATGAGTTCAGTCTTAACATTTACATTCAAAAATGAAGAAAGGAGACAAAGTCTTCCTCTCCAAGTTGCAGTCCCTCATCATGATCGATGTTTTGCAGTTATTACTTACTATATTGTTCCTTCCCGCCTGAAATCTCGGCAAATGAGAGGTTACGAGAGCAAAGTCCAATATGACATAATAATGGGCTTCACTCCTCCAGCTGTAATCATACAGCTTTGTTTATACAACAAGTCACTTGGAAGTGGAGACTTCTTAAATTGATGATGCGTGTGAAAATACTTGATTTATCACAGTAGAGCACCTGTGGTAAATGAGATTTAATCTCCAGAAAAACAAAGTGTTTTCAGTGGGCGGGGCTTAAGCTCATTTTCTAATGTAAATACTTCTATTAATAGAAAGTTTTGTACGAACAGACACATACTGATGAGTACAATAGAGGTCCCAGATCTATTTAAGACAAACACAACTCAACTCATGAGTTGCCCTTTAAAAGTTTCAAAGAGCAGGACATTCAAAGAAGACATTTTTCAGTTCAGTTCAGTTCAGTTAATTTAAAAGGACAATGTGCAGTTACATTAAAAGATGGCTGCACCAGATTTAGCACAATGCTACTTTCCATCTGTAGTCCTCAACAAAGATGCAGACAGTTTACATAATACATCACATACAAATAAAGCAAAAACTCAATAATATACAAAAACACAGTACAATCTAATAATGTCATCTGATTGCCAAATACCCGTCTGGTACTATTAGTGCTAGCAGGACTGGTTGTCTAAAAGCCAGTCTTTGAAAGCCTGTGAGAAGCGATGAAAATCTGCTTTGTTCTTTAGATTGTCTGGGAGCCCGTTCCATTCTTTGATTTTGAGTTGTTTGTGTCTTCTAGACTTAGAGTAAGAATCCGCGACCACAAGTTTTCTAATTTAATTGGTTGAAACAGCAATGCATGACTGGAAATTAGAGGGTTTATTGTACAACTTCAGGCCAAAAGAGTAAAACAGATTGTGTGGAGATAACATCTATTACTACGTTAGGAAAAGTTATGAGACAACATGATGAATCCAAGCAAATGTAACATAAGACTAGGTACGTTTTTCTAATAATAATAATAATAAGACAATGCCCTCCCCTCCTCCCCAGTCATTCTTTCTATAGGAATCAAGCACTTCAGCTGTCTCTTCGATCTATTCTGACACTATCATGTTTGAATAGTTAAGAAGATGGACCTCTAGATGTTCAGACCAGGTCAAAGGTTTGATCAAGATCGACTACTAATGTAACATCTTTATCTTAATGGTACCAGTAAAATAAGAAAGAACACTGTCATTCTGTCGTACTTCTGGATAACTTTATTAACAAAAACTTCAATGTATTTAATTGAAATTGTATGTGATCAACTCTAACTAAGTGTAATAAAATTGATGGGTTCGTTTTTTTAAAATCAGACAAATAAAAATGTTAAAAGTGTTGCCTTCATATGCATTCAACCCACTATGCTCTGACACCCTAACATGAAATGCAATGCAATCAATTGCCTGTGAGTAATTTAGTACTAATGTACTGGTAGAGTTGTTCCATGGAAGCCTCAGCAAAAAAAGCAAGAGAATCATCAGAAGTATATACAACAACTACTAACCTATCAAGCTATAGCTGTCCATCTAAACTGACCGACAGAGAAAGGTGAGCATTGGTCAGAAAAGATACCAAGAAGCCCATTGTCACTCTGGAGCAGCTGCAAAAATCCACAGCTTAGGCTGTCCACAAAAGTTGTGTATCACAGTGGCAAGATGAAACTTTAAAATAAAGTCATAAGTCCATTTGGCAGTTTGCACAACACATGTAGCAGAGACAGCATGTGAAAGGAGGGGCTCTGGTCAGATAGATCAGGGTTGAACCTGTTGGCCTGAATAAGAAGTGAACTTAATGTCAAATTGAATTGAAAACTGCTGTTCAGAGATGATCCATATGGCTGAGCTTGAGCTGTTTTGAAAAGTAGCATTGGAGAAACTTCAGGTTGTAGTTGTGCAAAGCTAGTTGAGACATATCCTGAACATGACAGCAAAAAGTGGCTGTAAAAAATGTATTGCCACAAGCGAGTTCAATCCTAATGCAAATTTTTATTAGCAATCCATTTTGAAAATTATTCATAAATTCTGTTCCACACTCAATTTGGGGCAACTTGGGACCACACTGTGTATGTAATTACATCAAATCTCAACAAAACACATTTGAGTTTGTAATGTTAAAATGACAAAGTGTGAAAAAGTTGAAGAGATTGTAATACTTACACTGCCACTTTAACCATAATCAAAGTTTAACAATAAAAAGTCCAAGTTCAACACCAGAAGATCAGATGAAAGATTTGTATTCATAGCCGTACACACCGAGAGCAAAATGTCCATCATCAGTCAAACAACATCTAAATGTCAGGCTGGCAGACAAAATAATTCTTAATGATGAGTGTGGTTGTCGATTTAAAAGTGCTGCCACATCATTCCACCAATGACTCATTACAACATCCTTATTTTGAAAAAAAAAGTGAAGAAAGCCCTTAAACATAATTTACAGCTCGAGTTAAATGATCTGATTGTGTGACTATCATAATGTAAATGCACAACTGCCAAAATGTTTGTAGAAAAAAATTGCCCTTGCAATAGAGAGCATAACTTAACAGTCACTCATGAAGCAAACACGGAAAACATTTTTAATTAAATGATTTATTTAACTTTGCAGTGGTGGATTTCATACAATATAAAGACATAGCAACATGTATTGTATGTTATCCAATAACTTATTATTTATACATGTACCCACTTGTGGACTTGTGGAATTATTAAATACATTGTCTCCAGTGAGTATCACGTCACCACAGCAAAAACAAACTTATTGGCCTGTATTACAGGATGCAAAAAATAGTCTTAAACGACTTTAATTTGCCAAACTCAATTCATGAAGTCCTCCCAAGAGCAAAATTACTGAGGATTAAAGGTAGTGTAGTGCAAATTTGAAGCATTAGTTTCGGGCAAACAAGACAAAACTTTAAAACAGAGGGATAAATCTTAAATATATAATAAATATACAAACAAGTCATAATAGTATAAACCCACTGGTGAGTTTGCGTTGACAGACTATGTCTATATAATTATATAATACTATTATAACACTGATGGCATATAAAACATTACTATAATTACAAATATTTCCCCGTTATTTAAAAAATAACAAACACATTGATGTAAAAATAAATAAACCTCAAGATTATTTTAAAAAAAAAAGTAGATTGGGGGGTTAATAATGAGTTTGATTATCTAGCAGCAAATATGTTTAATGAAGGAACATCAACAATACATAAATAACTGAACGTTTTATTTCTTTAAATATGTGTTTAATAATTAGTAGTAAAATGAATAAATAAATGTAAGCATTTCATCTGTGATTGTTTTCATTCTTTGGCATGAATTTTATTAAAAATAATAATTCAATGTAGAAGATCCAGATGTATGCAATGATATAGGTCATGCCTGTATTATACTTAATTTAAAAAATATATACCTTTTTTTTTTAAATTGGAATGACATTCGCTACATATACATTGTTAATGATTTAATATCTTTAAATCATTTTATAACTTTACAGCGATCATAAACCTCTGCGGCCGTTGATTTGAAAGTGATCAGTATATAGTGGCGATGACTGCCTCTAGGATTATGACATCCAGTCTGTGCATGTGGCACTTGTCTTCTTCATGCTAGAGATACATCTCTGAAATTGGCGTTATTTTGTCCTGTAAATATCACAAGGTGTCAGAAACAAGTAAGAAACAGCCAATAAGAAGTGTAAGACAAGTCGTGCTAAGAGTTTTGAAAGAAGAAAGTAAATTCAGACAAAGATTACACAGAGCCAGTCGACAGAATGGCGTTATAGCGTTCCAGTGATAATGACACGGTAGTTCATTTCATCACACAAAGTTCATCCACAGCACAGAGAAGTGGGTAAGGCGCTGACCACTGTGGCTACAGTGATGAGAAGGAAAGAAACAGAACAGCAGTTGACTCTAGTGACAGAGCCAAACAAAGCAAGCAAGTAGAGAGGCAGCAAGTAAAACTTTGTAGCATCAGTCTTAAAAGAAAGATGGACAGATGAACAGAATCGTACTTAATAAAGGACCCAAGCCTTTTTTTGGAGATGAGGATCTCATGAAGCATCATCAGCCCATAACTAAGTCAGTATTGGGAGAGAAGCATTCGACCCCTTCTGTTGACATATTAGGACCTCTTACTGGAAAAAATGTTTAATCCAAGTCGGATGCACATGCACGTTTCAGGTAAATTCCTCTGACAACCTACTACAACTTAAAACCATACAGCAATTATTGCAACAACTGTTTATGTGAGCGATATCATTACTAGAACATTTTCAGAACCCCCAGTTATACTTGAAGTATTATGGCAGATGGATGATATTCTAATAGCTAAATAGACTAAGAGTACTAGAGTGAGAAAAAAAAGGCAGGAAAACCACTGGCAGGGAAAACCCTAACCCTAAGAAGAAAAAAACAAAAGAAGCAAATAGAATTACATGATGTGAATGTTGCACCATGAATTGATGGTACCTTCATTTAACAAATATAATTGAATTCTTCATTCTATTAAACCTCAACAAAAAATCTCGAATGTTAGCATATATATCTGGTTTAGTTTTCTTAATATTACTCAACTAGAGGTAGCTGAGTTCATTCATACATATTCATATCCAAGTTATAACTTATTTTAGGGTCCTGGCTCAAACACAAGAAGGTCAAGGTAGTCTTTGTCTTTGGTCTTGAAGGCTTCAGCGATGATCCGAGCTGCTTCTTTGTGGTGGCAGCCACTTAAGGAAAAGCCGTCCACCTCTAGAATGACCTGCCCTACTCGTAGCTGTCCACATGTGTCGGCTGAGCCTCCTCTCTGTCAACAGGAACAAAATATATGTGTTAAAGTTATCAGCACATGGGAAGAAAGACTAGCCTAGTCATTCAGAACAGAATAAAGAACAACACTTTAAGCTGAAATAACAATGTTTTGTTTTTAAATGATTGCCCCCAAAATACCTATTGCTTCAGTCAAGGTTTTACAGATCAAATGTAATTTTTTTATGGAAACTATTAGGTTCTATAACGTTATGTATATTTTCAAGTTGGCTACACAGGCTTATAGAATACTCATAGCTGAAACAGGTGAGGTCATAAGCCACATGGTTTTGCTCAAGGTCGCATCGTGAACTAGGATCGAACCAGCAACCACTCAGTTTGTGTTCTGAATGTAGTAGCAGACAGGGTCCCAAGTGGGGCTGCCCTAGTAAAGGACTTTGTTCATCTTTTTTTCAGAGGCCAAGACAGGAAAGAACTTAGGATGATTATGATGGGCCCATAGTCCTTGGGGCTTTGTGTTTTTTGCAAAGGACAAGGTGGACCAAGGCAAACCTTACCTAATAGAGAAGCTTGGTTAGATGGTCTAGCTAAAGTAGAACCCCTGAGTTATCTAGACATAACTTAAGATTCTACGAATGATGCAAAGCCCTCTAAATACATTGCCAGACTGCCCACCGTTCTGTGGCTGTTTCTCAATAAAAGGAAGTGCTGTATTCCCTGCCTTTATTGACTGGGGGCGGCACCAGCTGGGTGGTGAATTCATTGAGTCAGGGCCTGGAGGATTAACCAATAGCAAAGCTTGGTTGGCAGTCTTTACACCATTCGATTGTAGTCTGCAGACCCTACATTTTTTTAGAGAACTGAGATGATTTTGTTTGAAAATAAATAAATACATCCACAATATGGGTACATAAGAAGAAGAGGGTGTCTTCTCACCTGTATGGTAACGATTCGTGGCAAAGGCTGTCGTGTATTTGCCCCTCCTTCAATAGCAACTCCAAGAAAGTGGGCATTTTTCTTTACTCGCACCAGTGAAGATGAAGTTGACAAATTGGGTTTGCAAACACACTGGACAAAAAGGAGACAACATCCAAAATGAATTTGTATGTGTTCCTGTGATGTAAGGTTGAGAGTGACACAGTACAAATGCCTTATATTTAACATTAGTTAATAATTCAATTTAATAAATAAACTATTTTGTGGCTACATTGAGCTTTTACTCCATTACGGCCCTGAAGGTCAAACAATGACAAAAAACACTGTCACTGCATGTACACAGGAGTCAGCAAAATTGTATTGAAAAAAAATCTGATTTTGAAGTTCTGAATAGAGCAAAATCTAGTCATAACAGAAACACACTCACCTGTCTGGTGGTCCCAGCAACACAAGCTTGCACAGTAGGCAGCCCAGACAAACACATTTGGCTCTTTTCAGGGCAAGGAACGCCATCTCTGCAGAGGCCAGCAACCTCTGCTATGTCCACGCCGCTGTCTTCGCTAAGAGTCTGACCACTGTCAGAAAGTTGCAATGGTGTAGCTCCTGAATGAAGACAAAATTGTTCTATATCAGTGAATTATTTACCATAATTAAATCCAGTTTTTTCTTATTGTCTCGTTTTGGAAGCAAAGTAAATTCAGTAATTATCAGAAACATGCACAACAGATGCACCCAAAAGTGAAGCAAATAGTACATTGAAAAAAACATTATGTTTGTTAAAGCTCTAGAAAACTGTTGGGTAAATCATAATCACTTTTTGTGATAACAACAACAAAACATCCCATTTGTCTAGTACCATACAGAAGATGTTTCTTGTTTTAATACCGTTGAACAGATTTGGATTCATGTACCTCTTGGCTGTTGTCTTACATCTGTGGAAATCACCTTTTGTGCCTTTTTTGGAAGGTTTGGCTCATCCGGAGTAGACTGAGTTGCGGACAGCCTAATATTTGAAGGATATGGAGATGAACACGGTGAAAGATGTGGGAAGAGATGATTGGGGGGCACAGGAGATGTTCCCCTAGGGGATGAAGGAGACCTTAAGCAAATGGAGGATTTTTCATACGAGCTTGATCTTGATGAAAATTTGACTGATGCTGCTGGCTCTGCAGATCTGTTATAGTCCCAATAGTTGTCCAAACTTAGTTGATTCAGGTGATGAAGTGACTGAGTGTAGTGGGGGTAACTTTTGAGTCCAGTGTCAGCAGGCTGGGGGGAGCTTAGGCAGCTGTGATGTAACATGTTGAGCGATGTGTGGTGAGTAGAGACTGTTGGTGGCTGATCAATGTTTCGAATGGACTTAAGGGACTTGTTGAGGCAGCCTTGGACAAGCTGGGTTCGGCCTTTGGAAACATGACTGAATGCTGGTTGATCCATTCTAGGTGATGATTTACAGCTGTCAATCATCTCAATATTTGATCTGCTCTGGTCCTGTAAAGAGGCATCTGATGCCTGCATTTGATCCTGTTGAAAGAGAAAAAAAAATACTCACACATCCAATTAGTTGAAATGTAACCCACGCACTTGCTTTTGTTGATGCTTCAGAAACAACAAACCAGCTACAATAGGAATTATTGTTGTTTGTTTCCTCAATAAACTGACACAAACATTGTCAATCAGATGGGTTTGTTTGGTTTTAAATATTTCAAGTGATTTATTGTCAGTGCAGTCACCATATCAGTAGAAAATGTGTTACAGACAAAAAACAATAGCTCTAAAAACATTCATTCATTCATTTTCTACCGCTTTATCCCTTTCGGGGTTGCGGGGAGACTGGAGCCTATTCCAGTATCATAGGGCGAGAGGCAGGGGACACCCTTTGACAGGACGCCAGTCTGTCGCAGGGCACACAAAGACAGACAACCATTCACACACACACTCGTACCAATGGACAGTTTCCCAAAGTTCCTAATCAACCTCTGTATGTTTTTGGACTGTGGGAGGAAACCGTAGTGCCCGAAGTAAACCCAAGCAACACGGGGAGAACATACAAACTCCACACAGAAGGGTTGGCTCGGTCTGAAATCGAACCAGCAACCTTCTTTCTGTGAGGCGACCGCGCTAACCATTGCGCAAACAATACTGTTATAGACTGACTTAAGGTTGCACTCATTGCACCCCGGAACCTTTGTGCCTTTATCTGTGTTCTCTACGGGCGGGTTTTGTGGTTGCACCGCCTACGGAATGTATGGAATGCTGGAATGTTGTACAACGATCTCTTCACAAGTAAAGTTCTCTAACTGAGCTCCAAGTGTGCGTGCATCATTACCCTCGGGTTACCACACTTTTGGCGACGAGGATTAAAACATATATGACGGAGTGTCGTGAAGTTAGGGTCGGAGAAGAAGTTCCGTGTAGCATCTAGCGTGTAGCATGGCTACGGTCGGCACGCTCAGTGAGTTCGTCGAGCAGGATGGTGACTGGATCGAATATGTCGAGAGACTGGAGCACTTTTTCCTGGCGAATTTCATTGAGAATGAGGAACGTCAAAGATCGATTCTCCTCAGTGTGTGCGGTGCCAAGACGTACAAGTTGATACGCAACTTAGCAACCCCACGGAAGCCAGGTGACTTATCATTCAAGGAATTGGTGATGCTGGTGCAGGAGCATCACAACCCCAAACCGTCAGTGATTGTTCAGCGCTTCAAGTTCCACACACATTCACGCAAAGAGGGAGTTTCGGTTGCTACGGGACAGGTTGGTCTGTGGTATCAATAATGTGGTATTCAACGCCGATTGCTAGGTGAATGTACACTAACTTTCAAGAAGGCGTTGGAGATCGCTCATGCTATGGAAACAGCAGCTAACAACTCAAAAGACATTCAAGCAGCTAATGCCGTTGTGCCACAGAGCACTGTTCACCGTCTGTTTAAAGAGGGCAGAGGAAAGCCGATGAAGTCATGCGAATGTCACCGGTGTGGGGGAGCGCATCTCGCTAATGACTGTGGTTTTAGAGATGCTGTTTGCCATAAGCCAAGAAGTGCAGAGGTGCTAAAAAGCAATGGAAAAAGGAGTGGGAAGAGTCAAAACCCCAAAGGAAAATGCACCATTTGCAAAGAGAAGGACCTGAGGAGCAGTGTTCATTCAACATGTTCAGTATGGACCTCAGGGAACCCCGGGCAGCCCCGATCTGCGCAACGCTGCAAATAAATGGAAAAAAAATGACAATGGAGGTGGACACGGGGGCCTCAGTTTCAGTGATAAGTCATACCACCTACTGCAGGTTGCGGGGCCCTGGAAAGGCGCCCGCTTTAAGAAAGACGAACATCAAACTGAGACAATACACTGGTGAGTGCATTCCTCTACTTGGAGTTATAGAAGTAGACGTTATGTATGAGGGCCAGTCAGCTAAAGGGGAGCTGATAGTGGTAGATGGGGAGGGACAGAGTCTGCTTGGGCGGGACCTCCTAAAGAGAATTCGCTTCAATTGGGGGGAAATCATGCACATGAGGGTGGTTGGGGACATCCTATCAAAGTATGCAGATGTTTTTAAGGATGAGCTTGGCACCCTCCGAGGCACAACAGTTAAGTTGACCGTGGACCCCAACGCAAAGCCACGTTTTTGTAAACCACGCACAGTGCCATACGCTATGAAGGCTAAGGTGGAAGCGGAGCTGGACAGGCTGCAGCGGTCAGGTGTCATTGAACCGGTGGAGTTCTCTGACTGGGCAGCCCCAATTGTGCCGGTGCTGAAAGAAGATGGTGGGGTGCGGGTATGTGGTGATTACAAAATGACAATCAACCAAGCCTCACAACTGGACACTTATCCCCTGCCACGAGTGGAGGATTTGTTCGCCACACTGGCAGGAGGACAAACATTTACCAAACTGGACATGAGTCACGCATACCAACAACTGCTGCTGGACGAGGATTCTAAACAATATGTGACCATCAACACCCACAAGGGCCTGTTCAAGTACAATCGCTTGGTGTTCGGCGTTGCGTCCAGCCCAGCCATTTTTCAGCGCACCATGGACAACCTCCTGCAGAACATTCCCCATGTTGCTGTCTACCTAGACGACATCTTGGTGACGGGTAAGACCGAAGGGGAGCATCTGAAAAACCTCGACCAGGTGCTGCAGAGAATGAAGGAGGCCGGGCTGCGGTTGAAGCGAAGTAAATGCGTTTTCCAAGCTCTGAGTGTCACCTACCTGGGTCATAGGATTTCAGCTCAGGGGCTTTCCCCCATGACAGAGAAGGTGAGGGCGATAAAGGAGGCTCCTAGCCCAAAGAATGTGGCAGAACTCCGGTCGTTATTGGGCTTAGTGAACTATTATGGGAAGTTTTTGCCTGAACTCTCCACTGTGCTTGCCCCACTCTATCAGCTCCTGCACAAAGACTGTTCCTGGACTTGGCAGCAGGATAAAGAGACAGCGTTCCAACAGGTAAAAGAACTATTGCACTCTGCAACGCTGCTCGTGCACTTTGACCCAGACAAGGAAGTTGTTTTGTCCTGTGATGCATCAGCCTACGGCGTGGGGGCAGTCCTTTCGCATCGTATGGAGGGTGAAGGAGATCCAGATGAGATTTGAGTTTTTGCTGTGAAACGGTTCCACCAGTACCTTTATGGTCGCCCATTCACCATTTTCACAGACCACAAGCCCTTGCTGGGCCTGTTTGGTGAGACTAAAGGTATTTCACCCATGGCGTCAGCAAGAGTGCAGCGCTGGGCATTAACTTTGTCAGCGTACCAGTATCGTATTGTGTATAAAGCAGGAAGTGAAAATGCAAATGCAGACGCGTTCAGCCGTCTTCCCCTCCCAGAGTCACCGAGCCAAGCTAACCTCCTTCCAGAGACTGTGTTTTTGTTAGACAGGCTGTCTGACTCCCAGGTGTCCGCAAAGCAGATCAAACAGTGGACGGGAAGAGACCCGGCGCTGTCACAAGTAAAGCAATGGCTGCTGCAGGGCTGGCCGGTAACAGTTGAGCAGGAGGAGCTCAAGCCCTATGTCCAGCGACAGCTGGAGCTCAGTGTGCTGGATGGCTGTATCCTCTGGGGCTCCAGAGTGATTATTCCACCTGCAGGACGTGCTCAGGTAATGGAAGTGCTGCATGAAGCTCACCCCGGGGTGTCAAGAATGAAGAGCCTCGCCAGGTCGTTTGTATGGTGGCCAGGGATGGACGCTGCGTTGGAGAAAAAGGTCAAGGCATGTTCACAGTGTCAAAGTAACCAGAAGATGCCCGCACCTGCGCCTCTCCACCCCTGGGAGTGGCCGGCCCGTCCGTGGTCCAGGCTTCACCTGGATTTTGCTGGTCCGTTTATGGGTCACATGTTCCTTGTGCTAGTGGACGCTCATTCAAAGTGGATGGAAGCACACATCATGTCAAAGATCACAGCCCCAGTTACCACTGACACGCTCAGAAGCATCTTTGCCACCCACGGGCTACCGGATAAAGTGGTCAGTGACAACGGGCCCACTTTCACCAGTGAGGTGTTCAAAGAGTTTGTGGAGAAGAATGGAATCCGACATATCCGGTCTGCGCCGTACTACCCTGCTTCCAACGGCTTAGCAGAACGTGCTGTGGAGACGCTGAAAAATGGACTGAGGAAAATGTCGGGGAACACGCTAGAGACTAAGCTTGCACGTTTCTTGTTCCAGTATCGGATTACTCCACACACAACCACTGGCTTGTCTCCAGCTGAGATGTTGCTGGGAAGGAAGCCCAAATCTCATCTGGATCTCCTTCGCCCGGATGTGGGGGCAAAAGGGGGACTGTGTGTACGTGAAGAACTTTGCCGCTGGCTCACCATGGCTGCCAGGGGTTATTCACTTCCAGTCTGGTCCAGTTTCCTTTGTGGTGGACCTGTTGGATGGCAGGCAGGTTCGCAGGCACCAGGATCACGTGCGGGCCCACACTGACATAGAGGAGGAGGGGTCTCGGAGTGCTGCTCACAAGGATAGTGTGAGCGGCTCTATGGACTGTGGAGCACCGGTGTGCATTGATGGACGGTTGCTGCCTCCTGAGGAATTGTCTGAGCAGACTGCCTCACCTGCCCCTGCCCAAATTCCTCTCAGTGGAGCACTGTCTGTTGCCCAGGCTGTGGACTCTAATGTGTCACTAAGACGGTCAAAGAGGCAACACCAGCCTCCAGAGAGACTGAACTTATAAACTAAAAGAAAAAAAAAAGAAAAAAAAAAAAAGTGTTATGCCATATCGGTTGTTGAGGCCTGTTGTGATAAAGAGAAATGTTGTGCAATACCGGATGTTGTTGATGGCCTGGAGAAATGTGAATTAAAAGTGCAATAGTACTTCGGTATCGGGTACAAGGGTACATACAGGCAAAGTTAGTTTATTTGTTTAACCGTATTCTAAGTGTTTACTTAAAGGGGGAGAAGTGTTATAGACTGACTTAAGGTTGCACTCATTGCACCCCGGAACCTTTGTGCCTTTATCTGTGTTCTCTACGGGCGGGTTTTGTGGTTGCACCGCCTAAGGAATGTATGGAATGCTGGACTGTTGTACGACGATCTCTTCACAAGTAAAGTTCTCTAACTGAGCTCCAAGTGTGCGTGCATCATTACCCTCGGGTTACCACAAATACAATAAAAATGATCAAACCAACTTAAGTAAATAAAAAAAAACAGAGCGTAAACAGATATTGTTGTAAGTGCCAAAAGCACCATTTTAATTAATAAGCAATCAATGATCATCCATAACCAGCATCACTTTCTTTGGCTCATATCGCATATCTTTCTCTTACAACATTGACCAGCCTGTGTTAAAATAGACACTTTTAAATCCCACACAATCACACACGAGAGACATCCTTTTATCATCTTCGTAATATTTACAAAAGCAGCCCACTTCGCTGCCTCAGAACCCGAAAAACTGGTGCAGTTCATCCAGATTGTTCTCATCGGGATTCCTAAGATCCTGATGAGATCATTCATTCAGCCTCCACAATTGCTCCCTCAACTCTACCACACACCATAGGGACTTCACATGGAAAAGCAATATCATGTTTTTTGTAACTCCAAAAATAAAACAATATCTAGGAATTAATTACTATGTAGAGCACAGTGTAAAGTAGGAAAAACGGATAAGTGGAAGATGTAACATGAAAACTTCCAACAACACATGCATGGTTGTGAACATTAAATAAATGCATAAAATAGAAATACCGACCTCCTCTTTACACCTCCACTTGTTGTTGTTGTCACAATAAAATACCAGACAAAGCGGTCAACAAAGCTATCCACTTATAATAATGGACGTGTTATTTGGAAACTTATTTCTATGAACTTGTCATTTCTCATTTGGAACCCTCTAAATGTTCCTGGTTTGCACTAATGCCTCACAGCTACAGTATAAGGGAAGAAGCAACAAGCCTGCTTTGGTTTGCTCCACGCACTAGTTTACTCCAGTTCAAAAACATTCAAACCACCAACTTCTTAGTCACAGGTAAACTCTACCATGGAGCTATGGATCAAGACTTACCTCCTCTTGGTTGTGTTTAGCATCTGGATGAATATGTTTAAAATGGATGCAGTGTTTTTGTGGGTTACAGATTTCCAAGCCTCCATGCCATGCCTGGTGGATTTCCTTTTCCTGGTTCAGAACCAAACTGTCGTACAATTCCAAATCCTGAAGAGCCACAAGACCCCTCACTTCAGAAAGCATAGACAGCTGGAACACGAGAGAGAAACAGAAAAATGTACCTTTCATATTTGTTGCTTTAATATTTTTACAACATAATATCGTACATCAGCAGTATGAATGACCAATTTAAAAATACTTCAATACTGTACCTTTGCTTCTGTATTAAGGAGTTCAAATAGAGCCATGGTCAGTGATTCAACACTGATGTGCTTCCTCTCGTACTCCTTCAGGTAGTATTCCATCGTCTGCCACTGTGGCTCTGTCAGTAACATGTGTGCCTGTTGCTCCAGTGAAACCTGGGGACCCGGTGGATCAATCGTTCTTTGACAAGTTGGCTGTAATTAAGAAGTCAGGATTTTAAAGACCTGTGCATGTAGGATTGTGATTATAGAAGTTAAAAAATACAATAGACATGCCAGAGTATGCCACTCCACTGCAAGTATGAGTATTGTTGAGTAAATCAGATCTATACAAGGTGTGCAACTGTTTTGTTAAGTTTACCCAATTGGAAATATTATGAATAAATCCCAAACTGGCCATAACAACCAAGGACTATAGGGATGAGATCACATCAAATCAAGAACTTTCTCAACTGATTCATAACAGCGACCAGGCATTAATCATTTGATGCCAACAGTATATGACAATTGTATAATACATTGAATATGATAAACCTATCTATCTGTCCGTGTGTCTGGCTGTCTTTCTGCACATTTTGCCAATTCATCCTGGAATTTTCCTCAGTATTACATACTTATTTTATGTAAGGAATAATCTTAAATGTTTTCAATGTTTCACATATTTCAAGATCAGTTAAAGGTCTAATCTAATCTTACCTTCTCCACTTCAAGAGTGATTTTGGCTGAGGATGGTCTGCAGTAGAAAAAAAAAGAATATATTAATAATAAATGGGGACAGACTGCTTAGTCTCAAAGGAATATCTGTTCTGTTGGAATTCCAATCTCTACTAGTAGAGATTGGAATTCTACCAGGACAATCTTTTAGTTGAACTATCACTTAGCTAAGCATTGATAATTATCATAACAATGTTTTGTACTGTACATTTACTGCAGTTGTTTAACATAGTCATGGTTGTTGTTGTCTTTTCTTATGTAAAGCACTATGTGCTATTATATTTTATCATTATTACTACTATCATTTCAACAATGCACAATACAAAATAATAGGACATTTAAAACGTAACTATTTGATATCAAACTTAACCTAATTTATTATAATGTACACGTTTGTAACTGATTTGCCGAAAATGTAGGCAGAAATAAATTATAGTTGAACAAGTTTTTTTTAGGTCTGCAGAATTTTTATTTTTATTTTTGAACAAACCAAAGGAAACTACGATAATACGATTGTTTTGCGTGTCACTGTTCCTTTAAGAGTGAGACAGGTGAGGGAGGGGGGAGCGAGGAGTTCTGATGACAGTGACCCCTGGTGTAGGGTAACTAGGGCTACAATTGTTGAGTCAAAAAAGGGAGTAGTATATAGCATATGTTTGACATCGGTTCAAGAAAAACATGTAACAATGTGTATTAATAGATGGGTGATCAGAAATCTAAAACATGAAGTAATTTGAAATTTTAGGTATGAAATGATTCAGTGTATTTTCCAAAACATTTTGATGCAATCCAAATTGTTTCTATTAGAATTGGAGATTGTCCTGGTAGAATTCCAATCTCAACTAGTAGAGTCGGATTGGAATTCCAATCTCTACTAGGAGAGTTCAAATCTCTACTAGGAGAGTTCCAGACTCTCCTGGATTGCAGTCTCCACTGTGACATGCAACAGTTTTTGCACTCAGGAGAGCTGATGTGTAATAGGTCCAGTTTTTTGGGTCATTAGATAACAAAAGCAAGAATTTACCACATTATTATTTGGTTTACAGAAATGGCTGTTTCAGACCGGTTAGAACTTTATATAAAAAAGGGACTTAAAAACAGATCAAAACTGCATCATTCAGAGGACGAGCTCACTTTTTGAAACACGTCGGTAGAGCAAGTAAGTCAGGAGAGTTGTTTTTTACATTAGTTGACTCATGGTACCACCTATAGTCAGAGGCCTGATTTGCACATTTCCTCTTGGTTCCTAGTTCTGAGGTCCTGGTAAGTCATTATTGGGGACTCACCTGTCTTTGCATGCTAGAACATCACCATTATTTTGGAAGTTTGAGTTGATCTTGTGGCTGACATGACATGAGCTCTCGTTGGCTGTTGAATCGGTCTCCATCAGGGAGTGAGCAGGTCTCCAGTTGGTCTCAGACACCACAGTACGTGCATAAGGAAGACGTCCCACATCCCTTAATTTCATCTTCAGACAGTGCCCTGTCTTGAGGATGTGAACTGCTTCATCATGGGAGATGGTGACAAAGCTTTGACCATTTACTGCCAAGATCTGGTCACCAACCTGCCAACAAATAAAGAAAATGAAAAATGACAGAGAAATATTTAATTTTTCCGTACAAAGATGCTTGACTGACCCAAATGGAAATCCATGAAACCACATAAATCAGCAGATGTGAAGTGAGGTTGAGACAAAGAGGAAATAAAAGACTACTCTGTGAGGTGATCATAGCGGACCCCTCTCACCCGGGACACCCCATGTTCCAACTGCTCCGGTCTGTCAGGGGATTGAGATCGATACGGACCAGAAAATTCCAGTTCTATATAGTTCTGCTATATGGGACATGAATGTTGTTTAATTAAATTGAATGTATTTTGTTTTGTTTCATTTTATTTATTTATATAACATTTTTAAAGGGTTTTTGATTCTGATTCTGATGTGCTGGTTACTAGACAAAAAGGGTCTAAGAAATGACACAGAGTAGTGAGAATTAAAACAAAGAAGTTAGTCAAGATTGGAAACCGGTAGTGTTGTTGTTGTTCAGCTTAACTGTTGCCCTTATTATTAATGATAAGTCAAAGAAGCAGTTTGATGCTTTATTTCTGACATGCACATGTAAGTAAGTAAGTATGTTTTATTTGTAAAGCACCTTTCACAGACCAGGGTCCCTTTGCTACAATTGGGTTGACAACACACAAATATTCATTTATTTTTTTAATCAAATACTGCACTTGATGAGTATTTATTTAAAAAACAAAACAAATAAAAGAAGATTGCATATGAATGAGGGTGAATGAATAAGGTTAAAGTGACGATATGAAGATCAAAGATCAGACGATTGGCAGTGAGCATCATATCTTTGGGTTAGGAGTGGAAGCTCAATTAAATCTTCTCTTCATCTTGTCTTGCACTGGACATACAAACCAAACGTGTCAATTCAACACAGTGTTTGAAACAAAGACTCTTTAGACTACAGTGCAATGGCAATGATCTCCATGGTGACCGCAGATAAATGCAGGACTTAGTAGAGTAGAGCAATCCTTTAGTACATTAAGTCAGCTCCAGTTACGCTTCCAGGATATTCAGGGTTATTTTAGAATACAATAATCCTGCCATTACCTGCACATTGAAAAATCTGAGAGCTGAATCTCATCTTTATTGCTAATCCATCAAGCACACAGTTAGCAGATGTTGCTAAGGTGACGATCCTCAAGCATTCTCATCTTGCTCCAATCAGTAGGTAACAGACAACTCTGGTGTAATGTCGGAATTTTGGTCATAGTTTACCAGAAAACTCACTAGAAATGCTGTTACAGTGATCCTGCAATCTGTTTTTTTCTAGGACGGGATTTCACTGAAACCATAATTGGTCTACACGATTAAATTATCCTTGTAAAATCGGCCATATTTTAAAATAGCAACATGATGTAATTTGATGTGATTACCTGCCCCTTTTATGGTACTTTTTTAGCACTTTGTGACCCTGGTCTGAGAAATGGGCTTTACAAATAAAAATTACGTAGTGTCTGTGGTCGTGAGGTACAAAGCATTTTTGGTGCCCAGAAAAAAAAAGGCCAGGGGCCCATCCTTGGCCTCAATTTCTTGAAACAGAATAATTAAAATTAAAACAATTCCCAACACATTCTTCCCCTTATCCGCTCGATAGTTTCACAAGGGTCAGTCACAGAAAACACCCAAAACAAAGCAAGTCCTGCTAGCCGCAACAGATTTGGGAAGAGAACCCAAATGGCCAACGATTTTTGCAAGCGTCCACAGAAACAACACTCACTGATGTAAATGTAAAGTGTGGCTACTCTTCAGACTGGTCTCAACCAAAGATCCAGCTATCTCTGCCATGGATGCATTACTTTTAAACTGAACTTTTGTCTTTTTTGCCATAGTTTTTGGTTAGTTAGATTGCTACTAATCATTTAGAGTTAGAGTTAACAGCTGTTAACTCTAACTCTAAAAGTTGTCTGTTTGTAACTACTATCTTATGAGATAAATCATTTAGACAAAATAAAAAAATCTTGGTCACATCTCATCCTGCCTGTTACCTGTTACCTATCCACTTCGTGCCTTGTCGCACATAAGGCCTTCACAGAGCGCTTCCACTTCTCCCGGGTCAGCTGCTGTAGTCTTCACTTCAGACCATAATGTCCATCCGGCTTAATTCTTGCATTCTCTACAGTACGCCTCGAGGTGGTCTTTGGTCTTCCTTTTCTTTCTCTTCCCTTCTGGTGCCCATGTCATTGCTTTATTGCAGTCGTTGTTGTGGTCCTGCCACAGTATGTGTCCAATCATTTTCCATCTACGCAGCTTCATTACTTCACTCAGTGGCTTCATCTCGGCTCTTTTTGCAGGTCTTCAGTTCTGACGTGATCTTGCCAATGTATACCCAGTATTCGGCATAATCTATTATGGAATACATCAACTGCTTTTTTGTCTCCCTTGTTTATTTTCCATGTTTCACATCCGTATAACATGACTGGAACCACTAGCGTTTTGTAGAGTCTTAGCTTTGTTCTTCTTGTAAGTAAGTAAGTAAGTAAGTAATTTTTATTTGTATAGCGCTTTTCCAGACCAGGGTCACAAAGCACTTTAAAAAATCAAAACAATATTCAATAAAGTATATATTTTAAAGATCAAGATAAAACTGATAACACAACAGGAGTTCCAGAAAATCAAGGAAAAGCCTGAACAAATAAAAACGTCTTAAGATGTTTCTTGAAGGAGTCAGTAGACTCCATCAAGCGCAAAGAGAGAGGAAGATTGTTCCAAAGCTTAGGAGCAACAGCCTAGAAGGATTTCTCTCCTCTGGTCCTGAACCGTGATGCTGTTGGAGCTCCAGATCTTGGAGGTCTTGAAGACCTCTTGATTTTGATAATCTATTCTTCAGTTCCTTCATTCCACCTCCCTCTTGACAAAATGTTTCTCCCAGGTAAAGGAACTGCTCTACCTTTTCAATGTCTTGGCCACTGATCTGAATTATTTCCTGGTTTCTTGCGTTAATCCTCATTTTTTAGTTTTTAGTGATTTGATATTAAGTCCTGCTCATCTGGCTTCTTCATCAGTCCTTGTTGTTTTATTCTGAATTTGTTGTTTTGTAGAGGAGAGTAACACCCTCACCCTGCCTAAGGAACTTTTATTATGTCATTTTATTCACATGTTTTCTTTTCAGTTTAAATTATAAACTGCAGGGGCTTAGTGTCAACAGTTGAAAATGTTGACATCAAGAATTTGATTTATACCGATACTAATATCCACACCAGATATTGCTTATTAACCTAAAGATTACGTATTATTGGTCTCGGTTCTTCACAATTCATCAGTTGCTTGTTATATGTCCCCAGGGTTGCACGAGCAGTGTATTAAGAAGCAATAGCATTAATCCTGATTTAATATGCAGTCATTCAATGTTTGACACTGGAAGCAGCATAATCAGGGTCTCAGGAACTGTTTCAATGTTTTTAAAATAGCTTGTTTTTGTAAACTACGAAAACATGCAAAAACCCAACACACCACCCTTACACCCAAATTGAGAAAAACACAAGCTCACAAACGCGCACACACGTTCACACGCACACTGGCACACTATTCACTGCTTCTGTTTTGCTTGCCTGAGGCTGGTTAAGTGACCTGCTTCTTGGAAAAGCTTAAGAGAAGTGCTGAAATAATGTTGTTTATTAGTATCTGTTTAGGCCCATCTGTTAAGTGAAGCATATTTCTGAATGAACTGCAGCAGATGTTGGTAACAGTAACAGATTTCACAGCGTGATATTGAGGAGGTGGTGCTCATTATAAGAAATGGCACACTTAGAAAGTACACCAAAAAAATAGTTGCATCAGAACACATAGCTTAAACACAGTTCTTTCTTGAACAATTACACATTTGCCAAAATAAATTGGCTGAAAATCTAAATTCATTTTAAACAATCAATGGATAGAGAAAAGGATAAATGAACTAATAAATTTAAAAAGGATTAGCAAACGTGGATTTAAACAGTATAGAGTATGACCGTGATAGTAAAGGATTACAAGGAAGATGCAACTGATTTAATGCTCTTAATTTGAAAGCCGAGCGTTTATTTCCAACTATTAAATGTCGTTTGGAGAGTTCTCGCTAAACTTTACGGTAAATTCCCCAGATTGAAGTTTGGCTCAAGAATGAAGAATCCTGTTAGACAAGTGGTGCTGTAATGACAGATAGACCCGCCTTTGGTTGCTTCTTATTGGTTAATATTGAGTCAGGCCTTCCTTTATTGGCTAGATTTACGCAACCTGGAACAATGATTATAATGGTGAAAAGATCAATATTGACTATTACATAGGTTAATATAGATAGATAGATAGATATAAGCGTGAGAAAAACAAACAACATTTTATTTAAGGCCTAAATGTTTTAAATATTCTTTTGTATTTTTCTGAGTTTTATCTCTTTTTTAAATTACATTTAAAACCGTTTCTGGTCTTAATTTTATCTGTAGATAAAGTCCATGCGTCTGCTCTTCGCCACAGACAAACCTCTGTTTCTTTGATGTTAAAGTCGTCCTTATTTCCTTTAGTTTTTAAAGGCTTTCCGCCTCAATGGAAATGTGAAGTAGTTTGGAGGCACATGCTAATGAGCCTTATTTCCGATGAGCGAAACTAAATAAGACTCTTACAAATATCAGCCAGACTGTGGAAAACCAAGGCAAATAAACGTATCCGTGAGCATTATATTGGCGACATTAAGATATATGGTAACCGCCGCGTGTCAATAACATGTATCAGCACAGTTTGTGATGGATTGCACATCATTAGTGATGTTAAACTTGTTTTTTTTTTTTTTACCTTAAGTCCTCCAGTATCTGAAGCTGATCCAGGATCCACTCCAGTGACATAGATACCTAAGCCAAATTCAGCCCCTCCTCTGATCATCAGACCTAGAGACTGGCCACCGTCCATATTCAGAGTGACCTGTTGGAAGACATGTCCTTTATTTTTAGTCAAATGTTTTCAGGAAAAAAATAAATATTTGGTGCAGCCAGATCATGCATTAGAAATGTTTTCTCTCCCTCTCTAATAACAGTTATTGCACCCTCTGGAAATGGACAGGCTTGTTCATATGCAATGTTTAAAAGGCTTTGAAAATTATCTGTGGACTCAGATTTTTCTTATGCAGACATCAATGTTATGACATTTGTTTTATTTAAGGTTACATACATTTTGTCTTCAAATCTAATTAAATATCATCTACAACATTTGAAACACATTCATATTAAGCCTCCTTTTATTTGAGTTATCTATTCAACACATGCTGATGATCGTTTGCTTATTTGTTATGAATCAGGTCATTTATTCATTAATTAATAGAACGTTAAACGATAAATACCCTGCTAAATAAGCGTCCCCTGCATAAACATTAGCAATTCCTAACAGCCTACTTAATATTCGTTCAAAACAACAACTTTTTTGGGGATCACTAGATGGATTGCTATCCAGTGCTCCACTTTGTGACTTCATTATTCTGCTGGGAGACTCCAGGCTGATGGCGACAACAACAGTATGACTAGGAAGACATGATTGGGAGAAATGACAACTCCAGTCTGTGGGCATTTCTTGCAGAGATCTGTGCTTGTCACAACAAAATGGTCAGCTGGTTTTTGGTGTAAGCTGTTTTGAAACACTGAGGTGACGGGTGTCATAAAGCTAAAGAAGGTCTGTCAGGCCCTTTTGGATTGTAAACTCCTGAGATGGTTGACAAATAAAATTTGGTGGCTTGCGACAAAGCAAAAAAAACCTCATCTTAAAACATTTTGGACCATTTATTCTACCACTAACTTTCTACAGTGGAGATCGGGGAAAGTTCACCTTGACCAGGAACATTGTGAGAAGATGGAAGATTTAACAGTGTAACATCTTGAATTTTGATAATTATCAGATATTCATGGATGCTTGCCTCATCTTTAGAGTTTTAAATAAGCTTGTTGATGAATATGCATTGTCTTAATTCAAATAAATAAATATATAAATCGCAGTGACACAACTTCTACTTCTACTACAAAATCAGAAGACAATTTTGACATCACTGGGGTTAAGGTTGTTGGGAAAGATCTTCAAATTAGCTATGTCCCGGGTATTTACCATATCTATGCAGTATCTAAAGGTTCTGGATGTTGCAGGGTTGGGTCATTGCTGTTGCTCAACCTACTACAATAAAATTAAAATAGATAATGAACCATCTTCACCCCAACACTTCCCCTCTGCTTTTTGGTAAGGTCTATTCAGGGGGACTGCAGGAGATGACCTGTTCAATAGACAAACTTTGGATTCAAGAAGAGCAGTGTCCTTGTTGTCCTCAGAGCAGATAAATAGACTGATCAGGGGTTTCAACCATGTTCCTCTTGGTACCATGTTGGTCCTAGATTACAAGATACCACATTTGTGAACATACACTATTTGGTCCCTTTATTACCAGTTAAGAAGCCTCCTGGATGCCTCGTGTTCGAGACATGTCAAATGAGCGAGACCTTTGGGGAAGACCCAGGACATGTTGGATAGACTAAGTCTATAGCTCGGCAAAAGAACATATCTGTTTTCTGCCAGATTTATTTTTCTTATTTTATTCATTCATTTTTTCTTTCACATTTTAATTCATTTTAGTATTTTGTCTATTTTATATATCTACATATATTAAGGGCACTTGAAAGAGCTTGGTTACCCTCTCACATGTGCTACAGGGGTCCTACAGAGCTCTACTTGTGCTGACCGCCTTAAACTGCTTCAAGTCTAGACTTAACTTTTCCTTTTGGGCCTTATTTGTCTCCAAGGCCAAAAAGGCTGAAAATGGTCATACTCAAACCATTATTATTATTATTACTTCAAGAGCATTTACTTCTTTTATATGAAGTAATGTTTTAAACTAAATTAGAGCTCTGTAATTTAAATATTAAGCAAGTTAAAGCCACGTAATTTTTCTGCTTTTTTTTTGCAGTCTTTCATCTTATAAAAATCCCTGGTCAACACCAGGTACTTCAGCTAGAAAGTAATACATTTACTAATGTTTTACAAATACACACACAAAAACTTACCAGCCGCTCCTGCATGCCATACACACTGCTGTTAGTCTGGTGGTTGTCTGGTGGTGGTGAGATGCTGTGACCCTTTGGATCCAACCAGGAGTACATGCTGTTAGTGATGTTGCCATCAGTGCTGTGACCCAGCGAGCACACAGACATTGTAAGTTGGTTAAATCCCTTCAGCATCTGAAAAAGAGAGAGAAAATCGAGTTGGGATAGAATCATTTGAATTTTAACATATTAGTTTCATATTTTAAATCTGTTCCAATGTTCCAAGTTCTACTACTACTGCTAAATAATAATTCTAGTTTTTCTTGTGTGTGTTTCTCTTTTCCACATGAGTCTCAAGAACTGATAATTTCCGATACATTTAATTGATCGAGAGAAGAGACTTGTTTTAAAAAGAAAACTTGTCCATGCATGTGATCTTTATCATTATAATTATAGGTATCAGTATTGGAGCTACTGAGCTTCTTTTATCTGTCCAATGAGACATGGCCCCCGTTCTGACTATGTTATAGAACAGCATGACTTCCATTTGCTTATTAAACAGAAAAAATTAAGAGCCTGGGCACCAAACTTCGGTTCGGTAACATGGGGTATGGAAGAGTATGCTTTGCCTTTAGGTGAAAAGTTTTGGTACCAAGGGCTTAATCGTCTGATCAAGACTTAATAATCCTGTGATTGACTGTAATGTATACGGACAGGTTAACTTGCATAGATCTATCTATCTAAACAAAAATGCTGGCAAGAATGGCACTAGGAGTAATTTGTTAAACCATCAATGTGCACTGAATTAATGGAGGAGCAGAAAGTTCCTCCGTGTTTGCCTTCATGAAGACATACGTAGTCGTCCTCCTCTCTGCATTTTAGTCTGCCCGTGAATGTGACACTTGAACCTGATTCATCTGAGAATACCAATACCAACATTTTTTTAAATAGTATTCTCCAGGAACCATGTCAGACAAGAGCGGCTGATTAGGCATTGATCAGGATGACAGCCGGGGTAAAGCTGATTTTCTGGAGGGACTTCAAGAGGAAGAGAGTAGAACAATTATGTAAAGGAGAAGGTGTTGTTAAGCCAGAGACAAGGAAATTATTGTAGAGCCACAACCAGGACCTTAGACTAAGTTATTCTTGACAGCCGTAAGTAGTAGTAGTAAGGATTCAATTTGTACTACATGTGGAACCAAAGACAACGTTATTCCTTGTGGCTTGGATTTAACTAATATCACTTTCTTCAGGAAAAAGGAAAGAAGGAACACTCAAAACTATTAAACTAGAAGTAACAGTAAATCAGTTAATCTTAGCAGCGAGCAGACAACTATTAGGTTGGAAGGATGTGATCAGAGAAAGTACTCAGGATGCTTGGGATGATTCAGGTGATGCCTTACACACTAACAGGTATCCACTATTATCATTTTTGTTATCCATTTCCGAAAGTCCAATTTCTTCACTCTGGTTTTGACAAAACCAAGAAAAAAGTAAAAATGTTTAAATTAATGTGTTTTGTTTTTTTAATTGAGTTGACTGACAAGGTGTTGTGATATATCTTGAAAACATTTTCCTTACATTCATTCCTGTTCAGTTGAAAGCGTACACACTAAAGAGGAACAAAGCTCTGCAGAACAGCTGATGCTATCAGAGTTTCCCATGTGGGCATGATACTGACGATTGCCAAGATTGAATCTCAGAATCTCCCAGTGTGATCCTTATCAATTTCACAGTAAAACTTAATCTAACCGTTAACTGTATTATTTAGTTAGTTTAGTTTTACAATCAAAAACGTGTCTGTGTTTATTTGCATCTTAAAAGTCAGAACTCAGGACATGTTGGATAGATTGTTTTTCACTTAACCTGGAAACATCTCTGGATTTTTGCATCCAATGTATATGCAGAGAGAGAGATCTGGCCTCTGAATCTGAAGTCACCCCAGCTTGGGTAATATAAAGCAAATGGATGTATGGATCGGACATCTCTTTCTGTTATCTTACAAAGAGTAAGTACAGCCAAAGCGATGATAATGTAAATTATCAATACCAATCTATAACAATATGTATGTCAAATTTAAAAATGTAACAAGAAATAAACTTAACTCAAAGCCAAAAAGTAAAACATATAGAATGGATTATTCTTAAAACACAACACAGATGTTGGACCTGTCTGAGGGAAATAATAAAGTCATAAGAACATAGTTTTGTGCAATTAATGAATAATGACTAATTCAAGCTGTGCCATTGCTACAATAATACAGTATATTTAATTAAATTTTCCTGACTTAGTTGTGCAAAAGATGAATATAATTCAGCAAAAAACAAAAAGAGCAGTAATCATTATAGTGAATTTTTCTTAAATTAGAAAATAATATAATAAAATAATATTTCTTCCAGTTTAACTTTGATTACATAGAATACTGTCAAATAAACATTGAATAAACAGATATAGAGCAAGATTTTTCTGCACGTGATAAGTTAAAAGGATAAGTTAATGTGAAAACCCATCTCTCCTGACTCACTCATATGTTTCAAATGTTGAAGTCTTCCTCTCCAAGATGCAGTATGTCTGTCATCATGATGATGTTTTGAACTTATTAATTTATAAAGCTCTCCCCGTCTGAAATCTTGGCGAACGAGAGGTTACAAGAGTGGAGCCCATCTTGACGTAATAATAGGTTGAACAATTATCCAACTTATTACATGGATCGTGCTTATATAACAAGTCCCTTGGAGGTGGAGACTGCCGTGATTGTTGATGTTCGACCAATAAAAGCAGAGTGGATGTGGTTTGGTAAACAAGATTTCATCTCCAAAAAAAGTGTTTTGGCTTAAGCACATTTTCTAATGTAAATACTAAAATAGAGTTTTGTAAAAACAGACACATAATGTTTGGTACAATAGAGGTCCAGGATTTAATTTAAGATACAATCAAATCAACACATTAGTTGCCCTTTAAATGTATCTAAATTCTCGGAAACCGCTACAACAATGGTGCAGAGATCAGAGACATAAACAGCAGAGACAAGCCAACTCATCTTTGGAGTGGGTGGTAGAGTAGCTCTTAGCAGGTCCGTGGGAGTAATTCAGTGGGTGGTTTAAAAGTGTGTGGTTCCATGATAATCGCTATTCATGAGTTTATATTTATCATGTAAGAGATGCCAAAGGCAGAGAACATATCCTTTGCCCTGGACCATGACTTTTGATGATGTCATTGTCTCTCCAGGCCACAGTACAGATTCATCAGTGTGCATAAAACTTACAAACAAATAACTTGTCCCCTAGCACGGGCCTGTAACAATGTGGGGCTAGTCTGTGCAAAATGTTCAGGATACCCGTTAAAAGGATAATGTTTTTTTTTTTGTTTTTTTAAAGACAAAGTCAAGTAGTATTTGTTGATAAGTATGTTTTAGCTCATTCTAAGGATTCAATTTGTTCTGAATCTGTTTCTGCTTGTACAAATCCAGGTCCTGTACGAGTCTTGCTATACACAGATACTTGACAGCTAAGAAGAGTATGACGGCCAACTGTTGGCAGTTTAAGAAAGAAAGATGGTTTATGGATTAAATCAATGACATTTTAATGTACACCTCAGTATCTCAAAAATACCGGAGGAAGAAACCCCCACCTTCATTCTCTGCTGCTCTGAAGTTTTCCATGCATGTCTTTCTGAAATAGCAATTTGTGTTCTCCCCATTTAAACTGTGCTTCATTAAGACGTATTTGAGATAAACAGCTATTAATTTGACAAGCTTGTGTAATTAAACATGTATTCATAGTATTGATGAAACTGAATGTTTTTTTGTTTATGCATGTATCAATTGCTGACATTACAGTCAAGTTGAGCCTTTTTTATTATCTACTGACTACATTTATAGTAAGTATAAGAGTGCATGCTAATTTTCAGAATATATAAGATATAAAATATAATTTTCTACTTAATTAAATGAATACCAAATGTTGTTTCTGGAAAAGATTCTGTTTGAAACACTCACTTATAAGAGTTAGAGTAATATTCCATAAAGTGGAAGTGCATCTGTTAGTGACACAGAAATTCGAGTGGATAAAGGGGTTCATGGGGTTAAACGTGACACTAAATGGCTTTGAACACTTATTGAAAACAGCATTTTGTTTGAATTAAAACACAAAGGGAAAAAAAGAGTGTAGGTTTGTGGCTATGCTAGATGCTGGACAGGGCAAAGTTTCCAGGGTTAAGCCTCATGTATGGCAAACCTGACATAATGAACATTATATTACAGACTGGAGAAATGTATTCCTTTTATAAATCTGTTTTCAATTCAACAACAGAATAATTCTCAATTTTCTATGTACTTTTATTCAATGGGGAATACAGATTATCTAATAGAATACCCCCAGTATCTGTTTAAAAAAAAAAAACAATGGCTGCACATCTCTACTTTGCATGTCGTCTTTTCTGCAGAAGAAAATCACTGATGAATCCATTCAACTATTGTTAGCTCTTCCCGAAAGTCAAAGTTAGCCTTGAACATTTGAAACAATTGAGTCAACTTGTTTACATTATCAAAAGCACTGGTTACCTTTCTACAAATATAAATGACTTACTTACTTACTTACTAACAGCTTGTCTTGCATACATGACTACAAAGTACCTTGTTGTGGGTGATGTTGTAATAAAAGTATTAGAACCACAGAGTTAAAGTGTATCTTAAATTGATCTTGGACTTCTATTGTACTCATCAGTATTTGTCTGTTTGTAAGAAACTCTCTTTTCATTGAAATATTTACTTTAGAATATGTGCTTAAGCCCCGCCCTCAGAAATATGTTTTTCTTGAGATTAAATCTTGTTTACCTTTCCAACACCCACACTTTTCAGTTTGGTCAAATATTGAGGTTTGTCAACGCGTGTTATCAATCCGAGAGGCTCCACGTCCAAGAGACTTGTTGTATAAACAAAGCAGGCATGATTACAGCTGGCTGGAGGAGGAGTGAAGCCCATTATTATTATTATTATTATTATTATTATTATTATTAGTCATAACGGGCTCCTCTATTTGATTTCAGACGGGGGAGAACGTTATAAAGTAATTACTTTCAAACATTGTCATGATGAGGAACTTACTGCATCTTGGAGAGAAAGACTTGAAAACATGTTAGTAAGTCAGAAGATTTGGGTTTTCACATTAGTTGCCCTTTTACGAGCAATGGTATTGTTAGATTCCACCTTTTTCTTTCTTTTTTTCTATTAAGTTGTGCATCAAATGTCACATGAATTTGCAATCCCACTGTGAACGAGTGAGTTAGAGAGCCTGCGCTTTGAAAGCCTGTTTAAAATCACTATCCCTATTATAGCTGCCATCTTTTTCTAATCTAAGGACAAAGGACTGTAAACACAACGCTCATCTGAGGACGGGTTCTTACATGACTGGCAATAAAGCTGACTCTGGGTTGTGGGATCAGAGCAAAAAGGCCAAACAGTGGATGAACACAGAGGATGAGCTGAGCTTGTTCTTCATTACAACACACTGAGGTCGCTGTACTTTCTGTACCATCTTTACAACACTTCAAAAAAAATGTCCAACAGAAACCTGGATGCTAATTAATACTTTTAAAATACAGAATATTACTTTAAGAATCTTTTTTTTTTTTTTTAATCAAAATAAGAAGAGGTTGAGATAAAGGCTGTTATTCTGTAAGTTTCTGGTTTTATCTTCCTGGTAACTTTAAAACGTCTCTCTGTATTTCATTATAAACACTGTATCCGATTACTGTGGTGTTTGGTAGCCATGGGCGACTCGTCAAAGTTACAATAGTGAGTGAAAACCTCTACAAACATGCTATTTTTTTGTTGGAACATACGATTAGTTATGCTTCAGATTTACATGTAGTCATGAAACACCTTTCCATTCTAAACTGTGCAAATGTTGTGCAATTTTAGGAGAATTACACGTTGATGCTGTTTTTCATTCAGAATAAAATGGTTGAGTCTTTTGTGTTGTGTTTCTTTCCCTGGACCAGATGAATGTTGAGAGACTGAGTCTTACCTGCACTGCCTGGATGTGAGTGACGTTGTCCAAGTGGACTTCATTGACTGTCAATATCTGATCCCCGACCCTCAGTCCTTCTCTTGCAGCTGTGGACCCTGGCTCCACCGAGGACACGTATAACCCCACGCCGTGATCCGAGCCTCCCCGAATGCTAAAACCCAGACCCTCGTGTTTTTTGGTTCGGGTCAACGTCACTTTGCGCATTTTCTGAGCCGAACAAGCGGATGTGGGTTCTGGTTCCGAGGAGGCATCTCCGCGGACTTCCTGACACACCGGGTGCACCGACTGTTGGAGGGTGTTCAAGTATTCCTGCCAGGCGGTCTCCTCGTCCAGCCCGTCCAGACTCTCGCCTCCCTCGGTGCTGAGGTACAGACCCTCGGAGGTGTACTGGTCGAACAGCAGCTGGTCGGAGCGCGGCAGGACCAGGCGCAGCATCGGCAGCAGCTGCCTCTTCCCGGAGGAGTCCAGGATCACTTTCAGGGTCTGGACCAGATCGAAGACGTTCCTCCTGCTGTGGTAGATGTTGAGGCAGTGCGTGAACTGCTCTCGCTCCGGCTCGCTCAGCAGCATGTTGAGAGCGTCGTGGAGCCGCCGGACGTTACCGGACAACCTGCGACCGAACGAGCCGGTCCACGAGTCCAGCGGCGGGTGGAGAGAAGACGGATCCGGATTCGAACTCATCCTGCAACATAGCGAACCGTCTGACGGCGGGGTCTTCTGGAGCCTGAGAGCTGCTCACTGGAGGGAGATCCACGCGGTCCTGACGCACTTCATCCCACGATAGACGCTGGTCAGCGGGGCGACACCCGAGCCACAGATCCACAGGACCGCTCAGATGCGACGGTCCTGCGTGTCCGGATCTGTGCGCGTGGCCGAGGCGCAGCTGGGACAGACTCGCAGCCGTGAAACGTGCGCGTGTGCGCCTGTCACTCCTGTGACATCATAGGCAAACTTGCGTCGGTTTGGAATTCCGACATTTGACGCAGACTTCAAGAATATTGAGAATGCGGAACATAATTGGAAATAAAAAGGAAAACTGTTTTTTATTTAGTGCTTCTGCATTGAATTACTACACCCCCAACAGGGTTAGGTTAGGTTAGGTTAGCTAGAACTTTATTGATGCCTCAGGAGGTCTCATTCGGGATTTTTTGTTTTTGTTTACAATTAGCACACAGCAATACAGCAATTATTCATAAAAATCTAAATAAAATAAGAACAAGAACAAAGAGAAATAAAGAGAAAGAACAAGATGATAAAATCTCAAAGTCTAAAGGTGAAATCAAATATACAATAAGAATATATAGAACTTTGACTGGATTAAACAAATTCAGTTTCAAATGATGGAACGAAAAAAGAGAAAGAAAATATTAAAATTAGGTATAAATACGATTGTTTGGATCAGAAAACTTTCAAGTGTTGTAAACACAACATGTGGATGTATTTGTGGTGGCAGTACAGAATAAAAAATGAAAGAGAATACATAAAAAAAGAAGCAATGAAAAGACAACCAAACACCAAAGCAGCCATTCTGCAGCACTTCATTTGATAAGCAGTCTTCCCTTAACAATGTCACTTACTTACTTACAACCTTCATTCTCTTTTCTAAGAGTTCCCCTTGAGATCATTATTAATCACCTATTTACCCCCATCTCGGACAATTCACTGACTATTGTTCTGCTTATGACACTTTAACCAATTTCCTGAAGGAGACCTCCTAAAGGATCAATAAAGTTCTACCTAACCTAACCTAACTTGACACTTCACAAGTTCAATAAGTAGAATGGATCCATCAGGCAGGGAGTCAGTCAATGAAAATGGGATCGGATGTGTTTTTAAAACGAAATATTTTGTGCAGATTGTGATTCACATTCAGGTTGTCACAGGGTTTAAGCCCAACCCCACTGAGGGATTGAATGGATTTAAGTGATATTGCTTATTATAGATCTGCTAGAGCTATGGATATTATCTTAAGAGCATTGACTCGTCCAAATGCGCATGAGGAAAATATAATGATTTTATATTTAAAAATTAAATTATAATTATAAACACCAGCACAGCTTCACACCAAACAATCAACAGGCACACATTTACTTAAAAGACAATCCCTCCTGTACTTTCCTCTCTTAAAGGCAGTTACAGCCAAAAAGATGAATCTAAAGATGGCTCCATGGTTTTGACACTGGCAGACACCGCCTGACTTGTTGTGTTCACAGTGTACCTAGCCTGTGCCAACCTCAGAAGACTTCAATAAATTCTGTTAACTTGATTAATTCTTGAAACAGTTCCACTCTAAACAAGTGCTATATCTGCATTAATGAATGCCATTACATAAGTGAAGTTACATTACATAAGTTACATTTTTAAATGATGACTTTAGGCTTGTTTAGTAAATAAAAAAGCACAGTCTTTTTGGATCATGATGTTTGAATCTTCACTCAATATTGCAATTTGCAATTATTATTTACTGATAAGTGGAGACAATGATTGTTTTCAAAACAAGTGAGTTAGTTGTGAAGATAATAAAAATGTGTGATTGTGCTCTATCAGAAAGCTGGGCAATTATACAAACCTAACATGGTGTATATAACTGAAAGATAATTTTACTATAACATAGCATTTTTATAATATGTCAAAGCAAAAAGGCTATTAAAAATATTGTATAATATCGTGTTTTATTCTGTTCAATCATCCTCTTTGTACAGCTGACATGGCTCATTTTCAAATAGCATGTATACTAGAATATCACCCTTATATGCTGTCATAAGCAGCTCTAGCAAAGACTCAACCTGCCATATAATATTGGCATATCCTAACACATGTACTCATCTTAACTGCCAGCACAACAAATTGAAGGATGTTTTACATTTGTTATCTGTCCAGGGCCGGAGCTAGCAATCTTGTTTTGTTTCTTATAACTGGTCCTTATAACTGTTTCTCTCTCAGTTGAAAATGTATCATCTTTTTCAACCGTTTTAAGCTACAATTATTACATTTAGAAAATCTAAGGTTTACTAATAAAAGATCCACTGGGAATGTATGTCGGTATCGCCCGGATGCCTCCTCCCTAAGCAGATCTTTGATTAAATATTCAAAGGTCTGCTTTTTTCTTGGATTTATTTCTACCAATATGAAAAAAAAGATAGTTTTAAAAAAAAATGATATTCCTGCCAAGAGATAAGATCCTAAGAACAACATAATATAAATATTGTGTGGCTGGATTATGACATATATCATATCTGGACAGCCTAACTTTTACTACATGGTTGTGTTGCCCCCTTTTATTGACAACAAAAGAATAGCTGCATTTCCTCCTGGTTACAACATGCTCTCTCTCACTGGAAACGACAGTGTTTTAAAGGTCACAGTGCTACTAGTGTAGCCTCAATTCACCCAAGCCATATCACCCTTTTGAATAAAAGAATATAAATAAATAAAAATACATATCATAAAAAGCATTTCAATTACTTTGCTAAATATAAAGTCTCACTCCGTAAGATATTTAAACTTTTTTTTTTTCTTGAATGATACAAAGTTTAATTTGTATGAACTAAAATAGATGCCATATTTATTTTTACTAGATAAAAGCACACTTCAGGCTCTGGATTTTTCTCAAGTGCAAGCTTTGTTATTCATATGAGAAACATAAAACATGCATACTCTCTCACAATCTTTCATGTCTTTTCCTGTGTGTATAATTGAGAGCATTTTAAATACAAAAATTGGATGACACATCAAGAACCTACCTAAAATAATGTAACAAGAAAACGCCCTAAACCTGCATAATTCTGTTTCACACACATGCATAATTTATTAAAGGAATTCAACATGCTATATTAATGTGGTGGGTTTTTTTTTCGACGATAAAATAAAATAAGGAATGTGTACATTTTTATTCGTGAGATAAAACAGGGAACCTAGATACACTATTGTGAAAGTTGTGCTGTGAGTCATTCATGTATTATTAGCTGACAACACATTTCATCCACTTTTAGATCAAAATGTTTTATTTTTAGCTAATGGAGTCACAGATCAGCGAGGCTTACATCAGCAGGAAGCTGTTCTCTTTTTTATGATATAATACAACTTTACACAGGGGGATTGAACAAGTCAGAGCTGATCAACTGTAGGCCACATGTAGGAGTAAAAGAAGGTTTGGAAAAAAAGGAAAACGAAGACAGACAATAGAGAATTCTTGAAGGTGGTTTTGAAGAGGTTCCGAGGATTAGCTGGCTGTCAAGGGCAGCCATGCTGGAATGTTTATCTCCAGTTCTTCTGTCAATTTAGTACTTTAGTCATTTATATTTGTAAAACATCTTTTTGCAGACCAGGGTCACAAAGCGTTCAAACAACAAAACAATATACATTTAAAAATATAATAAAAATATAAAGGCAACAATGTCAAGACAACAAAGTGACGAACAGCAGCCCCAAGAAAATTAAGAAAAAGACCGACAAATAAATCGCTCTTGTCCAGATGTTTCTTGAAGGAGTCAGTAGATCCATCAAACGCAGAGAAAGAGGAAGATCGTTCCAAAGCTTAGGAGCAACAGTCTGTAAGGATTTCTCTCCTCTGGTCCAGAAGAGTGTTCAGGAAACATCAGTAGATTCTGATCCACAGACCTCAGAGTCCAAGCTGGGGCGTAAGGCTGGATCAGATCACTGATGTAAGGAGGAGCCTGACCATGAATAGCTCTGAAAGTAAAAGTTAGCATTTTAAAATGTAACCTGGAGGAAACTGGCAACCAATGCAATGTTTTAAGGATCGGGTAAGTCCTCCTACTAGAGCGGGTCAGAATTCTCGCTGCAAAGTTTTGTATTTACTGCAGGTTAAAAATTAGTAGGGCATGGGAAAAATAGGTTCACCATGACTGTGGTGCAACCCAGTTGATGTTTACCGGTTCAAATTTGAATACATATGCCGCAAGTCTTCAATGTGATCTGGTCAGCATAGACAAGTGAGCCTCTGACTTATAACATTCAAAACTGAGTAGATGATTATAAGCAGGAAACGTAAACAGACCCACCCTCCTATTTACTTTGTGAATGAAGAGTTGTAGCCTACACAGAGCATTACACTTATTGGTGTCATTATTACCAATACTCTAACGTGGACTCCATTTAATCAAATCCTTGCCAAGACAGCTAGGAGGTTTTACATTCTTGGGTGCACTGGAGACTTTCTTCCTCTTTAGGCTCGGATCATGGTATACAACGCGTATATCCACCCCCCATGGAATATTTTCCCCAATATGAAGTGGAGCTGGCACAACAGCTGTCCACCTACTAGATAGACAACAGAGGAAAGGTGTGTGATAAGTCGAAATATGGGACCCACAAAGAGCGTACACAGAGCACAAAAGTAGGACATAACGTATTCTCACATACCCTTTTTTGTCAATTACTTAATCTTTTTTTTCCTTTGGATGAAAACCATTTTATGGAAAATCTAAAGTATACAATTCATTCAGTGGGTTTTTAGTGTGGCACTGACTTCTCTGGAGTCAGATCAACAATTGTAAGAACTAAAAAAAAGCTTTGACACTGACTTCAACTGAAACCAACACAAACATATACACAGAAAAAGAAGTGTTCTACTTAGAACTTTTCTTTTATAGAAATGTAAAGAACACTCTTCTTGTGTCAAGCCATTCATATTAACGTTGCTGCTGAGTTTTTCGACTTTATTACCCAGGACGGCAAACTGAGTCCTGAGGAGGAGAATGGTGAAAGTGTCCTGACACTTCCTTGGCTGAAAACAAGCACCTACATATTTCCAAATGTGGTCCAATCCACCAATTGGACCACAAAAACGCCATGTTATCTGTGAGTGCCACCATCTGTGTGCCACCTGCACACATTTATATCATTGTTATCAGCCTGTCACCAACACCGAGAAGCAGAGGATGTCCATAAAATGATGGAAGGAAGGTGGCTGTGACTCACACACAAATAAACAATGTGACACCAGCTCTTCATTATTTACTGAAGGACAGTATATATAAAAAAATCAGATAATGTAAAACATGTCAACTGTTTCCCCATAACTGAACAGCAGTGAAGACCTGCAAGGCACACCGGCCTTCTAGCACCTAAGAGCTCTGTTGCTTTCCACATCCTTATCTGCTTCAAACATTACACATGAAAGTACAACTTAATTCAAATGTGATCCGGTCTTGGTAAATGTTTAAAGTCAAACATAAAGAGAGGAGTGTCACAGACTTTTTTTTTTCCCATACCAAGCAAATATTAAACCTCAAGCTAAAGTACCTTAAAGTGGATGGTATTTTTAGAATCATCACTTGTAAAAAAAAAACTGAAAAGGAAAAAGAAGGTCCAGCCTCGGGTTACCTGAGGCACAGAGGAGAAAATGGCTGGTTAAATTTCTGAGCTATTTGTTCCTTTATTCATGGCAGAATTTGTCCGCGGGAACAGAAAGTGCCACAGTGTATGTGAAGTGAACCTTAATCACCAAAGAGCTCTTGTCTGATGAAGCAGCAATTATGATGTCCAGGAGACACGCCATGGGTCCAAAAATATTTTTTTAACGGGTTTAAAACATTACCAGTATTTAAACGAAAGCTACACACACATGTTAATGATTGTTTTACCATGATGCAGTTTGGTGGTGATTTGTATGTTACAGAAATAAACATTTGATTAGGTAAAGGGCATGAATATCCTCCCCAAAAGTATTTCCAAATTTAAAGTCATACAAATAAATGTTGTTGTTTAAATGATTTCATGACAAAATAATCATTTTCATACTTAACTTTTGGTGCAATGTGGTAATGTCCAATTACTTTTTTGATAATAAGGATGCATTTTATTTAGTAAGGGTTACAGAATTGTATTATTCAGTAATTTTGGGATTGTTGTGTTTTGTCCATTTAGCATAATCAAGAGAAGAGTTTGGTTAAATGTACTTCAGTCAGGCTATATAACTAAATCTATACCATATCACTAAAACTGATTGGAAGGACTGAAGGATTACTTTGATATCGTTTTCATACTGCCCTTTGTTATTCAGATTAAATATTAAATTCAACTAAAAGACTAAACTATACTTACTGTAGCAACATGTTGAGTAAATGTTGCATCCACTCAAGCTTTAATAGTCTTGCATACCTTTTGTTTAGTGAAAACTTCCAAATCAGTAATTATATTGTTGTTAATACAATCCCAAATATCTCGCCACAAAAACCTTAACAGCAGGTCAGTAGAGGTGTACAGTGGACTTTGGTAAATTACATAAAAATAACTTGTGCTGTCAATAGCTTAATAGTCTTAACCTAAATATAATATATGGGGAAGTTTAACTGACACTTCTTTAACGTTATTGTTTATAATATAGTGATGAGGTCGGATCCAAACCGTCTTCCAAAGCACTTCCTCGAATTTTCTCCAATATAAATGCAGTGCAGCCCGTGCGATGTTCTGACGTCATCAAACAGGGCGCCGCAGCACATGCGCCATTGTATCACACGCCATGTGCTTTTGTAGTCATGCGCCGTGGTAGACCAGCTGCGACTTTGCGGACTGCCTTCAAAATAAAATCAATCTACGATTATATGTGCACTTTCTTTGTTTTTTTTACTTCTAAGACTTCAAACACTCGACCAATTACTATTAATAAAGATTGGACCAATTAGTATTAATATTTAAAATGATTATTATGAAAAACATGTTTCAGTACATTTCCCTTTACAGTACAGGTTCGTATATACAAACACTTATTTTGAAAAGGTAAAAATAATGCGGAAGTCTTCAGCAGAGAGTTGCTAAACTACAGTAGAGAAGCACGAGTTGAACGTCAACGTTGTTGCAAAGATCGATAAAGTAGGTATTATGTTACATCTTAAGATTTCTGGAAACGTTTACTAATGTCAGTAGCGACGAATGCACTGTTTATAGACGATATCGTTGTTTTGTCACGGAACATTTGATAAATACGGGATATTTTGGAAGCGATTAAACTACCTTACTATTAAATTATCGTTTATTTTTCTTCAGTGGTCCTGCATTCGTTGTTTTGTAAAGTCGATATTGATTTCCAATATAAAACCTTTTAGAAGTTAGTTAATTCTGAAAAACATTTCACTCTTCTATTCCCACAAGGACGATGGATCAGGAGTCGAAGGAGGATAATGTGGTGGAAGATGAGGTGATGGAAACCACTGAAGAACTGCAAGATGTAAAAGATGATGTCAAAGATGAAGAACACGCACCATTGGAGGAGTTGTCAAAAGCAAACGAATCATTGTTACCTCCAACCCTTATTTCCAGTATCAAGGAGGAGCAGGATGACTCGGACAGGTAAACACTACAATACAATCTAATCTTGTTAACAAAACTGAATATAGAATGCATTAATATATCATAACTTTTTGCTTAGCTCTTCTTCTTCCTCCTCGTCCTCATCTTCACCATCAATGGTTCTGGAGGGTCATGATAATGATGACATCGAAGACTTCAGTAAACCAGCTATTATCAAAACTAAAGATGAGATTCTGCTGGAGGTCAGTATGTTGAATTCTTGTTGACGTTTTCTTGTATATCAGTGATATGAAGGCTAAAAGTGGAAGCCCTATGAATTACTTATTTTTCTTTATATAACTGGACACTTATTCCAAGTTACTGTTATTTTAGATGGAAATGTCAAAAAGCACTTTCTTGTATGACACACTTATTATTCTCTTTGGTGTTTTGTTTTTTTATCTTTATTTTAAGCAGCAACTAAATTAAACTTTTCTTTATGACAAAGTTACAATTTCATTAGTGAAGCGTTTAAATTCAGAATATTTACCCATACTCAAAATTTTGTAAGTTATATACTAGACCTATTTAAATTGTGTTACAATTCAACCAAGTTTGATTCACAGAGATCACTGGCCAGCTGAGCAAAAGTTAATTTTATAAAATGAATCTCCTGGTTATTAAAGAAAAGCAGCTATATCAGTGTAAGGAAAGCATTTGAGCAAATTCATTTTTGTTAAACATTTAGTTAAAAAAAACAACTAAAATTAAGTGCTTTCTTAACAACCCAAATGTGAAATGTAGACTCTTTAGTTGAGCTTTTGCCCATAACACGGTGCTTCTCAATTATTTTTTATCATGCCGCCCTGTTTTGTTTTTACAAAACTATTTTTTGTTTTCTCATGACTGGCAATAAAGCTTATTCTGAGTCACATTAGGATGAAGGAAACATTTTTTAGCTTGGCTTCATACTGTCCGCTCCCAATGTTTTTGGACATTGTAATCACATCCATTTTTTTGTCTCCAACTGTTGCCACAGTGAAGTGTGGCGCTCAATGTGCTTCGTCATATTGCCTCATCTAAACTTTCAGGAGGCTTTCTTTATCATTATCTCAGTCTCTCTCCTTTTTGTCACTTTTAAATATTTTCACATCTGCATTTAATTTATAGTGCATGTCTGTAGTCTGTACGTAGCCGCCTCCATGCTTGGTATAAAAAAACATGCCCCCCCCCCCTTGATTTAACAACAAATCAATAAAAACAACGCAGAACCTATACTGGTTGAAACACAGCAAATTTGTCTTAATTAAAACTTTGGGCCTCGCAACGTAGGGTCCCAACATCTGCTTGCGCTTGTTAGAACTTCTATGGAAGTGTGCTTTTGCGTGTCAGATTATCCGGATGGTTAGGCATAATTTAATGCCAAATTTTATTTTTTTTAACAGGAGTTTCCATCCGTGGAGGAAGTTAATGTAATACTTCCAGAAGAAGCTGAGCTCAGGCCTGTAGGAACTGTGTCCAGCATTGTCCAGCAGCTTGGTAAGAGCTTCAATGTTGCTTCAAAATTGTCACTTTGTTTAACCACTGATGTTTTTTCTGTGCAGTGGTGGTCAAGAGTATTAAGGATAGCCCTGCTCTGACTGAAGACAGCATCATCTTTCGCTCCGATCGACTTGCTTTGGGGAAGGTAGGCAAAAGAAGGCTAATAAGGAGGGACAGAATTAGTGGGTGCCTGCACCAGTAAAGGAGTGATGAAGCTTCATAACCAGTTTCCTTATTTTTATAGATTAAAAAAGAATTGAGTTTCTATTGGCTTCCTGTGCAAATAAAATATTAAAGAACGAATAGAGCCATCTAGTGGACATGCTTCAATAAGCGTCATCCAAGCGTGTTCTTAAATTTGCAATTTCGAGTGGGTGCGACATTTAGTGTTATGGTTTTGTGGGGCTCATTCTTCTTTAATTCAAAGTGAATTTATATTTGTATGTAAATTCATTAATATATACATGTTTAATTTAAACTGGGTTGACGTATAGGTATTACTAATGCATGGCCTTTTTGCACGGGTACATCGTGGTAGCAATTGTCAAACTCAGTGAGAGACGTCAACTCAGTTCAGCTCATGAAAATATCAAAAACAAAATGTTTTTTATTATGTTATGTTTTTATTTTAGTTTAAATCGTGCATGTAATAAACACTGCTATGTCACTAGTTCTTAATTTTTACAGCCCAAAAGTATAGACAGTATTTTGTTTTTGTTTCAGGTGTTTGAAATATTTGGACCAGTGTCCAGTCCACTCTACTTAATGTGTTTTAACACACCAGAGGAGATTACCAATAAAGGCCTCATTGAGGGTCAGATTGTTTACTATGCCCCAGACATCAAGGAGTACACTGGGTACATCCTCACACAGCAGCTTCAACTGTGAGTACACACACTTTAATTATGAAGTGGAATGATGCTATTGGTTTTTAATGTCCTTGGTTATGGTTTTTCATTTTTGACCCCATCCAATTGAAAGTTTAGTGATGGCTTTTGTTTTCCATCCTGTCCTCCTGTGCTTACAGACCCACTTTCTCACTTTAGCTGGCTTCTGCTTTTTTTTTTCTTTTTTTTTTAACATTTCCTCTGTTATCTGTGGGGTCTTCAAAATGTTAAATGTTTGAGTCATCCGGTTTCGATAACAACGGTTGCGAGAAAATGTTCTTCGTGAATTTAACTTTTATATTTATATTCAATATTTATTCAATTTGTGAAAAATGTTAAATTCTAAAAAGGCTATCCATTACTGCTCTTTCATTTTGTGAAGTTGTTAAAATCTCATGAAAAAAGTGTCCCATTTGACTTTTCTTTCAACAGTTTAAGGGGCTCAGATGCGTCCTGGAAGAATGACCAAGAACCACCATCAGAGGCAAGTGAACATCTTTACTCGCAGTTTCTGCGCGTTCTGGCTTTTTGCTTTACTGATTATCGTGTGACTCTTCCAGGCTTTGGACTATAGCGATGATGAGAAGGAGCAAGAAGCCAAAAGGAAATCTAAAAACTCCAGAAGAAAGAATAATAATGAAGGTAATTTTAAACAGATTCCCTTATGCAGACTTACAGTCATCATTCATGTCAAAATAGTTACACTGGTTACATTACTAGCTACTTCTTTCAAAATTAACTCAATTAACAAGGGAACAATATATGAAATAAACAAAAACATTTGTTACAATTCTTTATATTTGTAGGGCTCCCTAGTCCCATCCTGTAGAGACACAATTACAGTATATTTAAACAGGACATTGTTTAAATGATCAGGAAACGGCAACAAAAAGTGTTCACCCCCAAATTGCTGACCTTTTGCGTTTAATTTTGCCATGACCTTGTTGACACAGAGGAACCCCTAAGTTCTGGCTTGACAATCTGGTTCCAAGTTTTCATCAGACTTTCCTCATCTGTGCTCCTTGCCCTGTCCCTCCTCATCTTGACACATTTTTACTTATTTCTTTATAGATAATCCTGCCCAGAAACCGCAGCACCCGGTGTCTCATGGTGCTAAGGGATCCTTCCACCCTGCTGGCCCTCAGTTCAGACATCAGCATACAAGGAACACCCCAGCACCCTATGGACATTCCCTCCCACACCCGGCACACTTTCAGCCTCCTCCTATGTATCTCCCCCCTCCCTGTATGTACAATCTGCCTCCTCCTCCTCCAAACTTCCATCTTTATCCTCCTCCTCCTCATTCCTTCTTTAATCCTTCCTACCATCATCCATTCTGGCCTTCCAACTCAAGCCCGTACTTGGAACCCCCCGCCCCTCCTCCACCTCCAACTGAGTGAAACCTTACCCTGATATTACCTTTCAAAGGTTTGTATTGGATGGAATTACCTTCGTCCACACAAAGAGGACTGTCACATGTATCCATGTGTCCCTGTAGAATTACAGTTGTCTCTCAAGGCGCACATCATGTCTTCCTGATAGAAAAGAACCCCAACCTATCCTTTGAATTCTGTTTTCAACAAGAGCATGAAGAGTTTGCAACCTAATATAACCTTTTAAAAGGTGGGGTCCATTCAGTTTTTTGCAAGTCATTTTCCGGAGAAGGAAATGAATGTCTCTTCACAAAAGGAGCAATCCTGCCACATGCGCATGTAATGTTGTACTTTTATTTTTCTCTTTTTATAAATGACAATGTCCAATACAACACAACACATGTGCTGTATTAATTTTACTTTTAAAGACCAAATGATTTTTTTGATGTACTTTTTGTCATGAGTGCATGGTGGTATAGTTGTTAACTTCCTGCAAAAAGCTTGTGGTTTTGCTTCTATCTGAGACAACCTTTATGTGTGGCCTACGTTGTTTATTCCTGTGCTCTGGGTTTTCTCCCACTCTAACAACATGGAAGTTTTATTGAGTGCTCAAAAATTGAAGTAGTGTGTGCAAGTGTTTTTTTTTGTCTCTGCGTGAACTGTGACAGGTTAGTGACCTGTCCAGGGTGTCCCCTGCCATTCGCCCTCTGCAGCTCGGATAAATTCCAGTACCAAGAGGATCTCCATAAGGGAATAAGTGGCGGAAAACATCAATGAATTAAAATGAATGAATGAATGAAATATTGCAATGGACTTAAATACATTTAAATAATCAAATAATTCAAATTCCATTTATACAAATAATTTTTTAGAGTCCTCTGGCAGATAAATGCAATGACAAAAAAGACAAACTAATCCATCAGAGTCAGTAGGTGGGGCTAAAGTGAGGTCCAGTTAATTGATTTTCAATGAATTATGTGAGGAAGACGTGGCAGTTTCATTGTGTCATAAAGGGAAACTGAGAGAAGTAACTATCGTGTATGGTCAATTCTGTTCATCTTCAGCCCAATGGCGACTGACCATAGAGGGCAATGGCTCGAAACTGGTGTTTTAATTTCTGTATCTTTATTTTATTTTTGTATTCTCTTTTGAGTTTGAAAATAATCAACCGTGATTTCATATGGTTGTAGAACATTATAAACTATAGTTGCATCAATGCATTCACATTCTGTGCATAGTATTGGTTTGTGTCGCCATTGGTCATATCTTCTTTGCAGAGCCCCTGAGTGACGGAACGTTTCTGTAACTCAGTCAATCATACCTCGTCACAAAGAGTAACACAGGTGTGTTGTCTCTAAATATGATTTTAGGGCGACCCTGGCAGTTGCAATAGTTGGTTAGAATGTTTCTCTGAAGTCCTGGTGCAGAGAACATGTTAAGTTTCCCTTTAGTTTTTAAATTATTTTATTCTGTATGATGTATGTCATAGTACATGCTTAATAAACATTATTATTCATCATTGGCTGACGAAGTGTTGATTTCTAAATTAATAGTTTCTTTCAATGGTATAGGCAGATAAATGTACTTGCACAAAGCACTTCAGAGCTGGACTCGCAGACTCAGATCTCGCCGAGCGAAAGCCTGAACCTGTGAGCCCAAATTCATGATGTTAGCTGGTTTTTGTAGCCTTCAGGGCTGACCTCGGTTCACACAGGCAAATAATGTGTCATGTATGGTATGTGTTGTGAGAATGTTGAAGGCAGGATGCATGCCTGGTGAATGCCAATTCAGGTTAGAGTCTCACTGCTGCACAAAATGGTATTTGTGGCTCTGCTTTGGCTTGGCCATTTAACCAAACCCTTTTAACATGGACTGGATTTTGAATAGTTTGGAGGAGTGACTGGAGTTAATGGATCGACATGGGGGCGTGCCTGACGAGAATTGTATGCATGCTAGGGATGTTCACAGTGTTCTGCATGATCACATGGTTCTGGTGGTACCCTCAGGCTTTATAGAAGGAGTACATGAACAACTGGCAGCTACATCACTGATGACCTTCCATAATAGGCTTATTTTCGATGGGATGCTAGCTGAAGAAGGTGTGTGTGCCCGCATCAAGCCACATTGTTGCACAATTATTCCAAATAACACACCACCTTGGGGTAAGATAACTAGTCTTAGAGCCAAACTCGAGTATAGAGTAGAGAGCCCATTACACACCTGGCTCTCTGGAATTAAATGGAAAGGTTTAATTCTTAATCTGTTCACAACTCTTGGTGTGGTAATCAGTCTCTTGGCCGTGTGTGGCTCTTGCTTGATTCCTTGCCTAAGCCCTGATTCTTCGTATCAATCAGGCAGTCATAGCCAAGAATCCTTATGGCCAGTACACTCTCATGTCAGCCTCAACATGTCCCGAAGTTTCGGAAATCCTCACTTCTCTGCTTTAATGATCTGTTTATTCTTGTTTTTACTTATTTTACGCTTTAATACATTTATGAATGTTATATGCATTTTATACTTACAATTATCAAATGTTGGTGGGTATTTTTAATGAATGTTTTAACTGGTTATGAGGGGGTGGGTCATAGTTATTATTAAAGTAAATCGTATTGGGATATTGAGTATGAGGTTTTGTTTTTATTATTAATACGGGTTTGTGTTTTTCATACAATTTGTTATGGGTGGGATATGATGTGTATATTTCTGTGTTGAGGTTTTTATGAAGATTTTCCCTAAGTGTTAATCTCCTTTGGGGATCTAGAGGGGGATTATAGAATATAGATAAAATATACAATGTAAGTGTTAGGGGTTTTTGTGTTCCGATGAACCGACCCCTCCCCAGGCTCGTACGTGGTGATGGAATGAAGGACAGACACATTGATGAGTTTAAGAAAAATGCTTGTTTAGTGAATTATGCAAAAGTCAGAGACAAACTTACGTCAACACGGGCGCTAGCAAGCAGAGAGATCTATCGCAGACGTCTTCGCATGCCAGAACGCAAAGATCAGACAAAATGGTGGATCTTTATAGTAGAATATTCAGGTTAACGCCTCTAGTCAAATGTGAATGTAGGATTGGTCAGTAAATGTAAACACTTGATTTTAAGATGGCCGTCGCACGTGATCGTAGTGGAAACTTACTGAAGGTTGTTGATTTCTAGAATCTGTCTGTTCTCAGCGACTTGTAAATCTAGATGATTGATTACAGTAAAGTTGTCATTTCCTTACATAAGTAAGTAAGCAATTAGTATTTATGGAGTGTTTTTTTAAGACCAGGGTCTCAAAGCGCTTAAACAATCCAAGAGTCTCAGAAAATCAACGAAAAACCTGCACGAATAAAAATGTCTTCAGTTGTTTCTCAGGAGTCAGTAGACTCCATCAAACGCAGAGGGAGAAGAAGATCTTAGGAGCAACAGCCTGGAAGGATTTCTCTCCTCTGGTCCTGAACCGTGTGCGAGGAATCATCAGTAGATTCTGATCCACAGACCTCAGAGCCCGAGCTGGGGTGTAAGGTTGGATCAGATCAGTGATGTAAGGAGGAGCCTGACCATGAATAGATCTGAAAGTAAGAACCAGAATTTTAAAGTTGATCCTGAAAGAAACGGGAAGCCAGTGAAGAGATTTAAGGATCGTAGACATGTGAGTTCTACTTCTAGAGCGGGTCAGAATTCTCGCTGCAGAGTTCTGAATCAACTGCAGACGAGTCAGCTCCTTCTTGTTAAGACATGAAAACAGACTGTTGCAATAGTCCAGACGAGAAGACACAAACGCATGGATTACAAGCTCCAGATCATGTTCCGACAAGATTTTCCTAAGTTTGGAGATTTCTCTCAGTTGAAGGAAACAGTTTCTGGTCAGTTTTCTGCAGTGTTAAACTAGAGATGTCTCTAGGTGTCTTTGTCAAACACCCAGGTTTCTCAGGATCAGTTTGACAGACTGACCTAAGTCACCCAAGTACTGACTCAACCCTGGAATCTTGTCATCAGCAGCAATAACTAGAGTTCCAGTGTTGTCTACATTTAGCAGCAAAGTGTTTTCACTCAGTCATTGTTTGATTTCTAGCAAACAATTGACTAAGCTGTTCAGCCTCTGGGGCTCAGTTAGATCAAAAGAGCAGTATGTCTGGATGTCATCAGCAAAAATGTGGTAAGAAACATCAGGAAATTTCTGAATGACTTTACCCAGGGGAAGCGAGTACAGCAAAAACAATAAAGGACCTAAAAGCCAGACTGAAACTTCTCATGGATGTCGCTCTGATCCAGGAACAAAGACAGCTGCTCAGACACCACCTTCTCTAAGATCTTGGAATAGAAAGGGAGCTTAGAAATAGGCCTGAAATTACTGAGGTCAGTCGGGTCTAAGCCTTGCTTTTTGAGTAAAGGCTCCACAATCCCATGTTTAAATGCAATGGGAAAAACCCCTGTGGAAAGGGAGAGGGTTCACCATTTTGGTAACCCAGGGGCCAATTACATCAAACACTTTGATAAAGAGCCTACAAGAAAGGATGTCGGACGACCAGTGCCAAAATATCACCCAGAGACACAGCACTGAAGGAAGACCACGAGGAGGAGACAGGCTCATCCGCTAATGAAGAATTTTGAGTACTTAAGAGTTTTTCAGAGATTTTCTCTTAACATGCATCATTAACTCAAGCCTGTCAAAGACAGTTCTGCTCGCAACTTTATCGTGAAAGGTATAGAAATTCCACGAATTTGAGAAATTGGCAAAACTATCAACTATTATGTTAAATGAAATTATTTAAAGTTACCCTTGATGCTATTTAACACACACTCACACTAACATGTATAACTTGTGTACACATTTTTTTCTACAACAGTACTAATGATAACTACTGGCATATACATAATTGTGAATGTATTTTCATGCATGACAGTTTTGGATTTTATAAAACATTGTGGAATGCATGTTATCTTTTTATTCATAGTGTATGTATTTTGAAAGACGTCAGGTTCTATACTGGAAACCATCAGCAGTACCTCCTTTGGTGGTTTTGTCTGAAGGTATTGTTTTATCTTTGTAGGATTTATTTTTAAACAATTGGGTGACTTGAATAATGTTCTAAGGGATATGTCATCTACGGATGAGGTGTAATAATAAACAGAGGTTCAAAAAAGAAAGTTGACTCATTTATATGAATCGTCCAATATAAAACCAACTTTTCTTAATTATTTTCCTATTTTCTGCACGTCTTATTGTAGGGCATTTGTTTGGATGGTGTTGCCACCAAGTGGCACAAAATAGAATTGCACTAATCTTCACTAGATTCACTGTCAAGTCGATAAGGAATGTAATCTTTGCAAGGAAAAGCAGGCAAATGGTTGACATTTTTATTAATGTTTCACAATGCAACAGACTTTATTTCATGTGCTTAGGCAAAGAAAATTGGAAGACATTCACTAATGAAGTGCTTAAGTTCAGAAGAGGAAAAAAAGAATAGTAAAACTGACTTTGGTACATGAAATGACAGGAGAGAATTTTACTTGAGAAATTATTACAATGAAAAGAAGCTTAGGCATCTAGCTCTTCTCCATCTTCCTCATCATACTCCTCCTCTGCAGTGGCATCCTGGTACTGCTGGTACTCGGACACCAGGTCGTTCATGTTGCTCTCAGCCTCAGTGAACTCCATCTCATCCATGCCCTCGCCCGTGTACCAGTGGAGGAAAGCTTTGCGCCGGAACATGGCGGTGAACTGCTCGGAGATGCGCTTGAACAGCTCCTGGATTGCAGTGCTGTTGCCGATGAAGGTCGCCGCCATCTTGAGGCCACGGGGAGGAATGTCGCACACGGCAGTCTTGACGTTGTTGGGGATCCATTCCACAAAGTAGCTGCTGTTCTTGTTCTGCACGTTCAGCATCTGCTCATCCACCTCCTTCATTGACATGCGACCGCGGAAGATGGCGGCCACCGTCAGGTAGCGCCCGTGGCGTGGATCGCAGGCAGCCATCATGTTCTTGGCATCAAACATCTGCTGAGTGAGCTCAGGCACAGTGAGAGAGCGGTACTGCTGGCTGCCTCGGCTGGTCAGGGGAGCGAAGCCGGGCATGAAGAAATGCAGACGAGGGAAGGGCACCATGTTGACGGCCAACTTACGAAGATCAGCATTGAGTTGACCAGGGAACCTGAGGCAGGTGGTCACACCGCTCATTGTGGCAGACACCAGATGGTTGAGGTCACCATATGATGGAGTTGAAAGTTTGAGGGTGCGGAAGCAGATGTCGTAAAGAGCCTCGTTGTCGATACAGTAGGTCTCATCCGTGTTCTCTACCAGCTGGTGGACCGACAGCGTGGCGTTGTAGGGCTCGACCACCGTATCAGACACTTTGGGCGAAGGCACCACACTGAAGGTGTTCATGATGCGGTCGGGGTACTCCTCACGGATTTTGCTGATCAGAAGGGTTCCCATTCCAGAGCCAGTGCCGCCTCCCAGGGAGTGTGTGAGCTGGAAGCCCTGGAGGCAGTCACAGCTCTCAGCTTCCTTCCTCACAACATCCAGGACAGAGTCTACCAGCTCTGCACCCTCGGTGTAGTGACCCTTGGCCCAGTTGTTTCCAGCACCACTCTGGCCTAAGGAGAAGAAATTAAATTTGGATCCAACTCTAAAATAACAAGTTTTTTTATTCAATTAGAGGGAAAGCTTACCGAAAACAAAATTATCAGGCCTAAAGATCTGACCAAAAGGTCCAGACCTAACAGAGTCCATGGTTCCTGGTTCCAGATCGACCAAGACGGCACGGGGGACATACTGACCACCTGAAATTGTCGGAAAAAAGATTATATAAACCTTTTAAAAAAATTATTCCAAATACTGTTGAAGCCCGTTCTGACTTACCAGTGGCTTCATTGTAGTAGACATTGATCCTGTCCAGCTGAAGGTCACTGTCGCCATGGTAAATCCCAGTTGGGTCAATGCCATGCTCGTCGCTGATCACCTCCCAGAACTAGAACATATTTGAAAGTTACATTTAAGAAGGCAAATCTCTTTGTAGTCATGCCTTCCTAATAGGAAAGTGATTTTATGATCAAGTTTCTCTGCTATGAAAGTTAAAGGATAATTGTCTAATTTTGTATTAAGTGCATACTTTTTTAATGCTAGTAGTGAGATTCTAGCGCCTAAATGTAACGACTGCCTCTTTGAAATCCACTCCAAGTCCGTTATGACCTCTGCGCGTCACCTGCGAGCCAGGTTTATCTCTCGTGCTCGCGCCCGCCTCGCTGCAGTGTCGCGCCCTGTGATTGGTTGGCGCAGAGTTTGAAATACGTCATTCAGCGCCATTTGTGGACATGGCTGCTTTGTCATGTTAACTTCCGCAAACCACACCCTGCAGACATGTCTCGTTTCCATTACTCAACCCTGACAAAGAGACAAAAGAAAAACGGCAGGCTGCACACATTTCTACTAGATAGCACGTATTTTCAACCTCTAGGACAAAACTAGGAGGATTATAGGACACGCCAGCATAACATCTGTCTGAACAAATAAAACACTTACCGTATGAAAATATACATTTTAATCATGGCGACTAAAAATAAACGAGTATTTTAACACTAGTATTAGTTTAGCCAGAGTGGAAAGTGGGTCGATTAAGAGGCGTAAGGCCTGTACGCCGCAGAGGGGAGAAAAAAAATGTGGAAAAAACGGAATGCGACATATTTAAAAAAAAAAATCCATCCAAAGACAGAAAAAGCTTACTTTTGCTCCAATCTGGTTGCCGCACTGGCCGGCCTGGAGGTGGAGGATTTCTCTCATGTTTGATCGGAGAATAGACTGACGTGTAAGTTACAGGGACTTCTATGACTCGACTGCCTGCCTGGCTGTCAACTAGAATAACTTTTCTTCTACGCTGCTGCTAAATGGCGCCTCAGCCGTTGAGGCCAACCAAGTGGGAGGCGCATTGTTACCCCCTACTGGACCGGAGTGAGAACAAAATCTCCCGAAAATGTTAATAATACATGCATTTGATATGATTTATTCAGAAAATCACAACGGGTTTATGTCACAAAATGCTCAATGTCGATTATTGCTTAACTACATGAAAAAAGAACGCCCACAGTGTGCTTTTACTTTGCTTTGTTTATTAAAGCAGCTCTATGCGACTTTAAGTCGAGCGACGCCAGTGGACTAAAGTGGTAGTGTTTAGCCCGACAAGAGACCACATTTCCCATGAGCACTCGCTAAACGTCGCAAAACTTCCCATGTCTCAGTTTGCAGAAGTTGGAAGAATTTTCTGTTTCCAGACTTCCATTGATGAATGAAGTAAGATACTGATGAGGTAATGAATCAGATTGTGGATAATGAATATAATATGCGTTATTACGGCTTTGTTAATAACATAACTTTAACTTTGTATCGGACCGTAATTCGCCCCTCCCCCCACCATAACCAGTGCGATATGTAGCATGTTCACACCATCCCCAAGAATTTTTACAGTCAAAATAAAAATCATACAAAACACCTCAAGTCACAGTATATGAGTCATTTAAGTTGATGTGTCATCACAAGGTATTTTAGTACAAAAATATGAAGGTACCCAAAACTATATACAGGTCCTTCTCAAAAAATTAGCATATTGTGATAAAGTTGATTATTTTCCATAATGTAATGATAATAATTGAACTTTCATATATTTTAGATTCATTGCACACCAACTGAAATATTTCAGGTCTTTTGTTGTTTTAATACTGATGATTTTGGCATACAGCTCCAGAAAACCCCAAATCTAAATCTAAAAAAATTAGCATATCATGAAAAGGTACTCTAAACAAGCTCTTAACCTAATCACCTGAATCAACTAATTAACTCTAAACACCTGCAAAAGATTCCTGAGGCTTTTAAAAACTCCCAGCCTGGTTCATTACTCAAAACTGCAATCATGGGTAAGACCGCCGACCTGACTGCTATCCAGAAGGCCATCGTTGACACCCTCAAGCAAGAGGGTAAGACACAGAAAGAAATTTCTGAGCGAATAGGCTGTTCCCAGAGTGCTGTATCAAGGCACCTCAGTGGGAAGTCTGTGGGAAGGAAAAAGTGTGGCAGAAAACGCTGCACAACCAGAAGAGGTGACCGGACCCTGAGGAGGATTGTGGAGAAGGGCCGATTCCAGACCTTGGGGGACCTGCGGAAGCAGTGGACTGAGTCTGGAGTAGAAACATCCAGAGCCACCGTGCACAGGCGTGTGCAGGAAATGGGCTACAGGTGCCGCATTCCCCAGGTCAAGCCACTTTTGAAACAGAAACAGCGGCAGAAGCGCCTGACCTGGGCTACAGAGAAGCAGCACTGGACTGTTGCTCAGTGGTCCAAAGTACTTTTTTCGGATGAAAGCAAATTTTGCATGTCATTCGGAAATCAAGGAGCCAGAGTCTGGAGGAAGACTGGGGAGAAGGAAATGCCAAAATGCCTGAAGTCCAGTGTCAAGTACCCACAGTCAGTGATGGTCTGGGGTGCCATGTCAGCTGCTGGTGTTGGTCCACTGTGTTTTATCAAAGGCAGGGTCAATGCAGCTAGCTATCAGGAGATTTTGGAGCACTTCATGCTTCCATCTGCTGAAAAGCTTTATGGAGATGAAGATTTCAATTTTCAACAAGACCTGGCACCTGCTCATAGTGCCAAAACCACTAGTAAATGGTTTACTGACCATGGTATTACTGTGCTCAATTGGCCTGCCAACTCTCCTGACCTGAACTCCATAGTGAATCTGTGGGATATTGTGAAGAGGAAGTTGAGAGACACCAGACCCAACACTGTGGATGAGCTTAAGGCCGCTATCGAAGCATCCTGGGCCTCCATAACACCTCAGCAGTGCCACAGGCTGATTGCCTCCATGCCATGCCGCATTGAAGCAAAAGGATTCCCGACCAAGTATTGAGTGCATAACTGAACATAATTATTTGAAGTTTAACTTTTTTGTATTAAAAACACTTTTCTTTTATTGGTCGGATGAAATATGCAAATTTTTCGAGATAGGGATTTTTTTTTTTTTTAACTTTTTTGCCAAAATCATCAATATTAAAACAATAAAAGGCTTGAACTACTTTAGTTGTGTGTAATGAATCTAAACTATATGAAAGTCTAATGTTTATCAGTACATTACAGAAAATATTGAACTTTATCACAATATGCAATTTTTTTGATTGATTTTGACCTGTAGATATAGCTATATATTTATAATAGATCATTTGATATATTTATATATTGATATAGATATCTATATCTATATCTATATATAAATATATCAAATGATCTATTCCAATTACTTGTATTATAGTTTAAATCAAATACAGACAGCCTCTACTATGATTTATTTCAAGGAGATTATATAGTTTCTTACCTACTGCACCAAGGATTTTCTGAAGAACCTATATTGCATGAAAGTCTTCTTTTCTGAATTATATTCAATAAACTGAGTGTTTAAAGCAAAAACAAATATGAAAGCTACATGTGATCTAACAGAGCCATACAGTGGATACAAGGGTGAAAGGTTGACATCATTGGTTTTGATACCAAATAAAAAACAATTGCCACATTTGACTAATGTTTTGTTATATGTTGATCTTTTTAATGTTTACATTAAAATATTGTGAAATATTGTGTTTTCATTATGGAATGGAATATAACTTGTGCTTGCCCACATGTTGTTGAATTATTTATTTGAAATTTTACCATCTACAGTTAAAATGAAATTGTGTCAGAAATGAAGCATATTTTAACATATGGGAAAATGGTATTCTTAAATAGTCAGCCAAATCTAGCATGAAATATCCTGTTAAGAAGAATTTCACTCCTATACTCTAAAAAACAAAGCCATTCTCTCAGCAGTGATGGACTTATTCAGGTGAGCTTCACAGGACCCTGGGCTGGTGCAGGTGCATGAAACCAAACTAGGTCTCATGAATTGGTTTAAAATATACCAACAACTCATTGTACAAGCTATTCAAGACTAGATTAGGGGAATATAATAGTTTGATAAATAAAAGCAAAAATAGAACCTAAACCTGGTCGTCCAATGCTCTGAGGGTTGGCGGTTTGAATCCTGCTCCACCCCAGCTGCTCACCATAAATGATGTTAATGTGATATGAATGTATCACAAGTTTTAAAAAGTACTTTTGTTACTGTGATCAAAAAATACAGTAACTACATAATTAAGTTACATTACTATTATGTTTCGAGGTAAGACAACTTGTTTAAATTAGACATACTACTCTACAGTAATACTATACATATTCCTTTGACAATTGTGCGAGCTAGATTTAAGAATGACAAAGACAAAAAAAGGATTTTTTTCACCTATTGTGTTTTAGCAAGTTTTACATCAAGTCATTAATTAATTTGATGTGCAGCTTATTCCCTTATGGGAGTCCTGGGGGGGCTGGCACCAATCCTATCGCCTAATCCTCAGGCGAGAGGCGGAGGACACCCTGGACAGGATGCGAGTCTGTGGCAGGGCACACAAAGACAGAACCATTTACACACGCACACTGATACCTAAAAATAAAACACAGGGACAGCATAATAATTGTTTGGCTACATCTGGCTGATTCACTTAATAAGTCAGTGCATGCAGAAGCTGGTGTGGTCTTGCTTTATAGTTTCACATCTTGGAATTTGCCCTTGTAGATTTAAGGGGATGCGCAATACAGGAAAACAATCTAACCTGGTAGGAAATCTAACCTGAATTTAACCTGAGTGCATGGAAAGTACCAGGCCACGATGTAAGTGTGAAGTGAGAATTAAAAGTGTGAAAATGCTGACTAGTGAAAGAACAGGAAACATCTGTGCTGGGGAAAAAAAAGGGAACACGGCAGTCTCCAACCGCAGAACTGGACTGAGATGACGGGTCGTGTCTGGGTCAACCGCACATCAGACTCCAGAGGCGGGTGGTCAGGGCCAGCAAGGCCTTCTCTGCTGGCCTTAACATAATCAGAAAATACAACTACCGCTGTCGCACATGCGCAGAACATACACTTTTGCCGACAGTCTCTTTGGTGTGTACGAGGCATTTTTTCCCTAGAGACGTGGCCAGACTACACTGGACTGCCCTACGCTTGACAGTCGGCGTGGTGTGTCAAGGCTTTAACAGTACACGGTCAGATCCCTGTGGTGTATACATAACCTTAAAGTAGTTATTCCGAGGTGGATTCATTCAAACATGCTTCACTAAAGGCCTATGAGTAAAATGCACGGCCCGCCACTGTCAGACTCTCTCCAAGGGAACATCAGCGTCCCGCCCTGCTCGTGAAAGGTGGTGCATGACACAAGAGAAAAAACACCCTAATCTTTCCATCAACCTGACGTGTACCAACTCACAACGAGGTCCGGGTCCATTGAGCCAATCCATAGCATCCTCGCCCAAGCTCGAGTGTATAAGAAATGACTGTTTCTGTGCTTCTGGCGTCAGTTGGTAGGCTGTATCTGAGAGTTCCTAATTTACAGTCGCTGACCTAGAGTTATGTACCGTATTCTCCTTCTGTTGTTAGAATTAACAAATGTCCACTTAACAGTTTTCTTTCTTGTTCTCTTTGAGGTCAAAACAACGAACGCACGGGAATACCAGCGGGAAGCTGGACTCCCAATAGTACCCACTGTCATTTGGTGTAGTACTAGAAAGTGCCGCTCCTAGTTACTCCTTAGTTGTGCTGGGGACCTCACCATTTATGTGGCACCATAAAATGTAGGCATAATTGGGGATAAGAAACAAATCATTTGTTCTTATCCATAACAAACACATTGCTTGTTGCTTGTTCTCGTAAGATAATGTGAGACAAGCATACCCTTGTCCACAGTTGATCCTCCCCTTTTTTGTTTTCGTCTGCAGCCATATGGTATTGACGAGGCACCAACATTGTTACTGGATCAGGCTACTTCAATTCCAGCCCCAAGCAGAGGTTAGTGTGTGTTTTAACTGGACTGTAATTAGACTTCAATGGTAAGGGCTATTGACAATGAAGGTTCTGTCTGGTGATGATGGTATCTGATTCAATTCAATTCAATTCAATTTTATTTAAAGTGTCTTATCATAACAAAGTTATCTCAAGACACTATACAGTTGAAGTAAGACTATTGTTGATTAAGGAAAAATAGATCCCAGCAATTCAACAAAGAGCAAGAAGCGAAACACTGTACAGTGAGTTATGGTGAGGAAAAACTTCCTTTTAGAAGGCAGAAACCTCGAGCGGAACCTGACTCATTGTTGACGGCCTGCAGCTTTGACCGGCTGGGAGGAAGGATGGGGGGGTAGACAGATGGATAAGGAGAGGAGTGAGGGAAATTATAGTGAGAAAAAAAGAGGAGAGTGTAGGAGAGTCCATGGAGGTGCTGGAGAGAACTCGGGATCTGATGACGTGGTGAAGATCCTGGATCAGCAGCAGCTCTGGAGGTGGAGCCCTGGGGCTCCGGGAGAGAAATAAAAAGGTGTTGATTTAAACTGCACAGTGATGAATGTAATGCAGAAAAGAAGGATATACAGAGCTCGGTGTCTAAAACTCCTCCAGCATTCTCAGCCTATAGCAGCTAAGATAAACAGTCAAGTTAGTTATAGGCTTTATCGAAAAGTAAGGTTTTAAGATTGTTTTTAAACATAGAGAGGGTGTCTGCCCTCCGGACTGAAGCCGGTAGTTGGTTCCACAGCAGAGGGGCTTGAAAACTGAAGGCCCTGGATCCAAATCTACATTTAGAGATTTGTGGTATAACTAATAGATCAGAGTTTAAGGATCGTAAGGTCCTAGAGGGTTGGTAAGTTTGGATTAAATCTTTAATCTATGTTGGTGCTAGACCATGTAAGAATTCAAACGGTGCAAAGAGCCTTATTTTTTACATGTCATGAAACATTCAACTCACATTAACTTTGAAGGTTCACTAAACCAAATGAAATGGGCTCTGTCGACTTTCTTCAACATTCTTATGTGTTCTCAACATAGACTCAAAAACAACACACATCTTTGCATGGAGGTAATATTTTGACCTTTAATAAACAACATAACAGAGAGACATGGAAATCAAAATGTCACATCACAGTAAGATAGAGGTTGCTACTGCTGAGAGCTCCTTGTCTTCACATTCGTGAGAATCTCATTCCAGTTCAGATGAGATTTTAGAAACACTTTGAGGCAGTGTGGCATTGTTTGACCTTGGATTTTGAAGTCTAATACAAATGTAATAAAACAAGAAGAGTCCTTGAGTCTGTTAGTGTTGCATAAGGAGCATTCATGCACCCCATATCGGCTTCTCTGCTCACTGATGACAGTGTTCCGAGGATGACTGTCATCATCCATGATGGACAGTAGTTTGTCAAGTGATCTCCTCTCTGCAACTGTTAACACTGAGTCCAGCTTCATGCCAACCACAGAGCCAGCCCTTCTGATCAACCTGTTGACATTCCTCTTGGAAAACCAGAAAGTTATTGACTGTTGCTGTGGAGCTCCTGGAGAGGCTGCCATTCTCTTACAGCGCCTTGTGTGTATGATATGTATTATCTAGTCTCATCTATTATCTAGACTGTAACTGTTAACAGTTTGCAAAACAGGGTTCATTTTTGTCAAGATAAACTGTCGTGCAGCCCAGATAAAAACACATGCCAGTTTGGACACGCACATCAGGTATGTTGAAGCTCATTTCCAAAGCTGAAAATATAACACAGACAGACATAAATAAAATATGCGATCACGTAAAATCCAACTTCAAAATTTAACACAAATGATTTAATCACATCAATCAATGAATCTATAAATTCCTTGACCTTAAGATTATTCTACATTGGTGTTAATTCAAGTCCGACAGAGCCATAAGAAGCTACACAGGTTAAACCACATTATTTAGAATCAATCACAACATTCACAAGTGGGTGACTAATGCAACATGAAAGCACATTCACAGTTTGACATAACACTAAAAACAGTCTTAGGCACTTCATGTGTGAGAAAAGGCTTTTTCATTACGGAAACACAAAAAGAGTCATGTTAATATCCTCAGGCATCTGAACCTAGAGGCTACTTGAGCGGTCATTTACTGGGCCATCTAGATATTTCACTGTAAAGCTCATTAAGCTTCTGTTACATTCATATGGATTCAACATGGTGTATAATTTGATCTCCATTCCATATATATGTCTTTTACACGTTGTGTTTAAGAATATAGCTTAAGTAGAGAAGTGGATTATTATCCACTACATTACTATTACACCATCATTTTATTAATATATCCATTTAGAAAAAACATTTTTAATTTTTCGTAGGAAAGCAGCAAATGTCAAGCAGGACTAGTGAGATAACAATGGCAGCACTAATCTTTCCACATGGACTAAGAAGCATTTGCAGGTTGTATAAAAGTACTGTTATTAAAGGCAAATAAATGGTGATGCAAGTACAAACATGCAAGCAATTACACTTTAATAAGAATTCACTGAATTCAACAATGATTGCAACTGGAAATGATTACCAGTTGGCAGGAGTCAGAACCTTTCGGTTGAAAACCTTTACATTTTTATAACTTTGACTGAATCCTGTTAATGCTTGAGGAAAAACAGATTAATAAAGAAAAAAATCAGAGGCTCAACAATGAAATGCTCTGACGCTGTATAATACAAATACTATTGACATTTGAAAGACTAAACCCAAATAGATTTGTGAAATACAGTATTTTTTAAAGTTTGACGTGTTTTTGAACTTTTGAAGTGGAAAAATTGAAGGTTTAACTCAGCCCTGGACAACCAAAGGCAACACGTGGTCTTATATAAACATGAACATCAACGCAAGAACAAATATATATTTCCAACTTGATCTGAAACAAAAACAGTAAAAAACACTTGTCAGACTTCTCACTGGCATCAAGTTGGGTCATGTAGTCTTGGATCACTTTCCAAAACATGAGAATAGAACCTAGAACGGTTGGCATGAGTGCCTCATCGGAAGTCAGAGGCCGGTGAGGTCAACAATCGCCTTGATAAAGATGGTATCGTCACGAATGTAGGAGTTTTTGGAGTCCAGCTTCGGAAGGGGACAAAAGAGGGGGCAACCGCTTGCAATGTTCATGTCACTGACTGGTCTCTGGAAGGAGGAAGAGGAGATGTCTGGCCGGAAAGCATCAATGATGTGCTCCCTGCTGTTCTGGTCCAGCAACATCAGTGTGACCTGTGGGGAGAAAACATAATTATATTAAAGCAGCATCAAACAAGATTGAATATATTTGTTTATGGCTCCCCCCAGTGTTATGACAGTATAATTGTTGTGAAAAATCCATCTTATTCTAGAAAGTCTCTACTTAGGTCAGTTATTAACAAATTTGTTTTGTTTATTAATAAAGTTGGGCAACATGTGATAGCTTAGATGTAATTAATTTATTATACAGTATTTATTCGTTTACTCGTTTAGAAAGTTCTACCTTGTAAATACTCAAAAGGGAAACAAGCTATAATAAAACCCAAGTTTTCTTTTAAAACAAATCTGTTACCTTTTGATTGAAAGGCCATTTAAGAAGAGCATCACTGTGTCCTCTCATGACAACGAAGAAAAGGGACAAGTGTGTCCCTCGGCCAGTGCCATCACCATTCAAGTAGATCCTCAAGCACATCTTGTAGCCATATTTACTAGTGTAAAAGGCTGAAAAGGTGACGGTGGATGCATTTATTTTCCATGTGAAACTTGAAACAGGAGTTTTTTGTTCATTTATCATAAATATATTCTCTTACCAGGAGAAAACATAGCAGGGGCGCGACCAGCTACAGCATCCTGCCTTTTCTTTGAGAAATCTGATATTTTCCAAACAAAGATGCCATCATATGTGGCTGCAGACATCTCCCTCAATCTCCCCTCCATCTCCACAATCGTCAGGTCCCTTAGACTCACAGTCCTCTCTAGCTGACGCACCTGCAGGATACAAGGGTGAGCAAGTGTTTTAATGTCAAGTATAATTATTATTCTCACGGTACACTCGGATTTCCTCTCTTCATACCTTATTGCTAAGAATCTCAATCTTGTCTTGGTCAAGTCGGTGCTGGCGGTTGTAGGCCTCCATGGTGGTACAAGAACGTTCCATCTCTCGATTGAGGACGCACACAATGTTTTCAAATGTGTTGACTTTAACTTCAAGTTCCTTGCAGCGCTTGCCCAGCTCTGTCACCTTGCTCTTCTCACTATGTAGTTGCAGCTCCAGGGCTGCACACATGGCACTGGGCATTGGAGTGAAGGAAGTGGTCATCGTAGGAGCACAGGCTCCCTGCATTGGGCTTCCGCCCAGCTGGCTCATCTTAAGCTCCAGGTCTCTCATGGACTGGTGAAGCTCTTGCAGCTTGTGGCTGGCTACTTCCAAACTCTGAGGCTGCAGACTCTCCAGACTCACCTTGATCCCCATGATGAAGTGCAGCAGCAGGTTCAAATGCTCGTATGAACACTGTTGCTCATGGTCATGGAGCTTCTCCTTCTCAACCTTTGTGTGAAGGAGAAAGAGAAAAACAGAGGAAGACAATCATGGGGTACCAATGCTATGAAGATAAAAGACCATCATCCACAAGGACCACAGTTGTGTATATGCCTTTGAGACTTACACTATACTTAGTTATAAACATATAATTTAAAGATGGATTGACTTCTTCTCGGGCATAACAAAATGGACACAAACTCTGCTCCTTTGGTTTTTAGCACCAGGAAGGGCGAGAAAAAAATACAACCAACCTAAACACAGTTTACACATGTTGACAAAATTGTTGCTACCTCTCGTTTAATAAAAGAAAGCCCCACAGTGGTCACCTAAATCTGAGAAAAGTATTAATAAATAGTATTTTTGAATATTGTTTTTGAACCATGGTCAAGTTTGACGGGTGTCTTGTCCAGACCAAGTTTTAGCATCTTACACAGATGTTCAATAGGATTTACATCAGGGCTCATGGAAGGCCACTTCAGAATAGTACATCTTTTTCCTCCAAGCCATTCTTGGAGGAAAGGGTTATTATCCTGTTGCAAGACCAAGGACCTATGAACGAGACTCTTTGGAAAATCTTGATAGCCTTAAGATTTCTTCGTACTGATTCAAGACAGCCTGTGCCAATGCAGCCCACAGACATAAAATGTTCTTTATGTCTAACAACAAGGTCTTTTGATTCATTTTTACTTCTGTGAACAAAGAGCTGCTGTGCCTTGCTAGACTATTCTACATACAGTTTGGCAAATTCCAGGCTAGCTTTTTCATTAGCCGTTTACAGCAATTGGGTTCAACTTGGTAGTAAGTCCATAGTCAATTTGAGGTTTTCATTAGTTGTAAGCCATGGACATCAAAATTATATCTAATTAATGCTTGAAATACTCCCATCAGTATGTGTGAATGGCTGTCAAAAGCACTACCGAATTTCCCCTCGTGGGACTAATAAGGGATTCTAAAAAAAAAAAAAAAAATAATAATAATAATATTATAATTTCTGGAATAAACAGACAATTGCAAGATATACATTTTTTTCTAGTTTCACCTGTAGTCAAAGGAACATCAAGTTTCTTGTAGATGGCATCATAGCTTTTCCATTTAATATTAGTGTCAATCATTTTCATTAAATGACTTACTTACTTCTAATCTATTGAGACAACTCTCTCCTTTATTTCCTCTGATCGATGTATAGTGTGGTACACAACATGTCACCAAACAGCACAGTGACTACTTGTAACCCTATGAAGGCCCACTGACTGATTACAAGTTTGTAGAGACCTGTGATGGTATTTAGATGACACAACTTATTGAACTAGTCCCTATGGTCTCTAGGGGTACCATCATTTTGATTCCAGTTATTTATGTGACCATTGTGTGTTTTTCTTTCATTAAACAACATGTACTGACATTATTTTCCACATATGTATTTATAGAAAAATCTAAAAATACATTTTTTGCAGGCAAAAGATGAATGTCCACAAAAGGTCAAGGATCAAACTAGAGTTGATATCTAGCTCAAAATATGACATTTCAAATGAGGTCCAAAGAGCAGTGTTGAGCAGTTCCCCACTCTGCAGTAATAGCAGACTGATTTATCACTGGCCAAACAATATATTTGTAGGAAAGTTTTCTGCATTTTAAACAGGACAGTGAGCCAATTCAAGCGCTGAAGCAGCAGTATGATTCAGCTCATTTACTTCCTGTATTATGGAAATCAATAAAACAGAGATATACATATATAACATTCTTGGGAATACTGATTGTTTACTTGACTTTGGGCTTTTTCATTTATATTTTGAGAGAATATGACCACATTTTGATGTGAAAATTAAAGACGAAAAGATTTGACTCTAGCACCAAGCTAGAAATGTGGCTCATAGGAAACAAGCTCAAAAAGTTATAGCTCTGCTATAAGAGAGACAGAGTAAGCATCATTGTCCTTTTATTATTCTACATTTATGAAGTATTCCTTCATACAACTTTTGAAACAGCTATTTTCTGCCTAAAGCAGCATACCAAAAAGATCTTAAGAACTGCTGCTGGAGGTCATCTTGAAATCTAGGGCATTTGTAGATTAATAATACAACTAATTTGAATGTACTTGAGCATTCACAGAACCATAGTTATAAGAAGTTATAACTTGGGTTTCTACTTCATGCATGCGCCCCACACGCTGCTCAGCATTTGAAGCAACAGAAGGAACGCGACATGTTCAGAGTGCCTCTGTGCTCTGCAGTCATGTTGAAGATTATTCATCTTTGGCAAAAGTCAAAGAAGAGGGTCAGGAAGGCAGCAACACAAATTTCTTCAGCAGAGGCCTTTGACCTTTAGGTCAAATTACTTTGCCACCCAGCTTGCGGCACACAACCTGCTGCTTCGTAAGCAAGCACCAGGTCAGAGCATTTTGGACAGAAGGCGGGGTTCAAACGTAGTGTAACAGATGACTCCTCAACACTCAACGAGATGCAATTAGGCCTGATCAAGAAATCACACATCTCGCCACCACGTTTCGCTGACACCAAAGCTAGCAGAAGAGCCACTTTGCAGGACAGCTTGTCCAGCGGGACCTGCTCTTTCGGATCAGAACAAAGTCCTGTGAGCACCTGAGTGCTCAACGTAGAAAAGCGTGAGGGTGAAAACTGAGCAGAAAACTGGCCAAAACCGACCAAAGTCAACGTGCCTTCTGCTTGGTGCAGGACCATGGGCCTTCCGCTACCAATTGAACCAGGAGGGGGAACCAGTGCGCCGTCAGAGCATCCGGGGCCACTACAAAGCGGTAGAAGGAGGTGCTGTGGTGGGAAGGTGTAAAGAAGCCAGAGTGGCCAGACTGGATGGGCTAGGGTGTCCTCCCCCAGAGGAGGGTTGTCGCAGGGAGAACCACTGTGAAGCCTGAAAATTCTTCCTGCTTGCAAAGAAGTCTGGTTCAAACCTGCTCCACAGCTAGTTTGTTACCGTCGCTGATAATGCCCACTCGTCGCGACGCAAGCCCAATGAGAGTTTCAACTTTTATCAATCTTTGAGAGAGAACACAGGTTTGTTAAAGGGAAGTGAGGCCTTTTATAGAGGCAACCTACTGCCCCTTGCTGGGTGGCAATGCATCAAACTTTTCACTGACCAGTTAGAGCCTCGAGAGGTAACCCATAGCGACAGCCTCTAGAGGGTGTAAGCACGCATGAAGAAGAACCCTAGTGAATTTGTTCTGTCACTGTTACTTTCATATCAATAGCATGACATTTTAGTGATGGCCTGGAGTCTAAATAGAGTTTTCCAATAAAATATATGAATTGGTCAAACAATTTTATTTATTTTCTCAATTCTTTAACATTTGCTAGAATGCTCCTTTCTGAAAATTAGGCACAGGTTTCTTACACTGTTATTGGTTGACTTATTATAGTCCTTTTTATTATGAAATTCTTTCATTAGAAAATGTGGCTATGCTCACTGGAGATGAACGCCTTTTAGCGATAACCAGACCAACCCATAAAAGGTTATAATATAATTTATTATTGTTATTAATATAAAAAAGTTTCGACCTCCAAGGGATTCGTTTTATAAATAAGGCAGGGCATGATTACCGCTGGCTGGAGGAGGATTAAAGCCCATTAATGCGTCATAATGAGTTTTCCTCTCGTCAGCTCCCGTTCACCAAGTTTTCAGACAAGGATATCCCAAACATCCTTAAGATCTTCTGTAATACTTGACCTCTAAAGTGTATGATTATTGAGTTGAATTTACAAATAAAATGCTTAATTATTAACATTTACAATTACGTGTTCATTAAATAAAGGTTTGTTCTGGTGTTACATTTATGAGAGAATAGCTCAAAAGTTATAAAACTTTCTATATGGGTGTATGTCTATATGAAATAAACAGAATCATGTACAAATGTACCGGGTGATGATTCTACTTAGTTACTCTTGATCTCAACATGTAAATACATATTTTTTAACATATTCAGGTCTTTGAAGATTGTAAAATACGTACACAAATATTACCTTAAAACAGGCAACTTTAGCCAGTAACTACCAAATGGTCAAATAGCAAGAGCAGAATAGAAAAACAAAATCGCACAAAACAATATGGCGCTTACAATAGATGAAGAACACTATATGTAAATATTCACCAAGTTCACTTCAATTTATCAGTTTCCCTTTTGGCACAGCAACTTTTCTCCCATATAAGCTATGCTTGTTGCAGCGATGGCAATAAAACCTCTCACATTGGTTTGAAATCATATACAGTATGTGTTAATGTGTAGTGACACGAGAAACCAAGTGAATATTTTTCATATAGTGGATGCACATATGCAGCAATGAAAAGTGTAATAACTGCAGAACTATTTACACGACCCCTTGCCAAATTTCCCAAAAAGTTTCAGCACTTATATAATCCTGCAGTTATTAAAGAAAGCTTTCAGCACTCACAGCAAATGATAGAAATGTCTACTTACAGACGTATTGCAGCCAACAACATGAAATCTGCATGGAGCTTTACATTTACTGCAGAACTTAATATGGTCCACATACTGCAAAACAAAACAAAAATGAAAGAAGCTAATGATACTTGGAAGAATGTCATCCCCAGCCTGGCAAAAGAGCAAATGAGCCAGTGTGAGCTACCTTTTCTCTGGGGATCTTTTTCTTTGCACAGCCTTCGCAAATCATCGGATACTTGGGACAAATTTCATCATGAGCCTAAAAAAAAGCAGTAATGGTACAGAAGTAACATAATGAAAGACTATTGCCTATCTTTCACACCCTTTGACATGCATTTGTGTTTGTGTCTTTGTTATATTGATATGGAATACGGTAGTGATGTTTGATGCTTCAATTATGTTAGTGGTTTGTGCTTCAACACTGAGCAGAAATGTTTCCTTTTTAAAAGGAATTGCATCATGAAAAAGCAAAACAGAGGTATTGTCTAGTAAAGAAGTTGTTGTTTTGGGTCTGTGGATCAACATGCATGAGAAAGATGAAATAAACTGTCGATGCATTTGGTAAGATGGGGATATCTGAAATCATCCCAATGAGAAACTTTATTTGAGCAGTAAGATGGTTGTAATGTCACAAAATACATATTCCAACTCCGATCAGTGTGACTGTTCGGTCAACTAACTGACTAAAAATTAGTATTTATTATTGCAGTCACTCTTGACTTCAACTGTAAGGTTAATGTCATCCAACTTATGAACTTTAAGCATTCCTCATTTGACCCAAAAAAGACTGACAGACAGAAAGATAGACAAACACCGCTATGATTTAGTCTATAGGAGGAAAAAAAACTTCATAAAATAATTACATTTAGTAATGTCAAGGTTTTTAATTGCATCCATCATGTTATTTACAAATGCTAGAATTATTCAAAGTAAACATAAACCAAATACAAGTACAAATTCGAACTTCTTTGTCTTTATCGTACCAGCTAATATCTTACTTTAAAGGGTACTTTATTCAATGTACCTTCCAGACTCTTCGAATAACATACCCCGGTTTGATAAATGGCCGTCTCACCTTGATGTTCTTAAGCAGGAAGGGTTCTTTACAATATTTACAGTTGAGTGTCCTCTCAGGACATTCCCGCTCATTGTGGCGTTCCTGCTCATTCGCCCTCATCAGCTCTTTACAGGAAGGACACAAGATGATCATGAAGTCACAATGACCCTCGTGGCTCGCCTGTGGACCACAACCATAAACTTAGTTTGTTAATGTTAGCACACGAGGTCATCAGAGACTAGCCACAGAATAAAATAAACAATGATCAGGTATCTGACATCAGATTACATACAGATTAAATGTTCTTCTTCATTCAACATAGGAACATTCCTGAGTAGTTGGGAGATCTTCCACTAGGGATGGTCTGGTGAAGCTTCATGAAGCAGTGTGATCATTTTCAGAGCTCACTAGATGGCTCTGCACTTCTATCTTCCTTTGTCTTGAGCAACTGTTCTAACGAATCATCACATCATTTTTAAACGTTTTTACAATGGGAACACTAACCAATTACTAAGGCATAAATGACCATCACCCATAATCACCAGGTGATGTCACTGTAGTAAGCCGTAAAGCATTTTAAAGCATTTTTTATCAATTTCAGATACATGTTGACGCTTCAAAGAAGGAATCGCACCTTTACACATACAATGGATTTATACAGTACTGTAATATTTGAGTCACCTCAAACTCTTTGATGGTTCCTGTCCATGTGCATCCTTCATTGGGACAGACAGCAGTCAGAGCCTCTACCTCTCTGCGAGCAGCATTGTCTGGAAAAGCCTGTAAAGGTCAATCAAAACAATGTTACTCATAATTCATTTTTTCATTTCATTTATTAACTGGAAAATTCTCAATGCTTGGAAGGTCAGCAGTGCTGAATTTGAATGACGTAAGACTGGTTGTCCTAGAAAGTATCTTGTTGATCAAATATTTGTATTATTTTTTTATGCATTCACTTAAGCACAAGTACTTCTTGGTCAGTGTAGAAAAAAGTCAGAATCAGAAATTTGTATTGTCAGTGTTGTAAAAACAACATATTTTTGTGGTGGCAGTATGAATAAAAAAAAAAAAATAAGAACACAAAATAAGCAATAGAAAAACAGAATAAAGCACCAAGGCAGACATTCTGCAGCACCCAATTCATAACTTCAACTAATGTGTGTGTATGTATTACTATATATTACTATATATATATAGAAGTAGTGAGCATTTTGAAATGTCTTTTTAGACCTTATTTAGACCGAATTTAACTATTCTGATTTTATTCAACAAATGATCACTTTGTGACAATTTCAGGTGCATGAATGTCAAGAGTATCATCAGCTGGTTGCTAAAACAGAGAGACTTTTTCTGTATAAAACTGTTCACGTACACCACCCTGCTGCAGGATAGAGGTGGGCTCTTCATATAGGTCTTCTTTGATACAGGCATCGCATTTCTGGGGTCCAGAGCTGAAACAAAGATGGGAAATGTTTCATACATGTATCATACAATCAACGTATGTGGTTATGAATTATATTAAGATATGACAATTTTAATGTACCATGTATACGTTTTTTTTAAATGTTATATATTGTTATATGACATTTTTTTAATACAATTTTGTTGTTGTTTTTAAAAAAAAAATGTGTAGAAATACTAGAAAGTTTTCTCACAAAGTACAATCCATTTTAATCAATATGATAAGATGAGACAATTAGGTTAATGTTTACAGTTCTGAATGTATTTTTGCGTTAGTGGTAATGTAATAAATAAATACTTATGGCGGAAATATCTTGCGACCTTAGGTGTCCCAACCAGAACATCATCCAATATTATTTGCATTGTTCACACACCTCATCATGACACTACCTTTATTTCTAGTGTTCAATGTTTCCAATCAGGTAGGTTTTTGACATTTTATTTTGTCAGATCCTTCCACCAGAAGCGTCACCTGTCAGCACCACACGACACCTTGGACATGACTGACACAGCTAGCTCGCTAGCACCACTCACCTGACTATCTTGTTGAAGCAGAACGAGCAGAAACGATGGCCACACTGGGCTTGCAGAGGCCTTCGGAGGATTTTGAGACACGCGTTGCACAAATGCTTGTCTTCGTGGTTGTTGGCGAGAATTTTCTTTGGGAAGCCAGGTTTGTTTCCTTCCAGGGAAGATGGTGGAGACGGCTCCGGTGCAGCCATTATCACCCGAGATATTGGGGGTTCTTAGAGGGGTGTGTTCGAAACAGCGAACGTTGCCATGGAGCCTTTCAAGCACATTGTTCCACAATAATTCTGTTATATATATATTTATTTTTTTAGAAATTCTGAGATTACAGGCGCCAATATTGTATCGTATCCTTGATCTTAAACCTGCAACGACTTGACGGTCCTGACTTCACCAGGTGGCGCAAATTCGTCTGCACTGTATTGTCCTGCAACATCACCAGCGAGAGAAGGCCTGTGATTGGCTTTCAAAGAAGCATCGAACCCCACAGACTCGCAACTGATGTAACCGGAAATGGTGTTGGATCTTTCAGAATAAATCAAAACAAGTTCAGGGTGACCATCGTACGCTTACATAGATCAACCCTGATGACGTTTAACGATTGATTTACACTTTGGCCTGTCAGCAAAATGGTGAAAATTGAAGCTTAAGGCAATTCGTTATACTTGTATGTAAAACCTAGAGGTTTAATGATTACTGTGGTCAACTGTAAGTAAGTAAGTAATTTTTATTTGAATAGCGCTTTTCTAGACCAGGGTCACAAAGCGCTTAAACAATCAAAACAATATTCAATAAAGTATATACTTTAAAATAGGTGTAGGTGTAGGGGTGCAAGAATCACTGACCTATATCAGAGCTGCCGCTTAGAAGTACTTAAACACCAAGCACAAACAAAGTCATGAAAGATGTTCAATTAAAGCATGTACTGTATGTTAGTCATTATTGGCCATTGGAGATCACATTAGTTCAGTTTGTCTCAATATAACTCACATTCACTTCACTTAAGAATAAGTAAAGCGATGTTTCAATTAGTAATTATATATTATTTAAATGGTAACATTGTTTTTCCCGATCTGAATGGCCACAGAAATAAAGGCATAAGTAGCAATTTAATTAAAATGGGAAAATGTTTAGTATACACAACTGTGTCTACTCTAAAACCTTACATATGTGTCCACGGGTCTTAAGTAAGTAAGTAATAGTTATTTGTAAAATGCCTTTCTAGACCACAGTCACAAAGGGCTTAACAATCAAAACGCATGGATTACAAGCTCCAGATCGTGTTGTGACATCATTTTCCTAAGTTTAGAGATTTTTCTCAGTTGAAGGAAACAGTTTCTGGTCAGTTTTCCGCAGTGTTAGATAAATAGATAGATACTTTATTCATCTCACAGAGAAATTCACGGTTCAGCAGCTCCAGAATATGAAACAAAGAGGCATGCAAGTATATGTACAGTCTAAATATAAACTGAAACATATGTATAAAAAGGAAAAAAGAAAAAAGAAAAAATTATATATAAAGACATTAAAAAGAATGAGATGAACATGTACATGTGTGCTTGCGTGTGTGTGTCATGTACAGTATGATGCAGGTTGAAGAGTCTTAAACTAGAGACATGTCTTTGTCAAACACCCAGGTTTCTCAGGCTCAGTTTGACAGACTGACCTAAGTCACCCAAGTACTGACTCAACCCTGGAACCTTATCATCAGGAGCAATAACCAGAGTTTCAGTTTTGTCCACATTTAGCTGCAAAGTGTTTTCACTCAGCCATTGTTTGATTTCTAGCAAACTATTGACTAAGCTGTTCAGCCTGTGGGCCTCAGTTAGATAAATATTACTATTTATTATTAATAGTATTAATATTATAAATACTATTATTAACATACATATTAGTTCTGAATACAGAAACTGCAAAATGTAGTCCATGTTTTTTGGTATAAGAATACATAAGTGGTGTATGGCAGTTCACTGAATTAAGTGTGATATTTACAGAAAAAAAAATCTGTAAATATTTATCGTTTTGTCCATCATACTGATGTGACTTAATTGCCCACGATTGTTTCATGTGATGCTTACTGTTTGAACTGGGTAAACAAATTACAAAGAACAAATTGAACATACTATTTACCCTGTGTTCAGGAACAAATTACAGGCTGGACTAAATTTCAAATTAAAATGTCCTTACCACATATAATCCCCGAAAATTAAAATGAGTTCGATTTTTTTGTAAATAGTTTAATGATTTTTGGTGCTTGTGGGCTAGAATATGTTAAAAATCAACATCAAAAGCAAATTAAAAAAAAAGAGAAAATATAAATACTTTTTGGATACAACTATTATCCCAAAACAATGTCAACTCAGGGTGACATTCAGGGTAAGCCTCGAGTTTCACCAATGAATGCTTTATTATGAAACTGCCCGGAAGTCACCTCGGACAGGAGGCTGGGACTGCCGTGGCTGCTGTCTTTGCAAAAGAATGTGTCCGCTCTGTGTATATATGGATGGAGGTCTGATAGCTGCTCGTGGACAAGATGTCAAGAAGGATATCTGCTGTTCTTCTTAAATATTTGTGAGTATTCTCAGCTCATGTCATCTGGAAGCAACTGTGGTGCCCGCGGCTTGCTTTGAATGGTCGCAGAGACGGAAGCTAAGCTAGTGTGGTTAGCTAGCACAACAGTGCGAGGATAACGTTACATTCGTGTCTGGTTCGGTTCTGGTCACTCAAACCGTTTCTATTGCGTCTAACAGTTTAAGCTGATATCAAAAAATAAAAACATTAACCTGATATGAATGTGTGCAGTTTTTCTGCCAATCCTTAAAAGCTATCAGGTTGGATCAAACAGAGTTTACACATTTAAAATAACACAATCCATTCATATTTTCTTTAACATGGTAATAAGACAGTGACAGACGTGCAAGAAGGCTGGATATAACGTGACCCCTTGTGTAACGATTTTTACTGGGCTTATGACATTCACACGAATCCTTTATATGTGAATGTTTTGATTGTTTACAGCTAACTATTTTTTTTTGTTCGCATCCAACAATACACCTCAGGCTGTTCAAGACATTCATATTTTTGTGGCTGCAATGGAGTGAAGAGCAGTGATTTTACTACTTTGAAGGAAAGTTTACAATATGCTTTTTTTTGTTTTACTTTAAAGCCGCATGAGCATTTAGTCGCACCAAACATGTTACAGATTTAAGTTTAGTTGAGGGCCACATCAAACACACCAGTTCACTGTGTTAAAATAAAACAATGTAGAATGAAAGCAATTTGAAAATGTTTTAAATACAAAAGTTCTCAATGTAATCCATTTCATTTCGTCAAACCTCCCATACATGTTTTTTTGTATTGAAGATATGTTACTTTAACTCTATTTTAATTTTGCTATTGATGGTCGGAAGTTCAGAACTATTATTTATTATTTTTTGTATTTTATATTGGTTATCTTATCTTGATGGCATTGCCTGTCCTCAGTAACATATTTTGCTCCAGAGTGAATGCCTGGATAATTCCTTTTTTTAAATTTCTTTTGTTGCTGATTTCTTACCAGCACATGCGGTCAAAAATGTCACTTCTGTTTTTTTTTTTTACCTGGCTATGGTTCCAAATTCAATGCAAAGCAGTTTAAGAAACCAAATTTAATAATATTATTAAAAATAAAACAGTGGCAGCATTTTCTAACCATTGCTTGTATTACAGGATTAAAGTAATAAAATGTATCTTAAATGAAAAATGTGTTTACACAGTCTGTTCATGAACAGTAACAGTGGTATTGGTTAAATAGTTTTTAACCAAAAATGTTACATTATATCCCACTATCAGACCAGTCTTGGCTTGTGTTTAAAAAAGGACTTAATGGTTTAAGCTGCATCCGTGTCACTCCACAAGCTTATAACACAAAGTACATGGGCAAAGAAAGAAAGCTGATGAAGTTTTTCTGGTTGAAGTTGTAGACTATTTTAAACATCATGTATGTAAACTCTTGTTTTATTACATTGCCTCAGGTAACCCACAACTCCCCATAAGGCCAGCAAGTCACATTGCCCTTTCAACATTGCAATGAATAAATCTAAGTAAAGTGAAAGTTGCATAAAATAATTATTATATTCAGAATACCTGAGGCTGGCTTGGTGCTTGGTTCTGTTTTTCTATAACTTATTTTATGTGTTCATTTATTTTATTATTTTATTCTGTACTACCATCACAAAAAAACCCTATGCTATATTTACAACACTGGCAATAAAAGTTTCTGATTCTCTTTCATACTAAATCAAAATGATCAGATGTTCTCTACAACAGGTTTATACTGTGTTTATACAGTCATTTCAAGAACATGTTGGGGATGAACAACTACATGAAAACTTGACAGAGAACCATCCATATACAATGCATTCTCACACATACCAACATACTTAACAGGACATGGGAAGCATAATAATCAGTCCGGCCATGTCCAGAGACAGACCCCAGGCCAAAGAGTGCAAGGTTAAAGCCAGGGCACACACTACCAGAGTAGCTCCAATTTTCAATCCTCTTTGGAGTTCATCAGAGATATTTTTTAGTCAAGGGAGGAATATCAGTCAAACATGATGTATAAAACAGTAGTTTACTCATAAAAAAACATTAAACAATTTTCATAGAAGCAACTTAAAAAAAATTAATGGTGCAGTTTAAAAAAACTTGGGCAGAGTTTATGTAAAAGCTTCACTTAAATGTGGGTCTTTTGTTTATGTTAAAATATATCAACAATCTATGCCGCCCTCAGGTCTTCATGTAGTCCAGATATAGACTGTAATAAATTCTTACTGATAAAAGGATTAAAGTGGATTCTGAGAGATTCCAAAGAATCCGGAGACTTAAAGATTGGTGTGACGTCTCTTCTATCCTCTTTGTGGCAGCAGTGTTCTGTTTGTGAAATTACAGTTTCTTTCCTGGGACACTGGGTTTAAGATGAAGCACGTTTGACACTTCTGTGTAACTAATTCTGACTTCTTTTTTAAATGGTCTTATAATACAGTCTAGAATATCACATTGTAATAGTTGTACAGTATTTTCTTTAACCTCAAATCTTCAGTTATCACTCCGTGACCACAAAGCTAATAACACAGCATTATTGTTATCAAATATTCATTAAAAAGTCAGGAATAAGATGGCCACTTGATTCTGAGGTGTTCCTGTTTTTGTTGACTGCCCTAGGTAATTCTGGTAGAAGTATAATTTTTGTATTTTTTTTTCTCTTGTTTTTTTTTCCACAGATTCATATGATTAGGATTGTCTTACAATAATATCTAGTTACATTTAACAATACTCTTTTTACTATCTATAAATAAAAGTTGTCTGGCCTAAGTATGGGTCCATAACTGTCTGTGCAATAAGACTTTTAGTTTTACTAGTTTACTGTAATACAGTAGGTAGAAGCCTTAACAGCATCCAGGTCTTGCTGCAGTAAAAGAAAACTTACTTCACCATGTTCTCGGCATTGAAGAAACTTGTGGGCTCTGAGCCGGGCCAGCTCAGGGACAAGAACATCCCTGCTGGCCTGCAGTCCATGAACCAAAGTCTGCAGAGGCGCTTTGCGAAAGGCGTCCAATATAACAGTAAGTTGGCATTTTAATGTGGTCCTTTGATGATGCACAGTAACAATTACTGTCCTGCCGCAGTGAAAATAGTCATCCGGGGCGACAGGAACACTGGCAAGAGCACTTTATGGCACCGATTGCAGGGGAAGAAATTTGTTGAAGATTATATTCCCACTCAGGAGATCCAGGCTACCAGTATTCACTGGAATTATAAAAGTAAGTCTAAAATCTTGTCCTACAACATCATTTCTTCCACATTTCATTTCATCATCACAGCATATGTATGTCATCTGTCATTTCTGCATCACAATTTTCAGTGGCTCCGTATCAAGGTAATTAATACATTTTGAGGTCCATTTAGTAGTAACCCATATCCCACTTTAGTTTTAATTCCCAACCAATTATAGTTTGTCTTCCATTGAGAATGTATGCAGTTCTGCAAGACTGGCATGTTACATTCTCCTTTATAGTAACAATGTAACATTTAACATTCTCCATCTAAAAATATCCAAATTTGGCTGTTATCCTGTCAGCAATGATAAACTAAAACTTTTACTATATCTACTATCATGATTCATTTAATTATGCTCTGTTTCCTACAGCTACTGATGATGTAGTGAAAGTGGAAGTATGGGACGTGGTCGACAAAGGTAAGAGTGCATATGTTTGAACGCAGACGCACACAAAGCCTTATACAAAAGCTCTGTATGTGAACAGCAGTTAATCACGTGACATCACACAGGCGCATGGTTTCTTCTTGTTCTCTCCTCACTGTTGATATTGTCTTCTTTGCACCTCTTCCGATCATCTCAGGCCAAAAACACCCTCTTCCTGAAGGTGTAGGTGAGCTCAAATTGTGTAGAAATAAGCGTGTATGTGCTGAAGGTTTGGCCCCTCACCTTTCCCTCCCACTCTCTCTTATCGGAATGTCAATAGTCTCTAGGTTTGCTGTGTGGCTACTTTCTCACACTGGCTGGCTGCTTCTCTGACCTGCTGCTCTGTATTCAAGCTATGTCACATGACTTCGCATTTTTAGATTTTACTAAGGGGGGTGGGTTTGAATTGCAGTTGTGTGAAGTTTTTATTGGAAAAGCTGCTGCTTTTTTGTGTCACTTAACACAGACACTAATATGAAAGAAAAACGTTTGTATATTTAACATAACAATGGGTAACTATCTCTTTGCAACAGGTAAAGGCAAAAGACGTGGTGAGAATCTGAAACTGGAAAATGAGCCACAAGAGGTGATGCTCACATGAGAGTCATGTGTTGGATTAATGAGATGCACTGAGCTCTCTGAAACATTTCTGTTATTCTTAGTGTTCTTTGTGTTTACCAGTCAGATGAAGTTGCGCTGGATGCTGAGTTCCTGGATGTGTACAAGAACTGTAATGGCGTAATCATGATGTTTGACATCACAAAGCAGTGGTAAGAAGAAGCCTCAGTCTTTCGCTGTTGTCCTTGCTGACTGACAGGTGAAACCATGGTCCTACAATATGCATGTCCAGATCATGTGTCAGTCACAAGCAAGTCAAGAGACTCGCTGGTCAGTTTGAGTATCGGACTCCAGGTCAAGGAGTATTTAGACCATATAGTTTCATACTCTTGATTATATTAAAGGCCTTTTTTAATAATGCAGGGTAAAGTATGTGGAATTTTTTTCTGACCTGGCCTTTTTAATTTACAACCCAACCACACTAACCTTAACAATAAGCCTATTCATTCTTATGAATACATGGTCTAATCAATAACAAAGGATTAAGCTTTTTTTTTGACCTACGCTTATGCTTATACTGCTTTTACCTTTTTTAGTTTAAAGACCTCATATTGAGCTAAGCTCACTTCTTTTTTCGATCTGCGTATCGCAAAAGACTAGACTAAGGGTAAGATATTTTAGTTGAATCTAGATTTCTTATACCTTATTAAAATTGTGTCCTGTTACAGCTCTATATCACAAAACATTCATAATAACTCTATTTATATCTGATCCATTTTTAACAATGAACAATTTCATTCAAACGGCTTTAATTGAGGCCATTGGAGAAACCAAAAATGTATTGCAAATAATTTAAAGTAAAATAATGGAGCTATTGGTCTAGATGAAAATTACTACTTGATACTCGATCTAACAGTTGTAAATGTATGTAGACATTTATTAGATGTTTCTTTATAAAATATTGAAGTCAGTCCGGATCCACCTTACACTCATGCCTTCATAATGTTTCCATAAATCTGGCAACAATCGCCTTATATCAAGTTAAAACATGAGAATAAAGGTATGATAAAAAACATGCAAACATTTGAAAATAACAGTTGTGTGTTCCTTGTATTTCTAAGATGTGTTTAATAGTGAATGTAAAAAATACTATCTTGTCCTTCAATTATTTGTATTAAGTGCTAACGGGAATTAATGTGAATAAGTAATTATGGCATTTATTTTTTAAATGTTTATTTTAATGTCATTTGATAATGTGACTGGGGAACATGGGTAACATACCTACCAAAGTTTATTTTAAAACATCAGTAATAAGTTTTAGGATAGATGAGGACTGAGTCAAATCTAAAATAACAATTTTTGAATTCTTCAAAACTAACTTGTTTTTTGTTTTCCAGGACTTTCAGCTACATTCTGAGAGAACTACCCAAAGTGCCCACTCATGTACCTGTGTGTGTGCTTGGAAACCATAGAGACATGGGGGAACATCGGGTCATCCTGCCTGACGACATTCGAGACCTGATTGCTGGACTTAACAGGTGCTCAAGTTTACAATTATGCATATTACTTTTTTTAACTATGTTCCTTCAGCATCTTTAACCTTGTTCAAATATTTAAATGATGCTTATAATTGCCCTCTGTATTCTGACTTGTACAGTGATCTTAAAAAGAATGATTCCCCTATTGATATATATGATCTCTAGAGTCTGATAATTGATTTTCCATAATGTCTGCTGTAAATAAAATCAATAAATATTTTTTTCCAACACACTGAAAATGGTACAATATTTAATTTCCATCATAAAGTTAAACAAGGGCAAATTAGTTGTGTTCCTTATACTCCTGAGTGTTTCTAGGTGGATTAAAGGATAATCTATCTTCTAACAAGGCTTTTCTGCATTTAATGCATGCAAGTGTTTTGTTTGATTTAATGCATTATAATACTAATACCCAGCTTTTTTATTCAGGCCAATGGGAGCCTCCTACATTCACTATGCTGAGTCCTCAATGAAAAATGGATTTGGCTTAAAATACTTGCATAGGTTCTTTAACATCCCTTTCCTTCAGCTTCAGGTAAATATGTTATTTTTCTAGTCATGTACCTTTCTGTTTGCCAGACTTGTGACCACATTACTATTTTGTCTGGAGGAGGAGTGCTTATGAAGTGAGGCAGGTTTAAGAATGATGAAAAGAAATGCAGATGACGTGTTAGGAAAATTAGACTTTGTGTTTACCTTAAAATGAAGACACAGTGGCCGCCCACAGAGGTCTCATATAGTGGTGGTATAAGATAGGGACGCATGCCTTGAGCAGCATTATTAAATGCCCCATGTCGTTTCTACACAAATATCTATACACATTTAATCCAACATTTTTTCACCCAACACGTTTTGTGTTTCATATGCTCCAGAGAAAAGTCATGTGTTTATATCTGAAGTTGGTTGTTGGCCTTTTTGTTTACTTCATACTGGTCTTTTAGAGGGAGACTCTGCTGAGACAGCTTGAAACCAACCAGCTGGACATGGACGCCACTCTGGAAGAACTTTGCGTACAGCAGGAAACTGAAGACCAAAACTATGACATGTACTGTCTGCTTTTCCTTCTTAACTCTTTGTTTGTGTACTCTACTTTAACTGTTGGTCTTGTTTTAATGTGTACATTTTTATTCAGATTCCTGGAAAATCTGGAAACTCGCAGCAAAAGCTTCTGTTCATCGGGTGCAGCCAATGGTCAGAGCCCATCCTCGGGCTCACAGTCTCCCATTGTACCTCCCAGTGGAGCTTCGACAGGCAGTTCCAGCCCAAGCACTCCTCAACCCCCAATCCCTAGTCAGGCTCTCCCACAGTCGCCTTTTGCAACATCTTCCACTGCTTCTCCTCCCCCTCCTCCCCCTCTTTCATCAGTAGCTGTGAGAGCAGCTTCGCCTACATCTGAGTGGAAATCCTCAGCCCAGTCCCCTGAGCACCTCCAGTCTGGTGCTCTAGGAGCAGGGGCCCCACAAAAACGTGGCTTCATGTCTCGCTGGTTTGGCTCTGCTCCTGCTAATGAGGGTTCTGCTTCAACACAAGGTCAGCATTTTGTATTTCATAGAAGTGGTAACTCCTTTACTCCTTTTCAGATGGAGAGGTTAAAGTTGGCTTGTCAGATTGCAAAATTATTTATATAACTATTTCATAAAGACTATGGGGGGGGGGGGGGAAGAGAAAATCCTTAATCATTTTCTCAATTTTTACCTTTTAAAAATGCTTTGCAGATTTTCTGTAAAAAGGACCACACAGATTATTTTTACTTTTATTTTGCCATTTATCAAAAACATTTATGATTAAGCATCTAGCATCAATATGCCTAAATAATGGTGAATTCCTCTCCTGCATGTTGTGCTCAGATGACTCCCCAACACCAGCGTGTCCTGCTACAGTTGGCAGTGTGGATGATTTTGTGCCAGATGAGAGACTGGACAAGAGTTTCCTGGAAGACGGTCAACCTCCCAAAACCAGACCGCCACCACCCATGGCTTTGGACAGTGATAGGTAACTTGGTTAAAAAATGTTTTATGGATGGTTAGTTGATGATTACAAAAACGGCTGTCTTTTAGTGTATTTAAAGAATGACAAATCATTTAGTTTTAATTGTATTGTAATGTTGTAAGGACAACATTACGAGCATTACAATTGGAACACAATTATTTGTAATTCTTATCTTGATCGTATAAAATTATAGTATTGTTATAGTAAATCTGCAATGGATGTTTTTTCCCAAAGTCACAGAAAGACAGTTTAGGTCCAAAAAAAACGGTATTGTCCAAAATATTTAAATTTCAGTCTTTAATTTAAATGGTGACATAGGTTCTCTGAGTAACCTTCATAGTACTTGAAAATGTGACGTCTTGTTCATACCATGAATAAGCGTTTTGCCCATATGAAAGGCCCACCTTTACCCATTTTGTATTCTTCTGTACTGTGTTACAAATATCTATTTGTTTCCTGTGTATTAATCCAGCTCAAATGTTCCTTTCTCCCTTCATCCCTCCTAGTGACAATGGAGAAAGAGGGAACCCAATGGTTTCAGCTTTCCAAGATGGGCTGGACCCAGACGACAATGTTCCGAACCTTCCACTGCCCAAATCTCTGCCACCAAGTAAAGATATAACTCTGACTAGTGATGAGGAAGATGTTGCACCAGCAGTCATCGCAATGGACCAAGACCTGGATAGTGACCCTGATTTCAGAGCGTAAGAGTCAAAATAACCTAAGCAGTGTTTCATATGTGCACAAACACCATGCCTAACTATTAATCAACAGCATTCAATTTTCTGTTATCGATTTAAATACAAACTGGAAAGATACGATACATATACAATACATGTATCGTAATAAAATCACCTAGAAATGATGAATACATATTTGTTTTCATATGTCAACCACTCCTTTTCAATTACATTTTGACCATTTTGTAGCTTCATAGCACATGCTGATGATCAGCTTTTCACTTTTTCATTTTATTTTTTTCAAATCTCATTCACCACCTTTGTTGCTCCAATCAGCACCTGAGCTTGTTCAAGCCATCCTTAAAACCTACCTTTCAGAGTTCAGGGATGTTCTTTTTAACTTATTACTAAATATCAAAAGGTTCTGTATGGCTAATTGTTTTCTTACCAACATCTAAAGTATTATTTTACTGAACTAAGGAATGATATCAAACCAGTTGAGAAGAAAAACAATAGTATTTAATAATTTATCTATGGAAGAAATTGCATATTTATGTAAAATGTGAGTTAAGAAAATTAATCATGTGCTCTTTTCTGTTCTAGTCCTGTGATTCCTCCCAACAAAGCAAAGGTTTTGTCTCGAGCTGTGGAACCCAGAGCGACCTCCATCTCCCTTACCCTGACTCCAGCAGCAGAGCAATCTGTTAGACCACATGGAAAGAAAAACTGTCTCCCAAAAGATGAGGATTTAGATTCTGAACCCGAGACCCCTGTCGCACAGCAGATGCTGTCCTTTGTGATGGATGATCCTGACTTTGAGTCTGAAGCTTCTGACACCCCAAAAGTAGTTAAGGTGAACACAAACTGCCAGATCTGATAACATTCTGAAACTGGTAACCACAAATAAGAAAAACCCCAAAAGTGTTGTTTGACACGATAAATTCTCTAGTGTGTCCTGCTGCTCCAAACACCCCTCTCTTCTGTGAAGCTGACAGCAATGCTTTGTTTGTTGATATTTTTCACTGACAAAATTAGATTGATCAAAGAGAAAATCACTCACCTTTTGTGTGGAACTGAGCATGTCTCCACGTTCACTTCAACTCTGGCTGATATTTCAATGGTCTATGGTCTATGGTCAAGATGAAATCCTCGTCTTGCTCGTCAGACGTCCTTCCATGTAGGCACTTTATCAAAGTGTTTATGGAAATTGGCCCTTGGGTTACTAAAATTGTGAACCTCTCCCTTTCCACAGGGGTTTTTCCCAATGCATTTAAACATGCGATTGTGGAGCCTTTACTCGAAAAGCCAGGCTTAGACCCGACTGACCTCAGTAATTTCAGGCCTATTTCTAAGCTCCCTTTCTTGTCCAAGATCTTGGAGAAGGTGGTGTCTGAGCAGCTGTCTTTGTTCCTGGATCAGAGCAACATTCATGAGAAGTTTTAGTCTGGCTTCCGTAAACATCGCTCTACCGAGACAGCCTTACTGAGGGTGTCCAGTGACATCATGATGTGGCGCAGTGTCAGTGTATCTGCCAATCAAATGAGGTCTGAATCAGCAGATATGTTGTGTGGATTCCCTCAAGGTTCTGTTTTGGGTCCTTTATTATTCTTGCAGTACTTGATTCCCCTCTGTAAAATCATTCAGAGATTTCCTGATGTTTCTTACCACATTTTTGCTGATGACATCCAGCTCTACTGCTCATTTGATCTAACTGAGCCCCAGGGGCTGAACAGCTAAGTCAATTGTTTGCTAGAAATCAAACAATGGCTGATTGAAAACACTTTGCAGCTAAATGTGGACAAACCTGAAACTCTGGTTATTGCACCTGATAATAAAGTTCTAGGGTTGAGTCAGTACTTGGGTGACTTAGGTCAGTCTGTCAAACTGAGCCTGAGAAACCTGGGTGTTATATTGGACAAAGACATGTCTCTAGTACAACACTGCAGAAAACTGACCAGAAACTGTTTCCTTCAACTGAGAAAAATCTCTAAACTTAGGAAAATTATGTCACAACACTTCAAGCCGTCAAACATCTCAAGACACTTTTATTTGTGCAGGCTTTTCCTTGGTTTTCTGAGACTCCTGTGTTGGTCTCGGTGTTATCTTGACCTTTTAAGTATTTATTTGAGTGGGTATTGTTTTGATTGTTTAAGCGCTTTGTGACCCTGATCTGGAAAAAGGCTCTACAAATATAAATTACTTACTCCCTTACTTACTTACTTACAACTGCTCTAAACTCAGAGATGCATTTTTCCAAGTAGTCTAGTCTAAAGTTCTTGCTCCGTTCTTTGCAGACCACGTTTCCAGTCCGGGATGAACTCCTGTCCGACCTATCTGATGATGAGGCGAAGTTGGTGAAGGTTCCAGAGCCAATAAAGCCATCATTGATCTCTTTCAAACACAAGGATGATGCAGACCTTTTTGGACTTGGCTTTACAGAGGAGGCTCCTGCAGCTAAAGAGAGCAGTGAGGAGGGGGAAGGTCAGTCATCTGAAAATAATAAACGGAAACCATTTTTTCTAATATTAATTAAATGTGGAATGAAGTCAACATAACTTGACGTGATTGAAAATTTGTTTCCCTTTTTGTATGTTGATATTATACTGCCACATAGTGGACGTTCTATGTATAACAGTCTAGGTCAGGGGTCGGCAACCCACGGCTCGTTCAGCCGTCTGATGTGGCTACCCGAGTTTTTTGTAAAATAAGTATTTGTATAAATTCGATATCAATTAATTCATTATCAATGCTTGAAGTGATGGTTCCCCCACAATCCAAACTTTACTAATTTTCTACTAACCTTTATGTCGACTAAGGATTGAGATTCATTTCAGAATAATCTGTTCTTTTTTGGAGTTATAGGTACAAAGTTCATTTTAATGTAGTGGATGGAGCTGAGTTGTCTTCGACTTCGTCCAAAAAGAAACTTGTAAACATCCGAATACCTCCATAACCCTCGTCTGTAACATCCCTCTTGGATTGAAGCCTCGACATGAGAATTTAAGGCTGAAGGCCTGGTATCATCCTCTAACAACAAACCTAAAATATAGACTTGTTCATTTTTTTCATATTTTATTTTAAGTCTTTTTGGAGGAAACTGAAGACAAGGAGATCTGAGCTCCAGTTGCTAAATTAAAATGAACATATATTTTTGTTTATAAAAAAGTAACAGTTTACAGTTTACTTATGAAAATAAGCCCAACTCTTAGTAAACATAATGGTGAATAGAAAAATTAGTTGATGATATTTGAAATTTGGGTGAACTATCACCAACTAACGTTTTATTCATAGTTTGTTTATATATAGCATAAATGAATAGACAGAAAGTGAATTATAACATTTGAAAAGTCTAAAAGGGTTTTGCGGATCCCAGTGTTTTCTTTGCTGTAGAAAACGGTCAAGGTCATTGGAATTGACAGATTTTAACCTTTTTGAATCAGTATAATAATATAGTTTATATACATATTTCATTTTCTTTACAGAGAAAGAAGGTAAACATTCCTCCAAGGACAGGAAGAAAAAAAAGAAGAAAGTCAAAGAGGTGGGTGTGATTTCAAGGGGGGACCCTTGGAATCCCTGACTATCCCCCAAGGATCACTAACCAATTAACTGTATTGTTTGTTTCATAGGAGGAGGAGGAGAAGAGTAAAAAGAAACACAAGCATAGAAAAAAGGAGAAGGATGAGGTGGGTGCTGCAGAGGCGAAAGAGAAGAAGAAAAAGAAAGTGCGTAGCAAGAAAACCGACGTGGATGAGCTTGAAGACTTTCTGGGAGGAGGCACAGGAGCCGTCAAAAGAGACGACGGTGACTATGAGGAACTATAAAACCTACCTTTTTCCAGCAGGGCGTCAGAACAAGTAAAGCTGCGATGGACTCCTGACCAATGTATACTAAAAGCATCGTTTTTGAGCCATACGCCATGTAAGCCGCAAGACCAGGTAACATGACCCAGGATGCACGTCTACGCTTCCTCTGCACTACCTTTTCAACTTTCATTCCAACTGAAACTAGTGACTTGCGTTGATGGATCACTTCCATGTTGACACTCAGTGTGTTGGCTCTTTTTACTTGACTGAAAATAATAATATCTTTGATTTGATAAACTCTCCAAACTATCCACTCCAAAATTAGATGTTGTAAATATGATTACGATGAAGACTGAAAGTTTGTGTGCTTGGTGGAGCATGCTCACGTTGATGACTGAGGCCTAAAGAGGTCCAATAGTGTTCTATTTCGAAGTTTACTGCTTTACTTGCTGGCCTAAATGTTTAATGCTTTGTCTTGTGTCTTTAAACAAAATCCTTGGGGGAAGTTTCTGTAACCACCAGTCGAATCACACTTAATTCATTCTCTCCATCCACACAAAGACTTTGTTACTCGATCTTCACAACTTAAAATGAACAACTTTTAGATGCCAAGTGAGTATGTCCTAAGTTTGTAAATATATATATATATAATCTAGCACAAACTGAAAAGATCAACGATTTGTGTGTTATTTCAACAGAGACATTTTTTTTTTTTTTAATAAAATACTAACAACCTAACCCCAAATTAATAGAATGTCTACGGCAATTGGAATAAAATGCCTTTGGTCAAGTATTCTCTGATTTTCATAATGAGCATCTGATGTTGCGAGCATAAATTGTAAAGCTGTTAACAAGTGCTTGCTATACATTCAGAAAATGAAGCAGAGGTTGTGTTTTGTCTCAGTGTGGATGGAGTGATCGTCATATCCTTTGAAGACTCTCTTTGCTGTTTGCTTTAATGAATGCCTTATTGGAGGTTAAGACAAAGCACTCAGTTGGTACATTTATGTTACAAGTGTTCTTACTTTAAATGGTTAACTCACTGTTTTCTGAATATGTCCTTTGTGTTTTTGTGTAAATCCTGCAGGTAAAAACAACAATGAGTACCTTTGCTTAAAATAAGTTTTCAAAGTTATGTCACTCTGTTTTTTCGACAACTGAGGTGCAATGTTTAACAATGCTTCATCATTACATATATAATTTTGCAATCATATTTTAAAATGTCATCTATATTCTTAACTCAAGGGTTTAAATAATCGGTCCTTTCTAGATGGAACAAGAGTCTTCATCCTGTTATTTGAAGATTGACCTTATATACACTTGGATTTTACTTTAAATCTTCATTTTAATCATGTGTTGTTGTTTCATTTGGTGCAGGAGTGTGTTTGTGTGATTTTGTGCTGATGTTGTCTCGTACTGTAATGCCCCCTGCTTCCTATGTCTCCAATGGGGCACAATTTAAATTCATCATCATCACTTTCAACTCCTCACTCCTCCTGCCTCAAGTCATCAAGTTCTGGAAGATGTATAGAAAAACAGTGCATTTTTTAACAAAGCGAAAGATTGCATCTCTTCCTCCTTCCCTGACAGAAAGTGTTTTTAATATTCCACGGTTGAAACTATGCAGCATTGATCAGACCACTCTGTTTATTTTGTGTTATGTCATACGATTGAGGATGATTGCTGAGGCATGAGATTTAACTGTACAACAAAAGAATGTAAAAGAAAAATGCATATAAAAAGAGATCTGTATATATATTAAAAGATATATGTGAAGCATTTCATTTTAAAATGGCCACAAAATAAAATTTCAGATTTTCACAAGTCAATACTTTCCCTGATGTATGTGTGAAACATTTTGAAATAAGTCATTTATTTTCAGCTCATTACATTTTCTTTACACTCTGTGTTAGTTTGCCTGTTTGGTCCAATAAAAGCAAACTTATTTCTTCGTCAAATGGTTTCTGCCCTCATTCAATGCGACTAATGGATGGTTACTGTGAAAGTAGTTTAACCTACAAATTAAGTTTAGAAATGCTGTTGCAGTCCAATGGTCTATTTCATCCATGAAAATGTGCAATTAATCATTTTCTTTTATTTATGTGCCAGTGAGAGTCACTTTCCTTCTTGACCAAAATGTAAGAAGACAACATTTATTTAATCTTTTTTCCGGGAATGCCCCTGAACCAAAATCTTAGACTGAAGCAAGGCAAAATCTAAGGGTCAAACTCAAGCTCGGACTGGATTATTTTATAAGTCACACTATGAATGTGTGCAAAAGGTTTTCGACACTAGGCTATTATGAGAGGCTACAATACTGAGCAGCAGTATGTATTAATGCAGAGAAAGAATAACATTCCAATTGTTGATTTCAGGGCGTTGCAAGAGAACAACTGAGTCATAATTATTTTAATTATAGATATAGAGAAGTTTAACAAAAAGGCCGGACCAGAGATGGTTATAGTGAACATACTGAGGTTGTCTTTTAAGTGGCTCTGAAGGACAAGAGCAGCAGTTGGTAGATCAGAGGGACAGCGATAGAAATTAAACGGGTAAAGATGAGAAGAAGATGGCCAGTGTTGCTTACGGGAGAATAAAATGTACACGAAGAAGAAGATAATAGTTTTGACAGGCGATGATGAGCAAAAAATATCAACCCAAAGTATGCCTGACAAGTCATGTCATGTTATTTTAAAGAATCTTTTTAAAGAATCTGACACGCTAACTAATGAAAGCAACAATATTTTTTTCTAAACAATCGGTACCAAAAAAGAATCTTAAACTTAACACCGAACACACTCAAATAAATGACTTTTATTTGGGTGTTTTATTTTGTAGGCGAAGAGTTCAGTATCGCGGGCCCTCATTGGTTCCAGCTGTGTCCAATGATAGACTGCGTTATTCAAGTTGTCTCCACGTGAACGTGTTTTTGAGCTGTTGGTTAATTTTATTATAATCTTTAAACAAAACATGGTAAGTCGATTTATAATCTGTGTTATTTGTATTTTAGCCAGCATTGTTATGTCTCAAGTTAAACTTTACCTAACAGTACCGAGTTAGCTACGTTTGCTAGCCAAGGCAGTACATAATTCCAATGCTATCTCTTTTACGGTTAAAATCTTCAAACATGTGTTGCAGGAGTTGATCGAGTAAGTGTCATAAAAAACATTTTAGTCCCACCTCTCGTAAATTCTGACGTAAAATTGACTGCCTATATAGTTGAGTGTGCTATACACGACCTCGTTGCTATACAAATAAAAATTACTTACTTACTTATATTACAAATGAATGGACTGTACTTACTATTTTGTGTATTGTTAACAAAACACGAAATCACACCAAAGTGGATGTTATAACATGTCGTATTGATTAATTTATAATGAATTGGATTACTTTATCCTCAAAGTTAAAAAGGAGAGTATATTTTTGTGCCTTGTGTGACATGATGACGTTAGTGTTTTAATAAGTCTGTTCAGGGTTGTCAACACAAACGATAATAAAAACAACTAAATATTGTTTAGTAACGTTTAAAATGATGTATTGTGCATTTGTAGCTGCGGCGAGAGGTGAGACTGAGGCGAGAGTATCTGTACAGGAAGGCACAGGAGGACCGCCTGAGGACGATAGAGGAGAAGAAACAGCAGCTTAAGGGTGCTCTGGAAAGTAAGGACGTTACTCTTTTTAAACCATGACATGTTATCTTGAAGTAACGAATACCTTTGGCAACTCTGTTCTCTTTTGTTCTGTTCAGAGAATCGTCTACTTCCAACTGAGGTCCGGAAAGAAGCCCTCGAGCTTCAGAAACTTCTTGAGTATGATGATGAAGGCGGAGAAGGTTTGTTTTTCTTTATTACAACATCTATACAGTACTATTTGGGTCTTATTCATGAAGCGTGAAAATCTACACATTTAAATCTCACATAATCGATACCTGCTCCTTAGCATGTATAGCGTTTGTGTAAATTCAAGAATGCCCTAAAATAATCACTATTGGAAATGGACATTTTAATTCATATTGTGCTTTGTTATGGTATACAATGCCTTTGATAAACTTGATATGAACATAAAAAAATAAATCATATTTTGTTAAATAGGTTGACAATCCAGACCATGTTCATGATTGTGAATTGTCTATTTAAATTGATTCAGAATATTACACATTCTTTCTATATGATGAATGTTTATGAAATAATAATTAAAAAAACATATAGGCTAAAAGTAAGTAAGTATAGTGATATTTGTAGAGTGCTTTTCTAGACTATGGTCACAAAGCGCTTAAACAATTAAAACAATTACTGATAAAATATATACTTAAAAGATCAAGACAACACTGGGACAAAAACATTAGTCTTAGAGAATCAAGGAAAAGCCTGCACAAATAAAAATGTCTTAAGATGTTTTTTGAAGGAGTCAGTAGACTCCAACCATCGCATAGAGCAAAATAACTAAATGTGTGAACAATCTTCATGTATGTTTCCAGACAGAGAGGTTTCCTTAATAATGTCAGCCATGTTCTCATCAGACTGTGAGATCACTCCTGTGGCTGAAGTGTTTCCTTTTGTGTCTTTTGGCCCAAGTTTCATGTCAACTTATTAACGTTTCACCTGGGATACGTTATCTTTTTTCAAGGGGTCAGCACACACATGGATGATGAGTACAAATGGGCAGGAGTTGAAGACCCTAAAATCATGGTGACCACATCCAGAGATCCAAGCTCCAGACTGAAAATGTTTGTAAAGGTGAGCACCTGTCATTGCTTTGAATTGATCTGGTATGTTTTTCTACCTTTTGATATTACTTATTATTTATGAAATACAAGAAGATCAAGTATCCACATGTCGTAACATCCTCTCACAGGAGGTGAAGCTGATGTTTCCTGGAGCACAGCGCATGAACAGAGGCAACCATGAGATTGCTGCACTTGTGCGAGCCAGCAAAGCCAACAATGTCACAGACCTTGTAATTGTCCACGAAACTAGAGGGCAGCCAGGTAACTTTCAGAAATGTGTTGTCGCTTTCCCTGGGAAACTCTTACTTTTGTCGGACTCAACACTTTTTGTCTTGAGATTCCCGTTTTTATAAGAATTTACCTACCTTTCATATTGTATGAATACTAACATTTTCAGCAATTGATTGACAAAGTAATTTTTTTGGTATGAGAGTTGACAGTTATCACAGTAATAATGAAAAGTTGTATTGACAAGGAAATTCAGCGTAAAATTTGAATCACATTTTGCTAAAAGTTTGACAATTCACTGTGCTCTGAATTGAAGTGATCTCAAAGGGGTTGCTGGGAAAAATAAATGATGGCTCCATTTCTAACTGAACATCACGCTATTCCACTTGCAAGCGTCAGCATATGGATGCCGCCATTCTGTCCAATTATTCTTCTCTTGGAATGTGAGAACAATTTAATGCAATGCTGCCAGTAAGTTGGGTGTACTTGGGTCATTGCAAGTAATATCGTCATCACAATATTGAGCACACACATTTTGCTCGTATTGTGCAGGTCTATTAAAAAAAAGTTATGTTCCCCTAGTTAAATTAAACTTGAAGATGATCTGTCACTGATTTTATTCAAGCCTTAACAAATATCTTGTTGTTCTTTTATATTTGCAGATGCTCTGGTAATCTGCCACCTTCCATTTGGGCCCACAGCTTATTTCACTCTTTACAATGTAGTAATGAGGCATGACGTGCCAGACATAGGCACCATGTCAGAGGCCTATCCTCACCTAATATTTCATAACTTCTCATCACGTCTTGGCAAAAGGGTAAGAAAGCACTTGACTTAACACTCTCTGTCCAGGTAATCTTTCACTTGTTCATAAAGCTAATTAGTTTTACTCCCATAGGTGTCCAATATCCTCAAGTATCTGTTTCCAGTGCCGAAAGATGACAGTCGGCGAGTAATCACCTTTGCCAACCAGGAGGACTTCATTTCTTTCAGGTATGCGGCAAGAAAGTTCCCACTACATTTGTGTGAGTAAAATCCAGATGAGTTGCTCTCTAAATTATAGTCGACCTCTCCTACAGACATCACACCTACAAGAAGACGGATCACAAAAATATTGAAATGACAGAAGTGGGGCCACGTTTTGAAATGAAATGTAAGTAGCTTTCAGGATTTTACGCTTGGTTAACAGCCATTGATATAAAAGAAGGGGAGAGCAGTGGGTAAGAGAAAGTGTTGTATAAAGCACTAAGAGACTTTTGCACTAAATGTTATTTGTTGGATTAAAGTAAAAAAGGTTTGTCATACATATTTAATAAAGTCTGAAGCAATGCCATGTTTATTCTCAATATGAACTGTAAAAGTAAATTGTGATTTTGTGAGAAACATTCCAGATATCTCTTCATGCTTCTAACATGTGAAATGTTCTTGCTTTACAGTGTACATGATCAAACTGGGAACCCTGGAAAACGAGGCCACTGCCGATGTGGAATGGCGACACCATGCATATACGCACACAGCTAAGAAACGAAGGTTTCTCAGCATCGACTAAATATTTTTCTTTAAAATATGTGACTCCAAGATCTTGGTCATCCTATATCATGCTGAACAATATGTACTGATTCATAATGCATACTTATTTTGAAATAAAATTGTACCTCTCATATGATTCATCTTCATGCAAATCCATGGCCAAGTACTATACACATTTGCTCCCATTGAAATTTGGCATACTAACTACAATTCAGCGCCAAAAGTTTTCCACATATGTCGGTTGGTTTTTTACTCGTGTAATTTTTTTTTTTCTTAATGCTTTATTTGGGATCAAATAAGAATGAAAAGTCTACAAGGACACCAAAATGTCAGGCTACTCAAGTTTTGTTTTTTAAACCGGTTGTTGACGCTCCGTAAATTTTGTGATTGTAGTGCTGTAAGATGGTACATCTGACAAAGATGTAGCATGTAGATAACAGAAAAATAAAATTGGCCCTAAAACAGAACCATGCTGAACACAAAATTGAGCCCTAGTATTGACCATTTTATTATGGCAAAAGTCCTAAATTAACATCTCCAGAAGATAAGTCAATCAAGTCGGTGGGGATTGCGTTGGTGATGAAATTTTGGTGTTCTGCAATAATTTAAATTGATTTAATATATATATATATATATATAGTTCAGCTGACATATCTGTAAAAATGGAGTTAGACGCCGCTACTAAAAAGAAGTTAAGGCCATTTTTATCCCTTCTTTTATAAAATGATCTGGAACCAGTTTGGTAATGTGATCAATCATTAATCCAGGGTTGGGGAATTACCATATGCTTTTTTTTAGTTACTATGCAACATCTAGTGCAAATGGGCAGGCTTCATTAAACGGCAGCCTAATACTTCTGTCTAGATTTATCTAGAGGTCTGTTATGTAAGTAAATGAATCACCCTTGAAACTAAGTGTCTTCATCCTTTAAATGTTTATAAGGTTTTTATTTTGAAGGCTTGTTTCTCCATTAGTAGCTGAAAAAATGCGTCAGTCGCAAGGTTTTGACCATATATACTGTACAATAATTTATGAAATATTTTAATTAGATGTGTTGCTAAAAAACGAGTTTACAAATTATACTTCCATATACAAGGTAGCGAGTGTATCGCTCAGACTTGGCATAATCACGAACTGTTTGTACACGCCTACTTGTTAAATGTACTTTGGGTCCTGTCCAATCAGCGAGCGCCGTTGTGCGAAAGGACCAATGAGGAGACAGCATTTCGGAGGTTTTCCGCTTTCTCTGAACTTCTTGACAGATCCTACTTTAGATTGAAATAGTTCAAGATGGCTGCCACAGGTGAGAGTTTCAATTTAAACACAGATTGTTTGCAACAACTTCAGCTGTTTTACATCTTACTTTGTGTCATTTAGTGTAGCGGACCCCTGGTGTGTTTAAATTTATATAAATCAAGTCACGGTTGTGATGTTAAGCAGCCAGATTTAGTTAGCAACAGTTAGCCAGTTAATCTCCTCTCACACTCCAGTTAGCGCTTTAGCTATTGCTAACTCGGCTTTCAACTTGTCCGATAAGGATTCTTTAACAATTCCCTGACTTTGCTCTACCATGACGGCATTCAAACTACGTCGCGTTCTTTGCTTCTTAGTTTCGTTGTCACACTACCTGTGCAACGAAGGACGCATGACCTCCCAAACTCGAAATGTCATAATGCACAGTAGGCAAATCCCATGCTAACTGAGTGGCTAACGTGATGTAGCGTAGACGTCATACCAGTGATCAGCGGGAAGCTTTATCACATAATGGCCATATTAACGACTAACTGTAGTATTTTATAAGAAGTATTACATTTGAGTCTCCATCTTCGTCTAAAAAACGCAGTCCATGGAATTTTGGGTTATTATTTTTTTTTGGATTGCGTTTAGAATCTAGATCGAGGTGAAGTTAAGGTGACATTAAAAATAATACTCAAATGTCATCAATACATTTTTTTTCCTACTTGCAAGACGTTTTGCAGAAGACAAACAATTGTTTTTTAATCCGCTTCTAATAGGATATCTAAGTATAACAAGGGACGAGTTTCATCCACCTGATTTGTCTCGATAAATAAAGGAGCATACTGTCAATTTAACGATATATCACTACAACTAATATATGAATCATTATTAATATTATCAGATTTCGAAAGCTGGATAAAATTATTTCAAGCAAGCGTTTAGCTCCGATCCCCTTTGATCATATGCTTGTTGTCTGCCTCATACATTTATTTGCCTCCAACTGCTGGAATTGTGATATAATCTTAACATGTACTTTGGCCTGTTTGTTTCTGGTCTAATAGTATTGCTTTATACTTGGTTGTTATGTGAAATATTATATTTGTTTGGACTTGTGGTCATGATTGAGGACTATCCTTTGCATTAGGTTGAACTCAGTTTGAAAGATGGGAAATTTCCAAATGGCGGTAGAGAAAACATTTCAGTTAATTTAAAAAGATAAAAAATAAAACTTATAAAATGTAAGTCTTTGCAAATGAAACCAATTGCTAATGCACGCCTCTCTCCGAAGCATTTATCAGCTCAACAGCTCTGATTAAATAAGGACGAAACCTGGCCAAACTACAGTCCATTTATCTATGGGTTTCCATAGATGGCAGGTGACAATGCATGGTAATTTGCTAATCTTAAAAATTCAAGTAAACATTAAACCACACTAACTGTGACATAATATTCTGGGGCCCACCATTTATCAAGTTTTTATGAGTGTAGACAGGTCGACTGACTCCGTTTTTGTTCAACATCAGATGGTTAAGCAATAAAGATCATCACATCAAATGTTGTCATTTATATAGCTTCGAGTATTAACTTGGGATGGAACATATTTCTAAAATAAAATAAACATCAGTTTAGACAAAAATGACCCAAATACATAGAAAATCCACAAAACATTAAACATAATATAAATCAAATTTTGATCAGAGAAAGAAAGATAAAAACAGTTGAAGGACCCCTAGTCTGCAGCCTATTCTCCACAAGAACTGACCTTCGCGGAAGGGAGGGGTGTGTTAGGGGGACAGTAAAGCAAATGGCGGGTGTTCTTATCAACGGATGTATGTACAAATCCTAATTTTAATATTTATGTAAATTTGCATCAGATATTCAGTGTTTGAATTTTGCAGATTATCTGCTTTTAACAAAAAAAAAAACTGTCAACCAAGATATCTTCTTTATTGCAAGGTCTTTATATTGAAAATGTATTGCTCATATTGCCTTGTTTGTACAAAGCTAATGTGATTGAATTTCCGCAATGCCAAAGAATCATCTCTATGTTTTGGGCTCATGCCACTGGATTAAAGCATACTGAAAGTCAGATTTAAGTAACAAATTGGCAAGCTTTAAGAAAATAAGGTGACCGTTCTTGACCTTTTGTTCAAAAGGAGACTAGTTTATTTGATTATTGGCATTAAAAACAATTAATAAACGTGACAAATGTTTTAATTTTATGCAGCTGTCTTTATTTGTATTGCCGTTTGAGAGTTCTGAACAGAATTGAAACGTATTGATACACTGCCTCCAGGTTCTGGTTAAGAGGCTTCACTCCCTTACTACATCTTGCTGTGCATGAAGACATCGCCATTGTTCGAACAAGTTCTCCTGCTGCCTCATCATGTCTTCCACCTCTTCCTCCTACTCCTCATCGGGAGAAACCAGTCCAGAGGATGTACCCCGTGGAGGTGGCACTATTAGAGTCTACCTCCCTAACAAACAAAGGACAGTGGTAAGGTTTCTTCTTTATCGATGACTTGACTTCTTTAACCATGGTAACTTAAACGTGTTAGAAAAAAAATTAAATTGCATGACCAAAAGAAAGTTAATATCCAATCACAATATCCCAAACGAAGATGGTCTAGTTAGGAATCATGTTTAAATAGTGTCAATGAAATGGGTCTTGTGAAGGTTTTTCAACAAGATGTCGGGCCTCAACAGCCCACATGTATTTTGAGAAGGAGCAACCATCATAACAAAGCATTTTTGATCATACCAGTAATGAACACATGTTTTTAATTAAATTTTAGCATAGTGATGGTTTGATGAGTCAATTTGATTTGATATGTACAGTTGCTGAAGTGTTAAGAAGCCGACTGCAATACAGTTATCTTTCAACTTGACTGTTTACAAATAGTTATCCAAAGCTCAAGAAGATGTTGAGATTTTACCACAACTAAACTTGCCAGGAAAGGAGCTACTCCCCTTGTTTGTGCTTTATTTGGTCATCCAAATGTGTGTGTATACAGATCAAATGAGTAAACAAGTGGTTGTTAAGTTCAAGATGAGTAACATTTTTTTAGAATCTTGATGATACCAGTTATGAACATGTGATTTAACATTTAACAAAACTAAGCGTTTCCAGTGGGAGGGGCTTAAGCACATTTTTCTAATGTAAATATTTTAGAAAGAGAGTTTTGTGCTAACAGACACAGTAGAATACAGGTCAAAGATCAATTAAGACAATCAAATCAACACAGGTTTCTCTTTTTGACTTTTTCTCTAAGTGATACACGATCAAGTTCTCGCTCTATGAATTTGTGCATTGCAGATTTATTTTATCTTTCTCTGCAGATATTTACTTTTTGTGCTTTCTTTCTCAATTGATACCTTCCATCAACTATGTCCATAAAGTCTATATTTAAAATGATTGAGCTAATACTGCTTTTAACTGTTTGTTTCTTTTAAGTGAGTAGCTGACCTCACTTTGAAATGTATAGATAGATGGATAGATGTCAAGCCCCAAGATCTTTTAATTATCATATCTTTTGACTCAGACAAAGATAAAATGAGATTACTTTATGAATCCCACAGTGGGGGAAACATATTTCTAAAAACATATTTATTATAACATATTGGAAAACATATTTCTGATGGCTGGCTTTTTTCTCTTTGAAATTAATGATTGATTTCTTTTTCTCAGGTGAATGTTCGCCAAGGACAGACTGTGCACGAGAGTCTAGACAAAGCTCTCAAAGTGAGAGGCCTCAGTCAAGACTGCTGTGCTGTTTTTCGCCTGCTAGAAGGGTAAGCCTGTCTCCTGAATGGTTTCTTTTATTTACAAATACAAGTTCACGTTAAATGTTTACGTTCATATTGGGACCTATTTATAAAATGATGATAAATATAATCAAGGGAATGGAGATACTAGATAATTACTGTTCTACAGAGACCTATTTTAAAAAGAAAGATGATTTAATTATATATTTTTATAAAGTTTAGCGATTCATTTTCATAATTTAAAAATTCTGCTCTCAATCTAAAAATGTAGTTTCTAAAAGTGCATTTATTTATATATATTTTTTAATATGTTTTCTTTCTTCAAGGCGTAAAAGACTGACAGAATGGGACACTGACATCACACCTCTGGTTGGAGAGGAGCTCTTAGTTGAGGTCCTGGATGATATTCCGCTTACCATGCACAACTTTGTAAGCATTCCTTTTCTATTTTTGATTTTTTTTTTCTTACAGAGGCATAAAACTAAACAATGCTTACTTTGTGCAGGTACGGAAAACTTTTTTTAAACTGGCATACTGTGACTTTTGCCACAAGTTTCTGTTTAACGGCTTCAGATGTCAGACTTGTGGCTACAAATTCCACCAGCATTGCAGTAGCAAAGTTCCTACAGTGTGTGTTGACATGGACACTGTTAGCAAGCGGTGAGTTATCCCTGATTCTTACACATTCTAACCCCAATAAAGTTGTCTTAAATCCTTTATTCTTAGACCTGTCACTGCCAACTTTTACATCTTTGTTTCAAAATACCTCAACTCATCTAAGGCTTTACTCTTTCTAGAAAATTCTAAAAACAAGAAGCAAGAAATTTGCAATCGTAACTTTATGGAAGAATCTTCACCCAAGTAGCAAAGATTTGCATGTCTTTTGAGTTACACATACTTCTCAGTACAATAACTCCTGAAAGATTGCATTCAGATTTCGATTTAGAAAGACTTCATTAATCCCAGTTGGGACACAATTTCATCATTTTCATTATCTTTACATATATTAATAAGTTGTTAAAGGCAATAATGAAACATTAAGACTTATACAGTGTAGTTGGTGTATTTTATTTAGCCCATAAAGTGAATATTCTTTACGTTAGATTCCATGGATAAAATCTAAAAATCACAGTTAATGCTTGTTCATGCAAAGTCTCTGACAAAAATGTTCTTTCTTGAAGTGTGAAGAGAAAGTTGAACCAGTTCTATTGCTTCTGTTGTCTGTATAAATAGGTTGTGCCTTCACCGGCATGTCTGACCTGTTTTCCCTTATACTGGTTATTGGTGTGAAAACAGTTTTAAAAAAGTTTCTCTCAATCTAATTAGTGTCTTTCTTTTGCCCAAACAGTAACTTTAAAGCTTGAAATGTATACTTGAAACATATTTCTGATTATAATTGACGTTTAAATTTTAAATTAAAATAATTTCACCTCTTACGCGTCATAGTCTATATTTATTATCAAAAATCCTAAGCATTATGAAAAGATGAAGAAAATTGTAATTTCCCTATATCTTTCTATATTGCATTATTTCTCCAGGTGTGACCCCGGCGCCTGCACAGATGAGTACCCTCGGATAATATTGGCAGAAAGTTCACCATCCCAAAGCAACATTGCCTTAACACCAGAGCCTGCTGGGTGAGCTCCCATATTTCCTTCTTTTCAGTGCAGTGGCACAGATTTACAAGATCTCATTGTTTATTTATTTTCTTAGGATGGACCTACTGTCGCCGACCTCTGCCTTTCGTTTTCCAATGCCCAGTGGAGACTGTCAGTCCTTGCAGAGGCATAGATCCACCTCCACCCCTAACGTTCATATTGTCAGCACGGTGGGCCCTGCTGGTGCCAGCATTATAGAGGTCAGAGTCCAAGTTTTTACTGCTCCCGTATTTTAGTACAGCAGGTGGATGGTAAAATGGTATGGAGATTAAAATGAGAACTAAAATGAGTGACGCAATAATGATTAAGTTAACATTAGAACATTGCAAATAATTTACATGGAATTAGATATATTAAAATGTATACAAAGACTCACACATGTAATGAAGTTATTACTATCAAATATTTTTTAAGGCTGATTGGATTTTAGCGTTAAAGTCGTCATACTGGTTTGCTTCCTCGTTAAGAGAACCAAGCTCTCTTTAAAAAAAAACAACTTTTGAGGACACAATCAGACGGTGCATAATTTGGTTCAAACCTTTGACTTTCTTTCTACATAAACTCTTTTAATGTATTGCTTTAAGCAGTTTGAAATATAGGATGCCATAAAAAAAAAAGGATTTTACACAGATTATCTAAATTCTAGTTGTTTTTTTAATCCATTCGCAAATATTTGAAATGTATAGACTCATTGTATTCATAACAACAATCAAAATATTATCAGATCATCTCAAAGATAAACGTTAGAATTTAATATTTCTACGTGAACTAATTTGTATACATTGTATACATGTAGAGGTTGTACTGTTGATAACACATTTTCTTTCTTTCTTTTGACTATATCTTAACTCTGTTTTCTCTCTTTTCAGGAAATACTCAAACTAAACAACACAATAGGTAACTTGTAATTGTATTCTTTATAGTGAATCATTTTTCCAGCTTGTTGTCTACATCTGTCACTTATTTTTTGTCATACTTGCAGGACCGGAGCCCTCACCCAAGCTTTCAACCAGCCCCCCCTCTACACTGGGCTCCCCGGGAAGGAAACCACCCAAATCCCCCTCAGAGCACAAGGAGCGCAAGTCCTCTTCCTCCGATGATAAAAAGAAAGTTGTGAGTTTCTTTTGAACTCCTAACGTAAATAATGATGGTGCCCTGAGACAAAGTTTAACATGCATCGTTTCAGCATAGAGGAGGATACCGGGACTCCAGCTACTATTGGGAGGTCCACTCCCGTGAAGTCAACATCCAGAAGAGAATAGGTGCTGGTTCTTTTGGAACTGTCTTTAAAGGAAAGTGGCATGGCGATGTGGCCATTAAGATCCTGAAAGTCACAGAGCCCACGCCTGAGCAGTTACAGGCTTTCAAAAATGAAATGCAGGTTTTAAGGTTTGTACCGTTTTTGTTTTCTCAAACCATTGCTGTAAATGTTCTTGTAATTAAATATTGCTCAACTCTTTACAGAAAGACGCGCCATGTCAACATCCTGCTCTTCATGGGTTACATGACCAAGCCCAACTTTGCCATCATAACACAGTGGTGCGAAGGCAGCAGCTTGTACTGCCATCTGCATGTAAGAGAAACAAAGTTTGATACCATGCGGCGCATCGAGGTGGCAAGGCAGACAGCACAGGGCATGGAGTAAGATTTTTGACCACATGTTTATCATCATCTCATTGTTTAAAATATCCATATTGTAACTTGATATTTTACAATTGAGCAATATTAACTTGTTAATGTTTTTTTCTTTTCAGTTATCTGCATGCAAAGAATATAATCCATCGAGACCTGAAATCCAATAGTATCCTTTGGTGTATGGATATGTATTCTAGGATATCTGTTCTAGTTGGCATGTTCTTTTTTTACTTTAAAATTAAATTCATTTCCATACTTGTTTGCTAAAATTTGAATTGTATAACTACATGTCTATTTTATCTTCTGTATTGCCCTTAGTAAACACGGTTGCCATCAATGTTTATGTTGTCTTTATGACTTCCTTAGTTCTATAACAGATATTTTCCTCCATGAGGGCTGGACTGTAAAGATTGGAGATTTTGGCCTGGCCACCGTGAAATCTCGGTGGAGTGGCTCTCAGCAAGTAGAACAACCTAGTGGGTCCATTTTGTGGATGGTAAGAAAACCGCTCATTTAATTCCTACGCTGATGAAATTTCACAAGCAAATGCATTTGTATATATGTTGTAGAGGTTCTGTTTGCAAGATGGGATATCAATGAAATTATGTGGGAATGTTGATAATGGGAAATGTCATTTTTAGTTGTGTTTAGAATGACCATAATAATCCTGTAAATTTGGCATGACCAACGCCATAAGTGTGGATCAGCTTGTAGCAGTATTTTGGGTCTCATTGAACTAATCTAAATTGGACTATTAATGACCGTAAAAATGCTTAAATGGGTTTCTAATCATACAGATATAAATATTTATCCTACAATTATATTAGGTAAGCAAGTCTTACCTAGTGAATGGGTAATCCTTCAACTACTAACCTTTCTATTGGTGTTTTGTTGATTTGCTAGTGTTTGTGTGCATATAAGTAAGTAATATTTATTTATATAGCGCTTTTCGAGACCGGGTTCACAAAGCGCTTAAACAATCAAAACAATACTCAAAAAAGTACATACTTTAAAGATCAAGATAATACTGAGAACAACACAGGAGTTCGAGAAATTCAAGGAAAAGCCTGAACAAATATAAACGTCTTAAGATGTTTCTTAAAGGAGTCAGTAGACTCCATCAAGCGTATACATTTGTATACATTTGTCTATCTGCTTGAATGGCCATTTATCAATGAGCGAAGGGTACATATCCGTTTGTATTGGTATAATTTTACTTTAAATTTTTTTGCTTTAGTAATGAAGCCATTGGAAAAAAAGTTTGCATTTTTCCCCAATTCTGTGCATTTGTTCAGCTAAAATGACAATAATTCAAATATCCTTCTTCCAGACTTGTATCATCACACCAAATCATGCGTTGAGTAAAGATCCTATTATTAATTTCTTGGAAAAAAAAACTTATGAACAGAATAATCATTTTAACAAAGTTTTATTAGAAATGTATTAAAACTTGGGTAAAGTTTTAGGATACTTAATGCATCTTTTGCTAACAATCCAATTAGATTGCAAAATACACCTTGCACTGACAATAACCTCCTCATTTCTACCAGGCTCCTGAGGTGATCCGAATGCAGGATACAAACCCGTACACATTCCAATCTGACGTCTATGGTTATGGAGTAGTGCTGTTCGAGCTGATGTCTGGGACTCTGCCTTACTCTAACATCAACAACAGAGACCAAGTGAGTCCATGTGCTATTCAACGCTTTGAATTGAAACGATCTGCTAATCCTACAAATCAACAAATGTTTCACTTGTTTGTATCTCTGATGTGTGTTTTACTTCAACAATGGCCATATGATTAAGATTTTATTTAACAAATGTAAAATTGAATAAACTTAAAAGAAGGGGTATATTGGACTCATTTTGGTTTTAAGACAAAGTTTGAAGTAAAAAATGAAACACTAACAGATACTGGATATTGCCCTTTTTTCCAGGTTGTCTTCATTGTGCATTGTTTATACAAGTTTACATTTTGGTTAATAGTTTGAAAAGCACTTTCCTACAAGCACTTTCACGTTTGATTAGATGTATGCTCAATTCTTTGTTGTAAAGCCAGATAGTGTTATAGAAACAATGTATATCGTTGTTCCTACAATATTGAAATATATCGTATCGTCACGCATGTTTCGTGATGCTTATCATCTCGCCAGATTCTTGCTAGTACCCAGTCCTACTTAAAAAGCCCCGCCCCTTTGGCCTTGACAGCCAAAAAGATGATTGTTATTTAAGCAGAGCTGCACTGCTTCAAATTGAATGACATTTATTTTATTTCACGCCTATGTTATCTGCATAGATTTGCATTTAATATTCCTGTAAATTGAAATCATATGAATGGCATTCAAATAGTAGGAGTCAAAGCAAATAAAAACCTTGTGCTGCACTTTGAAAATACAGTTGACTTTACTTTGTTGTAAATGGATTCTAATTGTGTGCTCACCTCCCATGTGTGTTCTTGGTTTTCCAAAACCAACATTTATATAAATGTATTACAGATTCTCGTCAAGATGTCAACAAATCTCTTTTTCTATTTTATGAAAAAAAACATGATAATGATCGAGAAGGGGTAGTGACGAAAAACTGCCAAAACTTGTGAGGAATAAATGAGCCAAATAACAGATAGAAAAATATCTCCACCTGTGATCTGTGTTTTTGCAGCAGTAGAGTGCAACTCTTTCCTTCTGTTTTAGATCCTGTACATGGTTGGACGTGGTTACCTCTCTCCAGACCTCAGCAAGCTGTCCAGCACCTCTCCCAAATCGATGAAGAGGCTCATCGTTGACTGCTTAAAGTTCAAACGTGACGAGAGGCCGCTGTTTCCTCAGGTAAGGGGAATAGTGATTAAAGGACTTTAGTTATCATGTTTATTTTTTCTTCAAACATTGTTTGGCAAACCACTCTTGCAAATGTGTCTGGTGTCTTAATGATTAACTTAGAAGATGTTACCTTGTAGTTGATCCATGTCTTAAGGTCTACGAAGAGAAGGAAAGTAATAGTTTGAGGAGCAATGATCAACAGACTTTTAAACTGCACCTGATCATTAATTGACACCATTATTTTTATTTTCACCCTATATGACTTAGGCTGATTATAAGGGTTTATGAATTTAAATATGGTTTAAAAAACCTGGATATTAATGGTTTATAGAGACTATAAACACAAGTAAACCTTGAATCGCTTAAACGCCGCTACACTGCAGTAGCATTTTCTCCCTCTTCTGCCTTTTCTGTAACTTCCATTTTTTTCAATATTTTATCTTTATTTGCCTTGCTATTTTAAATTGGATTTTAAACCACTAATCAAGTGACATTGAACTACAAAAGGACTACTTTCTGTGGGAACATATGGGTGAAACTAAGAGACTTTGTACTTTGAGTGTCTGGACTATGTGTTTGGAATTTTGGCAGGATCTTCTCTAAATTGAAACCTGGACATGTGAATATTGGCCGTGTGTTTTCACAGATCCTGGTAGCCATAGAGCAAGTCCAAGACCTGCTGCCAAAAATTGAGCGAAGTCGCTCAGAGCCATCACTGCACCGGGCCGTCCATGCTGAGGACCTGAACCCCCTCCTTTTCCAAACCACACGGTTGATGCCCCTCTAGGTTTCTCCCTCCTCAGTGGGTGGGGCGGCACCATTGCATCCCCAAACCTTCCAATGGTTCCAGCTGGCTGTGGAACCAGAGTTCACGTATCCCTTCCACCAGAGCAGAACGCTGCAATTGTTTGTTAATGTACATTGACTTTGATTTTTAACATGGTAGAAGCTTCTGAGCAGGTAACAAAAATCTTACTGTGACCACTTTAGAAGTCAGTAGCATCTTTTTACTTCTGAGTTCATCTGCTGTCGTCGAAAACGATTAAATGACTAAGTCCTCAGAGAAGTTAGACAGAAGCGGTCACAAGCCCGGCTGCAGGACAGAGAAACACTTTAGACCCTCGAGGTTGCTGTTCTGCAATGAGACTGATGGAGTGAGTCGAACTATTGTCCAGCCTTTGATCTGACACTCCACTGACAAAATGGCATTAATGAGAAATGTCATAACTGAGCTGTTGGAGTAGCTGGTCATAGTGAGTCAGTGATCGTCAGGATTCACAGTCTTTAACACACCTAGAATTTGTTGCACCAGGTAGCAGTTTCACTGTGCGTGTGTGTGAGCCGCTTTTATATAGATAGCATGGCATGTCCATTTGAGCAGTCGGTGACACACACAAGCTCCAGGCAGACCACAGCAGCTACTCTTTATTTAATTTAGAGGCGTGCACAGATCGCTTGATCTCTTACTTGTTTGTGTTTTCTTTGAAGAAAGTTAAAATATAACACCCGGAGGATCTCAGACTGGCTGTATTTCACTCAAATTAGCATCTTAAACCATCATTTAAAAAACACTTAATGATATTGACTAGGTGAATAGTGGCTACATGTGAAAAAAAAGTCCTGTATCTAATAAATGTTACCTGATTACACGTTTCTTTAGGTTGCGAGTTCATAGCAGAGTCTAACAAGTCTTCAGGTTACTAAACAAATGATTCTAAGATTGACATCCTGTTGTTGTTATTTGAACGCCGAGACCCCAGTGTCCACAAACTCCACCAAGAGCAGTGCTTGTGGTTTCTTCTCACTTGCGGCCTAGAAAGCTCTTGTTGGATTTGGGAACTTGAAAAGAAGTAAAAACGTTTTCCCCACAACTGCAGGGACAATATATGAAAACCATGGTGGGATTTATTAGCAGATTCCAACTCACTGGAAGTGAATTGGTATTTAAAACATGTGTGAGAAGGTCTTTCTAGTTCTTGGTTATTATGATTGGAGACTGAATGATCATCAGTTTTTGTCTTGTGTGAGCCTTTAGTAAAAACTCATAAATTTAGTGTCATAGTTGTCTCACTCTGAGAGATTGATTGATTTTGAATCATCTTTGGTCTTGTGCCTTATTGAAACTACCACCGCTCTCTGCTGAAGCATGTTTCTCTTACTTGAATGAGCCCAAAGTTTCTGCTGCATTCCCTCCACCCCCCCAGAAACAAATCATGAATTCAAGCCATAATTTCCAATGAAACCATCCTGTCCCTTGTTTTTTATTGAGTTACGTTGTGTTCAAAACTGAAGTCATGTTTTCAATTGAACTGAAGGCTTCCAAAAACCCTGAAATGTAGCTTTAAAAGGATTATGGTTAACAAACGCTTGAGACATTTTATATAACAAAAATCCCACGTTTTCAAGCTCCCTCACAAACTTCATCAAGCTCAACATGTCACAGATCAAGTCCGTTTACCTTGAGACAATCTAGTTGGTGAGACGTCATGGTCGATGCAATTATGAAGAAGTTTAAGCAATATTGAAGAGGCTTGTGGTCTTAGTCCTGTATCCACCACAAGACATGTTGAGGGATCCAGCAAACAAGCTTTCGTGATGAGAAGGTTCGTGCTGGTCCTGATGTGAAGTGCTCAGAACACACGAGGACAACTGGTCGCTCTGGGTAAGATCCAAGGTCTCATTTATCTCCAAGAGGCAGAGTTTCTACAAATGTGTAAAAATGGCCGCTAAAGTGCGAGGTAGAGGAAGCTTTTCAAACCCACTAGTTAGCTGTAGAAAATTAGGGGCTGGGAACCCTACCACTTGTTACCTGTATCAGCTGACATTTCCTCTGGGCTTGTTGGGGTTTATTTATTGTCATGTCTGCGGATAAAGCAGGACTCGGTGGACCGTTAAGTCCTTGTCAGCTGCTATCCAGATCTTAAGGTACTCTCTCCTTCTCCTGGGCCACTCGGAGCTGGATTAGGCAAAACATTCTGAATGATTCAAAACAACAAAAATATGCTTTTGGAGTCCAGCTCGTGTCAAGAGCAGCACCGATCCAGCAGTCTGGCGTGTAAAGTGATGAACATTCTTTGGAGATCCTTCAAAGGTCGGAACAAGGAAGTGAAACTAATGAAATTGTCTGTTCATATCTGTAGGGGGTCGCAATACTTGTGTGAGTAGTGTCGAGGTGTCGGGGTTGTTTTGTTTGCAATAAATTCTGCTGTGTACAGTTACATTTTTTTTTAATGACAACAATTGTGTTTGTTTCTATATTTTGTTTTGGATTCAGATAAATAAGATTGTTTTAAAATGTAAAGGAAATCTTAGTTATTTTTCGTTTTTTTTTTTTTTTTTAGTTTTTGTCTAAAATGTTGATGCTGGTTTTATTCTTTAAATAAATGGACTCATCTGTGTAACATATGTTTTCTTTTTATTGTCAGACCAAGACAACAAGTTGAAAGCGCAACAATGAAAAGGGGAAGTGGTTTTATTCTCATCTACATCACAGATAAACACAGGAAGAGAGCCGAGCAGGGGAGTAGACAAAACCTTTAAGATCAACGTGCAGGGCAAAGATATGTGAAGTGCATGGGTCGCATTCCAAATCCCGGGGCCTCATTTTCTGAACCATGTTCACGTGGGAAGTTTAAATGTGTTTGCCGTTATAACTTGTATCCCAGACCGGACCGACTGATGTGGCAGAAGAGCGTCATGGCGAAGCACATCCCCAGCACCTGCCGGTCCAGAAGCACAAGATGAGCTCGTCAACATTTAAAACAAAACATTGTCATGATGAGTACTGCGTCTTGGAGAGGAAGACTTAAACATTTGAAACATGCTAGTATGTAATGAGGAGAGTTGTTAATACAGCGGTGAACTATTTGTTTAGAGCTCAATAGGGGGCGCCCTCAGTTTAAAAATGATGTGACGCTCAAGAGGATTGTAGCAGAGAACATCAGAGAAGCTTTATCAACCCATCACTAACAAGTTCAATCATAGTGGAATAAATTGTAGTCGTCCAACATGTGACTTCACCTCAATGATGCAGATGATGATGACACTTATGCCAATTGCCAGGAAATTGTCTTCAAACAAGGTCTTGAATTCAGCCAGACATCCCTGTAACCAGAAGACAGACAAGTGGAGTCATTGTTCTCAAGAAAGTGGTGCTGAGAGGCACACCCTCAAAAAGGAAGTTGTGCTCCGGAATTAAAAAAGATACATTTTAGAATAAATGTGATCACTGTTGTGTGAACGTTATCATAAAGTGCAGTTGAGGGTAAATTATTTTAAAAACTGCATTTTTTCATGTGTAGTACCAAACTTGTCAAACGTCAAGAAAGAAGGAAAATATTTTTTATGTGAAGAGCTGCACGTTTAATGTTTTTTGGTACATATGACTGATAGCAATCTAGTCATTTAGTGCGATATATTGTAATACTGTGGGAACAATAACTTGACTCTGGCGATGAAGAATGTATAGACCACATGACCCTCGACAATCTAACTGCCTTAATTTGTTTTCAAACCAAAACATGTCTAAACATCAACTATAAAAGTTGCTGGAGTCGACTGTATCTTCTCGTCCTCAGTCATCGCAGAGATCTCATTGTTCTTTTAACTATGTAGGGCACTGACTGCTACCATTAAGCATCCGGAGGTTTAATAAAAACACAAAAATTAATGTAAGTTGCAAATCAATATAGTTGTGATGTTGTATATTGTGATAAATAAATCTGCATTTACAAATGAAAATCTAATAATTATAAGACTAGCTTGTAATGAAATGAGTTGATTTGTTAAATAACCTGAAATATTTAATGAAAATTATAGAAAAGATAAAACAAAGATATATTTATAAGCTAAACTTCAAGCTGTATTTGTCTCACTACTGAGTTTCTCCTCTACAATTATCCTTTTTTTTGCTGACCTTGGTTTTGTAGGGCGGTCTTGGGACTGGACAGTTGCCTTGGCAGCAGGATCGTGGCACAAAATGTTCCCAGTCAGATGCATTTGTAACTCCACAGCAGTCGAGCTGTCAACGGATCACAGGTCAGATCCACAGACAGGAAATCTGGTCTGGTGTCAGGTGAACTCACCTGGGTCTGCGTCCAATCCCATTCTGTGGACGAGGCATTGTAATTCTTTGCATTTTTCAAGCCTTCTCTCAGTTCCCTTTCCACCTCCCCGACTATCTGGAGACACAATCCTGTGAGTCTGGATGATGTTAGACAGAGACATGGTCACGGCCTGGAGTGACCCAGGAAGGGAAATCACCTTTCTTTCGTAGACCAGGAGCAGACAGGCCGCCGTCAGCTCCACCAACATGAGCAAGAAGAGAACCAGGAAGAACTAGAGACACAATTGTAGTCGTTGTTACTGGACTTTTGTTTGTATTTGGAAATATGATTTGTTTGGTTGAAAAGGCTTATGTGGTCTTTGGTATAGGTTGTAGTTGTATGTTTATTTTGATTGTTAAATGGTTACTTATTGTCAGGATTCAGATGTGGAGCTTAAGTGGTACATTATGTGTTTGTATACACATTTTTTTAAAAACTCAAATTACTTCTGTAAGTATATATATTTTTTCTGTTTATGTTGTATTAACCAAGTGAAGCTTTGTGGCTTAAGTGTTTGTTTCTTTGCTTTTTTTAAATGTATTTATTTTTGGTTAGTGTGTAAAGGTAAGTCTGTTATGACGTGATTTATTGTAGGTTTATGTGTTTTATCAATGCTTCTCAATGAGAGCCTCTTTGTCATTTAGGTTTGTGTAATTGTTGGTTTATTTATCATATAACATAATAACGTGGCTAGATTTGCAAAGATGTTTGTTGGTGAAAATGTGTTTTGTACATATTGTTTGTTTGTTTGCTTCTTTTGGAAAACTCCACATAAATTGTCTCTTTATTTATTTGCATTCGTGTTGTTTGCTGTGTGTGTGTGTGTGTGTGTGTGCATATGTCACCGTCAGCAGCAGAAGGCGGTTCTCCCTCAGAGCTCCCAGAAAGCCGAGGAAGGACACGGAGGTGATGATGATGCCGCTGACGACGAGCATGTTCCCCACAGGAAACTTGGCCAAGGTCGGCGTCAGAGCCCCCAGGTTAAAATGGACCTTAATGTAGATACCAAAGCCAAGCACTGCAATGCCACTCAACTGACACACACACACACACACACATACACACATATCAAATGATGGATCATGGACGTGTAAAAACGCTGAAGTCATGAACACATTGAAGGTGATGAAGAATACGTACAAAACAAAGGAAGTTGGCGACACACATGGTGTACTTCAAACAGCGGAGGCAGCTCTGCGCCATCCTGAGTCTGCTGTGTTCGACCTGCAACAAGATGGCCAACTGGATGTCATGTGGAGTAAGAGGATCAACAGGTCTTACAACGAACATGTTTCGACTGCATGGAAGTCAGATTTACCAACTATCATAGCAGATGAATCGTGGAGGACATTTTAGAAGGAGTCCCTCCATCTTGAAGTGAAAACCAGTCAGAATATACTCAAGATAGATGCAGGACAGGGAAGGAAACATTAGGAACATGAGCGTTTATCAAAGTAACAATAGTTATATAATAGTTTTTAGAGCAGTAAAGGGACAGCGGAAAAACGGTTGAGTTGCTGTGGTTGTTCAGGACGTTTGAATGAATTGATTTGTAGAAAAGTTTGTTAAGCTTGTAACTGGCAACATTGTTAAGTTTTGCAACAGTTGAGAACATAAGCTCTGTCAATGTAACGAAGAGCTGCTGCCGCCTGAATACATTTTCAAGGAGCAGTTTTAAAGCCAAAGGAGGTGAATTAAACTGGCTAAACACTTGAGAACAGTGGTTCTCAACTGGTCCATTATCTTCCCATAACGTCAAACTACGACCCAAATCAACAAAAAAAATGGTTTAAATAGAAAGAGAGTTTGAACCTGAGATATTTAAAACAACAACCCAAGTTTCCTTACCAAAGCTAAGGCTTTTAAAACTGTAAGAACGAAAATAAGTGCCTCTGATTAGAAACCCACTCAGCTCTCTGTGTTTTCTGACTGCAGTGGGCAGTGGCTAGAAAGGGTCAGGGGAAGTGAAAATGTATTAGAATGATTGTTTGTGATTAAAAATGTGAGGAAGATCTGTGAGTCTTTTTGTAACAATATAGTGTGTGTAACAGACGCACAACAGGTACGTTGTAATGCACCACAGTATGAGGGCAGAATGTACATCATGTATTCTGGTTTTTAATCTATTTTGGAGACATTTGTCTGTTCAGAGAACCTGCTATAAAGAAGTTTCAAATGACTGCATGAGTGTGTGTGTGTGTGTGTGTGTGTGTGTGTGTGTGTGTGTGTGTGTGTGTGTGTGTGTGTGTGTGTGTGTGTGTGTGTGTGTGTGTGTGTGTGTCATATGTTATTTCTGCGTTTCAGGGAAGTGAGGCAGCCACATCTCACTTCCTGTCACAAGCAACACATAGAATAAATATCTTCCACGTCTTTGACTTACACAATGTTTTACTTCAGGTAAAAATATATAAAATATACAAAAATATATTGATGATGGTATCTAACATTTTAACAGTTTTATATTTAAAGAAATAATAAATAACATAATGATCAAGTTATCAACGTAAAATGACTGGAGCCTAATGTATGTTTGTCATATATTGTATGAAATGACTAAATCATGAGAAAATGTCAACAAAATTAATATCAAATTAAAGTTCTTACCAGGTGGATGAAAACGTTTAGGATCTGCTGCTGCTTTTCACTCGTGAGATCCGCACTGATGTGGAGGTTCTTGGAGCTCTCTGAACTTCACTTCCTCTTTATGTGTAAGAGGTGGCCTCAGTGAGAGGAGCGTCAAGTCAAGTGGAAACATGATGACGCACCTCTTGTGATGAACGGTTTTCTTATTTCTCACCAACAATGTAAGTAAGTAAGTAATTTTTATTTATATAGCGCTTTTCTAGACCAGGGTCACAAATCGCTTAAACAATCAAAACAATATTCAATAAAGTATATACTTTAAAGGTCAAGATAAAACTGAAAACACAACATGAGTACCAGAAAATCAAGGAAAAGCCTGAACAAATAGAAACGTCTTAAGATGTTTCTTGAAGGAGTCAGTAGACTCCATCAAGCGCAAAGAGAGAGGAAGATCGTTCCAAAGCTTAGGAGCAACAGCCTGGAAGGATTTCTCTCCTCTGGTCCAGAACCGTGTGCGAGGAACCATCAGTAGATTCTGTAGAGCGAGTTAATAGGAAAACATTCAAAAATCCATATTGTTAAAAAAGATAACAAAAGATATAAGTATTTTGTTTGGAAAACATAAACAATATAAAGTTTGAAAATGGAAAGAAACATGACAGCATCACAGTATTTCATTAACCTTCATTGTCATACTTTAATTTCCTTAAAAAAACTTTAGATGTACTGTTCAATGGTTGTGTGAGAATATGTGTATATGTTGGGGGAACAGGAAAAGAAATCAGTCAACAGTTCATTGGTTTCAGTTTCATCTAGTTTTATGACAAGTTGGCACATTTCAACTGCAACACATCAAATCTTCTTACAGCAGCACCTCAACAGAAAACTAAGCACATGCACGGGTCTAAACATAATTCAATACTGATCAATTACACAGATTCAAATAAAGAAAGGACTAGACATAACATTGCACGTTTATAGCACTATTTATGTGAAACTAATAAAAGTCAATCGACAGAAACATGAACTGAAACTGGTGCAAACTTATTACATGAAAAGGGCACATAAAGATTCAAATAAGAACAGAAATATGTCATTAAGCCACTTAAAATGTGCAAACCAATAAACGTACACCTAAATATGAAGAGTAAAAAAATTAAACAGAAAGTTATGAAAATATAAACTACAGTCAATGAGAGGCACACTTTGTTGCACCCCAACAATAGGTTGCTCATTTTTAAATGACAAGTATAAAAACACAGGTTTTTTCTATTTATTTGTTCTTTTATGATACCAAACAAAGATCAGTTGACCAGGTTAAGGGCATCTGTTACTTAGCAGCTTTATACTAGTTTGAAATCATAATTATTAAAATAATTATTAAAATAATTAATAGTTTTACTTTGACACAAACAATGTGTATACATTATTAAAAGTGTGTTAATTGTTGCCAATATGTCGCAATTTAAAACATAACATGCAAATATTAACATTCTGAGCATTTAGGAAACTTCAGTCTCTGTGTTGTTGACTGTGTTTCATTCTATGTAACACGAAACATGATCAATCAAAGGCGCACTTTCACCAGACCAGGGACAGGGACGTACACAGGCATTAGCAGCTGCTGCTCAGTCGTCCAGACTTTTTCAGGAACTTTCAGATGGAAGGTTCTGCCGATGTCGAACTCTGACCTGTATCTCTTCATCCTGTAGAGCAGTCGTGTCAAAGTCAATCATATGAGAGCAGTCTGTCGTGGGACAAACTAAACGTATATTCACCTTTATAAGATGTAGGACTTTGATTTTGTTATTTTTTTCATTCTTTGAGGCTAAATTCATCTTGTTCTTCCTTCTTCACTCAACAAATTCCTTGACTTCGTCAATTTCATTCACTTCGTCAGTTTTACGCTGACATCCAAAATCTCTGTTCTTTATCTAATCTAATGACTGATCTTTATAGGATACCATAGCAACATAGACATAAGTAGGGCACGCCAGATTCAGTCCTTGTACCACACGTTTGACACATGTTAGAGTAAACATTTCCTTGTCTCTGTGACTAACCACGATATCAATCTAAATAGAAACATGTACGTACAGTCTCGGCGGTCTCCTCCCCCTCGGTGTGTGTCAAAGCTTCGTAGTCGGACAGTGCACTCTCCACAGCGTCCTCGTCGTAGTCCGTCTGATAATCATCAGATTGTTCCTCTGAGGGAGACGACCCAAGTTAACACATCAGATGTTCAGGCAGTGATGACATTAACAAGCAATACTAGTGTATTTGATTATTATTTGAAGTATACAATTTAATATACTGTAGATAATACAAATATTTGCTGCTGAGACACTTAAACACAAAAGTTACACTTGTAATCTGGACCATCATGTCTGACTGTGCACCCGTTCAGTTGGTAAAATCAAATAAATGAACCTTCAAATAAATCAACAAATACTTTTTCAGTTTGTGGTACTAACAGGTGCATATTTTAAAAGCATTTGTCAAACACTGTTTCCAGTTGTTTCCACTTATTCAGAGATGTGTATTGTCATAACAACAGGAGAGTGAAGAAGAACTAGTTTCTGAAGTGAATAATGAAGTAACTATATTCATTAAGAGTCTAAGATAAGAAGCAAGACAGCAAAAAATACTATAATAATGTAAGGTAAAGAAGTTGTTCCTCAGTTTGGATGTGCTGCAGCCTCACAGAAGGAAGCACAGAAAATAGTAAACGTCCACCAATGCAAATTCAATTCAAGGTATCAACAAAGTTCCATGTACGTGAAGAGATATGTTTGGATATTTGGTTTTCTTGTCCTCATCTCTCTCTGGTTTTCATGTAACCAAATGTTACCAAGCTGAATACAGAAAGGTTTCTATTCTTTCTTGACCAGAAGGGGAGAAAACTTCTACTGGGACACATTATATACTGGAACTGCTGGAAGAAGCTGTCAAACCAAATAATAGATGAAAACATGACAATCTAAGATGTGGAGGATAAGTAAATAAGTTATATTTGTAAAGTGCTTTTTACAGACAGCATTATACAGAAAAAATGTGAGAGTTATAGACTATCAGACCACTTGATAAAATGTCTTGACAATTAACATGTAGACAATCTTCCCTCACGTTTGATGGATCTACTGACTCCTCAAGAAGCATCTTAAGAAATTTTTATTTGTGCAGGCCTTTTCCTGATTTTGTTAGGGCTACTGTGTTTGTCTTATGTGTCTTAGCCTTTTTAAGGATGTGTTTTAACTGTGTATTGTTTTTGATTTTTAAAGCGCTTTGTGACCCTGGTCTAGAAAGGTGCTTTACAAATTACCTTTACTTACGATCTCTCATTGACGGTTTTAGGGAGGAGGGAAACTTGATCAGGTCAAGGTAAAGGGGCACAAGGTGTAGAGAATACCTCCATAAAAATAGAAATAAATTAAATGCATACCATTTATTAATACATGTGAATTAAGGATACTTTCCATAAATACATCTCATTTTGCTTTTTGTGAGTTATTTGGTTTTCAATATAATCCTTTTCCATTTATATTGTATATTTGGTTTTTATTCAGATATTTCCTATTTTCTTTTCTTTTTTAAGTTCACTTAATAAAATCGAATTATAATTATTATTATAAAACAAATAACTTTCACTACTTCTGTTATATGCTTAAGATACTGCTCAATCTTTTTTAAATAAGAAGTTATGTTCACTTATCACTAAACAAACAAAAAAAAAAAATAAACACTTTAACAACATGTTGATGAAAGCAGTATTTATATGTAAAGGCGTGAGAAGCAGCACCTGATCAATGAAGTTAGGAACAGTGAGTCACTCACCTTATGTTAGTGCAGCTGGTAAAGAGTGCAAGTGAAGAATGTGCAATGGTTAGTAAGAGCAAATCAACGTGTGAGATCAAATGATGGTTACAAGAAGTGTAGTATCCAATTATCACCATGAGACAAACAGCAGGGCTGAACCATTCTGCCGACTCACCCTCCAACACAGAGTTCTTGATGGGCTCAATTCGAGACACGATCTCTGCCAGGTCAGTGAAGGAGGCGTTGGGACATGTCACCACCTGAGACACACAAGTCAAGCTATGATCTCCTCACAAACAAGTGGACCACTGGGGGAGGAATCAAATCAAATATTCTATCAGTAGATCATCACCATTAAAAAATTAAAGTTTAATATAAGTGTAAATTCAAACTGGCTGATCGTTGTTGTGTTTGTGGTTCTGATGGAAGTGAAAACAAAAGCTTTCCATTGATGTGTTTGTTGTGATGGGCTCACGTTTGATTCCATGTTGAGGACGACATCTCCAGTGTTACGCTCGTTTTTTTTTACTCACATGACCAGTTTTAGTTTTGTGGAACTCCTCCTGATGACGGTCCTTCAGCATGCTGTCCACCACACCGCTGCGCTTCCACACGTCAAACAACGTCTTCCCGTGCTGGTATCCCACTTCCTGTGGAAGTTGAACATTAAACCAGCTGATGAAACAACAATCTGTTTCCTAACTTTTACAATTCAAGGAAACGTAAACGTTTAGAGTAAACTTGACAGCAGACTTCCACTGTTGACTATAAAGCTTCTCTTCCATCCATCTCAACTGAGAACAGAACCAACAAACTTCGGAAATTAAACAACGCTAGACTAAGTGGAAAAGTGCAGGTTTATCTGAAGACTCACCCAGGCTAGCAGATGTAGCTCAACCATAATTCGCCAGTTTTTTTTGACATATAACTAGGACATATATTAAAGGTGCAAAATTTCCTTTTTATATATACAAGCACACAGACCAACAAACATAGGCACACAATATCACCAGTTTTCAAGTATATAAACATGATTTAAACAAACTTATCCATTCATATTAATGTTGGATTAATGATGGGAGAAATGTTAATATTCAGTTCACACATCTCATTAATGTAGAATATAAATCTCATGATCCTTAAGGATAGTGAGCGTTTATACTTAATACAACAACTAAATAATATTGGAAAGTAATTTCCATTGTTGAAATGACCAACAACCTTCACAAATATTATGAATAATATTAAAGCAAAGCAAAAAAAAAATATACAGTATATATAAGTCATTTTTATCCAGAATAAATATTTCCTTCTGTCTTTTATAACTTTATGAATTGTAAATAATTAAATGATTCACTAATCTATTTTCCATATGGTATGATCTGCAACATGAACAAAACAGAATATTTGAAATAACTTAATAATCACCGTTAAAGGTATTCCATGAAAATGCTACGTGATTCTGTTCTGAATTGTTTTTGTAGAATAAATGACATGTAAATGAAAGCTCAAGAACGGAAGATTACTCACCGCAATCTCATCAAACTTGCCAAACTCCAGAGTTCCATAGCGGTCAATGGGCGGCCGGATATACTCGCAGTACTCACTGTCTTTGACCAGTTCCAGCTGTCGCACACAGCAAACGTACGCCAGGCGTGACTGGATCTCAGCCATGTTCAGCACCTGAGAGGGGTCAGAGTTCACGAGAAAGATGACTTGAATAGAAATGTGCTGCACAAAGTCTTCCTCCTACTTTGACTTTCTCTGCCAGAGGGTTGAACCTCTTCCACAGCAGCCACCAGCCGTTCAGAGAGTCGCCGTAGTTGGTAAGATTGGTCTCGTCTCGACTTCCAACATCAATGGCGATCACCACTTTGGCTCCCATGGAACGAGCCACGTCGGCTAAACGGGAGCCACAGAAGTCACATGTGTCGTGCCATTTCATTTATGATGAAAACATTGATTTATTTTCTTCTGGGCAATCAGAAATGAGCAAACATTTTACATAACCAGTAAGATATAAAGAAAAATATATATACAAAAATATTGTATAACTCTGATTTCTGGACTATTGAGTGCACCTGAATATAAGAAACCAATGTTGTAGTGTTATATTTTAATTAATCAAATGCTTTTCCCAAACAGTAGAACGAAGATGTAAAAGTCTGCTAGAACTGTCATTGTCAAGTTCATACCATTTTCTTTGAAGCTCCCATTTTTTTGGAATCTTATGCAACATTGAGATCAAATCAAAATATTGTCTTTTGAACAAAGCAGCTGCTTAAATTACAAAAATCAGGATGTAGAAGGAGACACACTGTCTGGGACATGAAGAAACGTTTTTACCCGGAAGGTTGTTGATGTAACCTCCATCCATGAGCAAATGTCCGTCTTTGGGGTCACAGAGAGGAGGCAGGTAACTGGACAGAGACATACTGGCCCGGACGTAGCGCCACAACGAACCTGACAAGAAAAAGAGAAACAAAGGATTTAAAAAAAACATCATATGACACTTTTTTTTCTATTTTTAGTCAAGTCAACCTCTACTAGACTAGTGTGACTTTTGTGTTCTGACCGTCAGTGTGCACTCTCATGGAAGAGGCAGTGATGTCAGTGGTGATGTTGAAGTACGGCAGCCACAGGTCCTGGAACCCAAAGGTGATCAGTAACTTGGATGAAGCCAAGATGAAACATTTTTATATTCATCTGCTGCAAACAGTGTAACGCTCTGTGTGTGTCTGCTTTCATGCCTTCACACAACGTACTGAACAATTTTACACTGCCTGATGGAAGCCCTGAGGAAAACTACTGATGAACAGTTCTAAGTACAATGTTCTTGTTGTGTCACACTGTTAGCAATAGCACAAGTGTGTGTGTCATGTTTGTTGTGACTGTACCTCGATCTGTTTGCCTCTAAAAACAGAGCTAATTCCTGAGTTGAAGGAAGCTCCAGAAAACATAGAGGTGACAGGATACGTCAGGTCCATGATCTTCTTGAAGAGCGATGTCATATCCTTTGAATGGAGAGATGAAGTGCAACAGTAAGCACTGGGACAATCCAAGGCAAAGCTAGAATTCCTGTCCCGGCTTGAGCTCATGAAGTATGATGAGACTTCTCACTCACCATGGCCCACTCTCGAGCTCGCACCCTCATGCGACTAGTGCTCTTCTCCTCTGCATACAGCGCCCCCATGAAGGAACCAATGGAAGTGCCGCCCACCATGTCGACAGGAATCCCTGATTCGTTCAGAGCCCGCAGGATGCCGACCTGAGAGCAGCCCCTGGACAGAACACGCATCATGAGGCAAAGCTTATAAATTGTATTTTACATTCCTTCTTGTAATATTATTTAAGGTGCATCTATATAAACCTTTACTGGGCAACCTTGTAGGAAAATATTTACTGAAAGAAACCTTTAATACACAGTATATATATATATAAAATAAGTGTAGAGTAATTGAAAAAACGAATTAAGTGTATTACTAACTTAATTATTTGTTCATTTTGTGAAAATAACTTTTTTTTTGCCAAAACCTGATGGATGTTGTTGATAGTTATCGATTTCTTTGAGCATTTTTAGTAGGTGCAGCCAGAAATTAATATCGCCTTATACATGAAATCAAAGCCAATAACTTAATCTGACACATTTCTGTGTCTATCATGGTAGTTTTATGATGCTCATCAACAATTTATCATTCTTAAACATCACTACCTGGCACCGCCTCCACCCAAAACCAGCGCAATGCTGTTCCCTGTGAGTATCCTGGCCAGTCGTGAGAAATCCGAGTGACGATCGGGACACTTTTCAAACACTCGCTGGTACAACTCTCGCTGTGAACCACAAACACACATGTGTTCGAGCGCTGAACTGGTCAGATGTGCTCAAGATAACACAAACAAATCAATACATTTGGATTTCAATGAGCAGGAATTGTTTTACCAGTTTAGGTAGACTCCTCTTGGAGAAAACCCTCCGTGGACAGGACAGGTGATGGTGTCTTGAGATCCAGCTTCTCATGTTCAGCCACTCGGCAGTGCCTCTCGGTGCCGGCCCGTCTTCCCTGTGGAGCAGCACCAACTGCTTCTGGGCCCTGACAGCGCCACCCTCCAACATCCGCTCTAACTAGTAGAAAACAGAAATATGAGACAAAGCAAATCCTTCTTCTTTAAATTAAATGAAGACATATGATAAATACACATTTTATTTCAGTATTGATTAGAGCTGAACAATTATTTAAAAAAAATTCCCTTATGCGATTTTGATTATATTTTCAATGTCCTCTTTTTCATGCATTTTTTTTCTAATACAACAAATAATTCACTTTACAGTAAAATGTACCTCTTTGTGGTTGTTAAGATAGGCAAAATAATCATACATTGAAATAAAGGGAGAAGGTTCATTTAGTTACTTTAATTGTAAGCAAACATAACATATTCACTGCAAATACTTTAAAAACTCCTGCAAAAATGTGCTAAAAGTGTGAGTGTAAACATTTATATGTATGAGTCAATAATAAATCACACTAACTTCAGTGCAGGGTAAAGAAAAGTAAAAACACTGGTACTGCACATTTTATTTTGTATTTAGGTTAATCTCCTGTCATAAACATTAATATAATGTAATTTACACAATTTAAATTGTGTGAATGTACAAGGTTACAAAATTTAATTAGTACACACACACACACACACACACACACACACACACACACACACACACACACACACACACACACACACACACACACACACACACACACACACACACACACACAATTCAAATTCACGAACTGATGTCAGGATGTAAACGTGTTGAAAACACTTTAGTCTGTTTCTTTCATTTATCTGAGCTTCCATTATCATATTAGACGAGTGTTGTCAACTCTAGAGTTCGCTTGTGACGCTGACACTACGTGTTGTTTATGTTGTTGAGAAACTGGTAGCATTTAATCCACACAGTTGTTATATATACTGCTGCTCTTTAGCTTCTGTCGACGTCAGTGATCAACGGGTTAAAGCGTCTAAGAGTGTTGATGTCTCTCTAGTGGTTGGATCCGGCGCCGCTTGTTAGTCACGTGACTACTTGAACATGAAATTAATGTAAAAATAAATACCTTTGCGATATAAAAATCGCATTTTTTAATTAGGCGATTATATCGCAAATGTGATTAATCGTTCAGCCTTATAGTATTGATTAGTTTGTATTTTACAAAAACACAAAATGTTGTGAGCCACTGACCTCGCCAACTGTGGGCTCTTGCTCTCCCAGGCCGACGATGATGATACAGTCGGCCTGACGGATGCAGCGCTGTGTCCATGGTGTGAGGCTGGCGTCAGACTGGTACAGGACAATGCGGTGGATGTCCTCCTGCTGACCGAGCCAGCTGGACAGACGGTACTCGTGGATGCTGCATTGCGGGTAAAAAACAAAACATAATAAAATTCCTAAATAAAACATCAAACCAAACCAAGTTTGTGTTTTAACTGTACCTGTCCAAAGCAGCTGAACCCAGGCGCTGTTTGATGATGTCACTGGTCAGCAGCAACGTCGGGCCTAGAAATACGGCAAAATACACCAAATCCAATTAGAAATGGCAACAGTAAAATTAATCTAAGTTGAGGTTTTATTTCAGGGGTGTACCGATGCCACTAAGAGCATGTTGAAGCTCCAGGGTGAAAGCAGTCAGAGGAACATCTTCAGACACAGGAAGGATGGACACAGTGGACAAGTTAGATGCTGGATTTCCTGCATCCCATTTACTGGTGGGTGTGTGCAGAGCCAGACTGCGAGCTTTGGAACACAAGGAAGTTTTCAATGAAACACTACAAACAACAACAAAGTTCTGATGCTTATGTTTTGACTGCAGACAAGCTGAGTTGACCATGATGATGTGATATCACCTGCCAAAGGTCCGTTGACCTGTTGCATGTTTCCAAGGATTTTCTGACCCAGCAGATGGATGAGTCTTGTCACCACCTGGGGGTACCTCCTCTTAATAGACTTCAGGGCTCCTTCAGGCAGCTTAGCCAGCTCAGAATCCCTGACTGCATGCACCGTGGTGGCGCGGTTCATGTGGGTCAATGCCTCTACCTGGTGAAGATGGAAGATGTTACTCAAGAGAGTTGGACAACTAACAGACTTACAAACCCACTCACCACACCGATGAGATCTCCCCGACCATACTCTCCTGCCAGCTCCTTCTTCCCATCATCCTTTGCAATAACTGAGCGCAGGCGACCACTCAGCACGATAAAAGTGCTGTCTGACTTGTCTCCCTGTCTGGAGAGGTTTCAAACACGTTGACCATCATAGATGCTTTTTACCTCACTTTTAACTTAAATCAGACTTTTTTTTTATTCTCATCACAGCATTAACTGTTAAGGATTAAAAAAATTAAATAATCACTTTTACTTCTTCAACTATATACATGTACTCATAGATCATTTTAATTTTATGGCTGTTCCTTGTACTGAAATGAAACTAGTTATTCCATATCCAGTAGTAATTTAACATGACCTAACGTGAGTTTTTGTTTGTATACATGCCAAACACCATCCAGGGTTAAATCTGGTCAGCAGATTGTTTTCATTTTATTCTGTGATTGTTGTGAGGGAATTACACAAAAGATCCTTATAACGTTAATAACGTATTATCTCTAACTTTATATACATTGTATCGAAATAATATATATATATGATATTATACAATTTGAAATGTAAGAGCTCTTTCTCTAAAATATATTTATATATACATGTCTTTTATTTTGATGGAAAAGGAACACACAAAAAAGATTTGTTAGTAAGTTGTAGTAAATATTTCCACATGACCAGTCCAATAGCAGCATTATTCCAGTTAAAAGCCTGCATGACGATCAGGGTCAATCTGCTTTACATACGTTATAATAGTTATGGTTATTTAAATTGTGCATGTCATCCAGTGATCAATACAGGGTTAATTACTTGACGCAAACTTACATAAAAATGTTCAAAATTCCTCCCGATCTTCTCTGAATTAGTGTTGAAATAGACTCTGGTTGTGTGCTCAAGCAGACCTAACATGATCGGTACCTGTAAACAGCACGTCCGGCCTCCAGAGCCATCCAGTCCAGAGCAAAGTCAATCTGCCTGACAAACGGTGAGACCCTTCTCACAACCGTGTGAGCCACGTTCAACACCATCCTGGGCTCCTCGCGCATGATCCTGCAAGACACAGGCCTTCTAAGCAACCAGCTGGTGACCACACAGCACTGACAGAAGAAAGGGTCGTACTCATAAAAGTGAGCTTTAGATATGGACAGAAAGGTGCAGTCTCTGTGAGCTCGGACAGTGAAGATGAGGGGTTCTCCCGTCAACACAGCCAAGTGACCCACCATCTCCCCTGGATGGGTCGTAAAGAGAAGGGTGTCCTCCTCGCGGTCGATCATGCGCTGATACACGTGAAGCGAACCCGAGATGAGAAATGCCACACTCACATCCTGGGAGAGAAAATGGAATGCAAATAATAAAATTTGTTTCGTGTTTAAATGTCTAAGATATTCTCATCAATTACATTAGGAACATTGTTCTGCAACATTGAGTTTTTTCTTTAGAAACAGATTCAACTAACACATTTTAAATTCATCAAATTATTTCAATATCGCCAATTGCAGAATAAACATAAAACCAAAACCCTATATTTTATTTGAACACTTTTTATAAACACAAAGGTTCACTCTGTCTTTCAACTCTTAAGATATTAAGTGGCACATTCTTGTTGGTCTCACCTGGTCTCCCTGATGGGCGACAACAGTTGAAGCTTTGACTTGACGAAGAGTCACCCGCCCTTCCAGCAGACTGGGGTTCTGTGAAGTTCCGATAACAGGTATTCGATTTTTTTAAAGAACAAACAGTATCTTTTTTCAAGAAAAAAAAAAGAAGAAATTTTTTAAGGCACAGTAAATTTAACAGAGAAAAGGATTCATTTAAAATTACTGCAAAAAGGTTCTAAATACTGGCTTTATTTACTAAAAACTCAATAAAACCAATTTTAAATCATAAAACAATAAAAACAAAATACAAGATTACCTAACAAGAGCGTTTAATAGTCATTAAATAAAATTACTTTAAATCACTATCAAAAGGTGTCCCAATATTAAGTCTCAGGATTAATACAAGATTCAAGATACAAATAACAAAAAAAGTGAATCCTATTTTCCATAACAAGCATCAGATCAGTCTATTTAGCGCATAAAGAAATTAAAAAAATGTATGACAATAATAATTAAGTATTATTATTGTCATAAAATGATTTTTATCACATCCTTATTACAATTTTTACATAGACTGAGACACATGACTACCATCCAAAATGGCAATAATAAAATAAGGTCACAAGACTTATATTTATGGTCAAAAAATATATAAACTTTATCTTAACTATTATTTTGTGACATTGTATTTAAATTTAAATTAACTATTAATTTAAAAATGAACTATTTTTTAACTATATTTAAAAGTTTTTTTTATTTAATTTTAATTTAATTAAATTTTTTACTTGTCTTATCAGTTGGCAAAAACTTTGCTGATATGCAGTGTCATTTTATTAGCAGTCCTGTTATGGTTTATCGAAGCAATAAATAAACATAAACCTCTTTGTTGTTCACAGCAATACAAACAGCATTTGTTAATTACCTGTAACTGGATAAGCTGCAGCAAATCCTTTTTAGCAGCTTGGAATATGGCATTGACTTTATTACCCTGGGAGTTCTCGGTTCCGGTATCGTTGTAGTGATAAACAGCAGAGGGAGTGTGAAGCATGGTGACACTCTTTTTTAGGATGGACTGGGGAGACAGAGGAAACATTTAGATTTGTTGATATCGAACATTTCAAATCTTTATATAGTAATGTTGAAAGTGAGGAGTTGAAGTGAGAGTTTGACAAGGAATACCTTCACTGGACCCGAGTCAGTCCTCGCCGCCTCTTCTTTGACAACTCGTGCTCGTTCATATACTTTATTTAGGTCATCTGTCATTTCGCCTATAAGATATAAAAATATATAAACACAGATTACTTTTGCGTTGATTGATGCTGAAATTGCATTGAAATACTCAAAGGACGATTATTCCTATTTGGTTTATTATTACATCAATTAACATGAAAAACCTAAACGCCACTGCATTTATGGCAGCCAGGGAGGTCGTTCACCTTGAACCAGAGACAAGACAAGAAATAAAAACTCAAAGTCAATAAGATAGTTCATTGAGAAGAAATTTTTGTACTATATGAGGAAGTCAGAATGAGATCATGTGCACTCACGTGAGTGAGGACAGTGAGACAGTAATGAGGACAGTGTAGAAGTGATGGAACAATTCAGGGTCCTTGCTATTGTTATCGAAAGAGTGACCAATTTAGGGAGTGTCCTGGGACCATGATGTTTCTGAATTAATAGGAGGTGCAAGAGAAGCCAGTGAGAAGAGGAATTGAGATCGGTAGAAGAAAGACAGAATACAAGCGTTTAAATGAGAGAGGCAGGAGGGTCGATGAAAACGCATGTCTTGATCAGCTCAAGTGTTCGGATCTTTCAGATAAAGTCCTGGACAGAGATAAGATGAGGTGAAAAAGAAATTACAGGGAGGGTGGCGGTGTAGGAAATATTCTCGACTTCAAAATATAAAAGGACATCTGATGTGAAGTATGCATGGTTTAGAGACAGCAGCTCTGAGAGCTAGAAGATGCTAAGGTTTTCATTGGGGGTGACCAGAAAAGACTAGATTGTTTGGACATCGCCGGAATAGAAAATAAGATGAATTAACTGATGTATGTTTCAATAGGATTATTCAGTGTTGCTAAATAGAGCATTAACGAGTAAATGCATGGATATTTGCACAACTAAATATATAAGCAGAAGATATGGTCACGTTAACACAAAAGGTTAATTGACTTTGGAAATCCCTGGATGGAATAATAGCTTTGATTATAGAACGAGGTGGAAGCCTGAGAGAATGAATGTATGCTTGGATCAAGTATTACAAAACTAATAAATGGACAAATGAAAGAAAGGATAACTCCAACAGCCGAGAATCTAGAAAATGAAACCCTGTCATGACTTTGTCTTTAAATAGGAAGTAGCATGTCGTGGTCAGTACCCGTCACAGCCATGGGTGTCGATAGAGACCGGGACTTCCTGTACTTTGGAGAGGACAGGTCGCCAGAACTGTGTTTCTCTGTCAGGAAGAAAGACATGAAATGTTGATGTTTTTACACAAGTAAACAATGTGAGAAGAGTTCATACCCATATAAGCTTTTTCAGTGTTCTGCTCATCACTGGTTGACGGCTGTCTACGGAGGCCTCGGTTGGGATGTGTCTCCCCCAGAACATGAGCCACTGACACCAGAGAGATGGCTTGACTTTCCTGAGGGAGAGTTTGTTATTCATATGCCTTCTTACCTTAATTTGTTTGTAGAAACGGTATATACATTTACAAATGTGTTGACACTCAAAGTATATAAAAGTGCACATCCAGGCCTCCTTTTACCGTATTGAAGAGCTCTGTGGTCAGTCCCAGGTAGTTGTGCAGGGCCAGAAAAGTCACTCTCTGGAGACGCACCATGATAATCTGCAGAAGTCAAGCCAGAAAATGATAAGTCATGGTTGAAATAACAAAACATTCATGTAAGAATAACTCTCACCTGTATGACCCGGACTAGAGTCTCTGGATATTTTTCAAACACTGAGTTAAAGGCAGAAGCTGGGAGTCTTAGGACGGTAGATGGAAGAGCAGCCCAGGCTGAGACTGTCTTATAGGGAGCTGGATAACCCTAAGAAACACATTTTAATTAAAATATGCCAGTAAACAAAAAAATAACCACACCTCACACCAGGACTGAAGGGAAGAGACATTGTGATCTTGCCATGGAGGCCTTCGACAGTCAAAATATACCTGAAGTAATTGACTGAGATTGATAACTGGATGACAAATCTATATTGTAGCCTTTTAGACATTAGTATTTCAATATAAAGAAGTCTTTATTATGCTCTATCTTGTATGCCAATACTCATACATGAAACTTTTTTAAAAAAAATACATTTTATTAAACAATAAAGGACTTTTTATTTCTAAATGTATTATGGAGGTGTGTCTTTGCTATTTCACACTTAAATTCTTCTGACGTCAATAGAATAGTTGTATTGTGACAAAAAACTTAATCCGGTAAATAAAAGTTGAGCACAGCTCCTCCTGGACTACTGACTTACTGTGATGATATCCAGGATACTGAGTAAACTGTGAACACTGTCGCCAGGGAGAACGTCCTTGACCGCTGCATCGGTGCCATCCTGCGTCCAGGCACAGTGACATGAAAACACTAGTAAAGTTCTGTAAATGTGACTATACTTACATTCTCGTGAATACAAAGCTCCAGGCGTCCGTCCTGCACCACATAAATACTGTCATCCGTGTCGCCTGGACGAAACAGCGCCTCCCCCTGGTGCAGCTGGACCACTACCATGTGACGACACAGCTCCAGGAAAAGAGGCTTTTCAAAGTGACCGAGGACCCTGAAACAGAATCAGTAAGCACTCGTGTCCAGGAAGTGAACCAACATAAACTCTTAATAAATGTGTTGGAATAATCAATTTGACTAAATAAGAGATTTCACTAGCTGACTTTAAAAAAGGCTTATTACACTTTAGACAGAAGAAATGTAAAATGCATTCTGCATTGATACGAACAATTAAAAATGATACGAGACAGTATCAAAGAGCAGTTGAATTACCTTTAATTTCAGTCATATTATTCAAAACCCTTTAATAAATTAAAAAATATGAGCAGCTTCAGATATAAACTCGTTTTTTCACCTTTAACTGGTGTTGCAAGCTTTGTTTTTTTAGGAAGGGGTGGACAATGATGCTTTGGCCAGTTTTGCCATGTTATAAATAACATTTGTGTAAATATATCGACAATCCTTTGGCATTGGATAGTTATTTAACATAGGAACTAACATTTGGCGACCTCTTAATGTTGACTATCATCTGGCATCAAAATGAAAAACTTTGAGCTTCTTTTGATCATAAAAGGTGTTTAAAATTGGTGAAAGGACTTGTAAGAGAGCAGACAATAGCTACGGTCCACGCAGGTATGACAGCAGTGGATTGATTTAAACCTGAATGAAGTTTAATTTTAATGTTGAGTTCCCAGTGTCTTCTGCAAGACAGTGGAAGTAGATCATTGTCTTGTCATAAGTAAACCTACCTGACATTTTTCAGCATGTACAGAACCTCGGAGGGAAGATGAGAGTTCTGAACATCAAACTCCGTCAGATCAGCTTCCAGCAGACTTGGAGGAGGCTCCTTGGGCTGCAGTGAAGGGGGCTCCCTCCTGATACGCAGGATCCTGATACAAACACAAATAAATATGATTATTTCCAATTAAAAATAGTTATAATAGCATGATATACGATGACGCATTTATGAAACAACTATTTTTGGGGGAACATAAAAATATATTTATTATCAGGCTATGATTATATTGCTACATTGTAAACTTAAATTAATGCAAACACAAATGAAGTTGACTCACTTTCTAGCGATTGACATTACTTTGGTCCTCTTCCTGACTCTCTGCCTTGATGCTGAGTTAGAGCTACTGGCAGTGGCGGAAGACAATGTTGTAACCTGCAGAAAGGGAGTGGAAATATGAGGAAATAATAGAGATTTTCAGGCCAAAACACTCACATTGCTAGGGTGAAATCCCAGACAAAGAACACATTCAATGACAGTCTATGCAGTCTGGACAGGAATGAAGTGAAGTATGCAGATGACACTTTGCTATCCCCCAGCAGGTTCGGCAGCATTTTTCTTTTTTTTAAATTATTTTCTGCTCATCAATTCTGACCTTCAATACATTAGATTCTATTATTTTCTAAATGACCTTGTGTGGAATGTTACTTGTATATGTTTGGTATGCTCAACAGTAATGAATATCACTATACATGTAAGTAGAAATAATTGCATGGTGATCTGAGATCAGCACAGTCACCTTTCTCATGATTTTCCGGCCATAGAACATGACCTTGTCCCTCTTTCTGAAGCGATAGTGAGGACCGCTGTCCTCCTCTTCTGAAATAGATACAATTTTTCTGTGAATGCAACATGAAGTCAAACCTAAGACAAAATAACTAATTTGAGTAGTTCTTCCTGAAGTCTACATTACAATATCTGTGACTGATAACTGAAATAAATGGAAGGAGAGTGAAAACAAAATCTGTTACATCAACACCATCTATGACATTCACACTTCATTTTTGTGTAACAATTAATACACTGTTATGTATTAGATCTGTAATCTTTCTTTCTTAGAAAACGGTTATTCTTTCCGTATTCAGACATATGAATGAAGGTTTATTTTGACACTTCTGTTTGAAATTTGAATTTGAAAGTATTAAGAAGGACACTGACTTGTCCACTTGAGTTTTCTGTAGAGGAGCAACACAACAACACCGACCATGGAAACAACTCCAGCAGCTCCGATTAAAACTGCAGCCCACTGAAAGACATATGCATTCAAAGCAGTTTAGAGTACACAAGATTTAATTTCCAACAGTTATCATTAAAGCAACACCATTTGTTTACCAGGTTGACTTCCGTCCTCTCATCTAGAAACTGCTCCATCTTGGCCTTAATCTCACTACCCAGTGATGGAAGAATCTGTTTGGTAAATGAGAACAAACAACACAAAGTAGATTACATCGACCAATTCTCGTCAGCCTAACCTCCTACACACTAAATGTATAAATATATTACAGAGAATAGTGCCTAGATTAATTAATGTTTTAAGTGACATACCGGGTAGATATTGCAGCTCACCTCTGCTTCGGCCATACCTGATGATCAAAGGTGGATTCATAGAGTGCCACCTGTGGGATGTACAACTGTAAGAAGCACAATATTATGCAAGCGTAATGTTTTTAAAAAGACAAAAATAACGGTAGAGTTAATTCTGCAATGTGTTTTTTAATGTTGTCTGTTGATGTTTCAGATTCAAACTTGAGGTTACAACATATTTTTGGTCAGGGTCACGTTAGGTGACTTTGCTTACAAACGCATGGTCACACAGCAAAGGTCAGTGGGTCAAAGATCACTTCTCTCAGGAGAAAATAGGTCATAAGCTGACCGTTTGTAACCAGACACTGCTGCAGTCTCCTGCATGCAGTTCTCCGAACATTGACGCTTATCATAAAATAAGATGATCATACAAAGCTTAAGTGTCAGAGACACCGTCCTTTGTCTAGAGATGTGTTAGTGAATGTTTTGACGGTGCAAGCATGTCTGCATTCACATGTAAACTATTTGTATATCGATAAATTAAACACTTAAAATGCAACACAACTATTATTAAACACTCTTAGCCCGCAGACTATACAACAAAAGCACTTCAGCATGGAATAAATGTATACCTAGATGACTAAAATGAAACTTTAATAAACATAACTTCGCACAAACACGTCTCAGATTCAAAACTATACTTCGTTTTTGTCTCTACCACGCTGGACATTCAGAACTAAATTATTTTTTCAAGTATGGAGGGAAAATGCCAAATATGAAGTAAACAAACAAGTTCAAAAGAACATCTTTATTTATCCCATTCTAAACTCAAACTAACGTTACGTACCGTCATTGAGACGAAGTTCTGGTGTATTTGTGTCCCGTACGCTGCTAGGGTAAACACGCTCGATGTTTCAGAATAAAATAAACCCTACCATGTTGAGGAAATGTTTCGTTATGAGACATTGGTTATAGAAAAAAAACATATATGTTGTTAAAATGATATTAATGGGGATTTAACGCGCGCTGTACTGTGGTCATTGGTAAATTGGTTAGTTTTTTATCAAAGTCCGTTCAAGCTCTTATTTTGAAATACACATTTCAAGTCACCCAGGGGAAGGTCCTCCACTCAACCAATCATTGGCGCGTATAATGTGAGTGAAGTTGATGGTTATTGGTGGATAATGTAGTAATTCAGCCAATAACAGGCTGTTTTACAAACAAGTCAAGAGAACATTTTCTTGGCGTGTGGATTCAAGGTTAGTAAAGTGGAATATTGTATATTTTTGGCCCCAAATTCAAAATATAATATCTCACAACAAAACGATAGATGTATCTCTCGTTGCCAGCCATCTGCTAGCACGCTGTTTAAAATGGATGACTAGTATGCTGTTAAATAGTGTGCGAGTACAGTGTATTACATATATATACATATCCAGAGACATAATCATGCCAACGGTTGTCAACACCGTACAGATATTTAGTACCAGTGACGTGTTACTGAGTATATAAACCCAAAAGGGTAACTTATTAAATTGGCTACTCGTTATTTCATATCTCATCAGCATTGTTCACACACACACACACACACACACACATTCTAATAAAATTACTTAAATCGTCCTTTATATTTTATTTACCCAAGACCATGTGTGTGTGTGTGTGTGTGTGAATAAAATATAAAGGACGATTTAAGTAATTGTATTAGACTGATATCCTCACCTCCATGCCAGTTATAGCATAGATCTATCATCTTTGACAATATGATATGACTAAGATGGTTTAAAAAAAAACGTCATTAGAATTCTTTAACCTTCCTTATTTATTTATCTGAGACCTTTTAATTATCAGAAAATCTAAATTAGTTTAAACAATCATTAGATTAAAAAAATAATTAATTAACTTATTTTGAAATAATTTTAAAAAAGGATTATCAAATGTGGGTTTAAACAAACAGTATAGAGTATGATCGTGATAACAAAGGATTACAAGGAAGACGCAGCTGATTAAATGCTCTTAATTTGAAAGCCGAAAAAGTCTATTGTCATGAAAATATAAATATTGAATTTTAAATGGGTCAATATAAGCGTGAGAAAACGAATGATTTTTTTTATTCGAGGCCAAAATGTAGTTTTTAAATATTCTATTGTTATCTCTCTTTTATGCAATTGAAATTAAGACAGTTTCTGGTCTTAATTTTATCTCTAGATAAAGTCCATGCGCCTGCTCTTTGCCAAACAAACCCCTGTTACTTGGTTGTAAAAGTCCACCTTTTTTCCTTTAGTTTTAAGTCGCTCCACCTCTATAGAGATGTGACGTAGTTCGTTGAGGCTCATTTGCGTGTGCCTCAAGTTTTGCCTTTTCACTGCGGTTGTATTTCCGATCAGCGAAACTAAATAAGACCCTTACAAACATTAAACTTTAATAGTTAAAGACATTAGCCAGACTGTGTAAAACCAAGGAAAATAAACGTATCTATGAGCATTATATTGGTAACATTCACAGATGCGGCAACCAGCGCGCATCAAATGCATGTATCAATGCAGTTTGTGATGGATTGCGCATTGAGAGGTGAGGCACTGCCTCACCTGCAGACCCTGACTGCACATCCCTGTTTTGTACATACAAAACAATTATATTCCCCATTAGAGTAGTTTTCTACTGTGACATTTTGTCCCACAGCTATTGCCTTCAATTAACTAAACAATATTTTTCTGCAGGGTTTCCATTTTATCCCAGAACATTATGGGGGTGCTGTCCAGACTGGTCCGGGGGCTGGTCAGAGGAGCAGACAGGATGTCAGAGTTCACCAGCAAGCGCGGTTCGAGGACCCACTATAAAGGCCGTGGTGCAAGACCCTCTGGAATGAAACTGTCAAGCAATAAGTTTGTCTCTATTCAAGCCATGATTCCAGAGTTTGTAGTGCCAGACCTGCATGGATTTAAACTTAAGCCCTACGTGTCCTACCGTGCCAAAGAAGGAACTGAGCCACCAGTTACCGCAGAAAGTTTGTTTGAAGAGGTGGTGGCACCACAGATCGAAAAGGACTTTCAAGAGGGAACCTTCGATAAAAATCAACTGGAGAAATATGGATTTGAACCAACACAAGAGGGAAAGTTGTTTAAACTTTATCCCAAAAACTATGTCCGTTAATCGGTGTATAAACTGTGTTTTTGAGGTTCACATGTGAGCAAAAAAATAAAAAATTCAATTCAACTGACTAAACATTTATTTTTGTAAGAGGTACCAGAATCTACATGTTAAAATTATCTAAGGGTTGTTACACCAATTGCTGGATGCCTTTCATGATATGGCATGATTGAACTAAATGCAGATTGTCGGTTTCTTTACTTTTAGAATTGATCCTTTCAACAGAGCAGAGTCCTTTCAAAATGAACTGAACTGGATAAGTTGGGAGCCAGTACAAAGTTCATGGGATATTGATGTTAATATTTTGTAAGTTAACTGGTTATGTTACAGCAATATTTCTGTTATTCAAGATCAACAAATATGTATATTATGTCCATTTATTTTAAGAACATTGGCAAGCCTGCAAGAAACAGACATCAAAACAAAAATACTTAACATTAATTCATTAGTTAATTAATTTGTACACAAGTTTGACTGGACTGGTGGTAATTTGGAATAGGTCATACCTTGCATATTGAGCATTAACAACAACCAGGGATGTAAAAAAAATAAAGTCATGTCATCCGTAAATTGTATGATTGCAAGTTTATTCAAAAAATATATTTTGTTTTACCTGCATTTACTGGCATGTATAAACGTTTATTCTATATTATCAGGGAATTACATTCTTCTGGGCATTTGTTTCTCGAGCAGATTCAGGTATAGGTGAAGACTTAAGCCCATCACCTACATCGTTGGCCTCCTCTGGAGTCCAGTCCCAGCGCCACACATGGAGCATGTGGTCATAAAATGAGCAGCTGGCCAGCAAACATGACATAGCTGAAGCATCCTCAGGGTCAATAGCAAGATTAGCATTTGAGGAGGTGGGAGCGGCTTCATAGTCCTCAGGGATGTAACAACCAGCATCATCTTCCAGTGAGGTGTCAAAGCTTGCAGTTGGAGATTCATACTGGATCTTTAGGTGGCCTCTGCTTTTGGCTGGACTGGGCTTTGGTTCTGATGTTGGCGGCGAACTGGGGGCAGGTTCATCTAATGACAGCCGGGACCAGTCTGCCCCATATGCAAGAGAGTTGTGGAGGATGTAGGAGGCCAAAATAGGACATGCTCCTGTACTGCTCTCTGAAGAAAAAGGGAGAAAGAGGAATAACATTGAAATAAAAACCATGATAAAACATACACACTCCAGTATCAATGTTATTTTAGTTGCAGAAGGTTGAACAATGAACTAGTGTTGTAGAAATAGTGTGACAGTTACAGGGGCTGTTGTGTTCATTTCTGAGCATGTGTGTGGCTTCTGCTTAGCAGGAGGGACCGTGGGAGAGGTAAGATGGAGTTGAGGCAAGTCAATTTGTTTACTCTGCATTTACTTGTTATGTATGCTGTTGATGGAAACCAGACAAATTACAATTACAAATACACTTTTTTGATGAAAACAGGCTTAACAATGAGATGGACCGCACTTTGTACTTCTCTGTTGTTCAAGAATCAAATAGACCTAATATTTATGCAAGTTGAAGTAGATACGAATTTACATACAAAATCATTTTAAATTCTACCTGAGGCCTTCTGACAGTGAAGTATGTGAAAGTCGTTGTGCATGCATGCTGCCAACAGGAGATGCTGATGAGTCGGATGCCACTTCAGCCTCCACACGCCTCCACCCACAGGAGTTTCACAAAGAGGTTGCTTCATGTTCCGGCCGTCCCACAGCAAAACCTGTTCATCGTAGCTGTGAAGAAGGGGTGATGATCAGATGCAGTCATTGGTATTTACTCATTATTTTACACACAGTCTTACAAATTACCTTCCTGTTGCGAGCATGTGCTCTTGATGTGGGTTGCTGTGTATGCTGCACACTCCCATTGAGTGTCTTCAAGACAAAAATCGAAATTAAATGAAAAAGGCTTTTGCTTAATCATGGTACTATTTATGTGACAGAAACTGAGTCAGCTGGCTAGAATTGATTCATCTTGACTATCTTCTGTGTCTGGCAATAAGGAAAACACGGAATTACCGTTTGCTGACAAAAGTGGGGCTGGAAGGTCCAATCCTCAAATCCCAGCCTTTGAGTTTGCAGTCATCTCCACCTTAAAGACATCATATGAATACTAAAAGCTGGTGTTTGTACTTATATCTATATATAAACAGAGGTATATATAAAAACAGCTCTAACAATAGTATGTACAGCTTGTGAGTAAGAAGACCTCATATTTTAAGAAATCGATTAGGGAATTATTAGTAAGAGAGGACTATGAATAAACTGATTGTACCAGAGTAAACCAACTGAGTGTTCCAGTAAGAGAAGGCAGAGATCCAGGCCTCAAAGTCGTGGGCCTTCCATTGGGAGTGAGTGTTCAGACCACATTCAGCCAGGCTGAGGACGCTAATACAACCCGCAGAGTCACTGCACACCAATCTCAGGTCACTACTGTTGGGGATAACACAAGCACGCACACAGGATTAAAGCGACATTTGAAAAAGAGTTTTGTTCTGGCTCTCAATTCTCTTACCTGTCCAGTCTTCCTGAGGACCAGTCTAAAGACAGAGCGAGCCGCTCGGATCCTACCACTTGACTGCTGAGGTGTTGCAGATTTTGGCTCCCATCCTACTGAGCGTTCAAACACACAAGAAAGATACGTCAACCTGATTAGTACATACATATTCTGGCTTTATGGATGCAGCGGATATAAGTTCACTTTTTAAGCAACTCTTTATATTATACATATACATTCAACGAAATGCCCTCTCGAGATGCAAAAGCCCTGTATCAATAGTTAAAAACGAATACATTCATTAATTCACCTTATTTGGGTGGGTATATAAAATATATATATATACTGCATATATATATATCTTTTCTGTTTTATATTCAAACTAAAAATATATACGTTAGTAGCCATTAGGTCCTCCCCAGCTAAAGGGAAAAGAAAATCCTGTGATGGACTGGAAGTATACAGTTGACTGCAGAAGCCGATGTTCGAACATGTTTTGGTTTCAAAACAAATGAAAGCAGTTACAACTCTGTCAAGAGTCAAGCGGTTTGAAAATTCTGCGACACCATAGGCAAGTGCTTGGGCAATACTAACAATAGATAGTTGTACCTACTGTGTATATATACAATATATTGTATCTGTGCCCCTCTATTGTGATAGCATCTCATTGCCAGAGCCTTTCCAATGTCCTACTGATGGCAAAAGGAGTTCTCACCTGACTGTCTGACAGCACATGGAGCTGGACTTCCCCAGTAGCTGCAGCAAGACCCAGCACAGGTTTACCCATCACCGGTACGTGGCACCTAAGACCGTCACAGTCCAAACAAGCAATGTCAGAGATTTTAAAACTTTCATGAATCCACTAAGTTAACAATTGAGGTAAGTCCTACCATTTCATATCTAAAATAGCAGCAGTGTTGAATTGCTGTAGCTCAGTGAGAGGCGGACTCATCGATGCCTCACGGTGATATCTAAACAGATACAAGCGGCCAGTACGACTCTGGTTTCCACCATCATTTTCAGCCTATAAGATAAGCAAACAATTTAAGAAAAGAAACAGGTTTATAAGGTCAATATCGTACATGTGACAGGTTTCCAAAAAATTACATTGGCAAGTTACTACCGGTAAATTGTCATTTTCTCTATAGTCCCAGAATCCTGGAATGAAAACTGTAATTTTGATAAAGAATTCAGCAGAAACAGCCAACTACCATCTTGTTGAGTGGGTCAAAGGTCTGGTTAGTCAAGAGTCATGGAGACAGTGTTCTCAGATCTCAAAAGGTAAGTAACAGTTATTTGTAAGGGCTTTTGACACTGTTGACCATAGTGCACTCTGCACCAACTTAAAATGTTTTAAAATGTCTTCACGCCTCTGGGTCCCCGAGGAATAGATGAATGATAAATCTGGAAAGAGAAATGCATCCCTGTGAAACTACCACAGGTAAGTGGAAGACAATGTTTTTAAAAATGTTTTCATAACTTTATATCATGGCATTGGAAGCTTGAAAAACACATGTCCCTCCAACAACAACAACAATGGTAATTGCATTGTCCCCAAATGGGTTCGTCCACCTGAACAGTGTCAATGTATATGTGGACTTTAGTTTAGTCTCTAGCAAAAGAAAATGTGGGCAATTTAAAGCTATGGACCTATATTAGTAAAAAGGGCACAAATGACATTTCATTTTCATCTTCCTTTTGTATTAGAGTTTTAAGGAAATAATTATTCCATGTTAAGATGTAATAACATGTATTTTAACATTAGCTATATTAAGTTATATCACATCACTGTCCAAATTTAAAGTCGCTAATTGAGTTAGCAGTGGATTGACATGTTTTTTAAACTGCTATTGGAATCTAGAAAGTGCAAAAAACGAAAAGTAAATGATAAAGTTTTTCGGTTTTAAATCCGTTTAAACCAAAAAACAAAACATGTTTGGCGTTGTCCATTAAATGTATTCCGTTTAAAAGTACATCAAGTATGAAGAATGAATGTGCAGAACTTGTAGAAAAGGTTTCTTCGTAAAGGTGTGGAAGTACCTGCTTCTGCAGCTGGTATGTCCCGCAGGCCAGGATGTTGTGGCTCGGAGACACCGGACACCACTCCACTGTGTCGGCGCTCAGCTCGGTGTCCACCACTTGGAGATTGCGAGTTCTCGACTTCCACGCCATGACCAGCCTTTCAGCATAACGTGTCCACGTCAGCAGTGCAGCTAGAGACACGAAATACCAGCAGTTTTAATAGATTTCAGTAACAGCCAGTGGTTGTTCAAGTGCGCATCTCCAGTCAGCTAACTTAAGCTGCGCCTCAGCTAGCTAGCATGTTCAACCACAACACACCGCTGCCAAGCATGACACAATACAGCATTTTGTTACACACAGCACGAGGAAAAAAAAAACTTTTTTACCGTCACTTTAAAAGAACAGTCTCTTTTGTATTCGTTGACTACATTCACATGTGAAAGTTCCACGAGTCAACGTGAAGACCATCAGTTGAGAGTTACGTCATGGTGCGTTCAAGTGTCAGTAAAAGTTGCTTTCAGTCGTAGCTTTCCCATGTTTAAAGGCTTTTATGATATCTGCATTTCAGTGTTTGACAGGCTGCAAAAGTCTTATAAACCTTGATCAATTAAGGTGTAAAATAATATATAAATTAGTTTTGTTTTTGAAACATGCATAAAATAACCATATAGGTGGCAAAGCACTTGTTTCTATTTTTAATTTTTAATTTAGGTTAACTTTTTATTTGTTCTTTAGAGAAGATATGTTGGATACAAGTACCAGTTTGTATTGCAAACAGCTTGGAATAGATCGCCCCTTTCTATCCTTTTCAATATAAGATGTTTCCGTTATTAAAAGCCAATGATATGTTATGGTAATTTACAAATGTAATTTAATGGTAATTCGTTATTAAAATTTTTTTTTTAATAACGGAAACGTCTAGATAGAAAGGGGCGATCTATTCCTATAGATATAACTATAGCTATAATTACATAAATATATATATATATATATATATATATATATATATATATATATATTTATATATATATATATATATATATATATACAGTATATAACAAAAAAAATAAATTATCATTGTTAATATTTTCTTTATTTTGAAAGATTATTTGAACATAATAATCTCGGCGTTCCCAGGCCCCGCCCCCTACCCTCCTTGCGTAGAATGACGTAGCGCATCAGCTTCCTCACTAGTCACGTGACCAGTGGTGTGTCACGGCGTCGCGCCTCAGTTGCTGTCAGTGGACTCCTGACTGGAAAATAATTCTGGTGCCTTCAGACACGATGGACTTCAACGTGAAGAAGCTCGCCTTCGGTGCTGGGACGCTCTTCACCCGCGCCGTCCAGGTAACTAACCTCCCAGTATGGTGCGGCTCGGAGACGGTTCTGAGTGTGTATTAGTTGTGAAACCCAGATGTTTGGAGCCACAGTCTCTGGACAGTTGTTGAGCCACTGAAGTGATACAAGTTCGTATGTGTCCTTGTTTTTATTCACTTCAGTTGAGGCGCTTTTTGGGGTTTATTTGTGAACTATAATAACGAATAACACATAGTCTTCAATGAACAGGGACTGAGCTGAATACTGTGGCCTGAGGGGATTTTCCAGAACCATATAACAAGCAGGGTTATTGCAACCTAGATGATCAATGCCATCGATTGTTTGTAGGGCACAGTGTGCAGTTTGCAACTACACATCCAAAACACACAAAAAGTGTATCTGTTCTGGTGTCACACTGAAGGTCTGGACCTTCTATGTCCTGCTGCAAACTGCAGGACACTCGCACATGTTCCCCTGAGATGACTAAACGTCTTTTACTTTCCAAGTCAAACAGTCGACACAAAACTACAACACCGAGTAGTTAAACATATTTAATTAAATAAAAGTGTGATGACTTCTAGAAAGTGGTAGTACATGTGCTAGAATGACATCATCGCTGCGAGCTATGTTTTTTATTAAACCAAATGTAAACCTGAAATGTTATGAATGAAGCTAAAAGAGTTTCACAGTCAAACTTGCCAAATGGTTTCCTGTTTCATATTAAATGAAAAACAACCATACATGAATACTCGTGTTTAAGTTGATTTTGTTGCTTGGATAGATTCTTTGAACTGCCAGCCTTGGCAGATTGTAGAAGCCACACAAACCATTGACACTATTTGAGCGTTTTTTTCTTCAGTTCACAGAGGAAAAGCTGGGCCAGGCGGAGAAGACGGAGTTGGATGCCCACTACGAGAACTTGATGAGCCGAGCTGAATCCACCAAAAACTGGACGGACAAAATCTACAGACAAACTGAAGTTCTCCTGCAGCCAAACCCAAGTAGGATATGACAGCTCAGTAATTATGCATTTACATATTAAATATATTCTTACATCCTTGGAATATTTACCATATTTCTACAATCTTTTTTATCCGTAGATTTTGGAGGAAGTATTTCATGTATCTTGAGTAGCAAATGTTTATATTTAAAGTTAGCAACATCAAAGACTAATGCAACAACACATCATTACGCTGGATAATGGCGGTGACATGACGACCTATAATTGCACAATAGAGCCTATTATTTCACGTTATTTACTTCTCACTTAAGAAGCAGCCTTCTGTAGTCTCATGAGCAAATAGAAAAAAACAAGTGGAAAGCGGAATGCTTTTTATCATCATCTGCAACGATCAATTTTGTAGTTCTTAATAACTTCACTTAACAATACATGCAATATGAAAAACACGCATAAAGAAAAACACAAACATATAAAACCAGTTCTTCCGCTGAAGGTTCATTCTCAGCATGCCTGAAGGCTCACAATGACGCATTTTCTTGAATTTCTTTCTCGACAAATAGAGTTTGTGATCAGAGGGGTTTTATGTAAAATTTGAGTTGACACTGTCAACATTACTGCTATTGTCTTTTCTACACATACATTTGGTTTCATGGTGCTGGGACATGCTGGGTGAGGCTTCATTGTGCTCGGTACATAGGAGGTTATAGAGAGTCAAAGTGGGTGGACTTAGAATGATAGAAAACGTAAATAAAAATAATTGAATATAATATAACTTTATTTATGTACATTATTAATATTTGATGTTTGCGTTTCATCCCTTAATCTTTAATCTTAATCTGACATTCCAAACTATAGGGTATGTCAGATGTGCGCTCTCTAGGATTTCACTTAAATCCCATTTTCCTTTCCTATTCTGTACAATATTTCCATAGAAAAACTGTTAAGCAAACACTTTAACTGCAACTTTTTCCTTTGAACTAATATAACATTTTATTATGTCCAACACAAAACTCAATAATGTCTAAATTATGTTTTAAAACTCTGATTTAGTTTTCAATTTTATATTTTATACAGATTCAGGTCTCAAACCTGTTTAGATCCGCTTCAGTGAAGTTTGCGTGTTTGGCAGATACACATAAATAACTGCTATGAACAAACCCTCTACATACAAGTCACAGCCATGTTCACATTGATTGATCTCGATAAGAGGAAGTAGCACTGCAGAGCTTTAACAGCAGCGAGAATAGGAAGGTAGTTAATGATCTCTCATTTATAACACTAACGTACACACCGCTTTTCCTATTTTACTTACTAGTCGTAATGTGCTTCAGTTTTTTATACGGTTAAAAAGAGTTGATTCATATTGCCAGTGACTGTGGTGAGAGTGAGAAACGAATGAATCAGTAAAACGACCTGAGTGATCAATGTATTTTATACATGAAAGACTGAATTAACATAATCTAGCCAAAATTTGAGTATTGGTCGACATCATAGGTTGGAATGACTTTGTCTTAATCTTTTATTTAACAAGCTATTATTTAACATTGTGTGTATCTAACAAAAAAACACAGAAATGGTTTCTCAGTCACTGATATAAGAACTTTTTGTACTGACAATACATTCCATATGTACTTCTTATAAATGTCCTGTGAGGACCTCATACTCGGCTTTTACCAAAATTTCATTCACATGTGACCTAAAATAGTAATACCTTAATTTCAAAGTTTGAGATTACAAAGAAAACATTAAAATATGCCACTTTTTTAACATGATTTATGTATTAATAAATAAAAATGTGTAATGGTTTGCATATAATTATATACATTCTTTATCTGATCAAGGGGTCGTATTTGAGCCATTCAAAACATTTTTTATTGCATTTTTAGAATTAATGGCACTGTGACCTTTTTGAGTTTCAAATAACCATTTATATTTTGAGTTTCAAATAAATGTATGTAAAATCAAACAGGTAAAATCAAACAGGTAAAATCAAACAATCTGCACAATCTTTGTGGACCAAGTCAGTGTGGCCATACCAGAAGTGATGGACCATACAAAAACAGTATTTTACCCTCATTGACTCTCCCTTTTTACTTTCTTAATGTAACGCATTTAAGAATTACGTTTAATAAATCCATAGAGTAAACATCAGTGTTAAACAGGGATGTGTTAAATCCACTTAATTTTTAAAATAATTCAACTTACTTATGTATATTGGAGGATTGGAGTGATATAAATAGTAGGGACTCTAACATTTTACTTCTGGACTCTCCATGCTACAGTTGATCACACAGGTGAGTATTGTGCCTCTCTCCTCTGTGCTCTGCTGTGGATGTCTTTTGGTCATTTTTTGCCCATGATATTGAGTAAATTATTTCTTATGTTAGGAATAACTCTATATTCCAGAATGACTTTTCTTTTCACTGCTTAAAGCCTATAACGATGCCTAAATACTTAAGTAAACATAACTAATATACTTTATATTTCAGTACTACATGGATAACTACCATGTATTAAATCATGTTATACACCTCATCCAACATCATTTTAGGATGTGCTCACAGAAGATGTCTTGCATTAACTTATACACCCATATGTCCCAAAACACAAATTGATATTTCATCATTTATCTTTCCTGCGTCTTTAAAAAACTGATATTTGGTTTCCCCAAAATTCTCCCTGTCATAAGTGTTCACTGTTGCCACTCAACTAAACAGTGATTTAAATTGAACACTGTATCAGTTTGCCATTATGAAATTAATACGTTTCACATAATAAACACAATAGCAAAACCCATTAACCATGCTTTTTCTGAATAGGAGAAATTAGAATAAAGGAAAATGCCTTCTTTTTCTTCAGAAAAAAATACTGATTATTAATTAGCCTTTCTGCAGATGTCCTCTAGGGAAAAAAATCGGACGATTAGGAAAAATAGTTTGAAAATTTGTGTTTTTTTTAAATATAGGGCTAAAAATATATTTAAATTGAGAACTGTTCACCACCGCCAAAGAAAAAAGGAGAGAATATGAGTTAACATTTAAACAGCTAGATTATCCTATTCAAACATTTTAATGTTTTCTGGTGTATTCTGCTGTTCTAATATTGAATATTTACCTAAAGTAACAGACATGCTGGTTGAGTGAGAACAAAGCATCAAGTTAAACACCAAAGTCGAAGGTTGTTAATGCCTGGAAGGTTGTGAAAATAAATGTAAATTCGCTGACATCACAGTAGCATTTTGGCGATCAAATAATGCAGACATTTGAGGTACTTTGCTCAATGTGATGTTCATAGACTTTTGTAATCAACCATTGTTATTTTTAATGCGAAAACTCAACACACATTTAAATATTCCTTCATGCAGAAATATCTGACTGATCAGAAGACGTCTCTAGTCATGGTTGAACCAAATGTCCCAGAAAAAACACACCATGTATTAGTGAATGCAACAAGCCGTAACAATTGAGGGGGGGCCCACACTGACCCCCTGACTGACAAGTTCACCTCTGTAGCCCTTTAGAACGGCTAGTGTTTTCCCTATAGCGTGTCATGAGTGAGACAAAACTGAAGACCCAGGAGCATAACAGCCACACAGTCTTTAATCAAAATCTGTCAAATAAATCCAAATCATATCCAGTAAGTCAATCCAAACTGTATCTAGTATTAAATCCATAATGTTTCCATTCAATAAATCCAAAAAGCAATCAGAACAGGTAAGAATAGCAAGAACTTAGACATGAAACAATTTCCCAAATAAAGTTCTATCTATCTATGAAGCAGGGCCACGGAGGAAGATCTGGGTCTCACCGGCAACTAAAAGAAAGACAAAAAGGGACTCAGGTTAGTAACTAAAATCCTGACAGGAACTGTCCACCAGCAAACACAGAATGATCCAGGGGAAAACACACAGGAGAAAACGAGATGAAGCCAAACATTTAGTAGCGAGACGCAGCACTCTGTCTCAGCATTCATCCGGGGAGTGAAGCATCTCATCAGTTAGAAGAACACGCAACTCCAACATGCACACCTGCCTGCGTCTGATCAACACAACAGAAAACCGAAAAACAAAATAAAATAAACCATAACATGGAAAAAATGACATAGGGTCAGCGTAGAGAATTCTAATGAGTGCAGTTACACACCAACATTCAACAGATTGTTAACCTTACTATCGCAACTAGAATGAGTAAATCCAATAGGTGGGGATTTAGTAACCTCTCGGCTGGTTTGATCCAGTTGCATTAATAACCGACTGTTCAAATCTAGTTTTCTTTGAAAAGTCTATTTCCACCTGAAAAAGGCTGTGTAGTCGATCCTAAACAAGTTCCACCCTTCTTCTTAAATGTGAATGTGAATAAATGTGAACTTTTCTTACTCGAAGGCCAAACCGTTGTGGTTTGCCTCAACACATTTATTCCATAGAAACTGATGTTGATTGCTCTCCCCTGCTAATCCAACTCTACTTTCTCATCAGGTGCAAGGATTGAAGAGTTTCTCTATGAAAAGCTGGACTGGAAGGCACCGTCTAGAATTACAAATGGAGAATTGCTTGGTCAATACATGTCGGCTGCCTCCAAGGAATTTGGTGCTGAAACACCTTATGGTGGGTATCAGGACTTCATCATGATGATCACACCATACATTTAGTAAAATCTTACTTTGGTAGAAATCAAAGGTACAAGATCCAGTTTTAAGGAAAGAATTTGAGAAGACATTTATTATCAAAATAAAAGTGTACAACCTGAGAAGCAGAGTTTAATTAGCCATTTAAACTACCTTTCAATTAACCTGTTCATATGACCATTCACCTGTAGAATAAATCACATCTGTATATTTGTATATGAGAAATTAAGTGGAATAAAAGTTTAACTTGAAGTGCACATACTCCAAACATGTAGTTAAAGAGATACCATTTAACATTTCAACATTTTTTTTTTTTTTTATGTTCTCTGTAATTGTTTTTTTTTCTCCTTATCCTTCTCGATAAGTAAAGAAACAACAACTTCTAGCTCATAGGTGAGAATCTTTAGGTTTAGTCCTACATGCCCTCCTCTGATTCCTCAGGCTCATGCATCAACCATGTGTGTCTGTGAGGCTGCAGGCGAAGTTATCACCTTTAGCAAATGAAGAGCAAATGATTATCAGTCAACAGGAAGACAAGTACTTTTTCCGAAGGTGTTAACATGAACAGCAGATTGTAGAAGAATATAATTGTGGTTTATTTGTGTGTGCATATTTACAAAAGGTAATCTTCCCCAACAGCTTCAAGCTGGCAAAATGTTATTAGGTTTTTCTCCAGCTTTACATGAAAATTGAACTTAATAATGATCTCCTATTTTATGTCCACCTTTTAGACTTTGAACACCATCCTGTTCATGTCCTCTTTGAATTAAATGTGATTTATTTTTCAGTGACAGTAAGTAATTCATTTTGATTTGCTCAGACTTGGAGAAATATTTGTCTGTGCTGCATACAGAAGTTTAATATTTGAACCCCAGCTTAGGTTGGTCACGATTTAAAAAAAACTAAATCCATAAGCTGTTATTAGCGTTATAATTAAGCTTATAATTGATGTTTTACTTTAGAGGCTCTGTTGCTCTAAGACTGACAGCTGGTCCTTCAATTTTAAGTAGAAAAATAAATCAACCTGACAAATCCTTATTAATGGCACATGTATATTTAGATCATTCGTTTTCCCAATAATGCTTCATTTTAGCTTTACTGTTAGTTTTGATTGTAATACCAGCAATAGCCAACAGAGGGCAGGAGTAATTCTTAGTCCTGGGAAGTTCTGTATGTGAGTAGCTAGTCAATTTGTTGAACTGCAATATTCAGTTTTCTTTTGTACTCCTATTAAGACTTGTACAACATATACAAGAATCTACTGTCGACGCCTATTATTGAAGAGATATTTGTCTCTGAAAAGGGTGATTTTTGGAGTTTTGTGATTGTAGGTTTCCCAATATTTTGGAGGAAAATATTGAATTGCTCTCCTCTCTACATGGTGATGAGCTGTAGACAAAACAACTGACCCTTTGTGTGCTGCAGGGAGCACTCTGATGATGGTGGGGGACTGTGAAAGGAGGTTAGGAGCCGCTGAGAGAGAGTTCATCCAGACATCAGCCATCAGCTTCTTGACACCACTTAGGAACTTTCTGGATGGTGACTGGCGTTCAATCACAGTGAGTTTCAACCACACTACTTTTATTAATATTACAAATAAACCAAAAATTGGGTGAGGGGCGTAAAGTGGCTGAACTATGATTTTTGTTTAAATTGTTTAATTTTTATTTGAATACAGCATCACTTTTACAGTAAAAAAAATAATTTGCATAAACCACAACATTGTTTGTATTGTACTATTTTTGATACCTATAGATATTAAATGCACCAGTCTTGTGTTGCTTTTCATCTTGTTTTTCTCACAATAATGGATTTTAGAAAACATATTTGTTTGAAAACCGTGGTGGGGTAGGAAACATCCCTGGATAAATGTTCTTCTCGTATGGACACATTGGAACAACTTCCCTGTTGCATTATAGGATATTATCTGAGATGTTTATTTCCTCTGTTATATGCTGTATTGCTAATGACTCGACCGATGACAATTGTATGCTATATTAAGTTTAAATCACAACAGTTGATTATTATTTGAGGAGAACAGCTCTTTTTTCTTTCAATTAAATAAACATTTCTTTCATTGAGAATCTCATGCATATGTTTGATAGATTAGTATAATAGTCCTCCTCGTGTAAATCATAACGATGATTATAAAAATAGTCAGAAACGGACTAAATACAAATCTCTGTTCTAAAATACTAATACTGTTGCATTAAAATAGATGTATATGTTAAATTAAATTAAATTATATTTGTAGAGCTGTTTTCCAGACCAGGGTCACAAAGCGCTTTTTAAATTTAAACAAAACACAATAGAATATATACTTAAAAGGTCAAGATAACACAGAGAACACACCAGGAGTTCCAGAAAATAAAGGAAAAGCCTGCATGAATAAAAATGTCTTCAGATGTTTCTTGAAGAAGTCAGTAGACTCCATCAAACGCACTCCACCGTGTGTGAAGAACCATCAGTAGATTCTGATCCACAGACCTCAGAGCCCGAGCTGGGGTGTAAGGCTGGATCAGATCAGTGATGGAAGGAGGAGTCTGACCATGAATAGCTCTGGAAGTAAGAACCAGAATTTAAAAGTTGATCCTTAAAGAAACTGGCAGCCAGTGAAGAGATTTAAGGATCGGAGAAATGTGAGTTGGTCACTACTAGAGCTGGTCAGAATTCTCGCTGCAGAGTTTTGTATCAACTGCAGGCGAGATAGCTCCTTCTTGTTAAGACATGAAAACAAACTTACAATAGTCATCACCTCCTGAATGTGTCCTTAGTAAATAATCATTTATGGTGACTACAAGGCTAAACATTTAGTCGTAAATTTCTTCATCATAGTCAATCGGCTTTTCATCAAGATTATCATCTATATATAGTTCATAGAACTGATTAAAACCAAATTACCCAATGACCTGACAGGGAAGGAAAACATAATTTAGTGTTTATTTACTAGCCTGTTATTTTCCTTTACCAACAGTGTTCAGCCCCATAGAAGCTAGTAGATAAATGTGTTGGTCTATTTCAGAAAGAGAGGCGTTTATTAGAGAATCTTCGTCTGGACCTGGATGCTTGTAAGGCACGTCTAAAGAAGGCCAAGTCTGCAGAGGCCAAAGCTGCGGTGAGTGTTACTCTCCTCATTACAGCTATTGAACCTTAATTCAAGCTCATCTTTCTGCTATTAACAACATCCTGTCATGTGTATCTGCAATGTTCCCAGTGTGAGGGTGAAGTAAGTATTAAACCGTTCTAAAAATTGAGTGTTGATCACATCTGTGCGACATAGTTTTAGTGATGTAAAATATTTATTAATTGTGAAACACAAAAAAGGCTTGAAGCTTCATCTTTGCCCCAGCAATCCACTTCTGTGTAGATGTCATCATTTGTTCAGTAGTTTAAAAGTTCTGTCTATATGTGGGAAGAATATCTGTAGATTTCCTTCCAGCTGACAGTCAATTGATGTATTAAATTAACACCAAATACATTTCACAAAAGGGCGTCATGTTTACATTAAAGTACTGCTCTATGGTTGTGCGCTTGTCAACCCTATTAGCCCATTCTATCGACATTTATGTTACACTTCTGACACAAGCTGAATTTTTCTGTTTTGGATGTCTTTGATTAGCATATATTCATGTTACACTTTTTCATAATGAAGTGAAAACGGTCATTTATCACCAGTTTTTGACTCTAAATTCATCGCCACTATCATGCTGTGTTGCACAGAAATCCCCTTGCACTTCATTCGTAGTGACTTGAGCTTCTTTCTTTTCAACACTTCTAAAGACTCACTTCATAGTCATTATTAAGTTTATTTTATCATCAACATGATCTTTATTTTTAGCTACTCTAATTGCACGTGAGCATGGAGATAGGTAATGGTTTCTGTTTCACATGTAAAACCTCTATTTCATTGTCTTCCTCCCACACTTATCGAGACTCACTTACAATGACCTGCAAACTGACTTTTATAAATCCTTGACTCTTCAGGCAGTTCCGAATTTTAAAGAAACCAGACCACGCAACTATGTTCTATCTGCGAGTGCGTCAGCGGTAAACAAGTCTTTCACTAGATCATATTTGGGTGTGTCTTTTCCTAAAGATGACTTACTATTTTCCCTCTTTCCCTCTTTATGACTCAATTGGTGGCTCAGCTCTGGAGTGAGGAGGTTGAGAAGGTAACTAAACAGTGTGCCACACCATCACAAAAAATGTGTACTGCTTAAATTATTTACATATGTTTTTTTGGAACGTTTCCTTCTATACACGTCATACATTTTAGTGGACATCTATTCTTAGCACCTTTCAACACTTACATTGCCTTAGAATCCACAAAGGATACCTCACTATACATATCTATATAGATATAGATTTATATATATTTTAGGATACTGCATTGTGTTTGCCATTCCATTTCCCAACTCCCTACTTCCTTAGAGAATAAAAACATTGTCATCTTAACTACAAAATCTTCAATAAGTTGTCATGAAAATGGAAACCCATCACATATTTTATTTTTATTTCATGCCCCCCCCCATTAGTGATACTTGTGTGACATTACATTCTTGAAATTGTCAGATAATATCTAGTTAAATGAAGTGGAGGAAACAAGTATTTGATCGCCCACTGATTTTGTCAGTGTGTCAGGTGTTGAAACACAGTCCTTCTTGAGCAGGGGGACCTTGCGGGCGCTGCTGGATTTGAATCCATCACGGTGTAGTGTAATGCCAATGGTATTCTCGGTGACTCGATAGCCCGAGCTATCTTGAGATCATTAACAAGCTGCTCCTGTGTGGCTCTAGGCTGATTCCTCGCCTTTCTCATGATCATTGATAGCTCATGAGATGAGATCTTGCATGGAGCCCCAGACCGAGGGAGATTGACGATTCTTCCGTTTTGGAATAATTGCCACAGTTATCTCCTTCTTACCCAGCTTCTTTGGTCTTGCCCATGATGGAGAGGTTGGTGTCTGATCGATTGATTCTGTGGACAGATGTCTTTTATACAGGTAACAAGTTGAGATTAGAAATACTTTCTTAAGTGAATGGACAAAATTGTAGTTATTTTTAATGTGACTTTCTGGATTTTATTTTTGATATACTGTCTCTCACTGTTAAAATGAACCTGCCGTTAAACATTAGACCTTTCATTTTTTGTCAGAGGGCAAACTCACCAAATCAGTGAGGGATCCAATATTTATTTCCTCAACCATCACCTCTACGCAAGCCGCACCAGTTCTAAATTAAATTGTTCAATTAGATCTAGCAATAAACAAGAGAATAATGGGTAAATTAAAACTGAATGAACTTGAGAAAAAACTAAAGTTTTTGTTTTTTCACCAGGCGGAACAGGAGCTGCGACTGGCCCAGACAGAGTTTGACAGACAGGCAGAGGTCACACGGCTCATTTTGGAAGGCATCAGTAGTACACATGTATGTAAAAGTACTGAATCAAGAACAGATAACAAAGTCATTTCTTTCAATATAGGATGGTGATTCCTCCAAAAATACACTACTCTGAATCTAGGAATCTTATATTAATACCAATTAACTCTTTAAGCCAGAAAAGTTCTACATCTAGGAAAGTAAAAAAAATATTGTATAAACAAAGCTGGCTGTAATTGCAGCTGGCTGACAGACTTTATTAATGGGGGCGATTATAAATTAATAACTTCGTCATGAGGGACTTACTCATGGAGTGAAAGACTTTATAGGAAATGGAATGACTAACATGTTTCTTTTGGCCTGCAGGTGAATCACCTGCGTTGCCTGCATGAGTTTGTGGAGGCTCAAGCTGTTTACTATCACCATTGTCATTTCCACATGCAAGAGCTTCAGAAAGAGCTGGCAAGGTGAGAATGGAATCAGTTGTTTGATCATGATTGACCCGAGACTACTGTGTTGCTGGACTGTGCAGTCGTGACTGTGACAATGCTGACAGCTTCTCACAGATCACCCCATTAGTTCTGGTACCCATTATACAGAGAGCTACTCGTTTTTTCCCTGTATCACCAAATTTAACTTTCCCTGTGAATCATAACAAAGACTGTTCATTGTCACATGCCCTCAGTTCCAATGAAGATGTGTAAGTATAACCCGAAGTGTGTGCTGCCCCTGCTGGCCGAGTTGTTTCTTGAGCAATTATTCTCTACATGAGTTTTCAACCTTTTGATACTCTCGACTAACCCCAATTACTTTCTACTTATTGAGACTAGTAATACAATTGTTTAAATTGTTTTTTTCCTTTCTATGTTTTTAAATTTACCGTTTAAAAAACAAACTTTAACTGAGAACGTAAATGTGTGCCTCTTTGTACCCGCTACTCCCTCAGCCTCCCAAATGCTTTTGCGCTGAACTCAATCTTCTCTGCGGGGTCGGCTTCAGAAGGCCTCCTGAGCGGCTCGACTGAGTTGGATACACTGATGATTGAAGAAGTACAGGCTCCAGCTTCAGGCACCCGCAAAGCCAAAGTCCTCTATGATTATGATGCGGCGGACTCAAGTGAACTTTCCCTTCTGGCTGACGAAGTAAGCTTTCACTTTAACCAGGAGAAAACAATTGTAGAAACACGTTCTGAGTGCAAATGTACAGCTTGGACAAGTGGCTGCTGTGTCAAATATAACCGTGTGAGTGAGCAGTGGATTTCACTCTGATGTGACTGTATGTCAATGAAATGGATTACTTGTTATAATGCGTTTTTGAATTACCAGAGCCATCTATGAATGAGAAGGTAACTACACGATAAATGTTTATTGTTTCAAACATTTCGAAAACAATTGGCCTTTTTTGCTAGTTTTTCTGTGAGTATTAGAAAGTACAACAAAAGGGTATTCTTAAAAAATAAATGTGTATAAATTTATAAATTCCTTTTATTAGTCAATATTATGGTTTTAATCAGTCCTGTTAGCATAAATGTGTTGGCTTATGTAATTAGGCAAAAAACTTTATTACTTTTACTAATAATTTCTTTAAACATGTTCATTGCTTGTTGAAACACTAAAGGCATCCATCTATAAACATCATAGCACACCAAATCAAAGATGACTCTTTGTGCCAAGCTCAGAAAGTTAAGAATTTCTACACAACAGTCGTTATCTTGTTTTATAAACAACTGTTCATGCCAAGAAAAATGACAATGCGAAACTGAGAATTTATGACATTGCTGTTACACTATTCTAACAAGGAGGGCCACAACCAACCCTTTTTTCGATATACTACTTTAACACTGTTTAAATGTAATTGACTTGCCAAATAATGCCAAAAATATATATTTTTAAATGACACAATTATACAAGTTAATTGATAATCTGCTCTGAACATGATATTTTTCTACTAAACAGAAATGGATCTCTTGGATAAAGGCAACCTTGACTTCTGTCTTCATAAGTTGCCAAAGTAGTTATTGTCATGAAGGCTGAGAAACTATTTCATAGTGAATGAGTAATTTTTTCTTCGTTTCCAGAAACCTGAAACGTATGCATCTAGTTGTGACATGTTGGGTTATCAAATTGGACTTAATTTTAATGATTATAAAATAACATTGAGGTGCTCTCTGCATAAAAGTTGTTTTTATAGATTGATAGTCACATTAATATATTTTTTTGCTAATGAGTAAAGGGTAAGGTTGATTAAGTTAACTGCAACATTTCAAAGGAAACCACAGGCCTGAATTTGCTGTTGATAAACTAAATTTTCTTGTTTTATTCTATTGTTGGAGAAGATTTTTAAAAAGCCATGTAGAATATTCAATGACCAGCAAGAAAAAAACGGTGTGTCCGTAGTTAAAACTGATCAAGATTGAAAGTGTGGCATATTAAAGGACAGGCCACTGGTTCCAAGCTTGTTATGGACAGACGGCAGGTGTCAGGTTTTGTTGACAATAAAACAATTATTGATCGACCACTGGCCTCTTGCAGTCAACTTGGTTGGATGAACAATAATTTCTGTTGCTGCCAACAGCTGAACAGAGCAACCAGAACACTGATTGGATTTGAATGTTATCAGGCACAATCGACTGCTTAAACAATACTCAACTTCAGAACCCAAATCCAGTTCAATTCATCCTGGCAACAGGTTATCCACAGCCCTTTTATCAACATCCTAATCATTCACATTGTCATTTAATTTTAAATCTTACGTCCCTGGACCTTTTCCCACCCTAGTGCCTTTAATGGAGAGATTCTCAATGGTCCTGAACCTCCTGATCTAATGGTAAATGTCATGTCAGAACCTATGTTTATTGTCAATGTGAATACATATTTGGGAATGTCGAGATTGATGGACTGCTACTGAACCTCAGAGCAACAGACTCTCCTTAACATAAGCCTTACACTTGATCGCAGCCAAGACGTCTGGCTTTTCCTACCCAGTCCTTTTAAACTCATTTACAAAACCTTTTCAAAGCAAATCTCTCTAAAAGACATCTTTTGTTGCAGATGACATCATTTTAGGTGACAATATTGACAGAGTTAGACTTTTAGAACCATTAAAAAAAAGGCTTTTAGAGTACCGTATTTTCCGCACTATAAGCCAATTAAAAGCCTTTAAATTTCTCAAAAAACAACAGTGCCCCTTATAATCCGGGGCATTATATATGTTATATAAGAACATTACCTGGTGGGTGACTTGTTTGCAAACGCTTTCATGACTCTGCGTCGACTGAGCCGACACGCCTTGGGCGGAATAACGTCATCACGGGGTGGGATTAACGACGCACGTCACATCAAGGCAGATTTCTATGGAGTAAAACTCCCACCGTTTTGAGAGAGTGTGCCTTGGTTGTTGTACACTCAAAATCACTGCGCACTGAAACAAATTTGAAACATTGTCAGGAAAATACCTAAGTTATAGCACCAGTGCTTCTATGTTGTAATCTGATCATCCATTCGTTAGATGATTGGCTGAAAATTTGATCAAGTAGCTCGGAGCTCTTTTGGTATTGTCTGGTGGCACTGTTATACCAGCATTTATATTCAATTTAAAAGGCTTCAAACGTTTTTTATTAAATATAAAAGGCTATGAATTAAGTAATATTGTATTGTCATCTTTTTTATTATTATTGTAATTAGGAGATCAAACTCTATTTGTAAAAAAAAAAAGGAATGATTCAGAAACTATTACCAATTGTTAAATTCAATTATTCAATACAAATAAATGTAACCTTTCAAGATACAAATTATTGAATTCAATTATTCAATAAAAATAAATGTAACCTTTCAAGATACAAATTATTGAATTAAATTATTCAATAAAAATAAATGTAACCTTTCAAGATACAAATGATTGAATTCAATTATTCAATAAAAATAAATGTAACCTTTCAAGATACAAAGGATTGAATTCAATTATTCAATAAAAAAATAATATAAATATTATTCAATCAAACATTTTTAAAACATGGCTTTACCACGCGAGTAGGCGCGTGAATAACTTTCATAAATATATTTTTTAAATGTATTCCAAATGTTTGTATCTTAGACCAAACATGTTTTCAGGGAAAATGACATTGAAACAAAAAAGTTGTTCCTAAAATGATATTTAAATTCGCATTGCTTCTTGTTCTGGTGTTTATTGTTGTTGTTTAATCGTTTGTGTCATGTCTAAGTGCTTGTGATCCAGAGGTTGATTTTTTTTTTCTTTGTTTCTTCCAGATTATCACAGTGCACACCGTGCCGGGTATGGACTCTGATTGGCTGATTGGAGAACGAAGAAACCAGAGAGGAAAAGTGCCTGTTACATACCTGGAGCTCCTCAGCTAGAAGATGACACACTCCTGCAAGTGTGTCTTTACTAAAAGCCATCAGCTTGCTTTTTTTTTAATCAAATACTTTCACTGTTCCACTAACCCGCTTCACCAACTTGGTGATCAAAAAACATTACAGGAGATTTGATTTACACGTTACATTCCTCTTAATATTTTTGGCTGAGTTCTGATGGTGATGTATTTATTTCCTATTTATTGTCTTGATTAAGGATTAACTGTGTCATGTTTGTTTTGTAAAGTAAATATATTGTCTCTCTTGGCCTCAGGGACTGGTGACTAAGTTCAACAAGGCAGTGAAACCATTGAATGTTGACAATGTTTGCTGAAATGGAGCTGGCAGCTTGAGTTGAAATGACAACTGACTGTCTGCAACCCTTCTCTGGTCAGATAAGTCGGGATGATCTCAGCTCATATCTCCCAAATCACTGTGATGAGGATGCTTGTGCAGGGGCTTGTGCTCACAGGTTGAAAGAAGTCATAAGCCATCACAGTGATGCTGGATTACTCATCACCATAAGTGTGCGTCAGTAACCAATTCCCACAAATAAGGAAGGTTGAACTTTGCCCTCCTTGTAATTGGGGAACAGAATGAACAACCCAATTTGACACTTATTACCAACATGGTACAGCATTAAAAATATGTTGTGTATTCCTTTGATTCAGGCCTAAGATACATTCATGTCTTGTTTAAATTAAACAACTTGTCCTCCTTTTCTGTACAGCATGTAGGAACGTTGCTACATAGTTCGTCCGTATGGTGATGGGAAGAGTGGGAAGTGAGGTGAAAATAAGGTTGATTTTAAAAAGGCGTTTTCCCTGCATGCAACACTGACTGCCAAAAGTGCCCCCAGTGATGTTACAGAAGCTTTCTTGTATTCTGAAGTGAAATGTGCAGTAGCTGAGTTGTGTAATTACCCCAGAGTTACACCCTCAGATCTGTATCACTGCTCATAGTAACCTCGCCGGATTCACTAATGCGTACTAATACTCAGCAGATAAATCCTCATTCATGAGTACTGCCTTAAAGAAACACAACCACTAGCATTAGCTTCAGAACGTGTTTTCGCTGTAGAGTCCACTAACTTGATGTCGACACCACAAAGCATGCAATTTGTTTTTGATTTTCGTCTGTCACTCCTGGATGTGTGCATGCGCTCACCCTTCGCCGTGAGTGAATGTAGTAAACTTGCAAACATGTGCCCCGACATTACTGTGTCCATGGATGCACTTTCCTTTACTTTAGTGGAGATGTTTTTTGAGTTTGAATGTTGAAACAAGGTCAGATAAGATGAGTATGATGATACATTTCAACCCATTTAGAAGCATGTATTGGTGCAACTAAAAATTGCTGGCCTAATGCGGCACATTTAACTCGACATTTGTCTTCTCCTGCACCAGATCCTCGTCCCGATGTTTTTGTCCACAGAGAAAATTCAGATTACACCTATTCTTTTCATGCCCTTTTGCAGTATATAAAAGGGGTTTTCAAATGTCATATTGTTTAAAACTTTCCTCTTTTGTGCCTGAAATTATTGGGACTGTTGTGAATATCTGTCACTCTGTTGCCTGTTCTTTAACAAACTGATAAGACTAACTGTTTGGGGAATTAATAAAAGCTTTCTACAGTAACTTGGCTATCTTCGAGCTTTATTTGTCATTAAAAGTGAATATTTTTTAAATTCATTAATAAAATTAATGCATGTTTGCCTGGTTTAAATCCCTGGTTTAAACCAATTCATATTAAAATTTACATCAGATTTTAATCAAGTGAACATATTGTAGCGACTGAATCCCTTTTGTCACAGTCCTCTGACCCCAACCTTTATGTGCTGGGGTGTTTAGAGCGTGTCATGAATCCCACTGTCACAAATAAAACTATCATCATAGAAGGTTCCATAGCATTGTCACATCGCGGTTTCACTGTACTTACAACTGTACTTACAACTGTAGTACCAGTAACAGAAGTTCTCCCTTTTTGTGTTTTTTGAGTTTTATCCACTGGTTAAAGAGAAACTAATGTAAAAACCTGAACTCTCCTGACTTACTTACACGTTTCAAATAATGTAAGTCTTCCTCTCCAAGATGTAGTAAGTCCCTCATTATGATTATATTTTGAAGTTATTACTTTATAAAGTTCTCCCCCGCCTAAAATCTTGGTGAACGTGAGGTTACTTAGGCAAATAGAGCCCATTATGATGCAAGTAAGTAAGTAAGTAATTTTTATTTATATAGCGCTTTTCCAGACCAGGGTCACAAAGTGCTTAAACAATCAAAAAAATATTCAATAAAGTATATACTTTAAAGATAAATCTGACAAACAGATAATACAACAGGAGTTCCAGAAAATCAAGGAAAAGCCTGAACAAATAGAAACGTCTTAAGATGTTTCTTGAAGGAGTCAGTAGACTCCATCAAGCGCAAAGAGATAATAACAGACTTCACCCCTCCAGTCAGCTGTAATCCCGCCCGCTTTGATTATACAACAAGTCCATTGGAGGTGGAGATTTTTTGGGGGTTGAAGACACACGGAGACAAACCTTGATGTTTGACCAATCACAGCAGAGCGAGTTTGGTGTCGGTAAACGTAGGTAGAAGTCCAACGTCCATTTAAGAGAAGCTTCTAGTTCACTCCTTTTTGTCGAAGAGTTATGTGTTGAGGGACTGAATGGAGGAGTCAGGGGAAAGGTGGGTGATAGTGGAGTAGTGCAGTCAAATTAGGAAATCCAGAAGTTAATTGTCACAATTGTCATTTGTTTGAGTATTTTTTTTTTAGGTCTAAGGCATTAGGTTAACATGCCTTTGTTCTATTTAATATTTTTCGTCAACGAAGGTAAGATTTAGAAGATAACATTTTTTTGGCAGCGGCATATGGAAATCGAATTCCCTGAAGAAGATCTCCAGAGGTATTGATAAAATGAATCTAATCTAATTAATACGTTTTGGGTGTGGGATCCATTTTCATCTCGAGCCTTGGTCTGTCTGAGTATAAACTCCTCCTTTTATGTCCTGCACCGTTTGAGTCAGAGAATTGAAAAAAAATTAATAAGTAACTTCTTCATTTCTGGGCATTGGTTACATGACTCACTGAGTGACTCAAGGGTGCCTGAAAACAGTCTGTACATTTAGACTCATTCTTTTCATATACTTTACAATAATTTGTGTAATTTTTAACAGTCATGACGTAGAACTAAGATCCTCAAATATACCTTAAAATGCACAAACAATATTTTGTTGATAAGTTTTGTTGCTTAAGCAAAGATAACGTAAAGAAAAAGAAATCAACTATGAACGCTAAATGGAGGACGAGCTCTGAAAAACCATCCTAAAATAGATGACGTAAAAAGGATCTAATTTCAAAATGATCTCAGGTTTTATTAAACTATTGTTCCATGACAAAGTTCCATTTGTGTGCCCTGAAAGTGGCAGAGACGTATGACTTTATTTATGCTATAATAGCCACACCTGACGCTGATGACTGTTGTAGTGTTGACCGGGTAGTTTTAAACCTTCCAGTGCATTTGTCAGAGTTATTTTAAGAATCAATAAATGTGACTCTGTCAAGCCTTCAGAAGTCATACCTGCACCCAGAAGGCTGAAGGTTACTTTGAGGGTCAATGGCCAAAACATTTGACAGCATGAGTCATTGTGATTAACGGCGTCATTGCATTTCTGTTGCCAGGACAACAGTATTGTTGATATGCTGAGACTGATGTCCACAGGAAGTGTGTCAATTTACACTGAGGAGATAATGTGCAATAAAAAACTTTCCCACAATTTCAGCTGACTGGACTTTAAACACATGATGCTGCAGAGACAAAGATGAGGCAATCATTCATCAGCAATATTACTGTGTGTTAAATGAATGTAATGAGGACTTGATAAAATGGTGTTAGGGTGTTCCCACAAATCTTATTGTAACTCATAATAAAACTAGACATTTATAGTTACAACTGCACAATGTAACATCATGAAACCCTAAACATTTTTTTGCAAGATTGACAATATTTTCATGACATAAGAGATGATACGAACGACATCAAAGTTATGTGCACTTTGTTTGTGAAACCCAAGGAGCTCATATCTAGCACAGACCTGGCTCAATGCCACGCTAACATAAAGCCGGTGACCAAAAGGAAAAAATGAAGACGCGGGGAAAAAAAATCGAAGCAGCACTGATCTGCTATGCTGGTTGAAAAATATGGGCGAGGAGACTTGTGGCGGAACAAGACATTTGATTTCATGTGACACTTCCACCGACACCATAGGTTCTAATGGTCAAAACCTGAACAATGAAAACAGGATTGGTCAAATGATCACTGGGTTGCAAAACTCTTTTTTTTGCAGCCCTGATGCCTTATTTACTTAACTTTGCCCCTGTGATAAAAAGCCTTTACATATTGCCAATGAAATATTTAAAGATGCACTCTGGTATAACACAGATACACCATCAAGCACTTCACAATACTCAGTCTCGTACAAAACATGTCCCCACAGAAGCACCATCATAACTAAACATAACTTCTCATTCAAATGTGGCTTATATTCTTTGTCTGGTCTGTAGTTGGACTTTTCTCCTGAATTTGAGAACAAACCTTCGATATTTGATGAAGCACAGAATTCCATGTTGATTAGAACCATCTGTTAAACGAAAAAAGGAAATGTTTGTTTTAGCTTTGGTATCCTTTCACATTTAAACATCTTCTCTCATTCAGGTCAGAATTAAGGTAGAGATAAACAAGTGGTCTTCAAATGATTTGTCTTCTGAGAGTTTCTTTTACAAAATGAAAATGGTGAATGATTTTTGAAACCTTTATTTTCATAGCTTTTTTCACAAAAAACGACTAAATATTATTTGCCTGCATGAAGAACACAAGATTGGTGTGAATTTATTTTTTTAAAGGGAGAAACAAAATGTTCATTTAAATCTTACAGTATATTTCAGTAAGCATGTATTTTCCCAATAATAAATTAAAACAAGAAATCCGTCAGTACTAAACAAAACATTGCATTAACATAATAGTGTTAAAGGGCAACTAATGTTTTGATTTAAGTGTCTCTTAAATAGATCTTGGACCTCTATTGTATTCATCAGTATTTGTCTGTTTGTACAAAACTCTCTTTTAATATTACAAGAAAATGTGCTTAAGCCCCGCCCACTGAAACACTTCATTAAATCTTGCTCACCATTCACCCATTCTGCGGTGATTGGTCAAACATCAGGGTTTGTCACTATGTATCATCAATCCCGGAAGTCCCCACTCCAAGGGACATGTTGTATAAACATAGTAGTTGTGAAGACAACTGGCTGGAGGAGTGGAGACCATTATTATGTCATAATGGACTCTTCTTTCGTAACCTCTCGTTTGCCGAGATTTGAGATGGGGAGGAACTCTATAAAGTAAACTTTAAAACATCATCATGAGGGACTTCAACTTCAACATTTGAAACATGGTAGTGAGTCAAGTTAGTTTGCTTTTCACATTTAATTACCTGATATTTGGTCACTCATTGACATTTCCAGATGTATGTGTGACATGTCCTCCTTTATAAGATCAATACAGAAAAGTTAAGCCATCTTTCCAGAAATCCCAAATATCCACATTAAATCCACATTTATGACATGCTATTTAGGGCTGAAGTACCTTCTGTCTGTATTGCTTGTTATTCTGTAACATTCTGCTTCATCAGTGAGTCCCATTGTTCTTATGGACACACAGGAAAGATCCTCAGATCCTATTTCTGGCCAGGCACCCTCCAGTGGAGGTACAAAACCTGCTTTGGTCTACAACATTGTTTCCCAGAGCTACTTTGGTTTTTACTTTTGGCCGTCCCAGGTACATTTGGAGTGCCCCGGTACTTTAGTAACAACAATCGTAGTTTAAGTACTTCTGGCTGAGCTGCATTCTTTATTTGTACCAGTACAAGTTTTAAACGCAGTCATACGCCACCTGATAACATTCAGCATGCTCTCAACACATAAGCAGAGTCGGTAAAAATCTGCCAATTGTGGACTACCCTTAGTTAAACATTCAGCTAATTACTTATCTTAATTGTCCTTTGATATTACTCCTCAATATTCTGCCATAATTGTACCTCTCAGAAGGTCCGAGTGACTGTGAAAAAAATATTGACCATGTCTTCTGTCAGAGTTGTTTTAGTCCCTCTTCTTGGTTTAGTGTTCTCTTGGTGTGTCGTCACTTCATCAAACATGAGACGTCCCCAATCGTGTGTCCATTTTGTCAGCCATATTTTGCTATCATAAGAGCAGTAAATGATATCATTAAACAGTAAGTCAAGTCGTTTGCATTTTCAGTTGCTAAATAAAGCGATTTTTTTCCCTTGAGAAACTGCCTCATGAGATTTGTGTGTTCATTTCAACGTCACAGTAGGAGTACTATTCTGAGCCTAAGAAATAGAACAAATGGTTCTTCAACAGTGGTTTAGTCTACATTCTACTCCTTAAAGTCATCCTCTTTGGTAATGGAGCACTTCCTTCCCAAAAGGTGTTTCCTGACATAAAACTGAATTTGCAATGCCTTGTGGTAATGACACATCTCTGAAAAACACAGATGAGTAATCGGCTTTAGCCAACTTCTTTTTTAACAGCAATAAGTGCCTTTCCTTCTTCATGTCTGTACGCACTGAGGGTTACCTTATAGTTTTTGGATCCTACAACCTAAATCTTATCTCTGAGAGTAAGTGTTATCTCAACAAAATTAGCAACATAGTTTCTCCTGTATCTACCAAGTCAACTCATCATATCTCTTACTGTGCTAGGCTTTTGGGTGTGATTCAATTCCATTTTTAAATGTTTTATTTAGTGTATCATATCATAACAAAGTTATCTCAAGACTCTTTACAGTTTAAATCATACTCCACCAATCTCAACCTGAAGCAGCATAACTTAATGGTTCGGGCAGAGCTAGATTGCTATGCTAGAACAAGATCTAATGTGTGGTTGTAACAGTGAGTAGGTTCATATAGATACTGAGAGAAGCCAATTGATTCTAGAATGGAATGGAACATTTTAGCCAAGCTATCATGAACCATATCCACATAGATAGTAACGTCACCAACAACTATCACTTTATTGGATTTAAGCACCAGGCTGGTCAAAATTTCAACAAGAAGAAGAGACATTCTCCACTGTCTTCTGTGAAGCTGACAGCAATGTATTGTTGAGATTCCTCCCCTTCTGTGTGGAACCCCTGCTGTCTCTGAGCCTGTCTCCACGTTGTAGTCCTCCTTTAACTTTGTAACTCTGGGTGATATTTCAGCACTGGTGAGCAAGATGAAACCCTCCTCTTGCTCAGACGACGTCCTTCAATGTAGGCTCTTTATCAAGTGTTTAATGCAATTGGCCCCTGGGTTACCAATATGGTGAACCTTTCCTTTTCCACAGGGTTTTTCCCAATGCATTTAAACATGCGATTGTGGAGCCTTTGCTCAAAAAGCCAGGCTTAGACCCAAGTGACCTCAGTAATTTGAGGCCTATTTCTAAGCTCCCTTTCTTGTCCAAGATCTTAGAGAAGGTGGTCAAACTTATCACCGGTCTCAGGTATTACTTGAATACAGAAATAAGTTTAAGCGAGATCTAGAACAATAAACAATTTCAATCTGCTTTCAATGTTTGCATACCAAATAACTCCATACTGCTTGGCTGTCTTACATTAGAGATTTAGGCTGACGCTCTGGTATCACCCAATAACAACAAGCATAAAATATAGACTTGTTTAATTTTTTGGGGAACAATTCCTTATATTTGTATTTTTTTAAGTGCATTTTTAGGCGAAGATGGAGACGAAGACAACTGAGCTCCAGTCGCTACATTAAACTGAAAACATAAATTTCTGTCTATAACTCTTAGAAAGAACACATTACTCTGAAAATAATTCCAATCCTTAGGCGACATGTCGGTGAGTAGAAAATGAGATAAGTTTGAATTTTGGGTGAACGATCACTAACTAACGTTTTATTTATGGTTTGTATATATTTATATATACAGTATAGCTTAAATGAAAACAAAGAAAGTGCTAATAATATGGAATGATATTTAATTTTAAAAGTCAAATGGTTTTGCGGCTCCCAGGGTTTTCTTTCCTCTCATGACATACATCTTAACTGTTTTGCATATTGTCATTTTTTTGTCTCTTATATATATGTATATTCATGTTGCAGAGAGCTCTCCAGGGGGGACTGTAACCCCAGGACTGTGTCCAAATCAATCAAAGACCAAAAAAAGCTGGTAAATATTCTTCTTCACATTTTCAGTTTTCAAATGTCATTTTTCAGTTGTGTTCTCATTGTCATGAATATCTGACATGTATACATACTATATAGTTAGTTTTGTTGTTAATCTATTTCAAAATAACATCTTTATGGAAAGTGATTTTTGTTTTAATTAGGTTCCCTTCTAGTTTCCCAGCATATAGTTATTTTAGCTCTACCAGTCGGGCAAATTGGTGGGACAAATTGTTTTGTATCAGTGACCTGTTTAAAAACCTGCATTAAAATCATTACATGCTTTAAAATCACTGCTGTAATTATTTTACTGTAGGCTACTTAAGGCTTCGGGTAAATGTTTACCATATGATTATTGTACAGAACAATGTAAAAAGCTGTTTTTTCATCAAGGTACAGAAAACTTGTGTCACTGACTGGATAGCTTCCTGTACCACACATGAAGTGGGCTGGTCTGCTAGTGACTCCCAGGCCACTCCCCCCCATGTCTGCCCCTGAACATGAGGTAAAATGCCTTCAAAATCCCTCATTTTTTTAACATTTACATTTTATTGGCGTCTCAGGGAAAGAAGCCTCGGATCACTACACATTTCTTGAGGGGGTGTGGGGACTTACTGAAGCGTCGTTGTGGCATCTTCTGCCCCTTTCAGAGATGCCTGGCGGCTGCCAGTGTCAATGAGCTTGTTGTACTGTCTCTTGAAAAAATGCTTCAACAGAGGCGGAAGGATGAAGATATTATGTAGCCCACAAATTTAAGAGCATGAGTCACAGTGATTAACGCTGTCATTGTTTATCTGTTGCCAGGACAACCCTATTGTTGATGTGAGTAAACTGATGTCAACGTGTGTTTGTTGTTTTACAAGAGTCGGTAGATAAAAGTACAAAGGTCAGGATTGATTAAGAAACTTTCTTCCTTCCGCATTCCAGTGTATGACATCATTTTCATGATGTCGCAGAGATGAAGTGAGGTATGCAAACATCAGCACTAACATTGTGACCGCACTGTGTAATTAAAGAAATGTAATTGACTTTCCTTATCTACAGGAGAGAAAAATGTCACGTGTGGTAGAAAGTTGGTGAGGAAATGTGGCTTTTTGCATTTCTGCAGTAGGTTCACTTTCTCAAAAATCAGTGTTTTTGTCTTTTACAACCCAGCTGTGCACTTAACATGTCGCTGTTATTACTTGTATGGTTTCTAATTACAATGATTTACAACCTGATTTTTTCACCAATACTTCCTATCTTGTGCAGCAGCATTCCTGATTGTGGAATCTTGTTCAGGCATAAACTTTCTCATGCTCTGTTTACATTTGTAGAAAAGTTAACTATTAACGCACTGAGATAAGCACATCCCTCCGAGAAGGCTATTTCAAAAGTCGTTAACATAATAATAACAGAAATGACAATTAAATGAAACAAACTTCATTAGTCACAACCTCAACCACTACATATATATTTATGGAAGCCAGGGAGGTCGTTCACCTTGACCCAGACACTAGGGTTCAATTTTTTTTAACTCAAGAAAGTAGTTTCATTCAATTGATTTAATCATATTTTCTGTTTTATAAAACTTAGTTTTCCCATTTTTTCTATATCCTATCAAGCTTGGCATTTGAGAAGCTGTGGTAAGAAGCCATGCAAGCAATGTTAAGTAAGAAAGTAAAGTAAAGGTTATTTTTAGAGCGCCTTTCTAGAGTAGGGTCACAAAGCACTTTAACAAACAAAACTATATACAGCAAAAATACATGGTTGAAATGCCCAAAACAGAACCTTGAGGGACTCCACACAACAGATCTGCTGATTCAGACCTCATTTGATTGGCAGATACACTGAAACTGCGCCCAGAAAAGTATGATGAGAACCATTGTAACACAGACCCAGACAGTCCCACTTCATCCCTCAGTCTTCCCAGCAGGATCTGGTGATCAACTGTGTCAAACAGGACAGATCCAAGAGAACCAGAACAGTGTATTGACCCGAGTCAGCCAACATCACAATGTCACTGGATACTTTCAGTAAGGCTGTCTCCGTAGAGTGATGTTTGAGGACATCAATATTTGACACACAGTAGAAGTAATTACTGTTACTATTACTTGTTTTTAATGTTGCAAAGAAAACTTTCTGCCTTTAAAACACATTATATTATTAAGGTTAATTAGTTACAGATCATATATATATATATAAGATATATCTTCAAGATATATTTAGGTTGTGTTTGTGTTCAAGGGAGTTCCAGCCAAAGATGATAAATGTAGAGATATTAATTCCACACATTTTTCTGAACCACTTGATCTGTACCATCCACAGAAAATTGAATTCTAGTAACTGTCACTACCGTTCTTAAACCTAAACTTAAAATACAAACTTGTTTCAGTTTTTCCCGGAACAATTTGTCTAATCGAGGCTTAAATACAAGGTGGACATTACAGACAAACACCACAGAAGTAGTTCCTTATTTTGGACAAAGATAAAGACAAGAAAACTGAGCTCCAGTCGCTGCATTAAAATGAAAATATATTTTTTCTATAACTCTAAAAACGAACAGATTAATAAACCCAACCCTTAGTTGACATGAAGGTGAGTAGAAAATGAGTGAAGTTTGAATTTATTGTATCAAATGTGTTGACCCTTTTTTTTTATCAATGGTAGACATACGGATTTATTATGTAAGCTATTCCTCGTACGCCGGGGTAAAGTGCCTCCAAACATCCACACCTACGTCCTGGTATAAATACAGTCCTAAACGGATTATCTATCAAGTTTGGAAGATTTTAAAGCTATGATAAATTACTATTTGATAACTGCATGTGAAAATCTAATAATGTGATTTTGTTTTACTGTTTTTATGTTGGTTTTGTTGCTTTTTAAGAGTAAACTTTATGTTGACCTACTATGCTGCTCTCTTTACCAGGAACCCCTTGCAAAATCTCAATGAATCTCTGAATCTCAATGAATTTATTACTAACTGAATAAAGGTCAAATAAATTAAAATAATAAAATAAACATTTTTTTCCAACCTTTTTAAGTCGGGGCACATATTTTACATTATTTGTCTAAAATAACTGACAATGAATGCACTGTGCATGTTCCAAGTGTCTTTCTGCTGCTTATTTATTCTTACGAGCTGCATTTGGTGCACATTAATCACAAAAATGATTGACGAAACATCATCGTACTGTAAATGTCTTTTTTATTCCTGGTAGGCTGTTCATAAGCATTATCCGTACAATTATTAAACCAAAACATTCCACAGTGCAAATTGACCAACGACAGGGATGTCATATGTCAAATGTTCATATTATCAATCTTTTCCTACAATGAATCAAATATACTCTGCCAAATCTTTTTGAGCATAAATGAGTGAATAAAAACCATGTCAAAGGCGAAGACGGAAGCTCACGATTGCTGGCGCCATTATTGTTTTGATGAATCAGATGCATGTGCTGTAGCATTATTGTAGTAAACAGATGATCCATGACTTTTTCAGAGCACACCTGATGATGTCCTGATGCACACTGGTTTAAAAATTACTGGTCTTCAGTGTAATACATTTTTCTGCTCTCCTGACTTAGCAGTGTTTCTGGTTTTATAACTTCATATTCATGTAATTCGTACATCGTAGTTGCGGTTACGCTGTCAAAACGAGTCCTACTTATTTTCAAGTTTTAATTAGCCTCTCAGCACACTTGCTGCCCAGCTGAGGAAGTCTTAGAATTTTTTTTAGATCTATTTTATCTCTGGCCTGCAAGTGACTACAGGCCTTTCTGCAATGATGACATGAGTGCGTCCACATTTAGGCCGACAGGAAGAGACATCTTTGACAGCCTGTCTGTGCCAACATAACTTACAATGTCTGTCTGTGGACGTGACTCAAGATCTACACCTGTCTGTAAACGTGCCAGCATCACACAGCAGGGTTGTCAGAAGTATTTCTCTTGCAACAACAGAAGGACAGAAATTCTTCTTTGAGTAAGAAATGAACATCATAAAGTGTTTAAATGCATCGTTGCACTGAAATGTGCAACATGTATGCATAAAACGCACATTCAAGGTGGACCGAGTTGGACACCAAAGAATGTCAGATATTCTTTTTTGACAATCAATGAAGTGTGTGATGATGTCACTTTCAATTTGCAATTGGACTCCAAGTAGAATAGTCCGCTGACATGTAGCGACTTTTTCCAGTACTCCATGCTGCAGTTTACCGTCTCTTCCGCAGAGATAAGCGGTTTATACTCCTTGTAGCTCTCTCGGTAGACCAACACCTGGTAGGAAAGCTTGATGTTGTTGCTTCTGGGACAGCTCAGGTTGGCCTTGTATTGGTAGGCAATCTGTACCATGAGGTTGTAATAGCCAGCCACAGGAACAGTCAGGTTCCCGTCAGAGTAGTTAAAGCCTCCATTGCAGAAAGCATTCCCGACCCTGCTCTCCCATCTGACGACTTTATCCTTCGAAGGATCAGCGCTGGAGGATGTTGCACCGCTGTATTCCGCTGTTAAAAGAAAGTACGAGAAACTGTGACGGCTGCTGACAGCACAAAAGGCCTAATGGTGATTTTTTTTTTGTGGTTGTATTAATACTCATTATACTCATTTCTAAGCCTGGTCACTGAGAAGAATATTTTCTTTGTTGTTGTTGTCTGTTTAGTCATATTGTTGTTGTAAATAATATCTTTCCACTGTCATCAAGGAACTTCTATGGCGGGAATAAATGCACAAGCTTCTTCTTGTGAAACTGCTGCTGGAAACTAAAGGTTGCAACAACACTCGACTCTCAAATACATCAGAATTTGAAAGACTAGTAAGACTGTTCAACACAATAATTGATTAATGAAGAAATGTTTTTCTATATGTCATAACGTTTGATCGGCCGCCATAATGATGTTAAATGAAAATAACTCCAGTAGATATTAGGCAGCAACTTGGTGAGATTACAAATAGATAAACTATATCACATAATAATAGACCAAAATTAATTAATCTCTCAATTTTTTCATCTTTCTATAGCATTTATTGTGTGAAAGTCTTCTAAATAACTAGTAAACTTGTCTATTTTGAAGTCTACACTGGTTGGTTTAGTCAACCTATTATAAATAAAAAGAAAAGACAGAACAAGTGTTTTTGAAAAGATAATGCTTCTCTTACCTGTCAACAGGGCTCTGGGATACTTGTCATGTGTCATCCTACCATCTGGGAGAGAAGCAATAGAACAGTCATGATTGTTGCTGATGTTACAAACATGGAAAGTGAATACTCACCATCTGAGCATGCCTGTAAAAAACAAAATAATATTAGCTACGAAGCATTTCAGAATGTCAGAGAATTTGTCCGGCAACAAAGTGTGCTCATAGGATTGTCAGTTTAAAGACAACAAAATGTGAATACGATGAGCAACATCCTCCAATACTTGACCACGCCCAAAGACAGATGAGAAGCTTATCTGACAAATGACAACATAGGAAACATTTCATGTCTCTGACACACATACAGCTATTACAATGCTCTCTTGATCGTTTTCCAAACAGATTTGATTTATTATAAGTTAATGATCATAAAGACATTATAGGCCATGGAAAATTAGTATGATGTAATTACATATTGTGAGAACATTGATGATGAAATAGTTGCTACTCCATGATAACCATCATCTGCTCCTTCATCTTCCAGATCTTGCAAGAAATTGGTTATCTTTTAGTTTAGAAGGGCCTCGGTTTTTTATGAACCATGGTCGATGACATTTATTGTGTTTTGGATACATATGTCTAATTTTTAATAAATAGTTATATCGAGGTTGGCTTTGGTTAAATGAGCTTCTAGTGTTTTTTAAAAACCTCAGATCAGTCACGACGAGCCAAACTACAGGTCGATTTTTTTTTTCCATGTCTGGTAATCCCCAACAACTGCCCTTGGATTAGAACCAGTATTTCTTGTAAATATCTGCCTTTCCTACGTGTCGTCACGTCTCTTGAATGATCTGTTACTAAAAATAACTCAACAATTGTTTGGCTTTGCACCGTTAGTTTGAAAAAGTTAGAACTAATGTGCCACTTCTCGCTTAACATTACGTCAATATCCACGAATGCCGTGCAAAACACGTGACAAACCTCCGGTTTCAAAATAAGAGCAGAACAACTCTGTGTGCTTTTTAATCCTTCATGATCATACTCTGTCATACTCGGTGCTGTAAAATAAACGTTTGTTCTTCATCGATTTATACAACTTTTTGTTTTTGTTGTCATGATTGTGTTACATAAATTCGGATTGTTTGAAACAAGTTGAGATTTAAACAAGTTGCTGTTTCACATGTCAAACGTGACAGGTTTGAGGGATTATAAATCAATAAATCTCCAGAGTTCCAATCAATGACTACTATGGATGTATTATAGAGGATGTATACTATAATAAAAAGTGTCACAAAATTTGAAATTAGAAATGTGGAGATATTATTGTTTAAATATTCATATTTTGTTGCTGTTACATTACAACATGAAAGGTTTGAGGGATTATAAAATCAATAAATCTAGCTACAAAATATGAATATTTAAACAATAATATCTCTACATTTCTATTTTCAAATGTTGTGATACTTTATATTATAGTAGTATACATCTATAATACATCCATAGTAGTCATTGATTGGAACTCACGAGCGCGTGACAGTGTCACATGTCAATGAAAACATGCCATTAAATAGGTCCAGGAAATGCGGGCATATCTAAGCGGTGCTTATTTAAACTGCTGTGAGGAAATCTTCCGGACTTTAAACCCTAAAGAACTGCGCGGATGAACCGCAGTTACCTGTGTGCAGGCAGCGAAGTGTGACGTGATCGTGAAAGTCAGTACAGCTGTCACCAGCAACAGAAGCAGACCCGCGACAAAACATCGGCACGCGCCGGGCGCCCCAGACCTCGTCAGGCTGGTCCTGGTCGTCGTCCGGTGGCAGCAGCAGCAGGGGGGGTCCATGTTCTCCTCTCGACTCGCGTCCATGAATGATCCTTCTGAGCCGATCAACGCCTCCATTTGTGCCTGTCGTCGCCCACGTGAACCTCTCCAGCCTTCCCAAACTTCCTGTGACGCTCATCACTGTTTTCTTTTTGAACCACAAGATCTGTGTCTCCCTCCCTCTGTCTGCCTTACCCCTCCCCTCCCCTCTCTCTCCGTCCCTTTCTCACTCTCTCCCTCCCTTTCTCACTCTCTCCCTCTCTTTCTCACTCTCTCCCGCTCTTTCTCTCTCTCTCCGTCCCTTTTTCCCCTCTCTCTCTCTCTCTCTCTCTCTCCCTCTCTCCCTCACTCTCTCCCTCCCTTCCTCTCTCTCTCCGTCCCTTTCTCACTCTCTCCCTCCCTTTCTCACTCTCTCTCTCCCCCCTTTCTCACTCTCTCCCTCCCTTTCTCTCTCTCTCCCTCCCTTTCTCTCTCTCTCCCTCCCTTTCTCTCTCTCTCCCTCCCTTTCTCACTCTCTCCCTCCCTTTCTCACTCTCTCTCCCTTTCTCTCTCTCTCCCTCTCTTTCCCTCTCTCAGTTCCAGCGTGGAGTGGTTTCATTTTAGGATGAGAAAGTTTCATGTTAGGATGGGAAAGTTTCATGTAAGGATGAGAAAGTTTCATGTTAGGATAAGAAAGTTTCATGTTAGGATGGGAAAGTTTGATGTAAGGATGAGAAAGTTTCATGTTAGGATAAGAAAGTTTCATGTTAGGATGGAAAGTTTCATGATGGGATGAGAAAGTTTCATGAGGGGTTAGGAAAGTTTCATGTTAGGATGGGAAAGTTTCATGTTAGGATAAGAAAGTTTCATGTTAGGATGGGAAAGTTTCATGATGGGTTGGGATAGTTCATGTTAGGATGAGAAAGTTTCATGTTAGGATGGGAAAGTTTCATGTTAGGATAAGAAAGTTTCATGTTAGGATGAGAAAGTTTCATGTTAGGATGAGAAAGTTTCATGTTAGGATAAGAAAGTTTCATGTAGGATAAGAAAGTTTCACGATGGGATGGGAAAGTTTCATCATGGTTTGGGATAGTTTCATGATGGGTTGGGATAGTTCATGTTAGGATGAGAAAGTTTCATGTTAGGATGAGAAAGTTTCATGTTAGGATGGAAAAGTTTCATGTTAGGATGGGAAAGTTTCATGTTAGGATGGGAAGGTTTCATGTTAGAATGGGAAAGTTTCATGTTAGGATAAGAAAGTTTCATGTTAGGATGGGAAAGTTTCATGTTAGGATAAGAAAGTTTCATGTTAGGATGAGAAAGTTTCATGAGGGGTTAGGAAAGTTTCATGTTAGGATGGGAAAGTGTCATGATGGGTTGGGATAGTTTCATGGTAGGATGAGAAAGTTTCATAATGGGTTGGGAAAGTTTCATGTTAGGATAAGAAAGTTTCATGATGGGTTGGGATCGTTTCATGATGGGTTGGGATAGTTCAGGTTAGGATGAGAAAGTTTCATTTAGGATAAGAAAGTTTCATCATGGGTTGGGATCGTTTCATGATTGGTTGGGATAGTTTCATGATGGGTTGGGATAGTTTCATCATGGTTTGGGATAGTTTCATGATGGGTTGGGATAGTTCATGTTAGGATGAGAAAGTTTCATGTTAGGATGGGAAAGTTTCATGTTAGGATAAGAAAGGTTCATGTTAGGATGGGAAAGTTTCATCTTAGGATGGGAGAGTTTCATGTTAGGATGGGTAGGTTTCATGTTCATGAGAAATGTTATAGACTGAATTAATGTTGCACTCATTTATATATTGCACCCCGGAACCTTTGTGCCTTTACCCGTGTACTCTACCGGCGGGTTTTAGTGTTGCACCGCCTACGGAATGGATGGTCCATGCTGGGCTGTTGTACGGTGATATGTTTTCCAGTAAAGTACTCTAACTGAGCTCCAAGTGTGCGTGCGTCATTACCCTTGGGTTACCACACTTTTGGCGACGAGGATTAAAACAAATATGAGTGTCGTGTAGTTAGGGACGGAGAAGAAGTTCCGTGTAGTTTTAGCTTGTAGCATGGCTGCGGCTACGGTCGGCACGCTCAGTGAGTTCGTCGAGCTGGATGGTGACTGGATTGAATATGTCGAGAGACTGGAGCACTTTTTCCTGGCGAATGGCATTAAGGAGGAGGAAAGGCAAAGATCGATTCTCCTCACTGTGCGCGGTGCCAAGACGTACAAGTTGATACGCAACTTGGCAACCCCACGGAAGCCAGGTGACTTGTCATTCAAGGAATTGGTGACGCTGGTGCAGGAGCATCACAACCCCAAACCGTCAGTGATTGTTCAGCGCTTCAAGTTCCACACACATTCACGCAAAGAGGGAGTTTCGGTTGCTGCATTCGTGGCGGAGCTGAGACAACTGTCGGAATATTGCGAGTTTGGACCGGTGCTTGACGACATGCTACGGGACAGGTTGGTCTGTGGTATCAATAATGACAGCATTCAACGCCGATTGCTAGGTGTTGTTCGCCACACTGGCAGGAGGACAAACGTTTACCAAACTGGACATGAGTCACGCGTACCAACAATTGCTGCTGGACGAGGACTCTAAACAATATGTGACCATCAACACCCACAAGGGTCTGTTCAAGTACAATCGATTGGTGTTCGGGGTTGCGTCCAGCCCAGCCATTTTTCAGCGCACCATGGACAACCTCCTGCAGAACATTCCCCATTTTGCTGTCTACCTAGACGACATCTTGGTGACGGGTAAGACCGAAGGGGAGCATCTGCAAAACCTCGACCAGGTGCTGCAGAGAATGAAGGAGGCCGGGCTGCGGTTACAGCGCAGTAAATGCGTTTTCCAGGCTCCTACCTGGGTCATATGATTTCAGCTCAGGGGCTTTCCCCCATGACAGAGAAAGTGAGGGCGATAAAGGAGGCTCCTAGCCCAAAGAATTTGGCAGAACTCAGGTCGTTCTAGGGCTTAGTGAACTATTATGAGAAGTTCTTGCCTGAACTCTCCACTGTGCTTGCCCCACTCTATCAGATCCTGCACAAAGACTGTTCCTGGAATTGGCAGCAGGATCAAGAGACAGCGTTCCAGCAGGTAAAATAACTATTGCACTCTGCAACTCTGATTGTGCACTTTGACCCAGACAAGGAAGTTGTTTTGTCCTGTGATGCATCACCCTACGGCGTGGGGGCGGTCCTTTCGCATCGTATGGATGACGGAGGTGAGAAGCCTATTGGGTACGTGTCTCATACCCTCACATCAGCAGAACGGGGTTACTCTCAGCTAGAGAAGGAGGGGCTAGCTGTAGTTTTTGCTGTGAAACGGTTCCACCAGTACCTTTATGGTCGCCCATTTACCATTTTCACAGACCACAAGCCCTTGCTGGGCCTGTTTGGTGAGACTAAAGGTATTTCACCCATGGCGTCAGCAAGAGTGCAGCGCTGGGCGTGAAAATGCAAATGAAGACGCGTTCAGCCGTTTTCCCCTCCCAGAGTCACCGAGCCAAGCTAACCTCCTTCCAGAGACTGTGTTTTTGTTAGACAGGCTGTCTGACTCTCCGGTGTCAGCAAAGCAGATCAAACAGTGGACTGAAAGAGACCCGGCGCTGTCACAAGTAAAGCAATGGCTGCTGCAGGGCTGGCCGGTAACAGTTGAGCAGGAGGAGCTCAAGCCCTATGTCCAGCGTCAGCTGGAGCTCAGTGTAAGTAAGTAAGTAAGTAAGTAAGTAATATATATTTATATAGCGCTTTTCGAGACCAGGGTCACAAAGCGCTTTAACAATCAAAACAATACTCAAAACAGTACATACTTCAAAGATCAAGACAACACCGAGAACAACACAGGAGTTCGAGAAATTCAAGGAAAAGCCTGCACAAATAGAAACGTCTTAAGATGTTTCTTAAAGGAGTCAGTAGACTCCATCAAGCGCAAAGAGAGAGGAAGATTGTTCCAAAGCTTAGGAGCAACAGCCTGAAAAGATTTCTCTCCTCTGGTCCTGAGCCGTGTGCGTGGAACCATAAGTAGATTCTGATCCACAGACCTCAGAGACCGAGCTGGGGTGTAAGGCTGGATCAGATCAGTGATGTAAGGAGGAGCCTGACCATGAATAGCTCTGAAAGTAAGAACCAGAATTTTAAAGTTGATCCTGAAAGAAACTGGAAGCCAGTGAAGAGTTTTAAGGACCGGAGAAATGTGAGTTCTTCTACTAGAGCAGGTCAGAATTCTCGCTGCAGAGTTCTGAATCAACTGCAGGCGAGACAGCTCCTTCTTGTTAAGACATGAAAACAAACTGTTACAATAGTCCAGACGAGAAGAAACAAACGCATGGATTACAAGCTCAAGATCATGTTGTGACAGCATTTTCCTAAGTTTAGAGATTTTTCTCAGTTGAAGGAAACAGTTTCTGGTCAGTTTTCTACAGTGTTGAACAAGAGACATGTCTTTATCAAATACAACACCCAGGTTTCTCAGGCTCAGTTTGACAGACTGACCTAAGTCACCCAAGTACTGACTCAACCCTGGAATCGTATCATCAGGAGCAATCACCAGAGTTTCAGTTTTGTCCACATTAAGCTGTAAAGTGTTTTCACTCAGCCATTGTTTGATTTCTAGCAAACAATTGACTAAGCTGTTCAGCCTTTGGGGCTCAGTTGGGTCAAAAGAGCAGTAGAGCTGGATGTCATCAGCAAAAATGTGATAAGAAACATCTGGAAATCTCTGAATGATTTTACCAAGGGGAATCAAGTACAGCAAAAACAATAAAGGACCCAGAACAGAACCTTGAGGGACTCCACACAACAGATCTGCCGATTCAGACCTCATTTGATTGGCAGATACACTAAAACTGCGCCCAGAAAGGTAAGATGAGAACCATTCTAACACAGACCCAGACAGTCCCACTTCATCCCTTAGTCTTCTCAGCAGGATCTGGTGATCAACTGTGTCAAAGGCTGACGACAGATCCAAGAGAACCAGAACAGTGAATTTACCAGAGTCAGCCGACATCAAGATGTCACTGGACACTTTCAGTAAAGCTGTCTCCGTAGAGTGATGTTTACGGAAGCCAGACTGAAACTTCTCATGGATGTCGCTCTGATCCAAGAACAAAGACAGCTGCTCGGACACCACCTTCTCCAAGATCTTGGACAAGAAAGGGAGCTTAGAAATAGGCCTGAAATTACTGAGGTCAGTTGGGTCTAAGCCTGGTTTTTTGAGCAGAGGCTCCACAATGGCATGTTTAAATGCATTGGGAAAAACCCCTTTGTACAAGTGTGCTGGAGGGCTGTATCCTCTGGGGCTCCAGGGTGATTATTCCACCTGCAGGACGTGCTCAGGTAATGGAAGTGCTGCATGAAGCTCACCCCGGGGTGTCAAGGATGAAGAGCTTCACCAGGTCGTTTGTGTGGTGGCCAGGGATGGACGGTGCGTTGGAAGAAAAGGTCAAAGAATGTTCACAGTGTCAAAGTAACCAGAAGATGCCCGCACCTGCGCCTCTCCACCCGTGGGAGTGGCCGGCCCGTCCGTGGTCCAGGCTCCACCTGGATTTTGCTGGTCCGTTTATGGGTCACATGTTCCTTGTGCTGGTGGACACTCATTCAAAGTGGATGGAAGCACACATCATGTCAAATATCACAGCCCCAGTTACCACTGATGCGCTCAGAAGCATCTTTGCCACCCACGGGCTACCGGATAAAGTGGTCAGTGACAACGGGCCCACTTTCACCAGTGAGGTTTTCAAAGAGTTTGTGGAGAAGAATGGAATCCGACATATACGGTCTGCGCCGTACCACCCTGCTTCCAACGGCTTAGCAGAATGTGCTGTTGAGACGCTGAAAGATGGACTGAGGAAAATGTCGGGGAAAACGCTGGAGACTAAGCTTGCACGTTGCTTATTCCAGTATCGGATTACTCCACACACAACCACTGGCTTGCCTCCAGCAGAGATGCTGTTGGGGAGGATGCCCAAATCTCATCTGGATCTCCTTGTGGGGGCAAAAGTTGCCCGATCGCAGGAGAACCAGAAAGTGAGACGGGACCAACATGCAAGAGAGAGGCTGTTGCAGCAGGGGGACTGTGTGTATGTGAAGAACTTTGCCGCTGGCTCACCATGGCTGCCAGGGGTTATTCACCTCCAGTCTGGTCCAGTTTCTTTTGTGGTGGACCTGTTGGATGGCAGGCAGGTTCGCAGGCACCAGGATCACGTGCGGGCCCGCACTGATGTAGAGGGGGAGGTGCCCAAATTCCTCCCAGTGGAGCACCGTCTGTTGCCCAGGCTGTGGACTCTAATGTTTCATTAAGAAGGTCAGAGAGGCAACACAAGCCTCCAGAGAGACTGAACTGTTAAACTAAAAAAGAGTGTGTTATGCCATATCGGTTGTTGTTGCCTGTTGTGATAAAGAAAAATGTTGTACAATACCGGATGTTGTTGATGGCTTGTTGTGAAATGTGAATTGAAGTTGGTTGAAGTGCAATAGTATTTCTGTATTGGTTACAAGGGTACATACATGCAAAGTTAGTTTATTTGTTTAACCGTATTCTAAGTGTTTACTTAAAGGGGGAGAAGTGTTATAGACTGAATTAATGTTGCACTCATTTATATATTGCACCCCGGAACCTTTGTGCCTTTACTCGTGTACTCTACCGGCGGGTTTTAGTGTTGCACCGCCTACGGAATGGATGGTCCTGCTGGGCTGTTGTACGGTGATATGTTTTCCAGTAAAGTACCCTAACTGAGCTCCAAGTGTGCGTGCGTCATTACCCTCGGGTTACCACAAGAAAGTTTCATCTTAGGATGGGAAAGTTTCATGTTAGGATGGGAAGGTTTCATGTTAGGATGGGATAGTTTCATGTTAGGATAAGAAAGTTTCATGTTAGGATGAGAAAGTTTCATGAGGGGTTAGGAAAGTTTCATGTTAGGATGGGAAAGTTTCATGATGGGTTGGGAAAGTTTCATGTAGGATAAGAAAGCTTCATGATGGGTTGGGAAAGTTTCATCATGGGTTGGGATCGTTTCATGATTGGTTTGGATAGTTTCATGATGGGTTGGGAAAGTTTCATGTAGGATAAGAAAGTTTCATGATGGGTTGGGAAAGTTTCATTGTGGGTTGGGATAGTTCATGTTAGGATGAGAAAGTTTCATGTTAGGATGAGAAAGTTTCATGTTAGGATGGGAAAGTTTCAGGTAGGATAAGAAAGTTTCATGATGGGTTGGGAAAGTGTCATCATGGGTTGGGATCGTTTCATGATTGTTTGGGATAGTTTCATGTAGGATAAGAAAGTTTCATGATGGGTTGGGAAAGTTTCATGATGGGTTGGGAAAGTTTCATCATGGGTTGGGATAGTTCATGTTAGGATGAGAAAGTTTCATGTAGGATAAGAAAGTTTCATGTAGGATAAGAAAGTTTCATGATGGGTTGGGAAAGTTCCATCATGGTTTGGGATAGTTTCATGATGGGTTGTGATAGTTCATGTTAGGATGAGAAAGTTTCATGTTAGGATAAGAAAGTTTCCTGTTAGGATGAGAAAGTTCCATGTTAGGATGAGAAAGTTTCATGAGGGGTTAGGAAAGTTTCATGTAAGGATGGGAAAGTTTCATGATGGGTTGGGAAAGTTTCATGATGGGTTGGGATAGTTTCATGTTAGGATGGAAAGTTTCATGATGGGATGAGAAAGTTTCACGAGGGGTTATGAAAGTTTCATGTTAGTATGAGAAAGTTTCATGTTAGGATGGGATAGTTTCATGATGGGTTGGGAAAGTTTCATGTTAGGATAAGAAAGTTTAATGTTAGGATGGGAAAGTTTCATGATGGGTTGGGATAGTTTCATGATGGGTTGGGATAGTTCATGTTAGGATGAGAAAGTTTCATGTTAGGATTGGAAAGTTTCATGTAGGATAAGAAAGTTTCATGATGGGTTGGGAAAGTTTCATCATGGGTTGGGATCGTTTCATGATTGGTTGGGATAGTTTCATGATGGTTTGGGAAAGTTTCATGTAGGATAAGAAAGTTTCATGATGGGTTGGGAAAGTTTCATGATGGGTTGGGAAAGTTTCATGATGGGATGGGATAGTTTCATGTTAGGATGGAAAGTTTCATGATGGGATGGGATAGTTTCATGTTAGAATGGGAAAGTTTCATGTTAGGATAAGAAAGTTTCATGTTAGGATGGGAAAGTTTCATGATGGGATGGGATAGTTTCATGTTAGGATGAAAAAGTTTCATGTTAAGATAGGAAAGTTTCATGTTAGGATGAAAAAGTTTCATGTTAGGATAGGAAAGTTTCATGTTAGGATGAGAAAGTTTCATGTTAGGATGAAAAAGTTTCATGTTAGGATGAGAAAGTTTCATGTTAGGATGGGAAAGTTTCATGTTAGGATGAGAAAGTTTCATGTTAGGACGGGGAAGTTTCATGTTAGGATGAGAAAGTTTCATCTTAGGACGGGGGAAGTTTCATGTTAGGATGAGAAAGTTTCATCTTAGGACGGGGGAAGTTTCATGTTAGGATGAGAAAGTTTCATCTTAGGACAGGGAAGTTTCATGTAAGGACAGGGAAGTTTCATGTTAGGATGAGAAAGCGTCATGTTAGGATGGGATAGTTTCATGTTAGGATAAGAAAGTTTTATATGAGGAAAGGGAAAGTTTCATAATGGGTTGGTAAAGTTTCATGTTAGGACAGGAAAGTTTAAATTCACTCTCCAATTTAAGGCAATATTCTTTTTCTCACACACACACTGTTCATATAGATTATTTTATAATAGAAAACACAAACATTAATCCCAACAATAGTTTCTAATCAGTACACACTGTTTACAATATCTGATCATTCAACGTTACTTTAGATTTCCATTTTGACCTTAAACCAAAGGGATATTGATCTGGCAACTCGACCCTTCATTATTATCTGATTTTTGAATCATGTTTCTAGGCCCCTTGAGCTCTTTCTTGAAACTAGTCAGATTGATACAACACCACCATCTCTTCTGTGAGAGATACTCAAAGCCTTTATCAGAGGCAATATTATATCATTCACATCCCACTCTTACAGAGCTAGGAAAACACATCAGGCAGAGTTAGAAAAGGCAATTTTTGACATGGACAACCTGACTCGAACAAGGAAAAACTTTTAGTTAATACAGAACTCAAGCTGAAAAACTTAATTTTTGTATCAAAAAAGAGATGTAGTAAACTGTCCAGCTTCTGTGAGCTGATTTTGGACACAATATCAAAAGTGGTCAAAGTCAAAATAAGTCCATTTCCACACATCGCTATATTTGGTGGACCTCCAGACATGAGCCAGATGACACAGGTTCTGATGAACATTATTGCATTCACATTCCTTCGTTCAGAATCTGGTTAAGTGACACCTTGTACTTTTTAAACCAGAAAAAACGAACACCACCCTCAGAGGATCATACCAGAAATTTTACTGGAATGTTTTATTGCCTTGCCGCCTCCCCCGACTATTATTATTTTTATTATTAGTATTATTATTATTATTATTATTATTATATAAATATTGAAAAAATGACATTTAAAGAAGGAGACCACTTGTAGAAAGCGGATAACTCAAAGCTGAGCTCCCCTCTCCCCTAAAAGTTAAAATATTTGGACATCGTACCCATCCAAGCATCGTTTAAAGTACAGGACTTGCGAAAAGTGCAACATTCTGCTTTAAAAAACAACAGTTGGGTTAAAGCTTTAAACTAACCCTCTGTACAGCATGTAACACATAACCATGCATGAACCATTTACAGGATACACATGATGATTACATTTGTTAATCCTCACAACAGTGTTTTTGGAGTTTGAAATATACTTTAAGTTTCTTTCTTTAAAGTAATATTTTACAGTCAACAATTGAATTGAGGTGTTTGTAACTAGTAGTTATCTGTAGTGTAAGAATATCATTTACACTGAAATGTTTCTGCACTTTTATTAAGACTGAACAACTCATTGTTGGTAAAAGTTTTGAATAAAAATAAAACCATTCAATTGCTCCTGTACGGTTCATTTATTTAAATTTTGTCTGATAGAGAGAATTGAAAGGTAAGGAATGTTTTTTTATGTTGTTGAATGATTTTCTTATCTTCCCAAGAAGAGAAAACAAGTCAAGGAATTTGACAAAGAAAAAAAAATGAGAATCTATGTATAAGATATGGAAGATGTATTAGTTTGTTAATGATTTGTAGTCTCGTAGAAAGACTTTTATTACATAGAAAAATGTTGGGAAACTTTTGTAGAATTTCTAAATGATGTTTTCTTCTCTATCCTTTTAACTCCAAAACAGAAGCATAGTAAACCACACATATGTAGATGTATTATAATGACACATATGTTTACATACAAACATAGTGATAACAATACATTGATAAGGCGGATCCAAAATTATTCTAGAATATTTCAGAGAATCAAACAATAAAAAGAACTCCTCTATCAAACAAAAGCATCCGGGCCATGGAGGCATTATGGCTGGATTGGAACCAATGTCGTTTCGTTTTTAAACCGTTGAGATTTAGAATACAAGATGTTCAAATCTACTTATTGAATTTGCTCTTTTATATGTATGAATAATTCCGACTTGCTCAGTGTGTCCTATGGAGTCATCCCATCCTATACTGGGTCACCCTGAAGAAAAGGAAGGGGAGGTCAACACAAGGTAATGTCCAGTTAAAACCTGCATGTCTGTGTAAAGGTAAAATTGAAATCAAACCTAGAATACCCCAAAAAAAACGTGCACATCTTTTCACTGCTAATTAGACTAATTGTCTAAAATAATTCCATGTGATCCTCCAGAATAATATTATACTGATCCAGCAGGTCATCACATGCCTAACACCAGCACCAATACGTCTCTTCCTGCAGCTGTCGGTCATAATTCATTCTCAGAGTCAGCAAAGGTCACAGTACAGGCAGGAAGACTGACTCTCTCTCCAGAAACATACGTTACATAAACTTCAATGAAAAGTTATTCACTGTCACTATTCCTGTGTTGTTCTTACATCACTGGCTAATAAAGCTGATTCTGATTCTGATGTTGTTGATGACCGCAAGAAGGGATAGTTATAAAAAGACGACTTGTTGAAGACCCGAGACTATATTCATTCAACAATCCTGTTGATTGGCAGGAGTGGAAGGAAAAGATCACTTGATACTGAACCGTGACTAAATTGGACGGTTCAGGCCCAGTTCAAGGGAGTAAGCACTCGGAAAAAAGTAAAGTAAAGAATAAAATAGACTGAAGCTGATTGTAGTGTTGTGAACCGGAATAGAAAAAACATGATTAATAATTATACAAAGTTAGAAAGAATAGTTTTTAGGGAAAGAAGGGACTATCTATAAAGGAAAGACACATTCAGACAATATATCATGAGATGCAAGTGTGTTGATAACTGGATAATTAATTCTAAAATATGCAAAGGTAATTTAATTTAGGTTTTATTTTTATTACCTTAACTTTCATTCTTTAAATTTGACGTTTACCTCAGAAAGGATTTCTTTTTTGTTTTCTACTTAACATACTGTAATCTTGGTCATATAAATCTGAACTCTTGTTGCTTCTCTTAGATATATTTTCAAAAAAAGGTTCAGAAACGTTCTTTTACTTTAAACGCTGATATGTCAACTCATTTTCATGCTCATCTCATCCATTGATTGTCTCTGCATGGAGAGGAAATGCCCAAGAATGCTACAGTACAGCTTCTGATGTCAGTTTGAGGGAAAAGCCCGCTCTGACTGCACGAAACCTTAGGAAAACTCCTGCACCCAGACACGCCTTGGTCACACCCTCATGACAAAGTAACAGTGCAACTTCGACTGCCAGCGGTTTCCGGTTTCTCAGCCAAATGGAGTTGGAAATGAACATCACATCAAGAGAGAGTTATGCAGAATTTGGGCTTTCAGACAGAGAAGAGATCACAGGGAAGAAGGATTTCATGATGAAGTCATTGGGATTAAGAGTAATTTGACAGTCAAAAGCTGAGCCCACAGATAAAAGACTGAGGAACTTTCGCAATATTGATGTGTTTCATATGATGTGATGCATATCTCAAGGGTTCCTGCTGGTATTTTGTGATTCTCTTCAATCTAGTTCAGCTTACATGTAACATGATGACGGGTCAGACAGTGCGTGGACTGAGGCCTGCAGATAGCAACAGATTCTTGGACTGGAATCATCACAGAAAAAAAGGGTTCTATTGCACTGACACATCAAGTTAATCAAAGCCAGTTGAACCCAGACACTGTTGCAACCGCGAGAATACCAGAAAAGCATGTGACCATGAGCTTCAGTTTTGTTGGAACTGATTTAGAGAGTTTTCTGCGACCAACCTTGGTCCCTGCTGAAATCCCAGAATCATCCTCCTCCTCTTTGCTGATCGCCTTCATCACTCTCTTCATCATCATCATCATCATCATCATCATCATCATCTTCCTCCCAATAAAGCATGTTCTTGCTAACTTGGTGAATTAGTGACTCAAATAGTTTGTGCTGGATGTGTCAACCAGAATCTCTAAGCTGTCAGAGCTCTCTTCATTTCCAAATCAGAAACATCACACGTACTTTGAGGACTAAGAGATATATATAGAACATTTTTTTGACAGATGTTAACTGGTGCTATCAGTTAAGAGAACGGAGAACTTGTTGTGTAAAGATGAACCAGGCATGGGACCACAGATGACTGTTCTTTAAATACCTTTTAAAATTTAAAGAAATGCAGGGGAAGTTATTGTATTTGTAATTAAAATTACAAAAAAAAAGTTAAAAGTTTTTTTCAATTTGCCTTATTTAGCTTGCAGTTTTGTATCTGAATATTTTTTAATTAAATGTCAAAGTGAGAATCTGAAAACCTTAAAACTTGTTTTAACTTTCTTGGTTTGTTTTTCATTTAAATCTTATCTTATCAGTTGACATCAGAAAACATTTCATTTAATTTACAAGAGAGAGTAAAAGAGCAACACTTACTATTATTTATTCCCCTTACTTATTTTTTCTTTTCCAAAAACGGATAATTCCTAACCAGTTTTTGTTATCATCTTCGTGGTCGAATGTTAATAAAGTTGATAAAAAAGAGCAAGAGAGAGGAAAGTTTGGTAAAACCCAGTGTTTTTATTTGAGTCAAAGAGCTCTGACTTTGGAGGAATATCATATTCAGCGCAACAGTTGGTGCAGGAGTGCAGCTGCGCATGTGTCCAATAAGAAAACGAAGCTCACATAGTTTTATAGAAAAGCTGACTTGTGACATCACGCCCTGGAAAGTGAGGAGTGGGGAAGTGGTCCAGCGACGGTGAACACTTGATGATCTAGCTGTACAACAATAGTGCTACTATTCACATTCATCTGTACAAGAAGAATATTTACAACAGTCACATCAGGGAGAGGGTACCTGAGGAGTCTCCTGATCTCTCTGTGGGCAAAAACAAGCATGGGAAGTGGCCGCCCGGCATCTGCAGACCGGGCTGTACATGCAGCCCTCTGGCTGCGTCACGGAGCCAAGCCTCTGCACATGAGACTTTCCCCGGTCCAGTCATGGAGGCCCGGTCACAAGCAGCTGATAAGATTAGAGCTCCAGTAACATCAGCTTGATGAGTCACTGTCCTGCAGTTATATTTTCAACGGTGTCGGTTTCTCTAAAAAGAAACTATAGGATTCTTCAGGTGAGCTGGCGCATAAACCACAGAAACAAAAAGTAAACGCCAGTTGCCTTCATGTTTCCCGTCGACACACACAAACACACACCCATAAACACAAACTATACAAGGAAACAAAGTGGTCAGAGAGCAGTAAATGACACACATGTGCAGCATTTCTCCAGAAAATAAACAATAAATAAAAATGAAAACTCATAAAATAACAATCATTGCCTCCTCAAGTGATCCTCTTATAACTTAAACATGTCAAAGTTAAAAAAGATGTGAATGCTCACGAGTTCTCTGATCCTTGTCAGACCTGGATCACCAGAGGCCTGATTCTCTGACCCTAGTATCAAAAGTAAAAAGGGTTTTTGCATCTTTCCCATGATTGTGGTCTAGATCGTTCTCAACAGTGTTGCACATGAGCAGCAGAGCTTTGGGTTTTGGTACTTTGCAGCAGCTTTGTTTGCCTGGCTTGTCCAGTTCGCGGCAGTGCGGAGGGTTAGGCCTTGTAGCAGTTCCCCTGAGTGGTGAGGGCCAACTGGCCATTGGGCACCACCTCGTTGGCCTCGTCCTCCAGCAGGCCGGACACGTCAGCATTGGGGATGCTGTCATGGTAGCTGCTGAAGCTGATGTTGTCCTCCTTAAGCTCGATGGTCCAGAAGGGGGCGTTGAGCTTGCGGTTTTGGTATTCCCTGTAAGAGTAGACACCTCCCACGAAGCCCAGCAGTACCACCACCACCAGGATGATGACTGCCAGGATGATGATGTTGAACTGTGTCCAGGAGACGTCCGTCAGGGCGGCGGTGGTGTTGTCTGTGGGGCTTCCGGGACTGGTGAGCAAAGCCTGGCTGGACGATGACGTGGTGTTGACGCTAGAGGTGGATGCCGGCACTCCTCGTGCGGATGCTTTGGTGGTGAGGGAGGTCTTTGTTGGCGGCGCCGAAGTGGACGTCATCAGGGGAGTTTGTAAAGCAGGGGGACCAAGACGGGGGGCTGAGGAAACACACATAATCTTGTCGATTAACTGTTGTTTAAATGTAACTATAAACTCTGCGGCTAACATGTTGGCACAAAGTGCATTCCACCTCCATTGTGATCACAAACAGGCCTAACCTGTTTCAAACGTTACGTGTGACCCCCCCTGCTTTCACTCCCACAGCATTCTCACCCTCAGAAGGATTCTGGAATCGATTGGATCATGTGATCCAAACCTGTTTTAATGCGTTTGTGGCAGATTCTGGATAACTTTGATCCAAATAAACAGGATAATCCCGGTGATTACAATGTGGATTGAAAGGAAATAGAGGAAAACTGTATAATCGGTCAAACAATATATCTGTTAATTAGGTTGACCAGGACTACCAATTAAGAAAGTTAAAATGAAATGAAAATAATTTAATAATTAATCAATATTTCCTTTTTATCATCAGCACTGCACAGCAAGTGACGATTTAACCTCACCTTCTAAGAACAAGCATGAAAGGATGGCTTGTTCTGTGGTACACAGCGTGACGAGTGATTCAGAGATCCAGGTGATTATTTGGAACGTCGACAAAATTAAATTATTTTAATTCTTCGGAAAATGTCTTAAAATTGTGTAATCAAATCACCGATAAACACTGACAAAAAGATGAACTTTTTGGCAGGTTTTTACGCAACAATAAAGTTCAGGCTGTTTTCTTTAGTTATTTGACTCCAAACTTATGATTGGTATTTCACTGATGAACTGATATTGGACTTACTTAGGCGTGTGCAGTTGTGAGCCCGGGCGTCACCAGTGTACCCAGGAGCACAGAGCTGGCACTGCGGCCCTGCCGTGTTGTTGATGCAGCGTAGGCAGTGGCCAGTGTCCGGGTGACAGATCTGGGTGTGGCCCTGGGGGTCTGCGTTACCACTGCAGTCGCACGGGATGCAGAGTCCAGAGGACTTGTAGAGGCCGGCCAGGCACTGGTCACACTGGGGGCCAGCGAAGTGTGGAAGGCACTGGTCACACACCGCAGAGCCGCTGCGATCTGGACAGAAGAACGACAGATGTCAGTGAGTAAAAAACAACTGCAGAGTCCTACTGGAGGATCAATATCTACAGACAGTCAGTAGCTTAATGGATCTAGTCCAGTGTCATCAACTTTTTTCCCCCTGAATCATGTCAAATGTTACTTTCATTCGCAAATGTATTGTTGTCTTACCACTGTGCGTAAAGCATGTCACTACTGCCACCTTGTGGCTGTCAAAAAGGCTGCATTATCATGGAGGTCGTTTTGTTTTTTGGACAAGCTTCAAGTAAATGTGACCTAATTGTTCACTTCCAAAGTGTCGGCTCCTATTAAAACCAAGAAACAGGATTAAGTTGTGATTGTGTATGAAAAAAAAAACCATTGTGTGAGTGACACTGCACGTTCAATATTGTGAGAGCACATCTTTCAATTTATCCAAAAATCAACAAGAGTGTCTCATCACAAGAACACAATCATATACGGTATATGTCTATTTGTCTGTGCTTTAATGTGTGTTTGTGATGAGACGTACTTATAGAGAATGTCTTAATGTCCATTAAACAAATCTCAACAAGATAAGAAGACTAATAACGTCTAATGAACACCTGAGTCATGAAGCTGTTTAATACATGAAGCGATGAGTGAATTTGAATCGTATGGTCTTTTAAGGTTCTTTTGCATTTTGTAGTAGTGAAATAGCTGGAAAAAAATTAAACATTTTTGCAGGTGAGTCTGTCTTTAATGTGTATGGTCAAAACAGAACGTGCAAAATGATGCTCTAAACTCAAGTTGCAAAGATTCAGATGTATCTGTCAAATTTGTAAATGTAAGCATTGGTAACAAAAACATTAATGGTAGAGCAAAAATATGATTTTATGAGGATAAAAAAAATAATTTCATTAAAATATTCCAATCATCTCTAAACTCTTGTATATGTATTTATTTTAATAATTTAATTTAAATTACATTTTTTTTCTGGGGAAACTTAAAAAAACAATGATACTATATGATAATAATCACTATTGAAAATTTATTTTTCAAGATTTGCCTTTATTTTTTCTAGATATATGAAAGTATTGCATTACACTGGTAGACCATAACACTATTGTTTAGAAAACGGATGCTCTAGTGTAGTGCACAAACAGGAGTTCACCACTAGGCGGCTCACAGCTGCTAGTGCACCTGAACACAATAGGACATTTTTCTCATCAAAAGCAACATCTGATGCTGTGGACTTCACACAGAGGAAGCTCGTGAGTGCTGTGAATCGTTCTCTGTTAATAAATAGAGATGTGGACGGTTACTTCACGTTCAGCTTCACTTCAATCAAATAGTGAAGCGTGGCTAGAAGAGCAGCTGCGTTTGGATGAACAGCTCCTGGGCAAGTAAGTCATGTGTGAAATATACATGTTTGTCCTCAAATATTGACTCTAAATCACAGTTTCATCAAGTCTGTTCCTGCGAGCCACTTCAATGATAAGACTTTTATCCAATTTAATATAACCGCATTCTATTTGACTGTTCTAAGCAACGGTAGCAGACTTACATTGTCGGCCATCTTCTTATAAGAACATTTGTGAATGAAATGTGAACCCTAAATCTTGTTAGAGTAGAAATGTAAATATTTAAGCAGTGATAAAGAATACAGTAAGGTATTTCCAAGGTGCTTTGTGACAAGCATGGGTTAAGAAGTTTCACCTTTTTAAATAAACAAAACAATAAATTCTATCCACATAGAATGACAGAAGTGGTTAGTAATGCTAGCAACATGGAGCAGCTGGGCTGACTCTCTTCTAAAAAAAAAAAAATTAAACTGTCTAACCCCTGTATTCTACTAGCTACTCACAATGACAATAAAATGAACTTTTTCTATGAGTGAAGTCAAACAGAATAAACTAAAAGGTCAAACTGTTGTATGCGTCTTAGATTTCAATTCTTTGAGAGACTTGATCACGATTTGAACCACAGACACTGAATCCTGTCGTGGAGGTCCAAGTGAATATGATCTCACAAATACAGCTTACATAACTGATTTCAGAGTTTTCCTGTAATAATACAAATATTTCCATCTCTTAACGTAGCTCTATAAATGCTATCAGTCTGCCCAAATCCTGTAAAAACTTTTGCACATGCTCAGAACTTTGTCAACCTGTTTGAAGTAGTTTTTTTGGGTGGTCTCAGTTTTCAAATGTAGTTGAATAATTGAGGAGCAGAACTTGTGCTGCAATAACAAAGTCGTCAGACGACCTCCCAGAGCTGCGTGTTTGTGCATGTTGTCGCTCGCTAAATGATTTAGACACAGATAACTGCCCTCACTGGCCTACATCGCTGTCTTCATCTGCCGAAGTCATGTGACTCTTCTGAGCAGGCTGCGCCTGGTAAGCTTCATTTAACCTCTGCTGTGGACTGCAGGCTCTCAGCGTTATATAAGTGGGAAGAAACATGAGCTGCACGGGGCAGAGAGCACGACCTGTCCCTGCTCCCATCAGCACTTCAGCCCCTCTAGTGCGACCAGTCCAGGTGAGAGCCCAGCAACAACGCTTGAAACTCATGGGTTTCCATTGGAGCGGTAGAAACACAATCACCATGGATGATTTAATATGTGTGACCCACATCCTGATGTGATGCTCCAGTTCACCCTTGCATGCTCTGGAATCAAGGTTTAACGTGATGATCTCAGACACATTCAAAGAGCCTAGTCTGCCATGATCCTGCACGACGACTGTTCTTCACTGATGCCCCTTTGACCTCACCACCCATGAGACACACCGTCTCCGCAGCAAATGAACGATGTGAAGAGAGGTGAAGGTAGGAGTTTGCTTTGAAACAACCTTCACGCGCCAATGGGAAAGGAAAAGAAAAAACAGCCGATTGACTTGAACAGTGTTTGAAGTGATTAGATAATGCTGCTTTCACAGAGACTTGGAGCATTTCAGCCACAAGACGGTGGCATCTGAACACATCATACCTGGCACTGAGGCAGCACATATCGCCTACTTTGCCCTCACACACAACATGACCTCCGCTCAGCAAACACAACCTGACAGCCTAGTGGTTCTCCACATGTCTGTTGCCATGCAGAACATGGAGAGGAGATGGTGTGCACTGCAATTGGTTTACCTTGAGGAGAGCTAAGGAAGAGTCACTAGCTTGATGCTAAGATCAATAGCTGATAATTTCCATAAAAACATATCTCATTAAAACCTTTTAAAGGATGAAAAAAAAACAATGAACATAAGGAATCTTTGAACATTTATGGTCCCAGATCATGCAACGTTGTCTTTTTCTAGCCTTTGGTTTGTTTGGTCTTTGGTTTCTCTGCATGCTTATAAAAGTTCAAATCAAACCATGTCATGCCATGTATTTGTGAGTTAGTTACAGAATTTTGAAAGACAATTAAGCACAGCAGGTTTTTTTCATGATATCATAAAATATTTTAATAATTGTACCCAACTGCTACAACCCCTGTCCAAACTTCTATCTTTTTTTTATATTTAGTCAGTTGTTTAATAACATACTCTGATATGGTTGGCTATTATCAAGTGGAACATTTCTGAATAAAAACCTATTTGCCTGAAAGAGTTGGCATTTCTAATATAATAATATACAATATCTGAGACTTAAACTCCTGAAAAGCCCAGAATATCTTGTCACCATGTTCACCGTGTTTTTTTGTTTTTTTTTACCATAAATGATAAATAATGTTTATTAGAAACATTCATGAAGTTTTCAGAACAATGTGAAATATGTAAATATATGAAAAATAGTTAAACCACTACATGCATAAACTAGAGACAATAAGATAGAACATGGAAGAATTATCGATAACTTGGTCGTTGTTCAGAACTTAGCCTTGAGGAATAAAAATGTCAAAGGTCCATTCTAAAGTCTGGTCCCAACCTAATAAATGATCTCAAACTTAACTTCAACACCAGTAAAGGAGGTGCAGAGCACCATGTGGCCTGTCGGGGCCCCCGTTGTTTTTTTGTTGGTTAGGCAGTATAATGAAATCACTTCAATGTTGCTAAATGGACAACTTTTCTCCTTTGCAAGGCACCATTTACCTGGGCTTAGTGAACCCAATGAGATGATGTTTCCTGAACTTAATTGATTGGCTTTCCTCTGTTGATAATGAATGACAATTGTATTTCAATGTTTTATAACATTTAAATCTATACATATTGCATTGTCCATTAATATAAAGCTTAGCAATCACATATTTTGGTGCAATTTTTTCTTTATGTCCTGTGACACTGTAAGCAGTCACGGATAACCGTCAGAAACACTTTGTCATCAGAGTTGTGTCCAGACCCATGGTGGTAGTAATACGATATGTTTGACCTCTGGACTACTTCCTCACACTGATCCCCCTTCAGAGTCAAACACAACGTCATTACATGAACCAGTAAAAGCTGTGCAGATGAAAGCCTGATGACTGTGGCTTTCATCAGACTGAAGGCTGATTTGGATCAGAATGTACTGACCTGTGTGGCAGGAGCCAGTGGATGAGGAGTTGGAGCAAGGGCATGGTAGACAGGGTTCACTGGGTGGAGCTTCTGGACTGTGATAAAAACCAATCCTACACTCTTCACAGTTGGATCCCTGGGTGTTGCCTTCACAGTTGAGACACACTCCTGAGGAACATAAGGATGATCGATATTAAAATTACACAGGAACACATATTAAATCATGTAGTAAAGACAAAAAAGTGTGAAAGATTTGGATTCTGGATAATGTCTTCAGTCTGCAATCCACCTCAACTTAAACCATTTTGATAAGGTTTAAGTCAGGTGGTAACCAGGGATATTATGCCTCATATTTATATATATATACAATACACGACACAATCTGACCTGTATATGTGAGGATTCCTTTAATAAGTAAAAATATGTATGTTGAGATTTAATAAACTAGGTATTCAATACAATATGTACACTGTCTGTAGCTCCTTTGCAGGCTGTTGCTCCTAAGCTTTGGAACGATCTTCCTCTCTCTTTGCGCTTGATGGAGTCTACTGACTCCTTCAAGAAACATCTTAAGACATTTCTATTTGTTCAGGCTTTTCCTTGATTTTCTGGAACTCATGTGTTGTTCTCGGTGTTATCATGACTTTTAAGTATACATTTGATTGAGTATTGCTTTGATTGTTTAAGCGCTTTGTGACCGTGGTCTGGAATAGAGCTCTAAAATATAAATTACTTACTTACTTTGTCCACAACGTACTTTGCGCTTGATGGAGTCTACTGACTCCTTCAAGAAACATCTTAAGACATTTTTATTTGTGCAGGCTTTTCCTTGATTTTCTTGAACTCCTGTGTTGTTCTCGGTGTTATCTTGACTTTTAAGTATACATTTTATTGAGTATTGCTTTGATTGTTTAAGCACTTTGTGACCCTGGTCTGGAACAGAGCTCTAAAATCTAAATTACTTACTTTGTCTACAACGTACTTGTGCTTCAATTGATTTACTGGTGCCTTTGACATTATTATGACATGATTTTACCACATTATCTTAGTGTTTTTAACTGTTCTTATTTTAGGTGATGTTCTTGTACAGCACTTTGTGTCAACTGTTGTTGTTTTAAAGCTCTCTCTATAAATAAAGTTGAGTTGATTTGAGTCATAAATCTGCTTCCCCATCTCACTTGCTTTGCAAAACTCAAAACGGCTCAATAACTGTTATAACTCTAAGCATTTGACAAGCTGCTGAAGGCAGTGTAGCTGTTGTGCCTCTATAGAATCTGATGGAGGTTGGGCCGACGAGATCAAACCTGTCCCAGCCAGTTGAGTATGCTTATTTTGCATCGACACAACAGCCTCACTGACATATGCTGGGTCAGGGATTACATGTTTTATACTGGTTTTCTAGAGTAAAAGAAATGACACCCACACATTGCCTCATCATGTCAGGGATACAATCGTTTCCTGTATATTTGCGATAGAATTGAGCAAGGTTTGATTCGAGTGCATTCTCTAAAGATATAGTAGAAAGCAAATTTTGCTATTGGAGGAACAAAAATGATTCTGTGTGAGTCTTAAACACTACATTTGAAAGTCACATGACTGATCTTCCAGGTCACTGCTATCGAAGTGACCTCATTATGTTCTTCGTCCTAACTACGACTAGATTTGGCATTTTAATTCCTTATGTCTACACTTTGAAAACTAGCCCATAGGTGACATCATCACTAGACTCATGGACCTCTAGCATTGATACCTTCCATTTGGTAAAAATTATCGTGTTCACAGAGTCCAACTTCACCCCAAACCTCCCCCAACACAAACCCAGCAATTGGAAATACAGCAATCACCCTCGGGTGCAAAACCTCAACAGGGGTCAGGGGAGGTCAGTACTGTCAGAGTTGTCGTGTCCCTGACATGTTTATCTGACACACACACAGAGTGTGCAACACTGGAACATTTCAGTTTGCTCAATGTGTTGTTAGGTAAGCGAGGTGAAGGGGGTGGTGGGGGACTTTTAAGGGGAGCTGTCAAACCTGGGCTTGTTAATCCACAGTGACCAGTGAGTCTAGGAGAGTCTGCACCCAATCTGCCTGGGCATTATAATGGTCAGACATATGGCCTTGAAAAGCACCAACAGCTACCTGCACCCCCTCTAGCTTTCCCCTTTATCAAACCTGTCCCTTACTGGAAACGTATGTCTCCGAGTGCAAGCGCAGGAAGGTGAAGCCACCTCCAGGGTTAATCTCTGAGGAAAGGCTGAGAACATTTCTGGATCACAAAGAATTAGTTCTAGCTTTCATTTGACAAAGCCTAGAAAGCCAGAGTTTTTGCAATAATTCTGAGCCATGGACGGCACTGGAGTGTCTACAGGCCCAAAGCAAGGGAACAGTGACAGCTGATGAAAGGAATTGAAGGGCTGTGCCACATTCAGCCAGTTTCAATAAACATCATACATCAACTAAACATAAAACGGCTGGAGAACAGTGCTGACCCCCTGAACTACACAATACAAAAACACAAAATGTATGTGTGAGTCTCAGGCTCAGTTATTTCTACCAAAGATATCTCAAATGAATGCAAAAAGAGTTTACTGAATTGTGCATTTACTGTGGGAGGTTGCAGGTGCAACCCCTGTTTCAAATAAATAAGATTCATGAACAACTGTGGAAGTCTTTTGTAAATGCTGAAGCACCTGCCTGTGGTTTCTATTCATGGAGGAACTTTTGAAACACACTTCAACATAATTTAATGCTGGTTTGATTAAAAAGGAGAATACTATACAGAAGGGTTTACCCAACAATTGGATACAGACAGGCTTCTAATCCAAATCACTGAGACACCTCTTGACTACTTAAAGACTCTATCTTTACAATAATTAAAAAAAAAGAATTTCAGCAGGTTGAAAACATGAAGTAAAAAAATAAAAAGTAGATTTCTTTTTTTTTTTTAGAATGCTCTTCAGGACAGGAAGATTATTTAAAAATTGGATTTCAATTCTGATTTTGTCTTGGGCAATGATGACCCAAGACAGTAATTAACATATTATTATTGCCAATGACCTTTGAACCACACAATGTAGGTCAAAGCAGTATTGGCTTCACTTTACAACAACAGAGAAAATATAACAAATATATAGTGATTATTAATATATCAATAATAGTTTTTTTCTTGTACACAAACCATGTTGCCAGTTTATTTAAAGTTAACAAAAATAATTGCAATCAATGCTGACCTGACTGTGGGTGGCAGTAGCTGGTGTGGTTGTTACACTGGCAGGGCCGGCAGCCTGTGCTGCTGAAGTGGAAGAATCCAGGGTGGCACTCGTCGCACTTGGGTCCGTAAATTCCAATCTTGCATACACATGTTCCTGAGCTGCAAAAGACAAAATAGGATAAAGATTGATAACAGAACAATATCTGAGAGATTGGCACACAATTGGTTATCTTATTCCCTTGAAGCTGCCATCACAGCTCAGACACAGGAACGTGTCTATCACATTTCTCAAGAACAGCAATAGAAAACTGATTTAATTTCTTTGATTTCTTGTACCACATAATGTCACTCAACAAGTTACAATTAACAACTCATCTTAACTTTCATTTTCTAACAGTGGACAGGCCAGAAGTTCAAGACTGAAAAAGAATATTAAGAATTTCTCACAATAAACATTTGCATAAATACTGTAATAGACATAATCGATACTGTCACAAAAACAAATGAAGAGACGCAACCTTGTTGATTAGTATTCACTTAGAGAGCTGTAGTGCAGAAGACAATAGAAAAAAAATGATAAAGAGATCAACTTACTAAACAGTCAATAAATGAACGGTATCTAGATCTAGAATTTTCAATACATGACAAAAAAAGCAGCATATTCTGAAACTTTCTTATTTAAACAAGTTAAACAGATTCTTGATAGTGACTTTCATTTTAAAGTAACCACTTTATGGTCAAAATAGTGTTTCTGTAAGGTCCAAAGGAATCAAAAATTGCATTCATTTAATGAAGTTGTAACTAAAGTTGTCAGAAACAAACTACAGCTCAGCACCACTTGCACAGTGCTAAAGCTGCATTCTCCAGTTTGCATGCTCACATGATGCAGGATTTGCAAATGTGCTGCTAAGTAAAGGTTTGCATTGATGGTTTTGGATAAAATGAAATTCAAAGTCTGAACATTGTTTAAGCAGCAAGCTGTGAAAACAAGCGGCCGGAACACAGTGACTTGAGCAGCAGATGAGCAGATCATTTTATTCATTAAAATAAATAAGAAGCCTACAATTCCTGCATGTTTCTGTTTGACTTCATGAATAACCGATTATTTCATCACATTAGCTCATATCGCATCTTTATGATTCTTTTTGATCCAATTCACAAAAGATTTGTTTCAGGTTTGGAATAATTTGAATTTTCAATATTAAAACAGTGTGTGAGCTGCATCAAGGGTTAGTCTGAGACCACATTATTATTATTAATCACAATTTAACACAGATTTGGAAGTGACAGCAAAAGTATGGACGTTTAAACCACAGGAGAGTTTGATGTGTAACAATTTGTGTTTCTCCTCAGGATATTGTGCATCCCAATTTTTTTTCTGTTGGACTGCCTGTGAACCACAGCGGTGGGATGACAGAATGTTCTACTCTGCAGCTGACAGCAGAGGTGGACACAGTGCTGAATCAACGAGCCAGTGGAGCAGAACACATGACGCTGTTGTGCTTTGTGCACTCTGAACGCCACACATAAATATTATACAATCACTGCATAAATAGGCCAGGGCAGATGACGCGGGAAGCACACACACTGTTAATAATGTCATCCCAATAAGGCAAACTAAATAGTTGGTGTTTTTCTCATGGTGACGCACTTTATTTGATTTAATTTTCAGATGCTTAGTCCATGCTAGCTTGGAGCTGCGTGACCTTACAGTTTTATCATAGAAATGATTGATTCTGATGAATTGGTTTACAATTGTTCATCCAGAGAGCATTCTCTGATGTTGATGATAAAGGGCCATATAAGTTGAGGCCTAGAAAATCTACTGAAGCTCCGAGCTGCCATAATTTGTGTATTCCATTGATATTCCCTTACCCAATCACTTCTGAACAAGACACAACAGGACTGCTTCCGTTTGATGTTTGCTCAGAATCATTGACTAATATTTAGATAGAACAGATTGTCCTCATGTTGTTGTGTTCAAGATCCCACACAAGGAGCAATCAATCATTTGACTGCTGTTAGCGAATACATTCTGAACTCAAACTCTCCCCCAGCTATGTCAAATCAGTATTTTGTTTTACACATAAATAAAAGGTAAGAAGAGAAGGGAGACTGTTAAAAACAATGTCACATGATATATGGATAACAGTGACTTATCTGCAAAGTTTAATTCAACTGTAATGCTTTCTAAACATATTCTACGCTTGTCAAACAGAGATATTCCTCATAATAATCTTCATTAGAAATATGTCTCCCTTCATTCCATTGCAAATATTTTGTTTTTATAGCTCCTTTTACAAGACTTTCATCTTCTATTTTGGTCATTTTGGAGTTTCAGGCAGCGAATTTAGAAGTCACATGAACGTTTTGTATGCTGTCACACATAATGCTGCCTGTTCCACTGGTTCTTTTCTCAGGGTGGAGGTGTCCCAACAAGACTGTGACTCCTCATTGTTTGCTCATCTGATGACGCACCGGCTATTGATCTACCGATTGGCAATCAACATGTAAGCAATAAATGCTTTTGACTAGATACGTTTTCATAATGAATGTATCTTCTCTTGACATCATGGTTATCATGTAAATATAGAGAATGAGGAAAGGAAAAATATGGGCAAATATTATTTGTGATTTTTTCCCAACTCTTGCTTTCGCTCATCACAATTAATGTGAATTACCCTTTTGTTTATTTATTTTTTGTACATCAATGATCTTCTTGTGCTATCAGAACACCATCATTTTGATTTTTTTGTGAATAGAAATTATGCCACATAGACAGTTCATAGGATTCATTAATACAACAGGTTCAACCTTCATCCAGCTGACCTTTGTTTCCTTTGTAATGACTCCACTTATCATTGGGGTCACTCTGGACTACACCAGTCATCCCCATATTCACACAATAGTCTTTGGTAGTACACAGTTAATGACATCATGGCTGCCTTTTGCACTTCCTTAAATAAAAAACTAGGGTAATAGAAGTCCTGGTGAGAAACGTTCAAGATGATCCTGCTGTCACTTTGAGTGATGACCAACCAATATCCAAATGTGCCATCAGGCCTCATCAACGTCCAAACCCTGAGACACAATCCACAGACAATAACTTCAAAATAATCGCAGGGAATCAAGGGCTGACTGGGGTCAATTCTCGTGAGCGTGTGCAGGGGTCTTAGCACAAACAGTGCTTTGTTAAACACAAATGCACCAAATGCAAATGAAGAGGCCCACGGCGATGCTCAGTGGGGCGTGGGCAGCGCTGAGGTCAAGGCTGGCAGATCAACACTCCACATTATTCCACTTGACACACAACACACACACACTTACATTAACTGTTGTAGCGAAAGTGAGCAAATACGCAGATGGAGCACAATGATAGACATCGGTCCAAATCTGTTAGACAAACTCTGTAAACAAATATATATTAAGATGACTGATGACTTTTTTTTAAAATTATATTTTAGTTTATCCAATCATGGTAAATGTCCAAATACAAGAAACACACATTTTAATTAAGTTAGGACTATTCTATTTGGGTGAATTGGTCACAAAAGATATGGTACAGAGAAAGATATAGAGTTTAAATAATCCAATATAACACCTATCATTTTGAAAAGAAAATCATGAAGAATCAACAGTAGTAGCCAAAGCACTTGACAGAGTGTGTCCTTGTGCTCAACTATCAGTAAGCTGAAGTTTTCCATTTTGGCTGTTAGGACGGGCAGTGGAAGGGGGGCGTGTTATTGTTTTGGTGTGATTCTGCTGTAACTCCATCACGGCTTCTGATATGTATGTTAAGTAGGTCAGTATTACATGGGTGACAAAGCTTAACCCAAATCTGCTGCAGCGGTTGTAGTGGATCAGACAGCCGTCAACGTCCACACTGTCACAGACGGTGGGTTAATCATCAGTAGATAAGCAGTGGGAAGACATTTAAGTGGCTCCGTTGCTAAAATGTGTTGTGCAACTTTATAGCACTTTAAGTTTTAATTCTAAGAATACACCAACCCATCCAACAGGAACTGACTTATGGTGATCTCACGTAAACAAGCCTACAAGAAAACACACTTTCTTTTCGACAAAATTAGGTCCATGCATATTTTGATGCCATTCTCAGGAGTGAGGGACCCACTGAAGTGTTTTCGTGCCTGAAGATTGTAGACTTAGAACATTTCTCAAAACTGCTGTTCCTAAACCAGAGAAGTTGAATTCTTTTTATAATGGGATTCTACATCAAAATGCTAATGTAGGATTTTATATTCCTGTTTCTGTAAGGAAATGACAACTTTACTGTAATCAATCATCTATATTTAACACACATTTCAAATAGTCACTTGATTAACTGATAATCTTACACATTTAATTCATATTAAATAATCATTTTCTTGCATTGCATTCACTTAAACTAAACTCAAACTACTCAGGTTCACATCCACAGGTCAGGTCACACACACAGAAAGATTAAACAATCCCAGACTCCCAGCAAGTCTGTGGACACCTGTGTGAGAACTCACACTGAAAGACACAACAGGCCAGCAAATCGCTGGGAACAGTTTCTCTGGCATTCGAAGACGTTTGCGATAGATCTCTCTGCTTGCTAGCGCCCGTGTTCACGTAAGTTTGTCTCTGACTTTTGCATAATTCACTAAACAAGCATTTTTCTTAAACTCATCCATGTGTCTGTCCTTCATTCCACCACCACGTATGAGACTGGGGAGGGGTCGGTTCACCGGAACACAAAATCCCCACATTTCCAAACTTCTATTTGGAAATGGAATGCACAGTTATTTGAAAATATTACATTTTCCAAATCCAATGGGTTATTCGAGCATTTATACGTATCTGTAAACGCTGTTAGAAGATTTGACAGACATGACCTTTGACCGCAATACCATAGCCATGGAAACAATATTTAAATTATCCCATTTCTGCACTTCGTCTGATACCTATGCATGTTATTAATGATGACATAAATGGTAGTAACCAGTAACCATCATGTTACCATCTCCAGCAATATATGTGAATGTTCTGATCCTGCGGTCAGGGTTCATGCTGGGAAGCGTAGTCCTAAAGATAGTTCATTAGATCACACGCTGCTGCTCTTTGGTGACAAGATCTCACTACCAGAGCTGTAGACAAATGTGTGTTCTAACTTTGTGAATTTTCAAACTTGATTTGGCATAAAGGTTGAAAGCTATGTAAATAAAGCTAGCTGTAGTGGAGTAAGGATGTACTTGAAGAAATGATGCAGAGTGACACATCGCGCAAAATCGGACACATCTGCACCAAAAATCAATATTTCATTACAGAGGCTGGTGCTTTTTCGCTCACTACTGTAGGAAAACAAATGCCTCAGAGACAAAGAGATGACCCACATCTACAACTGTTGATGTGGACATACTAAAGTGCTTTTGACCAATATTTCAGTGACCAAACTAAAATTGGGAAAGAGTTATATACACAATTGTACGATGACCCATGATGTGTGGAGTGGCTTTGGGGTTGGCGCGTGGCTAAGAGCCGCAATGATGTGGAAATCTCATTAGGACCGACGAGAACATTGAATAAAGGCGCAATTACACATGTCAGTCTGCTTTGAAAAGCTACAAACCCTGCAGGAATTTCATTAGTCCGGGTTTACGCTAAGCTTTTGCACAATTGGTTTAGCCACATTTTTCTGCCTCATGAGAGATTTATCCAGCATTAACATTTTTGATCTATGCACAGTGTTTGGGGTTAAACTCCCAAGGGTGGTAGGTTGGAATTTAATCCATGTGACACTCAGCTCAACAAGTACTCAAATCAAAATCTGGCTGAAGACAGACTGCAAGAGTTCCTTTTAAGAATACATGCACGAATGGCAAATTGCCTTTATTTTTTGATTAAAAAATTATTTGAACTCACTAAAAGGTTTTGTTCTGTAGTGCTGTTCAATTTATGGGAATCGTATAGGTTATTTTTTCAAAATATCAAATAAAAATATATAACTATAACAACATGTTGAACATGTTTCCATAGTAGGCACATGCTGCAGTGGTTAGCCTCCAATTGTCTGAGTTCTGTGTTTTGAAGTGAGGTTCAGTCAGTTACGGACTTAGATTAGTTCGATTCTGTATAATTTGGGGGCTAAATTAAATGGTTGAATGAAAAATCAGGGAAAATAAGTTGCCTTTTTGGTCAGGTTATTACAATTAATTTCACAATTGAGTATATTTACCCATCCTTATTTATATAACATATAACACATACATTTCATTTTAAAATATTGTTTATTTTTATTAAATGCAGTATGTTGATTAAAATAACCACTTTGTTTTCATGACCATGGTTTTCTTCTATTTTGCAGAGAAACTTTGCAGAACATTTAACTTATGTATCTATTCTGTAGAAAGAAATGGTACCAAGGGTTATTACTCTAGTCATAAAAAAGGATAACAAAGTATTGCTTCCAGTGCTTTCAAGTGTAATCAACATATTTCCCCATTACATTATTTAGAAGTCAGGAATATGATGCAGTTACTCAAATGAAATTAAGATTTAGCCAATAATTATTAGTAATGTTTAATTCATCTGCAGTGAACAGAAGTGTGAGTCACTGCAGTTGTTGGGATATTTGACCTTCCCTCTAGCTTATACAAATATAGACTGAGTGAGGTCAATAGTCTTTGGTCTATTTGGTTACAAAATATAATAAAAGCTACTCATAATTTAGGGAGATTCAGGTCAAACAGAAACACAGCACAGAGAAACGCTAGATTATTTAATTCTAGATTTCACATTAGTTACATCATCTGCCACATAAACACACAAAGCCAGCTCATCTGTGAATCTTTACTTTTGTGCATAAAAATACAACTCAACAGACCCTCTCTGTTTACTTTAGGTTGCAATTGTCTTCCTCAGAGAGATCACACACCAGGTCCAATCTGGATATTCATTTGGTGATCAATTACTGAACCTGAGAGTTGCACACTGAAGTCTCTGTGCAAGTTTATGCATTTGCAGTTGACTGTCTAGACTTTGTGAATCTTGATATCGAATTGCACAAAAATATATCGGAAGAGATTGCGTCACCACGTTGCTTTTATCTGCCCCAACATGATTTGGCTTTCCAGCAAAGTCATGAGGAAATAACTTCCCAAGTAGGAGTCAGAACTTGACTGACCTGTGCTGTTCTAGTGTCAAGACACTGCACCAAGTGGCAGCATGTCAGCAGAGTTAACGTCTGAACATGTCAGCAGATTACATCACCAACTGTCTGAAGGCAAAGAATGCCTTCAAAATACTTTCAAATAAAGCTCTGAATAAAGTATGTTTGGCTTTTTTTTTATAGACATCAGCTTCTGATTCTCAGTTCTCACTACACCTCATGTCCGCAGATTTAAATTCACAAGAAAGCTTCAAGCGTTAGAATCAACAAATCAGTTTTGATTACCGTTCACTCTGCAGATTTCTTACCCTTTCAAAACATGATCCTGTAATTGCACCTTAAAACTGTTTGGCATATCAGATTTCCTGGATGAGAAAAACAGTATTGAGGATTGGTGTCTTTTGTAAAATAATTCTGAGCTGCAAGTGGTTTAAAGTAGGGCTACACTATATTGAATTTCTCTAATTCACTGAATTTCTCTAAGGAGATGAATAAAGTATCTATTTATCTATCTATCTATTGGAAATAAGTGTGATATTCGATATTGGTGTCTTGAAGTGTGATTTCGATATTAATGCGATATTTTTTTCTTTCACCTAAAAATGTGGCCGAGTGCACGCGAGTACTGTAGTGGAGGTCCGGGGGTTTAGAGAAGAAAAATGATGCGATATGAGCCGATATGATCTGAGAAAAATATCACTTATAACACTCAGTTTCGCAGGACATTGGTTTACCACGAAACTGAGCAACATCCGAGAGGAGCTGCCGGCGCATCGCGATATCACCAAATGAATAACAAATCCCACCTCCTTGTACACGTTCACATGACAGTTTATAAGACGGACAGGTTTACACTATTTTGGAGTTCAATGATCTTATAAGAAAACAACTGACACGAGATGAAAAAGTTCTTACAATGTGTTGCTTTAACTAAGGGGGTTGAAAGCGATGAGTGACTGGTTCACTAGTGTTTGAGTAGCTCCTAAGTTAGTCTTACTTCTGTGTATATACTGAGCTGCGCCAAGTCAGCGCCCCGCTACGACGCGTCGCCATAGCAACCGAGCCCAGCAAGCTGCGCCGCACAGCTCTCAGACAGATAGAGACGAAAACGAGAACGAGACATAGAAGTAGAAGTTAAAGAACGTGACACTGATTGGTCAAAGTGCGCATTTAACAAATGCTTGATTTATACAATAAAAAATGATAAATTATCGCACATGTTTTCGATATGCATATCGCACGTGCCAATATCGCAATATCGAAGATAATCCTTTTTTTTTTTAAGTGAAAGTGAGTAGGTTGGTCTTAATAGTGACCCATTTCAAATGGCTACATAATAACTGTATCTGTTTTTGGAATGTCAGAATATCAATCTCTGACTAACACAGTTAACTGTATTATGTGACCAATGAATAATTGTATACATTGAATTTGTAGTTAGAATTCAACTCAGAATTAGACCAGAATCCCCTGTGTCACCTGCATGACATTAAATGTTAAATTAACTTCAAGGATTACAGGTTTTTTCACAATCTGATAAAATGTGGTCTGGTATATAATGAAATCTTCCTTCTTTACAAGACACTACACTAAAAGATACTAAACAATTCAGATGTGTGTGCATAAAATATTTAATCAGAACTGAATTACTCCGACATGCACAGTGTCAAAAACAAAGAAACCATAAGAGACACACAGCTTTCTCTGCTTCTACCATCAGATCCATAGCAACACTTCCCAGCAACATTACATTGATCAAAAAGAAATGTAATTCCAGGTCTGTCAGAATGGATCATTTCAATACAGAAGAGGAAACAGGTGTTTTTTTTAGATCATGCGATATTCTTACCAACAAAGTATTTATTTATTCTTGCATAAAAAGAAAAACAAAGGATTTCTGCATTGAAAACTATATACAAATAGGTAAAATAAAGTATGAATAACATATATCTAAGTGCAAGGTAACCAACTTCTTCGAATCTGACATAGACCTTCTAATTAACTATTAAATAACAGTATTGATTATTGATTAGAATATTTAAAAAAGATTAAGGGTGTCTTTGTTTAACAATATTCTTGGGCGTCTGACTCAAAAGGGTTTTAGTATCCTAGGTGAATATATGCATTCTCTTCTATTTATTCTTCATAATTTAATAGATATATAGATAGATACTTTAGTAATCCCCAGGATGAGAAATTATTTCCAAATCCAAAACGGTTCACCTTTTAAAAAAATTGTTTTTATCTTGCTCAGCAGTTGAGGCTTAACTATGTACTGTAATAGGCAGGCTGAAAAATTATTGGACTTCTCATATTCACATTTAGTAAAGAAGAGGTAAGATAATAAAACATGTAATACCTCACACATGTCCAAGCCTCTTTCTCTTCTATACTTAACTCTGTCAAGAAGTAGTCAATTACTTAATGGAGGATACCTTAACCAGCATGTCGGGGGTCAGAAAGCTGGCTAATCTGAAGATCTGTTGGCGATTAGTGCTTTAGTGGGGGGCTTGGCAAGCTAGTGCTGCTAGCATGGCCTGGCTCAGACTGTCTGAGAAGGACTATATCGAGAGAGTTAAAGTGTGAATGACCCGTCCTGAAGTTCCCCTCCTCCCTGCACCTTCACCTACTTTTCATTACAGCACAAGACGCAAGCATTCTCAGGTAACAGACACAACCAAACACACCCCTTGTTCACGTGTAGTGATTGGGCTTACATAAGACTAGGCCGTGACGTCTCTCAACATCATGACAACACAGAATCTTGATAAAGGCCTGCAGTCACACCAGCAGCTTTCTTCCTCTAAAGCAGCAGAAATCACAGAAGCTATTTTTACCACCCTCTGAGCGTACTGCTTGTTATCTTAGTCTGGGTTTTTTGTGACCAGTGCAGAGGCAGCATGTTCTCTGGGTGACTGTGCGGGGAGAGTCAGGTCTAAATATGTTTGACATTGGGACGCTTTTCAGGGGACAAGAGGCCCCAACGAGCGACACCGTGTGACACCGAACAAGAGAACATTGATCCTTCAATTCTTAAAAGACCATCTCATTAGAAACTGCACAGTAGCACCACAGTAGATTCTCTAATTTGAATTGTGTAATCTGTGCATTGATTGTACTAAATAACCAACAATAAATGAACAATAAAAGGTCATGTTGTGTCACAGTATTAGTATCTACAACAGTGTCTACTATTTCCTCCAGTGATAGCTTAGAAAATATATCAGCTATGACCGCCCTTCAATACAAATATTCAGATTTTAAAATGATTAAAATGTCTCGTATAATAATCTCTGATCACATTTTTCATAATGATATAATGAGTGCCGTTTCTGTTAGGCTCATGCTATGCACATGTGTTTCTTTTGTAAACAAGTAAGTATAAGTTATTATACTTCAATAAGTAATAACCACATTTAGGCATGAAAGGTGCTAATTGCACATATTGGCATTGTGGTATGGCTATCTTGGAACTTATAAAAATAGACCAGTGTGATTTTTAAAAATAGAATAGTCTTTTTGTAAGAAAGAAAACTCATTTCATGTCCTAAAAGAACAACCATGTTGGTTCAAAGACTGTGCAAACAGAGTTGAACACCTACGGTACAAACAGTCGGAAAGATGATCAAGCAACTGGTAACAAACGGGTTAACTGAGCAGTCTGAGGTAGCATTGCTGAAATGTGAGCACTTCCTCATAAAAGCCATTTCTCATTTACAAGTGGGTGTCAAAGCAAACATGGATGAGTGCCATTTTAAAATATATTGTAAATGTGATTAACAACATCAAAAATATCTGTAAGTCTTAACTGGTAGATTGTTTTTTTTAACCCAAACATTTTTTAAATTGTAGAATATACAAAATGGCATTGATGGGCTTTCAAATGATGGAAAATATGAAACAAAAACATATGGTAGCCATGTGTAGAAAGCTTCAACATGTTTTGATTCAGGTAGAGTGTGTTAGAACATGTTTACCAAATACACTGTTCGTTTAGAAATTGGGATTTTGCAAACATCATTCTTTTTGGTTATTTATTTATAGATTTAGTGATTTAGTGCAAACGCATGTATAGACACACAAACAAGCTTAGGGGTTCATTGATTTATATACTATTTAATATAATAATTTGTATTCATATATCCTAATTATTCATCATAAACTTAAATTTCATTTTCTGTTTTTATTTATTATTTGGACAGACAAGACGTTCAAAGAAGTTTGATCTGAACGAGTGTCGATAGTAAAACTGCAAATTGTTTATATATCAGTTTTATAGTTGTACTCTGACCTCACAAGGGCTGCGTAAATACAGATAAAGGTTCAAACTCCGACTTAAAGTGACTCATAAAGAGAGGATCAGGGCTGTTTAAGTTAAGCCTTCGTCCCTAAAGAAGCCTGTGGGTCCATAGAAATGTAAGGGTCTCACCTGTCACAGAGAGGACTCACTGCACCGAAGGAGTCGCAGGCGCAGGGCATGCAGCCACTGGTGCCGTTGGTGAAGTACCCCTCCTCGCAGTCCTCACACTGCAGGCCAGTATAGCCAGACATGCACAAACACTGACCAGTATTTTGGTCACATTCCTCTGGATCCTCGATTCCCTCAGCGCCAATAGAACAGTTGCACAGGTTCTCTGAAACACAACACAAAAGGATTTACTGAAAGAATAAATAAAAAAGGTAGAATCAAGTGTACAATTAGGGAGACTCTCTGGAGGGCTAGCTACACTTCCTTCAATTATCACCATTTTGACAAAGAAAACGTCTCAGCAATGGTTTTTTTAATTTAGAAACATTCAGTAGAACATTCAACAAATGTATTTTTTTTTATTTACAGTATCTATGTAAATTATACTGTTTAAGGGTGAGCCGGCATTCTCACAAGAAACGTGTTTTGCATTTCTGTTTTAATGTTTTTGGATGTTGCGAGATGTTTTTAAATGCAGTTTTTCATAATTTACTTCCACACTCCCATGCAGGTATAATGTACAGTCCTACATTGTTCACCACAAGTGCAACTAGACTACCATTAGACACCTCAATGACTATTTTGCATCATTTCTGGGGATCATCTAAGTAACCAGTCGAGAAGATAATAACTGGCAGGAGCTTAAGACTTTAAATATATGGTTTTCTCTCTATATCAGTCTTTAGAAGAGCAGCATTGGTTCTTTTATCTTCTTAAATAAGGAATAGTACTTGAGATTTAGGGCTGGTTCTTACTTACTTACTTAAGCAAGTGCAATTATAGGTGCACTATACTAGAATAGCTTTTTTCACTTATCTATATTACTGTCCATGTTGAATCGGCTCATCAATATAAATCCTTTTTTTTTCACAAACCTACCATGCGGGAAATAAAGCCTTGATGATTATATTTGGTGATTTCATCTTCTACTGCAGCCAAAACATTGCAACTAGGTCACCTGACAAATGAACCGGAGGATATAATGACAGACAGGTTTGACCCCGCTGGGCCCTCATGGGCTATGAATTATTCACCATCTCTCAGGTTATGTACATTGACTCTACAGCTCTCAGATCTGGAAGCCTGTGCAATCATTTCCGCCCCAAAATCTCAGAGCGCAGCCAAAATAAGAGGACCAAAGATCAGAATGAGAGCATATTCTTATCCTTGTTAAACTGCTTTTAGTGTGCTCCTCTTCTCCAGTAGTTTTACGTAACTGTGCTGTTATGCAAGCGAATGCAAGGGTATTGAAAGGCTCTCAGGCAGAACTTCATGAAACCACATAAATAAGTTCACAACAAACCTGTCGGTAAGATCCAAATCAGGACAAAGAGTGTATTGGCCACACCCATGTACCAGGTGACGCCTTTGTTGACAAGATAGTTTCAAGCTAACCGTCTAGAAATCAGAAGAATGACAACGGCTGGAGGTAGATTTAAGCTAACAAAAGAACAAAATAAGAAGTTTTTACTATTCTCGAACAGCTCTTCACTTCATGATCTTGTCTGCAGATTGATTGTTTCCTATTAAGGCCCTATTAGAGCAGGCAACACATTCTGCTTAATTCTTTTTACTTAATTATTTCACTTACAATTTGAAATATTTATTAACAGAAAATACTTCTGATTATGGGTTGCTACACAGTTTTACTAATCAAATATATTAGTCAATAACTACAAGCATACCATGATTATAATTCCAAATGTTGAAAAAAAAAGCAATATTTTGTTCTCTACCTTTTATTTCATAGGCACTTATGTAAGTAGTGTTTTTTATATGAGGGGAAAAGGGGAAATATAACCAACTTTCTAGTAATCTTTTAATCTTTTAATATATAAATACTTTTAATACCTATTTCAGACCTAACGGAAGAATATTGATAATGAAATGAATTATAAATTCTTTTTTTATGCAGGGTTGCGCAATAAGAACAATGCTGCTTTAAAGAGTATCTTTGTGGTATGAAAATGTTGAACTTATCTTCTCAAATAAAATGCATACTAATCAATATACAGTATATATATATATTTTTAATATACATTGTCAGGCACTCTCTTTAGATACTGAAAGTCAATTTGAATGTACAAATATTATTTTAATGAGTATCTGTCCATTATATATATATATATATACTGTAGATATATATATATATATATATATATATATTTATATATTTTTTTTATCTATCTATCTATATATATATGCCAATCATCTCAATGCTACTTCATATTCTGCCATGTGCTGTTAAAGATCAGGTGGTTGTTAAAGGAACTTATTTTACCAATTAGAGCTGGCAGCCCATTCCATCCTCTTCATTTACAAACTATCCGATAGCTTATAATGAATCCTGCTGTTTGTTAGCTAGCATTTTCATATTGAAGGATAAGATTTGGCCCCAGACTACGGGTTGTCAAACCACGAGTTGCGAATGACACTGGTTGCTGTACTTTATCTTGCAGACCTGCCACCAAACCGTAAACACTTAACTGCTGCTGACAGAATGAGGAAACTCTGGTTTATTGTTGACTTTTTTGAGACTACCACTTATTTGTTGGTCTTAGACATTCCCAGGAATATAGAACTTCACTGTGGAGTTGTTATGAGGCCTCAGCCCAAATAAAGCCATAAATCCATTGACCACCGTAGATAGGCAGCACTTGGGAGTAGCAGAATTGGGTTACTTGTCCCCCAATTGAAAGATCACTACAAATGTGGCATCATCTGATATTAACAGAATTTTTGTAAGTTTAGTTTTCTTTAAAAAAAAACACCCAAAGAACTCATCTACCACACAACCCAATTGCAAAAATATTTAAATGGATAAAAATAATAAATAATATATAGAGAGATATATACAAAGCCACATCTGCCAAGTAGAGCAACGTCCAACTTTGACACATCACTACTGACTTCACTGGAGAACCATTTTGACGAGGATCCCTGTGCTTCTTCTACCTCCACATGAATGTGAGAGCTCTAAGGAGAAAGGGGGGCTTCACTGTCACTGCTCATTCATGCCTGCACTGGCAGCCTGCCTGCATGTCTGGCCATTTTGTTCAAAAGGCCACGATCTCGCATCATTCCAAAAGGAACACGAAAAGAAGCATCGAGATGATCACCCCCAAATTTAATTTGACAAGCACATGAGACGCACGGTTCAACACAAAAGGATGTCGGAGGGGCCTGTTGTGCGCTGGGTGAACAACAACAGGATGAGCCGCTCTCATCAGCATCACCTCCTCTCCAGCCTCAGTGATGGATGGCAGCCCATAATAACAGGCCGACACCATCTAATGTAGGCCACGCGTTTAAAGGAGCAATCTGAGCATATGGGTGACTTTTATTGAGCGAGAATTTATGGATGCACGCCGCAGTCTTTTGTTGCATTCTCCCTGCGTCAGATTCCCGATCCCTCTCCTGTGGTACATTTGGTTCCAGCCTGAACCCCGTTTATGAAGCGTTGAAATAACAATTACATTACTCACCTTGGTTGGTCTCTATGGATGTGAAGGGAGAGCCGGGGCTGTCTGCAGCCCAGGCATCGTTGGCGGATCTCTGGGAGACCATAGACACCAGAGTCTGCAGGCTTTTCTCCGGAGTAAACAAGGATGTTTGTCCGTCAGTGGATCTCCTGCGGGGGCTGCTGGGCTTGGAGGCGGCGGTGGGCTCCGTTGTCGAGGGATGAAAGGTTGTTTCCGTTTTATGGACGTGGCCAGGGGTAGTCGCGAGGCCGGCGAAACCCCCGCCATGGGCCAGTGTTAGACCCAGAAGAAACCTTTTCTGAGGCTTTGTGGCGAGGTCGGTGTCCCTGGTGTCAGGGGCTGAGCCGGGCTTCCTGGACAGAGGCGACGCATCGTAGTGGCTGACGCCAGGTGCAGCATGACCGAGTCCAAGAGATACATAGAAAATAAATATGCAGCCCGCAGATATGGACATCATTAAGGACGGTAATCTCATGTTCGGTTTCAGCTCTCCATGTATACGCCTCAGAAACGGTCTCTGTCAGACCTTTCCCTGAATGGACACGTCTTCCACCATTGATGTCCCCCGGTGACTGTCGATGCTCTGAACCCAGATGCTCCGCCCACGCTATTGAGCCTGACTGCCCGCTCGTTGATTGACGTCCTCACTAGCGAATAGGATTGAAGAACTAAATCCCCCAGTCTACACCGTGGCCTCTAGTTGTATGAATGAAGAAAATGTACTGTTATTATATTATATTACATTATATTATATTATATTATATGGTATTACATTACATTATATTATATTATATTATATTATATTATATTATATTATATTATATTATATTATATTATATTATATTATATTATATTATATTATATTATATTATATTATATTATATTATATTATATTATATTATATTATATCCCTTGAGCGTAATAGAACTAGCTCTTAATAAACTGTATTATTATTGTTGATATTGTCGTTTTCTTTCTATAAACTTCATCAGCATCATTCGTGTTTCTTTTATTCACTTTATTTTATATTTCTTTAGCCATACAAATGTCATATTTTGACATTCTGAGATCATAAAATTAATGTGGGCTATTACATTGTACAATTCTGAGTTCGGGGGCAGGAGTGGAGCGAAAGTATCTGGATGTTCTGTTCTATGTTAGTCTTTGTATCCTTTGTCTTTGTTATTTTTCTTTGATCTATATTCTTTATCTTTATCTTTAGACTTAGATTGTATCTTGTTCGTTCACTTTATTTCTATTTGTTCTTGTTCTTATTTTATTTTATTTTGATTTATTTTTATGAAAAATTGCTGTTTTTTTCTGTGGCTATTGGAAAAAAACAATTTCCCGAAGGAGACCTCCTGAGGGATCAATAAAGTTTTACCTTACCTTACCTTACCTTAATTGTAATATGATCCAATAGATGATTATCTAAGTTAAAAAAAATAAAATAAAATAAAATGCTAACGTATAAATATCCTTATTAAGATAATAAAATGAATTTCAATGCTGTAACATGAGAACATTAACATGTTTTTGGTAGGTATTGCATCTATCTCATTCAAAACATGAACCATGAAAGAAAACGAAATTAGAACTAGAATTATATGCTTGTGACATATAAATGAACACAACAAAACAAACATAAAAGCTAGAAAAATAATTTAAATACGTTATACAAGAAAAAGGTTTGGTTAACATCTCTATGGAAGCGAGCCTTCATGCCAAGTAAAAATGTATTGAGTGGGCTCTGGCGCCATCTTGTGACAAAGAGGGTCGAATGTTTTCCTAGTTTTTTAGTAGAAATATATAGTAAAGTGCAAAAGTTGCTATGCCATCAAACACGACTTGAACTTGCTACCTTGAGTGTAATACTTGAGTGGTACTACCTGGAGTAAACACATAGATGCCACAAATCCCTCTGTGTTTGATGGAGTCTACTGACTCCTTTAAGAAGCATCTTAAGACCCTTTTATATATGCAGGCTTTTTCTTTATTTTCTTGGGGTCGTTGTGTTTGTCTCTTTGTTGTCTTGGCCTTTTAAAGCATGGTTTTTAACTGTGTATTGTTTTAAATTGTTTAAGCGCTTTGTGACCCTGGTCTAAGAAAGTCACGTTAAAAATAATAATAACGTACTAACTTACTAACGTACACATCTTGATTTGATAACATCAATAGGGTAAATCACTGTTGATGTTTTAAACTGAGGTCTCTGACGAGAAACGATAATTGCATTATATGATACAAAGAAGATTCTATTCTTCTCGTGCAACAAACAGACCAACTCCATACCCTCGGAACTATCCTTAAAGTATCTTATAGTAGAAATGTGATCTCTTTACCAGACACACTACTTCCCCACATTGAAAGGAGCCAGTGTAAGTGGTTGGGGCAGACCTGTGACCAGGTGAACCCCTGGCCAGGGACCTACCAATTACAGAGCCAGACATAGGGGATTTGGTGAAGACCTTGCATTCACTACCCAACTCCAGATAATAGTTCTAGAATAATGATGATAATTATAATTTAGAAGAGTTCCCAAACTACAAATAAACGGCTCTTGGAACAATATCGGAAAAACATTTTTTAAATTATATATATATATAGCAAATTATTTTTAGAGTAGGTAAATAAAAATCCAGAATATATATATTTTTTGTTGTTATATTCTACACCTACTTACACTTTCTGCTATTTGAGAAGGTTTGGTTTGAAAAATATAAACATTTTAGCGCCTACAATTTTGATATCATACAGAACACCAAGGGTTGTTTGGTTATGGTTTATTTAATAAATAGTGTTATTATTTATTTCCTGACTGTTTTTCTGTGAATAACCCGGAAAGGGTTCTTGGGTAATGTTTGGCTTTCTGTAAAACGTTGTTTCACTTTTAGGCACCCCTGCAATCGTCACACTTTTTCTGTTACAAACTGACCCCAGCCCCCCATCAGAATAGAAAACTTATGTGGCCCCCAGAGGAAAAAAGTCTCGTGCACCCTGATGTAGAATATGATGATGATGATGATGAAATAATATGCAATTTATGTTCAACAGTGAACTTCATAGAGGAACGAGTGACACCCTTGATGGACGATCGTTCGTGTCTTTATTTCTCATGGTGACTTTCTGGTCGATAAAGGTGAGCTGGCGGATCAAAGGTGTGCATCAGCTTCAACAGATCGTAGTGGCAGCAGTGAGTCAGTGACGGGGATGCAGGAAATTGCGCACGCGCAGATAACTGTTCACAATGGCGCCTCTAGATTTGGATAAATATGCGGAGATCGCGATGCAATGTAAATACCTTCCGGAAAATGATCTCAAGGTAAAGTACATTCTCCACACAATGACGTTTTTATAGAACCTGCTGTTAGGACTGTTCGTGTGCCTCTGATGCTTTCACCGTATTATTAGCTGATGTTAGCCGCAGCTAACCTGAGGAGGTGTCACCGCAGTACAGGTCTGAAGCTACAGATATCAGTTAGTGTTGACAACCTTCATCCTGCCCGAGAAAGTTAGTATGTGATAGTCATCGTTTGAAGGATTTTGGAAAATGCAAGTGCTTGTGTTGAAACGCCTCCATCCATAAGAGATTGGTTGTCAAGTGTTTATAACTAGGGTGAGTCTTCTAGTGATGTGCATTATCACCACTGGTTCCCACGTGACCCATTGTGACTCAAATATCAAATCCGTGTTCAGTGTAGTTGTGTGTAGTTATGAAAAAAGACAGCGGCATCCTCACAAAGGTTCGTTAATTTACTTGGTTGCAAACATTATATACATTTTGTGTTGGAATTAAACGTAATGTTATGCATGGAGTCGCACCAAAGGGAGACAAGAACTTGAAGAACAATAGTGCACCAATTCCTGTTATTTCATACTTTTCAAAATTCAACCTATAAATACATCTGTCCAAGTTTCTGGTAAATGTATATGAGAGATCATTTTGTTCTGTTCATTATGCATGTTTTCTTTGTTGATCCAACATTCTAAGTAATCTAATGCTGTACCTCATCATGGAGTAAAAAGCAAAAGAAAATGTTTTGTCTGCACAACAAGTACTTTTCATTCATTTTAAGATATTAATAGAATGAGTGACATTTAATTTTTTCATTTGTCTTATTAGAACCATCGAAGATCAAAGTGGTAGGAATATGACACAATCTATTATCTATTGTTTTTAGCTAATACAGGTTACAATGGAACAGGCAAATTTGGGTAACTGGTCTTGAGGATTTCTGTCTTGCATTATCTCACTCTTCTATATTAAAGCTTTACATTCATTCATGCTTTATCTTCAGAGGTTATGCGACTATGTGTGTGACCTACTACTGGAAGAGTCCAACGTACAGCCAGTGTCAACTCCTGTAACAGTATGTGGAGACATTCATGGCCAGGTACTAAATGCATGACTTCTCCAAAAACTGCTGAAACATTCGCTTTACTGTTTATTTTGTTTGTTTATAGTTTTACGATCTTTGTGAGCTCTTCCGAACAGGAGGCCAAGTTCCAGACACAAATTACATATTCATGGTTTGTAAAGTACTGCGTTCTTTAGTCATAGAACTTATGTGCCCCAATAACAAATCACGTCATCGCCCTGCAGGGGGACTTTGTTGACCGGGGATACTACAGTTTAGAGACCTTCACCTACCTACTTGTGTTGAAAGCTAAGTGGCCTGACCGAATCACACTTCTCCGGGGGAATCATGAGAGCAGACAAATAACTCAAGTCTATGGCTTTTATGGTGAGATTGTGGAAATATTTAAGTGGATTTTTATTCTGTTTCAAATATATTTAGTTTCTGCTTTTCTGTGCTGCAGATGAGTGCCAGACCAAGTATGGAAATGCAAATGCCTGGAGGTATTGCACCAAAGTGTTCGACATGCTAACGGTTGCAGCTGTAAGTGTAGCAATGACAACCATTGCCTCTAAACTGTCACTACATGTAAAAAGTCAATCATTATAATCATAAACCAGTCTTTTTTATTTTCAGTCTTCTGTTTTTAAAAACAGAATAACCTTGATTTTTTAGTCTTAGAAAAAGAAAATTGCTATTCAAGTTGTATTCTTCCAAGACACCTTCTTAAAGGGCAACTCACGTGAAAACCCAACTTTCCTGACTTACTCGCATGTTTCAGATGTTGAAGTCTTCCTCTCCAAGATGTAGTTAGTCCCTCATTATAACAATGTTTTAAAGTTATTACTTATTACTTTATTTATTATTACTTATAAAGTTCACCCCCTTATGAAATCTCAGCAAACAAGAGGTTATGAGAGCGGAGTCCATTAAGACGATATAATGATCTTCACTACTCCAGCAAGCTATAATCACTAGCCAGCTTTTTGTTTTTACAAAGAGTACCTTGGAGGAAAAGACTGCCGGGGTTGATGATGCGCGTTGATAAACCTCGCTGCTACCCCCAACATCTATTTAAGAGACACATTAGTTGCCCTTAAAACAAGAGTTAAATGACTTTCTGTTCAGTCATTACTTTGATGTGCCATTTTTCTTTTATCAGCTGATGGACGAGCAAGTCTTGTGTGTACACGGAGGCCTCTCGCCTGACATCAAAACTTTAGATCAGATTCGGACCATCGAGAGGAACCAGGAGATTCCTCACAAAGGTGCCTTCTGTGATCTGGTGTGGTCAGACCCGGAGGATGTTGATACATGGGCCATCAGCCCCAGAGGAGCCGGGTGGCTCTTTGGTGCTAAGGTCACCAATGAGGTAGGTCAATGTGATCTTGCAGGGAAATGAGCTAAAACATGAATGAGTTGAGATATGAACACTAGCTTCATATTGGTTGAAAAACTTTTTTTTCCAACTTTTGTTCCAGTTTCTGGTAAATTCGGATGACTAATTATTCAAATTAAAATTATTTAATGTTTTTATGACTTTGCCCAAAACTCAAATACTGACAGTCTCTTATATTCTCAAGGCCTGGATGATGATTTCATGTCTTTGAAAACTCATTGGTTAATTGACCTATTTATTTATGAGTTGTTTTATTATGTGACATCATGGAAAAGTCAAAAGAAATCTGTCAAGTTGTCAGGAATATAACTGTGGACTTTCACAAGCCTGGTTCATTCAAGGGTACAATAAACATATGGCGGGAAGTACCATTCAATTCAATTGGGGCGTTTATAAACATGCACATAAGAGATGAATATTTTTTTAAAAAATTAGGTATTTATATTTAAAGGAAAAGCTCTTATCCAGATACTGGCTTAAAGGCTCTTTCAAATGGTAGTCATACATGGCCTAAAGTGACAAAGAGTCATATTTTTATTAATGCCTTTTTAGATGCACACTTCTGGTGTCATGTATTTAATCCTTTTTATCTTGCAGTTCGTTCATATCAACAACCTGAAGCTCATCTGCCGAGCGCATCAGCTCGTCCATGAAGGGTTCAAGTTCATGTTCGACGAGAAGCTGGTCACTGTGTGGTCAGCACCAAACTACTGCTATCGCTGTGGCAACATTGCCTCCATAATGGTCTTCAAGGACGCCAACACAAGAGAGCCTAAGCTCTTCCGAGCTGTGCCTGACTCTGAGAGGGTCATCCCCCCCAGGACAACCACACCATATTTCCTGTAATAAGATGTAAAGCTGACAGCTTTTGAAGAGATGAATGGTTTGTATATTTCAGTGCATATTGGTGCCATTCTGGTGTTGCTCTTGTGTACATGTATCGCAGTTAACGTTCTGGAAGGCATTAGGTGGCAGTATTACTATATGAAACTTTACATGTATTTATCAGAAAATGTGGTCATAATGACCATGAATCAATCTGTCTGATGGCGTGGGTTGCTTGGCTAAGACTTGCATTTTTTTTTTCAACTTTACTTTCATTTTTTAGATGAAATTAAATTCCATCACAACAACTGTATAAGATTTGCTGTTACATAATTAAATTATATGGGGTTGTGTGATTGCCTTTAAATGCATTTAACATTCAATATGTATAAAGTACAGCATTTATTAGTAAATAGTCATACTTTTATTTCATATGAACTACATATTCTTGTATGTCTGTCATGCTCTCTTTGTCTTCCAGCGCCACAACATTTACATGCAAGATTGCATCCCTATCTTATCCGTTGATTCATGAACTTTGAGACTCTGCTTCGTGACTGTAATACATTGAAGAATTATTCAAATGAGCTCATGGTCTGTAGGCCTTTGTCCAATGTCTAAATGTTCTACTTAATTTTATTTTCTTATGCTAATGTATTAAAATATGTGTGAAGATGTCAATAATACAGCAAATAAAAATAGGCATTTAAAGAGTTTAACACTGTATTACTTTGTGATCTTTTAATAAATCAATGGAAAAGCAACTCTTGGATCTTGATTTGATACTAAGTTCTGGAAACCTCGTGGTTTATCTAACTCTACTTTCAGCATTTCAATGTCAAAAGTGCATTATAGTGTATGAGGTAAAGATAGATAGATATAACTTTTGTTGATATCATTTATATTTACAGTATATACTGTGTATTTATTGATATTGATTGAGTTTATTGATATTAAAGATCAGAAGAATGAAAATTATTTTTTCACACTGTAAAAGTACAATTTGAAAAGGCAGTATAGTAACACCAATCTCAAAAAGACCCTGTAACATTAATGGTGTATTGCATCAGAATGTCATGTTGTGCCCATGCAAACATGAATTGCCCAGATATTGATTGTAAATATAAACAAACCTTCTAAATAAAAACAAAAAAACATTACAGACTGTATAAAGTATATATTGTTACCAACAAACCTCTATTTCCAACATAAGCAATGATTTTGTATACAAAAAACTATTATAGATAGTAACTAGTATAAAGTAACCTGCATATGCAATTGTTTGCTCTACTGTATATCTTATTATTTACTTTAAATGAATTCAACTATTGATGATAAAGAAGTTTCTCTTATATGCCTTAAACATTTTTTTGTAAAATGATGGAAATCTATGGGATTTGTTGATCATGGATCCACTGTACTTCCCCACTTTCATTTTAACATTTTGTGTTTAATATGTTGGACAAATACAAGCACCAAAAGCTGCATTCTAAAAACATTTGACATAATACAACTTGAAAATCAAACTGTTGTTTATATAGAAGTTATATTCTTTGAAATAATTGATTAAGTTTGTTTACATTTCATTGTCGCTTCTTAGCCACTAGAAGCGCACATTGCTGTTCGAGACGCTCCGCCTCTTCCCGTCTCGTGTCCAATCAGAAGCGACTGAAGGCCGCTCGTCATCAGTCATCTGTTTGGTGATTACGTGTATAGCTCGTCTGCTGGAGGAGACTATCCTGTCAAACACCTCGTCCTCATATTCAACAACATTACTGATCAGTGGGATCTTCTTGCTCAGACAAAACTATACAGAGACATTCACAAGGTGAGTTGACTAGTGTGGCCAACATCACGCGATGGTGACTCGTATTGTTGTGGCTGTGGAGGCTAGCTGGCTAGCTGTTTGCTACAACAGTGACATATGAATTTACAAATTCATGGAAAATAATATATTTTATTATTTAACTGCAGTTGGAAGCTTAAACCCTGTTCATTATCTCCTTTGTGAAAACATTCTCGATCTAACTGCAAAATCAACGTTTTTGTTTAACCCTTTATATTTCTTTGTAGTTTTAACTGCAATGTATAATGAGATTAAAGTCCTGACTATACTAAAAACATAGACCAAAAACTAGATTGGGTAAAATTTATGAAAATGTTAACAGAAATACAAATAGATAGATAGATAGATAGATGGAACCTTTTTCGTTCCCTTGGGAAAATCCTATGGGAAATGTTGTCACTACATAGCAGCTAACAGAATAACAAAGTGCACAGAAAAACACATTAAGATGTAAAACATAATAAATGTATAAAAGTTACTAAAGTCCTTATTATAAGTACAGAATAATAGTTATACAATTGGATGGCACGAGGACTAAATGTTGCATCTGGATAGGAGCATCCGTGATGACAGTCTTGCACTTTGTCTTTAAATAATGAAAAAAAAGTGTGTATTTTATTTTACCGGTGTTCAAATAGTGTTTTTAAATGGCACTGTGTATTGTTTTTGATTGTTAAATCGCTTTATGGCCCTGGTCTAGAAAGACACTTTAGAAATAACCTTTACTTACTTACTTACTTACTATTTAAGTTTACATAATAGCACCTGACAAAGACAATTTCACCGTTTGAGTGTGGCAGTGTTACATATACCATGTCTTCATTAGTAAACAAATACTATTACTACTATTACCCAACATGTTCTAAGCCTTAATAGTAACTTGAGGCTTTATGAATATTCTTATTGAGTCAAAGACTTTCTTTCTGTATGTAGGAAAGAGTTAATGTGTCAGACATTTAAACATTGATTTTTGAGTGGTGAATTAGATGGTTTACAGAATCAGAAATATGATCAAACAGTGGAACAACCAGGACAGTGGGTAACATTTGGCCGAATGGGAAAATAATCTATTTTTATTTAGATGATTGAAATCCCTTTTTAAAAATGGCAATGTATGAAATGTTTATATGTAAACAAAAACAAGTCTAACCAGCATCTCACTCTTCTTTTAAAGACGTTATGGACCTAAACTTTGGACTTACTCAAAGCTGCTCAGCATAAGGATCATTCATGAAAAGGTGATGTGAGCCCCCTTCCCCACATGTGGTGTCCCAGCACCCTGCCAAAACTGCAGTTCGCACTCCTGATCACCATACTTAGAGGGCAGAGATGTTTGCCAAGTTAAAGAAGAAGCTTGCAGAAGAGGCAGCCACAGCACCACGCAGCGGAGTCCGTATTCCCCGCACTATCAGCAAGGAATCCATTACTTCTGTCGGGGCAGACTCTGGAGATGACTTTGTAAGTATAATATGAGTTTGTTTTTCATTTCAACTCTTCCTATAATGTTTTGTCCATTGCATCCACTTTGACAAACCTTAACCTTTTCATTATTATTTAAAGATCCTCATCTTGAAAAGTGAAGAATAATTGAGTATGTAGCTCAGGTTATTAGCTTGAATATTAATAAAGACATTAAATTACTAAAACTATTTGATATTTGATTTTTAAAAAAGAAAGTATGAAAATGTTTTAAACAAGACCTGAAAATGTGGGTAGATTACTAGAGAATATTGTTTTAAGAAGATTACAAGTCAGGGAAGAGGGGATCTTTGAGTTGATGTCATGTGCCACTTTATTTTAGGAGAGTGAACACTAATAACATGCCTTATGAATCCCGTTGATTCCCCCTATTATTACTCTAGCACAGTCCTGTATATCTTTTTCCTGCATCTGACTTTAATAAAAAAACAGCTAGTTCTACTGATGATTCCTCTGTAGCTTCTTAAAAACCTTATACTGCATCCTCATTAGCCTGGGTGATTCCATATGTGCTTGATTTAAGAACAAAAATTAAATCAGCCGCAGGTAATTTTTCATCTTATCTTAATCTAATGATGCTTATAAATAGTCTTGCATCAAAAAAAGATGTTTGTATTTGCCACATCATTTTCAGTTAAAGTTGACTGATGCAAGCCTCAAAGGCCACAAAGATGTCTTTTGTTGTGCACTTCCAAAAAGTCCACAATCCTTTGCTAATGTGTAGGGACTGCTGAGTTAATGTGCCTAGTTCAGCTAATCACAATATTGTGCGTTTAAGCATTAAGGGCAGATGCATGATTTCAGGATCCTCCTGTGTTTTAAAAAGTGTTTAAGTTTAAAAAAAGTTCTTAAATTTTGTTCATGTATTTTCAAACTGAAATATAATTCAACAGCGTGTTGAATTTTGTTAACATATCCTACAACACATAAATAAATAAAAATCAATCGAGATGATGATACACTTATAAATACTTGCTCTGGGTAGAGTTTATGTGACAAAGGGCTAACGACTAGACTCCCTGTTACAGTCCCTGTGTACATTTAGTCAATATGTTATAAACAGTTTACCCTATACTAGTGAATCATTTAAATGTTAATTACTGAATAATGAATTACGAAAACTTTTACTTAATCTTGCAAAGTATGGCTACTTCCCTGGCTTGGCCTGTATTATTAAGGAAGCTAAATGAAGTTATGATAACTGGGCAGGATTTACAAGTTCTTTGAAGGAATAGAAACATGCAGGGTAGTTTCTTTGTTGTCATTATTTTCCGTTTGACTGGTCACACCACATCTTCTCCTTCCCTTTGTTCGAGGAACTTCCAAAGTTTGCTGTGTTTTGAGTGGCCTGTTAGTGTCAGTGGAAGATCCTTAGGCGGTAGTTCGCGCAGCTATCCTCTGCTAAATTATTGAAGCCGATTGGAGTTTCTGTTGGCTGAAATGTGACACCATTTCCTTTGTGCACAAAGAGCTATAGCAAAAGGGTTAGATGTTCATTTTTATTACCTCTAAACTTTGAATAGGTCAAATATCGTATCTAAGTCACTTGAAATGTTTCTGGTTTCTATTGTTCCAACAAATTTCAATCATTCATCAATTTTTTATTTACGCTAATGGCCAAAATAATTATCACAGTAATATTGAATCAATATTGTGACAAATAAAACATTAATCGTGATTAGTCATTTTGTTAAGGAAAACATCATTATTTTAAAATGAAAAAGTTTTAATTAAAAAGAGTGGAAAAATCAGTCTTTGAATTGAAATACAAATTGATAGATTTTAAAACATACCAAGGAGTAACTGAATCCCAACATTCTCAAATAATGGAGGCAACACAGCTTCATTGTGGCACAAAATGAGAGAGTAGAACAACCTTATTTAGCAAGCATGTGTACAGACAAAATGCCCAAGGCTTGGTTAAGTCACTGTCAATATTAAATGGTTGCTCTAAAATCAACAGGGATCCGTTTATTAAAGGCGTCTGATGTTTTCACAAGATGTTTTAATCCTCCTACAGACATTAGATGGCATTTTAACGTTTGTTTATTTTTTAATTAGTTTTCGTCAGATGAAAAGTTCAAGCTGTTTAGGCATTTTATCTGTCGTTTTTTTTTCTGTCAAAGATCTGCTCTCTTCATAGGCTTACCTTTTTTTTAACGTGCCATGATATGAAAAGTGTTGCATTTGTGGTTCTTATTTTATGGTTCTTATTTACTCTTGAGTGCTAACATTGAAGGTGCCCTGTCTTTCACCATAGCTATAAATATGTGACGTCATGACTTGTGTAAATCCTTAAGCTGAATTTATCTGGTACGTACACCCACACTTTAGAATTAACCCTCTGTCCGCCTGAATTATGACAAGGTTCTATCCATGGTATCCAAGTAACCCATGCTCCAAGAGTGATGTTGCAAAATCAATTGATTTTCTTGCGTACTTATTTATAATTTGCACACATCAAATACTAATTTGATCTTTTTCTTCAGGCATCTGATGGAAGCAGTTCAAGGGACGACATGCCGGCCCAGCTACTTAGGAGGAATGGTCAGATCCGCAAGCTGGAAGCAAAGCTCTCTGGTAAATATTATTATCACACATTTAACAACATGCAATACATTTCAGCTTACATGGCATAGTTTACAACTGGGTTGTCAAACTGGTCCAGAAAAGGGCACACATGAGTTAACGAACCAGGTGTCAGCTTAGACAAACAACAATTAATTGATTGGTTCAACTATATGTGCTTGACTGGTTGGATCCAAAACCTGCACCGTCTCGGCCCTTTTCTGGACCAGTTTGACACCTGTGCTTTACAACATCATGTTTATTTTAAACTTCTAAAAATTAAAGTCACCAGTTGTCAGTTTTGTATATGATGTATCAACTATTCTAGTTCAAGGGTGGTCATCTCAATAGAAGGGTTATCGTATAAATCATACTTTCACAAATTTAATGTTAATATGTAGTACCATGTGATGATAACTATCTTGCCCTGACTCAAAATTTTGGATAAAAAAAAAAGAAAGAAAAATATTTATTTTTTCTGGTAGGTTCAACTGGTAACATATTTCTCATCTTGTACATAGTATAATTCTGGAAGATTTTTTATTCATTATCATTGGAATGTGTATGGGATCCCTTGTCTTTCCTATGGGTGTGTTTGTCACATTAGCAGTAGGTTAAATGTGCATTTATTTTACCAGGATTAACAGAGAAGATTATCATGACTCCCATTATTTCTCAACCATATTCTCCCTTTGCTTTCTCCCTCTCCTCATGTTCACTCCCTTTTCTCTGACATTGCTTGCTCCCGTCTTTGTTTGTTTGTGTTTCTGGTGTGTAAACTCCATCCTCCATCATGGTCTCCACACTACCCACACTAGACTATGCTGAGCAGCTACGAATTATGCAGAAGACTAAGGAGAAGCTTGAAATTGCATTAGAAATGCACCAGGATTGTATGTACCTCTTTCAGACAAACTATCTTCTTTTTCCACATTTCCTGATTTTTGCAATACTTTTCCTAAAATGTGGCTGTGTTCCTATAGTGATTGCAACAAATTAAACTATAGATTAACCTCACATTAACATTATGTGAAATAATTTGCATTATTTTTTGATCAAAAGGGTTCTGTTAAGATTATTCAATTTCATTTGAAACTCTTGTTATCAGCTTGAAATTCATGGATTTCTCCAATTTTCATAAGCAAGTACCCGGATATTCTGTGTTTAACTATATTTGCCAAAAATATAAATGTCTTTTACATGCATGAACAGAGATCTGGATTTTTCATGTGTTTAACAGCTATTTAATGTTAATGTCATGAACCTTTAAAGCGATATTTAAATCTAGGGTGGTACCTAAATAGCACTGATCTGATGATCACAAAAATAGCAATGACTCCAAATGTATTACTTCTGTGTAATGATCTTTGTTGGAGAATTGCAGAAGCTGCAGGTTTGTGAAAGCTTGTACAGAGCTAAACTTTGTGAAGAAAGAAAAGGTAGTTATTTTGTGAGTTATGATGAAGATATCAAGACTTTGAATATCAAGAAGGTTTTAATTAATCAGATTTCTCAATTGTCAACCAACCCCTGCTTTTTAACAATGCTTCTTGGGTTGCCATATCTGTCAATTTGACTGAAGCTTTTAAAGTTTACTAACACCTTTTCAGCTTTTTAATTTCTCTTTGCACATCTTTCTGCTTGTCCATCTCTCCATGTCTCTTTCCCTGCCTTCTCTCACTGTCTCTGAGCAGCAACATTAAAGAAACGTCAGGAGCAGAATGAGTTCCACCAGTCTAATCAGGCCAAAATATCGGAGGGTATGATGCTAGCACTGGACAAGAAAGACCAGGTTAGTTATTTTTTTCACACGTTAAAGGACACTGGTAAGTACTAGGTAACTTTTCTTTCCCATCCCCTTTCTATAGGAATGGCTGGAGAAAATTGCAGCTGTCGAAAAGGTGAACATTTACTGATGATACATACTAGTCTAGTGTGGCACGTGTACAAAGATCCTTTGTAATCTGTATATAGATCTGTATATAAACATTATGACCACTACACACTTACATAAATGATTGATTTTGAAACCTTCTAGAATTTAAATGGCAAATGTTAAGATGAATCATAGGAATGGATTTAGATGAAAGTGTGCTACATAAATATTGGTAATGGATGTAAGGATTGAGAACATAAAGTACATCATATTTTAATGATTTATTAAGTATGACACATGATTTTCGCTATCCACGAGAACTGATGTTTTGAATGTAACTATTGTGTCCCTGGTTTCAGGAGAAGGAAGCACTCTCGGCACGTCTGGATGAGATGATGGAGCAGAGCTTGGTGCTCTTTCAAAAGAGGGATGACCTTGATGAGCTTGAGGGTTTTCAACAGCAGGAGCTGGCCAAAGTCAAGCATATGGTACGTTTAGCTCTTCAGTCCTACGGGGCTTCTGATGGTTGTTGTCAGCCTTATAACATTTTTTTTAATTTAAGTTGCTGAAGAAAGAAGAACAGCTGGCTCAAAGGGAGCGGGAATTCCACCAGAAAGAAGCAGAAGCTCACTCGGCAAGACGGGGGCTGTCTGAGACCCGAGGAAAACTTAAAGCACTAGAAGAACAGCATGACGAGATGTCCAGAGTCAACTCTGAGCTAGAAATAGAACGGTAAGTCACAGTTAAATAATCATTGTCACATTACATTATGAATCATTAGGTCAATAACTATCTTAAGTTAATGTTTATTTTCAGTTTTAACCAAAATGTTTTATACAGGTAATTTATATACATCTACTATGTATAAAAAATATTAATAAACCCTTTTTTAAATACATTTGTTTTTTGTAAATTGAGAAAATCCATCCATCCAGCCGTCTGTCCGTCCGTCCGTCCGCCCGCCCGCCTGCCCCGTTGGAGAGAACAATCCATCTTTCTGGTGAATTGTATTAATGCTTTGAATGCTGTGACAGAGAGGAACTGCTGTTGCTCAAAGAAGAGGCTGACAGGAAGCTGAGGGAAACGGAAACTCGGTGTGAAGAGCTGCAGTTAGTGATCCATCAGGTCTCTGACGACTTTCAGAAGGTTGGTTTCTTACAGTAAAGAATGCTTTCAGCTGAACAGAGAAAAGGGCCGACATAACAGTCTTTTTACTGCTTTTTATTTTACAGTCACAGAGTATAATGTCCTCGTTAGAGAATTCCCTTCGTGACCTACAACTGGAACATGATTCTCTCAAGTTGCAACAACAAAAGGTTAGCACTGATAGTAAAAAATGAAATTGATTGACCACACTGTACTTTTATTTTGTGACACCCTTGATGTCCAGGCTGCTGTGACGGAGGAGGACAAGGATCGCTTGTTGTCAGAGCTGCAAAAGAAAGTCAACTCACTAGAAAGACGACTGCAGGGAAACTTGAGCCAGGATGAGCATCTACAGGAGATGCTGTTAGAGGTAGAGTCCAATGCCTCCACTTACAGGTTGACTTGCATGCTTGTAATTTAATCTGGTCTCTTGTTCACTCTGAAGAAATCCAGTCTTGAACAAGGACTAGAGGAGACTAGGAGAGAACTTTTGGCTGTGCGGACAAACCATGCAGACACTGTGAGCTCTCTGGAAGCACAGGTAACCGCCAGCAAATCAAATAGTAATTCCAGTGCAGTTATTAAATATACATGTACTTTACAGTATATTAAAGTCTTATTTAACAACCAAGCTAATGGATGATATATTTTGCACCTCCATCATTTTATATATTTTACATTTATCAGTCCTTGTAAATAACAATCTTTTTTTTAAAAATACAGATTCTTTCAACAATAATTACTGCAAACAAGATGGTGTCCATCAGACCTATAAAATAATATTTTGTAAAATCTCCGTTTCTCTCTGACCACAGGTTTCTAAACTGAGCGGCAACATAACTGAACTTCAGACACTTTTACGGCACAAGGACGACTCCTCGCGCTGCTACAGAGAAAGAACAGACGCTCAAGTAAGATGGATGATGTTCTATGATTCTTCCAAATTTCTGCTTCCTTACTCAAAAAGCAAGTGATGGTATTTCTCTTGACACAATAAACGTCAGCTATTCAATGTTTGTTTTTTTGCTTTCATCTTTTTGTTTCAGATTGCAGAGCTGGAGCAACAAGTCCAGCAGAGATCCCAGAACCTAAAGCAAGCAGAGACGCATATAGAAGAAAAACAGAACCAGATGGACAAAATGGTTAGTATAAGAAGATGCACATTTCTATCTTCCAAACTGCTGCTTTAAATGGATACAATTTACATACATGTGCTTCAATTTAAAATAATAACAGTCCTTTATAAAAACATGATTGCTGCAAAGATTTAAGACTATTTTTTTGTGTTGTATTTTGTCTCAGCAAGGAAAGTGGAGTTCAGAAATAGCATTTTTGGATCAGCAGTTGAGTTTACTTGAGAAGCAGGGAGAAGAGAAGTCGCAGCGACTTCAAGACAACATTAAGTCATTGGAGGCTAACCGAAAAATGTTGCAAGAAAGACTGGTAAGTTGTTTTTCCTTTTAAACATTTTTTGGATTACAGAATTTTTTCAATGCCTGGATGTAAAAACAGAAGTTTTGATGTCAAGATTATGTGTTTGCTTCGAAGGTTGACGTGGAGAAGCAAAGAGATGAGACAAACTCATTAATCACACAGAAGACCGAGGAGCTGGAGCGATGCACAGTATGACAAATAAACAACACACATCTAATATGCCTTATTCTGCATGATTCAAAGCTGTTCTTCTTATCAGGTGGAGCTTAACAATACAAAGATGCTGAGCACTGAAATAGCCAAGGCTCTAGAGGAGACCAGGCGACAGAAGGAAGGGCTTCAAACACAGGTCTGATTTCAGTGCAGCTCACTTCCTAACAATTAAAGTACAGTTGGAACTTTTAACAATGGATCAATCACAAAACGCATTTACTAAGCTGGTATCAAATTACATGGATGCAGATCAGAAAGGACATTGCAAGAGGGTTTATTGATATGATGGTCAGTGTTCTGTTGTGATTTCAGGTTGGAGAATTAACAACAAGTCTAGAAAAAACAAGCCAGGAGTTACAGATGATAAAGAAGGCACTTGCTCTGAAAGAAGAAGACGTTGAGACCCTCCAAAGTGGTAGAGAAGCAACACAATCTCTATGTTTTTTTCTTTTAATTGCTACAGTAGACTAAGTGTGTTGTTTGGAACATTGCAGAGGTGCAGAGCCGAGAAGCGTTGCTGGTCCAGCTTCAGCAGGATCTGGTTCAACAGTGTTCACAGCAGGAACAGATGGAGCTGGACAAAGACTCTCAACTGAACAGTCTCAGGGAGGCGCTCAAAAGCCAAATCCAGCAGCACGACAGCTGCCAGACTCGGGTCGGTCCCTACTATCTTCTTCTTGAGTCTCGCATGAAATGCATTTGTTGTTTATCGTTGTGTTCTTGAGGCAAATGTGATGTATTGTCGGTGAACTTAAGGAAAGAGTTCTGACTTGCATCATGGCACTCCTCAATGACGGTTGATTCTATGTATGCAGATCTCATACCTGGAGGTGGAGGTGGAGACACTTACTGAGCAGCTAAACTCCCCAGCAGTGCATGAGGGAGAGCAGAATGGTACTGTGACTGTGGATGATCTGGATCATGTTCAGAAGCTCAACAGGGAGCTAGAGCAACAGCTCAGTGACAAGAGCAGGGTGTGTATCCTTCAGCTTTATTATCACACAGCACATGGGCTTAGGATAAATTGTTTCACCCTTTGCAAAGTAAAAATTGGTGATTTATGTATTACAGACCATCAAGCAGCTCCAGCAGCGACTGGCAGAGCTGAAAAGAACACTTCAAAAGGAACTGGTGAGACAATCATACTTGCATATCACAGTGTAAGACAATTCATAACATGCACCGTTGTGGCATACAAACCATTTCCATAGGCGTTAAAATGCCTTTACATTGCCTTCCCAAGTGTATTAATCAATTCCCTTTTGCTCTTGTAATATTTTGCGTGTACATTTGTTACATAACCCTTGTATTATCTCTGGGTCAAGGTAAACGACCTTCCTGGCCTTCTGAATACATATGTGGGGATAATTGAAATGAAGACCATAGCCCTATTCGCACGGGATAAGTGTAACCTGGGGACTAGGTGTTTTGTAAATTACTCATTTAAACGGGATAAGCGTGTGAAGCCTGTAAGCCTGTAAAATAGTCCTTTTTACTGATATAACTTAGAGATACAGATCTAAAAAGGAGCGCAATTACTGAAACGGAAAGTTAGTGGAACCAATCAGCAGAAGTAAATATTAACAAAATGGCGAGTGCCTAGAACAGTGATTTTCAACCTTTTTTGAGCCGCGGCATTTTTTTTACATTTATATATATCCTGGGGCACACCACCAACCAAAATGACACAAAATGACACCCTAACACAGTAATACATATAGTTAATATATTGTTTAATGTATTTATAGTATAAATACATTAAAAAACATATATTGACTATATGTATTCAAACATGAATTTGAACAGTTTATATTTGTTAATTTTAAACATGTCTGATTTGAATCTCACTATTGTAAATGAGTTCAGATGTGCTCCAGTGTAAATGTTTATATTTTACATACACAATTATTAACAAGAATACTGCATTTACAGAGGCTACCAATGGATTATTAAAAATTTAAAACATCTTTAGATGAAGTTTAACGAAAATAAAACTGTTAACCAGTAACTTCACACTATCATTGCTTTGTCTGATGTCTCTGAGCGTCATTAGAATGTGTGGCTCACCTGCACCTGTTTAACATGTTTGGGTTTCAGCGTATTCTTATTATATTCGTGAGATAAAGGTCATTTACAAATAGTCATCATGTGATGTTGTATTAATGCAAGTATGTTTTAAGGATGTATCCTCGATCACGTGATCACATGAGGAAAACCGACATTTGTTGCGCTTTCATTGGAACCTGCAGCTTGACTTTAATGGAACTGACAAGATATTTCTGTGACTCTCGTAGAGAAGACCTGACGCGATCAAACGCGCATTGTTTTGTTTGATATATTATTTTAAAAAACAAGCTTAAAATTCTATATCGTTTTTCTCAATTGCGTAAAATGACTGTCGGGAAGTCTGCACGTTTTGCTCTTTTTAATCTTGATTCATATGAACTTTGCCGTGCGTATACTGGAAGAGGCGGGAGCTCAGATTGGCTGCTGTGCATGTCAATAAAATTGACAACCAATCGGCGCAATAACTATTTGATTGACATGCACAGCAGCCAATCTAAGCTCTCTTTCCTATTTTCTTATATCATATTTTATTAAATCAAGCGATCTGCTTCGCGATCGACGTATTGGACACCCATGTCATAAAGGGACAGATGCGCCTTATAGTTTATATATGAATGAAGTTTGAAAATAGACCATTCATTGATAATTTCCTACGGCACACCCGATGATCTCCTGCGGCACACTGGTTGAAAATCACTGGCCTAGAAGTCCGTTACAGTGGCAAACACAGACATTCGGATTCACACGGGAGTAGTATTATCACCCAAAGTCTGTGTTTGGCGAATTATAGTAGTTCCCTTTGCGGCCGAATTATTACATTACAAATCGCACCAAGAAATCCTTCCAGATTGTTGCTCCTGAGCTCTTCCTCTCCCTCTGCGTTTGGTGGAGTCTACTGACTCCTTCAAGAAAGATCTCAAGACTCATTTGTGCAGGCTTTTTCTTAATTATCTTGGGACTGCTATATTTGCCCCCATGTATTCTTGGCCTTTTAAAGTTTTTAAATTTGGTTAATAATTACTTACTTACTATACAGTATTGTTGCTTTAACTGTCAAATAACATTTCAATGAATCTTTATCTTTCCCAAAAATGTTTTCTCATCATCATTATCTTAGTTTTAAATAGGGTTTCAGCATACATCTTGTTAAAGTTTTTATTTCTAGTAATTTAAGCAATTTATTTTGAAAAAACTGCAAAAGTTAAATAGATAATTATTTGGGTATGCATAATACATGGAGCTGTTGTGTTGAGGCTTCCCACTTTATCAACTGACAAAGCATTCAATAATTTACTATTACGTGTGATGCTTAATATATAATCTGTTTATTGTTGCTCTCTAATGCACACAAGTAAAATAATATTGGATAAAATACATGACATTAAAAGATATCACTGTGGAATATTCATTTCAGTATATTCAATATTTAAGTGCATTGCACTGAAAACCACCAGTAGATATTTTTATGAGAGTTTATTCACTCTGCAGTTTTTAAAATATGTAACATATATATTGTACTGGAGCTCTTTTCAGTTTTTATTTTTTTATTTTACTCATTTCAGAAGCTGAAGCCTGATCCAGAAGCTGAAGCAAAAGAGAGCAGAGCAGAAAAGACGGAGAGGGTTTGTCCTGATCTGCCTCCAGCACCCAGCCCCAGCCCTCCCACTTCCAACACCGTAGTAACGAACACCTCAGACTTGAACGACTCACGAGAAATCAACTTTGAGTACCTCAAGCACGTCGTCCTCAAGTTCATGTCCTGTCGAGAAGCCGAGGTGAGTCGATTTGGTGTACTTAATAGTTTGTACGAGTACTAGTTGGCCAAAGTATGTTCTTTAAACCTACATCAATTATCTTGTACTCAGTTATGATGAATACCAAGGTTATGTCCTCTTTTAGGAACATACAGTACAAATACACAACTGGGAATGGTTTCTGTCTTGCTCATTAATTATTTTGTGTCTCCGCCTCGGTTTCAGGCCTTCCACCTAATCCGCGCTGTGTCAGTGCTGCTGAACTTCACACGTGAGGAGGAAGACATGCTGAAACAAACTCTGGAGTACAAGGTCACTGATCCTACTGCCTCAACTTTGAGCCTAATGTCCGCATGATGCTTAGTATTTGTGTTACAGAAATGCAGAATTCTGATCAGTGTTGCGATGTATAATAGTCACTTTACGTCTCTGCTCTGAATAACTTTTGCATAAATGTGCGAGAGGAAGTAGAACAAATCGACAGCTTTTGCGCTTTAAAGCCAATCAAATTCTGAAAACCTTCACATTTTATAGTACATATCAACTAGTACATGTCACCCTAACTGTAACCAGATAAGTTAACACTGCAATCGGCCATCTTGATGAAGCCGTGGATGAAGAGACTGTTTTAGAGACCGAATTTTAAGTGATGAAAACGGTCTACGATCCCAAGCATAATGAAGATAAATATTGTTATCAACTTGTTAAACATTGTATTGCGGCAATTAACTACCATAACACGCGCATGTGTTCCGGGACTCCACCTACACAACAGAAATATACCAGTGATCATTGGCAAAGAATGATGAGGAGATACATTTTCAAAACTATTCAAACAGGTTTTTGACAGAGGCAAGTAGTCCAGTTTTATGGTCTGAGGGCCAGTAAGAGCTTCTGTTTGTTGTTTCTAAGCTGACAGTGAAAAGCTGTGGCACCATTTGTGTTAACCTTTTTGCTCTCCGTTAGTATGGTACCGTTACTTGTCTATAAACCCAAGAGCTGTCATATTCTTAAAAGGCACCTAATGATTCGATTTAAGTGTCTGTTAAATTTTTCTAGGACCTCTATTATACTGATCAGTATGTTTCTTTTTGCATAAAACTCTCATTTAATAAAGATATTTACATTAGAAAAGTAAGCCCCGCCCACTTAAAATGCTGGAGAAGTCTCGTCCAAGCAACCACGCCCACTCTACTCTGATTGGTCACACATGATGAATGACCTACTGCATTTTGAAGAGGATGACTTCAACATTAACAACATGTCAATAAGTCAGGAGAGTTGGGTTTTCACATTAGGTGCCCTTTAATTTCATGCAATTGACTGATTAATATTTTTTCACTTGATTATTTGCGTTCTAGATGTCCTGGTTCGGCTCCAAACCGTCCCCCAAGGGGATCATCCGACCATCTATCTCGGGCTCATCCTCCCACTGGAGCTGATACTCAACCAAATGAAGCGATGGAGCGATGGAGAGGCAGTACAGCTGCACCTTTAGGAGGATGAAGAGTAAAACAACCTCTCAGCTGAGCAGACTGCCTCCAGCCTCCTAGTGGGACTATTGAGAATGACTGCATGGCCATCTTTAAATGATCGATCCTGCTAGTGATGCCTTGTAACGAGGGGATGAGTGGACTGTAGCCATTGCCGGCGCATGGTTGTTAATTGCACGTTTCTTCAGATGTTTTGTTCTGAGAACATGTAAAAGACTGCAAGGTGAATTAAGGGAAAACACTAGGAAGCATCCGGTTACAACAAAATTCTTATGTTTTTCAATTATTGAATTTTGCAAATGCTGACCAAAAGTTGAAATCATATTTTAATATTTTAGACACCAATCACAAAGTTTTTAGCATCAATATTATGTTTTCCTCATAAAGGGTCAAAGATAAATTTTAAGTCACTCTTATCTGTCCTCTGGACGAGCAACTGATGGAGGTTCCCCAGTCTCTTACAATCTCGTAAAATGTTGTTTGACCTATGACCTAAAACCTTTTTCACCCAGACTTGTTGGCTTGGCTTTGACAAAAATGACAAAGACATGAATTAAAAGATTTATGCTGTGATTTAACGGTGAACATACCTTTACCTGCCTTTATTACTGTAAATGAACATACATTCCACGTATGTGTGTGTATATAAAGAGAGTATTGTAAATACTGTATGCTTTGAAAAGTTGTGGATATCCATGGATTGATGTGACTACTTAATCATTTATAATCTTCAAAATCCAGTACCACGTCTTTCAATGCGTGTAAGATAATCCCATCATATGTTTTATCTCAGAGGCACCAAAAGATCTGCATGCATGTTGATTGATCTTCCAACTGGAGCCCTTTTACTGTTTTGGTCTATTTTTAACCCAATGATTTTCATTCCTTTAAAAAAAAAAGGTGTACATGTTGAGTGTTAAAGAGCGAAATGGGTCAAATGACGCAATCTCTACTACTGTTGTGAATTTTACTTCAAAATATTTGATAAATGCCTCTTTAAATGGTTTCTTCACACTTTTTCTACCAATAAACCTCAACAGAGTGCAGTCGAAACATGTTTACAGTGTTTACTGTTTACAGTGTGAGCTGAATCTCCATTCTCATTCTCATTGGGGAACAATTACATTTCCTCAGCATCTACACAATTATTCAGTGGCTGTTACAATGGTTAAAACAAAGGAGAAAATTTATTTTAAAATTAAGCTAAATATGCCAAAATTATCTCAAAAGCATCTTCATTCCCCAAAAATATTATTTAATTTTTCACTTAAATATATTTGAGGGGAATTATAATGTTTAATGTATTCATTTTAATTGAGCATGACCTGTCTCCTTTAGACGCTTTAACTGCTGTAGCACTTTGAGGTCATGTATAATGAAAAGTGCTACATAAATAAAATGTGTTATTATTATTATTATTGTAAATGGTCTCAAAGAGGAGGAAAAACGCCCTAAAATCAAAAACCCTATTGCCATATTTAGATACTTCAAATTAGGTACTAAAATATATATAAATATCTGTTTCTGCGTGACCATACTTCGCCCAGGTCGGATGTAATGAGATTAAAACAAATGCTTATAATAGTATCACAAATACACGTTTAAATTTATCTTTTTTCTTCTTTTTTTATCCAAAAATAAACATCGATACGTGTCTAAATATAAGTGTAAAAACCAGTGGATTGTTCGCAACCACCGTAAATGTTTTTCTCACTCGAACAATTATTTCTGAGTCACGATCTTTAAATAACGAAACATAGAGTAGGCTAATAAAAGTGCAGAACAGTAACTCACTTTATTGTCAAAACTGTACATATAAACGAACAAATAGATTGGTTTTAGAACATAAAGTACATGTGTATCTTATTGACTTTATTTTATAACCGTGTCGTCCGTTAATCTGTCGAAGCAGAAGGAGCATCTGAGGAAGTTTTCCAAGGTAAATGAAACACAAATGGTCTTGTAAAACATGTCTGCTGGACTTGTGGTGTTACGTCAAAGATGATATTGTTGAGCTGATGATTTGCTGATGTATTTTCAACTGCTTACCAAAAGACTGAGACCAGCACTGTTTATTCAACTCACAACATGGAGTCTTACATTTTATATTTGGGACCCAATGTTGTAGTGAAGTGTTGAACAAAACCTGAAGACTAGTCTGGTTGTTTTCCTGGAGTTATTGCTAAACCTTTTTTTGTTGCAGGGCACGAAGTACCAGCCCCTGGATCTGGGACCCAAGAAGCAGCCGAGGAAGTACCTGCTCTACTCCATCCGCAAATTTGCAGTGGAAGCTTACATTTTCTGTTGACTAATAAAAAAAACCAATTAAAACGTTTGTTTATGCTTTCAAATAGATTAGACCAGTAAATGTTTAAATTTCACTTGGGTGTTTTAGTCTAGATAGAAGACAAACTTCAAACGTGTTGCACTTTTTGATGAATAATTTGAAAAGTACTCAAGGATCAAACTATACATCATCCACAGTGAATTTTTTTCCCCACTTGTAGCTCATGACCTGCTGAACATGGAAATCAGGTTAGATTTACTTCAGCTGTGGGTTTCCATAATATAAATTAACATGCGTTTTAAGGGCGATGAATGCACTACTCTAAGCTTTGGAACGATCTTCTCTTCTCTCTCTTTGCGCATCACAAATACTTAAACTGATCTTTATTTTTGTCACGCAAAAAACAACGAGGCGTGTCTAAAGGAAGTTTGCTTTTCAGAATAAAAGTGTAAAAACCAGTGGATCGTTCGCAACCACCGTGAATTTATATCTGATAATTAACTAACAAAATGTCTGACGTATGAAGCGCCTGTATATCTTTTTCTCACTCGAACAATTGTTACTGAGTCACTTTAAATAACGAAACAGAGTAGGGTAATACAAGTACAGAACAGTAACACGCTTTATTTTAATTTAACCATAGGCGTAAATGTCAAAACTGTACATATAAATGAACAAAATATATGATTAACCTGGTCTTATACTAACAATATTGTTCTTTTCCACCGCGTGATGGCGCTGTTCATGTCTTGTCCGACCAGATTTAAGCAAGCGAAGAAGAAGTCTACCGGAAACTACTTCCGCCGAGCACGCGGAGTGTTCAGTCTTTAGTTTCCAGCGGGTCACCGAGAGAACATGTGGCCACAAATAGATTAGTTTTAGAACATAAAGTACATGTGTATCTTATTGACTTTATTTTATAACCGTGTCGTCCGTTAATCTGTCGAAGCAGAAGGAGCATCTGAGGAAGTTTTCCAAGGTAAATGAAACACAAATGGTCTTGTAAAACATGTCTGCTGGACTTGTGGTGTTACGTCAAAGATGATATTGTTGAGCTGATGATTTGCTGATGTATTTTCAACTGCTTACCAAAAGACTGAGACCAGCACTGTTGAGCAGAACCTGAAGACTAGTCTGGTTGTTTTCCTGGAGTTATTGCTAAACCTTTTTTGTTGTTGCAGGGCACGACGTACCAGCCCCTGGATCTGGGACCCAAGAAGCAGCCGAGGAAGTACCTGCTCTACTCCATCGGCAAATGTGCAGTTGAAGCTTAAATTTTCTGTTTACAAATAAAAAATAACTTATTAAAAACACGTTTTGTTTATGCTTTCCAATAGATTAGACCAGCAAATATTTTTTAAATTTTACTTGGGTGTTTTAGTCTTGATAGACTAACTTCCAATGTGTTGCACTTTTTGGAGAATCATTTGAAAAGTACTCAAGGATCAAATTATATATCATCCACAGTGAATTCTTTTTTTTTTTTTCCTTTCACTTGTTCATGACCTGCTGAACATGGAAATCGGGTCAGATTTTCTTCAGCTTAATTAGGGGTTTCAATTCTATAAATGTGTTTTAAGGGTTTGAGTATACTGCTCATTGGACTACACATTAATAAAAAACAAAACAAAAAAGACATCTGACTTGACTTTGGGTTTATTCTTACTCTTTGTAAGGAGTCTAAGGTTCAGGTCATGATATCGTTGCTGACGTACAATTTATTGAAGTTGGGATATTGTAACATTAAATTGGATATTGACATGGGTTTCATATTTCTATGGGGGAAAGTAAGGCATTTAGTGTTATTTTATCCCTTTACTTTTATCTCTAACAATACCATTTACCAATTTCCCAAAGGACACCTCCGGGGATTAATACAGTTTATCTAAAAAGATGGATTTGGCCACTTTATCGCAGGGGTCTCCAAAGGGCCGGGGTGGTGCAGGTTTTTGTTCCAACTGATCAAGCATGTACAGTTTAACCAATGAGGTTTGAGCTGAAACATGCAACACCAGACTGACCATCAACTGATTACACTGTGAAGACTCCTGATACTCTTGATTGGTTGGAACAAAAACCTGCACCACCCCCCTTTGAGGACCAGCTTGGAGACCCCTTCTGTAGAGCCTTAAATAGGTTGTGAAATGCAGCCAGTGATGATAGGAACACATTTTATTCAGTGGCTGTTTGGATAGTTTAACAAGCTAAAACAAAGGAGAGAAAGAATGTAAAATTAAGCTACATACGACAAAATTATTTTATTTTGTATCTTTTTTTTTTATTTTTTAAATATGATATAAAATCATCTTCATTCCCCCAAATATTATTTAATTTTTCACTTAAATGTATTTGAAGGGAATTGTTATTTTTTAATGAATTCATTTTAATTGAGCATTACCTGTCTCATTTAGCCGCTTTAACTGCCTTAGCACTCTGAGGTCATGTATGATGAAAAGTGCTACATAAATAAAATATATTATTATTGTAAATGGTCTCAAAGAGGAGGAAAAACGCTCTAAAACTTTTAGGGCGTTCAGTAAAAGCAAAAACCCTATTGTCATATTTAGATACTACACATTAGATACTAAAATAGATATAAATGTCTGTTTCTGCGTGACCATACTTCGCCCAGGTCGGATGTAATGAGATTGAAATAAATGTTTATAATAGTATCACGAATACACGCTTAAACTTATCTTTATTTTCGCAATAAACTACAATACGTGTCTAAAGGAAGTTTGCGCGGCAGGTCTGCTTTTCAGAATAAAAGTGTAAAAACCAGTGGATCGTTCGCAACCACCGTGAATTTACAGTATATCTGATAATAATTAACTAACAAAATGTCTGTTGACTTATGAAGCGCCTGTATATCTTTTTCTCACTCGAACAATTGTTACTGAGTCACTTTAAATAACGAAACATAGAGTAGGGTAATACAAGTACAGAACAGTAACACACTTTATTTTCATTTAGCCAGTGGCGTAAATGTCAAAACTGTACATATAAATGAACAAATTATATGATTAACCTGGTCTTATACTAGCAATATTGTTCTTTTCCACCGCGTGATGGCGCTGTTCATGTCTTGTCCGACCAGATTTAAGCCAGCGAAGAAGAAATCTACCGGAAGCTACTTCGAACACGCGGAGTGTTCAGTCTTTAGTTTCCAGCGGGTCACCGAGAGAACATGTGGCCACAAATATATTAGTTTTAGAACATAAAGTAGATTTGTATCAATTTTCACTTCACTTTATTTTATAACCGTGTCGTCCGTAAATCTGTCGCCTAAGTCCTGACTGCCAGACGCAGAAGGAGCATCTGAGGAAGTTTTCCAAGGTAAATGAAACACAAATGGTCATCTTGTAAAACATGTCTGCTGGACTTGTGTTGTTACGTCAAAGATGAAATTGTTGAGCTGATGATTTGCTGATGTATTTTCAACTGCTTACCAAAAGACTGAGACCAGCACTGTTTATTCAACTCACAACATGGAGTGTTACATTTTATATTTGGGACCCAATGTTGTAGTGAAGTGTTGAACAAAACCTGAAGACTAGTCTGGTTGTTTTCCTGGAGTTATTGCTAAACCTTTTTTTTGTTGCAGGGCACGAAGTACCAGCCCCTGGAACTGGGACCCAAGAAGCAGCCGAGGAAGTACCTGCTCTACTCCATCCGCAAATTTGCAGTGGAAGCTTAAATTTTCTGTTGACTAATAAAGAAACTCATTAAAACACGTTTGTTTATGCTTTCCAATAGATTAGATCAGTAAAGAATGTTTAAATCTCACTTCTGGGTGTTTTAGTCTTGATAGAAAAACTTCAAACGTGTTGCACTTTTTGATGAATAATTTCAGTACTCAAGCATCACACTATATATCCAGTAAAAAATGAAGTTTCTTTCACTTGTAGTTCTTGACCTGCTGAACATGGAAATCAGGTCAGATTTTCTTCAGCTATTTGGGATTTCCATAATATTTAAATGCGTTTTAAGGGTGACATGAATACACTACTCATTGGAACTCGCATAAAAAAAAAGTGATTTTGAGTTTACTCCTTTGTAAGGAATCTAAGGTTCAGGTCATTGTGTCGTTACTCACATCCCCAATTTATTGAAGTTGGGGTATTGTAACATTAAATTGGATATTGACTTTGATTTGTAAGGGGGGAGTATGGCATTTGGTGTTGTCATTTTAACAACCCTTTTATCTCTAACAATACCATTTCCCAAAGGAGATCTCCAGAGTTATTTAAGTTTATCTAACAAGATGGATTTGGCCACTTTATTACTGCAGCCTCTAAATAGGTTGTGAAATGCGCCCAGTGCTCATAGAGTTAAGTTTATTTGGTTAATGTGACAAAACTTACAAACACATGAATTGTAATGTAAGAGGTTTTTTTGGGGATTTAACGGTGAAAGTACCTTTACCTGCCTTTATTACTGTAGATGAATATACATTCCACAGTATTGTAAATACTGTATGCTTTGAAATCTTCAATATCTGCTACTGTTTTGATCTATTTTTAACCCAATGATTTCTATACATTTTACAAACGTGTACATGGTGAGTGTTAAAGATCCCTTTGGTCGAATGATTGGGCAATCTCTTCTACTGTTTACTTCAAATTATTTGATAAATGCCTCTTTAAATGGTTTCTTCACACTTTTTCTACCAATGAACCTCCAAGGAGTGCACTCAAAACTTGTTTTATTATTATTATAAAAACCCAGAAACATGACAAGTGGGGGGCAAAATTCCTTTAAAAAAATCAACTTTTACCATATTTATATACTAGGAATGAATAATAGATATAAATGTAAAATACCAGTGTTTGTTTTTATATGTGATCTTTGACCCTCATGAGGCCAATTTAAATACGGCCAAAGGCTGCGTGTGACCCCCAGACCATACTTTGACCAGGTCTGGTGTAATTACAATAAGACAAATGTTTTAATTATTATCACAAATACACATTTAAAGCTGTGATCATTATTTGTATTAGTGCCACACACCAAAAAACGTCGTTCCAATCGAAAGTGCTTTTCATAATAAAAGTGTAAAACGAGTTGATTGTTCTAATAATCTTAAATAACTTAATATAAGTTTTTAAGAAGTTAACAAATTATATATATATATGAACATTTTCTAACACCTTTTTTTTTTATTCGTTTCCACGGTGTGATGGCGCTGTTAAATCCGACCAATTTAAGCCAGCGAAGAAGAAATCTACCGGAAGCTACTTCTTCTGAGCACGCGGAGTGTCCGGCCTTTCCAGCGGGGCACCGAAAGGAACATGGTGAGTGTTCGGAGCTCGCTTCATACGTCGACGTTTTTTACCCGTAATTCGGCGTTATAGTCGACCACTTTTTATACAACGTTTTATAAGAGTCTCTGTTGCTCGATCGGGTATTTTTTGTGAGCTACACGCAATATTGAGGATATTGGAAACATGTTTCTTACGTTTGGGTTGAACTGCCATCATTGGCTAGGTAGCTAGCGCGATGCTAACGTAACGATAACCGTGAGAACTTATTTGACAAAAACCTTGTTCATAAACGGGGTGTACAAACCAACGTTGGCTAACGTTTTTGTTTCATTTCTTTTGTTTTTTGCAAGACTAATTATCACCGTATAGTTGTATGCATGCTTCGACTGCTTGATGGTTTCTTTAATCGTTTACGTTTTTTCTTGTCCAGGCCAAGATCAAGGCTCGAGATCTGCGCGGCAAGAAGAAGGATGAGTTGCACAAGCAACTGGACGATTTGAAAAACGAATTGTCTCAACTCCGCGTGGCCAAAGTTACCGGCGGTGCTGCTTCCAAGCTGTCAAAGATGTAGGTATCAGGCCTACCGTTCTTCAAACTGTTGGTTGATGGATTAATGCTTGGACCCTGTCAAGGTTTACTTGCTTGAAAACTGTTACACTTTTTCCTGACTGCTTTTCATTTAGCCCATCCACCCTTTATAAATATACTTGATCTTACCAGAGTACTTGGTCTTCATTTTATGGTAAACTTTACATGGGAACGTGAGACTCTTTGGTTTTCTTTCGTAATAAAGCGAGCTATGTTAACAATGTATTATGAACACATTTGTTTGTATGTTATCTTTTGCATCATTGTGACCAAAATGACATTTGTTTTGGAACATAAAGTGGATTTACCAAATTTTGACGATTTATATTTAATTTTGCAGCCGGGTGGTCCGTAAATCCATCGCCCGAGTTCTGACTGTCATCAACCAGACGCAGAAGGAGCATCTGAGGAAGTTTTACAAGGTAAATGAAACACAAATGGTCATCTTGTAAAACATGTCTACAAGACTTAATTCGGTCAAAGATGATATTGTTGAGCTGATTTGCTGATGTATTTTCAACTGCTTACCAAAAGACTGAGACCAGTACTTTTATTCAATCCACAACATGGAGTCTTACAGTTTATATTTGTGACCCAATGTTGAAGTGAAGTGTTGAGCGGAACCTGAAGACTAGTCTGGTTTTCCCATACTTATTGCTAATCTATCCTTTTTTTGTTGCAGGGCAAGAAGTACAAGCCCCTGGATCTGAGACCCAAGAAGACCAGAGCTCTGCGGCGTATGCTTACTAAGCATGAATTGGGCCTCAGAACCAAGAAGCAGCAGCGAAAGGACCTGCTCTACTCGATCCGCAAATTTGCAGTCAAAGCTTAAATTACTTTTCTGTTGACTAATAAACTGTTCAAGAAAAAAAACATGTTTCTTTATACTATCATTAGATGACACCAGTGAAGAATGTGTGAAACTTCATGTGAACCCCACTCCAGGGTGTTAGTTTTGATTGAAGACAAAGTTAAAGTGTTGCACTTTTTGGAGAACAGTACTCGATAGATCACGTTTGTCAGGTGGGAGTATAATTTTTTTTCGTAATTGCTAAGCCATTTCGGTGACCAAAGAGAACCAACTTTTAAAGTCATAACTTGTATGTTTAATTGAGTGTCTCTGGTCTGGAAAGCAAATATACATTTTCAATATTAAAGGGGGTGTTCTGGTTGCATACCTGCCACTCTTTCCAGGTGTGTCCATGGAGTTAAAAACGCCATCACATTATTGGTCAACACAGGAGTCATTTTAATAAAGATCTGTCCCTTCTGAAAGGGGTATTAAGATGTGATGTGGCTATGGATAACTTCCTTAGCAACCAGATGGATAACCATGTCATGTTGCAGTATATGTCAACATGTTATTAAATCACTGTTTTATGAGGGGAAATTTGTTTAGATTTAACAAAAAAATAGCTGGTTATCAGTTATCGGTGTAGTTAAATCAATTCATCAAAGAAACATGGTATGCCTGACTATTTCACATTTGTTTTGCTATGCTTTTATTTAAAACTTATAATACTTGGAAAGACTTTATCCCTCTATTTATTGGTAGAATTCTGCTAATCAATCCATATTTCTCAGGTCAGGTTTATGTCAACTATTAAGTTTAAAAAAAAAAAAGAATTAAACTAAGCATGAAATTAATATACTCTGCACTTAATATATTCACATGAATACATACACAGATAATTATTTAAACACACATATGAAATGTTTTCTGAAGATGTATGTGCAAATTCATAAACACTTTTTTTTACTTTCATTATGGTAAAGTATATTTGTAAAACAATAGGATCACTGAAAATTTAAAGCAGAGCAAATTGTGTGGTTGAATGGTGGCTTACTTGCCCGCAGTTTTTAATTTTGTGTCTATTGTTTTCTTATGTCCTTTTTGTTGGGTCTTTATTTATGGAAGAAGGCTACAGAGCCATGTGACCCATCAGTGGACCTGAGCTCATGTCTCTCTGGAATGCGTCCTCACTATGATACTAATTGCCTTCCTGCCATCATAGAGATGTCACCGTCCTCTCCAAAGAACACGTGTCCAGTGAGCATCCAGCACTGTGGCGCAGATCTCCAGCATGATCCCCAAGACTGTGCTCCACATCACAATCCTTCTCGGCTCCTTCTGTCCTGACGACGTGTCCAGCACCATGTCAGGCTGCTTCAGGGTCAACAACTGCAAGTGCATCATGAAGGATGGCAGAGGAGTCATCAACTTAAAGGACATGGGAGATACTGAAGGCTTCTTAGGACGTCTCATACCTGTTCGGTCGGATGGTGTAGTTGTCGGTGCCGAGACCTTTCTGACCTTCAGTCCGTGCCAGCCCTTCACCCAGCCAGAGGAGCTGACAGGAAGTGACTGCACACATGTGGCGGCATGTCTGCTGATCAGGTGCTTTTTTCCTGTACTTTTGAAAGTCATGTTAAGAGTAGAGGAGTAAAAGTGTGGCTCATGTTACCTGTGACTGCTCCAGGTTACTTTGCCCAAATGGAAAATATGCATGTCCACCTGCTAAATATTTTGGTTTAAAAATGCCTACAATGATGAGACCCTTAATACAGAAACACTTCTATTATATGATTGTGAATAGTAGTGCATGAGTATTGGTAGTGAGTTTCCATTTGATCTATTCTGATCCACATCTAGTCTCTAAACTTAAACCCATTAGTGGTTAATGAAAATGAGTTCACTTTAGTTTATTTTAATATTAATACCAGGGTTAATTCAGAATGGATGGCCACAACATTCCACACAATGTATGTGCAAAACAAAGCATGCAATAGATGACAACTAGATGACAACTTGATTACTTACTTATAGTAAACTATATTGCTTTTTGCTATACTTAGAAAAATATTCATGTTTTTATAAAAGAGATAACCTAAAATGTGAACAGGATAATTAAAAAAAAATCTAAAAGGTCCTCTTATTATCAAATCTAATCTAATTATGGCCACAAAAGGACAGTCATTTAAACAACTCTTTGGAAGATGCTTGAGCCAACTTTCGATGTGGAAAATCTACTTTGAGTGTCTCCCGAATGACTGACTGTTCCCCTCAACTCATTAAAAAAGGAAAGTGAAACTCTCCTGAGAAACTACTCACCAGCCTTTTAAATTCAGTTCTCCTGTCACAGCTTTCATCCCAGACATGTTTTTATTTGTTCGCACAGGTATCAGAGAACAAACAGGAACATAAACCGCTATGTCAGTTTTGGGAGTCACGAAAGCAATGAGTTCAACTACAACAACACCAACAGCGTCCTGTCTGTTTCTTATTTTGGTAAGAATCCTGATAACACAATCATTTAGACTGCCGTAATACCTAATACTGTGCTGGTTTCTCTTAGTGTCCAAACTACAGCTATTCTGTGGTAAGGATGATCTGCAGTGGTCAGTAGCTCTGAGGTGTGGTCTAGGCAAGGGAAGAACCATGATCTGGAGACTGACTGGCTTGTGATCATAGAGCAAGCTGGAGTCCATCTAGATGGAAACTCACACAGTATTAGACATATATTCATAATGGCTAAAACGTTTTATTATATATTAATATATTATATTTAATCTGCTGCTTAACATCTCGTTCTGACTCTCTCTCAGCTCACACCTCTGCGCCCCTCACCGTCGTCCACTACCACTGTAACCCCAACATCTCTGCCTCCCACATCCGAGTCCTGAGCCTGAGTGCAGAGCGCCCCCTGCAGGTGTGGGTGGAGAGTCCGTGCGCGTGTCCAAACGCGTGCACGATGGGAGATCTGGGGCTGGGCATCATCTTCCTCATCATCCTCTCCCTCAGCGCTGCTGCCTACTTCACCATCGGTGAACGTTGAAAGATTCTTCATTTTTGTTTAAGAGTTTTTGGTTTCTTGGATGTTTTTTTGATTTAAGTAAAGTACATTTAAGTTAACAAATCAGACTCTAGAGGGCGGCAGTAGATCACCACTAATCTTGGAGAACGCCTTATTTTTTTTCCACGTTTGACGTCATGGTTCTCCCGCCACGAGTAACACGTGTTCACACCTGGACTCAGGTGCTCACACAGCGGGTGGTCAGGTACCTTCTCTGACTCTCTTCTCTCTGTGGTTTAGGTCTGTGTGCTCTGAGAACCTTCCGCAGCAGTGCTGGAGTCCAGATCGCTCCTGAGCCCAGCGTCTGGTGCATGATCTGCTCCGTCTGCTCCGAGAGAAGACCCAGGAGGAGACAACAGCTGAGCGAAGGACTGAGCTCTGATTCCACTTATACCTGACACTCATTTAAGACAAAATCTGTGTCACTTGAAAACAGAAGCTGGTTATGATATTCTTAGAACTCCTGGTAAATCCACCTATAACTAATTTGCTGCAATTTCAATTGTTCATTTCCACTCGAGAAGTTACAAATGTTCTTTAGAACTGTTTTTGGATGGATACAAATGTTTAATTCAGCAACTTAAATGGCAACTAATGTGAACACCCAACCCCTCTACTTACTCACTGGTTGGTCATCAGGGATTGATGATAGGCGGTGACAGTCCTTGATGCTCGACTAATCACAGCAGAGTGGGTGTGGTGGGGGCAAACAAAATTTCTACTACATAAAAAAAGGGTTTTCAGTGGGTGGGGCTTAATATTAATATTTCAATTTAAAGAGATTATGTACGAACAGACACATACTAGTGAGTACAATAAGAGACACTGAAATCAACACATTAGTTTAAAAGCAAACCATGATTGTATTTTGATATTGGTAGAGGTGCACATTTCGTGGCCAATCTCAGGGCAACCATAGAGCACACAGATGTTTCACTAACACAAGGGTCTATTTCAGCCTCTGCTACAACTAGGCAGGTGCACAAACAAATCTGTCACATTAGAAGTAGATTGACTTTACTCAAATTAATTCTTGTGTGGCCTGAAGTATGATAGTTATCAATCCTACACCAAAACAATCTCACCTAAGTCTTAAATTGACTTAAGAATGTTTTACTTAGCCTCTGGATGCTTTCATTCCTATGTGTCTTATGTGTCTTGTGTATATTTTTGTTCCTGTAAAATATACTTTTACCTCTAAATTACAGATGTGAATTGTACTATATTGTACTATATTTCAATATAGACATTTAATACAACTTAGCCAATAGTTAAACATACATGCTTCTCCAAAAGTACTGTATGTCCCCCCTATGTATAATTGGATTTGTTTTGCATGATATCATCAGTGACCTCTTTCTTCTTGTTCATGTTCGTGTGTGTCTCTGTGTGCAAATTATTTTTAAAACCAACCTCGATTTTTTAAATCACAGGAACACCACATGCTGTGATGTTTTCCCAAGACACACCCTGTTCCTGGACTGATGACTCCTCAACAGGTCTAAGAGTTTACGAAAGAGTTTGAGTCCCATCGAACTTTATATGTTCCCTTCCAAGAACTCTGATTTCATACAATAAAACAAATAGAAAATGCTTGTTTTGTTATCTGATATAAGTGTTAATATTTAGTTCTAAAGAAACACTGAGTAACATTTCACTAAATATTATCATCTTTTTTTTATATTTTCTGTAATGGTTGATTTAATTTTGAACACTCATGACTTGACTTAACATTTACTGGAACTATCTATTATTTCATTTTATTTGCTAAGACTGTTCGCTGTTACCCTAATAATAAACCGTGGGTAACAGAGGAGGTCAAGGATGTCCTGAACAGGAAGAAGGTGGCTTTCAGGAGCAGGGACAGGGATGCCATGAGATCAGCACAGCAGGAGGTGAAGCGATGCTTGAGAGAGGTCTGGGATGGTGTTAAAACCATCACTGGACACAAGACCAGGGCCTCTCTGACTGCAGTGGACACTGTGGAGGAGGCAAATGGACTAAACAACTTTTTCAACAGGTTTGAGCAGGTCACCTCACCCTCACTGCTGCCCGCCTCAGGACCTGACCCACCTTCTTGTGCCCCCCCCAGCTCCACACAACCACTTCCCAGCTTCACCTCACTCCAGGTACACGATTTACTTCGGAGGATTCGTCCAGGGAAGGCTGCTGGTCCTGATAAGGTGTCTGCTCGGCTGTTAAAGACCTGCGCTGGTGAACTAGCTGAGTCGCTCCAGCATGTCTTCAACCTCAGTCTACAGCTGGGGAAAGTACCAACTCTGTGGAAGACTTCCTGTATCGTTCAAGTCCCGAGCTGAACGATACAGACCGGTGGCACTGACTTCGCAGCTGATGAAGACACTTGAGCGGCTGGTCCTCAAACACCTCAGGCCACAAGTCCAGCACGCACAAGACCCCCTGCAGTTTGCCTACCGGCCAGCAGTTGGTGTGGAAGATGCCATCCTTCTGCATCAGACCTACTCCCACCTGGATAAAGGAAGCGGTTCAGTGAGGATCCTGTTCCTGGACTTTTCTAGTGCCTTCAACACTATCCAGCCCACTCTGCTGCAGGACAAATTGACACAGATGCATGTGGACCCTGGTCTGGTCTCCTGGATTACGGATTATCTTACTGATCGACCACAGTATGTCAGGCTAAAGGACATCACATCTGACACTGTGGTGTGCAGTGAAGGAGCACCTCAGGGGACAGTACTGGCCCCTCTCCTCTTCACCATCTACACTTCAGACTTCTGCTACAACTCAGAGCTGAGTCTCGTCCAGAAGTATGCTGACGACACTGCAATTGTTGAATGCATCAGGGACAACAGCGAAGACGAGTATAGGAGTCTGATATGTGACTTTGTGGACTGGAGTAAGAGGAACCACTTGCAGCTGAACACCTCAAAGACCAAGCAGCTGGTCTTGGACTTCGGGAGGTCCAGGACAAAGCCACGTCCAGTGTCCATCAGACGTGACGAGGTGGAGATAGTTGACAACTATAAGTACCTCGGCGTGTGGTTGGACAGTATACTGGACTGGTCCTGCAACACAGACTATGTGTATAATAAAGTCCAGAGTAGACAGTACTTTCTGAGGAGGCTTCGATCATTCAACATCTGCAAGAAGCTCCTCTGCATGTTCTACCAGTCTGTGGTGGCCAGTGTCCTGTTCTATGCTGTGGTGTCTTGGGGTGGGAATGTGTCCAAGAGGAGTGTCAACAGGTTGGACAGATTGATCAGAAAGGCTGGATCTGTGGTTGGCATGGAGCTGGACTCACTGGTGATAGTTGCTGAGAGGAGATCATTGAACAAACTACTGTTCATCATGATGACAGTCATCCTCTCAGCACTGTCATCAGTGAAGAGAGAAGCAGAATGAGTGCACGAATGCTCCTTTCCAGGTGCAAAACAAATAGACTCAAGGACTCATTCATTCCTCTGTACAATTCTGAATTCGGGGGCAGGAGTGAAGTAAAAGTATAACGATGTTCTATGTTAGTCTTTGCGTCCTTTGTCTTTGTTATTTTTCTTTGATCTATGTTCTTTATCTTTAGACTTAGATTGTATTGTCTTTATTTCTCTTTGTTCTTGTTCTTATTTTATTTTGATTTATTTGTTGTGAAAAATTGCTGTGTTTGCTGTGGCTATTGGAAAAAAACAATTTAGCTACAATAAAGCTCTACCTTACCTTATTTTAACAATTTTCTTAACTTAACCTTATCTGGACGATCAATCCATTTGTGAGTGTCAAATGACCACCAAACTAAGTTTTTTAACTTTCCGGGAAAGAAACGACACATAGGACTTTATCTTGTTCCCAATCTTGATTTGACGACGGAGATGGCATTGCAGTGACACTTTTCTGACGGGCGAGGTCACTAAAAACGACATGGATTGTCACTGTCGGCAGAATGTGATCCACTTTAGGGGACCACTACCTCATATCTCTGGCGTGTTCATGAACAGTCACTGGAATAAACAGTTACTATTGAGTCATAACTCAGTGGCATCCCGAACTAAAATGAATACTCACATGAAGTCTTGTCTCCGCTCTACATTTAATAAAGCACTAGCAAGGTTGCAGCCATTAGTACCAGGTCATGACTACACACAACCAGTGGGGGCTGGTGAAAAATAAGCTGTTAAGGGTAAGTGTTATTTGTAAAGCGCTTTTTAGTTAAGTTAAGTTAATGATGGGTAATAATGTTAATTATGCTCCTTGTTTCATTCCAAATGAAAACATATTTTAATTATACTCTTATATACATCATACAGAATAAACTAAATTATGAAAAAACTAAAAACCAACTTGTCGTCTGCGCCAGAACAATAGACATACTTTCTACCAAATTATCACAAAGGCACACAAATATACTGCAAAGAAAAAAAGAAGTATATATTAAAATAAATAGTATCACTAAACTAATAAACTAACTAATTAAAAAAATAAATAAATAATATTAACAACATAAAACTAAAATGTCAGGAGCGAGACTAGAAACGGCGAAACTTCACGTCCTTAAGCTTCCAAAAATGTGAAGCGCTACCAACTGAGTTGACCAACCTGACAAATCAACTTGAAAGTTTACTATTAAGTATTAAAATGATGATGTTCGCTTTCTCTAGCGCCCGAAAGTCCCATTAAGAACTGGCTCGCCTTTGTTGCTTTTACTGTGTGTTGAGCTACGTAAACGTGACGTCACAAGTGGGCTATTCAAGAAGAGCCTTTACACCCACGCCAGAGACCGGATATGATGAATGACGACACAGACCAAGATTATAATCAGAACGAGAATCAACAAAATACAGTTTATCAATGTAAAGAGTTCTAAAAATAAATAAATCAAATGATCAATGTTGATTATTAAAAGTATGTTAATTAAAAACAAAAGATTAACCTAAATAAATAAAAGATAAATCGATAAATAAAGTAAAAAATAAGCCAAATCAGTGGGAGGGGCGGCGCCCCAGCGCCCCCTATGGGCTAGCTGACAAAAACACACACATGTGCTTGAAAGAATTGTGGAAAGTAGCTTCCAGTAACATGACTGATCTTCAAACATGAGCTTGGCATGTCTGTACTCCATCACTGGCGTCCTCGGCTGGTCTGGTTCAGTGGGTGAAACAGATCTCTGCCTCGTATTAACATGCTCTGCAGTTGTTCTGAAAACGTGGGAAAGTATTTGAGGGGCTCCCCACCCACAAACTGACACCACCTCTGAGACTCCACACTAGTCCCTCTGGGCCAGAGGGAAAACCACGATCTTTATAAGGGAATGGCTGCACAGATGCTAATGTATTCCTCTGCCCATCTATCAAAGATGAGTGTCTGTGGTCAAGCTTATGTCTCCTGTTACATCACTCTTTCAGCATGTTCTCTAGACCAGGGTCTTTTTCAATAGAAGGTAATAATGAGCTCCTTGATATGTCAAGGCCACAGCCCATTTTACTTCATAGGAAGTATATATATATATATATGTTATTTAATTTTTTCTGTTTAGCCCGGTAAATCAATACACCAACACCGTACCGGGCCCCGGATCAGGGGTTAAGGGCCAGGATTTCTGTTCAGAAGTAAAAGACAACTGTTCTTCTCACAACTCTCTATTTACTCAGTTTCTATGGCCTAAACATTGAGTCGCACCTGCTTTGCCTGAACCCAGATTTAGACCAGAACATGGCTGACCCAGATGTCTTTCAGATGTGGACACTCACTGACAAGTGGAGCTGAACCATCTCGGACCAACTGTGTCAGGTTGAGGAAGTCCTAAATCCATTATCCAAACTCGAGCACAAACCCTGACTGAGTCTGAGAAAAAAAGGCTTCAGAAAGGAGAAAACACAGGAAGGATTTCATGTCATCTGGCACTGTAGCCGGATTATTTATTTGAGTCATCACAAATAAGCACAGCTGCTACTTATCCACACCAGAAGGAGAACAGATCCTCCTGGACTTGGATGTGTTTGTTGATCACAATGTCTTTTAAGTGGTTAGTACTTTTAGATGAGAGGATAAACGGACGCATCGGGAGATAATGAGCTTAAAACTCAAGACATCATGTTGTCACTGCTGAAGATCAGAGTCTGAAGATCAAGCCTCGTGATCCTCTATACCACAGACACATATTCTGCATCTTTCACTCTGAACTTATTAGTGGTAAAGATGTATTGTCAAAAAATGGTTTCACAACTATTTCAAATCTTTATAGTCATCCCACAATTTTGACACTCAAACTATCATTAGAAACTGAAGAGGTAACATTTCACTCAGGGGTCGACACTTTTGGGGGGATTCAAAATGCCACTCTCTATGACAGGACTTTATCATGAGCAGGTAGATTCTCTTGGAAACATGGATCAAGACTAAACCAATATTGTCATGTCCACTTGAGGTTGGAGGATTGCTGCACCAGCCTGTCCTATGGTGGACACCTTCACAAGTAAATATCACAATCAGAATCAGAATCAGATACTTGTTGCCAGTGTTGTAAACACAACATATGATTTTTTTTGTGGTAGCAGTAAAGCCAAGCTAATCAGCCTATGGTGATGAAAGCCTCTGAAGATTGATAGAAAAGTCCAAATCAGCCTTTTCTTGATGGGTGATGGTGTCATGATTATCTGTACAAGCAGATATAAACACTATGTCTAACCCTCAAACCACACAGGAACAAGATGAAAATAATTTGCACAAGAACAAAAGAAAAATAAAGAAATCAAAAATTTAAATTTAAATGTACTGTACTTTTGGAGGACAATGTACTGAAGGTTCGTTATTTAAGTGAAGATAGTTTTCTTCTTAGGAGGGAAAGATGTAGTAGTTCAATTTTTTCCATTCGTAAAGTCTAGATGATTGTAAATAACTTGAAAAAATCGTGTTTACAGGGATCCTCTCCTGCATATCGAACTTTTCCAAACTATATGTTGAAATCCTGAACTCTCAAGGCTGCCAATGATTTAGGCATGAACTGTAGAAAGCGACTGTTGCTCACACCGAGGCGAACAGGGTGTGCATGTGCAAAGCCAATGATACAAATTAGGGAATTACATCATTTGTCCAGTGGACCTCCGGAGTGCTGCTGGATCCAGGATCTCGTCCACAACCATGTCAACATATCCGGACTTCTCACCATGATCCTCTCTGGACTCCGGACTCGTCGTGTTCTGCTGCCCTACTCTATACTCTCATCTCACTGTGAAAGGGAGAAGGAGGATCTCTTTTCTTTACCCTCATGCCTCCTAGTGTCGTCATTTTCAGAGCCCACTTCAGGGGTCACTCTGATCTATAATCTTTTGCATTGATCACCTATTCTAATGCAACTTCACGTAATCTTCAAACTGAGGGCACCATCTACAGAGCTTAAAAACATAAAACTTCCATGTAAGGCATCATAAGGACACCACTACTTCGATGTAGCCAAACCTTCCAGTATGCCAAGTCAAACAAATATTTTAATCACAAACATAGTTGAGGGTTTCCACTAAACCCAACACACAGACACATATTATGTTCATTAGATAAAAGTAACGTCTCCTCATTATCAAATGAAATGAACGCTGTATTTGGCCAGTTTTGATCAGGGAAACAGTCTGTAATTAAAACAAATGCTGTCGCATTGTTGACACATTTCAGTATGATCAAAAGGAACGTTTCCTGTCTTTGAACTTCTCGCTGACGCCCATAACAGTTTCTGGTGGACAGATGGAGGTTCCACTGTCATGGAGGAACCTTTGTTTACGTCGTCACTTTAAATACGAGCACGATAAACACATTCGCTCATTAGTACTTCAAACCAGAGGCTCACACTACTGTGGCGAGTTAACCCGAGCAGGAACACTTCCAATCCTTCTGAGTCATGACTGAACAACTACTAGAGGTGGATTAGAAAAATCGACAACATAAAAATAAAAGTTTTAATTACACAATCCCTGAAAAATATTGTTGAACTACAGCATGTCATGGGGGATGTATAATAACTGTTAGCCCAGTTCAAGATAATAGAAAGAATTGATTTTTATTGTCTTTCAGAACCAGTCTGATGTAAAATATCAAGACACAAAAACAATGATGATACATTCCAAATTCCTAAGAAAACCTTTGAAATGACACGTGATGGGAGATGGTTCTCGCCACAGTCTGCCATGAGTTTCAAGCTTTAAACGGGACATTCCAGCTGAAGCTCTGACTGTGTTGTGTGCTTCTGCAAAACAGAACCAGGGCGTACATGGTTTTAATATGTTCATATTATGTGTTGACCACATGGGCTACTCCTCTTCAAAGTCTCGTACATCGGTTCTGGACTCTCTACATTTTCTGGTTTGTGATCTTCTTTGAAGTATCTGCGTCCTCAGAACCTGCAGTATTTTGGCCAGCTGGGCCACTCCGTGGATGACCACACGTTTATTGAGTTTACATATAAAGCTGTGGAGGGAAAGTCATTCTTAGCCTTAGACACCGGAGTGACACACCACCCAGCAGGGGCTGTTTTCACAAACTCGTCTAGGCTCATTTTTAGCCGCGTGTGGGTGCCAGAAGCGTTTATGTGGAAGGAGATCGGGGTAAACCATAAAAAATCTGAAGGCAGTGGAAGTGTTATGATGGTCTGAGGGGTGAGACAGAACTGTTATACCACCTGAAACATTTCTCATGTCCCACCTCACTCTTGAATCCTGTCATTACATTGTAATTACAGTAGAGATTACAAAATAGAAACTACTGCCTATTTTCTGTCTTTTCTTTGTCCTTATTTTATTCAGGTGAGGGGGGTGGGGGGGGTTATCCGTTCAGCACAATAGCACACCTGCATCCTTCACGTTTCACCTTCACCTGCTCACACGTTTTAACTAAATGGGATCAATGCAGTGCTAATCTGTGTGTTTTGGTTTCAGTTTAATTTCCCAATCTGTACTCTAGTGTGTATGATTGAAAATATTGTTTCCCAAGTGTCAGAACAGTGTAATTACAATGTTGTGGCCTCTCAGTTTCGCCCTTTCTAGTACTGGTACATTCAGAGTGGGTGTGGCTATGGTAAACAAGATTTAATCTCCAGAGAAATTAAGTGTTTTCAGTTGGCGAGGCTTAAGTACATTTTCTAATGTAAATATTAAAAGAGAGTTTTGTACAAACACATGAGTACAATAAAGGTTCCACAGTCCTGTACAAACCCCTTGTTTTCGTCATCACTTGAAATATGAGCATGATAAACACATTAGCTCAGTGCTTCAATCCAGAGCTTCAAGGCCCAAGATCAATTGAAGAGACAATTAAACCAACATATTAGTTGCCTTTTAAACACTGTGAAAGCACCAGGACCAACAGCACCATTTTGTAAATCACAACCCTTGATGGAGTCTCATAGATGGTCAAGGATTTTGGTCTGGCTGATTGAGTGGTTCAAATATGTCAGAGTCAACCATGTCAGTGTCACTAAGTTTTTTTTATATTTATTCAATTCTATGGCTCAATCAGCTCCCACACATTGGGTTCGGTAGGCAAGATGACAGCTGAGCGTCCAAACAACATCAACCATGTGTGGCAGTTCACATGACCTGCCGACTCAAGAGCCTGAAACAATGTTAAAGCAAAACAGACGCCACACACCTCTGGAACGCATCGCTCCAGTGGTTTCACTGAATTGGGCATGTTCTCTTATCAACAGCTTTTTAACGCAAAGCATGTGTGTGTGGTTAGAGCTATTACCTTACTAGTGTGACTCTCCCACTGACAGACACATTCTTGTTTACGTGTTTTAATCCATGGACAATTATAATAGACCCAGATAGACCCCACTCTTTCTCTGGTACCACACCCAAAGTTAACCAACAGGGTTGTTTTCTGCAGACCCCCCTTTTTTTTGCACAGTCAAGGTGATGGTCTGAGAAGACCTAATGACCTCGTCTGCGGACTACAAACAGCTCATGGAGCGAGTCAGTGTGTGATCACACCCAGTTCAGCTGTGATTCCTTCTCTTTCTTGAGTCACTTAGTGGAAACACAGAGCTGGAACATGGCAGCAGAAAACAAACACATTGGCATGTCCAACTGGGCTCAGCCAAGAGCGCTGTGGTCAGGAATATTACGAGAATCCAGTGTGACTGCAGTAAAGTGACCAACAGTGTAATGACTTCACTTAAATAAAGATGTTTTCTACTTCACAGTGTGAGCCAAGACGTGTTGATGCTGGGCCTTCAGGTGCTCCATTACTGACTATAATAAGGTCAATTGAAATAAACAGAAGGTGGAGAAACTGGAAGTTTAGTCTGAAGGATCCAGAGCAGATAGCGGAAACAGACCTGGTGACTGAATTTAGATACAGTTTCCTGCCAGGGCTTTGAACTTGTGGGAAAACTTCATGGACCTCCTAAATAAGCAAATAACTAGTATTGTAATTTCAGGACTAAAAGTTACTACTTTTTTTTTTACATGCTCTGAACCCTGCTGCTTATTCAATGATCAAGTCATCGATCCATTTTTACCCGTTTCTCAAGATAATGTGCTTAATAAGACAATAGTTTATGTGCCACATGCAAAAAAATGAAGATGATGCATGTAAACTTGACATCAATTGATCGATGGTATGACGGAAGAGATGAGCACAAGAAACAGACTAAATGCCAGGAGACGACAAAAGCATATATATAGGATCCATTAATCTTAAACATACCATGACATTGTACGTAAAAATATTTAGAGAACTTTTTTAATTAAGGTTGCTGCAGTCTGTCGTGGCGTAATTAACCACTCTGTTACACTCACATGGAAGATTTTGGTATTAAATAACACACCTATGATTTCTTATACTGTTTACTTACTTTTAATTGGTAGTCAATGAATGTGTTAAAAATGCATCCATTTTGTTTTTTATTGAGTACATGTTTTCTGCTATGATGTGGTCAAATTGAATGTGTTCTTTGAAAAATGAAACAATAAAAAATAGTAATTTAAAAGGGAAATACATTCACTTTTTCATAATGAGAATATAAATAAACATGACTTGTCCTCATAGATTAAAACAAAATGCAGAAAGAGGCTGTTTTTTGTTGGACACTCATTTATCCTTGCACCATGTCTCAAACTTTGACCCAACATTTGGAATCAGAATCATCAGAACAACCTCTTCTAGCCCAACCCTGGTCTTATTATACATTTAAACCCTAAACCTTTTTCTGACAGCCTATTTCCAACAGCGTCCACAGCTGTTGTATAGTTGATCTGCCATCAGCCGCTCCACATGTCCACGTGGACCAGGCTCGTCCTTCTGTGTGCACTGTAACAAGAGTCGGCTCATAAACCCAGAGTGGGCAATAATTCAACGGTTGAGGGACTGCATAGAAAGGTGAAGAGTGGGCGGGACAGGACTATTTGGGGCTCCTAACTGACGCTTTCATCTGCAGGTCAGACAGTGTGAAGTTCAAAAAGAGGTGCGGGTGCATAAGGAATTCCTTCTGTCTTCTCAGAGTCTGCCTTCACTTTTTTTTATTGATCCGTCTTCAACACGACTTCAACTGAATGTTAGAGTAGAAGAAGAAAGAGCTAAGACACAGAGTGGATGGGCACAAGATTATTGGTCATGACATCTCAAGATCATGCAGAGGTTCTCACTGACTAGTCAGATTGTTTCTATCAAGCCCAGATGAAGCTGTAAATTTGACATATGAGTCACACATTGTTTTTTTGGTGGATTGTACTCTTGAATGACTCCTTAATTACTGAAGTATAGACATGTGTTTTGGACTTTTATTTTAGTGTCAGTGATTGCTTATAATTTCAAAGGGAGTTTATTTGAGTCCCTGAACATCCTGAACATGAGTCATGACTCACTCATACTGTTATCCAGATGAACGTCCTCTTCATCTTCTTAAACAGCAGCAGTATTTGGCTGTACATACATCGTAAAACTCTAATAAACTTTCAAGTAAACTGTAATTTCTCACAAGATAAGTGACTATTTGTCTTAAAATAATTTTCAATAAAGGGACTCAATCTCTGTGAGGATTACAGATCATCAGATGTTATCATTCTATATCTTTAATTCTGTATCAAAGAAGGTTAAAAAGTTTAAAAAAGGTCTGTGACTCCACAGAAATATCCACAAAACATGAGAAAAAATGTAACCCACATAAATGACTATGACATGCAGTAAAAACTTCTGAAAGACCACGAATCTACCTCTGATGCTTTCTGCTGAGTTGAATTTAGGAACAATGATCTGTTTTTTTTCACTTGATTTATTAAATGTTGCACTAATCAATGTTTTTATTTATTTACTTATTGTCAAGCTATATTCCTATTATGTGGAGTTGGCCTCCACAACATGTTTTAAAGGTAAAAAGGAACACAACATCCTCTGCACTTCTCTCACACAATAAAGCATGTCTTTGACTGTATCTAAAGGTGGGTTGTAGTTACTCTGCACCGAGAATTCTGACACGCTCATGTAGAAGAACTCACATTTCCCAGATCCTTAAAACTCTTCACTGGCTGCTAGTTTCTTTCAGGATCAATTTTAAAATTCTGGTTCTTACTTTCAGAGCTATTCATGGTCAGGCTCCTCCTTACATCAGTGATCTGATCCAGCCTTAAACCCCAGTTCGGGCTCTGAGGTCTGTGGATCAGAATCTACTGCTGGTTCCTTGCACACACTTCTGGACCAGAGGAGAGAAATCCTTCCAGGCTGTTGCTCCTAAGCCTTGAAACAATCTTCCTCTCCCTCTGTGTTTGATGGATCTACTGAAACCTTCAAGAAACATCTCAAGACATTCTTATTTTTGCAAGCTTTATCTTTATTTTCTGGGACTCCTGTGTCTGTCTTATGTTGTCTTGGCCTTAGTTTTTTTTTAGGTATTTTTAAACGTGTATCGGTTTTGATAGTTCAAACGCTTTGTGACCCTGGTCTAGAAATGCGCTTTACAAATAACTATTACTTACTTACTTACTTGTACTGCAAAAACTCCAGGAGTGGAAACAAACTATAAACTTAAAGGATTACTCGAAATGATCTTCTCTACAATTACGGTTTGTGAGTGCACATTAAGAAGATCTGGGACGACAAACACACAAACAAACCAGTTTCTCAAAACTTTCATGTTAGAGTTTAATTTTATTGTAACAAAATATAGTGACAATTGTGATTAAACTGGTAGAAAATAAGGTAACACAAGGTCCACTGGTGTAGATCTCTTCTGTCTTCAACACAATGACAAGTGCATGTGTGGGCAGTAGCTCCCTGAGATATACCTGACAAACCTGATGTTCATTCCTTTTTATTTGTTATATTATTTGGTCAGTGGTTGGCGTCTTACACGGCTCTTCAGCTGAGGAAAGTTCTGGGACAGACTCGTTGGTAGTATTGGGCACCTTTGGTTCTGTAGGTAGTAGCTAGTAGGTAGTAAGTAAGTAGTAAGTAAGTAAAGGTTATTTGTAAAACGCCTTTCTAGACCAGGGTCACATAGCACTTTAACAGTCATCATCAGCTGTTACCCCAGGGTCTCAGCAAAGCTTAGCCTCAGAGTAGTAAACCAAGAGTAAAGATATTTTGGTAAACAAACAAGCTGCTTAATCGTCTGGATTCAACTTCCCTGCCTCTGTGTTCAACTGGCGAGTGTCTTGTGCTGGCAGCCCGGCCCAGTAAGGATTACAGTACTCCACCATAATTCCCTAATAAAGCATAATTAAGCCACAATAAACTACAGCTAGAAAATATTCTCAGCAGACTTCAGATTGAAATGTTTCACAAAGCAAAGCTTCAAGCACAAGGGCCTTTTCAAGGGCCTTTCCGTTTGATACTCTTACGAGGGAATGTGGAAGCAACAAAATACAGATAATGGTAACATTAAAGTCGTTAAAAATTGTAAAATGTTTCACACAAAGACAAGATCAGAACTTTTAGGTGGAATATAAAAAATTGCAGAGATAATAAAAATGATATTTAACAACCCAAAAAGATCTTGTTTGATTACAGCTGTCATTTTCTAATGTGGTTTCAAATATTGGTAGACTAGAGTTGAAAATGTTTGCTTGTACTTAAAAATATGATGCTGGTAAAATGAAAATGATGTAAACAAAAAGATGAGATTTATGCCTTGTGTTGTCTCTGGATCAAGGTGAACAACCTTCCTGGCTTCCGGAAATTCATATAGAAAGGTGGAGGATGTTTATCTTGATCCAACAAAGACACAACAAAAGGAATGCATCAAATACATTTGTTTTCGGACCTCAGGGTCACCTTGACCCAGAGATGAAACCAAGGTATAAAAAAAATATGTAATGAAATCATAGGTTTGCCTCACAGTCTGGGAGGCAAACCTATGATTTCATTACATATTTTTATGTGAATCCACTGTGAATGGATGGATGGATGGATGGATGGATGGATGGATGGATGGATGGATGGATGGATGGATGGATGGATGGATGGATGGATGGATGGATGGATGGATGGATGGATAGATGGATGGATGGATAGAGAGAGAGAGAGAGAGAGAGAGGATGGATGGATGGATGGATGGATGGATGGATGGATGGATGGATGGATGGATGGATGGATGGATGGATGGATGGATGGATGGATGGATGGATGGATGGATGGATGGATGGATGGATGGATGGATGGATGGATGGATGGATGGATGGATGGATGGATGGATGGAATGCATGTGGAATGTTCTTGGATAGACTTGTTAGTATGAATGGGCACCTTTGGCTCTCTAGGCAGTAGCTAGTAGGTAGTGTTAGTCCCTATTACTCATCAGCTGTTACCCCAGGGTCTTCCTGATAAATGAGATTATTAATCGGCAGCAACCATACACTTTTGGAGTGGTTTCACCCTGGAAAGAAAAAGGTTATTTTAGTTCAAAGTTTCTAAAGAAGTTGAATGATTTCTGATACAACTTTTAAATTCCTTTGAAGAGATAATCTACCACAAGAACCGCACTCATGGTGTCATCGTTCCTCTGGATTAAGCTAAGGAAACATTTGGCCAAAAAAACCCTGTCAAAAAAAGACCACATTTCTAAGACCTCATGTCTAATGTACTAGAATGTTGCAACCAAAACCAAAAATATATATAAAAAGGGATTTGTTTTTGAAGATAATTCAATAATAATAAAAGGCTTGTATGTTGTCTTTGGTAGAAGAAATGCTTCTAGACAACAAATTAGTCAAAACCTTAAGGACAAAAGCCATGTCAATCAGGTTTGGGGGGATAAGGTCTCAAGTATGTTCACATATGATCAATAACATACTAATTGCTCTGATGCCGATCAAGGAACGATAATCTTCTTCCGACAGATGTTGGGGTACTGAAGATCTGTATAGAGACGGCCTGAAGAAACTACAGTAAACAACAACTTATTTTTCTTAATATCCACAAAACGTAAACATGTCAAATATAAACAATTATTGAAATAAACACAATTTGACGTAACTATTTTTAAATGGAAAAAACATTTAAATAGAATGCATAGACATAAATGGAGGCTCTGTATTTTATTTCTATGCATTCTATGCATTTCTATACAGATTACCATTCAATCTGATCAAGATAAATGTATGAAATCATGTATGTCTTTGTCATCACCGTTATTACATCAGTGTGCAGACATATGGCTATTGACTCCCGGAGGCAGGATGATGAGCCGACACACATCGCAGAGAAGTAGCTTCTAGTGCTTGCAGAACACCTTTTAGACTTGAGATGTTGATCAGGATTGCGTCAAAACACGTGGATGGACATAAGGTCAGCTGTCTCAAGGGATGATGGTAGTTTAGGACAAAACAGGTTTTCAGCAGGATGGTCTAAATCACAGATATCTCTTGTGGTGATTCAAACTGGCGTGATAGGGCATACAGTTCAGTGCCTGATCTGTATTACCAAAAAAATGTAAGTGAGAAATTAAAATGAGCCAGGAACAGACCCCAAAAGTTCTGCCGTGAATTTGAACATCGGGCCCCTTTAAGTTGGTCAATGAGGATTAGAAATAGCAAACCTAAAAATCTGACCCTAGATAGATAGATACAACTTTATTAATCCCTCTGGATATTTCCTTCGGGAAATTGTGTTTCCAGCTATTAGTGGATCTGGGAAGGAGCATTCGTGCACTCCATCTGCTTCTCTGCTCACTGATGACAGTGTTCATAGGATGAGTGTCATCATCCATGATGGACATCGTTTTTTGAGTGATCTCCTCTCTGCAACTGTCACCAGTGAGTCCAGCTTCATGCCAACCACAGAGCCAGCCCTCCTGATCAACCTGTCCAACCTGTTGACACTCCTCTTGGACACATTCCCACCCCAACACACCACAGCTTAAAACAGGACACTGGCCACCACAGACTGGTAGAACATGCAGAGGAGCTTCCTGCAGATGTTAAACCCTCCTCAGAAAGTACAGTCTACTATGAATTTTTTTATTTCTTATCTGTGTTCCCAGTCCAGTTTACTGTCCAGCCACACACTGGGGTACTTAGTTGTGAACTATCTCCACCTCGTCACCTCTGATGAACACTGGACGTGGCTTTGTCCTGGACCTCCCAAAGTCCAAGGCTAGCTCCTTGGTCTTTTTTAGGTGTTCAGCTGCAAGTGGTTCCTCTTACTCCAGTCCACAAAGTCACGTATCAGACTCCTGTACTCGTCTTTGCTGTTGTCCCTGATGCATCCAACGATGGCAGTGTTGTCAGCATACTTCTCTCATACTGCTCGGAGTTGTAGCAGAAGTCTGAGCTGAAGATGGTGTACAGGAGAGGGGCCAGTACTGTCCCCTGAGGTGCTCCTGTACTGCACTCCACAGACAAGGCCAGGGTCCCCATGCATCTGTGTTAGTTTGTCCTGCAGCACAGTGGGCTGGATCGTGTTATAGGCGCTAGAAAAGTCCAGGAACAGGATCCTCACTGAGCTGCTTCCTTTATCCAGTTGAGAGTAGGTCTGATGCAGCAGGTGAAGGATGGCATCTTCTACACCAACCGTGGACCGGTAGGCAAACTGCAGGGGGTCTTGTGCTGGCTGAACTTGTAGCCAGAGGTGTCTTCATCAGCTGTGAAGCCACCGGTCTGTAATCGTTCAGCTCTTTTTTGGGAATGGAATTCAGGAAGTCTTCCACAGACCGCTGTTGAAGACATGCTGGCCCAACTCGGACGTGGAGTTAGGTGATGCTGGGAAGCGGTTGTGAGGAGCTGAGGGAGGCAAAGGAAAGTGGGGCAGGTTCTTCAGCTGTCTGCAGTGAGGGTGACTGTTTGCCTCATTCACTGTGTCCCCTGCAGTCAGAGAGGACTTGGTCTTGTGTCAAGTGATGCTTTTAACGACGTCCCAGACCTCTCTTATTTGTTCCCCGTTCAGCTTCTCCTCTAACCTCCTCCTGTAGGTGTCCTTTGCCTCCCTCAAGCTTCACTTCACCTTCTGCTGTGCTGACCTCATGGCGTCTCTGTCCCTGCTCCTGAAGCCAACTTCTTTCTGAGGACATCTTTGACCTCCTTAGTTACCAACAGTTTATTATTAGGGAAACAGCGGACAGTCTTAGCAGTGCCGACAACCTCAAAGTAGAAATTTAAATAATCCTTTAGACAGTGAGTCTGACCCTCGATGTCGTTACCATAAGACCTCAGCAGCACATCCCAGTCAAAGTGGTGTCACAGCAGTCTCTGATGGCGTCCTCCAAAGCTGGTGTCCGCTTCCTGATTTTCCTAGTGGTCACAGTATGTCTCTGCACCAGAGGAGTGTACTGTTACTGAAGGTGGACCAGGTTATGATCGGACCTCCTAAGTGGAGAAAGAGGTTTGGCTCTGTACGCATCCTTGAAGTTGAATATATAAAGAACAGTCCTGTTGTTTCTGGTGGGACAATCCACCACCTGGTGGAAAGTAGGCAGGGTAGAGTCCAGGTTGACATGATTATAAAAGCGTCAGGATGCTGATTCTGAAGTCTAGCTGTCATTGTGTGGATCTGTTCACATGCAGAGGGAGATGCGGAACTCGGAGGAATTTAATCACACAGTGTGATCACGTGACTGAACTTGTGTGGTAGATAGTATGTCCAAAGACTTTCTTCACAGTACATGTCCTGGGCTACACCAACGTTTATTCACATACATGATGAGCTCTCCACTTCGGCATTTCCCGCAGGCGTGTGTCTCTGTCGGCTCTTACTATGGTGAAGCCTGGCAGGTCAACGTTAGCGTCTGGGGTCAGCTGAGTCAGCCATGTCTTTCAGAAGATCAACAAGCTGCTCTCTCGGTAGATCCGCCGGTTGTTGAGGGCAGACAGCTCGTCAATCTTGTTTGTCAATGAATTGACGTTCACCATCGTGATCGTGGGGATCGATGGTCGATGACATCTCCAATTGTCCCTTAGCTTAGCCTTAAGTCTGTTAACGATTTAACATCCCCGATACAACGCAGAATTTCCATCGGAATATTATGATGATCTCCAGCCCCTACCATTGACTTCAGTGACAGCAGATCCTCTATTGAGTAAAAAAGACGATTCTCTCAATTTTTAAAAGTATCCCTCTTATATATTATTAATTAAAACCAGAAAGTTAGTGATCATTGCTATGGAGCTACTGGAGAGGCTGCCGTTCTCTTCGGTGCCTTGTGACTACCAGGTCACTGCATGTGTGAACCAAGGCTCTGTCCTAGGAGCCCTCATTTTCACCGCCCACCTCCTTCCCCTTGGCTACATCTTCCATAAATCTATCATCGATTTCTACTAGTTCACGTTTGACACCGAGCTCTAGTCGACAGCACCCAATTTTCCCCATCCCCACACGCCAAGAAACTGGGTGTCATCCTCAACAGCTAACTATCATATCAACCCAATAGTTACAATATCACCCTGTTTCCATATTTCCAATATCAATAGACTCCATCCCTCCATGTTTGCCCATACCCTGCCATCCACGACATTGGCTTGTTACCTCCTGTTTAGATTACTAGATAACTCATTCCTCTTTGGCCTCCCAAAAAGTCCCTCCACAAACTACAACTGGTCCAAATTCAGCCACCCACATCACAAAGACCCCCATTTTATATCACATCCCATCATGAATGAATGAATGAATGAATATTGTTTATTTAAGGCATGTTTAAATCATCAACATCACAGTTCATCGTTGTTCACAATTTACATGCATATCCCGAAAAGGGAAAAGCAGAAGATATCTAGTCCAGCCCCCATTACCCTTAAAATGAAATCATAGTCATGATCAAATCTTATACTTGCGCTTATTTAACTTTGGCATAACAGATTCTTGTTACGTATGACACTTCGACATAACATGTTACAACAGTAGACGTCTCAAAGTCACAATTGATCGAGAGAGAGCTAAAGTCCAGTCTACTTTTTATATGTTGGAGCAATTTTTCTTTTATTGGTCTCTTTCTTCTGCAACGTTCTCAGTGCTGAACTTAGCCATATCCTCACAAATTTTATCTACGTCAGCTTGCATTAATGCCACGTTCTCGCGAATTTTGGAGATGTCAGAGCACATCCCGACCACAGCGTTCCGAGTGGTTGTGTTGTCCGCCCTCGCGCCAGTTTGCTCGGTTGCGATCTTTATTGTTTTCAAATATAGAGTGAAGATCCCAAGTCCCAGGACGATTATTCCATTTGTCACGAATGAGAATATGTACACGTCCTCAACATCCTCCACATCCAATGGAACAAGGCACAAGACTCTCCACTTTTTCCAACCATCCAGGGTGTAGCCGGACATGAAGATCTAGCAAGATGGGCATGTGGGTTCAACAGAACCCGCACGCCATGTTGAAAACACTCTGTCAATGGCATTCAGTGACCAGCTTGGTAACTCCATCGTGAGCCAGTAGATTGTCCTTAGTGTGTGGATTTTCAGGACTCTGAGACGGTCACTTCTCACACAGTAGTGTTACAGTCTAATAGAACCCAGGTTATCTCGACTCTGTTTTGAAAAACTGTCTCAGTTTTCTCAAACTCAGCTCATTGTTTAGTGACAGAATGTTCTTTTGTTATCCTCACAACATCATGTCTGACTTACGTCTCTAACTTTAGCAACCACGTATCATTCTGTACCGGTCAATGGTTGAATTTTTTAACTTTTTCTTGAAGACATTAAGTGTTGCTGAATGTTTGTCATCCTTTTCTAGTATATTCCATTGTTTAACACCTGTGATCGATATGGAAAATGATTTTAAAGTAGTCTGTATCCTCTTTTGTCTGAAATTCATATTTCTAATATTCTGTTTATTTTCTCTGTCATGAAAGATCCTTTGCACTTCTGGCCAACTTACTTTTTAAGTGTCTGATTTGTGGCTTCCAACTTAACATTTCATCAATAATAACTCCCAGTACTTTATTCTCACTGACCCTTTCAATATTCACTCCATTTACTTGAATGTTGACACTTTCGTTGCATCCCTTTTTCCCGTATAGCATATATCTAGTTTTTGCTAGATTTAGTGATCATTTATTTATATTAAACTACACGTGATGGTTAGCCATTTCCTGATTAACTGTTTCCACAAGTTGTTTCAAGGTACTCCTAGAACAGAAAATATTTGTGTCGTCCGCAAACAGTATGAATTTCAGAATATTTGAGACATTACATTTATATATAGTATAAGCAGTTTTGGCCCCAGAACCGAACCCTGTGGAACACCACAGACTATGTCTAAGCAGGTTGATGTATTGTCGTCTAACATATTGGGATCTCTTGTGTCAATAGCTGTTTTCAGGTCTATTAAAATTCCTATTGAGTGTAGTTTTTGATCGATGGCGTTGGTTATAAGATTCAGTTAGAGCTAAGGCCGTCGAGTGATTCCTTCTGAATCCATACTGGCTGTCATATAGCAATTTTTGTTGAGGAAATCATCTAGCCTCTTGTTAAATAGCTTCTCCAGTATTTTTGACAGTTGTGGCAGTATTGAGATTGGTCTGTTCTTTGTAAACTCATGAGTATCCCCATTCTTGAACAGTGGAATAACTTTGTGGAAGTGGAAATGTCCCAGTTTGGAATGAGAGATTGAAAATATAAGTTGATTCCCGGTAAGACCTTTTTAATCAGTTTCATATCCAGATCATTTACGTCAGTGGATGTTTTTGCTACACATTTGTTGACCAGGTGTCTAATCACTGGAATGAGAAACATGGAGCTTGGATTCATGTCTTTGTTCTTGTCAAAGTTGTCCCAGTGTAAGGGTGAGACCAGGATGTCCTTGGCTAGCTCCGGCCCGATGTTCACAAAGAATTCATTGAATCTGTTTGTTATGATTTCTGGGTTCTCTTCCTGCATGTTGTTGTACCTGAAGTAGGGGGATAACTCGGTTTTGAGCATTTATTGTCAGTAACATCATTCAAAATATCCCATATTTTTTTAATATGATTCATGTTCATGTTTTCTGCTAATAAATTGCTGTAGTATTCTTTCTTGGGTTCATGTAGGATACTGTTCAGTTTGTTTCTGTACATTTGGTATATTTCTGACTGCATCGTCCTAGATTTTATGATCTGTCAGAGATTGTTTTTTTTTTCCTGCAGGCATATATCAATGTTTTTGTAAGCCATGGTTTCACTTCCTTTTTCTGATTTATATTTATTTTTTTCACAGGACAGTGTATGTCATAGAGGGTTTTAAAAGTTTGCAAAAAATAATCATTTGCATCATTCACATCTGTTTCATTGAAAACATTGTTCCAGTTCTGCCTCAGTAGCTCATTATTCAGTGTATTCAATCCATCTTCAGTCCTGACTCTAATGTATTTGTTTTTGTTCTGAGCCTGTCTCACAGTGCATTTCCAGGCATAGATAGCAACGATTGGTAGGTGGTCACTTATATCATTAACAAGGAGACCTCTTGTTGTGTCATTACATTGGTAAAAATATTATCAATTAAAGTAGCACTCTGTATTGTGATACTGCAAGGGGCAAGTGATGGCTTGCAGGCCCAATGTAAACATCATATTGATGAACTCGTCGATTCTTGTGTCTCGTTTACGACTGAGCAGGTCAATATTTACATCGCCACAGATAAAAACAGTATTTTGGCCTACTTCAGAAGATATTTCACCCATATATTAATTAAAATCTTCTATTTATTAGGCAGGTGCTCTTTGAACACCCTCATCCATCAGCCAAGCTCAACAAACTCCTACTGTACACCTTCAAGGCCATTCACAACCTCGCCACCCTAGCTGTCTAGCTTCCTGCACATAATTACTCCGGCTTGCTAGCTCCATTCCTCCTGCTCCATCCACCTCTTTGTGCCTTCTGCCTGCCCCAGTGCCGTGGTGAGCAGAGCTTTCAGTAGCTTTGCTTCTAAACCTAAACTCTACTAAATAACCTCCGAAATTGTGACTCTCTCTCCATCTTTAAATCTGAACAAAAAAATGGTTTTATGCCTACCCCTCCAACAGCATAAAACCACCATAACCTCTCATCATTCTACTCTTAACTTTAACTTTTGTGTCGATTTTTTGGTCGACCTTCTACTAATTATTATTATATTATTTAATTTGTAAAGCAACCTTGTTCACTGAGAAAAAGGCTTTAAAAAAAAAAACGAAATGTATGACTATTATTATTATTATAATTACATAATGTCTTTGAAGGATTGAAAACATATAAACACAGAGAAGGATTAAAGGGTGGTTTCAATTAGTTCACCAAATGATTAAAACATAAACAAAACTAATATAAACCACATCATACATATACTAATTATATTTAATTGAATATTGGTCAAACATAGATGTAACCTTTGATTTAGGCCTTAAAGGTCTTTCTACATTCAGTCTCTAGCCTGTGTTCAAGCAGTTGCCCACAGTTCTTCCCTCTTGCTCCATAGCAACCTTGTCTTGCAGACTTGATGGACTTTCTCTGGAACTCCCCTGTGAGTCGCTGAACTATGAAAACTTTGCAGAGACCACCAAGCTAATCCCCTGCCTTATAAGAAAACATTATAACATAATTTATGCCATGGATATTCTGGTTGAAACTGTTAAAAAATGTACAACATCATAATAGTTTGCATGTTTTTAGAAATGAGTAACATCCAAATGATCAAATCTAACGCATTAGTATCCAGAGAAACAGACAAAATAGTATCAACACTTTGTAGTTTGAGCTTTAAACAATATAAGCAGCACATTTGAAAAAGAAAATTCTACACGGTCTCATTGAATATGGTGGTTTAAGCAGGTCAGAGACTTTCTTTAATCATGGACTATAAATCATTATCATAAGATGGTGAGTAGAACTTATTCATTTTTAAATTTTGTGTGAACTTTCAATTTAAGAAAGGTCGCTTTGATGTTACCATATTTCATTAGCAAGTTTTGTGATACATTGTTGGTCATTTTAAATTGACTGGGACTGTATATGAGTTAAGCATGTTTTAGGAAACACAAGTCACATTGTAGAATGAAGACATACACACAGATATTATTCTTATTTACATGGCAAAATAGTAAGATACATTAGATGTCTCTCTAATGTGTATTTGCATAGCACTCATGGTTTTCCCTAATTGTTATGAAGAATACACAGAGAAATCAGGCTAAAGTGAAATGCTGCCTATAAACAAAGAGGTTCATCTTACTTGTCCAATTCTTCCACTGGGACTTTGATACAGTCGTTTCCCAACATAAATTCCCTTGAAGGAGTCATTGAATAATAAACTATTTCATCAGCGTGTATACCAGTCAACTCTTCAATTGCTGCAGTAAAACCGAAGCAAAAGGTCATGGGAATGTGTCATGGATATCTTCAACTACAGCTTCAGCTGCGATGCAAAGGTTTGTATAAAATAAAATGTTCTTCTGGTAGAAAAGGCTGCTGCGGATGATTCTTCTATATTCAAATGTATAAGCTGCAAATATAAAAGAGCAAGACAGTTGGCTCTCATGTGGAAGATAGGGGTTAAAGCAGGTCAGAGTCTCTGGAACTGTGTCTTTAATCGTGGACTATAAAAAGCCAGGAAAAGGGCAAACATCATTGGACGTGATTTAATAAACATGTTTGTGTGAGTGCATTAGTGGACCAGCCTCATGTACTAATAGGAAACATGTGTGAGGCTTTGCTTGGGTGTCTGGACCATGTTTCTCGTGACCTTTCACCACAACTGCAGAACCTTCCTCCTCCTCTTACCTGCCCTTGAGTGGTGGCCCGGGCAGTCCACATGTGCCAGAGATAAATGCTGTGACATCAACGATAATAGAAATGGCAACAGCATCAAGAACGCTTCACCACAACATCAATCTCACGTTTTTTTCTGCCCCTGGACTGGAAAGACTTGAATAAATGACTCTACAGGGAAGTTGAATTGCTGCAACAATAATCACTAGGAACAGATTATTTCCTTCAATAACCTCCAATAGCCCCCCCTCTCTCTCTCGGTGGACCCACCCTATATTCCCCTGAATTTCTAATTCTGTGCTGGACGACTTACTTACCAAATGGAGGGTTTAATTACTTTAGGACTGCACAAATATCCATACTTCCAGACATTTATAAGTAAGATTAGATTATTTCAGTGGAAAAAAGATTAGCTTAGTTTTTTTTTATGAGGTGGGCAGTAAAGGTTTCCATCAGATATTTGTAACACTTCATCCTGTTTCTTAAATGAGATGAGTCGAGATGTTAGAGACAGGATTTGTTCACTAAATCAAGGTATTTGAAGGAAGCATGTTTGTTTCTTTGTCCCTTTGATTTCCTTAAACAGGGGCATAAGGATTTAAACAACCGAACCTGCCACTGATTTGATCCATTGAAAGACAGTTCAGTTTGAACTTCTGGAGACTGTACGGCTGCCAACAAGCTCATTTCACATGCCTTTATAAAAACAAAGTGTAAGAAATCTATAAAACAACTTTCATGTTTTAAGAATGTTGTTGTTTTTAACCCCTAAGCTAACAATGTTTGCTGCAGTGCTTAAATCTTTACCAAGTTTAACTTAAACGTGTCGAATAAACAATCAAAACACATTTTGTCAGCACTGTCACATGAAATTTGATGAACTTGGATTGTATTGCTCGGTTTTTTTTCGGCAAGTTTCCTGACAGTTCAAAGGTCTGAGTTCTCTCCAGAACAAAGATGATTAGTGGCTCAAAGATTTATTTATAATGACTCTATTTCGGCAGCATGGTTGTCCATGTTTCCTTCATATCATGTCATTATGGCGTCATACATTTCATAATATTTTGCTTGAGGATATTTAAAGATTTATTCTCAGTCAGAGACAGTGTTTATATCCTGACTGTTGCTATGGGAGGACACATCATGTTCTATTTTATTTCATTACTGGCCACTCACTGTCAAACATACACTACTCCTGACAGGAAGTGTGTTATGAATAGAGATTTTGAATACATGTTACACAAACATTACGAATACATTATATTTCCCTGCAGTCAACAGGTACAAGATGAGTGATTAACCCTTTAGTGACTTAAACTCTAACGTGATCTAACACACATATTTCAATCTACTGGAATTTATTTACGATATTTGGAAAAGCTACACGCTCAAACTCATACGATAGGGTCAGGGACCAAAATGTACCCATACACAACCAAAGATGAATGCTGCACAAATGTTAGATGTTTTGTGAGCGTATGTGATTCCATAAATGTGTATATATATATGTACCTCTTTACCACTCATGCCAGTGGCTTGCACCGGTGCTTTTAGCCCCCAGTGAACCCCGGCTAACACATTGCACTAATAGTATCCACTTTTAAAGATATAACATATAAAAACATTTAAAAAAGTTGTACTGCTGATTGTAATTGGACAAAAATATATACAGTCAATAAGAAGTTGTTTTTTTAGTTGCCAACAATCTCCAGGCATAAGGTATGTCGCAGTGATGTGGTGTATTGTTTTAATAACATCTGGAACACTTCTGGACTCTTAGAAAAAGTTAAATGTGACTGCTCCACGAACAGGGTAAAATAATAATTGCTGCCCTACACTTGTATGTAACATGTTTTGGCGTTGTTAGGGAACATGATATGCCACAAAGTGCTCTCCCACTCCCTTTTGTAATGTTTCAAGCTTAGGCAGTCGCTCAAGCTGTGGTAGTCACCAGGTCGTGTCAAGGAAGTCTAGGGGTTAATGGGAATTGCTGGAATCCGGTGTTGGAATTCTGATCTATGACACAGGGCAGCAGACCTCGAAACAACGGGGACTTCTACACCAGTATGAGCCGTCAAGTTGTGTAGTAGATGTCCTGTGTAGCATCAACAGTGGACTGTTGTAATGGATTACCTCAGTAAATCTGATCAGTCACGAGTCAGCAATATAAGCCTATATCCAGACTGAGACGAGCCCCTGAGACAAGGTGTAAATGCAGAACTGTTTAAACACACAGCTGCCCATGTCGAAAGGATCTTCATGCTTTGTCCTTGTCAGCATCCTTCTGGGAGTTTCCTGGGTTCGACCATGATATCATACACTTGACCATGGGTGGGGGATAATGAGGCTTCACTGGGTCATCAACTACCACCCATTCATCTTGGCTCTGCAGAACTGATGAGGTGTTTCATTACCTCTCTGGTGGGTTTGTATGACTTCAGCTCGAGCTGTCAGCCTCTGGGTATTGAGGCACCGGAATGCAGCCATGAAATCAGCTCTCGGGGCAACAACATGGACGAGCACTTGTAGTGTCACAAGCAGAGTTGTACAGTAATAGTATTGCAAATATTACTATTAACTATGCTTAGTCAATAATTGGGATTTTTTTATGCTCCTCAGTCAATCATGGATGTTTTTCTGTATGGCTGTGTGTTTGCTGCCTCATATTTTTTAATTTTAGAAGGCCATGAGATCTAAGCTTCTATAGCAGCAGGATCTTCCAAGGCAGTGCTAATGGTCAGATACCTGTCCATTTTGTACTTTTGTACTGGCGTCCCTCCAATTTTCTTTCACTTTTCTACCTGTGTCCCTCAAGTATATAATAAAAGTGAGCATGGCAACCATACCATAATATAACAAGATATTTATATCGTTGCAGCTCTCATCTTGTGTGACAAAGCAGAAGAATAGGAGAAAAATATTTGAAAATAAAAATTGTCGGCTACACAACACTTTAAACGTTTTATACGTCTTTTCGTTTTTTCCTTTGCCAGGAACAAAAAGTCACATTCAACTAATTTGATAGAACTGCAGAAATGCAAATAGCCGATGGAGCAGCCCTTATATCTAGCAAACATGGTTATCATGCTGCTGTGACTGAAGCTAAACCCTGTAGATCACTGATGCTGATCTAAGCTCTCAGTAACAATATGAAATACAAAGATGATTCAATCTTGATGTTTATGTATCCATTTTAAGTTGATCCTAAAATGCATAAATCACTTTCAGAGATGGCCAGAGGATGTGTGAGTTGTTGCAGACTCAAATGATTACAGCTGGTGACAAGAAACTCCATATGTAACAATAGATCGAGTGAGTGACAACATACATTCCACTGATATTTTATATTCATGCTGCGCATATGTTGAAGACACATCATGTTAAAATGCATTAAGGATCTCAAACTTCAAAGAGGGAATCGTTTCTCCCCCTCCAGGGACATTTACGTAGCAACTTCTCTGTAAGTTCCACCCTCCTTAACACGAAGGGAGAAGTTCATATAGCCAAAACATCTCTGTCTCTCTATGGTCTACTGTGGAATGTAAGATGTACATTCAAATCTGGATCCAATTTGAGTTGAAAAGATATTTCAAATGACAAGTTCTAATAACTTGTAAAGAGGTGGTGACAGCTGTGGAGGCTGAAAAGCAGACTTGTCAGGATGGCTCTTGTTGATGGCTCTTGTTGAGGGCTCTTGTTGAAGTAGAACATGTCCCAAACATACATGGACTTCACAACTGACAGTGGGATGGCGAGAGTTAATAAGTTAATAAAACAAACAAAAAAATAACGTTCTGGCTTCAACACTTGGGCGAAGCGGTGTGCTGGAAACTATTTAAAGGATGAAAATTCCCCCAAACACTGCAGCTATGTCTCCAGATTTCCAAGTGCACACAGTATGAATTGGACCAAGTCCACATTGTGACCTTTAAAAATACCAGTGTTTAAAATAATATTAAGAACGTAGACTATCTGAAAACAATAATACAGAGACTTTTACTAAGAGTAAGGGAAATAATGTGATGGGAGTGTTTGGTGAAACAGAACAAAGACAGTGACATTTTGAATTAAAAGACAATATCTTCATGAGACTCATACTTCCAGTTACAGATAATTTGGTAAATAAATAATGCATAAGCATTTGTTAACTATAACCATGTGTAAGCTTGAGGGATCTCCTTTCACCTCATATGTACCAATTCCAAACCTTTTCTTCTCCTCTCTTCTCCTGGGCCTCCATAACTATCCAACTGAATCGCCATTCCTGCTTCCTGCTACTCACTTCTTCATCATTAACTATTTATTCATTGATGGTTTGAGGACTTACAAAGCTGTGGATCCTTCAGAGAAGTCGTCTCAAGTGTCTAATTATTAACAAGGTTGTTAAGATTTTAAAACATTCTTACCTGTCAGGGCAGAAGAAAAAGTGTTTTCCAAACCTTTTTCATCTGAAACTTCCTCAAAATAATTGTTTCCATGTGGGCTCTTTATGATCAACGCTGAAAAACGCCCTTGTTGCACACTCAATCCCTGTCCGGAACCTTTAACCTTTCACCTCCTGTGCTCAAGAGCTGGAGGTTGTATCTCGGTCCTTTCCGGTTGCAGAGTTGTAGCTTTAACTCTGAACAAAATTGGCTGCAAGGGAGGAATGTCAGTGTGAAAATAGAAATCAAGCGTTACATGTTCATCCTATTCATTTGTTAGGGAGTGCAGCATGTGAATGAATGTATTTTTTTTATTTAAACATTGGTGGTGATTTATGCAGGGTTTGCACACTACTTACTTAAACAGAGGTTAAACTGTTCCCACTGATGTTCATGGTGATAAAGATGATAAACATTACCGTTTTCATCTTAAAAGAAGCAGCACAGAATTTAAATTTTGAACTTTTATCTTTAAAATATTATAATGAATCTAATCTCTTAAAAAAAACAAAAAAAAAAAACTTTGTTGTAAAACGGCTCATTATTTTGCTTTAGTTTCAAGTCTCTCTGCCTCAATGGATCAAAACATTAAAATAAATATGTCACTTACAAACATTTAACTTTATTGGTTAAAGACATTTCTATTCAGAAGAAAAGCTCAATCTTTGTACAATGTCACATTGTTTATGGTAAAAGACAAAAGACCAAGTTATTAAATGTAAGCCTGTTTTCTGCCTTATTATATTTATTATTTTATTATAATTATTATTATTAGTATTATTATTATTATTATTATTATTATTATTATTATTATTATTATTATTATCATTATTATTATTATTATTATTATATTTATGGAACATTTTAAAGCAGAATAATAAAAAACATAATACTGTGTGCATTGGTTGTATATCTCCTTTAGTCTAGCTGGAACCACAATAAGATAAAAAAAAAACACATTACTAAATAGAAATAAATGAATTGATATTGACAATGATGAAACGATAGCACAAAAAAAATGACCAGCCTTGAAAAAGTAACTTTCAGTAACTAAGCAAACTTTCAGAAGTTTTTATAGCTAGTAATCAGGGCAAGATCGACCGTCTCTTGCTTTGAATTTTAACATTTATTTATCATAAGCACAGTTTTCCTTTGAATATCTGCTGGCATCAACTCAATTGGAGTTCTTGACTTGGTATTTTATACATAGGGACATTGTTAATATCATAATATATAATATATAATATTGATGTAACTCAGTATTGAGTGTTTCTCAGATGTTAGTTTTTTTAGAAGTGCTATTTTCTTCTGCCTTGTTTGTTTTTTTTAAATTGTCCACCCTGGGGTCAGTATCAAGGTCAAACATGTTACTAAGCACTGAGTTTCCACTGATCTGACTGTCTTCAGAGTCGTCCACTCATGTAAGGACAACACCCTTTCGCTTCCTGTGTGGATTTGCAGCTGATGATCCTCATCAGCTTACACATCTGCCTCCACTTGACCTCTTTGACCACCATTCAACATCACCATCTTCTTCTGTTTAAAGTTGCTTAATGGGATCCGCCAGGCACCAAACATGCAAACATTTTGTTTCACATGCAGTTAAGAAACCTCTTGTTCAATTAACTGTATTGACTCATGAAGAAAACTTTCATCCAACTCTGAAAGATTTACGTCTGATCTGATCCCCACAGAAACCCGAACTTCTACTGCTATTTCCGTCGAGGAAATTTTAGAATTATTCATGTTTTTCTCTCTTTTACAATTGAGATGAGGGATGATCTTGGCCAGAAAATCTACTCTTCAGTTGTTTATCATGCCTTTTTGGGGAACCAGGGGAGAGAAGAGAACATTCTTTTCAGTGATCTTTGGCACATTAAACGGATGTTTAGGTTTCTCTTCCAACCCGCCTGAGTCTCTGGAGACAAAGCCTGATCTTAATAGTTTTGTGCCAGATATTGGAATCTAAACCAGAGAATTGCACCATTGATTTGACTGTGACTGATGTCTTAAGTACTTAAGGCCTTATTCTTAAATGAACTCAGGCATGTAGAAGATCCCTTGCTCCTTCAGTGTCCATGTCTGTCTGTCACTCATACCTTCCCCATGAGCATCTTAAAAGCAGACGGTGTTGCTCTTCATCTATCATTGTTCATTAACCAAAGAATGAGTCATTGTCAAAACACAGTGCTGCTCATGTTTCATAACAAAATTAGTCATTTTATCTTGGTCATATCCCTGGCAATTAGACGTCTATGAGAGTGGGCTTTAGGTGTTGACAACTCATGTCCCTCAGGACCCTCAAGTTTAACAAGCAGGAAAATGCCTAAACTGGACTCTCAGAGCTGCGAAAATGATCTCCACTGTTGGATCGGAGTGAGAGTGAACCAGCCAGGGGGGATTAGACAGCTTTTATTCGTTTGGGAGTCGAGGTTTGAAGCAGCAGTTGTTCTCAATGCATCATGTGAGCTGTCAAGTGGAAAATTCAATCTCACACACCCACAGAGACGTGAACACAAAAAATGACAATCTGATTTCGATGACTCAAATTAATACTACAGTCCTTCTTGGCAAAGACTTTGACAAAATATCAAATCAAAAGGCTTGTTAGACGTTCTAAGGAGAGCCATGATGCCCTGTTCTTTCCAAGGTTGTTCCGAACACTGTCACAAATTTTATTTTCTAATAATAATCAGCCAATATATAATATATCATTTAAATTACAATGAAAACACTGTTGAGGTGGTGTATTAACAAATAAACAGTATATGTACAATGGCTTATAAAAAGTTCAACAACACTCAATGTTTTTTTACTACTCAGTAGATTTTTAAGTCTGGACCTTAAACTAGCTCATCAGCAACTCGTAAAAAAACATGTAAATAAAGTAACAGCAAAAAAACATTAACAAGTGGTAAAGCATTAAAATTGTAGTTTAACTTAATTAACTTCAATGCAGCTGCACAGCTCCCCGTCTCTGGAACTCATTTACACCCGAATAGAAATATTGACTCATTTACCCAGTTTAAATCAACTCAAAACTGCCTGTTGCACCTGAAGTCATTTTCTACACCTTTTCTGCTGTTTCACATTATTTCCATTGCTGTTTGTTTTTATAAAGTTTGTTTTAATGCGAATTATCATTATTATTATTATAACTATGAAAGCAGTATTTTAACTTCTAGCCTAAACAAGAGTTGGTGGTGAAGAACTTACATTAAAAGCAGATATAAGTAAATTAAGAATTCTATTTATTTCAAAAGTGTTTTCCAATTAAGGTTTATTCAATTTATAACATTATATTATACATGCTAACACTTTTTCTCCTCAACCTCCTAATGCAATCAAACCATTTGTGTAATAGATTCAGACAATAATGTATTTCAATCTCCCAAAGACTGAACCATCTTATTTGATACCAGTATCGACTGGAAAAAAACATGTATCTGCAAATTCTGTGTTGTGTTTTTTACGGTATAAGTTAGTTACTATGCTCTGTTTTTGTTTTATGGTCACTCTCATCCACTCTGTCTGAATTAGTTCTCCTACTCCTCTTCATAGAAATTAAGATATCTCTGTGGGGTAGAAGAAAGAAAAAAATAGGTAAAGTGACACTAATGTGATCAACAGTCTTGAGACAGCCTTGAATGTGACAAAAATGTTTCTTACTTTAACCATGTTTAGCCTCTTTTGCAGGAAAATCAGTTTTTATCTGTCAAGCATTTCTCACCTTTTTTCCAGATGTGTCTTTATTGGTGAGTTTCAATGTGAAGGACAGAGAGTGATGGCCAGAGTTGGGAGCTCCTGAGCACAGCTCAACAACAGCTGGAATATACCGGAATATCTGAACATTACGACTACAATGGTCACATTCTGAGATTCTGGATGGTGTCAATGAGCCAGCATTCCTCACAGTTAGTGAGAGACAGCTTTTGTGTTGAATGTCAAATTGTGATCGTACGCAACCCTCGACCAGACAGCATTTACAGTGGACCGAAATAGATATAGGAATAAAGCCAACATTTAGAAGGACCACCAGTAACCTACCAGTTGAAAGCCGCGCTGTTGAGTCCTTATTGAGAACAGAAAGAATGTGAATACATTATTATTTCCGGGTCAAAGGTCCGGAAAAAAAGGATATCAGGCAACAAGGAGTGATACAAGCCAGTAAACAATCATCAACTGGGTCTAAAGTTTCAGTGCGATCTAGTCAGATGGAAATATCACCTCCCTCCGTGGCTTGACTTAAAAGAAAAGTTATATTTACTAGCCAAGAATTTAAGTTTTGTTTTCTAATGTGTAGGTTTCACTGTCAAGGCTCCTGGAGAAGGTAAGAATAGAAAAATAGAAAATAGAAAAGCTGGAGGTTATACTCTACAGATCTTCCCATTAGCTTATTAGAAGAGAGTTGGAAACAGGATTTTCTCACACCTCCCACCCTTCGCACACCATTTGGTTTAAACAGCTGGCTTTTTAAAAAAACTGCAATATCATAAGGGACTGTGTCTTTCCAAGTGGGTCAAACCCATCCGCCCCTTATGATGGACCACTGACAGCTGCAGAGGTCCCCCCATTTTTCGTCTAAATTCTACTCTTGAATCCGACTTTCTACAAACAAGCATCTGAGAGGTTCAGCAACCAACTAAGTACTGTGGCTACTATGACAATTGTTGGGCTATTGATACCCTCCCCCCACCCCCCCATAAATACAGTATTCCTGGGTGCTTAAATTGAAAGGCAAAACATTTGGGTTCCCGCTGTGTTTATGGCTCTTCATTTAATTTTAACTTATTTTAGAATTACATAAATTAAGCTTTCACAAACACATTAAGAGATGTTTTTTATTCTTATTAATGGGTTCAATTACATTTCGGGGCATCATAGCTCAGATGGTAGAGTGGTTGCCTGCAGTCCAAAAGGTTGCAGGTTCAATCCCAGCTCCAGACAAGCTTGTTTCGTTGTGTCCCTGAGCAAGACACTTTACCCTAATTGCTCCTGATGGCAGATTCGGCGCCATGTGGTGCAGCCTACTCCCATCAGTATGAGTGAATGGCTGTCAAAGTGCTTTGTGACCCTGGTCTAGTCATAATCATCATTTACATTTGTTATGCATGTGATCTATAAAATATTTGGGTGGATTTTTTCAACAATCGATTCGAGACAACAAATCGATTGTTCAGTTGAACCAATCAGCTGTCAAACTGACAACCAATCAACTGAACCAGACCTTTTCTGGATCGATACTGACCCATAATAGCGGCCATGTTCTGATGCGATGCAGCAGGTTATGTTAGTGGTGTTGGTGTTTGACTGCAGCAGTCTGGGCTAATACAATCACAGCTCTGAGTGGCCCCCGCATGGTCGTCTACATGTTTGCTGGTACAGACAGTCCTATCATAGAAGTCTCTTTGTTCCCTTGTTCTGTCAATACTGATATCTCCACCCTTCCTACAAAAGACATGATGTGGCAGTATGGCCTTTAGAAGGTCAGTGTCAAGCTGGAAATTCAGTTTTGTGTTTCTAATATACAAATAGCTGAGCTGCTCATTTTTTTGGTTATGTAAATACATTTTCATATCTTTATCCACTAGCCAACAATTTAAATACATTTTAATGAAGCTATACTTTATATTTTGGATCATATTAGATACAAGTTTTATTTATTATTATAATTATTTTAATAACTTTATTTATGTTCAAATATTCATTATGGATTGTATAGGCTATTCTTATTTACTATATTTAATATGTTTTAACAAATTATTACCATCATTCATTTTCCTTAAAAAAAATAAACGACACCCTAATTATTTGAAGGCAGCACCAGTATATCATGAGGCCCCGATAGAAATGTTATTGCTATCTTGCAATCTTAAAGTGCTATTTAATAAAAATGGATTGATCAATCGATGGGTTGGTCGGAAGGTTAATGGATTGATTGCATGGGTGTTCCAGCTTTGAGCTATGTGGCAGGTGTGAATTGACTTCTCCTTGATTCTTAAATCAATCTGACCTTTGTCAACTGTTTTGAACATTCAAACTACATTAAGAGATATGTAGCATATCTAACCTTCAAACCCTTATGTGTAAAGAAATGTAAACAATTTAAGATGTATGATTTTGGTAAGTGCCTTTACTGGATCATGTTAGAGAGTAAAGTAACTGAAGTTATTGCTCCAGTGTCAATGTGATCCATGGCTTTGGAAGCTTATTTCTATCTGGATCGAATCAATCTTTTCCAACACCACGGTGCCACATCACTCTCCGACAGCTGCAGAGTGGAGCTGGTGTTTGTCTTGGCTGCTGCTGGCCTCTGGTTTTGGGTGCGGCGGTGACAGCAGGGCTGCTAGAGTGGCTCTGGTCCTGGACTTCCATACGTGACCCCCCAGGGACAGCTGTTGAGGTTAGACTGTGTTGCACATCTTTGAACTCTGTCAGGTCACCTTCCACCACTACAACTCCCTCTTGCAGGTTTCCCATCGCAGCTGGCTACAACAATACAACATTAATTGTGTTCATTACTGCCTTGGCTGTCTAAAAATAAATGCCACCAGTAAAGTCAATGGTTATAAAGGAACTCAAATCTCTTTCCTGTCTAATGAGTTCTGCGCATTCGTTTGATCCAAGGAAGAGTGACATTTTAGAATTAAGACAGTCAATTTATTAATAACAAAGTATGATTACCAAAGTAGGCCTTACAAGACCTTAAATACAACAGTTAAACAAAGAAATGCAAATTATTCAAATTGTTCAGAAATACCACAGTTCCAGCGCTTGGTCCAGTCTCTGTCAGTCATCCTGGCTCACCCAGGTCCTCCCAGAGAGTGGCACTTAATCTTTAGATCGTCTCGTCTTTTAAAGCCCTCAAAACACTCAAGACACTCCCATCATAAGTTAAGTTCCCCAAATCTGACTCCATAATGAACAACAGATGTTGTTTGATCTGATCACTAATCTAAACAAAGAATCTCCTGACCTCCTTCATACCTGTTATCTCCAACCAGGTTCGAGGGCCCTAAATTCTGTGTCTTGATACTTCAAAAGTCGGGAACATCCTTGTCTAAACAATCACAACATTTGTTACCGTGGCTTTATCCTTCCTCCCCCAATACATATGTTATCTTCACAGTCACCTTTAAGCCATGTCACCAAGGGCCATAAAAGTTAAGACACAGTTGGCCAGAGCCCCTGAGCCCTGAAACTTCATAACCCCTGCTGTAAGGAAGGGAGCGGTCGTAAAACACAACACAGGATGTTTAAGATCTGAATGAGAGATGACATTATCAATGTTTAACAGTTGATTACACAAAGGACATACATTCAACTCATCAATGGATACACCTATAGGAAAGTAATTTAGAATATGTCTTCAATCCCTCCTTTGACCTCTGAAACCAGAGGTCAACCTTTAAAATGTTGAAGTTCAAAACAAACCTTTTGTCTCAAAATCTGGTATATGGTAAATGATCAATCAGTTTGCAGTTATTTTCATAACTTCTACACACCATTTTCTCACCACAAACCCTTAAACAAACTCTGTAATCGAAAAAGGAGCTGAAGCCCAAACTTATTTTCCTATCCTATGTAATCCATGAAATAAACCCAAAATATCAATTTTCTCAACAAAAAAATAAAAACAAAATCATTTCACATTTCATTCATTTCCCCTTGTAATCCTTAGGTATTTTACATTTCAATGTTATTAGCTTTTCATTTATATTTTTTAAATGTATCTTATTTTTAAACTGACCAGTTTCTACAAAACTATGTCACAAAGCCTCTTTCATTATTTCGCTTACATAAATGAAACCAACTATATTTAACATTAGTTCTCAATTCTTAACTCAAAATAATGCTTCTAATGTTTTTAAATGTAAAATGTCAACTAATTTTTAAAATGCCAGACTTTCTAAGTTATGTATTAGTAGTTTTTCTAATGGGAAACATTGCGAATTATTCTAATAACTCATTCTGGAGTTTTTAATCATAGGGTCTATGTATTTCTACATGTATTTCCCCAAAACCTCAACATAATTTGATAAATGGCCTTATAAGTGAGAATTATAATATGCAAACATTTTACAAATCCCCTACTTTGTAGATTATACAATTAGATTTTTTCTCATTTCTTTTTTCCAAATTATTATTATTTTTTTAAATACTGTGGCTTCTAACTAAATTCATGCTCACAGATTACTCCCAAAAACATCATCTCATACAATCTTTCAATTTTTACGGACACCCTATGTGTCTGTTTCTTACTTTTGGAAGCATTCAAAAACTATTTAACCTGTGAATTTGATATGAATCATACACCCTCCTTTCACTGAACAATACCAATTGCTACAGTGAAATCTAACATTTTTAAATCTATTTGTTCAAAACCAACCAAGATTTTCTCACTTCCGGTGTGAATCTTAAAACAAGAAAACCTCAATATTGAATTCCCAAGTTTGTGTCAGAAAGCCAGCATTACAAGGGATATCATTCAAAGAGTATTCAAGCGAGCTACCAATGTCGTTTGTGGGCTTCCAAACTTTTTAGTTCATCAAGTGAATTGAGATGATTTCATGGGCAAAACAAACACTCAATGAGGGACATGATCGCTTGGTGGAGGCGCAGGATTCCATTCAGCACCTCTTTGATAGAAAGAAATGGAAATTCCCTGAGCGCCCCAGTCCATGTGGGCTCAAGACTCAGGACAATGCACTCATGTAGGCATTGTAGGGTGTTTCCGCTGGTTGTTGTGGAAAGCCATATTTCAAAATGGTTTAAGGAAATAGGCAAAAGCAGGAAAATTGCCATCAAGCGGTAGTGATGTGGTGGAAAAGGTCATCGCTGGCAGCGAGACTTCATCAGGTGCAGGGGTGGATCACTGCTGGCAGTGAAAGCAGTGAGACTTCAGGGAGTGAGGATGCTGGGACCACAGGAAGTAGGGCCACAGATTGTAGGGCCGCAGTTGGTGGTAACGTTCTACCACTTGTTGGGGACAGCACGCATCTTCTCTTCTGTCCACCTGGAACTCCAATCCGGTCCGGACTTGGATGTAGCTGGTTCAGCTTCCCGTGTAGAACCCTCACGTGTCTGGTCTGGTCTCACGTTACACCCTCCTTCGGCTGGTCCTGTCTCCAGCGTGGCACCTTTGACCTCTCCGCTAGACTCGCCGTTCATCTGGACTAGGTCTCCTTTCTCAGACCCTCAAAGCCATATCGGCGGTGAGCTCTTAGTCCTGGAGGTCCCACTCTTAAACCTATCAGTGCTGCAAATTATTTTCTGTATAAAATTGAAGGTTATTTCGCAAGCGCACAATGTTCATCACAAAGGACAAGAAAGTTACACATTATCACAATATCATGAGACACAACACACTCAACAAGGTCCTGGTGTCTCTAGACCACCAAACTACTGACAGGTGTGTTGCTTCTGCTCCTGGAGAATTTAAGTCATCATTAGAAACAAACACCGTTACTAAACATCATTGATATGTGAAATGGAGCCTTCAGGTTCCGACCTGATCCTGCAAAATAAACGTTTGGTGAAGGGGGTCTCTCACTCTCACACACACAGAATTGAGGAAAGAAGAGATTTATGAGGACTCTTCTCCACCTCACTTTTAGAGGTGCAGCATTCCTGGAACCTTTAGGATAAATCTTGTTCACTTCGTTTAGACAAATATCAAAACAATGATCAATTGAATCATGCACATGCACATATCACATGCCGGTATATGTTAGTGTTCATTGCTTCTTTCTCTCAGTGCAAACACACACATGATCTCATCTTCTTGCATCCTGGCACTCACATAGACACACAGACAAATAGACACATGGACACATAGACACACAGACACACAAACACACAAACACATAGACACAAAATCTGTTGCACTGCAGATGCACAGTGTTCGGTCTACGTCATGTCATGTCTGTAAGTCAGTCAAATGCATAAGTTCAATATCATCTGATCAAACTGATGATTCAAATATAAAGCGGTTATTTCTTTTAAATGTTCTTTCTTCAATTCATTTATCCAGTTGTTCGACTCATAACGTTTTTTTTTTGTTTTTTTTATTAAACTTTACTCAAATCAAATTCATAATAAGTGATTTCCAGTTTAAGTTTAGAAATTAACCATTTTAAAGTAACCCTCAAATCAACAATTATCAAAAGTTCCCAAAAATATTCTAACCCCTTATAGTTATTTAAAGTATTTATATTTGTCCTTTATGACACACACCAAACTGTTCCCTAAAGAATCTGAAAATCAATCATTTTAATTGTATTATCAATTATCACTTCTATAAAATCCTTCATAGGACATGATCTCACTGCCATCAGCGCTAATGACAATGTATCAAGCCTCGTCATTACTTTTAAAATCTAAGTTAAAAATTATTTTTACTTACAGACCTCAACAGACTGAATTAAGAATCAACTTCTTCATTAACTTCTTTATCACCTCGATTATTCATTCACTTCTGGTTGGTAAAGTCTCAACATTCCTAAACACAAATTAACAAGTTTTCTCTTTCATCTTCAAAGTAGATCTGAGATTGTTCTGTCGTCAAGCCTGTCACTCCAAACCAGTCAGCGTATCAAATCATTTACAATCAGAATATAATGTACCAATACTTATCCTAAAAATTATCCCAATTCAATGATACTACATTTTCAACCATATATCTTCTTCCTCTCCTTTTATCCCTTTTTCTTTCCAAAAGTAGCAGATAAAAGGATAGTTTACTTCCCGTTTTTTAAACTATTTAATTTCACTTAAACTTCCTAACTCCCTACATTACACCGTCTCACAGTTATGACTGTTCAGAATCTCTTCTACTAGAGAATTATACTTCCCAATCAAAAATAAAAATCTCAAAATCTTCTCTACAGAGAATTCCCCTTTTCTATTTTAAATCAGAGTTTCAATGCTTTTAATGAACGGACAAGAAAATGTCAAGAAAACAATATCATGCAAGAAAAGGAGGATTTTCTTCAGCTACAAACATCCTCATGGGATCAGTCAATGTATTGGTTTTGGCCTGTTTCGCAAAACATGACCCATGAGTGGCTTCGTCGTGTCATCAGACAGGGTTCTGACAAACTTTCTCTTCCACCTCAGCTCACCAGCATCACCTGCATGGTCCCATCAGTGAGAAATCTTCTCACGGGACTTAGGTCAAGTAATCGTGACTGTGCCTGTCTTAGGTTGTCCCATGGTTTTAGTCAGGATCTTACCCGTCATAAGCGAACCAGCCTTCCATACTCTCCTGAATCAGGCTGCTTCATAGGGCGAGAGTGATAACAGTAGAGGGGAGAGAAGCCACTTTGCCTTTTTCTTAAACCAAACATTTGTTGTGCTGACTGTCCGATCCCAGAAAATTGTTTGTCAAAGTAATGGTCATTTTCTGATGTTTCACTGTGACCCATAGTACTTTGATTGTTTGACAGAAAATTTCATCTCCATAAAAGAAAGCTTTTTTGAAAAAGTGTAATTAGATGGACACTATGTCTCAAATTTGTTAAGAGTCACAGAGTGGAAGGAGTGTGTTAGTAGGGCAGGAACAGATCTCAGAGTCTAACCACAAGTAGTGAACAATCCCACAGATAGAGCTCCTCCCTCTAGAGGTTCAGTCTAATTTCATGTCATGGACAAGAAAACACTCAGTGGAGCAGAACTTGCTTTGAATTATAAAATGATCTTGAAAACCTAAAAAATATACCTAATTTAAACAATCCTAGATGTTAAAACAGCTGACACAGTCTCAGAGTAAACAAACAAGCCACAAAGAACAATCTCAGTCAGAGTCGAAACTTTACAACAAGGACTAACTTTAGCTCACAATTTAAACAAGTAACCATTACTCTTATCAAGACAAGAGTCTTCCATAGTCCAACCAAATAGAGTCAAGCAACATAAATTCACAGAACAACCATAAAACCAACTAGATTTAACCTCATGATACAATGTGGGTTGTGTTTTTAAGCTTTTAAACTAAGATTTACAAAAAGTAAAATTCACAGTATGGAGGGATGCCTGTTGCTACACAGTGTCCTTTTGACCTCACCATCCCCCCTGTTAAGACATGTGTTACTCCATGACAGAACTCTGTCCAACAATGAGCCTGTTCAATAATGGAACCGGTTTTACTTTAATATGTTCAAATTCATTTTTATCTTTAACAGTTAGTTTCTTGTCTTTTCACTGATGTTGAGGAACAAAGGAAATATTAAGTATTTCCTTTTATGTTTTATTTTTATTTATTTAAAAGCCTTTATCTTTTTACCTATTATTACTTTTTATTGGTATAGGATTTTTAGCGCTATAATCTTAATTATTTTCTTTCGAGTAATTTATTGTATTCAGTTCTTATCAATTTGGTATTTTTAATAGGAATTTTTATTTTCAATAACAATATTTTAAGGCCTAGTTTTCCAAACCATTCATAATAAGTGTATTTTTGTGTTCATATTACCGAGTCAGAAGTCTCTTGGGTCGTTCCATGTCAAGTCACTGGCTTTAGAAAGTTGTCTGCTTTCCTCCCGTCGATCAGATGGTCGAGTGACGTTGATGTTTGCCGTGATCCTGCATGTTCCAGGTTTCTCCTGTGTTTCTGTATTTCGGGGGTTGTGGGGAATTTCCCCTCATTTCTCCTCTCAGAGACACTCTCCTTCCAACATTTCTCTGCACATCCTTTCAACACAACATATCTGTGATTATTTGCTAAAAATAATCCCGTACTCTGCCATTCTTTCACATTCTTTTTACCCTCTTTTTCAACTTCCTTTGCATCCTTGTCTGTTGGGACAGAACTTCTCATTTGCTCGAATATTTTTTCAAGTTGCATCCCAACAGATTCACCACACCGTGGAACCATTCCCCAGTCAAACCATTCTTTCTCCCGGTCAATTTCCACACTCATTTTGTTACAAGAAATGAAAACGTCCACAGACGTTTCTCAGCACAGCGGCCGTAAATTAGGAAAGTAAAAGAAGAAAAATGCAACGTTCAAAGACGCTGTAAGTTTGATATCAAAGGAAATATAAAAGGAGAACGTAACATTCACAGAAGCTACGTTTTTTCAAGAGAATATGGAAAGAAAAGAAAAACGCAACATTAAAGATGTTATACGTTTTAGTTCAAAAGAATTTGTTTTATCAACGCTCTGTCTGCGTTTTAGTCCAGGGATTCACCTAAAAAAGGACAAGATTGTAGGTTTTTTCCTCAGCTCAGCAGGCTGCACCCAAAATTCCACTTCGAACCACAGATTAATTTCAACTTCATAGAAAATTAACTTCTTAACAACACAAAATCAAGCTATTATCACAATACAAAGCAAAACAAAACTAACAAAAATGACGTCTTTAATTAAACCTAGTTCAAACACAGAGTCCCACTCTGGGTTCTTTTGGTTGTAAATTACCAGGGCCTCCAACCCTTTCGGTTCTTCTCGTTATTGATACAACTCAATACTCCGGCCTCATCCAGAGGAGAACGCAGGTTCCTAACCTTTTTTTTTTTTTTCTTATAAAGACTCAACCTAGTTTGAACTTGGAGTCTAACTCCTTGGGTTCTCTAGGGGCGGATCAGACCCCAAGGCCTCCAACCTTGTTCTTCAAGTTATTGATACAACTCAATACTCCGGGCCCAGCCCGAGGAGAACGCAGGTTCCAAACCTTAAAGGCATTGATTCCCAATCAATATTAGGCGTCTTAAGCCTAAGCCTTTATTAAAATATTTGTTTCAATTCTATTTTTATTTATTTATTTTTTATTATTAATCTATTTTTTATTAATTTTTTCTTCCAGATGTGTCTGCTTTTCTATGATCGTGAAAGTAGTCACAACCCTTATTGATTTAATCTTAACAACTTATGATCATGTTTAATTCAATGAACAAGTTGGGTTCATACAACTTGCCTCATTGCATCAACAATGACCCTTATTTTTTAACTTTATAATTTTAACAGCTTATGATCATTTCCCATTCAATGAACAAGTTGTTTGTGTCGACCCCCTCAGGTTCGTACAACTTGCTTCATTAAATCAAAAACGACCCTTATTTTTTAACTTTTATCAATTTTAACAGCTTATGATCATTTCTCATTCAATGAACAAGTTATTTATGTTGACACCCTTTAGGTTCATAAAACTTGATTCATTAAATCAAAAATGACCCTTATTTTCTTACTTTATAAAATTTCAAAACAAAAGCAGCACATCTGACCTTATTCCTTACACATATTTAACAACAACAACAAAATTTAACAATCAACCTCTGGTATTTCCGAACAATCAAACACACTTTGCTCTATACTTATTTAAATTTAAATTTATCTTGATCTCAGCCACGAAACTTGGATCTGGACTCAAAAGAAGACTTCTAATCAATAAAGTGGTGTCTTCTTACCGTTTTATGCTGCGCAGCTTGTAATTTTTGAGTCCAGGAATCCAGGCCCCGTCACCTCAACCGGAGTCGTCTTTTCCTCCTTGGATCACGTCGAGGGTCCACCAATTTAAAGGAACTCAAATCTCTTTCCTGTCTAATGAGTTCTGCGCATTCGTTTGATCCAAGGAAGAGTGACATTTTAGAATTAAGACAGTCAATTTATTAATAACAAAGTATGATTACCAAAGTAGGCCTTACAAGACCTTAAATACAACAGTTAAACAAAGAAATGCAAATTATTCAAATTGTTCAGAAATACCACAGTTCCAGCGCTTGGTCCAGTCTCTGTCAGTCATCCTGGCTCACCCAGGTCCTCCCAGAGAGTGGCACTTAATCTTTAGATCGTCTCGTCTTTTAAAGCCCTCAAAACACTCAAGACACTCCCATCATAAGTTAAGTTCCCCAAATCTGACTCCATAATGAACAACAGATGTTGTTTGATCTGATCACTAATCTAAACAAAGAATCTCCTGACCTCCTTCATACCTGTTATCTCCAACCAGGTTCGAGGGCCCTAAATTCTGTGTCTTGATACTTCAAAAGTCGGGAACATCCTTGTCTAAACAATCACAACATTTGTTACCGTGGCTTTATCCTTCCTCCCCCAATACATATGTTATCTTCACAGTCACCTTTAAGCCATGTCACCAAGGGCCATAAAAGTTAAGACACAGTTGGCCAGAGCCCCTGAGCCCTGAAACTTCATAACCCCTGCTGTAAGGAAGGGAGCGGTCGTAAAACACAACACAGGATGTTTAAGATCTGAATGAGAGATGACATTATCAATGTTTAACAGTTGATTACACAAAGGACATACATTCAACTCATCAATGGATACACCTATAGGAAAGTAATTTAGAATATGTCTTCAGTTAGAACTGTGAAGGTCTATTTCTGAATATAACCCCTATCTTTGTTGGAGATGGCCTTAAATAATAGTATTAGTAATGGAAGTTTGGGTAATTAAGACAATTGTTATGTTAGGTTGCTTCTGTATGTTTTGATAGACACATGTTGTGACCTCCTTTTGGTGGTAACTCTGTTGGTGATCTTCTAATCAGAACAATACTTAAATGGCACTGAAGAGAATCCCTCGCAGACTAGCTCACATACATGGTATTTATAATTACTAATTCAGCTTGACATTGTTCCTTGTATACTCAGAGTTACTTCTAGCACATCTTCTTCGCCTGGTTGTCTGGCATTTGTTTTAGGAGGTAACATTAAAAAAACTCCAAATCCCTCCAATTTTGTAAAAATATTGTAAAATAAAAAAGAGTGTTAACAGACTAAATGGCCCAATACCTGGACCAGTACCAACACACAACAAATATGTGGTAAGGTCATTTTAGTTAGATTAGGGAATTTGGAAAGTATCTATCCTAAATCAATTCAAGTATTTGTCTTTATTTATCTGAAGAAACGCAAGGATTACAAATACAAGTAATCTCCACTGCTATTATCTTATTGAGTGACTTTTGTGCGTTTTCCGATCAAATGAAAGGCAATAACAGATAACTCTTTGTTCTTTCTTTTTTTTTGTCTTTGGGAGTGTCTCTCTCTTCAGCCACATGCCAAAAACGAGTGGGTGTTTTGAAGCCATCTTTGTCCATGCCTCTGCTACATGATGTTGATATGAGGTCTCAACACGATCACTCCTCCTCAGTAGACAGCAAAGACCTTCATTGTATCGTGGACAATGATGGTCTTCTTTGGGGATCTCTGGAGTTGGGCTAAACTTTGGGAAAGCCCCTGGACAAAGAACAGGAGACATATTGAGGGATGCCAGCTGCCCATCACAAAATGGAGGACTGACTGAATTGTTGACTTGTTTGTTTTGTTTCAGAGCAAAGCCGTCCAGCCTTTGCTCTGCTCGCGCACCCTGTTCCTCTTTCAGAGAGGAAGCAGCCCACACAGTCATAATTGGAATCACGCAACAGCTCTTTTCGTTCCGTTGAGCCCAGCACTTGAGCTGTCACGAGACATCAGTTCAGTGTGAGAGAACCAATGTGTGTGCAAGATGTTGAACAAACGAGGTAATTTAAAGCCACATTAACTTTGATCTTTTATGACGCTTTTGATTAAACACTGACTCCAAAGAACCTCTAATTATCACCTCACTGTTGGGGTCAGAGCTCTCAGTCACGAAATGCATTGTTGCTACTCCCTAGTAAACCATCATTTCACAGGCTGACTAGTTGTTGGTCTTAATAACATTTCTGCCAGAGACCAACAATACAACAAAAAGTGCAAATGTATAGTGTCTACTAACTAGTGATTTCAATGAATTAACTAAACTAAAAAGTCAATAGCAGGGACTGCGTTTTTACTGACACAACAACCAACTCAGGTTTAAGAGAAAGTATAAAATTGTTGTTCTTGCTGTCTATGTTCTCAGGACCTTAAAAACATCTACAACCTACCTCGCCATGCACCTACACCTATAAGAATCACCTGGGAACGCATTCCTAAACATTCTTAGCTTAAAAAGTAGCTTCTAGAGGCAAAATTCTAAGACAATTCTAAGAATAAGTTTCTTAGAATTCCCCCCAAAAGTTAAGTGTAGATTCTAGTCAAGATAAAAGCAATATCTGAAAAATCTGAGTTCTTAAAGTGATAATTCATCCAAAATTCAAACTTTGAACACCCAGAGGGAAACCCTAGGGTTATAACAAAAACATCCTGGGAGGCTTAACCAGTCTGCCACAACGGCTTTGCAAAACTCTGCTGACCCCTTTACTTCTTTGCGAAGGCCCCTGCAACACAAACTTAGATGACACTAACTTCAAAGGCCCCGCGAGCACCTGACTGAGAAAGCAAGTGAACCAAGTCGAGAGCTACTATGGATAGACAGGGCAAAGACTTAATGAGTCAAATGACAACTCTCGCCAAACATGACCACCTTCTGCAAAGTCTCACCAAGTCTATTCAACAGATATCTGATGCAGTATCTAAAGTTCCCCAGGGTCATCTCCATCTCCTGCCGTGCCACTCCAGTATGTGGAGCCCCGACTTCGAACCCCTCCCAGGTATGACGGCAAGCTCAGAGGCTGCTTGGGCTTCCTAACACAATGTGAACTAACTTTTGAACTCCAGCTTAGCGGCTACCAGACTTCAGCAAAGTTGCATTTATAGTCACATTATTAGAAGCTTAAGCTCAGGAGTGGGCGACCGCAGTTTGGAAGAAGGAGGGGCCTGAATGCTCAAACTTTAAAGATTTCTCTGATCTTATGCTGAGAGTGTTCGACCCACAAACTATTCAAGGTAGTCACAGTGTGGCAGATTATGCCATAACGTTTCGACACTAACTTCCGAGAGTTAATGGAATGAGGCTGCCTTAGTATCAGCATTCCATCATGGCCTCACAGACCCTATTAAAGATGGCCTTGCTGCAATTGGCTGCCCTAATAACCTAGACTATTTAGTTGAACATGCCACACGTTTGGATAAAAGGTTGAAAGAGTGTCGTAGGGACCAATTACCTTTAAAAAATGTGTGTGGGAATACAGGTTTACCTTCAGCAGCACCTGAGCCCTTGCAGATTGGCCGCACCCAGCTCTCACCAGAGGAAAGGGAACGGAGGAGGCTACATTTACTGTGGTCGGCCGGGCCATTTCCGGAATTCCTCTGACCGGAGAAGGTTGTGATGGGAGCAACTCCTAAACCCGATGATCAAGGAGTCCACCCTCCCATCTCCATCTGCCGGGGAACAGCCAGCTTCTCTTGTCAGGCCCTGGTAGATTCTTGAGCAGAGGGTAATTTTTTTAGACTTTAACCTTGCTAACAAACTTAAGATTCCCCTCGTTTCCCTTAAGCACTGCCTCTCTGTTATGGCCCTAGATGGACATAGCCTTTGCATCTCCAATCCGACCCTCACCAAGAAGAGATCGCCATTTACCTTATTAGCTCTCCTGAGTTCCCTATAGTTCTAGGCTACCCTTGGCTTTGTCGCCACAATCCAACTATTGACTGGAGTCAGCGAATTGGGGGCTTACTTGCCATGCCACTTGCCTGTTCTGCCCCCTGAGCCAATCGACCTTCAGAGTTATCCAAAGTCCCTGCCGAGTACCTAGACTTGAAAGAGGTTTTAGACAAGGCACGAGCCTCTAGCCTTCCCCCTCATAGGCCCTACGACTGCTCCATTGAATTGTTATCGGGAACCACTCCCCTTAGAGGTCAGATATTTTCTCTATCCCAGCCTGAACGAGCAGCCATGGACTTCTACATCCATGAGTCATTGTCCAATGGATTCAATTATCGAAGGCTGACAAAATGACACAATGGTGATGTGCGCAATTGCTACCCATTACCGTTAATGTCTACAGCCTTTGACCTTCTCAAGGGTCAGCGATCTTTACAAAACTGGACCTGCGCAACGCCTACTAGCTTGTTTGCAAAAAAGAGGGTGACGAATGGAAGACGGCCTTCAATACTCCCTCAGGCCAATACGAATATATAATAATGCCCTTTGTTCTAACCAATGCTCCCGCAGTTTTTCAAGCTCTGATTAATGATGTCCTTAGGGACATGATTAACAGGTATGTTTGTTTATCTGGATGATATTTTTATTTTTTTCAAAGATGGTTGATAAACATTTTTCCCATGTGAAGCAAGTCCTCCAAAGACTACTCCGGATCAATCTTTATGTCAAACCTCAGAAATGTGAATTCCATGTATGGAGAATGAGGTCAGGACCTTAGTGTTAGCCTGTTCTGTGTGCTCCAGAAGCAAGATGCCCCTGGTCCCACATATCCCTGGACTTCGCCACCAGCCTGCCTTATTCCCAAGATAATACTGTGATTCTTGTTGTGGTCGATTGGTTTTCTAAGACCTGTCGATTAATTCCTCTGAGTCAACTCCTTAGTGCACTGGAGACTGCCAAACTAAACTAAACTCGGACTACCACAGGACATGGTGTCAGTTCGAGGCCCCCAGTTCTCCTCTCCGGTGTGGCAGGCCTTCTTCAAATTGGTGGGTGCCACTGCCAGTCTCTCCTCTGGCTTCCATCCAGTCCAACGGGAAACTAAGAGGTTGAACCAAGATCTGGAAACCACCCTACAGAGCTTGGCTATGAACATCCCTTCTTCTTGCCTCCCTTTTGCTGTATTAATATTAATATCAATCAACGACAACTCAAACAGGCACTTTGCTGTGTTGACTATAAAACCATGCTCATCCTGTATCCAAAAACCTGAACATATGAGACAAATGCATCAGCAGACGTACCTGCCACCAAAATGTCTCCCAAGCACTAAGTCCATCAAGCGCTGAAAAGTTTGTGCTGTGGTGTGTTGGGGTGGAAATGTGTCCAAGAGGAGTGTCAACAGGTTGGACAGGTTGATCAGGAGGGCTGGCTCTGTAGTTGGAATGAAGCTGGACTCACTGGTGACAGTTGCTGAGAGGAGATCATTGAACAAACTACTGTCCATCATGGATGATGACAGTCATCCTCTGAGCACTGTCATCAGTGAGCAGAGAAGCAGAATGAGTGCACGAATGCTCCTACCCAGGTGCAAAACAAATAGACTCAAGGACTCATTCATGCTTCGGGCTATTAAATTGTACAATTCTGAGTTTGGGGGCAGGAGTTGAGTGAAAATATCTGGATGTTCTGTTCTATGTTAGTCTATGTATCCTTTGTCTTTGTTATTTTTCTTAGATATGTTCTTTATCTTTATCTTTAGACTTAGATTGTGTCATCTTGTTCTTTCTCTTTATGTTCTTTTTCTTATTTTATTTCGATTTATTTTTTATGAAAGATTTGCTGTATTTTCTGTGGCTATTGGAAAAAAACAATTTTAAACAATAAGGTTTTACCTTACCTTACCTTACCTTACCTTAAGGCTGAACGGCATTTGTAGGCACTCATTGAAGGTTGAAGAGGAGTCTATGGCTGTTGGATAAGAAAATATATCTTTACCAGATGAGGAAAGGATGTTTTCATTTGCCTCGAACATGTCAAAATTTACCTCGTCACTAATGTGGCAAGACGAGGAAGGCAGAGACAAGTATAATTGAGAGTATTTATTGATTTATCATTAGATGCTCTACACATGAAATATATAAACTTCTGGGACACATCCTTTCCCATAATCCACAACTTCACTCATTTTCTACTCACCCTTATGTCAGCTAAGGATTGGGATTATTAAAGTAATCAACTCCTAAATTATTGGTAAAGATGTATATCCGTTGTAATGTAGCCAGTGGTGCTCATCCTCCTCTTCCTCCAAAATGAATCACTTAAAAACATCCAAATACCTTGATACTGCTTGTCTGTAACATCCATCTTGTATTGAAGCCTCAACATTGTTCCAGAAAAACTTAAACAATTCAAGTAACATAACCATCACCAGACCTTATTAAACTGAATTATTATTTTCTCCATTAGTTTCTTATTTAACCATACATCATCTTTGGATTTTGAATTGTTTTGCGCTACATTGTCAATAAATAGGCACTATAGGCCTCTGCAGACGCTTATACTGTTATACATGTTTTTTGTACAGTCTTACAGACACATCAAAAATTAATAAAAATATTTCTTTCAAAACTTTTTTCTCTTGAAAAATGTTTGCTGACGGTCATCAAGCACTGACAGCAGTGTTTTCTGGCAAAAGGTATAATCTGTTTCTGTAAAATGTGTATTCTTTCAATCTTATCTGGCATTGAATGAATAATAACCATGTCTTGAACACGCTGTTTTTTTGCTTTATTTTTGGTGTTTCTGCCAGCATTGTCAGCTTCAGACTAAATAAAAAATAAAAAATATTACAAATTCACCACAAGTTATATATAACTGGAAAACATTCTTCCTCTGAAGATGTGTTTGATACAGCGAAGGCGTCGACAATAGAACTTTTATTTAATCACACTCAACTTGTGGTCACTGTGTGTGGCATCAATGTGTGAGTCAGCATCATCACACAGTGAGAGAACGCAGCTCTGCTCATCATGCCATGTGAGCAACTAACCTCATCTTGGGCCTTCACACACGAAAGGTCTGTTGAGAGGGCACCGGGGGTCCAACTCTACGTCTGAGAACATGAGAAAACTAAGCAATCTCAGATGTCAATGGTGGGATACAATTATCTCAATGTAGCAAGAACATTTGATGGCTGGAGGTCTTGCAGAGGAGAGTCTGAGTGTACTCTCCTGCAACATGAGATTGTTTTCCACCACATGCCAACAGTCTTCATCATCAAGTTTGCACAGGTTCCTCTACACAACCTACACTTTCTTTTGGGCAACACATTTCTATTAATGCAGATCATACTGCCATGCATTGAAGATGTTGCTGTTTTGTTGTGGTCAAATTACAGTTATCTTGCTCAAACATGACTATTAAAAGGTTAATACCAATATAATGCAATCCACTGTCCTAAATCATGACCCATGTGTGACTGGTCTAATGTGCAACACTGGCAACACAATGCTGCATAGAAGTGTCTTTGGCATTAGTCAACTAATACGGCAGAATTGTTCTCAAAGCCTGTAAAGAGCTCCCTGTGAGCGGCTGTTGTTGTTTAGAACAGTTAACACCTTATAGCTGCAGTGTAGTGTGCACAGCACTGAGGGCCTGAGGGCGGTGTTTACATGGAAACAGAGCTTTGCAGCTTCCCTCTGTGAGGAAGTGATGGGCCATGATGAGTCTATGATGATGAAGAGGAGGCCCTGCTAGCGTGAACAGGATCAAGTGGAGTCTTGTTAAGCGACAGGAAAGCCTTTGTGTTCCCCCTGATGCACTGGAATGGCAGCAGCAGAGGTCATGTGAATTGTCAGTGTTGATCAGAGCTGGTGTGAACGCCTTTGTTGCGTTAAAACAACACATCAACAACACAGTTAAAGACTGAGGATACAATTAGAGATGCACACTTGAGTTCTCTAATGAGATTCATTATCCTGGAGTTTTAATGACTCACTCTGATCCCTAATAGTTCGGGGGATTTAATAAATAGAAACCATGTGTACGAGGGGATACCTCCCATTTTACCACTACTGTAGAAGATCTACATAGAAATGTAATTTACACCAAGACAGCATGAAGCTTGGTCCTTATCACAAACCCGACTGCCCACTTGACGATATCCCCATACTGATCTGGCAAGCCGTGGTGAACTTTGACCTGGGGGTGAGAAGTTCATGAGAGCAGTACAGTCATTATGTGTCCATGAGGCCTCCACAACAGCCGTATAGTACTGGTCACATTTAAGAGTCTTCACTGAACACAAAGGGGGATGAGGATGAGAAAATTAAGTCCATTTGCTTTGGTTGACCGTCACTCACCTCATGGTCACCTCATCTTAATCTCATTACTGTTGGGACTAGTTTACCTCAATCCCAAAGATTATACTAGAATTAAAAAGATGGCCTGAGACATCTGTGTACCTCAGTTCTTGCACACCACACAAGAATTGACAGAATTGTTCTGCAGCTTTTTTTACTCTTGAGCAGTTTTACATTTAGTATATTAGTAGACTAGATGTGTGAAAGAAAAATATCACACGCAATTTGTAGATTCACTATGAAATCTGATATGAATGGGCATAAATATCAATCAGGGAAGAGAAAGTAAAACATTTCAAATGGTCCACAAAGATTCCTGCCTCGCTCTATATGGACAAACCAATGGTAGAGTGGTTGCCTGCAGTCCAAAAGGTTGCAGGTTCAATCCCAGCTCCAGACAAGCTTGTGTCGTTGTGTCCCCTGTGTCCCGCGGGACTAATAAGGGATTCTAAAAATAAAAAAAAAACAATTAATGGAGGTTGGTAGATAGATGATAAATCAAGGGTCTCATTGCACAACCCTCACAATCTCTGGTTCTCAAAACTTCCTTGCAGGAACCACACATCCTCCTTATATAAACTCTTCCATAGGCTTTCTCTAGAGCTAGAAAAACACAGCGGATCCTTCTGACATTCTCTATCAACGTTCTTGAGGTGTTCTTTCTAGGGGGGAAATCAAACTTTACCTAAATGAAGACACATTCTCACATTGCCTGTCAAAACGTATCTTCATGATCTTTGTACTTATCCTTGATAATCCTTGATCATCCATGATCCCACTATGGTTCTTGGTAGTGCTCACCATCCCGGTTCTTAAAAATCAGCCCCGGATCACAGCCTTTGAAGATAATGTTTGTGTGGTCAGAAAGGTCATTGCTCTCCTGTTTCCCACCCTTCGTCCTCTCCAGGGATTATTCAGTCCCACCATGTTATTCTCAACCATCTTGTCTATTTATGTCCTTCTCTCAACATGTCGTTCTTTAATACCACAAGGAGGGGCACAATTCAGAATTTAAAAAAACGTTTAAATGTTGAGTTAGCAAAATAACTTTGGCGGTTAAACGACATCATCAGAGTTCGATGAATGATAGGGGTTAAAGATGTAGGGATTTTTTATAACCCCCTGATGTTGTCTTGACATTGGTGGTGGTAAGTTTGCTGCCTCTTAATAATAACCCGCTCAAGTAGAAGAACTCACATTTCTCCGATCCTTAAAACTCTCCACTGGCTTCCAGTTTCTTTCAGGATCAACTTTCAACTAAAATTCTGGTTCTTACTTTCAGAGCTATTCATGGTCAGGCTCCTCCTTACATCACTAATCTGATCCAGCCTTACACCCCAGCTCGGGCTCTGAGGTCTGTGGATCAGAATCTATCTTCTCTATCTATCTTGCTCCTAAGCTTTGGAACGATCTTCCTCTCTCTTTGCGCTTGATGGAGTCTACTGACTCCTTTAAGAAACATCTTAAGACGTTTCTATTTGTTCAGGCTTTTCCTTGATTTTCTGGAACTCCTGTGTTGTTCTCAGTATTATCGTGATCTTTGTACTTTTTTGAGTATTGTTTTGATTGTTTAAGCGCTTTGTGACCCTGGTCTGGAAAAGTGCTATATAAATAAAAATGACTTACTTACTTACTTACATTTAAGGTAGAGTAAAACAGGTCCCAGCGAATTACAAGAGCAACGGTGAAAATAATAAACTTGTTGAGGCAGAAACCATAAACATAGTGATGAAGAGGATGCAGAGAAGTGATACTCCCAGCTCCCAGAGTGTTTTAGAGTAGTGAGAAGGAACACAGGAGTCTTCCTGATTAAAAAACCTACACTAAGCGATCTACCTCTTGCTGGTTCTCCACCTATCACGCTCCTAGATATCAGCTAATTGTGTACCTTTCTAACTATTCTTCCTGTTCGCTTGGGTTTAGTCAGCTGTAGCCCGATATTCATCAGTGTACTGTCTGCTTACAACCCCGCATCCACTTCACATGTTCTTATTTTCGACTTGCAACGTTAGATTATAGCTGAGGTTCATCCTCTCCCAGCTTTGGGACACCATAATGACAGGATCGTGGGCCCAAAAAGAAATTCACACTTGACCTTATGCTACAACAATTTATGTGTTTATTTTCAAGGTTTAAGAAAATGATTTATCCATGTCATGTTACATTTTATTCATTTCATGCGTTTGTGTAAAAAAAAACAAATTACTAAAACTTTCAAACGGAGATAAAGTATGGTGTGGTAAAAGCACCAAAGAAGCACACCATAGTGCTAGTTCACTTATTACATACGATAACATTTTCAATTGTAACATTGGTCATTTGTTTACATGGTTAATGGCAGAGAAAATAAATTGTACATACAGTAATGTTTGTTTTTTTTATTTCTATTTTTAAATGTAAAACACTATATGTGGTTAATTAGATGCTATCAACAATAAAACTTGCTTATTTTTATTACTTTACAAAAAGAAATGTAACTTTCAGTTTGTTACATTTATGATCTTTGATATTTACAAGAAAAACTTAATATGATACACGTTTTGACTTGAATTAATGTTTTTTCAAATTATTAACTAAATGATAATGCATCTAACCGTGTTCCTTGGTTGAAAAGAAAATGTAGTTTTGGAAAAAAGCGAACCATCACTGAGAAATCTGTTGCTTAACGCTGAACTCAAGTTTTTATTTTATTTTATGGCAATAGTGCAGGCAAATAAAATAAAATAAAGGGATCTCTTTATATAACATTGACTCTTTCTCCAGGTTTATTTACATACGACTTAAGATTACCAGCAAATTGTAGTATATTTGCAATAGATAAATATGTTCCACATCATCACCAACGAAGAGATGAACCAACTTTGATTACATGACGTATTTAGCAGCTCAAAAATTCCTCAAAATTCATGAACCAAGTGAATATGACAGATGTCAACAATGCTATGACTTATATTTTGAAAAATGTAACATTTCAAGACTATCGACAATAGATATGCCAGTGTGGTCTGAAATTGATGAGATGAAGACTTGGAATATAAATGGCTTGAACTTCATTTTACTTGTAGACACAATTGGACGTTATTTGGATAATTTTTCAACATAATGATAAGATCAATGCAAACACTTCAATGTATAGGAATGTATCACAACTACCTTCCCCTAAGTATGAATATCGTCTCCAAGTGTTATATAATCTTTTGCTTCCATGAATTAAAAATGACCATAATTCATGATTTGTTGGCTATTCCTGTCACATCCCTGTCTTGCACGTCTTTGTGGTGAAGAGCCACAAGGAGATCTGCTGACTTCGGAATACTGTCAAGGCTCCACCCAGACGCCCAACACACTTGGCTACTGAAAAGTCAACAACTGCCAGGATTGCACTTGGTGGTGAATGCATAATAAACGTGTGTTTTAATTTTATCCTTAATCCCTGCCATATGCCTTTAAGCCAGCCTGCTGACATGTGTTGAATAATTTAGAATCACTATAAATCTCATAATCACATAAACCTTACAGTTGACTTGCTGAGCTGCGATTTCTTTAGAAAGACTTTAACTTTTCTTCGTCCATTACTGAGACATACTGAAGAATGTTGGTTTGAGATAGATGTGTGAGGTGCACTTTGAGGTCAGATGTTTGAACGTAACGTATTAGAACTGCAAAGCTTGTGAAACTTCGTCCTTTTTGCTAATGAGTTCAAAACAGTCTCTAAGCTGCCACAAACAAAGCATCTTCTGCCTCAGTCCGTCTTACACGGGCACTGAGCTCGCTTTAGTTCGCAAAAAACAGCTTTGCTCATTGGTCCAAAAAGTTTACCCGGTATGTGACCTGGTGGCCATTGTCCCAGGCATACAAGATCTTTTCCTTCGGGTTGTAGTCAATCTGAGTGGTGAAGGAATACTCATTGGTGAAGGGCAGGCGTGGAATGCCCTCTGTGTCTGTGTGGGTATCGTAGGCGTAGTGCACCTCTCCTTCCTTCTGGTTGTACACATTCACAGCATACAGGACACCGCAGATGATGAAGCAGTTCCCATAGGAGTTCCTCTTGAGGCCTGTCCTCCAAGTTGTTTCCTTTTTAAGGCTCAAGTCTCCTGGATCCAGTCTACTAATGACAATTAACTCTTGTTGGCTGTAGTCATAGTCCACCGAGGGGTAGATGACCCAGAGGCCACTTTCATCCACTGCAAAGTCAATGTCAGAGTGACCCCTCCATTTCCAGGGGGTTGTGTCTTCGTACACCACATCATGTAGTAGTGTCCACGCCGACACATATCGCATCTTCAAGTCATACTTGATGATGTTTTTGGTGAAGGCTCTGTTGTAATAGAAGGCTCCGTTGTAAACAACATGACCTGTGCCAATCCAGTTGTAAGGTAGTTTGAAAAGATTGCTCCAACGCCCTGAGGAGGAGAAAAAAAAAAATTGTTTTAGTAACATAAAGATAAATCACATTTCAAGTCAAGTAAGTTTAACACATAGTTAGATTTGACGCCAGGGTTATCAGGACTTAAAACTAAGTTTTATAATAAGCAACTCCTGTTCTTATCCAAGTTTCCTTTGCATATGTCCATTTAAATGAACTTACAAAAACATTTTAAATCATTCAAAAGTCACACATGTTTGCTGTTTTCACATTAATTTCCAACATTGAAAAAAGAAGTCAATGGCTGGAGAACCTTGGCCATGTTGTGGCGTCATTGACAAATCAAGCAAATCACAAACTACAACTACAAATCATTTCCACCCAAGTTGTTTGCTTGTTAGAAGATAAATAAAATAAAAAAATTGCCCTGCTTCTTTATACATGTGTCCCTTGGAGGGGGAGACTTTCAGGATTTATGACGCTGCCTGACAAACCTCCACGTTTAACCGATCACAGAAGAGTGGGTGTGGTTATTGTAAACAAGATATTATTTTCCAGGCTTAAGCACATTTTGTAATTTGAATATCTGTATTAAAAGAGAGTTTTGTAAACAGACTCATACTGATGAGTACAATAAAGGTCCAAGATCCTTTCAAGAGACACTTAAATCAACATTAGTTTCCATTTTACACAAATGTCATAACTCTGTTGTTGTTTGAAACTTTATATATGATAAAATGTAATGGAGCAGCTCTGTTTTAATTGTAATGAATAAAAACCTGTTTACTTAAATTGACAAAATAAATGCTAAGGTGTGAGTGCATGAGAGGTGGAACAAACAGAAAAATGACAGAGATAACCTTCAAGAGTCTCCTTGCAGCAGCAGACAAATTCTCTAAAATTGAACAATAAAGTTTTTTTTTCGTATATCAATTAAATTGGACAGATATGATGAAACAGCTAACAGCCTTCATGAAGTGTTTCATTTACCAGTTGACCTCTCCGTCACATTTATAGCACCAGCGATAGAGTTTGTACAACCGCAGACTAAGCAAACACCAGTTTCATGAGACAGAGTCAACGTTTATCTAGTGGTTCACTCCTGAACAAACTCATTGTGTACAATAAGTGTAATTTTCTAATCACATACCATGGGTTATGCTAACCTTTTAACCTCAGGAAGTCCCATTTAGATAAGAACAACAAATGGAAAACCCAGCACAGAGCAAAAACACAGTGCCCTGAAACATCAACCAGATTCAGCCCCCTTCTGCTAATCCCTCCTCGCTGAATTCATTTCAAAGAAAAGGGCCGGAGCACATGTCAAAGACCAGCAGGCATCAGCACTACTCACTGGGATAGCTAGTCATCCGCACACATCCCAGACTCACCTCCCTGCTGGACACCTCACATGTAAGAGAGTCCAGTGTCCAAACGCATTTACTTCCGCCAATCCAGTCCCAAAAACAGGAATTCACCTTCACAGATTCAACAATTTACTTTTTCAATGGGCTCACTCTTGTGTAGCCTTAAAATAACACTGAATATCATTCTACAAATGTCTTCATCTCTCATTCAGGATATCCTTGCTCACCCTAACACTAACCCTAACCCACAATTCCCTTTCATTTATGAAACAATGTCTTCTTAGACAAATCTAAACATACTTTAAATGTTGAAATACTCACGCAAACATAGTTTAAACAAGAAGCTTCAAGATAGATAAGATTGATTAAAAAAAACTCATGAAATAAAATAGAATTAGTGCGAAAAATAAATTAAAGAAAAGGATTTGTTGTATTTAGTTAAATAACATTAGATTAGATTTTTCCTTTGTTGCATTAGAATTGTAGAAGGACGTCTGTGATTCAGAAGCTGTTCTACAATCATAGAGTTTAATAATGTTCTAAATATATCCAGGTTTTGTTCGAGGCTGGATGACGAAAACAATGTTAGTAAGTAAATAATTATTACTTGTAAAGTTCCTTTCTCAGATCAGGGTCACAAGGCGCTTAAACAACAAAACAATACACATTTGAAATATATACTTTACAGGCAAGAAAACACATTGACAATCATCATCATCAGCCCCAAGAAAATTAAGTTAAAATCCTGCACCACTAATACATAGAAATTATATAACTTGCAAATATAATTAAGAGCTACTTATTTTGGGAATCCCACCTTGTTTGAAGTTTTCCAGGTTCCTGAACTCCACCAGATTGTTCCCGTAGTAATAGTTGGTCACATAGATCTTGGAGTCTTTGGCCAGTGGGTCCTTCATCCAGGCACCTTCATTGCGTCCGTAACTGTGCTGCTTCTCCGGCTGATCGATTGATGCTAATGTCCCTTCACAAGAGAGAAGCTTTCCTGGGAGAAACATAGACCATGATGATCATAAGTTATTTGACCTCTGCGTAACAATAAGAATTACACATCTTCTCTGTCCATTTAGCAGGTTAAGGACTTATCGTCATCAGGTCTAAAACCTTCGATCCTTTATTTTTTCTTCTTTACTTCTGCTACAAAATATCAGACCTAAAGTCAAGATCTCATATTAAAAGGTAATACATTTAATGCATAACACATAAATAATTGTGGAAAATGTGGCATTTGATCGTGTTCACAGTAAGAGTCGTTCAACCAGTCTACCTGCTTTGTGAAGTGAAGGGCGGTGGTTGCTGTCGGAGTTGTCCAGTGTCAGCACAATGGTGGGAGCTGGTCTCTCCAGAGCTCTTGTGGTCTGAGGGTTGACGGGGCTTGCAGTGGTGGTGGTAGTGGTGGTGGGAGCTTTAGTAGTCGTTGTGGTAGTAGTGGTGGGAACAGTTGTTGCTGCCGGTTCAGCTGTGGTAGTTCCCACATTCTCCAAAAGTATTTCTGCTCCTTCATCTTTCATCTGACTGTCGGAGATATGATGGACTGTGTATGTTTTTGCAGGTTCGTCTGAGAAAGACATGCGGGTCATGTTATAGAACTGGAATTTGGGAGTTTATGAAACATATCAAAAAACAAACCAAAATTATAAATAAAATAAATGTGACATGCATAATTTAGCTAAGATGAAAATGATGATAGTCCTTTACATCTAAAGCATATCAATAGTGCATAAAAACAGTCAGAGCCAGAACTAATAAAATATTTGACACTACTTGAACTTAAAAAAAATAAACTTCCCTCTTGTATTAAAACAGAACTTAATGTGTCATCACCTCCTGAATGTGTGTTTTATGAGGTATTCCATAATAATTATTTATCATTACCAAACTAGTTTTGAAGAAGTGGTTGTTGGTTTTTTCTTTCATCATCCTCAACTCATACGACGTGAATAATCGATCAGATTCACAATTATTTTGCTGCAATTTCCCTTGCTTTTGGATGTAATGGAAGTTAATGAGATGGCACTTGCAAATTCCCTCTGTGATGTCACACATAACAATGCCCGTGAAGGTTCTCATTCATCCAGGTCATGGTTATCCAAAAGGTTCAAAAGCAAGTCAACTGGACTGTGTAGAGTTTCTAGGACGATGTTTGGTTCCTTATCCAAGGAGCTTCTTAAAATCCAAATAAGATTGGGTTTAGTAGCCAGTATATATCCTGCTAAGGGGAGGAGAAGAGAACAACAGGGAGGAGTGAGGAACAATGCATGGGCTGTAAACCATCGGGGTGATTGGTGAGGCTGGAAGAAACCCATTAGTGTGCTGAGGCCTGGTGAGGGTCATGAACACTCACTGTTTCAGTGAGTGTTAACGATGAACATGCAAGGTGTGACCATCACATGTTCCCTGTTGAGGTTCCTTGGAGACTTTTGTAGGGAGTGAGCTAAAAACTACATTGTGCTGCTGAAAGGTTATGCCTTAAGGCCCCACCTCTGTTGAAGGGTTTTCCAGCCTAGTAGAGATGGCTTCTTTCACTCCTCTCTCAAACCACCTTTCCTCGGGTCTTCGCAAGTGACCAAAATGTTTTGGTCCACCGTGTTGATGTGCTGGGTGAAAGCCTCTACCTCATGATTTAAGATTTTGACCCAAGTGTTATCCACATATCTGGACCAGTGGCTGGATGCTCCTCCATGTACAAGTTGGCCACTATGGGAGAGACAGGAGAACCCATGGCACATCCATGTTTCTGTCTGTAATGGTGGTCTCTGAATGGGAAGTAGGAAGTGTTAAGGCATAAATACCGTAACGTGCAGATGTGTTCTGGGGAGAGCTTGGTTCGATCCTGCAGAGTGCCGTCGTTTACTAATCGTTTCCTTACTGCTTCCCCCCTAGCAGGATATATACTGGCTCCTAACCCCAGCTCATTTGGAACAGAAGAAGCTCCTCGGATGAGGGATGAAACGTCTTTCTAGAAACTCTACACAGTCTAGTTGACTCGCTTTTGAACCTTTTGAACCAAAAACTCGAAAATATAAAGTAAATTTCCATAAAAACTACCCAAAACTATATAAAATATTTTTTTAACCAATGAATGATCCAAAATGTAGGTCAAAATAAAATATATTCCTGCTTTAATGTGAATATATTTAGTTTGATGAACTATTAAACTCTACAAACCTGCACCTATCTTGGGTATAACACGATTGCTAACTTAATACATAATACAGGAAACATACTACTGCTATGAAACTAAGAATACAGGAAGACCTGTTGCTGTGGTAATGAATATTTCTTTAGTTTGTGATAAGCTAATATGATATCTACTTTTGATTTGATAGTGCTACCTCAATTCCTTTCATTCCTCGTCTTGCCAGTAAATCTAAAATTTGCAGGATGTGTTACAATATGTAACTCCTTTCATTTTTTTTTCATGGAATCATTTAAAGTACTTGCATTTAGAATTTAGCTTCACATTTATTTACAGATGTATTAACTGTAAATAAATCAACTTCATTCAGATCATATGCTGTGTAAAATGATATAAACAAATATGTTTATTTAATGAAGCACTTCCTGAAGGCTTTAAGTGTTTTTTATCTTAAATCTCGGCTGAGATAGTTTGACCATCTTCTGGCCTTTTTATTACTTTATTTAAATAAATAACTTTGAACTTCCTGTTTATTCAAGTGTTTAGGAAAGTGTCATATTTCATATATGTCAATTCTGCATTATTTTATATGGAAATCTTGTTATCTAAGGTGTGTGTTTATAGGCCTTGAGCAAAATGTGAAAGCCTCACAGTTGAAAGAACGCTGAAGAATCTGCTGAGGATGGTGATAAAAATGTGGATTATGTAAATGCAGCTGAAGACTGGTCTGGCTTGAGGTCACATATGTGGCAGAACACACAGTCTGACAGAGTCCTGTGCGTGTGCCTTGTGCAAACGCAGCATACCTATTCACTCATCTAGACTTAAAGAGGATTGTAAGGAGTCAGGAAATGTTTTCTCTGCGACGGTGAGGGTACCCTCTCATTGTTGCGAGGAGTGAGGCGGGGGCATGTCATGGCTGCGACAGCACTCCATTCAGACAGCATTCCACTCCAATTTGTCAATTATAGATTTAAATTTCCTGCTTGCCGAGTAGGTTTGACCCTGCTCAATTACCGACCTGAAGGTTTGGTTCAAAAAAAACACTAAAAGCACAAAAATACATTCCAGTCAGATTTAGTAGATAAATGTTTGGAAGGAAGACACTTGAGCTCACATATGCGTCAGGTCAACTCAGTTTGTTTAAACGACTCCTTGGATTGATTTCGATCATCGTCGTTTATCACGAACACATGATCACACACAGATGGGAGGAAAGTATGTTTTCACACAGAGATGATGCTTTCCTATGAGCTCAGATATGCACAGCGCCCCGGGAACTCACCTCCTCGGTGTTCATCTTCGTCTGCGGTCTTGGCAGCCTTGTAGTATGTGATGCCCCTCACAACGCCTGGCTGATGGCCAACCACTTTGTCTTTGGGATCTGGTTTCATTGGTTTCCCAGGCTTCACAGCATCCTTCTTGGGTTTTATGACCTTTTCCTTGGGTTTGGGAGGGGGTTTGGGTGAAGCACCCTTTTTGTTGTTTCCAGCAGACTTGCTTCTCTCCTCATTTGTGTGCTAAAACATGAAGATTTGACGTATGTAAGAAAATGTATTTGAAAAGTACTTTGCTGCTGGTCTCAGGGCTACATATACAAAGGTGGAATCTTAGCAGAGTTTATCATTATTCTCCTCAGCCATACACACATCATCACTGCAGCAATTGCATTGTTAGGATACAATAAGAGTAAGTATTTGTTAGCAAAAACAGTTTATGAGTGATGTATGCACAGAGCAAACATGGAGGAGAAACTCATTGTTAGGATTGGCAGGGCAGTGTGGCATGTTGATACACTAAAAAAAAAGTGATACGACTGCCATTCATGCAGTTACTGAAGCAGACCACCAACATGTATTTTCTGAATACTGTAACTGGATGCAGATAACAGACAGTGGCCCTCGCAGAAGTGTGGATTGGTACAGTTGTACTCCAAGGTACAAAAAAACAACCTGCTCAGTCCAATGCAGTTGTCATACTTTGACGTACTAGACTCTGTATTTGAGACGCCATCAGCACCACAGCTCTGCAGTCATAGGCCAAAAGAGGGATAGGAATGGCCCACTAACTCCTGACTACTATGTGCTGCTGTCCCTGACACCAGAGGTTATTAGGGTATCTGGGACCAGCACAAACACCCTCAGACCTTTCAGTCCCAGCCTCTAAACAATGGCAATTTAGCATCACGGCACAGGGCTGTTGAACAGCAGCCTAGACTGCCATACTGAGTGGGAAATGGGAAACACCAAAAATGGGCCCATCTGCAGCCCTGAGGTAGAACTAGAGAGAACTAAATGAAGACCAGATCTTTGCCATTACCGATATTACCCATTCATACTGGGAAGTGCCTCTAGTCAGTCTGTCTGGGACAATTTTCATCGTAGCAGAAATGTGATAAATTCTGAGAGACATTAGGCAAACTGTCCACAGCCAGACTTTTTTAATCGCAAGCACTCACAGGAGACCGGACTCTTCACAGGTGATTCACATATGCCACAGCTGTAAGAACTTTCCGAGAGGGATAGAGTGTTGGACTATGGTGGCTGAGAAGAGAAGTGAAGGGCGTTGTTTACAGTCTTTAAGCATCAGCAGATTGCACTGTTGGCTGGGACTGACATGAGGCTCCTCCCCAGCCAGCCATTGTGTGTATTGATAGATAAAACTTTATTAATCCCTCAGGAGGTCTCCTTCGGGAAATTGTTTATGTTATGTATGCCATCGGTGTTTAATGTTTTTGTCACAATAAGGTGTTTATTCTCCCTTCATGAAATTGACCAGAAGAGATACATGAAAATAGTTGCTAAATAATAATAATTCTGATTTACAGACAAAATAGAACTTGAGGTTTAAGATCTCCACTGTCACAAATCTCACCTGATGCTTTGTCTCGGCAGAGTCTTTCTGAAGCAGCTGCAGACTAAGACCAGATATCTCCTTCTTGATGCTCATCATGATGTTCGAGTGGTTCTCGTATCTCTTGAACTGGTTGGTTAGACTTGCCATGCTATCCCGGACATAATCGTTGTCTCGAGTCAGGTTGGTCTTGATCGTCTGCGAGGAAGTATGAATCGGAGTTAAAACTTTTTCGAAAAGAGACAAATTTAATTTAATGAAACAAGAAATAATACAATACAATGTATTTGTTCTTGTAGTAGAGTATAAACTCCAAAATCAAATACACAAAAATAATTATGAACAAAAGAAGGCTCCATTATAATGAAATAAAAAAAAAATGTTAAGACCATCCTTGAACCTCTGGACAGGCCCTGAAAATTGAGATAATTAATTGAGAAACTATTTAAACCCGAGAAGACTATATTGTTGAACTGTTTTAATTGAATTACTTTTTATAGCAAAAATCTAAAAAAGGAAGAGAGGACTACAAAACAATTATTGAATTAGCTTATAACTTAATATGGTGACAAGATAAATAAAGATAAAAATGTATTGTAAAACAATTAAAGATAAATAAAGCTTTTTTGCTTCCGCAGTAATGTTAGGATAATTGTTGATGAAGGTGTTGCTTACTTCCTCCAGTGTGTTCATCTGAGACACCACTTTGTTGATGTAGGAGTGCACTTTCAGCAGGTCCATGCTGAACAGGGTTCCCTCGAGGAGGTCCACCATGGACTGCAGCTGCATCACACAATTAGAGAGAACATCATCACTCACCGTGCACTCAATATTCTTGACCTTTTAACTGTGGGGCAGGCCGACCATTTCCTAAGTGCACTTTACTGGTCTGCTCTGATGAACGTAATTGACTGCAGGGCCAGGTTTAACTCAATCCACTCCCTAATATTCTCTCTCTGTTGTGCTGCTCAGACATCTGGCTGTGCATGTGTTCGATTGCGTGCTGTACAGCATAGAAATGTGCTTCATGTAGAAATGATGCTGACATGTGCTGCAGAGATAAGAGGGCATGAAGAGTTGAAAGAGTTGAACCAAGACGTCACTGAAGACTTGAAGGGCTCAACACTAATCGGGGATACAGAGTTCTTAAGGTGTCACCATGTGGCCCACAGACTTCTGAGTGTCACTGTCCAGTCAGACTGGATGGACTTTGTTGAGACATTGTGTTTGAGCCTTCAACTCTATCTTTGTAACTAGTTTGTTTTATTTATGCGCCAGGATCCGTAAGCGATCTGCCACGTGATGGATTTTACTATTCAGGTCAAACTTCTTATGCTTTGATATCAATGCTTATTTAAAATAATCACACAAAAATACACTGTTAAATTAAAATTGTTAGTGCTCATTTGAATGTATTTTACAGTACAATGTTACATAAAAATCAAAGAAGACAAAATGACAGTGAAGTTAAGAAAAATGTAGGAAAGGTTAAAAGGTCAGTGCTGTCTGAGCATCAAATATTAATTACAAATAACTCATCAAGGTTGTCATCAAACCAAAGAACAATCACCTTCAGTAACTCTGGCGCTTGTTTCTTCAGCTTCTCCATCTTCCACTCATTCTCACAAGGGTTGAGCGAGGACGGCGGCGCTGTGCACGAACATTTGCAATCAGAACCAGAGCTGACCGTCTCGACCGTGTAGAAGTCCTCTACTCGCACGCTGCCGCTCCGCAGCCGCAGACACGCGTCCTTGCTCAGCGGACGCATGATGCACTTGCAGCGACAGTCAGACCCTTCCGACACCATCCTGACTGGCTCAGTCTCTCCGAAGATCTGGAAGAAACGAGGAATAAAATGATACTGTTTTTGAAGAGTTGATACCATTTAAATGGATGGTCCACATATTTTACTTTCATGTGCTTGTGAATTTCATATTGTTATAATCAACTGCATATTCTCATCCAGTAGATTGGCATTTGTTCATTTATGCATAGGATTTGACATTTCCATTTGAAGTGTGTGTGCTTACAGTTGTTCCTGACATTTCCTAATCATATTTGAAGTGTTAAAGAAGTGTAGATGTAGATCAGCCTCACTCATAACCTGTCATGAGAATCATATTTGCATATGTGCTATTGAATCTTTCATCTTCAGAGTCTCCATGAATAATGAAACTCAGCCTCTGGATGAAAGTGATCCAGAGATGGCTATCAAATACACTTCCGTCTGGTAGTTAGGGGGGGAAGTGTCAGACCAACACATCCCTGCATCACTGCTTGGCTGTTTGTCCGGTGGATGATGACAGAGCTCTGGCAGATTCTGCTCACTGCTCACTTATGTGAAGACAAAACACATAAGAGACATGGCAGCTCAAGCAGCAGATCCAAAATCCTGCTAGAGAAATGATGTAACATTCAGCTGGTGTTCAGGTGCTGAGTTGGCAGGTCAGTATTCTGTCTAATGCTGAGACTTTTGTGCAAAAATGTTCTTTTTTCAAAGCTCATACCAGTGAAGCCATACAAGTGAATTACAAATCTTTCCAAAACAATAAAATCAGTCCATTCTATCAATAGTATCTAAAGGTTTAATTGGTCCATTCATTCTTTCTTTTTTTGCTATTTTTTGGTCATTGATCCATATGCAATATGTAAAGGTATAATGGTTTTAATTTAAAAATTCTAAAGAAAAGGTTTAACCAGTTTTGATGGTTGTAATTATACAGTAGTATTTAATATTAAGTATTTCATTTCCTTTAATTTAACCTTAAAACATATTTTCCATGTGATCCATTTGCTATTTTATGAGAAGGTGCATTAAGTCTTGCCAAACAAAAATGAGCATCTGAGAACATATAATTATTTTTACAATTAAATGTATCAAATCAAGAATCCACTTCACAGAGGTCGAGCAAGTAGTGGTAGGTAAACCCCCACACTGTAGTGTCCTCCTGTACATCCCCACTAATAATTGCCAATGAAAAGCTTCAGGATAGAAATATTTTTGAGCTTTGGTTCAGTGAGACTGAATCTCCGCCCAATGTTTTAAATGACTTTTTTTTTCCAAGATGACTTTGATGATTATTTACTTTCTCCAAATGAAAACAGAATAGCCAGGAAATGAGTTGGAAAGAAACACAATGACGTTGTCTTTAATTCCGTTCTTCTGGTTACACTCATGGCCTAAATCCTGAAACCTAAATCAAATTTTAGGAATGATAGTAAATATTGATAAAGGCCCATGTGTTTTATTTAACCAGGATGGGAATGAAATCGTAAGGTGCTTATTCAAAACACAAAAAGGGTGAACCTTTTTAAAAAAAATCAAAAATGATTTACCCAAAACTCATTTAGTTTCAAGCCAAAGACAAGGCTATGATGGAAGTATGTGGCGTTGGAGCTGGCAGACTCATTCTGGTGGTGGATTTAAGGGTCTCATTAGTGAAGGAATGCAAGCTAATTGATGGATGGGCTGATTTCCACTTCTTCCGGGAGACATTCCCAAGTAGAAGTGGTGTCAAACCGGGTAGACTTTCGTGAGCAACCCTGACACATGTCAAACCCAGAGAACCTGCTCACAAACACTACAGCAAATTCGACTTCTTAGGAAACTTCCTGATAGATTTGTTTCCAGTGCCTGCTCAGTAGACTGAATGTGAAACTCCATGAAGATCATGCTGAAGCTTAAACCTGCTTCCTCCTTCGGCAGGGTTGTTGGTGCCTAACAGAGCATTCAAGCGTCTCAGGAGGAGCTGACCTACCAGCATGAGACCAGCCAACGCAATTAAGACCACTAATAATTAAGAGCAGCAACTATTTAACAGATGGTTTCAGCTCAGAGCTGTTGACCTCTCAAGTGCAGTCAAGTTTCTGGGGCTAGAATGTGAACTCAATGGATGCAGAAGCTTATGCAAATGCAAAGCAAGCTATGAGATCAAGAATAGACGCCTTAAATAGACATTTAACGCATATCTATGAATGTTGAATCATTTTACATTCATTTGTGATACACTCTCAAGTACATCAGTCTTTTTCACTGGATCAACTTTCGCTACATATGTGTTGACACATGCTCTTGTGTTTTATAAATCATAAATGTTATTGGCTACTTCTGAACGCACAATTTTCTTCACTTACAACCTCACATCTACTCAAAGATAACTCACCGAGGTGCTCACCCATATTTGACTGGGTTAACTTATGCAAAATCATCGGTTACTTTCTTAGCTGTGTGTTTTGAAGAATGAACGTTGAACACAAAAAGATAAAACTGTGAACCTAAGATTGAAAAAACTTTTTTACTTTGAATATTTAGCATATCCCATTTGTATTACTTCCAAATTATCCACTCAGCCTTGGAATTACACGGCCATTAAGTGGTCAGCGACATGAATAGAAGATGAAGCGCTGCACCATGGCGGCTTTGGGAAGCACTAGAGACTTGCCATGGCTACTCATTGACAAGCATTTAAGCGCAACAGGAGGAGCTCCAGGAACGCAGAACTCCCACTTTTGTTGAAAACAGATTATTTTAAAAGACAAACGCTCTACTAATGTTAATGTTGTTTTATTAGTACTATTATCACTGTAACATTCACTATATGGTTCTAAATAGCAACCCTTTTTGAGCAATAGAGCATTCATTTAGCAAATAAAATAGCTTGTCTGTAAAATACACAAGAATGTATTTAACTCTACTGTACATCAGATGTATGACAAGAACATTGTAGTCTGTAGTTGTGGTATCTTCCCAGTATGTGCATACACCCTATGGAACAGCTGCATGTCCAGTTTTGTCTCTCACACAAGTAGTAGACCCTTATCTCATAAGGACCTCAACTTATTTGCAAAAAGAACTCTTGAGGAAAATCTGCATCATCTAATGTCAAGGCCCCTAAGACTACAAATTCCAGACCAAAGAGGCCGCCGGATTTTTGAAGCAGTGCTTGTTATACACAGGCTTATGTTGCTACTGTGAAGATTATTTCATCCAAAGCTGGATTGGGCACGACTCTTTGGTCTGCAAAGAGGCGGGGGCCCGGGGCGGGATGTCTCAGACTCAGCATTAGCTCGGAGATGTTAATTAGCCGAACACACAGAGTATCAAGCTCTCGCTGCTTTTAGGGGTACACATCTACATTCCTGCTGGGCCTGTTTGTGTCTGGACACACTCTGAACTTTTTACCCATGACCCCCTGGAGGTCTCCAGCTGGGTGGTCCAGATATGAATGAAAATTAGGAAATATCTGAGGGAAACTGTAGTGAAACGTGAGTGACAACACTACCTGCAGAGAGAGTAGACATCATCCCTCAACATCTGACACACTGACAAGGGAGAGTCAGCTCCTTATTATTGATCCAGCTACCTCTCACAACAACGATCCTATTAGGTGTCTGGTGGCTTGAGACACTCTATTCTTCCCTTAGCACATTATGTTGATTTTCTCATTGAATCCAGGTAAGAGCTTAATTAAACTGCTTTTATATTAGATTTATAGTGTCCATCAATCTTTGACTACTGTGCATGTAAACATTAGACACAGACGTGAGGGTGAGGCAACAAGACAAACAGGTGACTGATGGCAGAAAACTGGAAACAAGTGTGAAGAGCTGAGAAAGGGGTGGAAGATACAAACTGGTAGCAGTAACATATGTGGATATTAAATTGTAATTATAGGTTCTATCGGTATGACAACCATCACATGAATTACATTTTGACATATATTTCACAATACCTTTTCGATGTAGATTGTCTCTAAATGCTCAATAAATAAATTGGTATGATATATAGTATTGCTGGTTTGACTGAGGGCATAAGTTGCCTGACTACGGTTTGAAACAACTCGATTTCTTTTGCCAGCACAACTGCTTTCAATATCTTCTTTTGACAGGGATATGGACAGGCTGGACTATAATGTATTCTACCAGTGGATTTTTTACATACACACCTGTCTATTGTTACAAAACATGGTGCCCCACCACCAAATTCTAGTGTTCGTATTATAACCTCACTGTTTAAAGAAATCATGCCATGTTTTAATGCACTTCTATTGATTAGATTTAATTAAAGTTGCCTTGCATTGTTTTGTTTTTTGTTTTATAAATAATAAAAGAGTAACAGGTAAGAGAAACACATTCTAAATGAATCCATAATTATGTCTGATCTACATAGTTACAGCCAGAAAGGAATGTACGTAATGTACGTATGTAAACGTTATATTTAATTACAAATAAACAGATTAAATTTCTAGTTTCCTTTTGACTGTAAAGATTTATTTTCTCTCCAATTAAATTTTATTCCAGATACTGAGATATTCAACCATGAAAAATAGTTTGTCCTTTTCTACAACAATAGCCCGTGAACACAAAGACATCAGACTTTATGTAAAGAATTGAGCTGACTATTTCACCAAGAGTCAGGGAGGGAGTCTATAGAATCTGGCATCAAATCCAGACTTCTATAGAAACCCGGTCACATGAGGGGTCATGAACCAGGGTTGAAAGCTAAATGTTGACCCGCTCACTGTGAAAACCAAAAGCAGGATTTTCTTGGATCATTGCCTCAGTGTGAACGAGGTATTAGTCTTTGTCATGTCCAGCCGCCGGCAGCTTTGTTTGGACCCCAAACACAGCATAGACTCTGCACACTGATGATGTTGACACTCCATCATGTGACGTCGCCAATTAAACCAAGTCTTGTTGTCACAACACTCCATGATCAAACATGCTCTCATGCACATTTGGGATTGAATCCTGCGTCAGCTTCTCACTAGAGTACTCAATGGAGTTTTGCACCAGTTCAAGCTCTTGTGATGATAGTTTCATCAACTTCACAGGTAGAGACTGCAACATGGCATCATATTGATTATTTAAATGAGTCTAGTCCCTTAAAACATAAAATACAATAAGTGTGAACTGCCTGACATCAACGACAGATGAGCAAGAAACACACAACCATTAAAGTTATTTGACAAATCTTTGGTGTGATGCCGAACTACTAACTGCTACTACTGTCTAATAAAAAAAACTGCTACATTTTCACGCACTACTATTGTGTGTTGTGTGTCTCAGCCCTAGTGAAATGCAGCAGTGACGTCACCGGCTCTCCTCCTCTTTCCGCCAACAGACACCCTACTGTGAGTGAAGACGGTCCTTCTTGGGACTAAATCATTTCAAGTTTCAGATTTTCTAGAATTACAATTAAATAATGCAACAACAGATAAATGATTGGATAAAACATTTGGATCAGGAGTCCCATCAGGAGTCCCAACAGGAGTCCCATCAGGAGACCCATCAGGGGTCCCCAACATTTTTTGCACCGCAGATCTATTTAATGTGGGCATTATATTCATGATCCTACCTTTTTACAAAATCATTTTCTTCTATTTTACAGGTTTATTTTTTGGGTACTCTTGACGTGTAGAGAGTCACAGGCTAACGTAACTTCAGAGAGAGAAATTATATAAATCACTTTTTCTTTCTGTGCGTCCCAGTAACAAATGCCTCACGGATCAGGGGTTTGGGTCCACTGAACTATAATATGGATGTAGGCAACTGAAGTGAGGTTTTTTTTGCATTGGATTTTCTCTTAGAAATAAGGTGAGGACCCAGTCAGACGTAAGTAAGTAAGTAAGTAATATTTGTATAGTGCTTTTCTAGACCAGGGTCACAAAGCGCTTAAACAATCAATACAATACCCAATAAAATAGATGCTTAGAAGATCAAGACAACATAAGACCAAAACATAAGTCTCAGAAAATCAAGGAAAAGCCTGCACAAATAAAAATGTCTTGTTTCCAAAAGGGGGGGGGAAGAGGAAGAGGAATATCTTTCCAAAGCTTAGGAGCAACAGCGGAGGTGGCTTTCTTAGCGTGCCTCTTGGAGGCGCTCATGTTCATGTCTCCTCCTTGGCTTGAGAACGCAACGGTATTCCCCCTGAAGAGAGGAAAGTCTTTACCTCTTTTCTCTGGCTGCCACTCTGCCTCAGATAAGCGGTTATTAAATATGTCATGACTCCTTCTCTTCTTGTTGCTATCTAGTACTATGTGTTAGTATGTTTTAGCCCTAAAAGGCCTGCTTAAATGTCCAAAGTAGGAATTCAGAATATGCGTTTAACTAAGTTAGAACTACTCAACAAGACTGGATGAACTCTTGAATGTAGTGACAAATTGACTCTACATAAAAATGTTTATGTATGGTAAGAATTGTTGCCCACATAAGATGCACAAAAGCAGTCACGAAAATCCAAAGAACATGCTGAAACACTGTGATCATAACTTCATACTTACAACTTAAAGACTGAAGCCTTTGTTAAGAAATCTTTGGCAAAAACAGAGAAACAATAAGCAAACTCTATGATGCATCACCAATGCTCTAACTTCTCTTGATGACCTCTTCACCCATCCTAAAGCTTGTTAACAAGCAATGCTCAAGGCAGGTGTCCACTCTGGTTCCCACGCCACTGAGTGTCATCCTCTGTGCCATTGTCTGTCTGAGCTTTGTTTAAGAGCCACAGGACTGGCTCCAGAGTGCTACCACATACTGAGTTTAAAGTGTTGTTGGCTGCACCATGAGAAAACAAGAAACTGCGTTGTCAGATGGGAAAGGTAAATCATTCACGCCATGGCTCATTTTTGCACTTCAAAGGGGAAATTGTTGTAATCGAGGGACAAATTTAAGCTTCATCGTAACATTTCTCGACTTGCTACTGTTTATCTTTCAGTCTAATGGTCTAATTCTAATTTGGACTGTCACAATGCTTAATGTTGCCAGAAATTGAGGTATATTTGATACACTCTCCTTTTCCACTCCTACTTGAGAAAATAATTAAAAATATCCTAATTAACCATTAGATTTCTACTGGAGTGACTTCCACCTCAGCAATCTCAACTGTTCCTAAAATGCTAATGCTAACCCTTTAGCTCACAAGTCACTGGATCATCAATATTCCTTGTTGACCTACAGTGTTCACTCCCTCTGGTCCTGAATGTATCCAGGACTGACTGCTGTTGACAATCTTACCATACATGGCTGGAACCACTGCGTGTATGAAATGTCTGAAAGTGTGTATGTCTGTGTGTGCTTCTGAGGGAATTCTTTAAACATATTAACATTTCTGAAACTATTTGAGGACATTGGAAACTCAGGTGTAAAACTCAAGTCAAATTAATTTTCCAATTAGGTCCTGAGCTGTTGTGTTGGCTTCACTATCTAAACACAATTTTAAGAAGGTGGTGACAATGCTTGTCTGTGTAGTTGGACACTTACATTGTGGTGACCTGCTTGCATAAAGGGTCAAAGCGAGGTCTTCACAATTTAAATCATGTGATTTTAGGACAAGGACTGGGTTTAGTTGTGGTTTGGATTATGGTTACAAGCCATCGTTGACTCAGGACTGTGTGTGTCTGTCTGTGTGTGTGTGACAGTGAGGGGTTAGTGGAGTCCAGCAGCTGTACAAACAAGTCCAGCCTGTGATTACTGTCACCACACTGAGGACCATCTCTCTCCCACATTCGGGTGCTGGCAGCGCAGCTGTATGATTACATAGAGCTGCTGTTGATCATGTGACACTCTAAACCTTCAATGAGCGGATTAGTCCGCATCTTCAGATACGACAGACGACTTTGAAGCAGCTTTTGATTGGGAGGTGTGAAGCTGCAGGTCAGGACCTGCTCATGCTGCCAGAACATCATGAGACTGAAATCAGACTAATGGGAGCTTCTGTCAAACAATTGGGTGAAATAAGAAAACCTCAGCATCATCCAGTAAGTTTTCATCATCATAAACACGCAATACTTATTTTATTTTAACATGTAAGTCTGCTGGTCCCTCAATAGTTTTCTACACTAATGGTGACCAATAAGTTCTCTTCCAGCATAAATGCTTCAGTTTTGGATATAATGCTTGTTGGGTCACTGAAGGGTTTGGGCGACATAGCCTACAATAAAATATCAAATAACACTAAATTCAATTACAATTTCTCTAACAGGCCACAAAACGTTTTTCCATGTATAGTAGTGCAGGGGAAACATGAGTCAGTGTATTGATAAAAAGTGTATAAATTGAAAAGGAAGAATTGAGTGAGACTAGTTTGTCTCCTGTGACTTCTGCAGAGAACCACATTTCTGACTCTCTGCTGCATGCACCTGCTGTATGGTAGGGTTGGATATTTTCTCCCAGAACACTCTATTGCTTAAAATCCCCTTAACTATTTGGTTGCTGCCAATCATTACATACTTAAACACAGACAAGAAATATTTGAGTCACCCCTGTAACACACAAAACTGAACCGGAGGGTGCTAAGTAAATCAAAACAACTACCCTTTGTCCCGCCCTCTTCCACATTCCCTCCTTCTCTGTTCTATGATAGCGCTTTGAGGAAAAGTTAGCTCATCGATGCTGCACAGCTTTCTAGGAGTAGTTTCAAACACATCTGGTAGAATTTCTTATACAAAATACAGCTTGGTCACACTATTTTGAAGATGGTCTACCCTACTTTAGAGTTCTGTAATACAAAAGCTTTTGTGCAAAGTTGGCTGAAGGTAGTAGTTTGTTCACTGGCAGATGCAAAAAAAGTCCTTGTTTCTTGTTCATGTTCACAATTGAAGAAGAGGGGGAGGGACGGGACTCTACTATGGTAACTACAGGAACTGTGATCACTTTTCTATTCTCCTCATGTGGAGGAAAAACTGAGCATCATCTAGTTTCACCCTCACTTTCATGGACGTTTGGTTTTTCCTCTTGTTTTCATAGAAAAACATTGTTCAATTCTACATATACAGCATGACACAGAATGTCCTGGCAACTTTGAAGAGTCAACACATCATTAGCAATATGCTCTATTATTTAAATACATTTGATTTTAAGAATTTCCTTGCTGTGGAAGAAATACCACAGACACCTGTCTGCCAGGATTTACTTATGTAATATGTGAAGAAAGGGCCCAATTAAAGACAATCTCTTATCATTTAAAAGATAAAGAAGTTAATGACAACGACTCAGTGTGTGTCCTTGTAAACACTTTATTCGAGTCCAAATGCTTGTTTCTGATGGCCAACACGCATCCAGTAATACGTTAAATATTTGGTTTATGCTTCACATTTCTAGTTTCAAAATTCGAGAAATTGCAGCAAGAACCAATGTTAATGGTGAGTCCGTCGTTGGGTTATTAAAAGGAGAGGAAAACTCAAGAGTGGAGTGGTTAAGGCTGTAAACATTTCAACATAAATCAGTTACTCAAACTCATTCTAACTAAGAGATGGACCACGTCATCCGCAGCCATGTGCACACTGTACACAAGTACTTCTCCGTAACAGAGTCTTGATAAATATACAATGATAACATTTTATGAATTGTTGTAAAGATTCTATTCGCAAGATAAATGAATGCAAACTGCCGTGACGTCATCAAACAAGATGCGCTCCTCATGAAACATCTCCTACCTTGTTCTGTGCGGACCCATCTTTGCACAACAGAAGCTGCAGGAGCAGAAACGCGTTGAAGAACCTCCACATTCTTCCACAGATGGATTCCCAATATGAGGCCAAAAAAAACCCGGATCGCCGTATAATCCCGAATCTTGACTCAAGTGATACTGTTAGTTCTCCTGACCCATGTTCTGTCCGCGAGGGTCGAGAGGAGTGAGAGTTGTGTCAGTGCTGATGGATGTTAGTGCGAGAGCAGGCGGGGTGGGAGAGCGCGTGTGCGCGTGAGCGCGCATCATACTTGAGCTGCGCTGCACAAGGCTGGGAAACAGTATAGAGCTGAGGTCTAGAGTGATAGTAAGTGAACAGTGGGCTTTCCTACCGTTAAAAGTGGGAAAAAGTGTATAAAAAGTAAGACAGAAGTAGCAATTGTAAAAATGTTAAGTCATACTTTATTTCTATAAACCTGCTTTGAATCATAAAGCTAATGAAATAACAGAACACCCATTTAAAACATTGAGTCAAGATCAGTCACTGTCGGCCAGCACAGAGTGCTGAGTCAATAACCACTTCTCATAATGCTCTTATGAAGACAAATGATGCTTTTTTCAAGGGCAAATTCTACTTACTTTTCAAACTAATAATCATACATATATTTTAACGAAACAAGTACACATTAATTAATATTAGTAATTTGATGACAAGCATCGTTTTCGTAGTGTAGTGGTTATCACGTTTTCCTTACACGCAGAAGGTCCTGGTTCGAAACCAGGCGGAAACATATACCTTTTAAAAAACATGTTTAGCGCCTTATATATCCAGTTGTACACCTCACTCAAATAAATATGTTATAGTATGAAGCCTTTTACCAACCTTGATCGCATTGATAGATAATGTTTTAGAGGAATTCACTTTCTCAGTTTTATATCTCAGTTTGATAAGTCAAGTGGTTTCCGCAAAACCAATCAATCCAATATGCATTTCAATAATACCTTAAAAGAGTCATATCAAAATAGTAACAATAGACAATCATATTTCCTCAATAAACCTTAGTTTAAATGTTCTAATTTGACCATCTTCCAGGCTGTTGCTCCTAAGCTTTGGAACAATCTTATTCTCTCTCTGTGTTTGATGGAGTCTACTGACTCCTTCAATAAACATCTTAAGACATTTTTATTCATGCAGGCTTTTCCCTGATTTTCTGGGATTCCTGGTTTGTCTTATGTGTCTTGGTCTTTCAAAGTATATATTTTTAACTGTGACCGACTGACCTACCTACCTACCTACTTACCTACTTACTTACTTACTCACTTACCGATAGGTTGTCAGGTCGGTGGGCCGGTCATTGAGCAAGAGAAACATAAATTGGAATAAGAAGTCTATCGGAACGGCCTACATCGTTGTGGTCCCCTCAGAGGGCTGGGTTTGGCCGCTCTTTGTAATGGACTGTACCTGTGTTTATGTTCACTGTCTATGTTGATAGCCAAACAAATGTGTGTGAGTGTAAGTCCCACACATTTCTCAGCCGGTTGCAGCGTCACATGTCAATCACGCTGCCCTTACGCTAGAAAGGAAGCTTTGCGGAGAGAATTGAGAGCTAACACAATCCGGGCCGGATGTAAAACTAAACAAGCACAAAAACTCAAATGTGTCTCTGACAATCTCAGGGATAAACAAATAAATCCCTCGAGGAACTTGGTGGTCGTTCGGTTTTATCAGCTCTAGCAACAGCAGGAACAGAAGCCATCCAACAAATATCATGATGGAAAGTCATGTGATACTTTAGGTTAAAATGCTCTTTTGGCTAAAATTGGCTAATGCCTTTATCGTCTGCTTAAATTACAAAAACATTTTTACAAATAAAATATTTACTAGCATTTGTTAGTGTTTTTGTGAGGCACTTATATTGCCAATCGAATTGATTTTTAAATGAATTGTTTAAAAACACTTACAATACATGCATGAGACATGAGAGGCTCATACACTTTTATAAATGTGTCTGTATTTGGCCCTTCATACACAGGGTCTTCATCAGACCGAGATTTGGGTAACAGGGTGTCTTTTCTATTCATAATGTATGAAATGATCTCGATCTTTATTAAAATGATGATTCATTGTAGTCCTAATGTGTGTGTCTGGCTTAATAACCTTGAAATCCTCTCATGTACACACTTTACTGATAGGAAACAGTTTCATTAAAATGTTGATGTTGTTGTTGTATTGTTAACTAGCATAAGTTACTATACAAAATTACAAATCTTTCATCTAGACTGCAGATGATCCATGCAGATGTGGACAAGGAAAGAGGCCAAATCAAATCAGCCTTATTGTTATGGTACGGCTAATGAGTGAGGTAATGCTAATATATGAATAATATAATAATAAAGGTATTTTAATATTGCTTTTACTATGTGACTAACCTACTCACTAATATTTTATATTGAATGTTTTCTGAACTAGCAATTAAAATACGACCTATCCTTTGTTTAAATGTTTTTAAGGCTGCAAACGTGTGGTGAAGTCCATTGTTAAAAAATAAAGACGTTCTCTGTTTCCCATCTGGTACGTTGTTACCATCTACTGGCGATCATTGTGAACAGCAGAACTTTTGCCTGAAGAGAGCTCATGTTGTAGAGATAGAGTGGACTGTTTGCTTCAGGATTGTACTTCACGGATGGTTAAGAAATACAGTTATCTTGATGTATTAAATGTATCATTATTCTTTACTCTGGGTGTTGTATTTGATAAAGACATGTCTCTTGTTCAACACTGCAGAAAACTGACCAGAAACTGTTTCCTTCAACTGAGAAAAATCTCTAAACTTAGGAAAATGTTGTCACAACATGATCTGGAGCTTATAATCCATGCGTTTGTGTCTTCTCGTCTGGACTATTGTAACAGTTTATTTTCATGTCTTAACAAGAAGGAGCTGTCTTGCCTGCAGTTGATTCAGAACTCTGCAGCGAGCATTCTTACCCGCTCTAGTAGAACTCACATTTCTCCGATCCTTAAAACTCTTCACTGGCTTCCAGTTTCTTTCAGGATCAACTTTAAAATTCTGGTTCTTACTTTCAGAATCTATTCATGGTCAGGCTCCTCCTAACATCACTGATCTGATCCAGCCTTACACCCCAGCTCGGGCTCTGAGGTCTGTGGATCAGAATCTACTGATGGTTCCTGAACACGGTTCAGGACCAGAGGAGAGAAATCCTTCCAGGCTGTTGCTCCTAAGCTTTGGAAGGATATTCCTCTTGTTCAGGCTTTTCCTTGATTTTCTGGAACTCCTGTTGTGTTATCAGTTTTATCTTGACCTTTAAAGTATATACTTTATTGAATATTGTTTTGATTGTTTAAGCGCTTTGTGACCCTGGTCTGGAAAAGCACTATACAAATAAAAAATACTTATTTACTTACTTACTTATATGTTATTTTTATTGTAGTAACGTATTACTAACATTCTAACAAAATGTCTAAACGTTTAACCAAAACTGATCAATGAGTAATGCCGCGTGAGTTACTGTCGTCATTTAATTTCAAATATATATCGTACTTGCATTGGCTTACATAAATACAATTGAACTTCGTATAAGTATTCGTATTACTGGCGTATCAATGGCGTCCTCTGTTGGCCAAAAGCACCTGTGGATGTTGAACGTAGAATGTTGATCAGGATAAAAAATGTTCTTATTTGCGAGATTCCAGATTCCAGACAAATACTATTCAAAAGTAACTGTTATATTTTGTAATATTTGTCAGTATAATGTCACATTATCACGTAACTCAAAGAACGCAGTATTCTATATGAAAAGGAACTCGCAAGGACTGCCCCCTGTGAACTAAAGTACGGACGGACTCATCCTGAGTGAGTGTTGGAATAAATTGCGACAGCCTTGTCATCTCATTCGGATGTCCAGGTGTGGAATTGTTGGCTAGCAGGGATAATTGTGGGATCATTTAATTTGAAGGGTCGTAGCCCTGATCAGCAGCACCTCTCAATCTTCCACACTGATACTTGAAAAGAGCATTTATTCCACCTTTCATCTGGCTCTCCTGCTCATGCAGAGCGCCTGTTCACTCTGCATGAACGTTGAACGCCATCCACTCATGTTGCCCAGCAGTCCGCCGGCACTGAGTCCATAATACTGGCATTGAAAGTGGAGGTGAGGCCTGTTATATGTAAGGCCATACCACCCCCTGCTGGGTGGTCATTTCACTAATCTTTCTTGGTGGGTCGAGCATTAGGGTTTTAAACTATAGATATAGTGAGTAGAGGAATTAGCATGCATTCTTGGAACCTAGGATACATTCACTAAATAGTATACATCCTCTATACACTTATTTTCATCCGTAATTCTGTTTTTGTCCAGCCAGTAGCTATAGGTTAAAGCTGAACAAATTAAATAAAAGATTAATTTGAAAAAGGTTTCCTCCTCTATTCAGTGGAAGTCTACTGAGCACACACTATTAAAGACTTAATTTACCAAAAGGTTCAGCATTACATTTATTTTATTTTATTATATATATTGATGATGGATTTAAATTCATTTTAAATCAACTGTTGCCAGAAAGGGATGGGTGTTGCTGTATATTTTAAAATGGCTACATGTAATGTAAATTGTATGTTATCTCTATACATTTTACTAACACCATTATATCAAAAAAAAAAGTCAAATGCCAATAAAATGCACATTCCATTTTAATTTGTTGAACTTGTTGTATTATTGTTCCAACTATATACCCATAAGCACTTGTCTTTCCGGAAAGGTTATAGATGCAACAATATTTTCATTACGTCAGCAATGTTTTGACTACACAAGAGTACACAATTGATCAAACTGATGTGTGTGGACATAACTTCGTTGGATAATTATAATTTTGATTGCACAAAAACTCAAGAAAATTATAATACTAAAAGAGGTCATGTGACAAGTGAAATGAACTAAAGTAACACTAAGTAGTTAAGTGTTTGCAAGAAATCAGGTAATCAGTAAATTATAGAATTAAAAGAGCATGATCTAATGCATTAGGAAAATAAACATCAACACATAACATTTCATTATGTTAGAAGGTGTCTAAAGCTCTGAGCTTGTTTAACTTGTTGTCACTCAAGTTATTTCTCCAACAATTAAATGCATCTTCTCATTTGAATCATCAGAAAGGATTTTGGAACGTAAATAGATTTTCTTTATGTATTGAACAACCAAATAAATGTAAAAATGTAATTGTCCCTACAAATATGAACACAAGTTATTTAATGTTATTTTTTTAATTAACAGCTCATTGCAGAGAAATGTTTCCTTCACCGGAAAACAGCAAGAATTTGAGTGCGTTTGATAATAATAAATATTGTAATTATTTCCAAAAATACCCAATGTTGGATTGACAATAAGTAATTCAACACCAAACTATTTTTTTTAGTAGATGATGGATTTGATGGAGGTATTTAAGCCTTTTGATGCCTAAAATAAATTGTATTGTGTAAGCTGATATATTGTGTTTTAAAGTTCACCACATATTATGGACGTTCAATGTTTTACAAATTAGGCAATACATACATATTTTTATGTTTTTATATTTTTATATGTTTATTGTTTGTTCTAAATATTTGTATTTATATATTTATATGTACATACGTTTTTTTTTCTGGTTATTCCTCGAGTCAATGCATCGAACAACCGGTTGCCTATCATTTTCCTTTTCCAAGGATATCTATTTAAATGTCGGAGGCCTTCCACTGGTAAGAAGCCTGAAACACACCTTTGGTGCCTTCAAGGTCCCAACTTGTGAGGCGGAATTCTGGACGTTAGCTTGCTTTGTATATCTTAGATTCATTTTTAAAACTGGATAATGGCTGATATATTTATGGTGAACATGCAAATGTTGCGTTTGTTTAGAAATCGCATGAGCGACAAATATTTTTATAGATTTTAAATGATTCTGTCACCCAGGTTAAGCGTAACCGTAACATTTCCTGCAGACCTTGAACGCAGCAGATGTGGGGGTGTGAACCAGCGCTGCTGCAGGAGACGCTTCAGTCCAGCAGCATGGATCAGTGGTCCGAGCTGTGACGCCACCCAGGGAAGGACCAGGTCGAGGCTCCACACACACCGTCGTCCTCTCCAGCAACAGCAGGATGGAGGTGGAGAAGAGGAGCAGCGGGTTCGAGTACTCGGAGAGAAGCGGCGTCCAGACGGTCAACGGTAGGAGATCTTTCCTCTCTTCAGCCATCACTGTCGTACCTGCGCCTCTGCGTGCACGCGCTGCGCTTACACCGCCGACCCACGGCAGACGCGCACATCTGTTCCCCTGACTTCCATGCGTGTATCACAGGTACATTACCTGCGCGCATGCGCCCTGCATACGGGGGGCCTTTTGTTTCATCCAGAATGGAAATTTAATAGTTGGTGGATTTCGCACGCACGCGCTCGTGTGTGTGTGATTGCTGAGAACAGAGGTCGGAATGTTTTTATTTGGCGGTGGCCTGTCAGGCGGAGGCAGGTCGTAAAAGGTGAACTTTTGAACTTGTAGCAGCCCCCTGGAGCCCTCTAGACCCTAAATCCGATTTGGGGGCGTCAATGAGGAGCTGGAGGAAGAACAGTGATGTTCCACGAGTCTCGTAGTTTATTTCAATAACTGGTGAAGATGGAAGGAGTTGTGTGTGTGTGTGTGTGTGTGTGTGTGTCGCCCGGCGCCTGTCTCGTATCTGTGCTGGCAAATAAATATTTGTTGACATTATCAAGATTCCTCATTGCCTTCACGATACGCCTGTTCTTTAAATTTGACAAACTCAAACGTCAGCGTTTCCTTATCTCTCGACAGTCCCATTTACTTGCATTAAATCCGTTTAAAATTATGTCCGTTGTATTATATGTTGAGTTTATGAAATGCAAGTTAAATATAATTAAATACATGCATTCAAAACCAACCATGTATTTACCCCGAATTCAATCTTTTTTTTTAACCTTAAATATTGACGTCAACCCTCTGTATATTACCATTTAAATACTATATAGGTAGCAAACGTTGTTATTAATTTTAAAAAGTTGAATTAAAAAACAAAAATGAACAGATTAAAACATTTTTCAAAGAAATCCTGGAAATAATACCATTTAAATAAATTCTAATCAATACAAAGAAAAACAATCATTGTGACAAAATGCAACAACGTTTTATTTTTCAACATGTTTTCTTCGCCTTAATTTAATAAATGAGCTATAAAAACCGTTTGTATGTATTTATTTGTATATAAATTCAACAATTTAAATAACTAAAATATATATTGTATGGTCTAAATTTTATATAAATTAATATATTTCATCTGTCATTAAGGCATTTTTTTCCTGCAGGAGTGTTGTAGGAGTTAGGTATTAAATAATATCTTAATTTCCTGGTGACATTTGGTCCACAGTGGGTTACATCTCTTTTTCAGGGCAATGTTGATAATTTGCTGCTTTATTGTGAGAAGGTGTTGACTGCTTAAGGCCTTTTTTTTCCATCACCTCACAATTGTTCCTCAAGACAAAAGAAGCTAATCCCCCACCCTCCAGCCCTCCCCTCTTTCTCTCCATATAACCAAATTTTAGGAAGAAACTCAATTTGTATCGAAGACCCCCCTCACAAGAGCTGGATGAAGTAATGTAATTGAAGTCAGTGAAAGACGCACAAGGGGAATATTGGAATTATGGAAATAGGATGGCGGAGGGGTCGTAGAAAAGATGCCAAAAAGTGTGTCAGCACTCGAGCTTAGGTTAAACAGATGTTAAGGGAGACGGTGAAGAAGCGGGGGTGGACCACCACTCCGTGCGGGGGTATGGTGACAGAATGCCACCCCCGCCCACCACGTCTTCACCCCCCACAATGCGCTGATACTAGACTGATAAGCCCACAGGAGTACAGAAGAGGCTTCTGGCCTTTATCAGATCTGTTGACCTGGTAACATAACTGTGCACTATTCTTTTGTTTGGACTTGACTGTTTAGAAAGAAATTCAATATTTAGTTAATCTATGTCAACTAAATGTTTTTTATTTGCTTAATTGTATGTTTAGGAATCACCAATTTGGAGTGTCTTTCTTTAAGTTATTTGGAGGAAGTGAAGTAAATGTAGCATTTATTCTGTAGATTTTTAATGTTTAAATGTATGTTTCACAACACATGCAGTTTGTTTAAAATCAATCTTTATTAATAGTCTGTAAGTTTAGTAAAACCAAAATATCCTAACAACGTCACATTTAAGTTTGACACAATTAATTATGAACTGGAGTAAAGATAAATGCTCTAAATATCTCAAATGTCTCATTCTGTCTGGATATCCTTTTTGTAAAATAAAGAAGTCGTTCAGACAGCTGATAGGTTGATGAGAGCTTTAAAACCTAATCATTATTTCTCCTTGGATATTGACACTGAAGGCTCAGTGTCCTTCACCCTCGTGCAGCTGTTGCCTAGCAGCACATACAGTTAAGCAGGGCCAGGTGGTCACGTGACTGCCAAGGCTCTAACATGTCAATTTATTTGGTGCACTCTGCTCTTCAGTTGAACTGATTTATATCTGAGGATACTGTCTGATGACGTCATCAAGACCCTGGACTGCCTCAATGAGTGCTGGTGAATTACAATTAAATATTTATTTTCTAGAAAATATAGTTAATTTGTACCAGTATAACGTGATTACAAACTTGTTTAAGGCATTTTTTTTTTTTTACCAAAAAGTGGAAAATAATTTTAGACCAAGAACGAGCCAGATAAGGAAGGAAGGAAGGAAGGGCGGGGCCAGTGAAAGCGAGAACAGCATAAAGGACCTGTAAGGCAGAGATGGATCAGTAAATAATGCTTCTAGAACATTATTGGAAGGAGGGTAAACATTAGAAAAGGAAAGGGGAAGAAAAAAGGATGCAGGGAAACGTATAGGAAGTAAAATGGGATTGAGAAAAAAAAAGATGTTGTAATTTAAAAGTGTAAAAGGTTGGTGTTGATTTGTTGGTATTTCTAAAATGATCTCACTCCAGCTCTCATGACAACATGTGGAGACGGTTTCATGATTGATGATTGGCTGATAAATCTTTTCACGGCAACAGTTGTGTTCCTGCAACTGAGTGTTTGTGTGTTGTTGTGCGGTCAGTGATGGACAGGCGGGGGAGGAGGAGGCCAGTTCTATGGGAACAGCGACCAGGGTCACCGCAATGTTGCTCTTGAAGCATTAATGGCCTGTTCTCTGCTGACCTCCAGGTAACCCAGCCAAGTATTTACAACCTCCACTTGATCCCTGAGGCAGTGGTGTGGGACAGCCAAGTGACACGCTCACATTAGAAATGTGTCCCGCTGCTGCAAGAGATATATTGGCTCATTTCTGATGTTCAACATGAGATCCACCCTGAGGCTGTATACGGCTCCCGTCTGAGTTTGAATTTGGGGCGACAGTTTATAGGCCGCTGTAAAGCACTGAACTTGATGTGCTGAGGGCTGAGTTGAGGGTACAGTTGTTCAGGGTTGTAAAGAGCAGCTGACGGTCTCCCTCTCTGTGTTTAGTGGGAGAACTCTGTTATTTCTCAGCCAACAACAAAAACCCACAACAATGTTGGCATTGACTACTTTAACAGGACTGCGCTAAACACCACCATTGCACTAATTACCTCTGCCAAGGAGGTTGAGAGTTTGAGCTCTGAGTATTTGTTGATGGTGTGACTAGAGGTAAATGAACAAATATTGGTATTGTGCTGGTTACCATTTAGATCCAGGAATGTTTTGAAATGCATGTTAAAACCTTAAAACATGATTTTATATATTTAACATGTCATTGTTCATTTATTAATTATTAAGCGCTGTAAAAAACGATGCTGAAGGCTTACAAGTAAAAATCTTTAACCAATATCCAAGTGTGCATGAGTGTTGTTCCAAAGTGAGCTGTGTTTTTTAGAGTTTTAGATGATTTTCATGATTTAAAATGGGTAAATTACACATTGTCTCCGGCAAAACTGCTTCAACACACCACACACTGTACATAGAACCATCTGCGTCATGCAATATTGTAAAAATGTTGACATTCTTTTTTTTTATAGTAGTAAATAGTGTCTTGATATTGTGAGTGTGTGTGTGTGAAAAACAGTTTATTTGACAAAGACACAATGAATTTATTGATTAATTGATATGCCTTTATTCTTCCCACATTGGGGAAGTACATGGAACCTGTCATCTAATGAAAACATGTGATGAGACTCATTCCACATGACACGTTTGAATAAAACCCAGTGAAGACCTCCTTCCGATGTGTTGTTTGAGATTGGTTGTTGATGTGTTTAGGTTTCATTTCACACTCGTACTTTCATGCAGTATCAGATGTCCTTAAATATCGGTTTGTAAATGGGACCATATTCGTTGTGTGTGTTAAATCTTTTGTACTTCTTAACCATATCCAAAACTAAAAGTTGTTATTCAAACAGAAAGAACGTGAAGTTAACCAGCTATTAGAGTGTATAGTTTGTTCATTGGTAAAAAAAAAATCCATATTTATTGTTAAACTTTGTCGTGACACCTTCCATGACCCGAAGCGACCTGAAAAGTTGCAGCAATCATCTCAGTTTCATAGTTGCTCACTTATGAAGGACCGTCACACCATGCAGCCATATCTGTGAGACGAGGCAGATTCAGACCGGAGACTCTCGGCTCCGTTTTGTAAGATAATTATCAGCTGGTTGAGTATGCACAGTGCAGTGCGCTCCCCCGCTCGCTGCAGCAGTAAAACGCTGCCCTCCGGTATGATGAAAGGAAATTTGCTGCTCTGAGCGTGTCAGGAGCCCCCACCCTGCTGACCACAGAGTGACCCTCTGCAAGAACGTCCGTCAGGATTAGATAAAGACATGGATTCATTAGCTCGACGTAAAATGCACAGATGAGGGCCTGATGAAAGCATTGTTTAATTTATCACAGATATAACTATCTTATGAGACAAATCAAGAGATTTGTTGTTGAGGCGATTTTTGGTAGAATACATTTGTTTTTGTCCGTTGTTAAGATAGTCAAAGCCTCTAAAATAAAAATAAAAGGAGGTAGAAACAGGATATTGGGGAAAACATTTTTCATGAACTATGTGATATAATGAAAATTGTTACAAGTTTGAAATTCTATTTTAAATGATTTACAACAAATCAAAACCCCACTCTAAGAAACATAGTAATCCAAATTATAACACTTGCACATGTATTGTCCTGCAATTGCAGGGTATACTTGCTTATCATTTTTATCAGCTCTTTTACAGCTATTGTGCATCATTCATAGCTTGGCTGGATCAGCACTTGTGTCTTAAAGCTGTCCGAGTCCTTGTTTTTACGATTTATTCAGTATTAGAATTAATTAGCTTGACTTGGCAATCCAGAAGGGAAATGAGTCAATCCTCAACATACAGCAACAAAACCTGAAGATATTTTTTGGATCTTGACCAGGCTATAGTCAATCATAATGACATCTGGGAAAATATAGTTTGAAAATTGATCTAATCAATTCAGACCTCTACTACATTTTCTGGTCAGAGTTCCTTCATTACTTCCTCTCATGCTCACCTATTTGTGCTTGTAACTCACACATTATTTCCATTTTGTCTTCTTGCATGTTTTACATTTCTGCCCTTTTTAATGACCAGTAATCAATCTAGGCCCTTCTCTTTCACAAGCTCATTCATGCCATTCAACCTATTCTTTTCCACAGTATCTGTGTAGTATTATTTTGGTTTTTGGGCAGTTTTATTGAAAGGTGGAAATCTCATATTTATTGCCCTTCTCACAAAAATCATTGCACCTGCACTTTGTCCAAACAGAAAAATCTTTTCCTGTTTTTGTATGTTTTTAAGTGTCAGTTTAAAAAAAGAGCCCAGTAAAAATGGAGCTGTTTCAAGCATCTTGAGAAAGACACAAACTACCAACGATGATGTTGTTACCATGACTGGCCTGTATGTGTAGTTGATTCTCTTGCAACAAACAAGATTGCATGACTGAATGAAGAATCTTGAGCTCTGGAAATGCTAGCAAAGACGTTTGCTTGGTCCTTCATTAGTGCTATTGAGCTATATCTACAAGTCACTATGATCTACAATTAACAAAGGTATGGGATATTGGTTTAGTGATGCTCAGCTTTTTTTGTTTTTGCTGAATCAACAAGAGATGTGTATGAATTTAACTGGAAGTTTCTAAATGGTTAAAAAAAATTCCTGGCCAGTTGCTTTAAAGCTGGATTTATGTGGACGACGACCTATCCAACACAGAACTTTCACGGATAAAACAGATTTTGTCCTTGTGTGGACGGAGCCTCTGTCTGTTTCAAATCTCTTGGTTGACAAAGCAGCATGTTATTGCTGACATTTGTTTATGAGCTGCCTCCATCTGTTCCCCTTTCTCAGCTATGCCAACATTGTGCTGTTGTTTTAAAACTCTTTCAACATCTGCAACTGTGTTACGCCTACACCTTCTTGCTAGTTTTCAATGCTATGCAAAAAGCCAGATAGGCTTTATTAGCGTCAACATCTGACGCTACATTGACACTTTGTTATTGTTAAAAAAAACATTTGGCTGTTGGTCAGTAGAAGTTAAAACAAAGCATGTTGCTGTTGTGCTTTAGTTGTCAGCCACATTAGTCATTACTGAAAAGGCTCTTTGTCATTCAGTTTATTGGTATTTATGCTAAAATTCAACTTTTGTTCAGGAGTGAAAAAGATGGAATGCAAAGTTTTAGTTTTTTTTACAGTTTACAGCGTTTGTTGCATCATTCATTGAACTGCCCATTTTGTGTTGGGAACAGGACGGTTGATTCACTGGGACAAACGTGTGACCTGGATCATTCCGGGTACATATGTCTCATTCAACCGGAGTAGATCTGAACAAGTAGAACCCTGCTTTGATAAAGGGAAACTTAAACTACAGCACAAGCTTTTACACAAAAGTATGGAGGTTGTAGGACTATTGCTGATGACCATGTTATTCTACTGAATCTTTAATCATAATAATTGTGTGTGTGTGTGTGTGCACACTCTTTGGGTAGTAAAGATCTAGGTGTAAATGCTCACAGCTTTGTTAATCTCAATTCACTTCAGACATATGCAATGCACCTCCTCTTTCATTACAATGAGAAGACAATATGTTCAAAGACCAACAGAAGATCCAAACACAAGTTTAATATTTTTTTTGTTCGTCAGAATAATAATAGTAAAGAGTGACTTGTAACTACAGCTCAACCTGGCTGTCGTACGAACTATTTGACAGGAAAATGCGTGGTTGGACGTGGACAAGGCAGGAGCTCACAAAGTGAACTTGAGCAGAACTTTATAGCAGCATCTGCGTCGGCCAGAGGCAACGGGGAGGACAGAGTGGACAATTGTGCTGCACTGTGTTACACAGCAGGGTCAAAGGTCAGGTTTGGAGGTTAAAAGGATGAAGCCAACACTTGAGTTCCTTCCGTCTTTCATATGAAGCATCCTTATGACGGTGAACAATAACCGAAGGTTTAATTTTGTTTCATATGGCTTAATGAAGTTTGGATACAATGGGATATAGCATCACCACTCTCATCCTTGCTCATTCAGGTCACTCAACATTGCAGATTGGGATTTTCCTGGCTGGTAAACCATACTGATAACTTTGATTAAGATACCATTTGTTTTCTACCAATATCTTTCTTGTAACTACAATATACACTGAATCTAAAACTTTTATGATCAAACTATTCTTCAAAGATATGGAATTTTTTTTTAAATACACATTCAAAACTTTGTCCAAGTTGTTTTAAATATTATATTATAATTTTTTTTTTTTGACATTATCTTTAACACAAAGGCCAGAGCTAGAAGAGTCAGAGTAGAAGATGCTCAGGTTTGCACAATGTGTGGCAGAACATTCTGCATTTGCTACTATGGAGTATTTTGTATGTATAAAAACGGCATGTTTCTCTTTCTGTACCTATGATGTGTCAAAGGTGGGTTTGATGCAGTGGTACAGCAACAGCCCTTCCTCAGCCAGGTGGTCATGCTTCACTTGTTGTGGTTGACCCCCATCTGCTCCCACATACTGAAACTGCTCACTGCCAGGTTTGCGCACCCGTGCTGGAGGGCCCAGGAGCCCCTCCACCACCCGTGGACCGCTATGACCTCTCAGTAAGCACAGGATTCATTTTGTCCTCCTGCAGGAGTGAAAACAATGACATGTTTGTGCTGACTGGTTTCCTCTCATCCATCTTACAGTGTTGGGAGGGAGGGTGTGTGTGAATGAATGATTGATTGATGGGACGTCACCTCTCTCAATCTGCTTGTATGTGATCTCCTGAACACTTCCTCTACAAGTGTGCCTAGCACCACTCCTTTTCTAACTTTGCGTTTTATCCCACCATAATGGATGGCAGAAAATAGAAAATAAATTTGTACTAGAGTAGTTCAACTTAACCTATGGTCTTTGAGGTGAAAGCAGCAGTCTCTGTAGTGGTTTTCTCCAGTGAGGTAATGGTCTTTTTGAAGAAGCAGATCTTTGATGGTTTCAGCCTGAGGTTGGGCAGGTCAGAATACAAGGTGTAGTCAGGTCCTTGATGTGCACTTGGCCTGAACCGTTGTATTAGTCGAAAGGATCAGTGGTGTATCATCTGCATATTAGGTTCCTTGTGTAGGTTTATTATTCCAGTTTCATCAATCAGATCCTTTCATCAATCAATTTCATATATATGTATACATTTGTAAAACATTTTTATATTTTTTGTTTCCTCTCCCGAGCAGGCTTTGTAGCCATCATTGTCTGTCTGTCTGCAGGTACGTAAAATAGATAACACCATCTTTCAGGGGATGGAGAACATGTTTAAATGTTGGTAGTGGATCACCATCTGGATCCAACAACCTTTTAAATCATCTTTCACTTTCTGTGATGAGAGGTGCAGTAAAAGGTTAAATGACATTATTTTGTGTTTACTGTGTGTGTTGTGTTTAATACTACTGCCATCTGCGTGAACCCCCTCCTCAAACAATACAATACAATACAAGTGGCTTGACCATTGTCTTTTCTTAGTTAATTATGAGATGATGATGGTGGAAAAAAACATCTAGAGTATAGATATTCACTATATTCACTTATGCAGTGTCTATAAGTCACTAATAGGGCTGAACAATGATTGAAAAATATATATATATATATATATATATATATAAATATTCTCAGAAATATTGCGATTGCGATTATTTTTCAATGTCCTCTTTTTATGCATTTTTTGATGTAATACAATAAAATTAACTTTACATTAAAATGCATTTCTCTTTGATTCTTAAGATACAGTTATTAAGTCATTTTTATGATAAAGGCAAATTAAGCATAACTTAAAATGAAGGGAGAAGGTTTATTTAGTTACTCTAATTACACTTGTAAACTAAAAGTGTGATGTAAACATTTATATTTATGAGTCAATAATATATCATACAAACTTCAGTGCAAAGTAAAGAAAATACACTAGTCAGTCATTATTTTTCTTACTGCTTATTTTTGCACAGTTTTTGGTGTTTGAGTGCGTTTTTCTGTCATACACAATAATATATTATCATTTACACAATATGAATTGTGTGATTGCCTAAGGTAACTTTTATGAGCACACACAAACACAACAGTGGTGCACACACACACACAACAGTGGTGCAATGGTCTGCAATATATTAATCACATTTTTGAATATCGCAAATGTGATTCATCGTTCAGCCCTAGTCACTAGGTATGCTAATGGTGGAGAAAACCCATCATGACTCACCCTGACATAATTGAGTCTTAATATCATCTCCATCTGTGCTCATTTAATCAGAATTACTACAAACCTTTCTAGAGTCTAAAATTCCTAAAGACTACTCTTGAAGTCACTGATCATCAATCATCATGACTGATCGATCATGTGTCTGGTTGTTGAGGCATTGATTGTGTTTATTTACCAACAGCAAGCTTAATATTGAGGCTAATGAAGGTATAAGAATCACAAAGCAGCTGATGATAATGAAGCTTCAATCGATCGCTAGAAAATAGCATTGCAGTTCTTCTCGGTTGGATAGATGGAGCTGTTCAAGTTGAATAATGGCCGAGTTGGCCCCGGGCCTACCAGCCTGCCAGCTAGAGGCCAGTCTGCTCAGATATCAAGATAGCTCTGCTCACCACTGGCCAAGCGGAACCTGGGCCATCTGGAATGGAGAGTTTGACACAGTGAGTGACAATGGAGCTTCACATTAGTGCTCGAGAAAGATTCCTGGACAGGACGTACGCATGGCTGCTGTTGAAAGGATGTGCTCTTAGTGTATATTCTGCTAAATCACAGTCTCTGTCATGTACCAGCGTCCTAAACATACTTGTAGGTGGCACCTGAAGAAGGAATGCGGGGTCCTCTGTGAGTGAGGGTACATACATTTTGTATTGCTGCTGGGCTGGCCTGGCACTTGTTTGTGTAAAGAGTGAAAAAGGGTTGAAGAATCTTTTAGCCATAAGCCTTTTTCTCATCTAGCTAGTTGTAGTCATGAACCCAGTTCTACCCACTGTTGCATGTGGAAGCAAATATACAAATACACTCCTGTTCTTAAACACAGACACTATCTGTGATTAAAATACTATAACCTTGGTGCCGAGTGTTTTTTTAGTTCAGTTTATTTAAAAGGCCACATTTCTTCGACTGCAAGTAAATTCCAAAAATTGGGTTGGTGCCACCATTCTTACTGGGCACGCCGTATTGTGTTTTGTGTGTGTGTTTAAAGGCGGCACGTGTGGCTCCGAGCCGTGTGTTTGATGGTGTATGCTCCAGGGAGAACATATGCTGCTGTTGACGCTGTGTGGGGCAGGGTTGTGGGTGGGGTGGCGTGTGTCGGGTCAGGGGTCTCCAGCTGCTGACAGTTGGCTGGGACACTGTGCGATGGAGCTGAGCGGGCGGATTGTAAGTGAGATGCGGGTCCTGAGTGTGTGCACAGATGGAAGGCGGTGCGACTTGGACACAAACTGGTAACCAATCCAAACCCACCAGATTGTTGTGGGTTACAGTTTGACCCTGGCACTGGTCGGATGACGATTAAGAGTGTTAAATAAAAGTTCAAAGTGATTCTGTGATCCTGATTTTGTTTCCTATTATAATGTGTGTCCGTTGTGCATACAACAGGCTTTAGACCAACACCTAGGCTTGGTTTTAGTAAGTGAGTGGAAAGGGTGATGCCACACTAAATCAATATGTAATTAATTATCAGACTTTTTGGTTTCTAGGATGACCATCTGGACACTATGCTGTCCTCTACCATGCAGGTTCTACTGGCTTGTGTGAGCAGACTTCAGAGCATTCATCTCACCTACTGTTCTCTTTGTCTACCGTTGACATTTATGACTTTATTTAAAGGTCATCCTTACCGAGGCAAACGGGTTTAGTATGATTTTAAATGATCAAATTTGACACAGGTGTAGATACACACACATGCACACGTACAGTATGACTGTTTACTTTTTCACTATTCAAATACATGTTGAGGCCTTAAAATCCCTCTTTCTGAACCTTTCTACAACTGTCATGAACATTAAAACATTCTGAGCCAGTTAAACACCAAGAAAAATCTACAAACTTTCAATTTAATTTACTTTTTTTTTTTTTTTTTTTTAATATTCAGAACCGTAATTAGTTTTTGTAATGCAGCAACGTAGCTTTTTAGTCCAACCGACAGTGTGTCTGTGTTATGTTATGTGTACTAGTCTGGAAAAGCGCTATATAAATAAATATTACTTACTTACTTACTTATGTGATTATTCCTTCACAAGTTAGAACTATTAGTTCATACCTGTGGCTTCAAATGGTAACCAAGTATAACATTTATTTATAATGCAGACTTTTTGTTTGTATCTACTTGACTTATTATTGCACTTACTCTGTACAAATCACCCAAAACATTATATTACTTATCATATTTCAAGGGTTGTCTTATAATTAACAATCTGATGTTTTGTTTTCCAGGTTTCTATGGAGACCATACTTTGGCATCAGAACAGAAGGATATGAGTGGTGAGTCCTACTTGACTGATTTCATCTACCTCTAAAAACCACAGCCTGTATGAAGTAGTCTGTTTCTCCTAACTCACCAGCCATTTGATCATTATACCTGACATATGAGTGTTTTGCTGTAAATGGAGACAATGAATGAGAACCTGTCGTAAACAAAAGGTCAAATAAAAGTTAAGGTTGAAGTGCACATGAAAAATCATGTGATGATAAATGTCAGAAATTGGATTTAAATGTAAATCATGTATTTGGCTCCCCCTTGTGGTGAGATATTGCACTACTACCTCTACTATGGAACGACCTGTCAAAAATATAATATTTAAATCACGGAGAGGGAGAAAAGGGTAGAAATTTCGCTGAACAAACATCGTTGCAAAGTTGTGAATCATCTATAGTCGAAACTTGCTTTTTGAATAATAATGAAATGTTGAATGTTAATCTAATGAATTTAGAATCTTCTATTTAAACAGGAAACCTGAACCAGAGATTAAACTCTTATTCTAACATCCAACAAATTCCACACATGCGACTCCATCGTGTCTGCTGAGGTGGTTACAAGAATAAAGTGGACAGGGGTGAGTCGCTGGTCCAATGTTAAGGTCCAGGTTCAAGCGAAGTTCAGCCTGGACTCCCTTGGCTGCCATCCCAGTGCCAGGTGCCACTGCGGAGGGGCCAGAGGTCAGACATAGTTCAGAAAGCACTGACCCTGCCGTGACTGCCCTGACCTGATTGTGACCATCCTTTCTCATTGCTCCTACTATAAACCTGGTGGGTGGAAGTGGGAGGAAGTGAGGGAGGACCTATTAAACCTGGACTCACTCAGAAAAGGATGCCATTGTTGTGTGTTGCAGGAGGAGTGGTGGATTTATGAGGCCGATAGGGCTGTAAACCTGATGAGGTGGGATAGTAGCTATCTCTCTCTCTTGCCCCCTGCCTCGGATGGACTAGGCAGGGGTGATGCAAGGGTCAAGGGGGCTGAGGCTTTTAAATGTTCTGACAGGGGTGGGAATTCAGAGACCCCGATTCAGTCACCGAAAAACCCGGGTCAGGGGCCAAATAGCTGAGTTGGCAACAGCTGGTTTCAACACTAGCGGAGATGACTACAAATGTTTCTCAATTCAACGTGTTCATGCCGCACTCTTGAGCTACAGTGGTCCTAAGAATAACAAAATATAACTTTTATTAACTGGCTGGATCTACCCCCAAATCCTTTAATGAAAACTAAAATGCTGTGTAGAAAAGTGTTTAATGTCCTTCTAGGCGTGTCATTTCATTGTTGCATAATGTCTTTTTGTTTATTGAAAATGTTGTCGTTTTAAACTTTAATTGATTTCCACAAATTAGTTTGTGATGGCTTCTTTATTTGGGTCGTTTTCATGTGGACTCCCATGTTCCGTTGTTGAATGTGGCTGCGATGCATGTTTTGACCAGCAGGGTGCGGCAGATATGCATCTATATATAACCCTTGTGTCCTTAACTCTTTGCAGCCATATGGAGGCAGTTGGCTTCAGTCCAGCACCCAAGTTTTCTTTGTCTTTACATAAATGTGAGCTGGAGCCACGTCTTCCTATTCCTTACTTCTCGTGTGCCGAGCTGCAGTGTGGGTTCATGCGAGTGTGAGTGAGTGTGTTCTTCAATGGTCAGCAGTCGTTGCCGTTGATCTCTATTCACTGGTGTTTTTAACATCTGTCACATCGCTCTTCCTCATCATCGTAGTTTGTTTAACAGCTATCGATTTCTGAAATGTTTAGTTGCTTTTCAAGTTTGTGTCTCTCACCCTTGACTTGTGTTGAACATGGAGTTAAACATCACTCCTCTGTCCATTCATCTGATCGACTCTCATTTCGGATGTAAATAATTCATTATTACATCACATTCTGGCGAGCTCTCCTCCAGGCCTGGTGAGGGTCTGGGGGTCATCCTGCAGTGTTTCCAGGTCAGGGAGAAATGGGGCACTCTGTTCCCACTGTTACTACAATTACACTGTGTGATGACAAAGAACTCCACAAGGATAAACAAGTGTTTTGTATCCCCCACTACATTTGTGTGCATAACTATGGACTTTATTTAAACCTTCAAACATTTTCTAAAATTCTTCAAAACACAACTTGGTTTTTCTTGGTTTAGTAGCTCAGGCATTCAGTCATGTGACTCTCATGGACAAACTTTCCATGGTCTCTTCGTAGGTCCATTCTTCTATCTATATTTAGTACCATAGATTTGTTTTTCTTTATTTTCCAAATGAATTGCTTGCTGAATTTCTACATGGTAGCTTCGAATGTAGCTTTTTATAAACAATTATCTCAAATATATCTACATGTGTTATTTCATTTTCAAATCAGGTTGAATCAACACAAAAATCACATTTGTATTTGCAGTGTTTTTAATAAGAAGCACACTCACACAGACACATCTTAATACTGGCCAGAAGAAAGGATTCAATAGGCATTAACATGAGAGTTTATCAGATCTGGTGCATGATGCCATTCGTTTGCTCATTCGAGTCCTGAGTGTGTTTGAACCGCAGTCTTCATTCATTGATCAGTGAGTTATTCGGCAGTAAACCCACCGACAGCAATGAATGTTTATTGCAGCCTGAAAAGTTCTCTGGTTGATCTCTGATCCGTGCCGGACGTCGCTGTGCTGACCGCAGGGTACAGTCAACGATCGATGGTTTAATCTGAGCTCAAACTCACCGACAGCGTTGAATGTTCACCGAGGTCACCAAGTTGTGTATGTGTGGGCTTCTACCTGCGTGTGTGTGTGTGTGTGTCTGTTGCTCTTACAGGTTCACATTAGTGTTGTATTACTTGAATTTTTTCAGGTAAATGTATTCTATTTCTATGTGTATTTTGTTGCCTGCATATTCTTTAAAAAATTACATTTATCATTTTCGTTTTTAGATTTTATTGAATTAGAATAAAATAAACTAAGCTAAAGTATAAAATCTAAAGGTAAGGATTTGAATTTAAAAAAATCGAAATCGCTTGTTTTGGCTTTCGTGACAAGGCTTTGACCTTAATGTTGTTACAGGAAGTCATCTGTCCAGTGTCTTCCCTCTGGCGCCCCTCCGTGTATCTCTGCTACCGGCAATAGTTTCCGATGATGATGTTCGGTGGTTGAGATGTGGAAGACGTGGCCTTCGTTCTCCCCCCGTCCTCCTCTTGTTTTTACTAGCCTGCAGCAAACGAAGCAGAACAGACGAGAATGAGATGTGACAACAATCAAACATGGTGTGTTCATGGACGGAGGCGTATCACAGAACTCGGCGGCGTCCCCTGCTTTCACCGCGATGTAGAGCTAGTTAGCTCCGACTGTTATCATCACCCTGAACTGAACCTCCGTGTGTGAGCGCAGGGAGCTCGCCTTCCTGTGCTCGCCTCTTTGAGGTTGGAAAATCCTGCAGTCATGTTTTATTAATGTTCCCTGTCTGTCTGTCGCCTGCTCCCCCAAATCTGGAAGGTTTCTTTGTTGTGCATAGTCAGCGTCTCATGTAGGTCAGAGACAGACGGGCAGGTACGAAGAATCTCTCGTTGTGGGATTGTTCGCAGCGTTTTGTGTTAGAAATTGTTGTGTTGAGGAGACACTGGCGGCTTTCAGGGCCTTGCACATTCTTCTGCTCCCTGCATAATGAATGAACACTCTGAGAGTGGACACACACTTTGGTCGGCTGTTTGACACACTCTACTGGATGCTCACACATTGAGGGGACATTAATGCCACAATGTAACACAGAAACGCACTCATGAATTATTTCCATCATACACTTCATCCTCCACGAAAGGCTCCGGGTCTGGCTCATCTTAAAAGAATGAAACGGAGAAGGAAAATAGCTCAAGATGATTTTGATTATTGTTTTAGAAGTTATTTTTTTTCAATTTAATTATAAAATCAAACGTATGTTTAATATTTGGATAAATTGGAAATCTAGATAAAATTGTAAAAATGAAATGCATTTTGTTCCAGTACTTTCCAGTACAATTCTTCTTTCCCCGCATTTTAATCTATGATTAATCCAGTATCTGTGCCGCATGTCTGCCATTTAACTCAATTCATTAAAGTTTAATGTGAATCTTAAAACACTAAATGATGTGTGGGAAGATTTAAAATTCTGCTGCCGAGCGTTGACCTGGACATAATCACTTTTTTGGATCAGTTTTTTTTTTATTTTTTTATTCAGCAGTTGGTTTAACTAACACTGGCTGTGTTTAAAAGGAGTGACTTTTCCTCTCGGCTGAATCCTTCTTTTGTTTGTGCTCCAGCACACAAGGTGGGATGTAATAGTTCTCTCGCTCTCACTTCAATGGTTTCCCCGCTTGGCACCGGTGCCATCTGGCAATGAGCCCAAGATACACAACCAGGGCTTTTCTCATCCGCCAAGACCACTGTTCCCTCCATCACAACATGTCGTAGGAGTTTATTATCCTGGTGCTCAGTTGTGACGATAACCTGATGACAGATTGAACTACACTGTAGCACAGAACCAGCTACAAATTAATATGAATCCTTGTCGTATAATTTCATTAAAAAAAAGTATGATTATAAATAGATGGTCTGAGATTTATTATAATCTGCATCAAATGAGTAGCTTACCAGGTCAGTTTACTATCATAGGTATTAATAAAATACTTGACCTATATAGAATATGGTGTTTTTTTTTGTATTCCTTTATTTCCCATATATTTTTATCCTGCATTTCTGTTTCACCATTTAGTGATCATAAGATGAATAAACATTTTTGATTGTCGATCTGTAGGGTTATCAGGAAGAAGACTATGTGCTGTATAGAATTAAAGTATTCATGATGTCATTCAGCCACGTCTACTAATGTAACGTGTATGATGGCTGAAGTTCCCCTTTTCCTCATGAGTCTTTCTCAACACAACCAGAAGATTTACGCAACTGACAAAAATGTGGCTGGTTCAGTTGTTGCGTGAGCGGCGACAACTCCGACGGGCCACAGCCACCAGTGCTATTCTGAACTTGTGTGAACTCTGCTTTGTCAGCACATTCCTGGGGTTCGCAGTGAGAAGTACACACTGTTCTCTCCCACTGTCCTGAGCACTCGCTGGTCTAACCATGAGTAACGGCATCACACAGACGGCATTGAGTTCTTGAAGTCATTTCCCTCACAACATTTTTTCAGCGTTTGAGTCAGTGCTGGGTGAACTGCAGGTCAGAGATTAGATTAGATTAAATATTCGGCGTGTTGGCACATTGCTGTTATATCATTTCTAGTCAATATTAACCAAAATATGGTCTTGTGTGCACTTCAACCTCAACTTTTTTTGACCTTTTGTTTACTGACAGTCCAGTCAGCATATCTGGCTGAAATTGTTTTCCTTTTTAAATCATTTAAACTATTTCAAAGCTGAATTTATATATAAGGATGTTAAAATAACAAAGCTAGTCGATGTTAGCTCTGTTCGGCTAATGATGACATTGAACTGACGGCATTTATTTAAGACCTTTCCTCTCCTGTGGCCCTCGTATTAATTTGGGTCGGAAGTGACACTTAGCCTGACACTGAGAAGCTCAGATGTACGTTGGTGAGTGTGTGCTGGCAGCAATGTTCTCACAGGCCGCTGCCGTCCTCAGTCCTCGCTGCTGAGCAGATTAGAATCCGTTTACACACCAGCCGAGAGCCTGATCCTCTGACTTCATCAACCGCACAATAAGACCTTAATTAGTTTGCGAGTAGCTAAATGGGCTCATAAGTCCGAGTGGACGTTTCTTATGGAGGCTTCATTTAAGACGTTGGTTTAAGATTGGGCTGCGGCTGCGTCGGGTTTAGCGGCTGTACTAATAAGAAATGCTATTGCTAACACTTGAATGGTGCTAGTTTATTGTTTTCATGACCTTCCTCGCCTGTGGGATCAAATCATTTTTGGGTGTGACACTGTTGAGATGAGGGTTTTTAAGAGAGAATATTTTTTTAAATAAAGAGGTGTAGGACCTTGAATTGTGTGTGCAAGTAAATGCAAACTAATACACATTTACTGTAATTACAATTAAGTTTGGCCATGAATTTATCCAAACACAGACTTTTCTCTCTCTCTCTCTATATATATATATATATATATATATATATATATATATATATATATATGGAAATAAACTGAATCAGCTGAGAAGTTGGTTTGTATTCACCACTGAACCTTAATGTGGATAAGCTTATTGTATCTTTTTTTTTGCTTTAAAAAAAAAAGTCACTATTATCTGACTTAAATTTTACCAAATTAAAATATTTTATAATATAATTATATATATTATATAATTACAACAATGTATCATTGGATTTATATAAAATTCCTATTTAAGTGCTATATTATAAGCCATTATATGTTATATAATATAAGCCAAACATCTAATAGGGTTATTATGATGCTTCATTTGTATTGTATAGGTTTGAAAGTGAATTATCTTCAAGTGATAATTCAGTGACATATTGACCTCATTCAGTATAATATATCTCAGTGTATTTATAAAATAATATCAAAGCCCTTCAGATAAAAAAAAAAAGTGCTTGTTCTTGAAAAAATGTCGTTTCGTGAAATTTTGCCGTACACTTCAATATCTATAAGAAACCATTTATTAATTTCAACTGTAGAACAATCAAGTAGTGATTTCATGTGAAGCTGACTGTGAGTAAATTGTTGTTAGTTTTGTATTTTATTTCTTCAAAGGATATGGCAATAGTCTGATAAGAACTAGTTGGATCAAGAAATACTGTTTCCAGTACTAGCAGGTTAATGGCATCATCATGATGTTAGGAACTAAAAGTGGGATAAAAGATGTAGCTTGGTCAGTACAAATACCCAGAGCCCTAACTAGTGAGTGAAAGTTTCTGTTGAAGTGGGCAGGCAGCCCCGGGGAACTCCTGCAGGCGTGATGCCAAACCCTTCCAGACACACAGTGCTTCCACGTGCCACACACCCTGCTGCCAACACTCCAGGGTTTCATTTTTCCTCCTTGTGAGGGCCAAGTCGACCCTCATTTCCACTGCCAATTTCTAACCCATCTAAAAACGTAATGTTCTCACTTCAGTTATCTCTCCATTCTGCACGGTCCCTCTATCTGATCGACACATATGTCTGTGTGTCTTGTCTAGCATGTATCTGTCTGCCAAGCACCTTTTGAACCTAATGTCAGCATTGATCATGTCTTTCTTCCTTTTATCCACTCCTGCAAAAATGTTAGCGCTGCACTGTATTTCTCACTCCTGTCTTTTCTACGCGGCTTTGTCGGCTCATTGCAGTCGCGTGGCTGATGAATATTTATCTGTGGCTTCTTTCACTGCAGTTTTAACAATCTCTAACAAAGTGGGATGAGAGGGCCCTTTGTGGCTGCCTCCTGGATTAACCCATGACATTTCACTCCAGCGCGTCTTCATTGGAATCTGCTTCACACTCTATTCCAAGGCCTCACTTGTTTTGGAAATACTTGGCAACCCCATGGAGATTTTTTTTCCCCCCCAAAATCAGTACATTCAAACAAGCAAAATGTTATACAATGTTATTAATCTGCCGTGCTGACGCAGTGCAGTGGAGGGACCGGGAACATGGGCTGACAAACACTGACAAACACTGACACACAAACCCACTGCATTGCAGCCCGGGAACTGGGCCATCGGCATAATCATCGCAGTTGTCCCTCATCCACCGAGTGGATATAGAGATAGCGATGACCAGAGAGTTGAGCCTCCAGCCGAGATAAAGCCTTCCGTCATACAATCACAACATTGTAACGCTGAACAGTTTTGGATTATCTGACTGATTAAATCATAACAACAACCACATCTAAAATCGTGTGACCGCCTGTCTGGTTACACTATGCTAATGTTTGTCAGAAGAATGTTTTTTTACCACCATTTTACTGGCTAGACAATTTGTATCAGTCCCGTATGACCATTCATTGAATCCATCCTTGCACAGACGTGTTTTTTTTCCAGCCGGAAAACTGATTGTAGTGCAGTCCGCTATATATATTTTAAAATTCAAAATTCAAAATACTCTATTTAATGCTGTTCACAGCCAGAGTCAGCTGAACAAACACCTTCTCCGAGGAACAGATGTCGTACAAAAGCCTTCTGTTAACATTAGAATTAAGCTTAATATTAAACAATTGTACTTTGTTAGTTGAGTTAATTCTTTTGTTTGAAATCGGTGCTCCAGCCCAGTAGGGAGCGTGTTTCTGCACCCTCACCAGCAGGGGCACCATGTATCTAATGCCTTGGAGTGTAATATGTGCGCTTAAGCCAACGTTAAGCTCATCTTTTGTCCTAGTGTATTACCAAAAAGGACTGGGTGTAAGAGATAAACTTCAGAAGTATAGGAGAGCGCTGCGGTTAAAAAAAAAAAAGCTGCTGGATTGGAGTGTTGTTGCACTTTCAGATCCTCTGCATGGCAGCTTGACGATTTGCAGCAAGAGTTGTCAAGGCCAGTGATTCTGAAAGTTCTCAGACTTAACCCTCCTCCCCGGCACCATCCTCCTCTCTTGTGCAGAGCGAAATCTCTGCTGAATTCATGTCTTCTTTCAGATTTCTAAGAGGCGTTAAACCTTTCTGGATTAAAGTAGGTAATCTGACAGGCAGAAGATTGTATTAGCTGGAGTGTTGGCAGAGCTTTTAATTTCTTCTCTCTTTTCATTCCCCCCTCTCAGCTTGTCTCTTCTGCTGACCTGCTGGATGGTGTTATTGTGCTTCTGCTTTTGAATTACAGCGAAAAGCATCCACATCTTTCCCACTATTCACGCTCTATCCCCCTCGTTCCATCTAACTCCTCTTCCCACTTTCTTCCTCATCTCTCCGAGCACCGACGGCACACTTGTGTGAACTCATGATTTATCATTTGCTAATCCTTGCTGATTACGGAGCTTTCCACACAGTCCTTATCTGTTGCTGAGCTCGCTTTTCACTTCGTAGCTGCCAATTATCATCCCTGCAGCTTGCAAACACTCGCATCTCAGCCAGCTGCTGAACAGCCACGAGGCCCCTCCTTCCTGGTCACGAGTCAAGTTGGCTTTGATTGGATGTTTCACTTTTAAATTGGAGTGGAAGTGTTCTCTCCATGTATTCTATGCGACAGTCTGAAGCTCACCCGTTATTCTGTAGACATTAAAGTCAACCTACAGAAGCGCCCCGAGTCCACCACCCACATACTCTCCACCCATTGCAGTCCGGGCGATGCCTGACGGTGAGTCGTGCAGCACTTGCGCTTCATTAACGCAGCCTCGCAATGCTTTGCGTATGACAGCGTGGAGTTTAAGGGGAAGAGTGGCCATGCCCGCGGGAAGGGTACGCGGAGCAAGGCGGACTCGGCTGATGTGACTTCCTATTGTCAGGGTAATGGGAAGTGACGTGCACATCAGAGCAATGTGGGTCAGAGCGCCAGACGACCAGCCCGCGGCCTGTATCTGCTTCGCCTGTCTAATCTGCTGCAGCCCAAGCAGACGAAACTCTCTAATCGACCCTGATATTCACTGAACACACATTATCATCTTCACGCTCAGAAACGCCAACACACTCGTGGCACGAAGGCAGTTTTGTATCTGGAAATCAAAGTCAGCAGAAGAGCGGTTTCGCTGTGTTCATTGTTTTGCCGTTGAAGGGAAAATAATAAAAGCAGGCAATGCTGAGGGAATGTTGGAAACTCTTCCCACACTGTCTCTCAAACTTTAAAAAACACTTTATTTACAATCATTTCACACCTTAACCGGTTTTGACATACTGATGCAGGCGTCCGGATATAAATGTCAGAATTTGGGGGTCCCTGCAGCTTGGATTTTTAGTGGGTGAAAATGGGTCGGATAGATGAGAGCTTAATAGGATTCTCATGACATGGTGAAGGACTGCCGTCTGAGGAGGGAGAAGGCCCAGGAAAGGCTGAGGATTGAGGAGGGGGATGATACACGGCAACTGGAGGTCGAAGTTTTGTGTGTTTGCTTGGCACCTGTGTATGGACTTAACAACTCCATCCTAGCTAAAGGGAAGTGACACATGGTGGCCTTGAAGTGTTTTGACATTTTCTGCTCAAACAGGTTTTTTTTACGGTCGGGGGAAGAGGCCCGCAGTGGCCCAGCCTGTGCGAATCTGCCACCGCTCCATCAAAGGCAGTAATTTCCTGTTAGTTTCAGGACAACCCCATCCCCCAACTCCCGAGCTCATGTCTGCTAATCCCACCCCTGCAAACTGCCCCCACTCCCACCCTCTCTCAGCCCCCCTGCTGGTGTCCTGTGCTTCAGCCTGCTCCACTCCAGGCCTGGGGACTGCGAGGCTTCGCGCTTTGTGTCAGCAGGCTTGCAGTTGAGCACTAACAAATCCTCATTGTCCCACACGGGAGTGGTGACAGAGTCGGAGGGAGGCATGGGGGGCGGGGGCATTCCCTGTCTGGTTTCTATTCAAATCCAGGTATACACAACGCCTGGGAGGGAACGAGGGTTGGCGAAGGGTGTGCACAGTTCTCAGCCCGAAACCATGTTCTGTGGCGACCTCGGCAAAGGTGGAACAGGCCACACCACGGTGTCACAGGAGCGGCTTACACAACCGCTGCCCTCCTTGAACTCACCAGGGGCTGAGTTTTGAGTCATCCACAGTTGAAGTTCAACAAAATTCATATTCACTCAAAAATGTTCCACCTTCACAGGCCAGTGTCTATGATGGACGAGTCTAGCTTGAGTGCTCAGTTGGGATGCTGAGTAACAAGACTCTACGTGTGCGTACAAGTGTAGGCATTTGACTTTGCCCTCAGCCACAGAACACACACACACCTGTTGAGGTATTTTACATTTCCTCTCCACAGGTTCCTTTACGTACATTCCTGACACAGTTTCTTGTGAGACCGCACAGATTTATTCCACGGTTCGTCTGAGTGTTGTTTTTGTTGTTGTTAAGCTTCCATGAGTGTTGTGTCTGTTTTTTTTTCTGAAACTGTGTTTGTCACAGTGATCGCCTCTGATCTGGGATTGATGTTTTCCTCCATTTGCTGCTTTCTCAGGCTCACCGACTTTTTGGTGGATTAAGAGCTTTGGACACAAACACCCCAGAATGGGTGGCGAATGTTTTCGGCCACTAAGCGCAGACTGAATCCAACAGCTACAGCGGCGAGATAGAGGGGAATGAACAACTTCTTTACTGAAACTATTCTTATCTTTTAAAAATGTTCCATCTACAGTTGCTGCCTGATAGTTGGAAGGAATGGATACATTCCTCTGGTGGAGACAGTAATATTTGTCTAGAGAGCTATGGGTGATTAGACTTTAAATAAAGTGGTTAACTTTAACTTCTCGAGGTCCGGGCGACCCCCTGCCCCCCTCCCACGGGCCAGGCAGAACAGCAGCTGGTTGACCTGTCCCTCCGCTGCCGCCTCTAATGGCTGACCTGCCCTGTCTGGATGGCCTGGCTCGCTTTTGTCTACTGTCTGGCTCAGTTCCTCCCAGTCAAAAATCGCGACCGGCTACTTGGAACGAACATTCCCACTGAACGACACTTCTACACGCTTGGTTGAGTCGGTCCAGTTTTCAAATACATTCACGTGTACGTGTAAGTTATCAACAAATTCACCGCTCGTACACATTCAAGCAGACGAAGAGCTCACATGTAAGACAACAGCTTGTAGATCAACGGTAGTAATTATTGAGAGAAGTGTGTAACAAACAAGTGAGTGAAAAAGTCATGCGGTGAACGAGTTCAGGAAGGGTCAAGAAGTTCAAATACTTACCCCAAAGTTGAACAAAACCGGTCTGGAGGTTGCCTGGGATGGAGTATAAAAAGCTACTGGTTCCAATTCTTTTCTCTTTTTTTTGTATGTTTTTGTTTTTTGTAGTTGTGAGGGATGGAAAGTTGCCAGGTCGACCGGGTTCATGTGCGTCTTTCTTTGAGTCTGTCCCAGACACATGCACCGACCCTCATCGACACGCCGGCTGATCTCTCTGCGTCTAGTGGGAACTCAGCCAGTAGTTTGCAAATACAAGTGCCTAACAAATCTCTCACCCCCTCCTCCCTCGCGCTCTCTCTCTCTCTCTCTCTCTCTCTCTCCCCTGTCCTTAGTCCTTCGATGCATCTTTATAAACACACACTAGAGCATGCAACCCCCCGCCTACCTCCTGTCCCCATGCACACACATGCGCACACACAGACACACACCCCAGAGAGCCTGCCGAGCACAGAAGTTATTGAACTGCTCCACATTTTCTTGCATGCACTATATATGAGCTGGGAGATTGACAGCGACACACACGGTCACATGTGGAGCAAACACTGCTGCGATTGGGTGAAGATCCAGAGAGGGAGCTGTGATTGGTCGCTCTAGTCATTGAAAGTGCGAAGCCTCTCTATTGACTGACAGTGCTGAGGGAGGGGTCAGTGTGACACCCTGGGATAGGATGTGATGGAAGGCCTTTTTCTCCATGTTGACAAAACTGTCTTTTGCTTCCTTGCCGAAGTGAGCTGCCTTTGTTAAAAGCCTTCATATGCTGCTAGTATTTTTCATTTTATGTTCACAGCTTAAGTTTGATAGTTTTTAATACATCTAAAGTTAATAAGACATTTCTACATCGTGATAAGACTTCAGGAAAATCTTTTCAATTGTACAATTTAAAGATTACACAAAAGAAAAAAAAAGTAGAGGTAAAATAGATGTAAAGGGTTCACCACAATATTATTCTGACATGGATCCCATAACCGCATGTTTCTAGTTTCTTGGGATTTGTTATGGTAAACGTACACATTTCTTCTAATTTTCTAATTGTCTTGTAGTATTGCCAATGAGCAGGGTAAGCATGAGATTGGCAGGTAGTTGTTGCACTATAGTCATATACTGTAAAAAGGATCTTACTGGAACACAAGGCTCTTAAAATATCAATATTGTGTAGACCTGTAAAAGCTGCAGCCAATGAGTCTCTCATATACTTCTTTTATATAGCAAATAGTTTGTATACCCTGATTCAACATGCATATTGTCTCTATAAAAGCTGCTTGGCTGCCTTTCCTCAACCTCCTGTGACTCTTGCGTTTGCCCTGTAAAACAATGAATTACACTTTAGGTCTGAACTACTGAACAATACCATGTTACGTATTTGTCCACTGATTAATATTTGTGCAACATTCTAACAGCACCAAGCCCCACTCACACAGTTGGGGACAATATCTGTTGAATCTGAATGGAAAAGCTCTCATCTGGACGGATGTGATCTTGTTTGAATGACATTTATATAATGGAATCAGTTCTAGTACAGAAGATAACGTGTATTAGGTATGTAATAGGTATCATTTTATCTCTAGAGATGAGGTGATATGTTTCTGGAAGGGGAGCTAAGATATTGAGAGTGACTTATTGTGAAAATTGAATAAACACTGTTTTAAAGGCCAATTGTATGCAAAAATGGTATGTACCAGAATTTGGATTGTTATTTTAGGTGTTTGTACGTACAGTATGTTGCATGTAGATTGCAGTACAACGGATAGATTTTAGTTTTCTTGTAATATGGATTAGCTATAATCCCCACCTACCCATACAACCTTTCAAACCTTTTGTTTCAGGAACTTGTTTCACTCATTACCCTCAATGTAACTCTTCTAGAGGGAAGGCGATTGAATTACATATACATGGTAACTCTGGGAGAATCCTGTGTAGAACTTTTCATTTTTTTTCCAACAATAGTAATGGCGAGTGATTGAACAGTTTTGTTAGATCAAATAGTATGTCCAAATATTGGACAAAGCCCAGTCATGTAAACTAGTATAGTCTATAGAACAAAGAATGCAACAAACAAAGTTAGCTATTTACCGTATATGTGAGTCATTTTAAATACACGGAGAGATTCCCTGGAGATTATCTGTGGAATTATTGAAGCAAAGCAACCCAGCAGAAAAAATGGAAACGACCAAAAAGGACGTCGGATTTAGAGGTCAGTTATCTTGCCCCCGGACATACACTGCTGTGAAGGTGAAACATGTCAAGTGATGCTATTAAGGAAGAAAAAGAATGTGGGAAAAAAAATCACATATTTGTATCCTTTCATGAGTGTGATGAAAGCAGCTATGTTAACATGGATGTTTTCTTCCCCCCAGTGTAATAAAATCTCACTGGGGCCTGGAGCGCTGCCAACTTCTTTCATTCACACCTGATTAGATCACTCTGACCTGGAAAACACGCTCGGCAACACGCTGCTACACAACTCTTTTGTTTGGCCTCACCAGAACACTGCTTTGGCCTCAATTGCCTCACAGTAAGACATCAATATGATCAGAGTGGATCCCTCCGTGGGATGTTAACTTGTCCTCAATTCACCTGAACCCACCTGAACTGGACCCATCTGTCCTCAGCGCTGTGGGGGAAATCTGAATAGCTCATGTCGTTTTCCAGCACACATCTCCCTGCTGTCGCACATGATGGAGGAGATTGCTGGATTATAAAATGATGTTCCATCTTTGCTCTGACAGCTTACTGAGGCACTGGCTTGTGATGGACCAAATAACTTGAGTAGATGTTGAAATCTGACTTTAGATGAACTGAACTGATATGTGATGTGTGTCTGGAGGGTGAATGAAATAAAACAGGACAGGTATGAAGATGGAAATAAGCAAATATACATGTCAGAACTGCCTCTAGCAGATGACGTACCATCCACACTGAGAACAAGGAATTGGAAATTTATAAATGGTACCATGTGTCAAGTCTTTTTTCCTGTGTAGTCTTAGAATGTGATGATGATTAGTTGTGTCACTATATTTACAATCCCAATTCAATGCATTGACATAATTTTAAGGATAAAAAAAACACATTTGTTTGAGTTGATGGCTTGCGAAAACGCATGAATGTCCAGCGACTACCATTTGGCCTAAATAAATGACAAAATATTAAATAAAATGATCTAATTGTCTTTAATGATATAACTTTGGTATCATCACAAAAGTAAATGAAGTACATTTGTCTCATTCAAATATTGAAATGATAAACCTTGTATGAATTTCAATGTGTTTGTTATTCTCTATCTTTTCCCAATTCCCAAACAGGATTGTCGACGATGGGAACTGAAATTCAGACAGTGATTGAAATGTTGGTCGTTAATCAACTTAACAATTTATTTTAAGAAATAAACTTTTCGTGTCCTCACCTGGAATGTTATCTCCTTGAGACTATGTCCAGGAATGCATGGATCGCTTGTGCACTAGCCAGGGTCCACAGAATCCTGACCCCACCCACCCCCTCTATGGACTGTTCTCTCTCCTGGTGTCTGGCAGAAGGTTCCGCAGCATCCCCTGCAGAACAGAAAGATTTAGAAACGGCTTCTTTCCTCTTGCCATCAGACTGCTGAATGAAAATATGACTTGAGCTATGCACTATTTAAAATATTATGTATTTCTTCTTCTTTTAAAAGAAAAAACATATTAGCACTATTGTATTTATATTTATACTTTATATACATTAATTCTATGCAATATTAAAAAAGTTATTTATTCTGTTTATACTATATTGCACTATTTTTAAATTATTCATATTTATATTTATACTTTCATATATACATTCACTCTGCTGTGTTTTTAGTGGTTGCCAAGCAACGAAATTTCGTTCCCAGTTTCACTGCTGTGTTTTCTGTGCAATGACAATAAAGGAAAATCAAAAGTCAATAGACACGACTATTGCTGTAACCAGGCCATTCTGGCAATTGTTGCCGGCATTTTACTACCAAATGGTAAACCTGATTTTAAAAATCAAATATATTTAGCATGCTTTTTGGCCATTTTGTCAATTTGTGACAAGGATGGACTTTCCCGTGCTCAAAATGTACCTTTTCACAAAAAGCTGTTTAACTGAGTGCTATATTGGTAAAACTTCATTATACCAAAAATATTCTCATATGCCGAACCATATTAATACATCTATTGATAAAATAACTTCATTGCCTAATTAATTTAGCTATCAGACATGAACTGGAGAGCAGCAGACATTTAGCTTCCAGCTGTCAGGGCTGCCCTGCATTTACACTATCTGGCCCAGCAGCTTGTTGAATCACCCGTAACAGTAATTCTCAATCTGCTCCTTCCATTTCACTTACTTCATCCGTTTAGTTTTGTTTCAAGAAAAATTCATCTACCTTTTTTACAAGTCAACTTTGTCTTTAAACCATTCCTATAGAAGCAACATTATTCATTTCAAGTACTCTATTTGGAAAGATCCATCATCTTTATCCCAATAATCCCTTCAACATTCAATCTGGAAATATCTTTCTAGTCTTCCACAGTAATGATTTTGGTCGATCAGACCATTCCAGTACTCCTCTTCTAGCTGGTGAACGTTTGCCGTTATGTTGTGTACTTTGACTCGTTGACTTTGACTCTATACATTGACACAACTCTAGTGCGACCTGTTTGGTTTCTAATATTAGTGTCATTTATAGAAAACAATACCGATTACAATGTAAGTAAGTAAGTCATTTTTATTTGTAAAGCGCTTTTCCAGACCAGGGTCACAAAGCGCTTAAACAATCAAAACAATATTCAATTACACCATTAAATCAAGAAACGCATCTTTACATTCTCAAAATGTGGTTGTCAATACTACACCTGAATTACTACGAGTGTACATCATTTTTTATGCCAGGATGAAATTTTAAAATGTACTTTTTTACAAAACTACACAAACCTGTTAAAACAATGTATAGTACTGTACGTATGTACATGGTAATAAGTAAGTAAGTAAGTAATTTATATTTGTAGAGCGCTTTTCCAGACCAGGGTCACAAAGCGCTTAAACAATCAGAGAAATGTGAGTTATTCTACAAGAGCTAATCAGAATTCTCGTTGCAGAGTTCTGTGTCAACTGTAGGCGAGACAGCTCCTTCTTGTTTAGACTATTGCAACAGTTTTTTTTCATGTCTTAACGAGAAGACACAAACGCATGGATTATAAGCTCCAGATCATGTTGTAACAACATTTTCCCAAATTGAGAGATTTTTCTCAGTTTTCTGCAGTGTTAAACTAGAGACATGTCTTTGTCAAATACAACACCCAGGTTTCTCAGGCTCAGTTTGACAGACTGACCTAAGTCACCCAAGTACTGACTCAACTCTGGAACATTATCATCAGGCGCAATAACCAAAGTTTCAGTTTTGTCCACATTTAGCTGCAAAGTGTTTTCACTCAGCCATTGTTTGATTTCTAGCAAACAATTGGACAAGCTGTTCAGAATAGAACCTTGAGGGACTCCACACAGCAGATCCGCTGATTCAGACCTCATTTGATTGGCAGATACACTGAAACTGCGCCCAGAAAGGTATGACGAGAACCACTGTAACACAGACCCAGACAGTCCCACTTCATCCCTCAGTCTTCTCAGCAGGATCTGGTGATCAACTGTGTCAAAGGCTTAGGACAGATCCAAGAGAACCATATAAGATAATAAGAACTGTAAACTATATATTTATCATTATTATTATACATTTTTAAGTTGTTCTATAAATATGCTAATAATTATCTAAACCGAACAAACAAAAACTGGTAGCTTTTAGTATAACTTTTAATTAATTTGTGGTCACCCTCTGGCTAACCGTGTAAAGGAAAAATAAATAGTTGTTCAAATGACATAAGCTCAGACTTTCAGAGAGCATCTCATAATGCCATGTATATATAACAGAATTGGTATTTTTAAGCTGGCAGCTGTTCTTTGCTTCTGACATCACCTTGTTAACCTGCTAGGAGTGTAGTGCCCCTTTCAAACTAAAGGTTAAGACCCTGCACTGCCCCACACCGCAGCCAAGTCAATGAGAACTCAACAGGCCTCAAACCTGGAGAGATCAGCCTTACGATCGCAAGTGTTATCTTGATGGTGATAAAAAGTTGTTGTTTAGAGAGCCGTTGAACGCTTCAATTTCACAGTCAGTAATTTCTTTTTTTTTCCACTACCAAGTGAATTAGAACGTCTCCGCCTCAACACCATGTTTGTGAATCACTGTTTGTTTCATAGTGAACGTTGCATCTTGATAAAGGATCAGCTAATTATGCCAGGAGCCATGCTCTGACAACACCTCTTTGTTGTGCTAATGCACTGAGTGATAGTATCTCCATCCATAACTTTCTTCATGTGCACAGATTACCTGCAGGCGTCGCAGTGGTGTATGTAGGCCACTGTGAGTCAACTTATTGGTTCGAGGGCCGATGTCCTGAAGCTCTGCCTGTGTGACAACTAAGCTTGTCCTCAACTGTGCTCCACCTGCGGGGCTGCCTGCCTTTCTCATGGTTCTGTTGTCAAATGATGATTACTATGGCTTGTTCTGGGTTCTCAGCAGCTTTATATCGCAAAGTAGAGTTTAAACTGCCGCTAAAGCCTCCATGACTTCCTATTGTAGGTTGACTGCTAGCTTGGCTGCGTGCCGATGTTCACTAGCCATGATGAGTGCATTGAACCAGGTTTTCATGCCCATAGCACTTCTGTGGGAGTCATGCTTGATCTTTCTGGGCCAAAGGGAAAGTAGGTCACTGTGCTGGGTTGCTGGTGGAGTCTCTTTTCTTGTATGTATGTGCATAGAATAAAAGTGTGAAATACGGCTTTTACATAAGGTTGGGATGGTTCCACAGATATGGCACAGAGTGCTGTTGCAGAGATTTACTGAAAATGCAGCAGAGCCCTCCCCCATCCCTGTGAAGCCTCACTGGGAAGGAGTTAGATAGAAAGCAATGAAGTCAGAAAGAGAGAGATGAAATTCTCATCCTTGGTTCAGATCCCTAAGAACGCTTGGGATGGCAGGATCTTATTATCACAGCAAATTTGCAATGTGGAGAGTGGAGGAGATTAGATGCGTCTTTCCTTTGAAGTATATTTTCCTACCATTGTGCGATGGCAAATTCCATCAAGTGTTGGAGGGAGACGTGATAAGAGGCGCGGGTTATGAATGGTGCCGCATTAAATGCTGTCATTTGAGCAATACGATGAAACACTCTCAAACTCTTACTAAATGAAAAAGAGACCTCTCATTTCAGCAATGTCATTCACACCCGCTTCTTAGTAAAGCGCTGGTTACTAAAATAACAAGGTGCAATGGATGAATGTGTCATAATGTGTGGAATTAGGATTATACAATATATAAATACGTTGGACTTTAGAAAGAGCTTTAATTTATACCGACTTCTAGTTGAATTGTTTTTATAATCTGAAGATGAATCTAATCTTGGTCCAGTCTTTATGATTTTCATATATATAATGTATTTACTTTTGCTTATTCTAGTGTTAACCATAACTGAATTGTGTACCTGTCTCAAGACCTACAGTATACCATTTCTACTTTCATCTACAATGTTCTTGAAAATTATATATATATATATATATATGTGTGTGTGTTTATTAGATTGACTTTATTAATCCATCTGGAGATCTCCTACGGGAAATTAGGTACCAGTTCACATTAGACATCATAAAAACAAGTAAACAAGTACAAATGAAAACAAAGTTGAAGTATAAAGAACATACAAAATAAAAAATTGATCAAAAAGTGTAAAAAAAAAATACAAAAATGAATATAGAATACATCATACTTTCGCTCCACTCCTGCCCCCAAACTCAGAATGAAAAAGTCTAATAGCATGAGGAATGAATGAGTCCCTAAGTCGATTAGTGTTGCATCTGTGGAGGAGCATTCGTGAGGTCCATCTGCTTCTCTGCTCACTGATGACTGTTGATGGACAGTAGTTTGTCCAGAGATCTCCTCTCAGCAACTGTCACCAGTCAGCTTCATGCCAACCACAGAGTCAGCCCTCCTGATCAACTTGTCCAACCTGTTGACACTCCTCTTGGACACATTTCCACCCCAACACACCACAGCATAGAACAGGACACTGGCCACCACAGACTGGTAGAACATGCAGAGGAGTTTCCTGCAGATGTTAAATGATCGGAGCCTCCTCAGACAGTATAGTCTACTCTGGACTTTATTATACACATAGTCTGTGTTGCAGGACCAGTCCAGTTTACTGTCCAGCCACACGCCGAGGCAAACTGCAGGGGTCTTGTGCTTGCTGAATTTGAGGACCAGCTGCTCCAGTGTCTTCATCAGCTGTGAAGTCAGTGCCACTGCTTTAGGTCTTTAGCAGTCGAGCAGACACCTTGTCAGGACCAGCAGCCTTCCGTGGAAGAATCTTTAGACATACATCGCGGACCTGGAGTGAGGTGATGCTGGGAAGCGGTTGTGTGGAGCTGAGAGAGGCACAGGAAGGTGTGGCAGGTTCTTAAGCAGGCTGCAGTGAGGTTGAGGTGTCCTGCTCAAACCTGTTGTAAAAGTTGTTAAGACCATTTGCCTCCTCCACAGTGTCCACTGCAGTCAGAGAGGTCTTGTGTCCAGTGATGGTTTAACAACGTCCCAGACCTCTCTTATTTGTTCCCCACTCAGCTTCTCCACGACCTCCTCCCTCAAGCATCGCTTCACCTCCTGCTGTGCGGACCTCATGGCGTCTCTGTCCCTGCTCCTGAAAGCCACCTTCTTCCTGTTAAGGACATCCTTAAAAAATCCTTAACACAAAAAAAAACATCCAGTTAAGATGTTTCTTGAAGGAGTCAGTAGATTCCATCAAACAAGGAGGGAAGATTGTTCAAAAGTTTAGGAGCAAGTTGGGAAGTGCGTGTTCAGAACCATCAGGTGAATAAAAGAGAAACAGGAACTTTTTATGTAAGACAATTATTCACATATCCAGGACATATTTCTATGGAAGTATATCAGTGCCATCAGAATATTGAATAGTTGAATTTAATATTTCAAATATTATAACGTTGAATTCGTTTTTGAATAATTAAATTCAATAATTTGAACATTGAAAGGTTGGATTTGTTTTTATTGAATAATTGAATTAAACTACACAAATATTTTCAAAAATGAATAACGTAATTTTCTTACACATTCAGTTATATATTTTAATTTAAATGTGTCTATGTCTTCTGTGGCATCAGAGTATCTACACAGTGGAATTTAGGTTCCGGTAGAATTCGTAGTTAAATGACCAAATTCATGCTTTCGAGTAAAATTCTATTCTTTGAAGAGGAACTAATCAAAAGGCAGTGATGTCTGAAGTCAACAGGTATGAACAAACTTCACATGTCGGAACGACCACACATCCTACACCTGGGTCACAAAACATGGTGTCGTTCATGATCAAGCTTTTCTTTCTAGATTTTTGCTTGTAATTAATGTTCATCATAAAAAAATATGGTACAATGGCAATGAAGACTCTTTAATCTTGATTAGGAGTTGGCGTAAGATGACAAATAGGTTAATGGTTTATTTAGTATATGACATGTTTCATTCCAAGAGGAAATATAGATAGATCAATTCCAAAAATAGGATATATTCTAAGAAGTAAATATGTTTTTCTTTGATCTGCCATTGTAAAGGTGGGAATCAAGCGGGGCCGGCTCAAAACAAGGCACAAGTCCATTAGAAATGCAAAAGCTGCAAGTCCAAATTAAGCCATGGCCTCTCTTGTAGTGTTGTTATCAAAGAGGACACGCATGGAAAGGTTGGCTGAGGAAAAGGAAGAAAAGGAAGAGCAGAGTTGTTGAGTAATAAAGGGACCATGACAGAAAGGTGTTAGTAAATGATATTAGTTTATAAACAATGTTGTAGAAGTGAAGAGGAAATCAGGAAGGGTCATGTGCTGGACACTGATGAACAAAGTTGGTGTCTGTGCCACCCAGGTAGGATCTCATCAGTAAAACTAGATTTACTAAATGGATGTGTCTGAAAAAGCGTGAACATTTGCATCGCAGTGATATAAGAAAAGTAGTGAAGCACATATTTAACCTGGCTCAATTTGAGTTACTGCCTCATGACCAAGAGTCGTGAAGCAGAAACACCACTTTTCTTTGGTAACAAAACACACATATTTCTGTTGTTCCTGGTCAAGCTTTATCTGTAATTCTCAGCCTCGCCTGTGAAAACTTCCTTAATTATGAATGTTAGAATGTGTTTTCTTAAATGTCTGCATCATTAAAGATTTCATGAAGGAGCGTGCACATCAACGTTTCCTGACAGCTAAAAGAAACATCTGCGTTTTCCATCTTCAAGCAGATGGAGGCTGTGCTCCTTCCGTCTGTTTTCCCGTTGAAGTGAAATCTAGCAAAGCACAATCACTAGAATAATTTATTTGATGCTTTGATAAGTGAAAATGGAACTAGGAAGGTATAATTCATGTGACTCGCAACTCCCGGCGCGCCAAAGGGTTGCTCAATGTGGGCCACTACTTCACTGCAACCCCTGCTTTTTAAAGAGTCCTGGGTCTGGTTGACTCATTTATTATTTAAATCTTCTCATAAGTAATTCGACCCCCTCTTTAAAGCCTTTGTCATTCATCCGCCATCCAGTGCAAATTAATATTATGTGAGTTTTGCAGTGAAAAATCGAATGTTTCTTATTCCTTCACTTTGATTTGATGCTGGGTGACATATTGAGTCTAATTTGTAGCCTAAAGAAGCAAACAGCTGTGGCCTATTTATTTAGCTGTTGTTGGCGTGATGTCACAACTTCAGCCATGTAAGGCCGCCTCGCTCTCGGCACTCTGCGTTTAGTTGTCAGGAACATTTGGTTAAGCTGCTGACGAGGAGGGCAGGGGTTGTGAAGCCTGTAGAGTATTCTGAGAAGTTGTCCAGCAATGTTCTGGGCATTTTCATAGGCATTTCTTGCCACTTTAAAATGTTCACACTTGTACTGTGGTCGTATTTGATGTGATTTTGTAACGCAAAGAGTAATTGAGGAGATTTTCTAGAGCCAGCGCGACAACCAAGATATCCTTGATGTTATATAAGAAGCCTTCAAGTCCTTTCTACAATGGACAACAGGAATTAAGATTACATTTTTGTAGTGGTTCAGGCTTTGTTTTTTGGGTACTCCAGGCATGTCCATGATTCAATGTTTCAAAGTCCCACAGTTCATCTTCTCCAGCTGTAAACCACACTTCCAGAATATTATAAAAACACCAGAAATCGTTATCAAGATTCCTATTTCAGATTTTGTCGGACGCAGGTGTGAGACCGATGACCTGAAAGCACGGCCACGTCAAAGCACTTTTAATGTGTTACAAATAGTTTCTAGTCCTTTCTTAGTTTGTGATGCTTAACTTTAGGATTCTTCGCCAGTTATTCTCAGTGTCAGAATAAAATCTGATTTGATGTCTTTTCTTGCATTTTTCACCATGGTTTTAACAGATTGTTACAGTGTTAAATTTAGGAAACATGATTAAATAATTGAGTGTGTCTGAGCTCTTTCTTTTTCAAAAGCAACTGGCCTTAGAATCTTTAACTGCATCTTAACTTCCTTCATTGACACATTTGCAGCTCAGACAGATACAAGAACACACATTCCATCTGACTTTTTGTTGTCTTTGTTTTCAGATTCAATCAATGACGGTCATCTGGGTGAGTGATCCTACCTTTCCTCTATCTATCTATCTATCTATCTGTCTGCTCTATTTTTATGTCTGTGTCTATTTCTAATGTTTACGGTGTATTATGGGATCCTCTACACATCTTTCAAAGCTGTTGACTGTGTTGTATTTGGTAGTATTTTGTGTTCCTGTGCATATTTTAACAGGGTAATATTGTAGTGTGTATATAAATATAGTGTAGCGTCTATATAAATATACAATGTATTTATATATACCTGTATATAAAATTGTTAACCTTTCATACTTTGTCACATCTTTTTATCTTTCATACAACATGAGTGAAGAACAAACTACTGCTCAAGATAGTAAAATAAATGGGATTGACAGATACAACTTACTTTAATCAAACATCACATAATTTTTAAGTATTTATACCAGGAGAACAAATTAGAGTAATTTATGTATTTTAAGTATTTGGTTAACAAATGTATGGTGTGCAGGTTAAAGAAAATGCATTGAGCTAGAAAGTCATTCTTTTATAAGGTAGAATCTATGAAACACACATGATGGACATTTTACTATCACTCCAGCGAGGGATAGGAAGGAAGCAGTCTCTCGTCAAATATTAATCCACCTCTATGTTTAGGCAACACAGAAATTCCTAAAAAACAGACAAACTCAGTTTTCTCTCATCGGAAATGAAATGCACTTTACACTACCGTAAGGTTGAAAAATCATTTCACATCTGTAGCCTAAGTGCAAGATTCTAGTCTCAATTGTAACTTGCTTGAGGTATAATATATTTCTGTTTTGAATAGGGCTGTCTTAGATTAACACGTTAAGATGGACTACTAGATGAAACCTAATTGCACATCTGCTGCATAGTGCGACTCAGCACTAGACCCTTTCCACGCATTGAAGCTTGTTCTGGCGAGAGGTTGACTTCAGTCCAGGTCACTTGTTAGACCTTCAATACTTTGCAACAATTCAGCTTGTTGACATGGTGTTAAGTGGCTGTGCTGATCATTCCTGTGTTCCACCTATAGCGGCGAGGAATGTTCCTGGGCAGACTTGCCTCGGTGCACTTGCCTGCTCTGCGTTTGTGTTAATCCGCTTGAATTGTGTGATGAGAGGGGTTTACTGCATTACAGCCTTTCACACAGTGTCAGGTATGCTGAAACTATATGGCAGCTTATGCTGGCTCTGGATAAGAAATCATCCATGTGCTTGTGTGAGTAAAGCAGCTTCTAAAATACTAGTTAACTCAACGCCGCTAATCTTTGACGCTATTAATGCCAAAAATATTATACAAGCAGTCCTTACATTTTGTGGTGTGTGAAACAGACTTTTACTTCGTTTTACTTTTATTTAGTTACATTTGTTGGCACACAATTATGTTTGATTTATTATCTACATCACAGTCTATCCATTTCTGCGGTTCTGCACACTTGACTTAAATCATAATTCTATCTACCAGGAGAATCTGTAGTTGTTTTTTCTTATGGTTCAAAATTTAAAATCAAATGAATGAACATGTTGTAAGAAATATAATAAATGACGTTTAGTTTTGAGGAAGTAGTCATTTGACAAATTGAAAAGAAGATAAGTCTATATATTAGATTAATGTATTTTCAAATGTCATACAGCTATAAACCAAATGAGTTTTTACTTATACTCCCACTTAATACTTGTGTATTGTGTTTATGTCTAAACAGAAACAGAAACAGAAAAAAAGCAATTATGTCTTTTGCTTAAAAAACACAAACTAAATATTTAGTTGTTCTTTTCAATAAAAGAAAAATGGAAAATATCCATGGCATGTGTGACTGCCTCTAAGTAGGTCAGGGGTTGTTGTGTTGACATTTGGCCGGAAGTAACTTGACAATGCGTATTTAAAATTGTTAATCCCCTGGAATGATTTCCGGCTGATGATCTGATCAAATAGTGCTCATGAGCAAGGCAACCGAGCTGAAGCACTACCTCTTGATCTACAGAAAGCAGTGTGGTCATCCTGTCCTCCGTAATTAGAGGTCTCAAAGTGTAATGACAGAATTGTTTTCCTGTCAGTTCCTGCAGCTCCAAGAGGGCTAATAGTTACGTTAGCCAATGCATCATGTCATTAGCTCTCTCACCATAACCCCGTGAGAACAGGGTCTGTCATTTCCAGGCTAAATCACAGAGCACACACACCGGTGAGCAAGAACCTCTCCAGCCATGCTTCCTTGTGCACCTCACTTAACAAGCAGTGACATCCACATGGTGCTTTAACACCAGAGGAAGCACTGAGAGTCTGTAAGAAACTCTTTGATGGCATGCTGATATGGGATCATTCCATCAAACTCCTAATTTGAAACCCACTTCATCTGCGTCGGTGATGATTCATGGGTATCACTCTGATGATTAGAAGATTTGCGTAGCATCCATCAGAGCTGCGGCTAATCTGCTTTGATTATTAGCCTTTAAGCCTTCCTCTCATGCTGGGCTTGTCGACTACGCAGAGATGGAAAACCACTCGTATTTATATTAATCTATCGCTGCTTATGTGTCAAACTGCGTGGCCTTTGGTTAACTTCACCCCCTCAGCTGTTCTGATTACTTCCCTGTTAAGTCTCTGAAAGACTGATTTCCCCTAAATTAACTTGATTGACAGAAACTTGGAGGAGGGCTGGTGAGATGTTGTGATTGATATTCCCTCTTGTCCCTCGTTTTTTTTGAAAAACAACCATACAATCATGGTTTTCAAAAAGTCTTTCTCATGCACCCCATTATATCCGTTGGCAGTTGCCAGTGTTGACATTCAGGTTTCCAACATTTTTACACAAATGTACATGCATTTTAGTTTAAGGTTTTAATGTCATAATACATATTTTATTACCTACTTTAGTATCCAGCATATGGACTGCCGTCTTGCACGTCCTTGAACCCCATTTGATGACTTCCTCTCCTTTATTTCTGGTTGCAGACCCATCATAGAAAAAGCATTCTCCGTCAGGCCTCCCTGGCTTTCTTAAGTTCATCACATGAGCAACTATAAAACTGCCTTCATGTGGTATTTGAATGTGCTGCACTTACTGAAGCTATTATTATACTGCAGTAGAGTTGCTTAACAATGCACAATAATCATTAAAAAAAATCATAATGGCAAGATCAGGAGGTCCACACGCTGCACCTGAAGAAGAAGTTAGGCCTTATATCTGTGACTTTGCGAGATGTGTTCTTATATCAGAACATGGCGAAAACGTCAGGTCAGAACAATCGCTTGAAATTAAAAATGAAAATAACATATTTCACAACAGCTCTAAATATTGGATCATATAAGTTCCCGTTAGACTGAATGCAAAAAGATAACTAGAAACATTGTTTAGTTTCCAAAAGTTAACGGTTTAATTTGCGATATCATCTGCAGATAATCACTTGACACAGTGTGACAATAGCTTCAACAGGAAACATGCGTAGAAGCCTTGGGGGGGTTATGTTACCTTGCGTGTGTGCTGTGTAGCATCGCCTGTTTGTGATTACTCTACATATGTCTGTGTTGAAAATGCTAGATAGTGAACATTTAACACAGCAGAATACATTCTAGCAGCAGCGTGTGTGCGCAGCATCTGTTCCATGTGTGCTCACCGTATCTGAGTCATTTCTCTGCACAATAACAACTTCTGCACATTTTACAGCTTATTGGTCACAGTGGGCCTTTAATACCAACCACAAGTTGCCCTGCAGCTGAATCTTCATGGGATATAAGCTGATATATTTAACAAATTTCTTGGCCTATGGCTTTATAAGAAGATAAGAAGTGGATCCGTTTTGATCCACGTGAGGCAGATCTTAGCGAAGCTGTGGGTCCATCATGGGGGCGAGCTTTCAATTGTGGGTGAGCGTGTCCGTGTTACACAACACACGCGCATCTTTACTCACCGCCCTGACCTTCTCCGCAGAGATTTGCTTCCGCCTAACTTTGCCCTTTACTGGGGCATGTTGTGTAAGCGAAGGACCACGACGTGAATAACATTGGTATTAGCGCAACAGCCTGTGCGGAGCGAGAGCTAACTGGAGCAGGAGAATGGCGCTGTTCGGCAAGGTTCACGGCTGTTATTCCTACAGGCCATGAGCGTGAAAGGAACTAATGCCATCTGACAGTTCTGGAGCAAGAAGAGGAGGGCTGGACAGAAAAGGAGGAGAGAGAGGAACGAGTGTGGGGGGTGCTGGATGAGAGAGAAGTGGGGGATGAGATTGATCTGGACAAAGAAGGAATGAGGAATATGGGATGGGAAGGACTAAAGAGGTGATGCCGTAGAGACCTCTATTGTTACCCTCTGTACAAAATGGCCTCTGAATATAATTGCACATCATTTGGTCTTTTGTGGAGAAGTAAAAGTATTTTTGGTTAAAATTAAGTTGCAAATTAAGAAAAACAGGGTCTACTTATCGTCCCGTTTTGCTAGAATGTGGCCAAATCCCTCCTCGCATATACTCCCTTGAGTGCTCCCGCAGTGGCCGCCATTTTGTAAAATTGCTTTTAAGGGAAAACCAGTGCATCCGAACGACGCATGAACATTTTGGTGGTGTTGGAGGGAGAGAGTAGGAAGAAGCGACATCAAGTTATTCATGAATTATGTATGCTCAACTATTTTAAACCAGTCAGACCTGACAAATGAAGATTTTAGACGGATGGGTGACTCACGGCTGCAAATCTTTAGAAATGCCTTATGTTGCTTGAAATTAAATGTTTATGTGTTTTAGTGAATAATCTTTCTATTATATTACAAAGATTTTGTACAAGGATTTATTATATACCCGCAGAAGTATTAAAGATTGCTTCATAATTTTTTCTGTTGATTGAATCGTCCTTCATTAGGTGCTGCTGACCTAAGCTTTACTGCATATGAACATTATAAAACAACATAATAATGGTCAATCCATGCAAGATGCACAACATAAATAAGAGATAAATGGAGACGTGGTGGAGAAGTTCATGTTCATGCCACATCTGCATGCATTTCTGAATCTATTTTGGGGAACAAAAGCTGTCAAAAGAAGGTTAGGCGGCACTAGATGGAGGGATTGAGAAGTGAGGTGGGGTCCCACTGTAATTTGACAGGCACCAATCCCACTTGGGCTCCAGTTCATCTGCGACTTCTTTTGAAGGTGGCATAGCAGACACCCTGCTGCCATCCCAGCCTGTCATTAGCAACACAACAGTCAGAGATGCTTCTGTCTCGTCCCTGTTCTAAATATCGATGGTGTCATCCAACTAGAGTCTTTGAGGATGAGCTTGTTTCTCGGGTTACAAGGTTGTTATTTTAATGCAAAATGGTTATCAGCACTGAGGTAAAGGCTTACAGGATTTTTTAACAACTTTTCCCACTCCCTGTTTTATAAAATATTAAATAAAATGTTTAAAATATGTTTTAGACAATATTGTACATACCAAGATGGAAAATATGAACTGTGCTGTTCTCTTCAAATGAATAGCTGCTTCCTCTCAGCTGACTTTTGTTGAACAATGGTCAATTTACTTAATTTTACTTTTCCACAAATGGTGACGACACCTTGCCCTCCAGCCACTTCTACAATGTGCAATGTAGGTTACCCAGGTTGCACCGACCATATAATGAATGGTTTGGTACCATTAAACATAACACCAATTACATTTTAAAGTTTACGATAACTTTGTATGAACATCAGTTTTTCACCCACTCTTGTATGTTTATATAAAAGGATAGTCAGAGACTTTGTTTAATTCTGCTGATGGAAATTGTCCTTTAATATGCCTTGGTTCAACTAAAGTCACAGTAAGTCGCATCAAAACAGTATATTTGTCACATATATTTTCAAGTATTTTTTTTCTAGAACTTGTAAAGTTAAGCTTTAAATCAGTTGAAGCTCTTTGTGTGTAAGAGATGCAGTAAGTGGACAGTACTTAATGAGCCTGCTTTGTTCTGCTGCAACTTGTTATTAAAACAAAGAGTGTAGCTACTTTATTATCATTAATGAGTTTTCCATCAGTCAGTTAGCAAAGCTAAAAACAAAGAGAAATTACTTATCAGGATGCAAGAACAAATCCCAGAATGCACTGCTGTTCTTGACACTGCTTAGAGCAAAATGGTGGCCCTCAGCCGTGAGAAGCCTGGCCCAAACTCTGGTCCTTTAGTATTCACATTTTTTAACAACATTGCCTTAACGGCAATATTAGACGAACAACTTTGCACTGATTTTGTAACATAAATCATTATTTACCGTCACAGTTATGTGTTTATATACAGTGACTTTTTGGTGTGCTTTTTGAAGTACAATCAATAAAATGGAGGTCATATAAGTTGAACGGCCTCTGACCCTCGATCCATAATGACTTGCATGTGTGTTCATGATCAGGACTTTAGACCTGTGATTGATTTTTTTTTTTTTTTTTTTTTTCAAATTTTACCGCAAATCCTTCAGCAGGTTCCGCCCCACATTATAATTACACTAGTTCATATTGGGAGTTTAATTGTAATGCAAAAAAATTAATTGTCCTTAATCAAGACGTTGACCTCACGTATTGTTAAAATGAATAATTAATTGTAAAATATAAGTGTGTGAAAGAAAAAACTGGATCGGTTGATCCAATTATTAGAAAGGTGGTCTGAGAGGATTTGGCAAACAAAATGTATTGTAAAACATATTTATATTCTTTTCAAACTACATTTATCAAAATTACACCATTTTTTCCCCCCACACTTTTTTATACGTTATATTTCATCGTAAAGGAAACAAAATCTAAATTGAAAATATTGTTTCTGTCAGAAAAGACATTTTCAGATAGAGCATGTGCATTTATGTACTAAATAAGGGGCTCTTGTTGTGTCAGTTTCTCAATACTTCATAAAAACACTGTATCCGACACACTGCTGTAAAGTAGTTGGGTGGTCATGTGGCACTCGCAGCTTCTCCGGTCAAGTCGAAGTTATGTAGTAAAAAACATCTTGTGACATATGGTTTAATGATAACGCTGTTAATAAAATTAAGAAGTAACAAGTCCCTATTGATTATTAAACCAATAATTTCCAACTGAGTAATCTTACTCGTAGTCTATAATTCGTCCAGTATTGTTGTTTTAAATTAAATTCCTTTTGAGAAACCTTCACTCTCGTCACGCAGAGGCAGAAACCTCTGGAGGCAAAATCAGATAAAGTAGATTTGAGATGTAAGATAAGCCCATTTTTCTCTGGTCAAGCGTTCATCACTTGATGTTTTTTGTTTCATTTTGTTAAACCCTACTAATCTGTCGTAGTCCACTGCTGTGGTTGAAGTTGTTTGTGTAACACCGCCCTCTGGTGTTAAGAGAGGGTGCGTTCGTATTGAGAAATGCGTTTCAGAATGACTTCAACGCTGAGGCGCCGTTTCTATTTATAACATAAGCAATATCATTAAAAAACAACAGCGGCTTTTATTTGATTCAGGCAGTTAACATTTTCCATACAGATCAAGGTAATGTAAAAAAAAAGAAAAAGATTAAGCTGTTTCCTCATGTAAGTAAGTAAGTAATTTGTATTTATATGTGACGTAACCTGCCCTCTGACCTCTACATGTTGCTGAGACCCTCTTCTCTTTTCAAACACTTGATTCACTCTCTTATTTAACGTTCTTGATAGGCACATTTGCAGACTAATGGAGAGGAGAAAAAAAATATGTTATGAATAGATCTCCACTTATCTTTATCTACCTTTTACATGTATAACCTTGACTTACAATGTAAATTCTCATTTTTTTCTCTCCAATAGTGCTTGATCATACCTCGCCTCACGCCAACACAATTCTCTCTGATTTTAAAGGTATTTTATAGATGACTGTATTGAAGTCAGCGAGGTCTCGTACACTGTACTAGAACTCCAGAAATCAATGCAACTGGGAAATGTTACCTGCATCATCAACAATCTAATCTTCTGGATTGGACTCCACCCTAACTCAAATTCAGGTCAAACCAAATGTCTTCCTCATCTTGTGCTACTGTATTGCTAATGAATTAAGAATACAAACTGACCAGACTTTCGTAAAATTTCTACATTCAAGTTTAATTTTTAAATCATCTCACAACCACTTATATAGTGGGAGGTGACCGGAGATTGGCAACTGGCTGGCACATTAATTTAAAACTAAATGTCTAATGTGTATTTTTTTCTGTGATAATTTAATAATTGCACAAATATACATGCTTCGACAGAACACTCTCACTCAAAATCTAAAAATAGTTACTATTGATATTGTGAGTCAGTCGGTACCAAAATGATCTTTCATCAGAGGTTTTCACCACTCTCTGACAATATCAGGTTTAATATTTTTGTGCAAGACTTCCTCCAAAGAATTTTCAAACAAAATAACAATTCAAGCATCAACAGTAAAGTATGGTAAAATTGAATGAAAATAGTTCATACAATTCATACACAGCAAATCTCTTCCTGCTCCTGAAGCAGAACTTAAAAATGGCCATGACTGCACTTGACAGCCGTGCTAATTTATTGCTTCTTTTTTGAATACCTTCACATCCCTGTTACTTTATTTCAACTTGACAAATCTTATTTCAAATGTACTCAAGTGCTTTCCTTCAAACCTTATTAAGTTAAAGTCAAATTGCAGTTAAAGATGAGTACTTAAAACCTTAGAAAAAGACCAAATCTGGCATTTTGAGTCGGGGAATTTTAAATGTGTCATCAGAGTCAATGAATGTGTCTCTGTCTGTATGGATGATCGGCAAATTTGATAACGATGACATCATAGCTCTCTGTTTCTCTTCTTTCTTCACAAAGTCGTAAATTAAACATAACATAATGACTACAGAGTAGTGTTAGGAGTTGCTGAGCTCACCCAATCACAGCTCCTCTTTCATTATAACAAGCAGCAAACGTGTTGAAAACAAGACCAAACAACATCTGTAATGATGGTAGTCAGTAGTCAAGCATCACACTCAAAAGAGAAGGCAAACACAAGTGTAATATTGGATTCAAGCATTTTTATTGATTGACGGATTAGTACGCCAAACGCCGGCCTACATCTGATGGTTTTCAGAAGATCTTCCGCTGCAGCGTAGCAACCTTTAGGTCAATGCAATGGATAGATATGCAGCGGTTTGGTGTGGATGAAGCCGAAGATGATGGTCCAGAGAAAGGCCATACAGCTCCTGTCTTCCCATCATGATCTTTGACACTGTTGTCCTTAAGCGGCATGTCACATGTTGTAAAATAAGACATCATGTGTCTGCATTCACGGAGGAAGCTACTGTAGCCCATCCCTGTTTATCTTGGAGCTTCTTTGTGTTCGCGGTAAAGGAGCTGTGGTCAGTGTGACAGTGTTGCGGGGGATGGGAGGTCAAACCCCAAAGGCTTTGTTACTCACATGTTGAGCAAACTGCAGCAAAGAAGTTGAACAACAGCCTATTTAAGCAGAAAATAAATCGAAGTTAAGACTTGTAGAACAAAGTGTTCCACTAACAATTGGTAGACAGCGTGAAACTTAAACACATTCTGTCGGCTTGTGAGCACCATTGAGAACAAGCACACTGTAATACACCTTTACGTCTAGTGACTCTAGTCAATGCAGTGTTTGACTGAAGTGAGTGGAGGCAACACAGGATGCCCGGTAGAAATACCACTGCTTAATAGCTTGTTCGAGGAGTCTCCCTTCCATCCAGAGACAGCCACAGCACAATGAAATTAGACCATTCTTTAATCTGCAGGAAGTAATTTATTCTCTTTATTTTTCTTTATATTATGACAAAAGAGGACCACATTTTGGAAGGAAGAACCCTTAAAGCTTCATATTCATAACATTAGGGCTGATTCAAAATTGGCCCAACTTTGACATAACAACATCAAACCGAATAACACGCACTGATGCTACAAACACACATGATCCCACCTCTCTCCTTTGAGACGCCGACTTTACTTGAACAATGTCAACAGACTAAATGAGGAAGGAGGCAGATATGACATAAACCACAGTGCGACCAGTGGGCAGCAGCATGGTCCTGTCAAGTCTGGCATCTTTTAAGTTAAACCATGCGGTCTTGCTAGGAACATATCCATCTTTCTGAGTAACTTCCTGGTTGAATAAACTTTCCAAAACATGTTTCCAATGTTTTAATAGTAAAAACGTTTAAGAATCAAAGATGCCGTTCAATAGTATAAACATATTTACAGAATTGTAAACAAGTAATCAAACGGATTAAAGTAAATGTGACGCATAAAGTGAACACTTGCCAGTGGGTCTGGTCACAAAGTGTACTTGGGGGAGGGGTCCCCAGGACGAGGAGTCATCCTCGGCCGCTCCACACGCGACAGCTGATAAGCTGCTGAGCCTTTCGTCGGCGAGCCACGACTTCAAGGTTAAAGGCAGCATAGCTGATTATGTCTTCTATCTTCCCCACATGGGAAGGAAGGTGCTAAGGTCAAGGGTGACATATGGCGGCCCACTATCCCCTCACCCTCCCTCCGTACGCCTCGGGTTTGATTTCCTATTAGTATCGACAGGCAAGTCTGCACTATTCAGCCTGAGAATATGTCAACAATGACTCACACTCGACAGGAAATGTGACGCTTCTTTTATTGTGGTCAGGAGAGTGTCAAGAGTTTGTGATCTCTGCCTGCTGCTCCGTATGTCCTCGTAATCCTTTACCTTTACCCTCAGGACAAGAAATGTTAGCATAGAAGTTCACTCAACATCAAATATTGATTTGAAAAGTACATTTACCTCTACATTTTTATTGTCAATTGTCACTGTTGTGTTGATCGTTGCAATACATGGTTGGCTCAATATCAAGTTATTGATTAAATATTTGAATAATGAAATTAAATGAATAATAAAAATGTGTTGACAAATGCGAGACAATAAGGATCACAATCCAAAAACTGGTTCAGTGTGGTAATTTTTCCGATTTTTCCGCTGCCTACATCATATGTCCACATAACGGTCTGTGGTCAACACAGCCTGTCTTGGATGAGTCAGTTGGTCATGGTTTTGGTTTTGTGTTGGAGGATTCTGTGTACCAACACAAGGTGTAGGTTGACACAGTGACACATGACGGCTTACTGCATTAGAGCACAAGAAGGTGTGATACAAAAAGACAGTCTTTGACAGCAACAGGTTACTCGTGTCTTTGTAGTACTACCTGCTCAGTGACCTGCCTCTGGACCCCCCACCCCTGCACCCTCCCCCACCCTCTCTGCATATCCACAGCATCTCTGTTGGTCCGAATGTGAAAAGCTTCTTATTTGTGACTTAGTGTGGCGGGGCATTAGCATTCACAAGGGGGCTGTGACATGAACAAAACCCGCCGTATTAGCAGGGTGGAGCCGTGGAGAGGCTGGGCTTGAAAGATCAGGTCTGGTCAGTCAGCTACAGTTTGGGGGTTATAGTAGCAGAAGGTGGCTGCGCCCTGGATACACAGTGTTGCTTGTGGAAGGTCGGAGGAGGCAGCTCAACACCGCTGGAATCCTGGATGCTTTTCAATATGGTCCTCTAGCCCGGCCGCTGGAGGGGATGAAGGAAGAGAACTCCCTGGATGGTAAGAACGGTCCCGTCACTAGAACACATGCTAGAGTTGTACCAGGTCCAATCATTGCTGGCTACTCTGCTATCATGAACTGTACTGATGAATGTACTAAACCGTTCTCATCTGCTGCAGAAATAACTTTTTTATAGTAACTATATTTTATATTAAAAAATATAGTTTGGCCTTTAAGCAGTAATTGTTTCCTAGTAGATCGGTTAACCTTAACCACAAGTCTGGTTTGGTTACTGTAGCTAATTAGAATAAAAGGCATTTAAAATGGACTGGATCTGGACTGTCGGATGCTGGATCCCTTTCACAAAGTGATAATACATTCTTTTTTAAATGTATTTATTTATTACCAAAATGTTTTTTTTTATTTAAATATTGGCTTGTCAGTTTTTGTTGTTGTTGTTAAAACGCATAAATGTAAGTCTTGTAAAGTTAAGTAAAGTTTTGGGCCTCAAGCCATATGGTGCTCCTCTAAATGTCATCCCAGATCATTTTAAAATGGTTGCCAAACTTTGCATTCATATCCTATAGTTCAAGTCAATAGAGTATAGTTATGATTAAAAGTCTTAAAAAAAACATTGTAGTATCCACTTATTGGACTTCCATTCCAATGAAAATCCTGACTAACTCCGCATAGTTACATCAGAGGAAGACATTCAGGAATCAGGCAGTGTCTGATAACATTTGATCAAAGAGTGATTGCATTTAAAAACACACTTGAATATAGATTTTTCATTGACTTCACTTGCACTTCCACACATGCACACGCTCTATAATGCATAGGTTTCTAGCAATGATACGTGAAGCTCCCTTAGACTGGCGGAGTTGTTCGTTAATTTTTCTTGAACACTGTTGTATAAAAGAAAAAAAAAAGTTAAACCTAAAGTCTCTGATGATGATTATCCATAAAAAAAATGAGTAATGTATACAATTCAACGTAATGTGATAGTTTACTATATTAATTAACAAAATAATCTTCTTAATATTTAACTAGAACAGCAAGGTCAAATGTCCAATCATTGTTCTTACTCGTTGCCATATGCGTTTCGGCTGTAATGAGACAAAAGGTGAATAGTACAAATGAAACTTATGTCTTTTTTTATTTTATTTTATCTTTGAAGTTAATGGGGGTGGGACTAGATAAGCTTCAAGCTTCTCCCACTGTTTTCTCTTTCAGGACATGCATGTAATATGTGAACTATGATGAAATGATGATATGTGAACCGATACATTTTTGTAAGTAAATTATTTTGAGTCAAAGTGTTTTAAAAGCAAAATCTCGAAAGAAAACTTGTTAACATAGTTTCAAAACACAGTTTGAGTAAAAAAAAAACGGTTAAACACAAGAGATGTATTTAGAATGTTTTTCTAGTTTGTTGCTGTGTTTCCTGGATATTTCCAATGGCAGACGGTCTAGATAGTAGACTCCTGACTCAGCGCTGTTCCTCCATCAACTGCTTCATGTTTAGTACACAAGCACTTAACTTGCTCTAAGTAGTTCAATTAGTTAATGTCGCAGAGTTTTGTCAGCTTGAACCTGTGTTTATGCTTGGACATGCACTTTGGTCTCCTCCACAAGTGCCAGAGGCAGGGTTGGGGGGGGGGGGGAGCTAATTTGGGCAAAAGGGCCTGTGTGTGTATTTGTGTGTGTGTGTGAGGAGGAGGGTGGGGGGGCATTGTTGAACGGCAGTGAAAATAGGACTATCAGTTCCACTCAGATAACCCCTGGCTGTCATTGGATCTCAAGCCAAGCTGCGACCCCAGGGCTTGAACTCTGTGGTCATGTGACCAGGCAGTAAAGTGACCAGTGGCTCGGCTCCGGCTGTGGTCAGAGCAGGGCAGGCTGTCGAGGTAAGAGGGAGCCGAGAGAAAGAAAGGCAATCATGAGGGGACCGGGCCCGCTAACTTTTCTTCAGGCTTGAATGGGGTCCAGGCAGACTGGGAGAAGAATGAGATGGATACGTGGGAAGGTAAGACAGACATGACTTGTCTATCAGGGGCTGCAGTGTCATCTTTGTGTTGGCTAGTATTCAGTTTGTATGTGTGTGGTGCGAGCGTGCCTACATCTGTACTGATCCATGTGTTGATGTGAGGGAGGCTCCGTCGATTGGCTCACAAAACACTGTGTGTTGTCTTGTGTTTTGTGAGGATGATTCTAGTTGTGTAAATGAATGAAACCTTCCTGGCAGTCCAGCCCACTCCATTTTACATCCCCCTCCTCTTGTTTTGTTGTGCGTATTTGGAATGTGAACCGATTCTCACTCTTCATTCTAAATGTAAAGGAAAGTGTGTCATAGGTGTTCGCGCTCGTCCCATCTTCTGTTTCACAAAATGTGTGGTGAAAATTTGGATGTTTGCTGGTACATCTGTGGACTTTTGGTGTTGTTTTTGGAGACAGCTTTTTACTGTATTTATCCCCTCCCCCTATATACTCCCCCCTGCTTCCAGTAGCCATGTTGTTCCTGCCCATCAGATCAAATTAAACTCTTAAAAACCAGTTCCACGAGAAAAAGAAAGGCAATCATGAGGGGCCCGGTGACTCTTTAAATCCATTGCTCGATGAGCTGGTTTTATGTATGATGGAGAAACCCAGCGTGACGATCAATATCTGCAGCAGCAGTGGGTGGGCAGGTTTGTCAGGGACTCCTGGGACTGTAATGTTCACTATAAATAGCCGTTCACTCAAGCAGCACTCATTCTCCTTTATTTTGCTGAAGCAGATGCATCACCCTAGGCCATCAAGTCCACCATCTCCCCGGTCTCCATTTTATCTTTTTAGGGTTTGTTATTTCAACTGGACCCCTGCCCCCAACACAAACAGAGTTGGTTGTTTATCTCTGCAGTTTGATGCAAAAATATCTACTGAACGGAAAACAAGCGCATCACTAGTGACATAAAAAATATTTTTGTCCCTCTCTGGCTCCGTTAAAGCTCCAAAGATGGTGGCGACTTACCACTCAGACCCCAGCTGAGGATTCTTATTGTGAGCGAATGAAGCTAAGCTAACGTAGCGGCTTTACAAAAGTGAGTAGCTTGTCGTTGAGAATAAATAAGATCACGGTATTTTTGTTTTAATAAATTAGAACAGAGCTGGAAAGTGATCATGTGGTTCTGAATCTTTTTCTCAAACGCATCAAGCACACAAATATTTTAAATCATAAATGAACATATACAAAACATATATAAAATTAAAAAAATATAAACGTATATCTATATATATTTATAATAGTATATATTGAGTTTGTATGAGGATTTAAATTATGTTATTAAATTATATATATTTTTAACATTCAAATCCATGTTTATATATAAACCATTTTACTTTGAATCTTAATATTATTTATGGATTTCAATACATAAACATACATTTATTGAATTAATCCAAAATGCATGTAAAATAATTGAAATGTATTTCAAATTCGGAATCATGCAATAAATGTCAAATACCAATTGGTTTTAGTTTATTATTTGGTTGAGAAATAAACATGTTTAAGGATGGAATCAAAACTTCCCATTTTATATTTTACTATAATAGCATAATATTTTAATTGATCTAGCTTCAAGCTTTCCACTTTGAACTTTTTCTTGTGAGAATGTTAGCTGCTGGAATCTTGCTCTGTCGGTTGCCTACAGTCTCTGGAGATATTAGCATTTAAGATAAGTGAATGTCTAAATCAGCCTTTGGAATTGCTAACTACTAAGTCTGAAGGAGAGGACCTCCGCCCACATTAGCTAACAAAGTAGCATCACCTGTGGCTTTCATTTACATAGCATTAGCTCTGAGCCATTATTCCATGCTAATGCCTCAGGCCTGAATTTGGGCGTATTTCCCAGTGACAGAGATGTCAACAGGCAGCTATTGTCTTGCTCAGATCCCAGTCTGCGACTGCCTGCATGTTACTTTAGAGATTAACATCACTGCGTATCCGCTCAGGAATGCTGGAGTCCCAAAGGGTCTTCTCGTGTCCTCGTGCCAGACGAGCGTCCACGGTGTGCACATACCAGCCGTAGAGAGGTTACATCCGTCCCCTTACCCTCCAGGTTGCTGAGATAAGTTCTAGAGCAAATATGAGCAGCAGCAGAAGAGGAAGGTCAGCGGAAAAGTACAGCAGATTCCAGCAACCCCCGCTGTCCCAGCTGATTGTGATGGAAGGGCTTGGACAAAACCTAAATCCCCCCCCCCTCTGTCCTCCACCCCTTCAGTAGCAGGCCTTGTTGCTGTGTCAGTGTCTCAAAAGAGCTGCTTCACCCTATACACCCGCCTTTGTGTGCATCACCACATGGACAATGGAGAGATTTCTGCTGGAAGCATCACAGCTCCCAGCAGGATGCAGTTGGCTTACTGAAGGAAACCTGGTAACCCCCAATTCCCCTGACTCATCCTCGGTCACCTCAAGGTAGCTGGGTCATCAGCAGTACTGTCCCTCGCCAATACTACCATGTGGACTCTTAGACCTCCCTGATCCAGAGCTCAGGATCAACCCTTGCATGATGTCCCAGTGAAAACACTAACAGTAGATTAAATTTCCTATTTTCTTCCTACGTTTCCCTGCATGTCGCCTGTGTCTCCTGAAGCAGTCATGAAACAAATAAACAATGATAAAGCCAGGTTAGGAGATTAGATCTATTATATTTTCTTTTGTTTTTTAGTACAAATTCCAGCTTTGATTGGATGCCGTCCCATATGTAATCCATCTCACTCTTGAATCACTTCCTGGTTAAGCCACGTTCATTTAACAACAAAAGGATACAAACTAGCAAAACTGTCGTCATTAACAAGAACTGGAAAATTAATCTGGATTCAAGATTCAGATTTGCCCTCCTTTTTTGTTGTCCAATTTGACGGGAGCTCGGACATGCCCGACAAGCAATTCCTGCTTTGCGTTAAAGTTTGGAATGAAACCCGGGCTGACCCCTGGGAAACAATGCAGCCTTTAATGGGAGGCGGGGGTGGTCGGTGTTTGGTGATAGTGTGTGTGCATGTAAATGCATGCCTGTGTGTGTACAGGTCGGACACATGAGCTCCTTCCTAACCCTCTTCATCAGATCTTATAAAGGGAGGCCAATAGTTCCGAATTGATTCATATTAATATCTTTATCACCCGATATTGGGAAATATAAGGGGACATTTTCACTCAAGAAATCTTATTTTCGTTGCTAGGCTCTTTTCCCTTGATTTTACTACTGGTTTATTTTTCTTATTTTCCAATTGACTGAATTGATTTGTATGTTGTTTATTTGTGTGCCTCAAAGCTTTAATTAGGAAGGTCAAATGTTTAGTAGTGGAGTCAGGGTCAAAGCGGGGATCATGAATAGTTAATGGTGGTGGGGTGTGAGGGGTGCTAGGACATAACACGCTGAGATCAAGTGTGTGGAGGTGTGAATCCGCAGCTTATATGGTGGCCATGCACTTGAAAGACGGGGTGACAGATTTAGCAAATCATTTCCAGTCGTGGCAGCTGATAGCTATTGTGTTTGCTCCTGGATGAAGGAAGTTTCACAGGAGTAGGCTGGCAAGATGGTCAGAATTCCTGAACGAGCTGACAAATGGTGTTTTATGAGTAGTTACAGTATCTTCCCGCCAAACCCTTTTGGAGCGAGAGAGAGAAGTTTCCTGTTCACGGATCCACCCCGGAGCTTACCGGCCACAAAGCTCTTTACTGAGGCCTGAGTCCACTCAGTGCTGAGCTGCAGGAGGAAAACATGCTGCCGATGTGTGTGTGTCAGCCATTTGTAAGTTCATCAGGACAAGGTATGGAAATTGGCCATAGTGAAAGGAAAGCCCTCGCAGATGCACTGAGAGGCAAAACCCCGCCGAGAGGAAGTGCAACTAACAAAAACCATGAGCTTGATACATCAAAACTCACTGCTATTATATTTATTTTTAGTATACTAAATATATATTCCATCAATATCATTTCTCTCCTAATGACAATATCCACAGTTGTTGATCAATTCAGGAAGCACAAGACATGGTTTGTCCACTACAGACTTCAGACCTTAACCTCTTACAACACATTTTATAATGGAGTTTTCCATCCATCTATTCACTTTGACCTGCAGCTACAGTTTGATGACCTTTAGTTTTTACCCCTGAAAGAATGGCTTTTCCAAGAGAGACTTAGTATCTGCAGTACCCAGTTAATCAGTGAAATGGTTTCATTCTAATTCCAGAATGACTCACCATGTTGTTGCTCATTGTATCGGTACAGTAAGAACCCCTGCTCTGAGGTCCAGACCCCCACAGCCAACTGTAACCTAACATCATTTAAATGTTAATCCTCCATGCCCTTTATTCCTTGTGTGTGTGTGTGTGCACGTTTGAGGGAATTAGAGAGGGTCTGTCCTCTCATCTCCACCCTACTTCTAATTACCTTCAGTACATGAAGCCTTTAGCACTCCGCCTCTTTGTTGGTGGAGTGGGGGGTAGCTCAGCATGCGGTCACATGACCCTGATGAGCTGCTCCTTTAAATTACACAAAAGCGTAATCCAGTCGAATGTTGAAGATGCTGCTGTGATCAACCCCTAATGTGTAGACACATCAGCCTTTAACACATGAGGATGGATCAGAACCATTTAGGGACATGAGAAAATGCAGTATTTTTCATTTTATAGATTATGATGAATTCATTAAATCTTTATATTTATTGATCACATTCCTCCATTTTAATCCCTTTATCGTTTCTTTTTGCAAACTTTATTTTTTGTGTAACCTCAATATCTTCCAAAAAAGATTTTTTTTTTTTTAAAGAAAAATAAAATCAATTTGGCGACTCTTTCAGTGCATTGTAGGGAGATTCAAAAGGGGATTAGTTGGATGAACATGTTCCAGATCAATAAAGTATATCAAGCAGCTTCCTTACTAAACATACACGTATTATCATTGTATATATTTTTCAATAAATCTATTGAGACTGACAGTAACATTAAAGGCTGCTTTAGGAATACAATACATGTCCTTGAACTATGTATTTTGAAAGGAATCTTTCCATTTTCTGGTTTATTACAGTATTTGTTTGTTAGGCATTAAACTTATTAACTATTAATTAAAGTTTAATTAGCATTAAACTGAAGAGAAGTATTCCCACCACTTCAATATCTGAGTTCTAATATCTAGGCGTGACACCCCCAGAGAAGTCCTGACCTCAGAGAGTGGACATGAGAAGTCTTGCTGGCACCAGTTTTACACTAGGCCTCGTAATCCCAGTCCCTGTGTAGCAGGACAATACACAGAGGCTTCAGGTTAAGCTGCTGGACATTACCTCACGCTGCTAGCATCAAACCATACTGCTGTTCGGGCTGTGGCCACAGCAGGCAAATACAGTTGAACATCCCCATCTTAATCTCACAGAACCGTATTAAAAAAAATAACATCTCTTATACATGCAAAACGTTGAAGTCCAACAACAAAGTGAAACCATGTTTTTTTTTTATAGTTCTAAAGGAACAGCTTTTGTGTGGTGTTCTGAGGTACCTTTTGGGTTGAGTTTGAAATACAGTCTGTTGTGCAAGTGAGTTAAGCAGTGATGCTGCAGGCTGTTGTCTGATTGAGCCGATTGTTACCAATGATATTAGATAATATAGACGAGAAATGTATAGAAATAACATTGTGTTTTGTGGAGGTCTATGTTCTCTTGTATATTCTATTGTAGTAAAAACCAGACTCTGTTTCCCTCCATTAAGGTTTCAACATGATCTGAACTTGTTGGCTCTAGTTTATAGAGATCAAGGTGAAGTGTTTTTTTTTTTGTTCAATTTGATGTAGGTGGATGATTAAAGAAGTGATTATGTTAAGTGAACACAGACGCACATTTCCCATGATCCTCTTTACAATACAATCCCATTTGCTTAGAATCTCCTCATCTGTCAATCATAATTAATCAAACATGAGCTGGATACTATCCAAAGTGCTATATAGTGAACCCTCGAAGTGAAGCTAATCACATCAAATATGATATATATACTTTAGTATTTTCCTTCCGCAGTGCACATGGAAAATGATGACGGTTATAAAATGGGGAGCTGGTATTGGGATGTCAAAGTGTAGTCAGAGATGCGCAGCATGATAATGTTTGCAGAGTGGACGGCAGCAGAACAACTCTCAATAATCAATAATAAATTTGCATTACTCAGCAGTATATGCCACCAGTGAAGGAAGTGAAATTGATGCCATCCAACATGCTCGCTGACGATACAAAATGAAAGCATGTCTAGGGATGGGCTGCAGTTCTTGCACGTCTGGTTGAAGCTTAGGTGGGACTCGGTTGTTCTCCCCACACAGCATTTGTTCTCAGATGAGTTCGGGACATCCTGTTCCTCACCAGCCTCACGCCACCACCACAACCAAACACCCCCAAACATGTGTTCCAGATTAGAGCCCTTACTAATTCTGGGTCATCCTGTGGCGACATCAGCAGAACGTTTGTGGGAAGCCAGGCTGCTGACCGAGTCTGCATGAAGGAGAGACTCCACAAAGCTGCTCACGGGCTGTTGAACACTTCACAGAAGCACTTTGGTTCTGAGCACTGATACCGGTGTCGTCTCACTCATCCTGAATAAAACATACAAAGGCGTCTCAGCACTCACTAGTCACCTCCACTTTCACGAAATGAAAGTTGGAGCTTAAAAACCGGCAGGATTAGCAAGCATCTTAAGCTTCCTGTCCCCCCTTGATCTCAATTAAAACCCTTCAGGGAGGTTTCTGCACCCACTCTTATCCTCCTGCTGACTTCTGCTAAATCCTCTCCTCTCCTCCAACCATGTTGCAGATGATCCAGCCGACCAGAGGACCTGCCTCATCTGTGGAGATCGAGCCACAGGCCTGCACTATGGCATTATCTCCTGCGAGGGCTGCAAGGGCTTTTTCAAGCGCAGCATCTGCAACAAGCGTGTTTACCGCTGCAACCGGGACAAGAACTGCGAGATGTCCCGCAAGCAGCGCAACCGCTGCCAGTACTGCCGGCTGCTCAAGTGTCTGCAGATGGGGATGAACCGCAAAGGTAGCTATGGTGACGTCTGTGAGTCTGCCTGCGACTATCTGTCCTACACCGACCACTAGTGGCTGAACTGTGAGCAGCACCACAGCTTACTTAAATCTACATAACTTTCTTTTTTTTAAGTTATACATTAAGTGTGCGTTTGTGTTTAAAACTCTTTTTATTTAATCAAGTTAAACGACATGCTAAGGATGAGCTCATCTTACCACATAAATATGGCTTAAAAAAATTTAATGAAATTATACGTAAGTAAGTAAGTAATTTTTATTTGTATAGCGCTTTTCCAGACCAGGGTCACAAAGCGCTTAAACAATCAAAACAATATATAATAAAGTATATATTTTAAAGATCAAGATAAAACTGATAACACAACAGAGTTCCAGAAAATCAAGGAAAAGCCTGAACAAATAGAAACGTCTTAAGATGTTTCTTAAAGGACTCAGTAGATCCATAAAGCGCAAAGAGAGAGGAAGATCGTTCCAAAGCTCAGTGTTTCTTGTATCTAAAGCTAAAAAAAACCCCATTATGTACACATAGTAAGGTCATCACTTCGCAGATATACAATTAGTTTCAATTTGTTTTTGACTGAATATCTCATTTATATTCCTTTAGAAAAGTATTAGAGGCATTAAGCCTCCTATACTGGAAGCTGCTAAACATGTTTTGGCCAGCAGAGGGAGCAAGAAGGCATCTCTGTAACTACATGTCTTCTTTTCGTTCAGCAATCAGGGAGGATGGCATGCCAGGAGGGAGGAACAAGAGCATCGGACCAGTCCAGGTAAGAGTGGCTCTTTTTTTCTTGCTCATGAGAACGGTGACATAGGATTGTGTCAACTTGTACACAATCATCATCCAGAGACTCTGGGCTTCCCTGTAATAATAACAGCAACTACCTTAATAATAACCTGATTGTTGAATAATTAAGCTAAAGGTGCTCAGTAGATTTTAACAAACATTATATGCAGCTATCATTTATGTTGATTGATTTGAGAATTTTTGAGAGAGCAGCGACAAGTGTGGAAAAATGCACACCTGACTTGTGTGAAGAGCAAAACCTTCAACTGTTGTCTTGTCCTGAATATGAGTGAAGGGAAATCTAGCAACGCAGCAGTGTTCTGAGTAAAATAAGAGCTGCTGAAGGTCATCCATGCTAATGACTGAAACACATCGTTTCATCAACACTACATTGATACCTGCGTTCTCAGTGTTTCTACACCAAGAGTAGAGGAGGTGAGGCTAAGTAGCTGTCAATCGGTGTTTCTTTCTTTCTCTGTCCTATTACACAGTTATGATAATTAACACTATTTACCAGCTGTCAAAATGTCTTTCGGTCACCAACTATTTTACAGTTATAATTGGATTATGCACGTTTGCATGCTGGGTATGTCTCCTTGCCCCTTAACATTTCACGAAAGGAAGATCGTCAAGTAGATCAACCTCATAGGTTTACATAGGTAGACTCGGGTGCAAAACTGTCATAAAGAAACTAAAGATCAAATCATTGTTTTTCCTGATAGAGAGGTGTGTCACATATAGACTTGTAAGCAGCAGTCAATCACTTAATTTATATAAAACAATACAAGCATTATAAGTATATAGACCTCTAACATGCAGCTCATATTTTAACTTTATTCCATTTTCATTGTATTACATGTTATTTATCTCTATAATCGTATACCATTTGCAATGTCACCGTCACATTTTGTAGTTCAATTAAACTGAGCTGGGCTGAAGTTCTTTCACATGATTTGATTCATTCACTTTACTTTGAGCCAGCATTTCCAGCTCTATCTCCGGCTGCGTGGTGATATTGCATAGTTACAAATTGAGGCGCAGAGTTTATACGTCTATTCTGCAATAAAAAATTGTGAATCTTATCCAAATTTATGGAAGCAGTCCCTTTGTGGTGGAGAATTCCAGGAATAATGACGAGTGCGGAGTGGGTGTGGTTATGATAAACAAGATTTAATCTCCAGAAAAACTGTGCTTAAGCCCGCCCACTGAAAACGCGCATACCGATGAGAACAATGGATGTACATGAACAATTTAAGAGACACTCAAATTAACACATTAGTTGACCTTTAAGCACCTGCCCTGAGTGGATATCAAAAGAACAGCAGGATTACCCCCCAAAATAAATGGCCATTTATCTCTCTTTACATGTGAAAACCTTGAAGTGAATTATCAATTAAATATCATCAAAAATCAATTCTCAACTTTTTAATTTAACTGTGTGCCAAAACAAATACACAAATCAATGCAAAGGAACTAGTGAAATAATGAGAAACTATAATAGGTCATCAATTTCAATAATATCGTGACTATCGTATCCAATAACAATGTATTCATCTCACAATAATATGAATAACTCTGAGATATTTATTCATATATAATGAATATAACATTTGAACAGACGTGATGAGAACCTCTGTGTGTGTCCTCAAGATCACTGAAGAAGAGATTGAGCGGATCATGTCGGGGCAGGAGTTCAAGGAGGAGGCTCCAGAGCACACCTGGGGCAACAACGGTGACAGCGACCACAGCTCACCGAGCAACGGCGCCTCAGAGGGAAACCAACCGTCTCCAGCCTCAACCCTCTCCTCCAAGTGAGTGTCACACAGTCCTGACTGAGCATTCTCTGCAGCAGAACAAGAATGTATGTTGCCGTCCTTCATGACTCTCGACATTGTCTGTCTGAACCCGTCAAGGTCATCCTCCGTCTCTCCTCTCTCTCTCTGGCATTTGTTTAACCTAGTCCATGTGAACACACTCTTTATCTTGACTCACTGCTCGGCAGCCCAAAAGACCACTGATTGAATCAGATCAGAGAAAAGCCACATAGTGGAGTGATATAAGTGACCTTTGACCTCTTTCACCATACAAAAGTAGGTCTTTCGTGTAATATATCTGTTTTTTAGACTGACTAGGAACCCAGGAACAACTAAATCCTTTAATAACTCAAAGTGCTCTTTATTTGTGCCTCACTACATGTGTTGTAAATGCTGATGTTCAATCTCCATTGTGCTGTTTCCAGTCGCTCAGTGGAGATGAACGGCTACACGGCAGCGCTCCGGGACCAGTACATCAACACATCCATGTCCACGCACTACCAGCTGCTGCCTCACCTGTTCAGCTACGCGGCACAATCTGGCCTGCTGGCCCCCCAACCAAGGACCATTTACCCCCAATCCCATCCACTGGTACTGCAACTGGTGGCTGCTGAAGACCTGTCACCCCTCGCCACCCCCATGCTCATCGAGGACGGGTGAGTCGGCGTAACCAACACTGGCACTTTGTAGTAGAATATACTGTTAACATAATATTGAGCCACATGTTGTCCCTCGATATTATAGTGTTTTCTTGTCTTGCAGCTACAAGGTGACTCAGGTGGAGCTCTTCGCTTTGCTGTGTCGTCTGGCAGATGAGCTCCTCTTCCGTCAGATCTCATGGATCAAGAAGCTGCCGTTCTTCTACGAGCTCTCCATTGAGGACTACACCTGTCTGCTGAGCTCCACCTGGCAGGAGCTGATCCTGCTCTCATGCCTCACCATCTACAGCGCTCAGATCTTCGGAGACTTGGCAGATGTCACCGCCAAGTACACGCCATCGGACGATGAGCTGCAGGGGTGAGTAAATGCACCTCACCAACAAGTTTGATTACGAAATAAATATGTTGTTAATTCAAAATGTGCGTGACAAACAATTAAATCTGTACATTCACTTCATAAAATATATTTTCTTTGCCAAAGTATGTACCTTTCATATAATAAATCAGTGCATGAAAAATGTAGTGAGAAAAAATTAGAATAAAAACATGATCCATCACCGGTGCGCAGTAATTGGATCATTCCAGCAGATAATTATTTATTTGTTCTGCACTGCTAACTTCTTGTAAGGTGTGCTACGTTTCCCACTTGGTTTTATTGGTGTAAAGAATCTCACTGACCCTCCTGCCGGAAGCCTCCCGCTGACCAACACCAGATAGCAAATGTCTGATTAACGCCCTGGAACTAATATTTCACCAGAGTGAAGTTGATATCAGGAGTTAGTGTGGGAGCCAGACGTTCTACTCCACTGGCTCTGCAGCTCTACTGCTGTCTTTGAAACCTGTGTAGCAGAACATGAAGGAGCAACTCCTCCGATCGTACTGCTGGTGTGCACACCCGTATATATGCTTGAATCATGGTCCTATTATCGACTCTCCTGACAAGCATTGCTCTGAATATACAGCTTATACAGTGAGTCTCTGAGCAGGGAACTGCTGATTGATAGCAGGTGATTTAGTGACTACCGTCTGTGGTCGTCTTATGTTTCAGCTGGTCCAGTCAATGTTCATCATCACTGCCAGTTACAGCTTCTATCACAATATAAATGATAAATGAACGTGCATATCTGACAAATTACATTCCAATTATCTAAAGCAACAAAACCTTTTGACAATATAATGACTTGTTTTTTGGGGGAATATGTATAATTTAAAACTGATTAACTAATTTAGTTCATGACTTATGTTGCACAACTCTCTAACTTTTATTATACCAGTGATCTTCACTGCTTAACTTAGTCTGAACTACTTTCCTGGAGACTGTGATTTTCATGTGACCACCAAACGGTTTGTGGGTCAGAGAATGTGTTTTCATATAGAACTAAACTTTTTTTTAACTTGTTACGCAGACTAAAGCAGAAACTGACACAAGAAGAACCTTTATCTTGTTTTGTAAACGGGTGTTCACTGCATTTGTCAATAGGGTAACAGTTTGTGACAGTGCAGTTACTATTTCATGACACTAGGGGGAAACACCGTCTCAAACAAACGTTACAAGTTAACTGCTATATATATATTCTCTGAAGGTTTATCTAGTCCTTAAATGTAACTTTTAGTACTTTTACTTTTTGAAGGTTTTGCTGAGGACTATATTTGAAAATTCATCACATGTTATATATTTTAGTAAACAAAAGGGGAAAATATTTTAGTTTTTTGTATTTATCACATTTTGCTGATTGTATAATATGATCACATTACTAAAATTTACAAACAAGTGCATCGATTAAAAAATAAGAGCTTCAGCTGAAGTTTAATTGATGGGGTTAAGAGGTATAAAACAGATACATTTAAAGTTAAAAATAACAATTAAAACACGATGAACAAAAAGGCTGTTTAAATGGCTGCAGTTGACATGTTGATCTAAATTGAATGTCATGTAAATCATTTACTTTCTAAATGAGATGGACGAGGCAATTGAGCAAAAACAAAAGTAGACCAATGTAATATACACATAGAACAAATGTAAAGGTTTATTGATTAAGATGTCTTATCTTTCAAACACCGTTTGTCACCAACATTATGAGAGCTCAACCTGGATGTCCGAATTTAATTTAACCTCCGTAATATTTGTGCTCAGCTTCAGCGAGGACGGCATGGAGGTGATGGAACGACTCATTTATCTGTTTCGCAAGTTTCACCAGCTGAAGATCAGCAACGAGGAGTACGCCTGCATGAAGGCCATCAACTTCCTCAACCAAGGTTGGCAAAAGAGATCAAGCAGAAGCTCAAAGCCCTTCCACACTTGTCATTGACTCTCTTGTGTCTAGTAGACATTCGAGGACTGTCCAACATCTCCCAGCTGGAGCAACTCAACAAGCGCTACTGGTACGTGTGCCAGGACTACACGGAGTACAAGTACCCACACCAGCCCAAACGTTTCCCCGAGATCATGATGTGTCTGCCCGAGATCCGCTGCATCGCAGGTACAACATGCACGTGTTATCCACTCGACAACAGTTTGACTGACTTTGCTTATAATGATGTGTCCTTCTTTTAGGCAAACTGGTGAACGTTCCTCTGGAGCAGCTCCCCCTGCTTTTCAAAGCAGTACTGCACTCCTGCAAATCCAGCCTGACCAGCTACAGGAGCAGCCAGTCACCATGCGTGACGGCCTCCGCCGGCAACTAGAGCGCCGCCCCCCGGCATGGCGTGGAGGGTCTGGTCTGCCCTCTTGTGAATGTGACAAGCAGCTAGTTTGTTTTTGTTTCCTTCTTTTGTACGTTTTTGTTCTTGATCTATTTATTACACGACAGAGCTGAATGTATGCTGATTTACACTGTGCACATGCTCCTGCACCGACACATACTCGTACATGTGTGGTGTTGGGAGTTAACAAATGTGTATCCAGTTTGCTCCATGTGTCAGTGTTGCCATTGTTAGAGCTTAGACTTTAAAAAGAGTTTATTTTATTCAGGCGTGGGGAGAGGGTGTGATGGACACGTGGTGAGTGTTTTTATGAGACTACCTCAGGAATATGTTGCTAATATCGGGTATCTTTTTGTGCTGTTAAAATAAGTTACCTGAAGGAAACCCAAATCCCCCCACAGGCAATGCGAGGCCTCAATCAAATGCTGAATGTTAAAGGAGCTGCACAGAATCAAAGACTCTTGTGTTGCAGCTCTGCAAATGCAAAAAGCTACTTTATGCAGCCACAGACTAGTGGAGACGTCTGAGTAACATTCCATGAGTTAGGACGATGTCGGCTTCTTGTCGTAAAGAAAAAAAAAACAGTATACGGGTATTTTTAACAATCATTAAAGTGTGGCGTTAGTGCTGGGGAGGGATTTATGGCCGATAGAATGTGTTCTCTTTATTGTTGACCAAAGTGTTATGCAATGCTTTATTTTTCTTACGCCCAGTGATGGGTCAGGAGCTGCTAGCTCCACTAGCATTCTTGTTAATGAAGGATCACTATAAGAAAGGAATCTATGTTACTGGACAGATGGACAGATGGGTCGTGTTGTGGTTAGCACATATACGCTAGGATGAGACCACACTCTCCCAGTGAGGGCTTGATGGAAAATAACCAAACATATTTTGACTCGAATGTCATTTTCATTGATGACCCTGTGTGCTACAATGTTGGAAGGAGCGGAGACGGGCCACATGCCTAATAGAAGAGCAAAGCTTTATTCCCGGCACCTGGCTAGATCCACCTTCTGACCCTTTTGAACGTCTCCTCACAGGGTTTGAGAGACCTCATGTCGATCTATGCTGATTTATGATAACAGAAAATTGGGTCCCTGCCTACTGTCCACATGACACAATCACACCTCTGACTCATATGTGCTGTTTTAGGGTCTTCGTTAACGGGTCAATCCAACTCTGCACAGACCCCAGACCAGAAGAGGCGCATGTCGGCCCTGAGCCCAGGATTGGGTTCAGACAGTCATTGGTGGTGATCAGGGGCTCACTGACTGAAGCACGAAATATGACAGAATAGGAATGTTACACTAACCCTTATCCAACCGACTATAATCCTGATCCGGGTTAGTCTGACCTGCTGCCTCATGAAAAGGTGAGGCAGCAGCTCAGTATAATCGATCAGTACAAAGTCAAGAATTCATATGTTTTTACCACTATAAAGCTTATCGAATAAGTGGTAGAAACTCAAGTGCAGGACTTGATATCTGACCTGTCTGTGTCACAGTTAAAAGAAGAGAAGCCATGGAAAGTTGACTTTGTTCTCAAAACTGGTCGTTATCAACCACCGAGCTCAGTCCTAGCAAGCGCTCGTTCGCTCTCTAGTTCCCTCCTTTGAATCTTTGCACATAAAGCTGAGGGAAACCTCAACTCCATTTTGTGCTCCTGCCCCCCCCCTCTTCATGTCCCTCTCTTTCTCTCTCTCTCTTCTCTCTCTCTCAGGTCAGCTGACCTGGTTCTAAAACAGGGTAAAATGAGTGTTTATTTACTGCATCCAGGAATTCCACGGTGAGCACACTGATGGACTCGTAGTGTTCGTAGTCGTAGGTCGCAGGACATCGTAGGTCCTGGTAAGAGCCAACATTTTGTTTCTTCATTTACATCCCTGTATCCCACGCGTGCCCTGGTGGTTGCAGATGGGGCGTGACCTTCCCCACCACCACCACTCCAATGCAGTGTTTCCTCAAATCTTTTTTGATTTTTATACCATTTTCATGTAGTTATTGTGAATGTTTTTGGGGATTTTTTTGAAATTTTGTTTTTATCACCTTCTTGACTTGTTTTTTTTGGAGTGAAGACAGACCTTTGATAGTATTATACAGCCAAGCGTTTGTTTTTACGGACAGTTCTGACTGCTCAGAGCCTTTTGTGTGAACTGTGAAGTGTCCTCGCGGAGGTGGGAATGTGTGTCACCCGTCACTCAGACGCCAACAAGCATCACTCATTAGTCCTCACAACACCCTCACACAGTTTCCACCCAAAATCAGCAAGTGCCTCCAAACGAACACGTCTGACACCAAATGCAAGATTGGACCTGAACGTTCTTAGAAGCGGGCAGCAATGTTTACATTAACACATTAACAACACATAAACAACAGTGCTTCTGAAAGAGTATCTGCATGTGTACCTGGGCCGGTAAAGGCGACTAGAACGCCTCTTTCTCAGGGACGTCTGAGTGATGGGACGGTGAGAAGAGAACATCTCCCTTTAGATCTTCTTTAAAAAAAAAAAAAAATTACTGTAACGGACGGACACCTTTGGGATGAGGGTAGGACAACCAAGGATGCTAACAAATGGTAACATTTTGATAATAAATGAAGTGCTTCACAACATTTCATTTTCACAACAGCATAGAAATCATATCATAGCAATACAGAAGTTTGTTACAATGGCAGAATAACTTCTTGTAACCTGCACTTTAATTCCCAAAACTGGAAGAAACACTTACAATATTGTGAAAATATTTTAAACTGGCTGTTGTGCCACAATGTTTTCTTAAATTCAGTGTTTTTATCATCACTTAGCTTGAGCAGCTGGTCCAGTAGTGCTCGTGTCCAGGGAAGCAGATCTTGGGGAGATTTCTCTTCCTTGACCGAATGTACACACAATTTCACCACCACAAACTTCCCGACACTCAACTTTTGATACTGTTTTATTTGAAACTATATTTTGTTTTGACAAGCAGTCACAACTTATGTACCGGAACTACCTCTATTTGTCATAACTTTCAATTGTTGTCTTATTTATTGGTTTCATTGCACCAATGTTCAGATGTGAAGTGTTATTTTTCCCCACACTGTGACCTCAGACTGATGGCTTTTTTTGTGCATTTGTTTTTGAATCCTCTACCTCCAAATGTGTGCTCTCTCCTCTGACCTCTCAGGGATCCTCTTCTTCCTCTTTTTTGATTCATGTTAAACTATCTTTTCCCCTCCTGCCCTGCTATCGTCAGCCTGATACCAAAGATTAAAGAATGTCAATGACAATGTGAAGCGTTTACGTGATACACTCCGCTGTGCGTCCCTGTTACCACCAAACCGCTGTGCTATCTTGTGAGTGGCAGCTTGATCGTGTACATTGTATCCACGGTTTCATGATATGCCATTGTGTGTGTGTGTGTGTGTGTGTTTGTGGCACTCAAGGAGGCACACAGCTATCATATCTGTCAATGCTGCTTGTGATCGATTATCAATCGGAGGATGTAGTTGCGGTCAGACTGACCTTTTCTGGTGTTTACATGCTTTCGCCTCACCTGTGTGACCCTGGCACACCGGCACGTGACCGCCGACTGACTGTGGCAACTTTTATCTACGGGGCTGGACACTGGCTGATATGGTGGAGCGAGCACCACTCTGGGCCGACCGTCACACATGAGCTTCATATTTAGCTTTAAATGGATCAACTTTTGCTTATTTTATTGACATGTTATGACTTCATTTTAGGGAGAAAATTATATTGTTTTAAAACGTGGCATTAAATTGCCACATCGGTAATTTTGTCTGTCATAAAACTTTTTTTTTTTAATTTACATAAAACTAGAAATATGACTGACCTTTAAGACAAAACAGCTTTTGTCCTTAATACTAGTTTAAGGATGTAAGATCATCAAAATTGTGCTCATTCAACAGAAATGTCTGATGTCGAAGGAGCTATTTTGTCTTGGGATTTTAAAATATTTTTGCTTGCGTCTTTGTTAAAACTAGATCTATATGAGCCATAGCCAGCCCTGCTAGAGAAACCTTGTTGCAGCTTCTCTGACCAGGAACACGGAGTGAGGTGTTTTTTTGTTTGATTTCAGGAAGAAAAAAAAAGGGAAATTTAACGATGTGTCTCAGGGATGAAATGGAACTAACACACCAGTCATGTAACAACTGAAACATTTTGTCTGTTCAGAAATATTTTGTCTGCTCTTGTTACTTTAACTACCTGTGAAAAATGTGACTCATCATGTATTAAGAGCATGTTTAGATATGTTAGGAAAACCAAATAAATGTGAACGTTATGCAAAGTTTGCTCCAGTCTTTTTTGTGTGAATTCAAGATCCAAAGACAGCAGGTGATCTCGTCATCACACTGTTTTCTATTTCTCTGCACATGCCAAGCTTTTGAGGGCATTTTCGGCGGAAAATGCAGTATCCAGTTTAGCCAGAAGGAGTTTGGACGGTTAGTTCAGACGACGACAGCCAATTTACTCTCATGCAATGGTCATTTATTAAAACAAAAGCAGAAACCTGGTAAGTGGTGGCTTTTAAACTTTTTAATACCTCCTGTTTTACCATTGAAACGGCACAATGATTCTGATAACAAAATGATAAACAGTCTGTATCAATGATTCAGTATCGTGCTCTTATTTGGCAGTGGATCCAAGGGCTCGAGCCAAGCTTCGGTCAGCTCAAGGCTTAAATCGGATATCATGGTATTTATAAAGACAAAATATAAATTAGAAAAACCATTGGTTTATGAAGAAGTGTTTTGTAAAGAATCATGTTAAAAAAGATTTTTCGGTGTTCGGTCATTTTAAGATAAAAAAAAAAATCGATTTTCATGTATATTTATGAGTTAGTTAGAAATTAAATTATAAAAAAGTGATATGAGATTTTGGTGAAGATCTGCAATTTCAGTAAGGCTTGAAGTTTTCGCGTCAAGCTCTTTTAGAGACTTGCAGAACTCTGCTCTGGGGCCCTTAAGGGAACAGGTGGTAATGCAGGGGCCACATGAGGGCACTCAATGGCCACCCTGACGAAGATTTTGGTCAATAAAGGTTGAATGAATGAAATGTTTGAGAGAATGACAGCCCGGCAGGGTTTCATTAATGACAACGCACGTGTGGAGTGAATGATGGTGGACTTTATTGCATCATGGGTGCAGGCCGGGTCTCCAGGATCCATCACTTTATCATCTCAAGGCTGAGAGCCCCCCTCTTCGCTCTCCTCCCCCAGCAACACGCTTGTAATCAGATCGGGGCCAGTCAAGGCTGTGGATCCCCTTGGGCACAACAACACTCAAGTGACGGGGTCAGAGGATGGATTTGATCCATGATTATGTAAGAGCGAGGAGCCTCGCTATCGGACACAGATAAGCATCTATGAGGTGAGCGAGATGTTAGCATCAGTTCGTGTGTTTGCTTGTTGGTGTTCCAGCGCTCACCTTGGCATGTGGCACCTAGCCCTGCTCTTCACAGCATCAGCTCTTATCAGAACTAAATGTCCAACATCCCCTACTGGTTATACGTGACCAAATGTTCCGAGCACACGTGATAACATTGTGGGTTCTATCCAAATATCACTCAAAATAAAATCTAATATTTGATATTTGTGGTGGTTCATTTATCAGGTGTGGAGCCAGTCAACAATCCAGTCTCCTGTAAACCCCCAGTTTCCTCCCACAGTAAAAAACCCTTCTGCTCATTCTGGCTGCCCAGACAGACACAAAGTTGATGCACGGTGGAGAAAACAGGTGATAATAAATGCAGCTCTTCACAGAAACCTTAATTCCACTTCCAAGCAGCTCTTTGTTTAGTATCCTTTATATCCCTCAAAAGCCTTCTGTGACAGAAGTATTCACAGTCTTGTGTACTTTTTTTTTTAATGAAAAAATGAATGAATACAAAATAAATAAAAAATATCTAAAGAACAGAATCAAAAATTAAAATAAAAAAAACAACACATTCCTCAATTCATACAGTAATTATTCACAGGTTGAGAGAAGCGCCTTGAATCATTGTGTAGCGTCAACATATTTTCACTGGGGTTTAAAAACCCATATCTAACTGCTGACCTGAACTGAAAAGTTCCTGTTTTTGTTGCAGGTTCCACAAAACTAAAACTTTTCCAGGAGGGTGAGACAACTCTGAAACTATTCCAACAAGACAACGACGTCTCTCGACTAATACCGGAGACTTATGAACCCAGGAGATTCTCCAGACATCGGAATGTCCTTCAACATTGATCTAAGAAGCAATTTGTTGCTTTTCACACAATAGTGCGTGTCACCGTCATATGTTTCTCTACTGTGATGAAGCCCTCACTGTGCAATGATGGGAAGACAAATAATAAAGTGTTACTATTAAAACATTATATTGTGTATGTGTGTGTGTTATCTAATGCATGGATATTATATTTGAGGCTGATGAAGCTTCATGAAACTATTCTGGGTCTCAGTTTAAAGTAACGTGAAGTGTCAATAGGATAGTTGTTGAACTATGCGTTATACTGTATATACTGTATATACTGAGATCAATCCATAATTCATCATTATACACAATATGATATGATTTATTCACTCTTGTTGGTTGTGCCTGCTAAACTTAACTTTACCTAACAATACTGCACAATAGATAGATAAGCCTATGTTATAGTTTACTTTTAGCTTAGCAAGTTTATAACAGTTCTAAAGTTTAATTTGCTAGTTGCAATAATACATGTGCATAGTTTTTTTTTTTTTTTTTTGTCATAGAAAATGTGTCGCCACGATGTTTAGTTTTTTCTAGCAAAACTTACACTGGTGCCATAGAACCAGATAATGTAAGTGGTCAATGTTTTATGCAACGTATAGGTCTGCTATTGTTTCTGTTGAGAGTCACTCGGTGATGGGGGGCTTGGCCGGTCAATCTTAAACCGGCTATAGCCCACTTCGGTGTTCCCACTAAAGAAGGACATTATATGTGAAGGCAAAGACACGTGGCAGATCCTTAAAATGGAATTTAAAACACAAATAATGCTTGTTTGACCCGGCGACCCCAGCAAGCAGTAAAAGGGAATAAAAATGCAGATAATAAATGAATAATTAGGACGAGGATGGTAGAGATTTGAATTGAGGTGTGTGAATTGTGGTTCCGGGCGTGTGTTACATGGTCACCCGGCGATGTCCAGAGTGAAACCACGTGGCTGATGGAACTATGAAGTGTCAGATGTTGTGATGAGGTGTTTTTTTTTATCTTTTAAGTTATGCGCATTTAATGTTTTCTAAGCTTGCCTCCACAATATCTTGTTGCCAAAAAGACTCCGATAGTGGAGTTTGTTTTTCCATCAACACCCTATGGTAACAGCTCTGACATCACTAGAACCCAGGAATGCTGACTTGTTGCGTTTGATCATTTGTTTTAAGAATATTTTGTCCTCCATGACCCATATACACAAAAACGGTTATTATTTTGCAAAGCTCATATCTAGACCCACGAGTCAGTGTGACTCTATGTTTGAATCTGTTTCTGCTTTAACGTCGAGCAGTGTTGTCCTACGCTGCACTCGCGTCACAAACGACACACGTCAAGGACGGGACCCCCCCCCCTGCATGAACTCCTCTCCGTCGGCGCCAGTTGGCTCGTGTCTGACTCGACTCCAGCACGCTCCTGAAGTGTGCCTTCTCCAGGTGTGGTCCAGCTCCCTACCCCTGTCATCCTCCTCTTCCTCTCATCTCATTCCCCTTGACCCTGACACACCAGGACCTGGATGTTGATAACAGCACCACGGACCCATCATTCTCAGACCTCGCCAATTGACACACTTCCAGGAGGGTGGGCGGCCTTGTTCCTTCACATTTCTCTGATACCTCTGCTGCTATTTCTTTTTCGCCGGCTCACTCACTCTGTTTCCACTCAGTTTTAATTGGGTGCTGGTGACACTTCGGTGTTATAATACTCAATAATCATAAGATGTTATGAATATGGTTATTCCTGCTAGCATTACGACCAGAAGATATGGTACTTATGGCTCCTTCCAAACCTGTATTTCATTCATTCAAATTAAATTACAATAGAGCCTCACATAACCATAGCGTAACTTTGCAACCAAATGAAAACCGTGTATTCATTGAGGTGATTTTTGGTTTACAGTCACAAATGTAGCTGCTGAAAGCACTAATACTATTGCAGCAAAGACTGAAAAAGGCTGATACTGTACATTTCTTACAATCCCACAATCCAAATGCAAAGTGACTCCTGGGTTTAAAAGTAGTATTTGCTGAAGCAGCTTTGAACTTTATTGTTTGTCAAAAAAACAAGCAAAATTGACACATTTTTAAACTATTTTACCATAACCTTGGTATGCTTTTTAAGTTACCATGCTGTTTCAGAATATGTATTTCTCTTTTTGTTGTCCTTAAGAATTAAATACAATTTTAAAATAAATAAATACAATCCATTGCTGAACTGCTATGATTTGGCGTAACATTTTACAACACATATTATATGTAACATTATACTTCCCTGTATTTATTATTTAATTATTATTAATAATCTATTGATTTATGAGTAGACACCAGAGGAATTAATTCAAGAATTAAATCATTGTCATACACAAATGACAAAATTTTACATTTTTAATCTGATTTTGTAAATTTGAAGCGACAGAGGGGGACCCAGAAGCTCAGGGTTTGTGGCATTTTTATGCATTAAGAATCCACTTGATAATAATTGACAATTTATGTTACTTGTTAAGCTGGTGGCTAAGTATGAAAACAACCAGTCATCAGAAGAACGACAAGGATTCTCAGTTCTAAAGGGTTGCTAAGTAGGACTTTAGACACTATTGTGATTATTTTTTTTTAGTATCTGCTCAGTTCCATAAAGCACAAAACTGTTTATGGCAATATGTACTGACACCTCAACATAGCCTATGTAAACCATCAGAGGCCTAAACTAAGACATTACTTTCACCCCAAACTATTGTTACACGTGAGTCAACGCTACCAAACTGCTCAGGGAAGCCTGCAGTTCTGGCAAAATGAAAAATGGTGCTGGATGAAGAAGACAAACATTGAGATTTGTTGATGCAGTGAGGATACAAGGAGAAAAGGGGTGATTAAGGAAGATGAACAATTTATATTTTAGGTGGAGAAAACTGTCTTTCTGTGGTGGCTCTTGGGAAGGCCTGAAGGATAAAGAGCAGGAATTCAATTGAAAATTGTAAATAAAATACTGTTCAAAAGAGGAATGTATTGGAGTCAAAAAATATATATTCTCTGACCCTGAACTCATGGACAGCATTTGTATTTTTTATGATTATAACGACTCTAATAAAAAAATAATGAATATAGCACCTGGGTTGTTTGAGGTCCATTCCTAGCTAGAAGAATCCACACATAACTCTCACAACATAAACTGATCACTGCAGCTGAAATAGGATTAAAATGTGTTGTTATAAGTGGTAGATGTACAGAACCCTTTAACACATCTACCAACTCATCCCTCCAACTCCAGGCTGTTGTGCGAAGATTGAGGAAAAGGTTGTTCTTTTTTTCTTAGCTTTTAAATGTGTTTATTAAATGTCAATAAAGTCAGGTTTTGGATATGTTTCAAATTAAAATATTATTTTAATTATCAAATAGAAAATACATATTTAATTAAAGATTAGCATTGAAAGGTAGCATAGAAAGTGATCAAATTAAAGTTAAAGTTCATTGAAACTTGACATTCCTGGCAATCCGAAAATGTAAAAAGGGACAAGGTTTTTGCTGAGACATCATGACCCTTTCCATAACCTTAATCCTAATGCTAATCTTAACCAACCCTAACTTTGACCTAAGAGTTAGGTAAATTCAATATTGATGTTCAGGTAAAGTTTTAGGCCTACCCTCTGACAGAGCGATGTTTTAAAATCACTAATCACTTAAAAATCACAGAGTTGTTGTACAGAGTTAGAGTTTGGTTAAATTGGTTTGATTCCAAAAACATACATAGTCTGCAGGTGTGGCATTTTATGTTTTTTCCGTCTATAAGTATGTGCCCTTCAATCCAAGCCGATATATACTCCAGTGTCCAGCAAACCTATTAGTGATGAACAAAAGGGAATTCATGAATAAATTACCAGCTTTGTAATCAATCTAAAACCGATTTTTTATTTTTATTTTACATGAGCTAGCATGAATTCATTAACAGCTATATCATTTTCTTATATCCCTACTTAAGTTGAGTAATTATTGTAAATATTGTTAAAAGTAGAAGAGAAAAATGTACATTATCTCAGACCTGCTTTAAAATGTAGTATTGATGGAACCTTATTATTGTCAGTTAGGTCTGACAACAGCATACCAATAGTTATATTTTCAGTGCCCCTATATGGATCCTGACCTTAGGTAGCCACTATTATTTATTGGTTAAAGAAGTTGTTACTTAAACAATAAAATATGAATTCTGATTAAGGCACTTTGGCCACACAACCAGGTGTTAAAGTGTCTTGCTGAGGTGCTGGAAAGTCAGTGAACAAGGGCAAATGCCCTTCCACCCTTGCCGATGTCCGGGAGGGCGAGGGCCAAACCAGGCCCACCACCACTTGATGGTCTAGTACTAATGTGTTTAAAAGTGTTTTATAAAGTATTATTAGGTGATCATATTAGGAAATCATTTTTAGGTACATTTGTACAGAGATGTGCATTTTACAGAGGATCTTGACAAAGTTTTTTCAGGTAGTGCAGCTCATCCTTGATGCCTGACAGGCCACAACACCGGCACACATGGAGGGCACCATTACGGGATTACAACCCACCTAATGCGCAGTGCTGCATCATGTACCGTTCCATTTTCATCACATCATACCACACACTGTCCAGGAGTTGACTGAGGCCTTGACTCGTGTCTGGGAGGAAAACCCCTAGGACATCCACCAGTTCATCAGAAACATGTCTAGACATTGAAGGTGTTCATAGAGGCAGGTGGAGGCCACCAGCCATATGCTACATGTCCAGCAGTTGGATCTGTGTAAACTGATAGTTCTACTTAATTTGGAGACATGCAAGGTTTATTGGGTCTGATTTCCTTTGACATTCTCATGTAATTACCTTTAGTTTCTGAGAGACATGATTTATGAAGAGCTCTGAAAAAAAAAATTAACATCTCGGAGGAACTTTCAGAGAGGATTGTATAAGAAGATAACGGTTCATTTATATAAAAAAAAACTGATTGAACATTTAAATGACCACTCTTTGTATTCAGTCCAATACTCGACACCAGCCACTGCCCAACCACTGCCCCCTGATAGCACAACATCCTCCTGTTGCAGTGAGAGAAGAGGAGCGCTTGTAATTGAGTTCACAGTTCGCCACTGTCTTTCAAAAGTAAATGCATTCAGAAGTGCTTTTCTCTGCACCATGTTACGCTTGTTCTTCAGTCCGATCTCTGTGCTTTTGTAAAAGGGCCTTTATGACAGCTAATTACCCAGTAACTTGCTGCAGCCTTGAGAATGAATGTGATTCCGGCATTAATCGGCACTTTAACATCTGGTATCCAGGCAATTCAAATCTCTCAGTGTCGACTCTTTATGCCATTAATTTATGTTCCACATACATGGTGATAAGGCCAGCAATTATCTGGACATGGAAAAGATAGTGCTCACAAAAGAAGCATGCCCTCCTCCGTAGAGCTCACTTTGGCTTCCTGTTTCCCTTGTTGAAATGTTTGCAAAAACTGGTAGATCTCTCTCCAAATTCTTCAAGGGATTGCAGGTCAAGGACTTTGTGAAAGAAGGTTTGGGGGATGTTTGACACAGACTGCAGCGATTTTGGCACTGAAATAATAGCCCATCCCTCATCTTAACTGTCAACAAACATTCATGTATTCATATTGTCCAGCAGAAGGTCTTGATAAAACAATATTAGAGAATAAAGACATGTTTCCTGAGAACATTAAGGACCTTGTTACCACACACATGGTACAAGGAAGGAGTGTGTTTCGTTTTGATTACTGGTAGCTTCACATGCAAACGTTCAGACTGATGCTGTGATCCTAGCGAGGGTGCATGTGGACAAAAGTATGATTCACTTTGAATAACATTTACGTTGTCTAGTCAGGAACTGAAAAAGCGTCTTGGATGAGGGGTGAAACTCTCTCTAAACTCTGCTCACATTGGTGGCCTCGTTCTTGAAACACTGATATATCTTTGTGTAGAAATGTCTAATTAATAAAATACCAAAGGCACCACTGATAAAAACATAAACAAAAAACAAAAACCTGGATTTGTTTGTCTTCACACAATCAATGCATCATTAAAAATAATATTCTAATCACTGTTATTGTATTATTACCAAGACCAGAGGATTTCTTTGTTTGTTTCCATGTTGTGAGGGCGAGTCCATCAACTCAAGCCTCTCTTACCAACTGGTACCTAAGTTGATGGGTCACTTGGATCTGCTTGCACACCTGCTGCTGCTGTTTGGACTGCAAGAGGATTAGTGCTAGTGATTGGGTCTAGGGGTTGAATATCATTTCATGCTTCATAGCATTCTCGGTGGGCAAATCCAAAGAATGATCCAATAGTTGAGAAACTCCTCAGTTCACACGCTGTTAGTAATGTTTGATTTATTTTGCTTAAAGCTTAAAAGGGTTCATTAACTAGGAAATAAGTAAGTGACTGAGGTTAGTGGCGCCCAGAGGTCAAGTGAAGTAACTGAAGATTGAGGTTTAGAGTAAATAACACGTACATGTATCAAAAACAAACAATTGCAGGCAGAGGAGGAATGAAAGGTGTCGCCAAACCAAGAGGAATTACAAAAAAAAACACTCATGGAAGGATCAAGAAAACACTGATCGTTGATTACGGTTCAATTGCACACGCCTGGCAAAACACAGAAGGAAGAGGAACGGATAGAAGACATACGAAAAAAGGGCACAACACAAAATATACATTACTTTTTTTTCTGCATTTTGCCTAGGACTGGAGGATTAAAGTTTGCTAAGGTGAAGTGACAGATGTGTGAGTGCACTGTATGACCAGGGAAAAAAGACTTCTTGGTGTTTTTTTTTTGATTAAGCCATTTAAGAGGAGACAAGATTGTTTTGCACATTGTAAGAGTAACTGGTGAAATGATTAAAAAGGGTTTTATCATTCAGATGTTATACAAGATGTACCTGCACGCTATGTGGAACAGAACTGACTCAATAGGTAAACAAAGCTAAAGTGAACAATTGAATTATTTCCCATTTATTATCATTAATTAATCACCAAAGATAAGGTAGTTAAACCGCTGTAGGAAATGTTTTCTCCTCACACACCATCACTTCCACAGATGCTGTTACTGAAAGAAAGAAAGAGATCTGGTGACTGATTTGTTAGGGGTGAGCTTGACTTTTCAATGTGCACGGTGCTGCTAAATAGAAGCTATACTGTATGCAGCAGCAAGGTTAGGGAGGAAGTTTAACCTCAACCAATCGCATGCCTCTATTGTGGATCCTCACAAAGGCCATCTCTGACAGCAGCCATGTGGAGAATAAGGACGCTCAAAGTCGGTAGTATAATGGTTATTATTCAGTCGTCCTCACCAAACCCAAAAGATGAAAAAATAACAATGTCGGCTCAGCTCCTGCAGCAGACAGCATGCATTTACCGCTCCATGCTGCTGACCCCTCATAAGCATTTTCCTGATGAATTAAAGCTTCAAACACACCATTCCTTTTCAAATCAATATGTTCCAGAGATTCTTGGGTTTGCTTCTACCATTAAATGAGATAAACTTTAGCTATTTCAGAGATTAAATGTGAGGTGTTTCTGAAGGTTTTAAATCAAGATTTAATTAAATAAATAAATAAAGCAATTCCCTTCATTGTACAAGACCATCGACCATATTTAAACCTATAAAATAATATGCAAAGACAATGTTGACAAATACATGTAGTAAAAGTGTAGTTACAGGCTAAACATAAAAACACAACACTCCCTAGAATTGCTTTATCAACCTCTCCTTAAGCTGTGAGATGGTTTTTTAGATGGTTTTGGAGAGCATTTCTTACTAAAGACTTCCTTAAAAAAACATTAAATTCAATATAATAAAGCACTGTATGGTTTTAGGCAAAGAGCAGCACTCCTGTGATTTTTGCCCTCTTAGAAGGTTGTAATCACGTTTGAAAATAAGGAATGTTGCAATGCTGTCTTCCTTGACTTGTTGAGGCACTGAACATTATTGAAGGATTTTATTTCATTGCTATAGAGGCACATCGCATCATTTTTTTTTTTAATTTTGACATATGGAATTTATATTCTATATTACCTTTTAATGTATTCAAAAAATAAAATATATAAAAATCAATGTTACAGATTATACAAATATATCCACTTGAAAAAAAACATTGGAAAGCTCCTTTGATAAACATATCAAAATGTTGCCCTAATTTCAAATCCCAAACTGATTATTGTACCAGTAAATTAATTTCATTAGTTAATGCCTCAGAATAGTTTGTGAAGCTCACCTAGTGTGGACGATCTTGATGAAATAAGATTTTAAATTGAAGTTAAAGAAGCATCTGCTACCGTGAAAGTGTTTCCCACCAAAAATGGCGATCCTGGTTTAAATTGAGTTTATATTATTATTTTAATACAGCATTATAAGATTTTTTTTTTTTTACAGAAAAACAAGATGCAAACAGTACAGCCTAAAGAGCAAAACTGCTTTCTCTTGCTGATGTATTTATTTAGTGGCTTTGCCTTCAGTAAAGTTTTGCTTGACCTGTGAATTGTGTTTGTGATGCTAGAAGTGAGGTTTGAATGACATGGTTTTCACAGTTCACATGTTTTATTTCTGTGTAAAAGCATTTGATTTGCAACAATCAAGTTGAACACGTGATTTAAAGCATTACATTTCCTTTGATTCCTTTATTTCTTAGTATATATTATTATTTAACTTATTAATATATTATTATTAATTGTATTATTTGATTGTGTAAAACGAATAAAGGGATTTATTGGAGGTAAGAATTACACCATAGAACAGGAAAAATAGAGAAGTTTGACAGGGACTTGTTTGGCATTATGAATGAATGAATGTAATTTTGGGTTTATTCTAGAGTTAGATGAAACTACCAGCAGGGGGCGTGGATCAATTAGACAAGTGATTTATGTGCACAGAAATGCAACGCATGTTGAATTGTTATTTGTATGTGTCTCTAAGGATTGATGAGGGATTGTTTCTCTTCTTGACCTCGTGCAGTGACAGTGAGGAAAAACCCTGCCAGCTCGGCTTTCTCTCCTCGCTATTGTCGTTCTGATTTCCCCTCTCTAAGTGGTTTGTTGTGTTGGCTCTCCTGTGTGCTCAAGGACGGACAAGGGGACAGTCAATGCTCACCCACTTTTTCTTGTTGCAAAATCTTCTATCCTCGCCAGCTTCAACAGGCGTTATATAACATGTTTATAGAACATTTTGAACTCTTGGCATTATTTTTCATTTTACAGGTTTCTGACTGAGCTCCATGAACTGAGTATCCTTTCGATGAAGTGCCCGGTTTACACCATATTAGCTGGTACAGTGCGGGAGACTTTAGCGCAAGACAAGAAGGATGTTGTTTTTCACCTATTAGTAATGATAGGACTTACCACATTGCGACGTGCACCCGGCTCATTTGTAATGATTCAAATATTTTTGTTCTATAAAGGTCAATGTGGATTTTTTTGGGGAAAAACAGAAAACGTATGAAATTTGAATAATTTTGTTTTCCTTGAATGGAATTAGTCTGTTTGCCTTTCAATAAATCTATTTTTTTTCTAAGTGAGGATTTTTTGTGTTAGCAAAGCAAAATAAAATGAGTAACAACATAGACCCAAATTATAAGTCCTTCAATTCACAGTTCTACAATGGGGTTTTCACTAAATTCTAGTGTAACATACTCACTTAGATGTACGTACATATTAAGGAGTCTAAAACTCTGAGTGACAGGTTGAACCAGAGATTTCATGTGACTAACTAGGATTTGGTGAATGACTTTAAAAAGAAGCAACAATGGCTCTAAATCTAATACTCGTGTACGTCTCACTCCAGGCTCCCTTAAGTGTCGTAAGATTGTAAGATTGGAGACATATTTGTTTTATAGTTTAATACATTTAAAACCTGTTGTACAAATATGAATATAAAGTAAATGTTCCTCCCACTATGATTTTATAATTTTACTGCAGCATTTTGGATTTATTCCTTTGTGAAAGTGTAGTTTATTTTTTTAAATATATAATGTCAAACTTAATTTACAATTCAATGAAGAAAGAAGATGCAAAGGTTTGTCAAAAATAACTATTTATCATCAGAGATCAAGGTTATCTCTATCACGAGAAATTTCACGGCAGCATTTTGGATTGATTATGTTCTGGATGTAATTCAAAAACAATAAAGTTGAACTTTAAATGACAAAATACAATTGTTGTCCTTTAAGGTCTGGGTGTCTGGATTTTCTAGAAGTTTCCTGTGTACCCTGGGGTTAAGTTGAGAGTTTTATTTATTATTTATTTCAATCCACCTGCAGTTATAGCAGCAGTTTGAGCTCCAGCACTTGTTCTTATGTGCAGTTATTTCCCCACTTGTGTCTTCTTTTCGGTGTTTACTCTCAGAACATCTCAAACTTGTGATTCTCTGATTGAGCTTCATGAAGCAGGGTCAAATTCTCTGAGCTCAGTAAGTGGAGCCCTGAGGTCATTTGAAGTTCCAATAGAATAGCTGTTGCAATAGATTTTATAGCAGAGAGTGACATCTAGTGGACTCTGAAAAATAGTTACTGCTTTATGAAGCTTCATCTACCCATCATTATCACCCGACTCACAGGTAAGTCCACCAAAACTTGGCAGTTGGGTGTCAGGGGGGTGTGAAGCCAAGATCACAATTTCACCAATATCTGTGGTTTTATTGCTGGAAAAAAACACATGATATAACATCAACCTCACATATTAAAGATTGGCAGCAATAATGTATTGATTGCACTGACAACTGACAATGGATGTTTAATTTTAATTTATTATAATTCTTACATTTTGAGTTGAATTTATTTTGTTTTAATTCAGCAACCTGAAGCAACTCCATCACCGCCTGCATTTCCACTAAACTGAGTTTGGCAGATCGCCCCAACATTAATTCTCCACTCATTTAAAAAAATGAAATTCCTCATTCCTCATCACCCATCTTATTTCGCCAATTGACGCAGCTTCAACTAGAAAAGCGAAGGTGCTAAGAAAAGAAAGATGTCTAAAGGCAAGTCATCTCCTTGTATTAGGGAAGGAAGAGGACAAAGTCAACATTTTAAATTTGTTATCACTCAAAATATCTTTCCACTGGAGTGCAACTTTCACCTAGAATGATTGTGGATGTCATGCGTTATCTGCAGGGACCCTGCTGTCCATCACACTGATGGTTAGTAGGTGGGGGGCACACTATGATCCAAGAATAAATGATGAAGTCAAAACAGTGGGCAGGCGTTATCCCTGCCCCTTTCTTTTTTGTACAAATATATCAGGGAGACAGAGACAGAGCAGGTCTGATGCTGTCACTTGTAGTCACAGCACGGGTGCAAAACAACAGCAGGCTGGAGACAAACACAAGATAGGCCATTTCTCCAGGCCTGGTGACAGAGAGCCTGAGTTAGCAGGGGGGGTGTAGTCCTCCTGCAGTCAGTCATGCTTGTTTTCCTGGTTGTCCCCCCTCCCACTGATGGGTTCAAGATCTGGACCAGACAAGGATTAGCCTGTGTCTTCAAGACCAGTTGTGGACGGAGGGTGACACATTCTGCTGAGTCAGCGCTCGACCTGCACTTTGCCTTCACTTAATCAATTTCCTCATGATAGTATTTACATTGAATAAAAGATTAACCCTCAGAATATCTTTTACATTTTCATGTAACTCCATGTCGGTCTACCAAAAAAAAGCTATTAAACTTTGGAAATTGGATATTGAGTTGAGTTATACATTTTTTTAACACCATTATTTTGCAGCAGATTTGTATACAGTATCAGAAAAATATATCTTCATTAAAGAATGTATTGTTTTGAAAATATGCAGTTCTAATTATTTACCGTCTGCTGTCTTTAGTTTCTAACAGCATCGCTGAATATTACTGTTTTTTTTAACAACAGGAAATAAAATACCAATAAAAACATCATATCATAAACATGACACTAGCAAGGATGTTCACAGTGCTGGGGATGTTAACATCAATGTGAAACTAACGTTTCGTCAAGTATTCTTCGTTAGCTCAGCCGCGCATGAGTCATTTTCTTTCCTTCTCCGGCGAGGATTTCCAGGATGATTCGAGCGTGCAAGGACACTGTATTTTCAGGCTGTTGTTTCCCCAACACGTATTGTTGCCCCTAATGATTAATTTGATCAGGGCTGTGTGATAGGAGGTTAAATATATAGTATAGACAAATATCTACTTGAGTGAGGTGACCATGAGTTTGAGATGGGGGGGGGTGAACGTAGGCATCAGGGCGCCACGTGAGAAACGTGGCGACCAACCTGCAGCCACAGTCTCTCTATTGCTTACTTATCTTTACATTGTTTTAAAATCTTTTCATCCTATTTTAGGAAGACCATTTTAACTGTTACAGTGAAAGGGAATAAATAAAAGAAAAATCTCTCTGTTCTATTGTTAAATGTGAACAAGGGAGTAACTTTGAAAAAAGGACCAAAGTTAATAGATTTTTAAAAACCTTTGGCATTTAAGAAAAAATAAAAATGAGAAAGGTACGGGCTCACGGTCATGTCAATTCTACATACTACAAAGACTAGCCAAAAATAAAAGAAAAATGGAATCTTCCCATTTGCGTTTAGATTCCACACTGATAAGACTGGATAACGACAGTCCTGAGATCAGTGATGCCCTTGGCTGTGATCTGCACATTCTTGACTAAGACGTCAAAAGATGTGAAAATAACACAAAGCAGACTGTTCTGACTTCTTGGACGATGAGATCAACGGCATGTGAAGTTTGGGACTGTGATCGGACGATCATGGGAATCTGTCTTTAGCCTGTTATCAGGTCTCAACTCATGAATGCAGAATTGTCAGCATGATTGAGTTTACCGTCATCATATTTGATATGAGCAAAGGCACGAAACAACACATTTAAAAACATATCACAAGTATAGAGGTGGTGCACATCAGCCTCAGCCATGGAAAGAACTGGAAATGTGTCTCAGGCTTACATCAGCAACAAGTGACTGAGACCTTGCATTTAATTATTTCACTCATTTATATTTATTAGTGTTTCCAGAAGATCTGATCTTTTCTACACATTTTAGTTTTACACAGTTATTATTTCAGTCTAATCTACACTGAAGTTGTGTGTTGTATTGAGGGAGTTTTCACCCCTTTCTCAGTTAAACATTGAATCAAGAGCATGATCTTTGAAGCAAAACTTTTGAACCAAAAATACATATGAATGAAAAAATATATATATATTGCAAATATTTTAAGCAGGTGGGACATTACTGTGTTAAGTAAAACAATAAATTGCAAGACAAGAATGCGAAGGGATAGTAGGAGGAGATGAAAGCCTAACCAATGTGGCTCTATCTATTCAGGCCAGCGATGGCTTGCTTTTCAAAGATTATCATCAATTTTGCAATATCCCGATTAGTTTAAAATAAATACTTTAAAAAGTTTTTGAATTTCATAACAATACAAATTGCTGTGTCTTGTGGCAAATACTTTAGTCATTGAATTTCCTCTAATCAAAACACATAACCGTTCTTTCTGTATAGCAACAGGAAAGAGGACAAAGGAAAGTGTGACAATTTGCTTTCAAGTGGAAATAGTGTAATCTGACATCAATGCAAAGCATTTCCAATCTGAGTTTCGCGACAGAGGAATGGAATATGCGGTCTGTCTTTCCCTTCAGAAGGTTAACCAAACATATTATGCATAAATATATGTTTTTATAATATGAATATCAAAGAGACTGACATCTTACGGCCCCACACAGGCAACCTCATGATTTAAACTAATTTATTATAACTCTCCAGATGTTATTGTAACAATCCTCTCCATTACATTCACTGGAAAAAAAAACATTCTGTTCAATTTGTTTATGACATGTGAAGTTTATTTAGGTTAGTTGAGTGTAAAAAAAAAAATCAATTAAGACATAATCTCAAGAAAGGTCATTGCACTAACCTGATACATTTGGTGCAAAACTCAATAACTTAAAAGCAAAATTTTATTTTTTTCAGTGTTGCTTACTGTACTTATAACCAACCAATTTATAACTAAAGATGATTCCGGCTTGTAAACTACAGAGCTCACCATCATCATTATACTAATATATACATTCTTGTAATAATATATACATGAGATCAACCCTTCATGTCATGCCATACCAGGAGTGGCTGATTCAACCAACAACACCTTCATTTACTTTATATTGTAAACAATTTTTGATATCTCACCTGAGTTTATTTACATTACGTTTCAACGAATATTTATAATTATCTAAATAGCTAAGTTTAACAATCTATCATTTCATCACATAAAGAAATGACAAACAGTTATCCTCGTGCGAAAGTACAGCTGCGTGTTTCTTGATTTAAAATAGAAATACAGTGTACATGTTGAGGAGCCTCAGCTGGACTTATGTCTCCACACTCTGACCCTCAGAGTCTGACGGAACCTCAGCAGCCTCCCACTGTTTCCTGTCCAGCTAACAATCCACTAACAATAGACACGGACTTTTAAAGCTGACCAAGCAGCAGTGATTGATAATAATCCCACCGATTTGTACACAGTATTGAGGAAAGAACCTGAATCAGCACGAGTAAATATAGATACTCAGCAGATTATGATGGTGATATTTACCAGCAAAAGCATAGCTCACTCCCAATTATATTGCATATTATATAGTGTGACGATAAACTGGCTTTCATTGCATTAAATATAACGGGGGGCGCGTGCACATCAATCAATCAATAATAGATTATATTTATAACAAATCATTTAGGCCAATATAAAAAACGAACTAAATACACATACATACATGTTCAAACATGATTCTCTTCCCGCACCGATCATTTCTCACGCACAGATTCATCAAAACCACAAACGTGTGCAAATATACTGGATACAAACATGAATTGCGTTCACGTATTTAAAAATAAATAAGCTTGTATTATAACAATATTTACATTGATTAATTTACAAAGGTTTTTCAGAAACCTATTTTTCTATATATAACACGATAATATACACACTACAGTATTTATACCATGCGCCCGCGCGCACAAAGAAAAAACATTCCCACCATCTTAAAAAACTTCGTTATTTATAATACAGATAATAATAACACTGTACGTCCATGGTCCACACAAACACACAAACATATCATAGTTAAAGTCAAATTATGAAAGATCTTTTTCTCGCGTGTGTGTGTGTGAGATAGAGCGCGCGTGGATCTTGGGCGGGTGAACGTGTGCAACTCCATCAATTGCGCATATCCGAAAGGCTGCGAGCATCAGTCACGTGACTTCACCTTCACCAATCATGTTGCAGGAGAGTAACTTGGCGATAAGACGGCAGTAAAGAACGAGCTGCAAGCGCAGGAGTTTCACTCTGCTCCCATTCATCTATTAATCGTCGTCACATCCTCTCCCTTCGGATTTCTCACTTTCACGTTTTTAAATATATTGTTAGACATATTTATTAATCGCTTCAATAGCTTTTTAGTGAAGAGATCGGCGGCCAATGTGGGAGTGAACAGACCCTGTGAACGCTCAGACATCCTTAGTGACTGCTCAGACTCTAATGTTGGGAGACAAGGCGCACGGTAAGTCTCACATCTCTCTCCTTTTCATCTCCATTAACACAGTTAAAGAAATATATGTGCTTGTCTTGAAAACAAAAAAAATTAAAGAAACAAAAAGGACATGGGTTAAAACAGTTTTTTTTGGAGATTAAGAGAACATATTCATATTCTTTCTTCAAAATAATAAATATATACAAAACATGTAGAACTTAAAAAGAAAATTCTGTTTTGTTGTGAGGGTATTTGTGACTTCATCAGCTGCCATTGAATGTAGTTTATTGCTTCATTTAAAATAAGATCCATGGACCGTTCCCAAGTTATATTCATTTTCTGCATATTTTGATATCATACACATAGAAGCACGTTAACAATTGTCACGACTACTCTTTTTAATTTAAAATTATTTTCAAGCCATGATTGATAAAGATGTTTCCAAATTGAAATGACCTTTTTTAAAATTCTAAGTGCAGTAAAATGAAAAAAAAACAAAAAACATTTCTTTAAATAAACGTTTTAAAAACATCAATATTAAGCGTATACCTGGCGGCGGGAAGAATAATAATATCTTCGAAATAAGGGACAATAAAAATACTTGATTCAAAAAACGACATTGTAACGTTATCACTGAACATCTTTTTTAATTATGTTAAATATCTTAATAATCGAAATAAATGGAAAATCATGGTTGCTGAAATTCATATACCAGTCGAAGATCTGCCATTTAAAAAATATATATTTTTCTCAAGCGGCTTTTCTGATTTAAATAATATTTAACTAATTATAACAATAATAGTACGATTTCAATAAAAAACGAATTTCAAAGATGACAATAATATATATTAGTCATACGATAATTATTTATCATATTTTAATCATTTTATTTTTTACATGCACACACATTTACATTTTCTTCGTTGATGGCAATTATACATTGTCAGCCGTTTGTCAGATGAACTAAGGCGTGTGTGAAGTTAACGTATTAAATGCGTGTTGGATCCAGGTGTGACATTTAGGGTTATGGAATACACATATGACGACGACCTGGAAGAGCTGTGTCCTGTGTGTGGGGACAAAGTGTCCGGATATCATTACGGTCTACTCACCTGCGAGAGCTGCAAGGTACAGAACACACACGCGCGTCCGTACACACCAATGCACTCAGACACGCGCATGCATGCACACACACGCACAGTGCTAAAAAACACGCTTTTACTTTTTTTTTCCCCTTTTATTCGTTTTCTCACATACATTTGCTTTGGTCGTATATCATAAAAACATTGTTAATAAAACATTGGATGAATTTTAAAAAAACAAACCGCCATGGTTCTTAAAGCCAAACATATCTTATCGTTGTTAAGAATAAATATATTTTTAATAAATTCGTTAAAGAGAAAAAAAATACAGAAAACGAAAATAAAAAACAGATTTGTTTTAATAGCGAGGTATAGGCCGCAGTTGGCCTATACTTCCCTCCAGACACTGAAAGATCAGAACATTTCTTTTAAATCAGTCTATTATTTAATATTTACCACGATGATAAATTTAGAAATGATTGTTGTTTTTTTTTTCATACAAATACGAATTAAATTAACTATGAAAAAATGTCAATTTTAAACGTAGCACAGAGAAACATGTTTCAAAAATACTTTCCAAGTGTACTTATTGGTGCAGTGTTGTGTAACGAAACTATACAATTTAAACGTTTTAAACACAGCGCTCGGACGTGCACTTACGCAAAAATAAATTGCTGATTCATAATTCTGTGCAGCAATATTTACATTGTCGTAGATATTATTTCACATGCGGACACACTGAAAAGCTAAATACACTCATACACACGCATACGCGTACGACAATAAACGAAAGCGTTAATCGTGAAAATGACGTGTTTTAATGACCTTCCAGGGCTTCTTCAAGAGAACCGTGCAGAACAACAAAAGATACACGTGCGCTGAAAACCAGGAGTGTAAAATCGACAAGACCCAGAGGAAAAGATGTCCTTTCTGTCGCTTCCAGAAGTGTCTCAATGTCGGCATGAGATTGGAAGGTAAACCATCTAGAAAAAAAAGATGTATTGTTATTTAGAAAAAGGCCCACTATCCTTTAATGTTCTATATATGATCAAATGCTTTTGTTGTATACTTTGCACGCGGACAGTAATTCCTGTGATAACTGCAGAGAAAAGATGATTTGCGGGGTCTCGCTTGCACTCGTGATATGGGGTTAATTCCCTGACAGTTGTGCAGGAAAGCACCTGCTCGCTGAGGCCGGGACACATTCTGGGCCGCTTGATAAAACCCCGCAGATGAACCCCTGTTTTAAATCAAGCGCTCTATTTAGGCTACACGACAGTCTGTGAATTCTTCTCAGGCCCAAAAAGGAAAGCAAAGCAACATCTGCGTCGGTTGTAGGAATCACTGTGATTTTGATTCCACTCTCATCCTCGTGATTTGTGTTCTGTGTTGCAGCGGTGCGTGCAGACCGCATGCGTGGGGGGAGGAATAAATTTGGCCCGATGTACAAGAGAGATCGAGCCTTGAAGCAGCAGAAAAAAGCTTTGATACGATCCAGCGGCCTCAAACTGGAGAGCACGATTCCTCCGCCAGCCTCTCCACTACAGACTGACTATGGCTTCACCGGGACCTTACACAGCCTGCCCACCATCTCCAAAAACCTCCTCCCCTCCACACCGAACTCCCTCAACCCCACAGACTACGAGGCCAACCTTTACGACCAGTCCTTGGGCATGACCATGCAGTCCCACCTGCCTCTCAGCACGCAGTACCAGTACACAGCTCTACCCAACAGGGTCATCAAAGCAGAGTTCCCCGACTACACCAGCTCCCCAGAGTCCCTGACAGGATACCCCTACCCAGAGGTGTACCCATCAGGCTCCCCGCAGCCCCCCAGCCTGCCCCAGCTGGTGCTGGAGATGCTGAGCTGTGACCCCGATGAATTGGTGGTGCAGAACAAGATCGTGTCCCACCTGCAGCAGGAGCAGAGCAGCCGGGGCCGGCAGGAGAAGCCCAGCACCTTCAGCCTCATGTGTCGCATGGCAGACCAGACTCTCTTCTCCATAGTGGAGTGGGCTCGCAGCTGCATCTTCTTCAAGGAGCTCAGAGTGAGTACTGAACAAGTCTGTGTTGTCTTCAATCCACATGAATTGCCGTGGAATTATGAAATGACTCCGGAAAAATTAATTCTTATAATACCTTCAGACTGTTAACAACGACACACTCTCGAAACTGTCACGCTAGTCACATGTCCACAAGGACATCACTTCCCTGTCTCCACAATGCGGTTACCATGGTGACATCTCCATGGTGATGTCTTGAGAGTGACATCACGATCACAGCATCCCTGCAGGAGCCTTACCCAGCCGAACATGCCATCGTACAACTGTGGCTACGAATGCACTTCAGGGACCAATAATAATTGTCATGTTACCCATCAATGTGGACTCACTGCTTCATCTTCAAACATTCATGTACGATGCTCTAGAACGCTGATTCGTTGGGTGATCAATAATTGAACGAGTTCACCAAGTTAGACTTGCTTTCGTAAAAAACAACCCTGTGGTTACAGGTTCGTATTCAGGATGGCAACAGTTTTCTTCACACATTTTGAGACACAGTATGAATGTTTTATTCGAGTGAAAGCTACACTTTATCTTACGTTTCCGGCTATTTCTAAAAAAAAAAACACTGAGGAAGGAAATTCAGATGTACTTCTCCTTCATCTACAGCTACTAGCCTTACTTTTTCAATACACTTGTTGTGGCTATTTTAGTTTTCTGAGTCATTAGTAGGAAAGAAACATAGTTACAGTAGATACAGTAAATATTCCTTTTTTTATACATTTTGTTTATATATATTTATTAAAAGTCATAATTTTTAATAGTAATTCACCATGAAAATAATTTAATTACTGTAAGTAAATCAAATCAAACAATTTAATTATTAAAAGTTCTAGTCAAATATGGCAAATAATTGTATTACTTTTAGTATATAATTAAATAATATATTTCTTACTAGTTGAATTATCAAATATATATAATAGCAATTAATTTATTTTAAATATTAACGTTTAGTTATTCATATTCATATTCATATTTGTTTCTTTTCCTTTTTTCTATGACTTATATCTCATCTTATACTAAATCTATTTGTGGGAAAATGTATTAAAAAAAAGTTTATGTTTGGGCCTATAATGCCATTTAATAACAACATTAAAGCAGCTCTCGGTAGTTATGGGTACCTTTATATTTTTGTACTAAAATAACTTGTGATGACACATCAACTTAAATGACTCATATACTGTGACTTGAGGTGTTTTGTGTGATTTTATTTTCACTGTAAAAGTTCTTGGGGATGGTGTGAACATACTACATATTGCACTGGTTGTGGTGGGGGGAGGGACAAATTACGTTACTAAAACAAAGTTAAAGTTATATTATTATAAGTTATATTATGTCATAACACGTATCATATTCATTATCCACAATCTGATTCATTACCTCATCAGTATACATCCTTCATTCAGCCAATGGAATGGAAATTAAACTCCTGCAAACCATGACATGGCAACTTTTGTGATGTTTAGCGAGTGCTCATGGGAAATGTGGTCTCCTGTCGGGCTGAACACTCCCACTTTAGTCCACTGGCGTCGCTCGACTTCAAATCACGCTATATAAATAAATATTACTTACTTACTTACTTACATAGAATCGCAACTGTCCTGACTCACATGATTCTAATGTTGAAGTCTTACTCTAATTGCGAACAAACTGTTTTCAGTGGGCGGGGCTTAATCAAATTTTCTAATGTAAATATTTCACTGAAAAGAGAGTTTTGTACAAATAGACACATACTAATGAGTACAATAGAGGTCCAAGATCTATTTAAAAAACACTTAAATCAACACATTAGCTGTGTAAGATTGTACCTAATGCTATTGTACAGTATGAACAAAATAAATAATTAAATTATGAGGCTTTACAAAGAAGAGGAAGTATGGCTATTTAGAAAAAAAGATGATGATGATCTAGGGATTTAGTTCTGGTTGCTCAGATTATGTTTTTCAAATTAGAGATTGTGTGATCGTCTTATTCCGGACACAGCTCTTGTGTAGTTAGATGTTTCACACTCTATCTTAATACAGTTGCTTGTGCAACAAAACATACAAATTAGATTTGTAAGTTGCTCAAAGATCAGGGAGGTTGTTAAATGAATTTCCATTTTCTTCACTCAAAAATATTCTCCATGTAAACACCACATTTACATTGCAGCATACATAACACATACATACATGCTAACTGAGGCATTCACAACCTACTGTACATTTAAAAGATGCCCACAGTGCCAACCTTAATAAAAAGCTGAAGCTCACCATGATGAGAAACACAATTAAATGTTATCTGGCTCTGTTTGTAGAATAAGGCAGTTTGAGATCGAAACTCTGAAGTCTGAAGAAATGTGTATTCATGCAGGGGCTGTCATGGTTCACATTCCCTGTTTAAAAACACAAAATATTTGGCACTGACTACATTTGGTTTTCTCCAAGACTTCCGGCAGTTGATGTCTTTAGGTTGTGAACATCTAGCATGTTTATTGTTGTTAATCACCTGCACTAAATATTTAAAAGGGAAACACATTTTCTGAACTACTTGCTGTGAATGCCATTGAAGAGCAGAAAGGAGACAGTGTGAATGCACATGTTGCTTTTAACTTTCTGTACATTTGAACAGTGACAACATCTGGCATTATTACATTGTGTTGGTTCATCAACATATACTTTCTTCCTGCCTGCTCAGACAAAGAGCTGATTGTGCTTCCAACACTCCTCCACACGGCTGATATCCGCAGACGGTGAACAGTTAAAGCCTCACCTGGCACTATCTGCCTTTCTCTCTCTCATTCATTTTCCCATGGCTGCACAGGATAGACCAAAGACATGATAGCATGAAAGATTTATTCCACTTGTTTCTGTAGTAAATAAAGCAGCAACATATTCATAACGTATTACAATTTAGTACAGTAAAGTACAGTACAGTAAATATGAATTAAATAATAAATAAAGCACTAAATTATTTGATTTTCAAGTAAATGAAAAGGAAATACATTTTATGAACAATAAATAACACTAATAATAATAATTATAACACTTTTTGCAACAATTTAGTTGACAATTCCAACTTCAATCCTCCTACGTGTTAATATTTAGGTCAAAGAAAATGTTGTTTTTTTTGTATAGGTTTGTAAATAAAGATTCTGCTTACTTTTTGGCGTTTTTTAAATGATTTCATTATTTAAAACTGTTACATACCCAGAACTACAGCAAAACTTTGTGTATTTAATTTCTAACTTCCTTTCGGAATATTTTAATAATAATAATAATAAACATCATATTTATATAGCACTTTTTCGGACACGCAAATATGCTTTTCAAGAAGAATGAGAAAAATACACACACAATTTGTTAAACAGAGAGGACAGAGAAGAAAATTAGGAGTTAGCAATTTTATTTTTCCAACTGGCTGATCTAGTGTAGTTTGAATCTCCAAAACAGCTTGTGGTGCATTGAGAGTCCCTCGTAATGTGTCAAATGAATCCAGTATGTGTTTGCTGTTAAGGTCGACTGTGTTTTCTACATGATCAAACTAGGTGACATCCTGAGCTCCATTTATTCAAAACAGACATGCTAAGTGAATACAAAAGTGAGAATTTTCTGACTTGGAAAAAAAAACTTGTTTTTCTGGTCTGGATAATTACATTCCATGCCAACGATAACGGGAGAACGCCAGTGCTCTCCCGCTCTCTCCCTGCTCTTTCCTCCACTACATTGTTACCATCTTGTGAGCGTGTGCTGCAGTTCTTACGGGGTTTCCTTTGTTGCGTTCTGTTTTTGATGCTTCTATTCATGTGTCGCACACGGCAGATGTTACAGCGCAGGGACATAATGGCACATCAATATTTGTAGCTGAACTGGAGGTTTGCACAATTGTGTGAAGATCATCAAACCAGAAACGTGATGAGAAGGAATGGGAAGAATATATAGACCTGGGTTTGTAAAAGCCACATATTGAGGAATCATATGCAGGATGTATGAAGCTTTCTGGAGTCATTTTTCCTCCCACTCATCACTTTTTGTTGCGATAAAATAATGACCTATAGTTGGTCCTTAAATTTTCACTAATAAAGTATATTTTCTCAACATAAATAGTTGCTGAAAAGAAGACGCTTCATCACCACACACAGAACAACTTCTATTGTGGCTCCATCATAAAAGGTTCACTCTTTGCCAGGGTCATTTCACACAGATGTGTAGAATGCACAGCTTTTGTTTGTATCATTTGTTTACATGAATAAACAGTCTGTCACTCTGCAATTCTATACAACCTGGAGATACATTGTAGGCACAGAATTAAAAATGCCAGTAGGCCAGGTTTTATTTGTTTTAACACTGTAGCAAAATGTCACGTTTTTTCATTTCATTGTCTGCAATAATTGATTCAATTTTGAATAGTCATCACTAATGTAGTAGCTATTTTTTAAAAACCATGTTACTTTACCTGGCTGAGTCTGTGAGACCCATGTGACCACCACCATCTAGACTTTAAGTCGATCAGAGACAGTGATTTCATACAAAGTACTGTGAGACTTTTTGACGTTAATAGGAAGTTAAAACCAGAAAACCAGAACAAGATTATTTTTTATTAAAAATGAACCTGTTGAAAATGAACAAGGGTGATTTTACAATGTTGCAGTTACGCTTTTCAATAAACAAAATTTGGAATGTTACGTATTTGGGCTTGAAAACATTGGATCCACATGAAGGTGTGGCGACTCCCGTTTTCTCGCTATTAACACAAATGTTTGTTTAATGATTTAGGCAGTGTAAATAAATGCTCTTGTTCATTTTTTGAACTTTTAAATTCAGCCCTATCAATAGAATTCTCGGCACACTATAGGCCAGTTAAAAACGGTCAAAGTAAGATTGTTCTGTAACAGAATCAAAAAACTTTCTTGTTATCTTTGAAGTCAATGTTGCTGCAGGATAAAACACACACACACACACACACACACACACACACACACACACACACACACACACACACACATTCAAATGAATACAATATACACAATGTAATAATAAGAATGAAAAGTGTTTGAGATTAGTAGGACAATCTAATGATAACCTTGAAAAAACATTTGTTTAATATTCCGATTGTTTGTTTGTTTTATGTCATAATAGACAGAATATTCAGTTCATTTATTCACTTTTCAAAATGTGTTATTATTATTATTGTAACAAATTAATTTAGCTTGAAGTTAAATACATTTGTGTGCTCACGCGGCCCGAGTGAAAACACACTAGTAAGATGCGAATCACACAAAGACATGAGGCCGCAGAAACCCTGCGACGTGGTCAAACAGGTTACTACACAGCAAAAGACCACTTCTGCACTTCAACAAGCTCCGACCCAAATCCACACACTTGCATCCAGATGAAAATGTTCAGCGAATCAGAGGAGGTTTTCAGTCTTTTTCTTTCTTGGCCGAGGCTCAGAGTCCAACTCCTCTTCGAGAGGAAATGCGGGGAGGTCGCCAAGACCTCTTACTTCCTTAACCCCTTCCTTTATCAGCGTACACCCAGACCCCCATCACAGTACTATATAAGAGGACCTTCATCTTCCCCTGCTAATATATTGTTTGATGCAGGCAGACAGTTATTCAGTCATCTCTGTGTCAGACCCATGTTTGTCTGGGTCTATTAGTGGCAGAACTGGCTGCGGTGTCCTTCACTTCATAGACAATATGTGGGATGGGGCTCAATTTGAAAACACGTTCAGCGACCCCTCCTCTAGACCAGCACATCAGGGGTGTTAAGATTTAAGCACTTGGTTTGAATTGCTATTTGACAGGAACCGGCTTCAGATTCATGTCTTCATTCCTCTCCCCCTAATGAAAAGGTTTTTTTTGTATGAATACACCGACACATACAAATGTTCTCTTTTGCAAATGGTCTGAATTGATGGATTGACTGATTTTAACATGTGTGTTCCTGCGTGTGTGTGTTCTGTTTAGGTGGGGGATCAGATGAAACTGCTCCACAACTGCTGGTCAGAACTTTTGGTGCTGGATCATATTTTCAGACAAGTGCAACATGGGAAGGGGGAGAGTATCCTGCTGGTGACGGGCCAAGAGGTAACTACTCCTACACACTACTTCCCTCACAGACAAACGGGCAAACACAACATCATTAGGCCTTCTGCGCTCTACAGTATTGAAGATGCCTACATTCCACCCAACTACAGCCTAACGGCTTTATAAAAAATAAAATAAAAAAGTAATAATATGCACAAACATAATTGCTTAAAACAATCAGTCGTCTCTTGAATGAGGTCAAGATTTGACGAACCATACAAAGAATGTCGCAGTGACAATTTTACAACAACAGACTAAATGTTTTGCTTACTTCAGATAAAACAATACAAAACACAACTCTTATAAAACCCACCTGCACACATTAAAGCAGCTGCTCTACTAAATCAGGTTCAGATCTTCTCCCTAATTCTAACAAATAGATAAGATGTCACAGCGGAGACCAAGACACAACAAAGGCTGGACAGTGACTGTACAGACCTGGCTTTGGTCTTGTCTTGACACTGGACAGTGTCAAAGCAGCTGCTCTACTTTACTGGACACACTAGTTTTGTTTTTGTTAAACTGTTTTCATTTGAGGTTTTGTTGAGTTTGCATTTAGCTGTCATTTTATGGTATATTGGTTCCATTCACATCAATACTATTTTAAGTTAAGTCGGGTATTAGTCTCCGAAAAGTCATGTTTTAATCAATGAAAACGGCTTATATTTCTATCTTGTTGTCATCGGGAACATTTAGCTATATCAAACACAAGTAACCAACATTTTCTTTTACCAAAAACAATCTTTTATATATTATTATATAATTGATATACAGCATCTTCTAGACAGCAAAAAAGTCTGTGATTTAATTTGAAATATATGGTCTATTCATTTCTAAACTGTGTCAATGAATTTGTTTAGTTGCATTCAGAAGTCAATGTTTTTTAGCAAAGTTGTGAAAGTTTACTCTTGGTACTCTTAAACAAAATGAAAAACTAGCTTGGAGTACGCTATTGCTGCTGACACTGCTTCACATTCGCAGGTGGAGTTGTCTTCCATCCTGTCCCAGGGAGAGGCGACGTTGTCAGGCCTGGTGCAGCGGGGTCAGGAGCTGGCTGCCCGGCTGCAGGCGCTGCAGGTGGACCGTCGAGAAATTGCCTGTTTGAAATTCCTTCTACTCTTCAACCCCAGTGAGTGCACCAGCCCTACATCACACACACACACACACACACACACTTACATGGTTTAAAATAATCTCTTGCAGGGTCAAAGTGTGGTGTCATTTTCATTAATTTTCCACATTTAAGCAGCTAAATGTATTTTAATATAACAGTGGCAGTATCCTTGGGTCTTTAGATAGTTTAATCAAGCATACTCGACAAATCTCAATCCGCTTGCTGAGGCTGTGGGGTCGTTCCGATGGCGCGCTCATAAATAGCTGCGATGCTGCTATGAAACAGTGTCACAATCGCTGGATAGTGTGCCGAAACCTATTTATCCATAAGGTTACAAGTGTTTTCTAAACTGGCCCTGTTCTCTCAAACCTCTCCTCACTAAACTCACTTAATTAAATTCTAAGTGTAGAGAAAAGCCAACATTAACAAAGACATCCTCCTTCATTGTCCGCTAATGACATTCAAAGGCAGAGTAATGGATGTCTCTATCATTGGATGGCGGAGTCGACATTCATGTGGCGGCTTGCACAGATGGAAAGAGCAGAGACGCGGCTTGCACAGATTCCCAGAAGTGTTTGCTGTTTAGGGGCGAACAAAGAGCTTTTGAATGGAGGAGAGCACTTGTCAGAGGCAGAAAATATTTTCTTCACCGGCAGCTTCTCTACCTCTTCTTTAGAGTCAGGCTTGTGTCGGGGGGTATTTTAATTGCCCTTAAGCGCATTGAAAAGATTGATTCAAAATATTTAATTACTGACTGAATAGATTCGTGTAGACGGGCTTAGCTGATGATGAATGTCGGTCCACCGGAGGGCTCCACTATTGTCACTCTCTTACACAGACACGTGTTTACATCACTCCAGAACACATTAGATGGATTTACAGACGTTTGCTGCGTTAATCCTTTCAACCTTTAGAACCTTTAAATCGATGTATCTAGTGTCCATGCATAGGTTTGACCCTTTAGAGGTGCAGGTCAGCATGTACGTCCACATTCGTACAAGGATGACAACATTTATTACCCTATCTAATTTTTAAGCCTTTCACAAATAAATAAATAGTGTTGTACCTTCTTTAATTTCGTTTTCAGCAAGGTTACAATGTAGGCGCGAACAGTATGTAAACACAATCTTACACACATTGCTGGGATGATGTTTAAAAGGTTTGTTTAGGCCCTGGGCCTGCAGGTAGCGGCTACACTCACCACCACTTCCACCGTATTGTTAGTTTTAAAGCTGAGCTGTGTATCAACAGTTGGGAAGGTTTATCACGGTTGCTCCAATCATTTCCCTTTGCACGAAAAATATGAAATATGCTAGGAAGAATTACCATGGGGTAGTGGTTACTGCGACCGCCTCATTTGTTGTGCAGTGTCTCTGTGTGCACTGTGACAGGCTTTCAATCTGTCTGCGTAAAACATGAAAATATATGAATATCACATGTGAAAATGTACACACGTGTCTAAAATCTCACTGTATGAAAGTGTGTGTCGATGCTGAGTTTGTGTGTATGCATAAAAACAGTATGTCCCTAACATCCAGGTGTCTAAAGATGTAGTCTGAGAGTATGTGTGTAATTACTTTGAAGTGTTTATGTCATTGAGTTTTAATATAAATAATTTGATTTGTGTAACCTAAATTAATTTAATATAGATATCAATCATATGCTACTTATTTTTACGTTTACACAAAATGCTTTAAATAACTGAAAATATGTGCCAATTAACGGCATTTAACAAATCAAGTCAATAAATATAAAAGAAATAAAAGAAACACAAAAACACACTTTTCTTTATAACAGCATAGGTTTGAGTCAACAAAAGAATGAAGAGATCCGTATTTTTTAAAACATTGTTTTGAAACAACAACCTTTGGACTGTGGTGTTGTGTATGTGTTATAGTCTGAAGATTTCTGCGTATAAGTGGTCATTAACTTTATTTTTGTCTATGTATGAGTGTCATCACATGATATACGTATGAGATAATGTATAAATAATCTTTTATCCAACACTTTTTGTGTGCATGTAAGTGTGTTTGATACAACGGTGTACAACAGTGCATTCCTGCATGCGTGTTGTACTAAAGAGGTGGATTTTAGCTTTATAATATTGTATATATGTGTTTTCTTTATTCTGATCCCAATCATCTCTGGTGACCACAATTAATGCACAGAGATCAGATGTCGCTTCATCCTTCAAGGGCATCACCACGTCTGTCTGTCTTAACATATGTCCTTTTCTTCTTAATTCAGAATATCTAGTGTTCAATGAGCAGATGCTGCAGGGCTCTCTGACACAATGTTTCTCTCCTGCTAAGACATGCTCTTTCTTCACAGATGTGAAGCTGCTGGAGAACCAGGCGTTTGTGGAGAGCGTCCAGGAGCAGGTGAACGGGGCTCTACTGGAGTACACACTGTCAGCCTATCCTCAGTTTCAGGAAAAGTTCAGTCAGCTGGTTGTGCGACTGCCGGAGCTGCGTGCTCTCAGCACACAGGCTGAGGATTACCTGTGCTACATGCACCTGAGCGGGGAGGTGCCTTGCAACAACCTGCTTATCGAGATGCTGCACGCCAAGCGAGCATGTGTGTGAAGCACCTCCGATGAATATTGTCTCTCCGGGTGACGATGTGTGTGAGTTGGGTTTCTCTTGTAATTTGAAGACGTTCCATCCATGACAAGCTTTAAAGGATATCTGGCAGCGCTGCAACTATCATTTGTTTTCGACTGGACCTCTGTGGAGTTTGGAACATGAGCCCGGCAGTATGTGTATAGGTTATTGGCCAACATCAGAAATGGAGACAGCTGTGAGAGTCAGCCTCCATCAGATACACTAAATCATCTCTAACGTTTCAATCATTCAGGTGCCTCAGCTGCTATGCACTTTTACCCTGATATTGTCTTTCAAGACTCTGACAATAATGTCATCAACTGTCTCCGTCAGAGTGTCCAGATCTGTTTGTTGCTTGTTCACTTTCAGTTCACAGTGATGCGTTCATGCAAACACATTTTGACAGCACCATCACAGATCTGGTTAAAGGGCAATATTATTATTTTAATAATGAGTTAACTGAAACAAGCGAGGCACATCAAATGCAGATCAATTCTGATTGACAGGACTGCTAAGACAATGAAACAGATGATTACATAGTGTACTTTATTAACACACTTACATTGTGTTTTCCACGACATTCCTTGATGTAAACCCATATGAAAACAATGTTGTTCACTGTATACACATGAAAAGAACATTTTGTTTCTAATTTGTTTCACAAATTCCACATTATGAAAAAATGACTTTTTGGTATTTGGCTGTTATTTTAGGTCTATGGTGCCTTAACGTATATAAAGTTGCCATCCAAGCACTTTCTTTTACTCAGTTAAAGATATCTGTGAACGTTTTGTAAAATCTTTACGAAATTATTTGGAGGTCCAATTGACGGATGATTGAAAATATTAAGTAAATCAGCTTGAAGTGAAAAACATAGCTAATGAAAAAAAATGAATTTGTGCTGCATATCGTTTAAGGAGTAAAAAACATCCTGGTCTCACCAGGCAGAGGCACAAACAGTCGTACTCTGCAGTTCCATCAAAAACAACTACTTTAACGTACACCTGGCATCTAAGGCTCTCATTTACTCCATCCAACATATCAACAGTTTATTTTCTCTACATGTCGATGACATCTCCCTGCCAAACCACTCCACATAAACTTTATTACTCATTGTCGCTCTTAGTCACCCTTAAAGACAAGTTCATATGTTCATCTCTGCCACATCCAAAAATGAAGTCTTTAAATCCTACATCTGGCCACTCTGACTGTCCTTCAAAGCGTCGCTTCACTACTGCTGCATCGTCTTCAACTGTCTCTTGATCTGTGTTCATCACACTAAACTGTTGTAGTCAACATAATATTTGTGATAAAGCAGAGCAAAGAGTTTGCAAGTGGAGGGAAGTGGAGCGATGTCAAAGAGTTTTCCAGCATCATAGCTCTGTGCATCACATTTCGAGAGTATACCAGTGTTACCGATTCAAAATACCTAGAAAAGACGAGGATCCAATGCCAAGGTTGCATTATTTATTGTAACAGGGACAGTGCTCGATAAAACATTGACCTTGAACAAAACAGGCAAAGATGAGCCGCTCTGGACTTTGAAGAAAAAACGACTATTTTAAGACTCTGCAGTTTTATGGAGAATTTATCACCAGCAAATCAAAATGCAAGCATGAATCTGCAACATGAAATATTTGGCACTACAGCCAGATATCAGAATTGAGACTAGATTAACTGAACTAAAGACATCCTCTTGAAGTGGCACTCACACATCATAAAGAACAAGAATCAAAAAACATCCACATCCAGTAATAAAACAATCAGCAGCAGCAGCTAGAGATTTTTAGAAACGCGGCTTTCACCCCCTGTAGACAATCACTCCACCTGCCTTAATATCCGCCTGACAACTCACACACACACAATTGCGTTTTCATTCTGTACAGAGTATTTATGTTGTGAGGTGAATATCTACTGCAAGATTCATTCCAACACAGGAATGGCTTTATGTCCCAATAGCTTTTGTTGTGATTTGATTAATACAATTGTTTTTCCTGTGAGCTGACAGTTTGTTCTGTCTTTGACCGATATGCTTTTCTCCATCAAGAGAAAATAAAAACATTTTGTTTGTATGGAATATATTTTATTGTAATAGCTTCACACCAATAAAAGTCAATGAGTCAATGTCTGTGTGTTTTATATTATAGTGGCTCTAGTGTATAGGTATTTAATCGGCTGTTACAAAATGATACATGTTTTAAATTGATTTCATTTTCAGTAGTTTGGTGTTATTTCACAAGAAAAAGTTAAAAGCATGAACATTAGTAAAAGCTTGAGAAAAAAAAACTATAAATGAAAAAAATAACTAGAAAATAAAATCAAGTTAAAAAAAGGACTGTTTAATGCACAGGTCCTAGACAGGGAATACAACTGTGAGAGAGGAAAGACGGGGAGATTAGGGAAGGAAGTGTAGATTAAGGACAGTACTGATAGAGCCATGGAGAGGATCCTGGATTAAAAAGTTGTAAAACAAGACATGATGCAGAGAAGAGAGAGAGAGAGAGATTGAGGTGTAAATAATCTAAAAATACATATGAAGCCAAAATCTTTTTTCAGGTTCCTTGTAATTATTTTAGATGATTTTAGAAAAGGTTAAACCCAATGACATCAGTGGAAATATCAGCCAGAAATGTATGAAAAAAAGATTGAAGGTAGGTTGGATTAGGTGGCGTTGAATAATGGGGTGATCTGTAAAACAATAATACCAACTAGAGATGAGAGAAAAGTATTAGAACAGTAGTGAGACCAGCCAAGATGGATGTTTGGAAAGAGCAGCTCTGATAAAAAACAAGCAAAGTTAGAAGAGTCAGAGTTGAAGATTCATATAACAAATATATAACAAATGAGTGGCAGTTTATACTGTAGAGAGAACTCTAGAAGAAAGGTTGGCCAAATGACATATGGGGGTACAAGGTAAAGGGCAAATTAGATCATGAAGAGGAGGGCCATGATTAGAAAAGACGAATAAGAAAAATCTTGGGGTGAAACTGAACCCAAAAGACAGATCGACCACCATTTCACACTTTCTCTGACCCCTGGTTTCCACTAAAGTCCACGGCGGTTCCACTTTCAGTGGAAAAAAGGGGTCAAACTGTATGAACCTTTTATTGATTCAATCCTGCATCTGAAGGTTCTCTCTTATTAAGATGGACAACATTTCTCCTTCAGTGCTGCTGCTGGTGTTGAGATGAAGTTGAGCTTCCTTGGTTAGCGCTTGTTATTGATGAAATCATGGCTGTCCTTTATCTGGGTCTTTTAATCAGACACATCCACACTGAATCTGTCAGCCGAGAAAAAACCATCCTGTCAAGTGGTTCAAGACAAAATGTCTCTTTTTGTCAGGTTCTCTTTTCTGACTGAAGACGAAGGGTCAGACGCGTTTGAAGCTCCCAGCAGAGAAAACATGATCCAGGATCAGTATTGGGATGATGATGGTGAGAAGCAACTACACACTGACAATAAACCACATGTGTGTACACCTGCAAACAACCTAACATTTTGAAGGGTAAAAGATGAAGCGTTGTCTCGGATAAGACTGAACACAGCCAGAGAGTACTTTTACACTGGCCTCTGGTTCTGGCACACACTCACACACACACTTGCAACCCAGAGAAGATAAAATGTGTGTCACAGGTTGAACATGAGAATGAATGTAAGCTTTTTGAGACCCTGTACATTTTCTAACCAAGTGTACACATCGTCAAGTAGCTTTGCACTCCTTTGGAATTGTCTGGTGACACTATTACAACTATATCTTTACATTAACATTGAATTTAAAGTGTTATGAAATTTTTAAGATTAATTAAAAAAATGCTTCAAATTCAGAAAATATTGAACTTGGATTCTTTTTTTATTTTGCAACAACTTTTAATTTCAGACGCTTCACAAATAAACCACAGTGATGAGGATCTATGACCGTGGTCACAAGGACGGTGAACTACTCATGAAAAATAACAGACCAGGAATTTACAGGGTTTATTTATTCATCAGCTAAAACTATAGCCACAAAAAAGATTAGAATTTCCCATTAAGGTTTAGATTTTCTTTTTTGCAATTTCCTTGATTGGAACAAGGTAAACCATCATAGCAGTTGCTCCTCCGGCCGGCTAATAAGTGTGGAAGGAAGATGAACACAACTTTAAGTAGGTAGACATCTTTTTGTCATCAGCATGTTGATAATCGTCTTCTACTGACTGGAATGACAATCCTTGAATCCATTCACAAACTGACTCAAGAAGAAGAAACTGTGTCTGGCGGTCAAACAATAATGGTACCTGCTATTTCTATCAGATTTATTTCTCATTCAACAATTATACAATCGTAACAGTAACATAGCCACAATCAATTGAATACAATTTTTATAATTCACAATATTTCCCTCTGAGTTTAAATATTGTAAACAAATACAGTTTACCATTTAGTCATGTTCAGCTCAGAAATGAGTCACATGTTGTCAAACATCTAAAGATGGTTCAGTTGCAGCCACAGCAATGTGATGCCGATTGGTCAAAATGACATGCCAAGTACAAACAATTCTTCTTTAAGACACTCCCTGACACTCTCTGACAGATGAATGGAATGGATGGGTGGACATGTTGGGATCACATTTTGTCATGCTTTTCAAGTTATATTTTGTTTCCCTAATGGTTTGATATTTTTTGCTCATTGCTTATTGTAGACAGAGATGTGAGCAGAATCTTCCCCAACTTACCATCCCGTCTTGTTCATTTACTAATGCATGTGCAATGTTAAATTCAAGCAAATCCAAAACATAATTGAATGTAGGATTCATCCTTGATTTTATTTGACCATCCGCTGACAGAAAACGATCCAATGGGACATTCTATGTGGTCTAATTGTTGGACCAACAAATAATTGAAACATATTCTGGATCCTTGTGGTAAAATGTAGTGGCTCATGTGTATGCTAATTTACCAGTTAAACACCGATTGTCAATTGAAATTTGATTGATGGCAACTTATCAAAACTAGGTTAGCGGGTAAGTGGATGGGAATGTACTAATGTTTAAAAATATATCTCTGGAAATATGTTTTGGGCTTAGGAGCAATTTGAAAAAAAAGGGAGTCTTGAAACACGAACAAAAATAAGAATTTATGGATTCTTGAGCGAGTTTCCTCATCACAGTTAAGGTCATGAAGTTCAGTCCCTGAAACAATCACACAGGTACATCTCATCCTTCGGATCCTTTTATTGTTCTATTGCAGAGAGAAAGCTCAGAACAGATGTTTTTAAGTAGGTTCGATGTGCATGTATCAAGATCAGGTCCAGTCTATGGGTTCAGGATTTTCTTCTCTTCAACAAGCTGCAACAACACAGATCAACACATTAGGAGGAGTGCAAGCTGGATGCTGAGTGTTGGGGCAACACACAACTGTGTTCAGGTACAAAACGGGTTCAGGTATAAAAACATGGAGGCGAGGAGAAAGGGGAGCACGGGAGAGAGCAGGTGTTAAAGTGCTTAATGGCAGACGCTATGAATAGACACACACACATGTCCTCCTGATGATGGGAACCGACTTGTCTTTGTGCGACCGCTCAACAATGAGCACTCCAGCACAGGCCGGCAGCCGCTACACTCAAACATTAATGGCTGTATCTGGAAGTTCATTCTGGAGGATGACGGCCACTTAGGTGACCATAAGGAGAAATTTGGACCATCTGTTGTGTCAGTCTGCACCTTTATGTCAACAAAACACATTCACAGGGTCGCTGGCCCGGGACCTATTGTAAGCACAGAAATCCTGCTTATGGCACGGCAGAAGGCTGGTCCAACTCACGCCTGTGATGCTGTAGGTGCAAATCCAAGATATCTAAGAAGTCAGACCTTCCTTTGAATTCTTGTTAACTCACACATAAAACTTATCTTGTCTACTTTCACCTCGGTAAGATCTTTAAAAAACAGGCATTTCCTTCCCTTGGCACAATTGTTACTCTCAAAAAAGTCTCTCAGAACTTTTCAGCTCAATGTGAAAAACCACCAGTACTTGTATTACCTGAAGGCTTGAATGCAGTGAGCTGCACCACCTGTTGAGACAAAAATAAACCTTCAACATTCAGCTGAATTTTTACATTGTACAGAGACACCAGATGTAGTGATGGCCCCATGAAGCTTCATGAAGCGTGTCCTTATTTTAGAGCTCTGTAGGTAGCGCCCTCAGTTTAAAAATGATGTTAAGTTTCATTATAAAAGCTATAATAAACTTTTCAAAGCAATTGATTATAGAGGAGACTTTGAAAGGAGGAAACTGCTTTGTGAATATTCATGTTAACAACATGGTTACTCACCTGATTTTCAGTCACAGGTTGGAAGGAGAAACTGACGCAGCTGTCTGTTCTGAAACTCTCTAAAAGATAAATGCAGAAGAATGAAGCTTAGAAAGGAAACAATGCATCCCTCTGTTCACATTTCCCTTGTCTTAATGTACATACATTTTTTTTTTGTTGTAAAGACAACAACTATTACCAACATAATGTACACTTATAACACTTTCAATCTTGAGTTATACGTATCAGATTCAGGTGCAAATCAATCTTTTTCAATTATGCTGCAATTCTTTAATGTTCTTGCAGACTCTATCGAGCATTTGAGCAACTTGTTTTGAAGTGTCCCACTCACACAAACACCTTTTAAAACTGCATGCCGTTTCACTATAAAAGCTGTTCAGAGCAAGAAGGATTGTTCAGCGTCAAGTGTCATCCACCTATCACTATATACAATCATTTCAACCATGTAGATTAGATTTCCTTTTTTTCTATGTATAACCCATACACAGTATTTCTTCTTCCATTCCAAATGTCAAAAATAAAGATAAACACTTTTACACAATTGCTCTCAGGTTTGATAACTTGATTAATTTGGGGAATCAAATATTATAACTTTGTATTCCAAGAACCAGCTAAGTTTAATATATACAGTATATAATCATTGTGTAAGTTGGGCATGCTTTGGATTTTACTCTTTTGGAAGGCACAGACCTTTGCATGCTCTACTGATATATTTCCAAATTAATGTTGTACTGTCAGCACATTTGTCTGATATAACCAGATCAGCCAGGGAACTGGTTAAGTTGACAGAACAGAAAAAAGATGTAGGTTGATGAGTGAATGAGAGCTTATGTTGGAGCTCCTTGAAAACCAATTTGAGAAATGAATGCTGAGGACATAACAGGCACATTTTTTGCTTTACTTTTATTGTATGTAAGTTTCAAGGCAATTTTCCTAGAAAAAACAAGAAATAATGTACTGTAGGTGCATACGTATTGCACTTTATTTTTGCACATGTACAACAACGAAATGTTTACTTTCCAGGGGAGATCTGAATTGACATCAGATTAATATCCATTTGAGCTCTTCTATGCTTTCTCTTTGGCTCAATGACCTCGTCGGTGCTAGTAACTACTTGGAGAAGAACTGCCCTGATGAGCGAGGCACTCGCACCCTTGAATCTGGTTATGTTTACTCTCAAAAGATGATTTATAGAAAAGGTAACCGGCCTTGAAGTTTGTAAGAATTCCAGCTGTCATCAACCCATTTTAATGACCTAAGGACTAAACTTCACATCTCGGAAATCAATCTGAAGAGGATGTGGGGAAGGACCACGAGTAGGTTCAGTAAACTCTGGTGAACTGACAGCACTCTAGGTTGAGGCAGAAATATCTCCAGATATACATTGATTTTGCGGTTCCAGTTTAACCCAATAAATTCCCTGTCCCTAAGCATTAAACTGTTTTCATAGATTCCAACTAGAATTCGACTGTATTCCCACAGTGTGTGTATGAACATGTGTCGTTATTTCCATTAGTTTCTGGACTCTGAAAAGCTCAGTCATTCAGGAGACAAAAGAAGAATTACTGCTCCTTCACATGAAGAGAAGCCGGGTTTTAGGATGTCAGAACACCTTGCTTGGGAGATAGTTGGGGGACATTCAACTGGGTAGAGACGCTCTGAAAAAAACCTCAGTCCTTTTTTTCGAGAAGAGACGGAACAAGTGGTCTAAAGAGAGGAAAGGATGGGCTTCTTTGATAGCTCTGCAACCCAACCTTGGATGAGTGACGCTAAACTATTTAATCGAATAAGACGTTTACATTTAGTTTATCATCATCGGTATGGCGTTGGTTTAACAATTGGACTGTATTTCTACTAGCCTAATAATAACTATGAAATACAAAAAAATACAATTAATATAAAAATAATAATGATAGTAATAGTAATGGAGTTTGTATGTTCTCCCTGTGTTGCGTGGGTTTACTCCGGGCACTCCTGTTTCTTCCCACAATCCAAAAACATACAGAGGTTGATTGAGAATTTAGGGAAATTGTCCATAGGTTTGAGTGTGTGTGAATGGTTGTCTGTCTTTGTGTGCCCTGAGACAGACTGGCTTCCTGTCCAGGGTGTCCCCTGCCTCTCACCCAATGAAACTGGGATAGGCTCCAGTCTCCAAGCGACCCCCCCATAAGGGATGAAGCGGTAGAAAATTAATTAATGAATGAGTAATAGTAATGTATTTGTCAATTCACATCAAAGGGATACACAGTAAAAACAACAATTAAATATAAAAAATTATAGCAATAAATAAATACGAGATCAGGATATTGTTTAAAACAATAACACATCTCATTAAACATAAAAAATAAGCAGTTTAAGACAAGAGATCAAAGTCTAAAGGGTAGAACTAAAGGTTTTTACTAAATGTCTTTGGTTCATTAATCCTGTCACAGGTCTAAGTGAACTTAGTTTTTATTTTGTTTTTTCTGTTGCTTCTATTCATGAAGGTACCTTCAAACCAAGACACATTGATTTGAATATTTGCGTATCACATGGCTCAGTCCTATGAGTAGAGAGTAACACACACTTCTACACACCTACCATTCTTAATAACCAGAGATGTGGAAGTGGAACTCGGCGGTCCGGATGTATCGCTTGTCTCTGGGCTGGAGGGTGTTGGGGGACTATGGCTCCAGGAACTAACAGGCACCCTCTGAGAGGGCAGGAAGGTGATTGGCTGAGAGCAGTTCTATCAGAAATACAGTCATTAGCTGAATGCATAGTGAAAAGGAGATCTGATACACTCACAGTGAATGACAACGCCTTTCTTTTCTCTTTCATCCTCTTTATGGCATTTCTGACCTAAAGATCCGAAAGATCGTCAGTTAAACACTGGCCACACATGTTGATGCTCAATAACGTCTTACCTCACTGTTGTAAACAGCGTAGACTAGGAAGATGTACAGACCCTGAGTAGAGGAAAAACATTCATGATTATTTGACTGTAGAAAATCTACATTGCATTCATTTCCCGTCATACAAGACATTTTATTCTTGCTTTCAAGGGGCCTAATTTATCTTGGAAACAACAACCCATAGATTATACTTTCATCTCGATAATCTATTGTTGTTGACAGATATTCAAATGAATTGTCGCATTGATTTTAACCATTGTGTTGCCTCTGGGTCAAAGTGAATGGCGTTCTCCTCATTGTTCACCTTGACTCAGAGGCAACACATGGAATACCTCAAAAACATTGTTTTTTGGGTCACCTTGACCCCAAAATAAAAAATAACAAGTGTTGAACTGAGGGCACTTCCTACTGAGCTTTCAAAAAGGACACTGTTTCATGAAGCTTCATCAGCCCATCACCAGGTAGACATGTGAGTTATTACTTGTAATACTTGTATTACTGGGATGAACTTCTATCCGGTTGCATTACTGCAGGGTAAAAAGGGCAGACCTTTGATGTAGAGGCTGCCCAGCAGATGGAACAGAATTCCACCAGATCTAAACTCACTTCATCAACATTCAAAACAAAAACTAAGCACAAAAAAACACTTTTAACAAAACCAAACAATATAACAAATACAGAACAGACAACCTGAATCTAACAATTCAGCCAGTGAAATCTTCGTTAGATTTGAATCTGTCAGTCTGTAGTGTTTCCACAACTGACAATTGACTTAGTGGAGTTTTCATTTAGCGACATGAGTAGATCATAATATCATCCTCCTACCTCTGAGAGGGAGAGAACTCCCACTATCGTGCCTTTTTTTCCTTGTACCAACATTAGCAGTAAATCTAAATTAACTAGCATTTTTGGGGTCACTGAGGGGCTACCTCATTTGATTAATTAAAGATTAGAGTCGGGGGGGCGAGATTCAGCTGAGCCAGTGTGAGAAGAGTGTGAAGAAAAACAAGAGAAGCGAGTGAAGATAGAGGAAGTGGCTGCAGTGTTATCAGAGATGTGCTCTAAACTAACTTGACTCCCACACACAGAGTCAACCCTGCACTCTAACTTACAAGTAAGGAAACACACACAAACGCTGTTGTTGCCCCATTCAAAATGAATTTTCAATAAATGGAACAAAATGTTTCATTGTAACAAGAGGTGTGAATGTCAGTGTTGTTGCTTGTTTTAATCGTCACATATTTCGTCAGACATTAGCTCTCAGAATATTTGATTTGTCTGTATTTAGATTTAGGAAATGATCTCAGCTGTAATATAATTTTTTTAACGGTTCCTGTAGATGGATATGTGTGACCCACAGAAATGTGCGGGAGGTTCAAGCAGCTCTCTGATCCATCTCATCTAGTTCTGACCAGTGCCAAGAGATCGCATGAACAGGTCTGAGGAATGAATCATCAACTGTATGATGATGAAAAGTATCTGATAAGTTTCATCCCTGAGTTCTGTCAGAATACTAATTTAAAAAAATTAAGTCATTCAAGAGATTGGAGCCTGTCCCAGCTGTGTAGGGTGAGAGGCACAAAATGATTGTCCTTCCTGAAGCCCTGTTATCTTGGAGGGGAGCTGATACGATGATTGAAATGCAGGTTAAACGTAGCCAGAGTTTTGTGCCGCTAGCTTGATAGTTGCCTTTTTTGCAAGGTCTTCTTTTATGTTTTTAATGGGCATTGTGAAACTAAAAGGTCCACCATCAGCCGTTGAGCTCATTCAATGAATTGTTTCTGTTGCTATTATCTATTTTTTATCTGTCATGACGTTCTTTATTGACAGTGATTGAGAAAGTGAAGATGTCATGTTGATGTTGCACACCCAGTAGCATGATGACTTACTCTAACTAATTGTCATATTATATCTTTTTATCACCTGGAAAGCATTGAGTACGATGAAAATATATGCAACCACCACTGAGAGGTGGACCAGAACTCCACACAGCCAGGTCAGACCCAGGACAGGAAGTAGGATGAGAATGGGTCGGGTCACAGCCCTAGAGAGGGAAGAAGATGCATTTTTACAAGGGCTACTACCAAAGCATGTGTCAATCATCATGTTGATGATAAAGAAGAATCAGAACCAGAGTTAAGCGATCATTTGCGCACCTTCGTTATCTAATCTGGGACAGACAAAAAAGAATTGACACAAAGGGTTGAATAGTTTATATGATGCTTTAATAGCTTTCATATTTCATCTGCTTCTTTTTAAATTTCTCATCACTTATCTCTCCCCAGAATGCAGAGTGACAAGTGATTCCTGCTCAAAGGCAGAGAAGTTGTCTTTGTTCAAACTACTATTATTGTCCTCCAGCTGCACCTGGAAAGAGAAATCAAGTTTTCAGTCATTGCTGTGTCTGCAAGGACAACACCATTGGCACAAACCCCTTTGGATTTGAAATGAATTTCCCTTTAATCTGCAGAGTTCATGAAAAACTTCAGAGCTGGTACATTACTGCCTTTCAGTGTGTTTCTGTGGGAGTTCTGTGAAGATAAGAAAGAGAGGAGGCTGTCGTGGAATTTCCATCCTCCTGATGTGAAAGAGAATCCAGCGGAAGAGACAAGGGGGATCAAATCTACATCCTCAAAGTTTGTGTTGAACTAACACAATTACACTTCATGAACAAACGTTCAACAGAAGTTGAAATTTATTTATGTTTTTGGACTACACTAAGGAGGAATCACGAGATGTTGTAAAACTATACCTTAAGTTGCATGAACTAAAAAGACATAAAGTATTCAAGTTTTATCTTTTATTAAACATAAGGCGTGACTTCCTCATGACTTCTTTGTCAAATCAATGGTGAAAAGTGAATATCATAACTTATTGAAATAGATCCATATTTGGTGTTGATAAAAGTGTTCAATACATAATAAGTTAATTTAAACATATATATTTGTAACTTCATTGCAGACTTGCGGATTAAAAGCCAATGATACTTTTAACAAATCTGGCAATTGAATCTCAATATATCATCTGTAAGCTGTGCAACAGTTGGTATAGACTCCAACCCCAACTAACCCCGATAAAGAAATGGTCTGCAGAAAATGAATGAATAAAATGCTGGATAAATTGTATTCAAAGGGAAATCATTTTCTTTCTCAATCTTTAACTATTTCTGAGAACAATGCTGCAAGAGGAAAACCCTGTGCAGGCACATGAACACAACAGATACTGTATAAATCCAGATGGACTCTCGGCTTTGCTGGAAACAGGTGTGAGGCAGATAAGCCCCATTGCCTCCCACAGCAGACTCCCAAACCTCCGCTTCTATCTCTCAACTGTGTGTATTGACGAAAGCTGGCTGAAAGGAAACACCACATTGGCGTTGCGTGTGTCTCCAAAAAAGAAAACAGATTGACGGAAAAGACATCTCACCAGGTAAGGTCGAAGGTCTGCATCTTCGATGCGGAGCTTGGACTGAGCATCTTAGAACGCCGGCTAGCGCTGGAGACTGTCACCATGACGACCCGACACAACACAACGGCGTTGACCTGAAAGCAGAGTATAACAGCAACAGTGCAGCCTCCTCTGAACACGAGATGTGCATCTGCAAAGCCACTTGGCCTCTGTAGCAAATGTGGAATTCTCTTTATCAGACGCTTCCAATATATGCCTCACTGCCAATGCTATGAGAGTTTTTTTTGGTTCCATTATTTAATATTATTTCAAGTGTAAAAATGATTTCCTCTTAAGGAATGTCTAGAAACTGATGTGTTTAAATTAAAATTCTGCTGTAAATGCTTAAAATACCAAACAAAATACAAAACATCTTCGATCCAAAAGATTTTCTTTCAAAGAAACTTCAATTTATCTTTATATGAACTCAGGGATCTAGTTTCGCCCCTTCTGCACCTGAACTCCCAATTTCCTCACAAGCAACATTTGAGTTTTATATCTGTTGCACTATATCTAATATCTATCTGGAACTAAATTGAATGAGGCATTATTAAAAATGGCAGTGTTTGAAGAGAAGAAAAGTGTCTCTAAGGCCTCATAAGGATTGCAGTTTTGATTAATGATCAAAATGTAAATAATCTTATAATTGTTTTTCATTATCGTCTTAAATACTTTATTTAATTGTTGTGAATATGACAACTCATGATTGTACACATGTCAAAAGGATCTTTGATAACTTACTGCCAAGACAAATATAACTGGTCCCACGAAAGACCAGATGGTATCTGTCTTTACGTTGAGCCAGCAGTGATCGTCGGCCTTGTACTCGTTGACTGATGTGGTGAGTGTGACGCCAACTATCAGAACAGGAAGTCCTAAAAACAAACATTTCAACACAATCAGAATAAGAGAAGAAAAGGTAGAAGCTAGTGTGAGTATCTACGGTATTTAGAGAAGTGGCACATCTGCTGCGTGGTCCTGGACTGTTTAGTCTCTTGTCCTACTCAAGTCTGTTGCGTCTAACCTGGGACAATCCTAGACTGTGTCTGTGACAAGTCACACTGTGTTCTCAGGTCAGGGTGTGACATAACAAGCAGCGGCATGGTTTGAACATGAACAGCTGGCCCATGTTTTCATGTTGAACGTACTGGGTTAAAGTTGTACTGTGGACTGATTGACTATTAGCTTACAATATTTGACTCTTTTCAGCGTGTTTACTAGATATTTGCTGACTAATCGTGAGGTCCACCAATCTACTCCTTTTAATTCTATCATCTTACTATTGATCGGCTATCAAGATTAACTTAAGGGGAATAACAGAGTTCAGACTTTACCCCAGCCAATTATATAGTAGACCTTCATTCTTCGATCTTCACTGATGTTGACTGACACCACTTTGCTCCAGAGCAGCAGACCTTCCACCAACATCCAGCAGAAGGAAGCCATGAAGAAGAGGTGCAGCAGTGCGGTCACTGCAAAACATGCTGCCTGTAGAATCAACTAGATGTCAGAAAATTGAGCAGGATACGCACGTAAAAACTTGCTGTCAATATATTCGTTATCTCTTCTCTTCTCTTAGTAATAGATGTCTCAAACTCATGTGACTGTTGGGTCAACAGAGGTGAGACCAGGCCTCAGACAGAGGGACATATTTTAACTCTATACTTTATCCAGCATCATCTATTCATCATTATGAGGTTTTGTGTATGGGTTGTATCACTGTGAATTGTTGGAAATTGTCAATCATTTAGAAATATGACGGCTTATGATGATTGTGTTTGTATTTTTGGATATGAACATTTTTAGCCTAAATGTATAAGGCCAACCAGGTCTACTCTGTGGCCACTTCGGTCGATTAATAATCCCTTTAACATTTTACATTTACAACCAAGGCTTGGTGTGTGGCACACATATTGTTTTATTTGATAGAATAATAATCTATAAATAATAATAATAATAATAATAATAATAATAGGTCTTCAACAGCAACACACAAGAGAGAGTACGGAGCAAGAAACTTTTTTATTTGATTTTGTTTTTCCACAAGCCAACCCAAGTAAGGGGTCTTGAAGGTTATGGTCCCACACAGAAATAATAAACAAGAAATAATATATACAATTTGTTGTATTGATTATTATAGTCTGACAGGCTTTCTTTTATTAAAAATTCTTGATTATCTTTTGTGTAACCCAAACAATATTCAACAAAAAGTCAATTCAAGACGCTTTTGGTACAGTTTACTCAAAAGAAACAAACTGTAAACTGGTTACTATTAGTAACACAAACTCTATATGGGACCATCTTGTTGCTAAGAAACTAGTCCAGGGCTCCTTATGTCTAGTGTAACAGACTCGTGAGATGTCTTTTTTATGCACTTAACGTTTTTTCGTTACCAGTCATGCTATTTGTGAAGGCTAATCCATTGCAATAATGTTATTAAATAAATTCAACCAGTCTTTTGGGAAGCCCTGGTCCAGTTAACAAGACCACATGAAAACTTTTTGTATTTTCTTGTCTCACAATATACTGTATATCAAAACTCTTTATTGCAAGTGAGCTCGGAAGTCCCCAATGGAAGAGTTGTTTCTTACAAGGTAAAAACAAAAGCTAATAATTAGTCTTAACCAACTAAAACGTATGCCGGAGTTGTGATTTTTAGAACTACTAGGCATTATTGAAATTGAAAATGATTGTTCAAGCTAGCACAGAGGACAATAAAGGCCACGATTATCAGCAAACTTCTGACTGTCTTGGCTCCACAGCTGTGTATAAACGATTTATTTCTTTTTGTAAATAAATTCCATTAATGCAGCTGAAAGGAGGAGCATTATTCTCAGTTCTGGCCGCCATTTGATTCAGGGCTTTCTCAAAATTGAACAATGACTTCTTCGCTATGCTGTATTTCTCCTCCAATAACATGCTTTTTTTCCTTGCCTCTTTCATGAAGATTTATAACTTTGATTTTCTTTTGTTGGATAAATAAATGCTCAACTATTAAAATACTTATTTAACTATTTAAACACATTTAATTTAATGGTAATACACTTTACTTATAGGTTAATATGGTATATATTTGTCATATTTTGCACATTTTCTCGGGCACTACCTGTTAGTGTAGTTACATACTAAGGATCCTCGATCTGTATTCTGTTGAATCAGTAGTGCCTTCTATATATGAATGGCTTACTTTCCAGGTGTAGGAGTGTCGGCTGGAGCTAATGCAGGTTAGTCGAACTACGATAATAATGATTGACCTTCGCTTCCTCCTGGTACTGATGCAGTCCTTTCATCTCCAGCGTATACGGCAAGACCCTCAGCCACTGAACTTGCAGCCATTCAAGTATTTAAAAAAGTGAGGAACCCGATGCCTGGGTATCCTCTCTGTGGGCAAACAGTTGCAAGGGTAATCACCTCTAATATCCCAGTCTGTGCCTGTATCAGAGATCCCAAGCTGCCTAATGGAATTGCGTCAGCATGCATGAAAGTGTATGCATCAAATACATTTCCACTTGACTAATTCTAGTCATTTTTTTCATTTGCAGTCAACCCATCACTTTAAACTTTGAGCCTCGGTTTGTTATTTAATTTATAAAGAAAATCATTATACCCTGCCTTTGTAACAAAAAAGGTGGTGCCAAGTTTCTTTTAGTCCCAACTGATGCTCAAAGTGCAAACTTTGTCTCTTTGTGACATCCTTACTTCGACCTCTGGTCTGGAATCGGTTGGACATCAGCCTTTTTGGAAAAGTCTGTTCAGGCTTTTATCTGTCTTGTACTTAGGAAAGGGTTCCATTGGGCCTGCCTACAAAAAATTTCCAACTGCATTTATTGGGCTCAGTCACATCTTCTTCTTATTATCTAACCAACCTCCAACCCTCACTGGACGGCCACCTCTAAAAGATTTTTCAGTGTCAAAAATGTATTTCTGGCTTATGGAAGTCACTGTGCTTTAAGGCCCCTTAAGTGTAGCATTCTTGTATATCCTAGGCCTGATTCGTGTCTGTCACAATCTTGTTTCTGTGACTTCTGGCAGTCTCTTGACCTCATAAGTCTCAGAGTCTTACAGCCTGAGCCTAAAGGTCTTAAATAGACAGGTATGTGGCTTTCCAAAAGAAGTTTATTGAATCCAGCTACAAACAGCTGGACTACAACGAAGGTGTAGATGATGTGAGGGATGATCAAATTAAAAGGTTTTGTCTGAAAATGAGCGAAATCTGATTGATTGCTTTAAGGGTTCTGAATATTTTCTATATCCACTCTGTAACCAAAATGAACAAATTGTTTGTGAATGTTTCCCAACTATAACTTACCTCATTGGCAGATGCCCAATCGCTACACATTAGTAGCAGCTCTGCCAGTCCCAAAGCAACTATCAGGTTTTTGTGGACTGTGGTGCGGTCAGATTTGGGAACCCTGCATGTTAAAATGACATGATAGCAGATTATTCCCACCAATCCAATAATCCATTTCACAAATCAAGTCCAGAGAGTTTTCTGCAGCAAAAGGGTTTCGCTTTCAAATCGACTTGTTGCTTTGAATCTTTCATAAAAAAAAATATATATATAAAAAAAAAACAATTTTCACCCTTTGAGCTGTGGTTTGTTCATTCTGTAACACATGTGACTCACCCCACAGCAATGAAGAGGATGAAGGTGAAGAGGAGGCCACACAGAGACACTCCACAGCCGATGAATGTCAGCACCTGCAGAGCTCTTTCGTTCTCTGGGCTCCTCTAGACACACAGTGATAGCAAAATGTTAGCAGAAGAGATAGTGGATCGGGTTTAAGAGCGGGACTTTACCTCAGCTTCATAAACCTGTAGCAGCAAAGCAAAATTAGTGGTGTGGTTGCAGTAGCAGGTTGTGAATCCATATTGTTTGGATACCACTTCACATCCGTTGGTATTCCACCAGCCCCCGGTTTCAGGCCTAGTCAGACACAAACAACATGGATAACATTTCTGCACACCACGAGGAATGTAGAGAATGAAAATAGAACATTTTGAATGCTTTTGACAACAGAAGCAGGTTAGATAAGTGTGGTATCGTGGCCTCCAACTTACGTGAGGTTGTAATCCCAGAATGCACATACTGGATCGTACACAGTGTTGATAGTATTCTAAAACAAAACAAAGGTTTTATTATTCTATTGAAGGGGTCATGTTATTTATTTGAAATGAGTCAGAAAACATATTGAAAAAAAGTATACAAAAAGCACAGTACAACATCAAATAAGTGATCCTGGTGCATCTCATTACAACAGTGTTGAACAGTCAGGGCCAGCAAGGGATTCTCTTCTGGGCTCAACGCACTTAGAAAAGTAAATTTATATTGTATTTATGTCATAATATATCCACTTGTTTGCCCTGTTTCTAGTGTCAAATATAATTTTACAGTTTTAATTCAATCATGTTTCAGCTACCCAGTGATGTCACTGACATTCATCCAATCATGTTTCGATTAGCAAGATCATGTGTGACAGCTGACATTTTATTCAATTTATTTAAACGATAATGAAATAAAAGGACAAAAATGCTGCAAATTAATATTAATTCCGATCCACTGCAATTTATAAAGAAGTTAACGTGGTGTGCACAACATGTTCGATTGTTTCGCTGTTGAATTTTAAATTGACTTTTTACAATGTTCATTTATTTTTCATTTTCTTCACACCTTGTTGGTTCCTTATATGAAATGGCAATACTGGCAGTTTCCTAATAGTGAATATGAACTTAATGATTGATTTGCCCGGGAAATTAAATGTTGCTTGAACAGCCTATATTAAGGTTGATGTCATGTGTACTGTATATGTGATTCTATATGATTCTCCAGGCGAAGTTTCATATGATGAGAAACTGAGAGCAACACCTACTGAAAGAAGCTTTACCATCCCTTTACTGTAAAAATGTTTGATTCAGCCAACTAATAATTAAAAATAAATATGAATAATGCTTTCTAAATACAAAAGAAATGCTCAGGTTGTAGATGACAAACTTGACAAATTGTGAGCGATGTTGAGTTCAATGTGAATTTCCTTTGCTAACATCTTCACAGCCCACTTCACATCCATTGATATTCCACTAGCCGTCAGGAGTGTTATAGTCTTTTAGACAACTCATTTTAGACAACTCATCTGCTCCGTATTCACAATTCTTATAAAAGAAGCTTGCATTTAGTCCTTTATTCCCAACTTTTTCAATAATTCAAACCAAGATATACACAGGTGTTGTTGAATCTACTGTCATCTTAAAGTCGTATCTCGGCAATTGTTCAATTTCACCTATAAGTTGGTTGTTGTAAGGCGAGTTATTCAAGTTAATTAAGGATTGATGTCACTTCCATCATCAATCTACTACCCATCAATCAAACACCCACAGGATTAAGCATAACAGGAGTACTAGCCGTTCATTCCGAATTTAGTTTAGCAGTATAAAAAGGATGTGCATTTGAGACCCTAGAAGTCGATAAAGAAATGTATAAATGTTGAAATCTTAGATTAGAAGAGGTAGGAATTTATAGCAGTGACTTTTTTTCAAAACTATTACGAAGTCTTTTATCCACTCATATCTCTTATCCGAGGAAACTCAATGCACGTCTTTCTTCGTACTAGGCTTTTGTAGCTTAATTTCTTGGAACATTTTCAAAGCAAGACATTTAAAAAGACCCAACAAACCTTGACTTTGTGATGAAGCCGGAAGTGGACAGCTGTGTTGACCTGCTGGTCATCACCTAGCATAGTGGTGGAGATGACAGAGGAGCCGAGGATAGTCCCCAAGTATCTGGTGACATTCACATTCATAGTTCAATGGTATTGGCTGCTGCTCATATAAGTTATTTGATTGACATCTTTTCTTTATGTTATCCCAAAACACACAATTAAAAAACATTATTTCATGTATTAGGGCAATATAAACATATGCCTTGTGATATAATACTTGATATAAAAATTTAACATTTAGATTTATTTTTTTTTCAAGTTACATAACCTTTACAATACTTGAAATCAAAGCACATCTCTTTTGTCAGGTCATAAAAAAATAAATATAAAAAAAAAGAAAATAAAAACAATATGATGAACAGTAATTATTATATATATACAGTATATGTATCTATATATATATATATATATATATATATATATATATATATATATATATAAAATAATTACTGTTCATTACTGTAATATATCATCATTTTAACAAACCAAACCTGGTTCTAATAAAATACCATTTACAATTCATAAATGTAATGTAATCTAACTTTGACTGAGAATCATTAAAATTATGTTATTCTTTGTCTTGAATTGATCATTACAACAAAAACTGAAGCTGGAGAGAATTGAATGAAAGTGTGGAAGTTGAATTTTTCACTTTAACATCTCAAAAACATCAGTCTAAAGACATGATAAGTGTAATTCAGTGATGGTTCTACTACACAGCTGTCCTATTAAACTGTATGCAACTTCAACTGTCGATCCAACATGTTGATATTCTTTTTCATTATTTGTTGTGAAATTTCCAAACATTAAATGAATTATTTGTATCGGTGATATAATCAGTTATATCTCATTTGAGTCAGTCTTCTTGTTCATAATAATAGGAAGGTAGGTCGTTCCACCTTTGGCTGCCGTCACTGACAGTAGGCACCATTGTGATGTTCTCTCCAGGATTAAAGAGCTGTCGCAGGGAACCGTACCACGTGTTGACCAACGTGATCTTCTGGAAACCTGCATCACAAAAGCAATAGATTTCTTTATAGGCAGAAGCTAATCAGTAATGCAGTTAACTGACGATGGTTTATTGTCAAGGATGAATAGTTGCCTCTCTGCATTTCACAGAAGACCTTGAGATTACATACATCAGACATAAGTGTTGCACTTAGTTACATAATATGTGTTCAATTGTTTGCAAACTAGGGGGTGTTGTGAACTGGTGATAGTAGCATGAATGAGGTGTTCTCTGAAGTGTTAAGAATGGAGGTCTTCCTACCATTTTGATGGAGATCCACTATCTTTTGTTGAGGCACTGAAATACAGTCCTGGCTGGAGTATTTCTCAGTGCTGGGCCCGCAGAAACGTGTTGCTTTGGATCCTTCTTGGAGGTTTTGCTGCCGCACTGCAAGTTCTGCCCATTAGAACCAACATTAGAACACATTTTTTTAAAACAAGAAAAACACATTTTAAATACATTCTAATGCATTTAGAAGGCTTTTAAGATGACATTTTATAATCATGTATGTCAATCTATTACAAGCTTTATGAAGCACTTCAAATGTGGATGCGCTTTAAAAAATACATGTCAATTACACATCTATCATGGAATTCCACTTAAGTTGTGACACAGTTAAAGATTTGTTAATCTGTCTGTTTACAATATTCTGGAGCTCAAGTCTGACAATTTGAAATGAAGTTATAATGTACTGTATACATGGGATCATGGTCATTTATACAAATCAAATATTAGGAATGACATACGAATGCTACTTCAGTCACTACTAAACAAAAATTAAGGTCAGCTTTGGTGTCCCACAAGGTTCTGTTCTTGGTCCAATCCTACTCACAATCAATATGCTCCCACTTGGGGACTTGATCAGAAGACAATATAAACATTCGATGTTATGCTGATGAAATTCAACTCTACTTGTCAATGAAGCCAGATGAAAGAAATCAGCCTACACAACTACAGTCCTGTATTACAGATATCAAGTCCTGGATTACCTAAAACTTCCTTTTACTGAACTCGGACAAAACTGAGGTTCTGCTAGTTGGTCCGCAACATCTCAGACAATCCTTAACTAATGATCTAGTTTTCTAAAATTGACTTGCTCTTGCTACTAACACCACTGTAAAGAATCTGGGTGTCTGCTTTGACGAGGACTGATTTAAGTCACATAAAACAAATCTCACGGACTGCCTACTTCCACCTTCGTAACATTTAACAAATCAGGCACTTCCTTTTTTTGGATGCTTTTGTTACCTCCAGGCTGGACTATTGTAACCTCTTAGAACTCTTCAGCTCGTGTCCTGACAAAGACTGATCTTTTTAGTTATACCACAAATCTCTAAATGTAGATTTGGAGCCAGGGCCCTCAGTTTTCAAGCCCCTCTGCTGTGGAACCAACTACCGGCTTCAGTCTGGAAGGCAGACACCTTCTCTATGTTTAAAAACAATATTAAAACCTTACTTTTCCATAAAGCCTATAATTAGGACTGAGTCGGGCTTTGCCTGAATAAACCCTTTTTGTTTTTTTGTTTTTCTTCACCTGTGCAGTTTCAACCCACTGTTTTTATTTCCTTCCTGTAGCCCCAGGGCTCCACTTCACGAGCTGCTGTTGATCCAGGATCTCCACCACATCATTAGATGCAGAGTTCTCTCCAGCACCTCCATGGACTCTTCTATACTCTCCTCTTTCCTCTCACTGTATCCTCCTCCTCCTCTTCTCTCCGCCCATCTGTCTTCCCCCCATCCTTCCTCCTAGCCCGTCACAGCAGGAGGCCGTCAACAATGAGTCAGGTTCTGCACGAGGTTTCTGCCTTCTAAAAGGAAGTTTTTCCTCGCCAACGCCACACTGTGCTTTACTCATTATTGAGTTGCTGGGATCTGTTTTCCCTTCCCTACTATAGTCTTACTTAAACTGTAAAGTGTCTTGAGATAACTTTGTTATGATAAGACACTTTAAATAAAATTGGCAGTTCACAATATAATGTTCTGTTTATCAGCCGACTTTAAAAAAAACAAGAGGACATTTGGAAAAAGATTGATTAACTTAAAAGAGAATGTAGTTGCTATAGCAACCCAGGAATATTTGTGATGAGAGTTTTATTATATGTTTCACATTTTATCTCTGGAATCTATTTGTGGATTTTCTTTTCCCTGATACAATGCCAAGGCAGAGACATTCTCTATCTACAGAGACAGAAAAGCTTTGAGAATTCAAAAGTGTTGGATTTTACATTGTTGAGTTAAGTGTAGCGCCAGCATCAGAGAAAATGCAGTGGCGTGAATAGAGAAAAAAACAGAGCCACCATCAAGGATGTCTGTATATGTTGGGCTGTCTTTTGGGATGATTCACTTTTGCGGCAAAATAATCGAAAAGAATGGCTCTAGTTTTGATCTTGGGCTGCTCAGAAAAACATCTTGTTGATTTGAACTAAGACTGCATGTATAATCAGAGTGAAGTGTTACCTGGTTTGCGGCAGGAAGAGTTTTGAGAGATATGAAGGCATGAACACATCATAAATATAGCAGACATTACACAAACACAACAAACAAAAAGGAAGATGAGAAGTTTTACGCTGCCATGTGTCAATGTTTTATATTGATATAATTTACAATATTTCTATCCCTGTCTTGTTTTCCAGGATTTATTAACCACAAGGTATCTTTTATATTAACATTATTATAGACAACAACAGAATTTACATCACATCTTGTCCATCTTGTATTTGGACAAGAAAGCCATGTGTATTTGACTGCTCATTTTCATATTTTAGTTCCAATATTTGTTTTTATTTCAACTTGATCTGGTCATGTTGTTGGGCACTTACTGATATTGGGGGTGTTAATCGTAAGCTCCTTTGTTTTCCCCAATAAATGAGGACTCAAGCTGGTCACCATTCGGTCAATACTCTTCACCACATCCATTGGCCCGTTTACTACCTAAAACACAGAGAAGAAAGTTCAGTTGTAGTCATGTAAATCACCAGCGTGATGTGATCATGGCAATATAACATTGCACTGCTTGGCCAAACTTTTTTTCCCTCTGACGATACTGACATGTTCCATATTTCAGGACTTTTCAGGCTCAAAGCATGAATGGAAAGAGCTTCAGGGACTTATCTTCCCATTTTCCACCACAGAGACCAGACTACAATCATTGGTTTGAGCTGGTCTTTAGTTTGAGTCCCGTCTACGACACAAGATCTTACAGAAAAATAACAGATCCCAAAGTAGTTGTGGTGATCAATATTAAACAAACACACAGACACCTAAACACACATGCAACACATCAACAAACAGAACTCCATTACACAAAAATATTAAAAAAGTAATTTCAATAAAGATAAAGATTGAGACATTTTTCATTTCTATCATTAATATCCATATATAAATGTATAAATACTTTGCTAAATTCCAAATAGCAAAATAAAACAAGCCATTATAATGAAACACAAATCAATAACTCCATTTATACCTTTCTCAAGTAGCAACACTCAATATCCTGCCCCAACTAGATTTTCAATATAACTATCCGACACAAAGACATTCAGCAGGAGTATGGATGTTGTGCGATAGCTGGCTTCATTTGTGGATTTAGAAATAGTTTGTTGTCAAAACACTTATGTCAATTTGAATGGGAGCTTTTGATAACCAAGCTGGCAGCACAGTGAAGGAGGTTTGTGTAAAAGTACAGCCGACAATTTTTGTAAAAGGATGTCAACCATTGAGCCTGGGCTGTGGTGGCCTTGAGGCACTGAGGCTGTGGGGGAAGGGAAGCAAGGTAAGCTTTAAACTCACTTGTCATGAGGCAGCCATGGTTCAGATCTATAGTCAACCGAGACATACATATGAAGATGAATGAGCACAATCAATGCCTTCTGTTTTGGTCTGATTTGGAACTAGAAAAGGATTCAGCCTGTAGTACCGCCCCTTACAACTGAGCCCTTGTCACTTAGTTGCAAGTCTGTCAAAGATAAACGTTTGGCAAAGTTTTGTGAAAGTGTTAGCATGACAACGATACGACTCATAACTCTGGAAAATTCCCATTTGATCCACTTAGAGAGTTATAAAAATAATGATACAGGAAAAAAGGAATTGTTGAAAACAAGACAATTATAAAAAGCATATATAAAAACACATTCAGACCACAACAAGCGGTACAAATAGGATGGATGAAATTTATATAAGCTACAAGTCAACTCTGTTAAAAACAAAAACATAAAACAAACAAAAAAAGTTAATAATTTTTTTTGTAAAAAAAAAAAATGGAATCTTATTTTTTAAAGTTTGTTTTCACAATTTTACACTTACAGTATTTGCTATACAAATATTTAAAAAAATCAATCATTTATTATTGTATTAAAGTTAGAGCTAGTTTGTCACTGAACCTCCTGAAATGTAATTAAGTAAGTAATTTATATTTGTAGGGCGCTTTTCCAGACCAGGGTCACAAAGCCCTTAAAAACCTATAAAAAAATATAAACCTAAAAGGTTAAGATAACATCGAGACAAACAAATAAGTCTCAGAAAATCAAGGAAAAGCCTGCAGGACTAAAAGTGTCTTAAGCTGTTTCTTGAAGTATCTCAAAGTGAAATAAAAATGTGCGTTTTAATTGTCTTGGTATTAGAATTAATATTAATACCATTTTATTTAGGTAATTAAAATGTTTTATTATTTTATTTTGAGGAAATTGTGTAACACGCATTAATGTCGAAATTAATTTGACACCAGAATACATGAACTATGCTATTCTGGTTTATTTTCAAAACTGTCTAAAATGTTGTTGAGTCCAAACACTTAAGTTAAGTTAAGTTAAGTTCTTATTCAAACATGTAAGAAGCCATTTAGAGACAAGCGTCCACACCCATATTTTGCACAGCAACACATTACCCTCTTGTGGCCATAGCCTTGAACTGTGGCTGTTCCCGTTGTTAAAGCAGTATAACCTCGCTGAAAACGAAATATCTGGACATTCAGACCAGGGGTCACCAAACTTTTTAAACCTGAGGGCTACTTCATGGGTACTTAGTCATACAAAGGGGGACTCAGTTTGATACAGTCTTCTGAAATAACAAATTTGCTCAGTTTGCCTTTAGTTATATATTTTTATTAATGATTAATGATACCCATTTATGTAAGACAATGATCATTTTTACAAAATAATCTTTTACATTTCATGAATACTCTTTTAAACGGAACACCATTTTCCCAATTTAAATATATTGTGAATTCAAATTGGGAAAAACCTTTTTTTTCGCTAGCCATTTGCCAAACCCTTTTAACAAATCATTAACTATGTATTTAACCTTGTTTGAAAAATTAATCACTTACATAATGTTTTAAAAATCAACTTATATATTTTCCAAATACATCTAATCACATTTTTGAATTAATGTCTGCTGCATTTTTACAAAATGATATCTGTTACATTCCATTAGCACTATTAAATTGAACACAATGTATCCTATTTTTGATTAAGCTTTGCAACTGACACCATCTGGTATCTGTTTCTATCTTAGTGGGAAGACTGGCATTGCATGCTGTTCACCACTGTATTGTAGACTGGTGTGTAACTTGACACTGCAACTCTGCGTGAGTCTTGCAGGTGTCCATCAGTGAGGTGGGTTCTGTGCTTGTTCTTGATGAAGTTAATGTCAGAAAATACTGATTCACACCCAAAAAAATGTTTTGGGTGTACTATGTACTCTAAAAACTTTTTCTTATGCGCAATATCACTCTGCTGCGCACTCAACCAGTCATACACAAACTCAAATACACTGCTGCACTGAACATTTGTCTGCTCACAACACGAGTCTCGCAGGCTCGTAATAAATGAATGTTACATGTCTGCCACGAACACAGCCAATCAGAGACCTTCTTCTTGAAGCCTTCTGCTGTAATTGGCTGGACTTCTCCACCAGTCACAGGGAGCTACCCATGGGAAGAAGGCATGTTTTGAGTGTACAACAACCAAGATATACTCACTCAAACCGGTGTCAGTAATTTCACTCCATAAGAGTTCAACTAAATTATCTAAACTTTCATATTCAGGTCAGTTTATTTTAAAGGACAATGTGCAGTTACATTAAAAAGATGGCTGCACCAGATTTAGCAAAATGCTACTTTCCATCTATTATACAAATATTTTGAAATATGATATTTTAAAGATCTTGTCATTTTCATTTTCATATAAATGCAAATGTGATTAAAAAGTAATTTATTTAAAATTAATTAAACTTTTTTTTCAGATGCAGCTCACTGGTGGTAGCTGTGCTATTTTTAGAACAGGCCTGCGGGCGCCTCATATGGTCCTTGCGGGCGACCTGGTGACATATTGGTGACCCCTGCTCAAAACCATAGTCTGGATGATTGTGTTCAAGGCTTTGATAAAAAAAAGATGAGAGTGCGGCCGCTTTGTTCTAGCTGTCCATCAGTGATGGTGCCAGGACAGCATAGTATGTCTAAATGTGGTGCTTGTGCAATACTGCTGAGTCAGCTTGCAGCCTACTACACCATGCTTCTTCCAAGAGCTTAAGACAGCTTGTGTGCTTTCACAGAATAGTTGAAATAAGACAACGGCTTGATTAAGCCCACTGGTCCAACTTCTTCCAGTTATTCTGATTAACATAGAGCGTAAAGTGAATTAACTATTGACGTATGTTGCCTACACAACTATTGTTGCCACAGTGACCTCTTGAGGAGTTCTAGGGTAGAACTGTTGACATGAAGCAGGACAGTGAGGGGAGACGATCTGAAACAGTCTCTTGACTTGTACACAGCGGCAAATATACTGACCAATCCGTTCTTAACTTAAGGTATACATGATGCGTGTGGCGCCCTCTACAGGCTGTAGTTATGGGTTAACTCGGACCTCTGCCTCGTCAGTGATAAAGATTGATGAACTCACCACCCAACAGGGACCAGTAGGTGGCCTCCCTCAAAATGGCCCTATTTGACACACAGGGTTGTAGGCTGCTGGCCCCCACATGCTGGAAGATGGGAGGTACTCTGTACTCAGTCACCTTCAATACCTTCACCTTCAATACAAGATGGACATTACAGACGAGCAGTATGAAGGTATTTGGATGATTTTACGTGTCTTTTTGGAGGAAGTTCGTCCCTGGGCGCCAATTGCTACTTTGAATTGGATATACATTGTTGACTATAACTCTAAAAAGGAATGGATTACTCTGAAAATAATTCCAATCCTTAGTCGACATGGGGGTGAGTAGAAAATGAATAAAGTATGAATTTTGGGTGAACGATCACTTTAAGCTGAATAAAGAAATATGGAATTTTTTAAGCTAGGTTAGGCAGGGGCGGCCTACTGAACCCTGCTGGGTGCCAAGTGCATCTATCTTTCTCAGTGACAAGGCAGAGCTTTGAGGTAACCCATAGATGATGTTAAACAAGCACATTCAGGGTAGAGTGTCAAAATAGTGACAAGCTCAAGGGTTTCACAGAATCCACAGCAAGACAGATGGGTGTGTATATCTGTTAAAATTGATAAGATCTTCTATGCTTTTTTTCTGAGTAGTCATCCACAGCCAGGGGGAGGGCATATATACAGATTAGAAGCTTGGAGCTCTTGATTCTATTTGGCATCTCTTTGTTTATTGGTGACCTACCGGAGATGGGTCCTAAATCTTGTGTGATCCCTCTTGTGTTTATATGGTGTGTTTTGCTGGCAAATAGAATCCGTCAAATACATTTTGGGGAACATGCCAGGAGAGGTGTAGCCTTGTCTATCGATCTTCTGAGAACAGACTTAGGTAAGGTAAGGTAAAACTTTATTGATCCGAGAAGATGTTCTTTACTTATTTACATTCTTTGACAAACTACCATCAGACCTGCCTCAATGACATCACATCAGGATTACTAAACCACACAGATTCTGGGAGCACAGTCTTTCACGTACACTTTTCCATGTGTCGGAGCGTTCCCTTCAACAAGCTGTATACATTGGCTGTTTCTGAATTTAGTGAAAATGACATCAATACAATGTTCTGTTGTGTGAAACGGCAAAACAACAAAAACAAACCAGCAACAATCAAAAGAATGGAATAGTAAAAAAGAAAAATGGGCTTTATCATACTTTCTTGTCCATGTATCCTTGAGATTTATTGTGAGCACGCTAATTATTATGTTTTAAATATTTATAATTTGTAATGGTGGATGATGTCAATGTACATACTAAACATTCATCATTTTTAAATAATTATTTACCAGAGGAATAAGTTGTGTACAATTAAAAACATTAAGCCCATCAGTTTAAGCTAAAAGTAAGGAAATAAACAGAATAGTCAGAAATGAAAGGTTTGTATATAAATAATGGAAGTTTAAATGGATTTTAGAGGAGATAAAGTGACATAAATGACATCATTGAATGCATCTATGGAAATCAAGACCCACAGTACAGTAACATTATTATGAATGGATCATGTACATTTAAGACATATGTGAAGCATGGAGATAGACATTTTGTGAAAATGTGCAAAATGTTTTTGGCAATCTGGGAGGGATATGGAAGGATGTGGTAATTCAAAACTTGTCTCAAATTATCTCCAGTACTCAGAAAACAAGATCCAAGGTAATAGGCCACAGGTTCAAAACATTTTTTAATTCTGCCTTTTGTGATATTGCTTTTTACTTTTGGTTTCCTAAAAATCAAGATACCTTTTTTGACTGGAGGTGAAATTAAGACAAAGTGCGTGTATAAGGCTTCCACTAAAAGCCTCTCATTCAACAAGTGAAACTAAAAGTGATACACAAATTCTTAGAATGTCTTATCAAGTTCAAACTAAATGGCCAAATGATTTTTGTATGACTTTTCTACAATATAAAAATGTAAGTCAACAACAAGAAATAACAAGAAAGCCACATGCCTGTGTTGTTTATGTTGCATTCATTAACAACTTGCACATGCTAAATACGAACGGTTCCTGTTGTCTCCATCACTTCCTCTTTATCTGGTTTGTCAATTGGCCGATCATTGATATTGCTCACTTTATATAATGTAGCCTGTAAAGCACAGGTGTTTACTGAAATATCAAAATATATTGCATATTTTCTCTCACTCTACAGCAGAGGCATAATGGAGCAAAATCTATTACCAAGTTGGCCGAACCAGTAACAAAAAACTTAAAAAGACCAAATTTTGTTTTAATTTGGTCTCTTCTTTGTGGACCTTAAAAGTTGACGTTATTTTTTGACGTGAAGATTTTCATTATAACACCTGCAGCTTTCCCATTAACTTCCGTTAATCAATAGCCATTTTTCTTGGAATGCTGGACACTCAATTTCCCCTTTTAGACAGAGACATGTTGGAGGCAATGAGGGTGCCAAAGCATGTGATGATAAAAGTAAAAGCTGTAATGAATAGCAAGGGCAAAACAACTTTCTATACAACCGGAACTTGCACAACCCTGAATGAGAAGTTTGCGTCCATAAAATAACTGCTATTGCTTCATCCAGTGGACAAAGTGAAAAATTGCTGCTCTTTCTCATGCTTAACCAAAAAGAAAATTATATTTACTTTTTCACCTGCCTGATCCAAAGCCTTACACTCCTGCCAATGACCTTTGATACAAAGACAAGAACAAGACTGTAGCTTGGCTAAAGTCACCAACGCGACCACACAGTGTTGGACATAAACAAGAGCAAGGCCATAAACCTGGGATCTCAAATTTGCATGGGCCATTTACGGGTGATTTCGACCCTCCATGTATTTTGTTATGTAATGTTTGCAATGTTTGCAAGTGCAGGCACAAGGTCAGATGGAATGATGATCATCAACTCAAACCAAATATATAGTAAGGATTGGAACAGAATTAAAATATCACATACAATTTAACAATAATGACCCAAATTCATGGATAAACCAGACAAAAATGTAGAAAAATGTTCACCACAATCGTTCATTAGAAGTACTAAAAGACCGCCCAGTTTTCAAAAGAATTGACCTCTGGTGGCTGAGTTTGAGACCCCTGCCATAGACTGACCAGAGGAAGACAATACCAATAATATATTGTGTCCAGACAAAATAACAATGAGTCCAAACAGACAAGAAATAAACCATAGACTGTCGAGACTAAAACAAGAACGAGACTTTAGACTGTTAAAAAATCATCTAAATATAAGCTTTGTTATATTCTGTCAGGTATGCAGGAAGTTAATACCAGTTGTTGTGTTAGCTTATTTGTTTAAAGAAAACAAATGTTTTTTCTCTTATTCTTCTTTCTTTGTTATAGTGTTTACACCATTATTCTTTGCTGCTCTTTAAAATGGTAGGTCAAGGATAATGTGCTTCTTCAAAGAAAAAATACAACAGGCTGACTCATGCGTTTTGTCCACAAGAATCAGATTCCATCAAGCTTAAACAACACAGAGTATTCACAAAGTGAATTAAATGTTGTATTTATTTAAACTTTTACAAAAGTGCTTTTTTAAAACATATGTGTTTGCCCATTTAGAGGAGCATGCACCAGTTAGAGTTTTGATCCGAGTTCTCTCCAACAACAGGAACATCTTTCTGCTTCCTTCTCAATGATAGATCGTATTTCTGCTCCTGTATTATATGAGAAATGAATCCAGAAACCTGCCTTGTTTTCCTGAAAGTCCAAAAGTCTGATTAAGGAAGTGGATACAGTTAAAACCTGAATTAGTTTTGTAGGAATTGAAGGGAAAGAGTAAGATAAGTAAAGATCGCCACATCATTACTATTAGCTTTAGAATTGGACAACAATAGACACATTTGAAATATCTTAGATAGCAATGAGCTCGATGGGCCAGCAGATGGCCGTAGTGGTACCCAAATACTAATTTAAAACAACACAACCATTAAATAACAGTTCTTTCACCCTTTATCAGCATTATATATTGAAGATATATACAGGATAGAGACAGAAGAATCATCACCATTGATAAAAGGGGCGTCATAGCTCAGATGCTAGAGTGGTTGCCTGCAGTCCAAAAGGTTGCAGGTTCAATCCCAGCTCCAGACAAGATGTGTCGTTGTGTCCCTGAGCAAGACACTTTACCCTGATTGCTCCTGATGGTAGACTTGGCGCAGGTGTGCAGCCTACTCCCATCAGGATGTGTGAATGGCTGTCAAAAGCACTACCGAATTTCCCCTCGCGGGACTAATAAGGGATTCTAAAAAAAATAAAAATAACAAACAAGGATGAGTAGATCTCACTACCTCTTTGATGGTCTGCCACTTAAGGGTGTTTTCTTCACTGATGATGCTGTCTGCCAAACTGATGAAGTGGTGACTCAGCTCCTGGACTCTCTCCTGACTGTGGTTGGAGTCAGGAGTGTGCATGGGCACATCAGCAGCCAGAGACAGCAGCTGGATGAGGGACACCATGTCAGACGGCTGAAGCTCCTGCTGCTCCATGTCCACCAATGCTTGGACGGACACGTTGAGCAAGTTGGAAGCTTCGTCCACAGTTGTGAGAGCTGCTAGCTGATGTCCAGGACCCCCCTGAGGAAGCACATCTCATTCAATCAATTAGTCGAACCAGAATTTAGCCTTTAGCAACATACAATCTATTCTAAGTCACACTTTAGCACGTCACACTATCAACAAGTTCCTTGGAAGGCTATGAAGTCATTGGGGTAATGTGTGATAATGTGGATTTTGTGATATGAATATAGGAACATGACATTATTGCTGATCAACAAAGCGGTAACTCAGCAGTGCAGTTTAAGAGCAAGACAAATAAGAATAGCAGAAAAGCACACAGCGCCCTCTTTTTTAACCTGATGAATCTTTAATCTCATTAACCTGTGTCAGTGTTCTATATTTATAGCTTGTTCTTGATAGGATGTTTGGTCTCAAACCAGGTTGTTGTGAGTTGTGTCTAATATTTGTTTAAGAACTCTAAATCAACACATTTTTAACCACAACCACAAGAAAACTTTACTGTATAACTTTATTAGACACAGCATAAAATCAATAATATAACTTCCATGTGTCAAAATGTCTTGTCATCCATTAAACATTGTTTACGGTTTGCTAAAGGTTAGTGCAGCAAGCTCGCAGAAGAGTATACAGTCCAACGCCACTACAGCCTGACAATAATACTGGCTGATTGTCTGTTTCATATGCAGTCAATGACTTTAAGACAATATGTGCTATACATGTACCTGATTCCATCTGTGAAGGAAGAATTTGTCAATGATGTGTTCAGTGGCTTACCTGGCTTTTGTTGGCTAGCTTCATCAGATGGGACATGAAAGTTGTTGGTTGAGATGCCTGAGAGTCACTTATTTGCTTCATCTTTAGGTATCGCTCTGTGCAGAAGAGAAAAGCAGTTCAGTAACAAAGCTTGTTAGAAATTTGTTAGAAAAACCTTTGATTCAGAGATTAGATACTTAAAATAATATCAATAAGTTACCGAGTGATATCAAATTTGGATGAAGTAACAAGAGATATTGAAGTAGATCAGAATATCATATTGCTGAATTTAAAATTTCATATTTTTGTTGTATTTTTTAACCATTGAATTATTATTTTTGAATAATTGATTTTTATATTTTGAATATTGAAATGTTGGATTCATTTTTATTGAATAATTGAAATAAGAAAATGGAATATTTTCGAAATTAATTACTTTTTCCACACTTAGAGTTTGACAATAATTTAAAAATACATTTTCTTCATTCAATATTTTTTAATTCGTAGCCTTTTCAATTCAGTAGTAAAAGTGTGAAGCCTTGCAAATTCAAAATAAATGCTGTTTTAACAGTGACACCAGACAATACCAAAATAGGACCGAGCTACTTCATTGTACTTACAGGTGACGCGCAGATGAATATGTGACAACATCAAAACACTGGCACATCAATTTAGGTATTTTCCTGACAATCGTTAGGAGTTTAAAACATCTTACACTACATCTCACGTTAAAACAATTGTTTCTGATGTTAAAAGATTTGAAGAGGAACAATGTTTTACTCTGACGGTCAGATTAATTTTTTTAATTCAATTAGAGATTAGAGAGTTGTAGAGATCCACGTCTTTGGCAAAACAATGAATCAGGTGTTACTTGCATAACCTTTGTGGGGAGGATATAAAAACTCTGAGTCAGTAGGGACCTTTTTTTAAAGTTCAACATTGGTTGGATGGAAAAAAAGATAAACGTTTAAAATACAGTATTTATATAAAATAAAAATCAAACAGAGACAATGAAAACATTGTATCATTAAGTGGAAATACATTAGCACAAGTTTCAGAGGTAAAAGTTTTTGGTTTATTCAGAGATGATCTGATCAGATGGAAAAGGCACACACTCAGTAATAAGTCTTATTATATATTTATTACGAATAAGCCTTAGTACTTCTTACATGATGGCGAAACACAGAGTTAATTTAAAAAAAAGGTGGAACTATGGAAATGACTTAGTAAGGAGACAAACTATTTTGGTGATGAAATGAGGCAGTAATAGACTGTTACCTGAACGTCATCAAAAGTTCATGATTAAACACCTACGATATATCAAAAGCTAATAGCAACTTATAGATGAATGCACTTGTCTTTTGCAATAAAGTCAAGGGATGGTTGTGTCACACTGACCTCTGCTGGTGATGCAGGTGAAGGGCAGCCGTTCGTAGCAGTCAGTCAGACTGATAGATGGCAACTGATCTGACCAGCCCTGCAGTGTCCTGCAGCCCTGCAACTTCATCTGCTGGTAAAAAGCTGCACACACAACAACGTAGTAAAAATGTTAGAAAACATACATTTCAATGTAATAATGAACAGTTGTAAAAACATTTTAATACGGAGATTAAAGAAACATTTTCAAATTAAACATGTAGGACTATGTTTCTTTAAATGTACACATTCAATGGCTGATTTTAGTTTAAATGTGTCCCAATGAACGAGTCACATTTTAGAATGTAAGATACTGGCTGAAAACTACAGTATCTTAAATCTTTTTTAATTTAGTTCGATTTTTTTGATTGGCTTTTTTATTATTTTTCTTTTAAATAAGTAAAATTCAACGACCAACACACTCAAGCAAAGATAACTCAAATATAATTCAGAAATTTAACCAAAAACATGATGAACTCAGATTGCAACACACAAGTTTCAATGTGGTTGTATTGTTGTTTTTAATGAAACAAAATAAAAGAAAAAATTGTTGATAGAAATAGAAATAATCACATCTGATCCTTTTGCTGATTGACTTAAAAAAAACAAAAACAAGACTGTACGTCTTTGTCTGTATTTATTGCAGCAAATTGGATTGCTATAAAATAGGAAATCAAATCTACTCAAATTAATACAATAATAAGATAATACAAGGAAGAAGTTGTGATTGGCTGAGACGATGTGTTCAATTCTGCTCTATTTCGTGGGAAAAATAACATACTTTCTACTTATTCAGACATTATACTAATGAAAGTGTTGTTTTTTTTCTCGAAAAGAAAGAAAAAAACTTTCAAAAGTCATTCTTTAATTTCTCTCTCTCTGTATGTTTTGTGTTTTCTAGCAGTATATGTGTGCTTCTTGTCAGTTAAAATGTTCAGTTCTGAAATACTGAAAAGAAGAAGTCCTACCTGGACAGAACAGCAAGGCCTGCACCTTGTTGACATCCGGGTGGATGCTCAAGTTGTCGAGGTTCCAGTTGAAAATCACATCCTCAGTTGTTGTAGAGCATTCATTGAGGGCTCTGACGTGCCTTGTTTCCAGAGACGTATTCCAAACATTTACGTCACTAATGGTCCCAAAAAATGGTTCAGTGAAATTCCCCCCAAACGAGTCTTGGTCCTGACCCAGGATGAGTATTCCATCGGCATGGAGGTCTCTTGAAGTGCCAGCTCCTGAACCCATGTCCTTCTTCTGTCCATCCACATAAATGGCCCAGTCCCCACTCCTCCTGGTCCACATGACACAGACGTGATGCCACTCGCCGTTGTTGGTGAAGGAGGCCTTATAGGGGAGGTGTTTTCCATGGATGATGAGGGCCAACAGGATTCTTCCCTGCACATCGGCCTGTCCCCGGAGCTGAAACTCATTAGTGAAGACTGGAGAGGCGTAGGAGAAGATGGTCGACACTTCCTTCCAGTCTGGGTCCCACCGAACACGCACACACACACTGACGACAGAAAGAGTCGGGAAGGACACGTTCACGCGAGCGAAGCCTTCTCGAGATTCCTTTGGGAAGTGAAGAGCTGGAAACTGTAAATCTGCAAGGAACAAAAGTTGTCTTAGCTTGACGTGAGGAACATACTCAGTTCATCCAGGTGTTCCAGAGACTTTGTCATGGCACTTACACTGCTTGGCAACAGCCACAGGGTTGGACATATGTTTGTTAGGATCATTGATCCAAACATAGGACTTAAGTCCAGCCTGATGAATAAGCTCAATAGCTCCTTCTGATTGGTCCGGAGTAGGTAGGGAGCCGAACAGTCCTCTGCAGTAACTTTCAGCGCTGGGGAAGGTCTGAGAGTCATTGACCAACTGGAAAGCCCAGTCAGATGTCAGGTGAACTAGACGGGACAGTTCTATAGAGTCAAACAGGAGGCAGGAGTCAAGACTAAGAAACTACAGTAACAAGGTCTATAATTCGGATTTCTCACCTTGTTCTCCTTTTCCCTCCTGGGTGGGCTCACTCTGACAGACCAGCTAGAGAGAGAAAAAATACTTTTGCTGAAATATACAAACGTCTGTGAAGATCAAGGGAAGCCCCCTACAACATTTAGACATCAAAACATCGAGAGACGATTCCAGGCATAAAGCCTCTTGGTTAAGTGAAGTGCTGGGATGTATGACCGAACCCAGGGGTGTCCAAAGTGTTCCACAAAGAGCTGCAGTGGGTGCAGGTTTTTGTTGGAACCCATGAAGAATACTTTTCATTAATCAGGTTGTCTAGGACCGTAATTAGTCGACTAGTTGGTGTTGGTTGTTTCAGCTGAAACCTCATTGAATTAACTATGCATGCTTGATCAGACCATTAATGTGTGTGTGAAGGATTAAAAGGCAAGTAGCAGAGTCTTGAACAAGAAAAGTTAAGACTAGCAGACTAACTAGGTGAGTTGCAGTAATTAAAATGTGAGATAATTATCATGTTGATCAATTTGATTTGCTCCTTATTCCTACAGATAACCAGTTGAATACTAGTTTGCTTTCTTCTATACCTGCCAACTCCGACTGAGGACAAGACAAAGAACACTATAAAGTGGTCTGGAGACCAAGACCAGTTTGGAGGACTACATGTCTTATGCACTACTTGGTTCGAGCAAAAATGTTTTTTTTTTTGGTTAGTAATTCTTTCCCTCTGTGTGATTGCATGTGAGGTATATTGTTTTTTAACTATTATTTTATTTCATTTTGTTTTAAAGCCTAAGATTATAAAGTAGAAATGTCTTTCAAATGGACCCTAAAGTTGAGGATACTGCTTCATAAAGCTTCGCTTGACTGATTCTAAGTAGATACTTGTCTGTCATTCAAAAGAGGAATTGATGAGTGACAGGATGTGCAGCTACTTATGTTAATCCGGAACCCACGAACCTGTGATTAACTTCCTCCTTCAGATCACTGACCAATGCTGTCAAGTAACCATCACTGCCTTACAGACACAATACATTCTCTCTGTCTCCTTGTGCACATGATGTGAAGCTAGTGTTCTTTAACATTCAAGACACTTCTATTTTTGTCTAGACCCTGATTTAAGAGCTTGAACTCACCTTCAAAAGGCCTTCTACCTGTTCATGTTTCATGACCCATGATATTGGAACTGACAAGTGTTGTTCAACAGGACTTAAGGCATGCTCCCTTAAACATTAGGAGAACCACATACGATAGAAATGCTATGACCCTGATTAGCCTAGCTTACTATGCACCCGTCTAGAACCACAACCACAGCAAGCATCATTTATACTTCATGAGATGGACCTGTGGGAATGTAAGGATGCCATAGCAGGTAGGTGCTATATATGGTCCAATTATCCATTTCTGTGTGGAACACCTGTGGGAGTGTGAATAGTTGAGTTTTATCGTTTACTGCCTTATTAACAAGGGTTGAAGATCACTGATCAAGTATCTGATGAAGTTCCTCAATCTGTACACTATTCGTTTATTTGGTCATTAGTCATCATTTAGAGCAAAACAGATGTAATACAGACTTTCAGAGGGGTGTCAAAGATGGGTGTCCAAGACCAATTCTAGTTTTGTAGTGTAGTGACCTGTGATTTAAAGGCTCTCAGTTTCTCGGTCACCACAGGCAGATGATTCCAATAAGGCAGCAGGAACAAGATTACAGCTTTGGTCCAAATGTTTCCTGAGCTATTAGGACCAAAGTCAACACTGAGCCGTTGATTTGTTGCAAACCTTGACAATATACTTCTGATAATCTCATATTTGATTCCTTTGACAATTTCTGTTGTTTTTACTACACCTGCAAAGTAAATGAGATATAAAAAGAGAACCAAAAAAAGCCAGAAAGGACTTACTAGCAAAGAGAAGAGTAACAGTCCAGCTTGAGGAACTCCCATCATCTTGAAACCAGAAGGGACGTCAATACTTAATTAGGCAAAAAATCCTCCTGACATTTGTATCGAGCGTATAAAAAACCTCCGAAAATCTGCGCTAAACTTTGGAAATTGGCATCACAATGCTATTGCTGAGCCTACTATTGTATCATCAGCATAATATTGAGTGATGCAAGTCATTTTTTTTTAATCCGTCCTCCTGGCAGATTGACGTCAAGCTTTCCTGGTTTGTTAACCAAATATGTGGAAGTCTATTTCCTCCATTTATCCAGTGTTCTGCTGAGGGTCCGGTACCTCCAGTGCCCCAGTGTTTCTTTCCAGTGCCTTCTGGCTCACTGTAGACCCCACACTCCTCCCTTTCAGCACCCTGAAGTCTCTTCACATTGTCATGTAAATGTGGTCGTTTTTTAAAAGAATCCTTCTTACGCAAGCAGCGTCAGCCTTTTGGCATGATAGTTAAGAGCAGCCAGCTGGGTGGTAGGCTTCTTTTTCACCCCGCAGCTCTTATTGACACTTCCAACAAATTGAATTGTGAGTGATTTTTGGAGAATAATAGTCCACCCCAGGCTTCTGGATAACCCAGTGCCAGTAGAAGATTTTTAACAAAAACTGTACAAAAACAGAATCTTTCTTAAGACGATTGAGGGAGGATTTTTATTTAGAAAAACAAGTAACTGGAAGATAGAAAAGAGAGTGATTGAACCTTTCCACCGTTGGAGGGTTTGTCTCACTAAGATTGAGTGTGGCTAAAACAATTTTCAACTTGTTACATTGTGAAAAATATAATAATTAGATAATTACTAAATTAAAAATAAATTCAAAGGGGATGAGATTTGGTAGGAAACCAATACGTTGAAGGGGGTTTAAGATATAATTTGAAAAGAAGAAATAAGGATGTGTTTCATAAAATATTTTGTTTTATATTAATCATAAACATTTTAGCGATTATCTGTCCCACTGAAAGCTAAAATAATATATTTTGGATCCAAAGACGTCCCTCTTCTAGGTTGACACAAAACATGATTAATATCAATGTCACAAATGCCAAGTTCTTACTTTCAGAGCTATTCATGGGGTCTGTGGGTCAAAATCTACTGATGGTTCCGCACACACTGTTCAGGACCAGAGGAGAGAAATCCTTCTGTTGCTCCTAAGCTTTGGAACGATATTCTTCTCTATTGTGTTTGATGGATCTACTGACTCCTTCAAGAAACAGCTTAAAACCATTCCATTTGTGCAGGCTTTTTGTTAATTTTCTGGGACTCATGTTGTCTTGGTTTTTTTCAATTGTATTGTAACTATAACTTACCTTCTTACTTAAAATGTGTCTCCAAAGGTCCGCATTAAAATGAGGTAAACTGTTTGTTACGGAGATACACACAAGTGTGTATGATGACAGTTAAAACTTGAAAACTTTAGAATGACATCAACTCGTGTTGAAGTCGTCCTGATCAGGATAATGAGCGGATACTGACGTTGTTTCATATTCAGAGCTCGGAAAATTCATTAAAATGAACAAATTTGGTTGGATTTCATTTACAGCAGCATGTCAAGGTCAGTCCCATCTGATGTTTCACATGAGACGGATCATTTAAGTTCACCACTTAACGTCCCATTTTATCAGACAAAGAAGGAAAACGCGTAAACATAGTAGCAATGTTCTCGTAAAGGCTGGCAGCTGTTGAAAACGGGAAGCGGCTGCACTCGGCTACTGAGCGATGTCGTAAAGTCATTGGCAGTGAACAGAAATGCAGAGCAAGAGATGCCCAAGCATTCCCTAGCGTTTCCCCTGACAACACCTTCACCACAACAACCCTGACCTACTTCACTGATGAATATTTGTAACACAGAGCTGAGAGTCTATAGAGTGTCACATGAAGACGTAACAGCATAATCTTAGCAGGACATCACACATATATGTGTCTCAATGTGGTAAACGACAGCATCAGCTTGTGCGCCAGGTCGTTCTTATTTGTCTATGAAGAAATGTAAAAGATAAAAAGCTTATTTTCTCATTTTACATGCACCTTTCCTAAGAAGCTGATGATTCACACTTTGTCTCTGGGCATTGTATTAGGCCATCCATGATTTATGTATTTCTTTGTGATAGATAAAAAGGGGCTCATTCAAAAATATAAACACTTTGCAACAGATTTGACTCAGACTTCTAGTTGAAAGTTAATGTAAGCGTCTCCTTAAAAATGTCATAAATCAATCTGTAAATCTACTTTTTTCTTCTTACAAGTCTCCACGTTGAGTATTTTAGGAACTTCTGTGATTCTTAGCTCTTGAACGCAGGCTTGTGAACGTACAATAAAGGCGCCAATAATTGACCCAGGTCCTCTACACCACTGTAACTCTGATGCCCCAGCGGCTGGTTCATCTCCATGACAACTGGTAGAGTGTAAGAATGCTATGGACACGTCAAACACTTGGTGGGCCGACATGGTCCAACACAAAAGGCCACTGACCTACATGTGGAGCAAAGGAAGAAGTCTTTTCCCAGAGAATCCTGTCCAGCAGAGCATGTTTCACAAACACAGCAACCACAGGCACAGACACACACACACATGCAACAGACACACACATGCACAAGCACTGTTCAACTGGCTATAGATATGCTATAGACATGCAGATGTACACAATAGAGACAGGCACTCACACAAAAAATGTTCAGCCACACACCCATACACATATATAACACATAGACTACATTTACTTTCTCCAATCTTTTACTAATTTTAACATCTCTATTGTAATGTTTAACATTATAATAGTGGACAAAATGTATATCTGTGCACTTTTATCAGACTTTATATTCAGCGCTAAATACAAGAATGCTGCTTTGAAAACAAACGTTTCTCTCTAGTCACAGATCGGTGTTTGTCGGTTCTAATCTGGCAACAGCAGATCGTCTTTATAGCCGGCCCTTGGTCATCAATCAGAGCTAATGCTGAGGGCCCAAAAACACCAGCAGCTTGGGGTCACTCTGTTGCTACGGAGACGGCTCTAAAAGCAGCCATATAAACCGAACTGAGGTTTTCTTTTTCTTCGATGAAACAAAGAAGAGGTGACACATTCTGGGCATGAGAGGGTCACTTTCCCTGACTCTGAACATGAATCTGTTTGTGCTGCTTCCATAAAACTTTTAAAACTCTGACAAAAAATTGAAGTGATTGAAATAAAAAAGAATACATTTAAGAAAATGCTGAGCTCAAAGAAAAGAAAAAAATCTACCTGCAGCTGATGAATTCTACAAAATTGAACACAAATGCTTTGCATCAAAACTTTTATAAGAACACAGGGCCTCTGTACATCACTGCAGCTGTTATGAGGCCAATTCTGTCATGGGAAACCGCAATGGAAGTGAACTTGTCTAGTTTGTGTATGGATAAAAGTTATCAAATTCCGAAAAGGATCCTTCATTGTTTAGTGATCCTGTTAAACAACCAAAGTAAGAAATCTGATTGGAGAGGCATATATTTGCACAAGTGTGTAGCATTTACTAATAGGTAGTCACATCTGCAAAACTGATATACAGAGTTAGTAAAAAAAAAGAACAATTCTTCTTGTCGAGGCTTCAATACAAGACTACTGGTCACTACATCAAAAAAACGTTTTTGTCTATTAAAATAAAAAAATAAAAAAAACAGATTACTCTGAAAATAATCCCAACCCTTAGTCGACATGAGGGTGAGTAGAAACTTGAATATTGGATAAAGTATTCCTTTATGTAACTTTAATAGCCATATTGGAATTGGTGTGCATCGGATCCTTTAACATTTTCTCCTCAACATCTGCAAAGGTCATCGATGTGCCTTAGACACCTCAACAGTTCTTCTTTAATTCTCTCCTTATCCCTTGGGGAGATTCTTACCCCGGTTTTGTTGTCTGTATTCATGACCACAGACGAGGGTTGGGACATAGATGGTCCAATAAGTTCAGAGCTTTTCCTTACTCTTTTTGGCTCTTTTCTTCACTGAGAATCCCCAATACTTGAAAAAGTCTTTCCTTCAGCCTGTACAGCACATTCCGCCCTTTTCTGACTGAATTAGATTGTTTCAGATTTTTAGGAACTGATTCTCATCCTGACCGAACACATTGAGCTGCGAATCTTACTCAGTGATGATGTAAGTAAGTAAGTAATATTTATTTATATAGCGCTTTTCGAGACCAGGGTCACAAAGCGCTTTAACAATCAAAACAATACTCAAAACAGTACATACTTCAAAGATCAAGACAACACCGAGAACAACACAGGAGTTCGAGAAATTCAAGGAAAAGCCTGAACAAATAGAAACGTCTTAAGATGTTTCTTAAAGGAGTCAGTAGATTCCATCAAGCGCAAAGAGAGAGGAAGATTGTTCCAAAGCTTAGGAGCAACAGCCTGAAAAGATTTCTCTCCTCTGGTCCTGAGTGACTTTGATGAAGTGAATGATGTCACTTTACACTACAGGGAATACGATATTTTGTTACCGTATGAAAACACACATGTTTAATATGTTCAGTTATTTGAGTAATGTAAGGGAAGAACACTGAGGAAGTGCTAATATACAAATCTAAAAATTAACTAAATATAACACAAGACCAATGCTGGGATGAAAATAGAATTGAATTATCTAAATCAGTAAAATTTTCAACTAAAGATGTCCATGCTACAACAGTTATGTGCATAACACACAAAAAAACAACAAAATACACACCTAATCAAAAAAAAGATACTATAAAAAATATGGGGGGAGGGTAGAAATAACAAAAAAGAAGAACAATCCAGCAGAACATTTCGTAGACATCACAGGCGAAATCTTCATTATCAAGACAACGAGGGAAGAACCTCCGTGCATGTGCAATCCAATCTTGAATAAGGCGTCAATTTGGTCACAGGCGTCCTCCATGACCTAGATGAGGGGCACTTGGGTCTGAGGCTGCAGATCATACACCTTCTACCGCCATGTTTAGAAGAACTCCTCGATTGGTTTGAGAAATGGAGAGTATGGTGGAAGGTGTAGCACAGAACATTGACGATTGTGCTGAAACCAATTGATGACCTGGGCAGAGTGGTGGAATAATACATCGTCCCAGATGACAATGTGTTGCATCTGTATTTGGTTCACTGTGAGGATTTTGTAGAGTTGGTCGAGAAATGCTGCCTTTTTGTAGTGCTTGAACCTGATTTGTGTGTCTAAAATTAAGCATCATGTGTGAACCTGGGTGTTTGTTTAACCAATTAGATCATGAGTGTCATTTTAAAGTCAGTGATTTGCAAATTTGCGAGGAAGAGACATCATGATATGCATCTGTGTCTAATGTACAAGAGTGTGTTTGTTTGTTTGCAATTTACTGTGTGCAGTCATTTGCAAGAAGTGTGAAGCTTATAGTTATGTATATCTAATCCAGAGCTTTTCTCATTGACTATAAGGTTTTTTATACTTGTGTAAGACTTTTGACTTTAAAGTTTATGCAGTCCAAAAAAACTGTAATGTAAGATGAAACCGATTAAGAAGAAAAGTTTGGACATAGTTGAGCCATTATAGGAAAGAAACCCCACACGTTAAACAGGTGCAACAAAACAATTGGTTAAACAAACTCAGCTGAGGGTGAAAGCTGGTAAACTGGTTCATGATCAGAATAAAACAATGCTGCTTATCTTGAATCTAAGGTTCGACTGTTAGAGGGATCCTTAAAGGGAGGCTGAATAGTGTTAACAAACTTTTCAGAAAGTACTGGAAACCCACCAAACTTGACTGTGTTCTTTGTCTTTTTGTATGAATCTCTCATGTTTTAACCAGTCGCGGGCCGTAGGCTTGATATGTGGCTCAAAACAGCATTTTCAAGAAGGCTCTGTCTGTGGTCAAATGTAAGTAAGTAAGTAAGTAAGTAAGTAAGTAAGTAAGTAATATTTGTAAAGAGCTTTTCTAGAACAGGGCCACAAAGCGCTTAAACAATCAAAACAATACTCAATAAAATATATACTTAAAAGGACAAGACAACACCAACACAAGCACAGTAGTCTCAGAAAATCAAGGAACAGTCTGCACGAATAAAAGTGTCTTCAGATGTTTCTTGAAGGAGTCAGTAGATCTATCTAACACAGAGCGAGAGGAAGATCATTCCAAAGCTTAGGAGAAACAGCCTGGAAGGAGTTCTCTCCTCTGGTCCTGAACCGTGTGCGAGGAACCATCAGCAGATTCTGATCCACAGACCTCAGAGCCCGAGCTGGGGTGTAAGACTGGATCAGATCACTGATGTAAGGAGGAGCCTGACCATGAATAGATCTGAAAGTAAGAACCAGAATTTTAAAATTGATCCCTAAAGAAACTGGCAGCCAGTGAAGAGATTTAAGGATCGGGGAAATGTGTTGACTGTTGCAATAGTCCAGACGAGAAGACACAAACACATGGATAACAAGCTCCAGATCATGGTGTGACATGATTTTCCTAAGTTTCGAGATTTTTCTCAGTTGAAGGAAAAGGTTTTGGTCAGTTTTTTGCAGAGTTGTACTAGAGACATGTCTTTGTCAAATACAACACCCAGGTTCCTCAGGCTCAGTTTGTCAGACTGACCTAAGTCACCCAAGTACTGACTCAACCCTGGAACCTTATCATCAGGATCAATAACCAAAGTTTCAGTTTTGTCCACATTTAGCAAGTATTTTCACTCAGCCAGTGTTTGATTTCCAGCAAACTATTGACTAAGCTGCTCAGCCTCTGGGATGACCTTAAATCTGTACTACCGTTTTTATGTTTCTCTTTGTGTTATTATCCAAGAATAAAACCATTCTTGAGAAGTTCATAAAGTTTCACAGATCATTTATTAACAAAGTCTTAAAAAAAAGGTGAATACTGCCATTACTACGCTTTATTTGTAACAATGAAAACATGTGGCCTATAGTCCAGTGTGCTTTGAAGTCCAGAAATTACGGTAATTCTATGACTTAATCTGTTATCAATCACAATGGAAAGACATGAGCATTGGTCAGGCTCCTCCTTACATCACTGATCTGATCCAGCCTTACACCCCAGCTCGGGCTCTGAGGTCTGTGGATCAGAATCTACTTATGGTTCCACGCACACCACTCCAGAGTAGGACCAGAGGAGAGAAATCTTTTCAGGCTGTTGCTCCTAAGCTTTGGAACGATCTTCCTCTCTCTTTGCGCTTGATGGAGTCTATTGACTCCTTTAAGAAACATCTTAAGACGTTTCTATTTGTTCAGGCTTTTCCTTGATTTTCTGGAACTCCTGTGTTGTTCTCAGTATTATCTTGGTCTTTAAAGTATGTACTTTTTTGAGTATTGTTTTGATTGTTTAAGCGCTTTGTGACCCTGGTCTCGAAAAGCGCTATATGAATAAATATTACTTACTTACTTACTTACTTACTTACATATGAACTCCTCCAAGCTCAGTCTCAGTTTCAGTAATGGCCCACTAAATTTCCCCCACTTACTTCAATTTACATTGAAGGAACATTTCCTTACAAGAACTTCAAATAAATGTGGCTATATAAATATAAATGATAGTGTTGATTTAATTCACGGGTTAGTTATACCAGCACCATGCACATGTGGCACTGTGAACAATATTTCATTTTTCATACAGCTTAAAATCTAATGAATTTCCACTGAAAACTTCAGAAAGTCATGTTTTTATTTTTCTCCATTTTTACATTATACAATGGAGAATATTGATACTGGACCTCTGTTCTCTCAAGCCCACACTCTTCACTAATCTTACGCTTGCCCTGTAAAATAAACTGTGAAATGAATTAATGTTCAGCAATCATTGTTCCCAACATGATATAAGGTCATAAAGGATAATAGAATTACTCGAAACAGCAAGTAGTATTAAGCAGTGTACGCTAGAATTGGCCATCTTGAGCTGTACATTATGTGATGATGACCATGCAGCAATGAGGCCATTGCAGCACTGTATTCTCATCTTGAGATTGCAGTTTGCCACCACTTGAAGTGTGTTCGTCTCAGATAGAGGGCCATTTGAAATCTTCCCTTAACAAATGGAAATATTTAGATGCAGCTGTATTGTTATTGTCTTAAATAAATATTTACAATTATTCTTTATGTTAACATTGATGTTGATTTTTAATTTTTATTTAAGATAAAGGAGATGTGTATACATCAGAATAAATCTTGCATCTAATCTCAATTTCTACCACTTGAGGGTGCTCTTGCAATATGCTGTGAGTTTGTGTAGTGGGCTTGTATTTAAGTGTGTAATAAATGTCAAACAGCCGTTCCTCTTTTTTTGCCTGTCTTCAATGATCAGGGAATAGTTTCCTCCTCATGCTAACCTCCAGCTTTAGCTGTGTGACAAACAGATGTACCACTATAAGAACGTAGGTTTACACATTTTCAAAATCCACTCATTACCAAAATTAAAAAATATAATAAATAAAAATGTTTGGCTACTAATTATTACATTAAACTTCTATGACACTTTGCCCAACTGAACTCAACTTTGAATTGTTTAGAAAGCTAATGGAATTGCGATTTAATATATATACAGTATATATATATATATATATTTTAGTTGGCACTTATTTGGAAATTGTTGGAACGGGACAGTACAGACAAGGCGTTTGAGGGATTTGAGGAGTAACTATTTAATGAGGCCTCATGATGCATAATTATTTTTAGAGGCCACTAGATGGCACTCTCTGCTTTATAATCCAGTGCTTTGACCAGTTAATATGTGAAAACGTTTTCTACTTTCTGAGCTAGGACACTGCCTCATGTAACTTCATCATGTGTGACAATATTTATACAATACATTAAAAAGAGGATTAAGTAAATTTGAAAAAGGGGGCCATGTCTGTATGTCACAACATCTAAATCTCTAGGACAACATGCGGAGTGCACCTTCAATCAGACTGGCTGCAGAGCAATAGTATGGGTCGATGACCTCTTATCATTGCCAATGTAAGGACAACTGAAAGAAAAGATAACCTTGCCATTGTTCGCCATGGACCTCACACTTATAAAATGCTCGGTGACATAATATCATATGTTTAATAAGGGACAAGGTCAAAATCTACACATATACATATATAAGTGATCACCTACCAGTATCAGGAATTGTCAATTACTTTAAAGATCGAGAAGCAATTTCAGAAATGCTTTCCTACAGAAGTTCCTGGAAAGTGCTGGCTACTACAGAAAAGACAAGGAGAGACTCAGTGAATTCAAGTTTTGAAAGTAATACACTATAGGACTGAATTTTATAGATTTGATCAACGTGGAAAAATTACAGATTGCGTATGCAACCCCATGAATCTTTGAAATAAAATGTGGTCATCCTTTTCTATAAAGTATGAAACAAACATGAGCAAAGTTATTGCAGATCAGTCAGACTAAAATGATGTAAAGCGCTAGAAACCCCCCACCTCCCGCCAATATTCAACATAAACAGTTAATGTAAAACAAGGGTTAAAGGTAGAAGGATTCAGCTAAGAAGGATTGCTAATATACAGTATAAGATGTATTCCAAAGTGTTCTTAACTGCCTTTTTAAGTAAGTAAGTAAGAATGTACAGTATATTTGTAAAGCGCCCTTTTTTCCGACAAGGGTCATAAAGCGCTTGAATCATCAAAACAATACATAGTTAAAATACATGCTGTAAAAGGCCAACACAATGTAGAGACAAACACAGCAGCCCTAAGATAATTAAGAAAAAAGCTGCTCAAATTCTGATCCACAGACTTAAGAGCCCGAGCTGGGGTGTAAGGCTGGATCAGATCACTGATCGAAGGTCTGACCATGAATAGCTCTAAAAGTAAGAACCAGAATTTTAAAGTTGATCCTGAAAGAATCTTTCAGCCAATGCAGAGTTTTAGGGATTTGGGAAATGTGAGTTCTTCTACTAGAGCGGGTCAGAATTCTCACTGCAGTGTTTTGTATTGACTGCAGATGAGACAGCATTTTCCTGAGTTTAAGAGAACCTTAGGATATAGGCATAGATGTAAGAAGACTTTTAGTAACGAGGGCTTGGGGAGCTGTCCAATATGGTGGTGCTGAAACCGAATCAATGCCCAGTAAGTAAGTAAGTAAGTAACTCATTTTTATTCATATAGCGCTTTTCTAGACCAGGGTCACAAAGCGCTTAAACAATCAAAACAATATTCAATAAAGTATATACTTTAAAGGTCAAGATAAAACTGATAACACAACATGAGTACCAGAAAATCAAGGAAAAGCCTGAACAAATAAAAACGTCTTAAGATGTTTCTTAAAGGAGTCAGTAGATCAATCAAGCGCAAAGAGAGAGGAAGATCGTTCCAAAGCTTAGGAGCAACAGTCTGGAAGGTTTTCTCTCCTCTGGTACTGAACCGTGTGTGAGGAACCATCAGCAGATGCTGATCCACAGTCTATTACTCACCCCTGTATCAGTTCAAAAGTCACACAAAGCACATGCGCAGACTTTGGTAAAAAAAAAAGGTATATAGAGTAACAGGTGGAGACTCTCTGAGTTCAACTACACCTGTTTCATTGATATCTGTAAAAGGGTTATATTTTTTATGTTTATTATAGGATATTTGGATATTGTCATTCAAGTGTTTCTGTGTGATTTCTATCACACACACACATGAGTATTAACATATAATGTGGAAAAGTTAAATCATCATATCATCGAGAATTGTTTGATAATCTGGAAAAATGGAGGATAGAAATTTCCCTTATGCGGCTTGATCGCTCACAAATTAGGCGCTAAGAAGGCTGTTAAGATGGTCAGCTCTTACATTTACTCCTTAGTCAAATATCTTCTTAAGCTAAGAGTGCCTCTCTGAAACATATCCTTATTTCACAGCTTTCTTAGGAGCACTCCAAAGAAGAAATTAGCACTAAAGAGCTTCTTAACAAATCTGGAAAATGTAGCCACGGTCCGAAGTTGCCCATCTCTCTTTTCCTCTAGGCAACTCCTGGCTGCAGAGAGCGGTACAAGACAGCGGCAGTGAGGAACTCAGTGCACCCCTGCTGACGAGGGGGAGATTGAAAGAGCCACATGTGTTTCCTGTGTCTCTTTGGGCTTCTGAGGAAATCTGCTGCTTACTCAGGTGTGAAAGCCTCAAATTAAAGTGTTTGTGCTGACAAAGGACAAATGGGATTTTCCTTTCGCGCCAACTGTGCAGGATTGTGTTGCACAACCACTCAGAGAAAAAAAAAAGCCTCTTGTAATGGAACATGCACGCAAAATTAAGGCCCGCAGTTGCTGCTGATGTTTTGCTTCTGGAGGAAAAGATGGCTTGAGAGAGAGGTGCCGCTCAGCTCTCCTGTGTATAACATGTCTTTTATATCCTTGAGCTACGAGTAAATTGAATATTCATGAGTGAGTGTGAATAAGTGCTTTGTCAGCCACTGGTGTCACTGATAAATGAGGGGTAGACCTCGCCAGGCACTAGTGGCCAGCAAGGATCCACCACAGAGGTGCACGTGTGAGGGGGGTACATGAAAGGTCTGAACCTTGTACAAAATGAGAATCTCTGCACTCAGAAGAAGATCAGGAAGCACGACTGTCAGACAGAGAAAAGTCACAGAGAAACTTTCAGACGAGACAAGCAGCGCATTTTCATGGATAAAGTATACAGTAGGTAGAGTAGAAATGAAGGTTTTCGAGTTACTGACTAAACTTTTAAATGAATGATGAATGATTTCTTAAAACATTTTGAAATATTTTAGAGTTTTTTTTTTCGATCTACATGTCCTTCTTTTCTGTACCTGGTAGCTATTTATAATATTTGTACAACACCAACAACTGAACAACCATGCTTAGAACAGGCTCATATAATTAAAATCAAAGATGCAAAGGAAAGATTTTTTGCTAGGAATTCTTAACGCTTACAGCACCAAAGGCCAAACAGGCTCAGCACTTTTGTTTTCTTCTTCTTTCATGGAGTTTGTTTAGAACACATAAGCATACATGTTTACATACAAACCGCCAAAGAAAGCATTTCTGAAGATTTGACCTACTTAACATGTTCTCAAATAAAAGTTAAACCCTCAGTGCTCAAACACACTCGGATCATGAACAACCTTTTTTCTACCAAGTTTACATTTTCATGGCTTTGAAGGGAAGGCAATTAGGGGTCACCAACCTATTTTACCACACAGACTAGTTTGATGTAGGAATTGTTGTAAAAAGGAATGATAGATAGATACATGCTGTAGATAGATAGATAGAAAGTATTAGGTTTGTCAGTTGAGACTGGAAGTCTATGTTCTGACTTCTGAAGGTATTCATATGAACACACACTTTTGTTCCACAGCTGCTGAATGTGCAGTACATGGATGTGCTTCTTCATCTGACCAATGTCAAATTAAGTTCAGTGTTACACATAATTCATTGTAACATTTAAAGTTTTGTTATTGTCAAATAAATGCATTAGGTTGTTTGGAAAAAACAACAACAATGGCATGCAGTATGATTTGTAAATACTTATGTATCACATTGATCCAACGTTAAGAAGTGGAATTGATTAGCAGTTGTATTCAGGTACATAATTAGTAAAAAACTCATACCCAGCCTCATCGTCACTTCACACTCCTCTTCTGTTGATAATGTATCGTTGACACACTGTATAACGATCCTTTGAAGCGGTTGCATACCACTAACAGGCAATTCTGTCAAACATATCACCGTGGCAGTGCACATTGATTTGTGCTGTCTGGAAAATTGGGGCTCACCTCAAGTTGCAGCGGTAATTGCATCTTGCTTAAATGATTTCCTTTTCTTTTAAAGGTTTACTCTTACCTCTGCTTCCCCTCCCACCACCATCACTGTCACACCCACTTATTTCATTAGAGATTCAGCAGACTTGATAAAACAGCAGGGGAGCGCCATTCTGCGGCGCTTAGCCAGCCCAGCCCAGACAAAGAAGCGGTCAAGCGGGGCAACAAATCACACCAAATGGAGCGTTTGCTCTTTGTTCGGCCTAGTTATGGAAAACTGATAGGAGCATCCGGAATACTGAATAGGTGTAATAAATGCTGAAGAAGAGGGGATTCTTCTGCTAATTGGACGAGGGGGGGTTTGGAGGCACAGGCGTCCCCCTTTTTGTATCTGAAAATGAGTCATGTGAAATGGCCTCATAGTCTGTACACAGTTAAAAGGGCTAGCGCGAAGTACCCCCCTTCCCTTCCCTCCTACTCACTCCTCAAAGCCATCCAATTCTGTCTATGCGCTGACAGATAAACATGTTCACTTGGCTAATTGCACTACCTGTTTCTGCCCAAGTGACAGGCTTGCTGTGTCTGCTCGCATCCTCAGATCTTCTGGACTGCAGTAATACACTCAGAAACACACTTAAAGTTGAGCTCGACCCCGCCTGTGCTGTGGATTATGTACCTTGAAGTGCTCAGTGCAACTTTCTAAATTAGCAGTAAAGTTTGCAGCCAAAAGAGACAGCTGTCGGACCAGCACTGATGGATTAACTAACATGACAAGTGTGCTAGGAAGGATGACAGCATCTGTCTAACACTTTCAATTTCAACACAGGAAGAAAAAGAGAAGCAATTTAGGAGCGATCCAGTAAAATCCATCTCTTTGCATTGAACGTCTCATGTCTTTCTATGATGAAATAAATATTCCATGTACATCAATACACATGTTTTGTGTATTCCATGGAAGCATCTTCGTCCGAACAGACTGCAAGCGATCATGAAAGATGCAGGCCCTGAGCTGGACATAGACGCACTCCAGTCTGATAAATAATAGTTCAAAGGTTTTCTAAATCTCTGAGACAACTGCTGCCTTCTTATTGAACTGCTGTGAACAATATCTGTGTGGATAAACAGTTGTTCAGGTTTAGTTGACTCAATCACTGTATTGAACCAAATTGCTATACATACTCGCAAATCTACATTTCTGATTAAGTGGAAATTATACTCTGGTATCCTTGACTGGAATGTGAATATTATCTAAATGAATATTTGTTAGTTGTCAGGGGACCTTTAGAGCCATCTAGTGGTGACCCAGCCTTGTTATTATAATATAATACAATTAGATTTGTATGAATATAAGAACAACAATCATTTTAGAGTAAGCAAGTAATTAAGAAATAGTTATTTGTTAAGGGTCAACAAAGCGCAATTAAAAACAATATACAGGTAAAATATATACTTAAAAAGGCCAAGACATATAAGACAAACACAGGAGTCCAAGAAAGTCAGGGAAAAGCCTGCGCAAATAAGAATGTATTAAGATGTCAGTAGACTCCATCAAACACAGAGGGAGAGAATACATCTGCCAAGGGTCACAATTTCAGAATATTTATTTCATTAAAAACATTTTTTTTATTTAAATTTGGTCAGTCATGACTCATCTAGTAGAACTCTATTATTTTAATGATGATTTACAATGATTAAAAGCCCAGTGTGGCGAGGAAAAGCTTCTTTTTAGGAGGCAGAAACCTTGAGAAGAACCAGAATCATTGTTGACTGTGCTGCTGTGACCGGCTGGGAGGAAGGATAGAGGGTAGACAGATGGACGGAGAGAAGAGTGTTACAATAGTCCAGCCTGGAGGTTACAAATGCATGGATGAGTTTCTCAGCAGCATCCAAAGGAAGGAAGTGCCTGATTTTTGAAATGCTACGAAGGTCTAAGTAGGTAGTCCATGAGATTTATATTATGTGTGAGTTGAATGATAAGGCCTCGTCAAAGCAGACACCCAGATTCTTTACAGTGGTGCTAGTATCAGGGGCAAGTCTATTTTAGAAATCTAGATCATTAGTTGTCTGAGATGTTGTGGACCAACTAGCAGAACCTCAGTTTTGTCCAAGTTCAGTAAAAGGAAGTTTTTGGTCATTCAGGACTTGATGTCTGTAATTCAGGACTGTAGTTGTGTTAGCTGATTTATTTCATCTGCCTTCATTGACAAGTAGAGTTGGGTGTCATCAGCATAACTGTGAAAGTTTATAGAGTGTCTTCTGATCAAGTCCCATAGTGGGAGCATATTGATTGTGAATAGGACTGGACCTAGAACCGGACCTTGTGGAACACCATAGCTGACCTCAGTGTGTGTCGATGAGAGCTGGTTGACATGTACATAGTCGTTTCAATCCGACAGGTTGTAACGTATGCCTATATGGTTTTGCTAATATCTTTTGAAGAATTTGGTGGTCAACAGTGTCTAATGCAGCACTGATATCTAGAAGAACAAGAACTGAAACATGGCCCTGATCAGAGGCCATTAGCAGGTCGTTACTTACTTTTACCAGGGCGGTCTCTGTGCTGTGGTGTTCCCTAAAACCAGACTGAAACATGGAGATAATCACAGAGCTGTCTTGTTACCACTTTCTCCAGAATATTTGAAATGAAGACAAGATTAGAGATAGGCCTATAGTTAGTGAGAACCTCTGGATCAAGATTGGGCTTTTTAAGCAGAGGTTTAATTATGGCAACTTAAAAAATCTGAGGCACAAAGCCTTATGACATTGACAAGTTAATAATGTAAAGTATGAATGTGCTAAGTAAGGGGAACAGTTCTTTAAGTAGCCATGTGTGAATAGGATCGAGAAGACATGTTGTGGACTTTCAGGAGGAAACAACCCGGGACAGTTGTTGAGGTATATCAGTTTTAGTGTCTGTGTCCGGCAAAGCGGCACCAGTTGTATAAGAAGAATCTAGGAGGTCTTGAATCTTTCCTCTAATAGTTACTATTTCTTCATTTAAAAAATGATGAATCACTGAATCATGAAATCACTGCTACTGAGATTGCTCAATGGACTGATGGCTCTTTGTCAGCCTGGCTACAGTACAGAATGAGAACTTGGGGTTATTCATATAAGTGATGAGTAATAGCTGGCTCTGGCTTTCCAAAGAGCTGCCTTGTACATTTTTAATTTATATTGCCAGACCTGGTAGAATTCATCATTTTGTGATCAACACCATTTCTTCCCTAATCGTCTAGAATCCTGTTTTAATTTATGTGTTTCCTGAGTATACCAGGGAGCACGACTACTTCTGTTAACAGTCCCTTGAGTTAGTGGTGCAATTAAGTCAAGCGTGTTATGCAACGAGTCTGTGAAACTGCCCACAAAGTTATCAATGTCAAGGTGTCTATGGGTAGAGTTTCCTGACACACTGAGCCTAGACAATTTAATGAGCTCGGAGGGAATTGTTTTTATTAAATTTGGTTATGGCACTTTCAGACATCTTTTGAGAGTGCTCCCGCTCCGTAGACTTGGGTCATTTAAGATAAAATCAAAGGTTAATAATCGATGGTCAGAAAGAACTGAATTCTGAGGAGAGACAATAACATTTTTAATTTCAAGTCTGTATGCTAGGACAAGATCTAATGTGTGCCTAAAACAGTGAGTCGGTTCATGTACATACTGAACGAAACAAATGACTCCAGGATAGAGTGAAACCTGTTAGCTAAGCTATCATAGACCATATCCACATGGATGTTAAAGTCACCAACAAGTCAGGACAGGTCAGGAACTCAGGGAACTCAGACAAGAATTCAGAATATGGTCCAGGAGGACGATAGAGTCCTGCAAAGAGAAGTGACTGACCTGATCTCAAGGTTGTATTAGATATGCAAGTATAATACTTTTAAAAGAGTTGAAATCAGATTGTGGTCTAGTAAAGGTTGACAGACATGAGTTGATGATGGCTGCGACTCTATCTCCTCGACGCTCTCTCGAGGAGCATTAAAGTTAGTGTGGCTGGGTGGTGTTGATTCATTTAAAGATACGTAATCATCTATAGACAGCCAGGTTTCAGTTAAGCAGAATAAGTCAATGGTTTTATCTGATATGAGTTCATTATTTAGTGCAGCTTTTGAGGACAGGGATCGGATATTCAACAGTCGACACTTAATTCTCCTGTCCTGCACAATAGTAGTGGAATTATTTATTTGATTTAGATTTTCTTTAACAACTCGTCTAATACAGACATTTGTTCTTGGTTTTATTAAACGGGGCAGATTCACCCTCTCTATGTGGTTAAAGGCAGGTGACTGTTGTGGGAGAAGGGCAGAAGAGTGTGTAAGACTGCAGTTCTGCCTCCTGGTCTGTGCTCTGAGTTGTGACGTTAAACAACAGAGATTCCATGGTATTCAATTGCTGCTTTTAGACGAATTAGGTACGATTCGCAGCAGAATCATTTGAAAAAACATTTTCTTTTTCAAATATATTACTTGCTGACAGTTAGTTACTTTTAACCATCAGTAACTTTCCTCTTTGATATGTTACTGTAGAAATATAAAAATAAACCATATTAGTTGATTGGCTTGTAGTTACATTTTAATCTAATTTTATCAGTTAATATCACTTTACATAGTCTTTGCCTCTTAATCACATGTTATTTTCAACCAAAGAGAATATTAACTTCTTAGTTATTAATGATGCTGTTGTTGATGTAATTGCAATAATGAATGTCATTTGTGATATATTAATACCGTTAATTAATTTATAATTCTTATTATTGTTTGATATTGTCTGGTGTCATAATTAATGTTTTCGTTAATATAATTATGTCGTCTCTGTTGAGTATTGTTTGTAATACCACTGCAAAAAAACAATATATAATCCTAATGACTTTGAAAATTTGTTCACATAATAAGTGAATAAAAGTGTTGAAAGAGCAAATAAAAATACTTTTAGTTTTTCACTTTTATGCTATTTATTGGTCTCCGCTTCTTCCTAAAACGTGGCTGCCACACTCACATACACACTCACAGACTGCTCAGAACTTATACACATATAATACATGATTTATTACTGATTTAAAAGTGGAAACTTGTGTCAAAATAGCTCCACAATGAAATCAATGTGTTCTCCACGCATTTGCATGGGTACTTTGGTAGATTGAGTTCTCTAAATTGTCTGTGAATGAGAGTGTGCATAAAAGATTGTGTCTCTATGATTGGGAAGTGAGTTCTCCGGTTCTCAGCCTAAGCAGCCTGTATGACCCCATGAGGAACTAAGTGATAGAAGCGTAAAAAAATAGGATTTTTTATTTCACGTTTTCAGTTTTTCTTTTAATACAAGGCACATGAGTAGCGGCAGTGAATGAAGAAACATTTTAAATCATTATGGTAAGAGAGACTTCTGTCGCTTAAAATATTTTCTTTCTTTTTTTCTGTCTTCACTCTAATTGAAGGTAAAAACAAAAATCTCATTAGACTTCTTAAAATCAAATTCAGGGCAGGAGGCGATACAGAGTGATTCCAATAGGAGAGAGAGCAGGCAGAAGCATGTTGTTTAAGTAATAGCCTAAAGAATATGATCATTTATTTAAGTGAGAAGAAAATATGAATAATGTATCGATTATCCAGAGCATGAATCTCTTTTGTACTAATTGTCAGGAAGGCTGGCATCCAGCATATGCGGGGCAAGGGTGGGGGGCTGGAGGAGGCAGAGATCACAGGGCCGCCGTGGCTCAAAGCAGCCCGTCCTACAGCCACATACATTGACTTGCAAATGAGCGCAAGAAGTCTAATTAATGGTGGGGGTTAGTGGGGTAATGAAGGTGGCGTTTAGTGAAGAAATAATCTGGGACCCTGTTGGATTTTTTTCTTCCTCTGACTTTTTGGCACCCTCGCTCGGGTGATTCCACTCTTCATCTCTTCTCACTCTTCTGCCATTGAAGCTGATTGCAGAATGCATCAATATGTGAACAAAGTTGGGGCTAGTGTGCTGTGACTGCGATGTCGGATCGTCATCTGAATTAGCATACATTTGAAGAGGAACCCCCATCCTCCCACCTCTTCTCCACCCCTCACCCCGATATTTATTCTCTAGCTTTTGGCACATTTTTTCTGGTGAGAAGGGAGAAGCAGCGCTCGCTCTCCCAACACGTGACTGGATACGTGTGTGAGAATCACAAGACAGAAGTTGCTGTATCCTTGCCACTCTGGTTAGTGGCAGAGATCAGATGTTCTGCCCTGAAGTCATCACTTAGTTTGAAGTGACTTAGAAACCAGAATAAGGACATAGCCACTGCTGAGCATACAACAATGAAATGTGACCTTTTAGCAGAAAATTTCAGCAGAGCGAGGCGATTCTGAATTCTCAATAAGCAGATAGGGCAAGATTGGATTGTTTTTAGTCAAGAGGCATGCAAGCCAATGCATTTTTCAGTTGTCTTATATGGCAACCATTATCCTTTAGTAGGGTGTACATTTTAGGATGTCGTCAGGTCAGAGTAAAGTGTCAGGTTCCAGACGAAATGGCATCAAAAAAATCAGAGAAACCTCTGTCAGATCGAACGTCCTCAGTCTTTAAAATAAAATTCCTCAGACAAAACAACATTAGACGCTCTCAAATATATGGAGCCCGAGACAGTTGTACACCTACACTTTTTTAACTTAACTTTTTTTTGGGTGAATGACCGTCTTAATAGCAAATTAATGCACTCTTATAACATGACATCCCAGGTTAAAACGACAACGGTGAGTCTGGGATGAAACCGTGTTACAACTTTGTTAAGCCTTGAAATCGACACACCAATGGGATGTTTGCAGGTTGAAGTGGACTGTAGGCTTGCTGTCATCAAATTTTGACATTCAATAAGGTAGTATAGTCTAGTGATATTTACCTCCAATTAACAAACTACGAACCCAACTACTCTAACTACAAAGAAACGTCTTTTAATCCTAATTTTGTGTCCAAGAGATCTCCAGCAAGTCTTATTTCTTCAACAGCAATCCAGCTTCAATCGGTTCATCAGTTTGAACATCAAAGTAAGTATATATCAGAAGACTTTTTAGTAGACAATCTTTTCTTTTTCTCTCTAGCTTTCGGCACACTTCCACTTTCACCCCTCCCTGGACCAGGGTGTGCGAAAGGGGAGTCAGGCTGTGATGGAAGATCCCTCTCTCATCCGCTGCACAGTGTTTCACGGCAGCAAACAGCTAGATTTGCCCCTTCTCCTTGTTGGTTGGAGGCTTGTGCTCAGATCAGATGCTCTGCCCTGGAGTCGTGGCTTCTTTCTTTGAAGCAGTGTGACTCCTCTCAGCCACCCTGACTGCCCCCGGCACTGCCACCGTCTGCAGACTCCCGCTGCAAAACACCATGCTGATGTTTGAAGATTCCCACCAAAGACCTTCTCTGCTTGGCCCCTGCTACTGCCACAGGCACAGTGCACGTCCAGACACACACATTCATACTGAATACCACACGTACAATAACACATTTTTCTGCTTGTTAGCCTTTGAAAAGCACAGACCAACTTGCAGCCTGAACATTAGTGTCATATCAGTGTAACATTTAAATTAAGGAAAAGCGAAGGAAACAGGGATGTTTTTTAATCCCTGCATAATGAGTCAGGCAGGATAGAGGAAAGTGCGGGCGGATGAATGGACACACTGTGTCACTGGTCCGTGACCTCTCACAAACTCAAACTAGCAGACTCATTATTCTGGGCTTTTGAGTTGCTATAAAGAGCACCAAACACATTGAGCTTCCTCACCTGTGAACCCTGGTCAGCCCAGTGTGGGGGATCGTCACCCCTCTGTGTTACCTGACCCCTGGGTTTTAGGATGGTTGGGCTCCCCGAAGCCCCATCGCTCACGCAGTGTTGCCTCTTTCAAGTCTCCCCTGGTACACGAACCCCTTACCTCTCGACAACCCTTGCCTCGTCCTGCTCATGAGGGATCCTGATAGTGAGGATGGATGATCTGGATAGTAATGTAGACTTCCGCACTGATTTATGGTTCCCCCTTTCCATCCAGGCAGAGTGGAGACCCCTGGGTGACCCTCCCAGAGATCACTGGGGACCTGCCACTGTTTCACATCTGACTCCCAGGCCACAGTAATGCCAAGTACCAAGCGACCAGTTCAGAATGGAGGCTATCCATCATGTGTTCAGCAGGGATCTTCTGGCAGGAGTGGCAGCTCTGCGTGCAGGAACAATGAGAGCAGACCCCCCCACACCTCCATTGATCTCCACCTGCAACATTAGTTATAAAGCCTGTCGACCCTCCCTATTAACATTGAGAAATCAGTCACTATCAGATTTTAACATATTCCTATTCATCGTGTAGCAATAGAGGAAATAGAAATGTACCGTCATCACCTCCAAGAAAATATCATCTCCCAAGTCAGTGGTATATATTGAAAAAGTTAACATTACATCATGATGACGTCACTGGAATATGGGGTGAAAGTAACCTGTCCGATAGTATTATAAGACCCTGACTGAAACCCCAATAAGTTTAAAATTGATTTAGAATAGACCTCAAACAGAGTTCAACATTTTGCTGATATAAAAATCATTACAACAGTCTCAATGTTAACCCCACCTTTTACAGATGTTCTGCAGTGACGAGAGACACCGAGCTCTCTCTCTGTGTATCCAGAGCTGCTGCTGATCCAGGATCTCCACCACGTCAACGGATCCAGAGTTCTCTCCAGCACCTCCATGGACTCTTCTACACTCTCCTCTTTTCTCTTACTCTTCTCTCCGTCCATCTGTCTATCCCTCCCCATCCATCCTCCCTGCCAGTTGCAGCAGGAGGCCGTCAACAATGAGTCTGGTTCCGCTCGAGGTTTCTGCCTTCATTTACAACTCTTTTAAACCTGTCAGGAAGTCATCTCGTTTTCACACTCTTGATACATATGAACTTTGCTGTGGAAAAGTACATACGCACCTTTTTGTGTACACAGTTTTTTTTCAGTATGGTAATCACAAGACACGCTAATGAGTCACAAGATTTGTCAAAAGTATGAAATAAAACACGTTTTCTTTTAATATACTTGTTTAATAATGAACCTGTATCTTCTGATGGCACAAACATACTTTTATAACTGACATTTTGGAAGTTGAAATTAATACTTACGTTGATACTCGCAAGATCCCTCGAGATCAATTCATTTTTATATTAAAAAAAGTATCTTTGCTGTATACTTTCAGCAGCCTAAGAATAGTAGTGTCTATGTATTTAGTTTTGTAAATCTCCTTTTCTTCTCTCACATCATATTTTATTAATTCTTTGATTGCATCATCTATACCAACTCAAACAGTAATAGATGTACTATTTACTCTTAAATAGCATATGATGCCAAATACATGCAAACCGGAACAAACACAAATATGTATGTGTCACCAAAACACAAACATTCCCAGAAAGACTTAATAGCGTCCCTGAACTCTGCTGTGGATTTCCAGTTCTCTACTTGAACTTCACTCTCTTAATTCTTATTGGACATTAACATTAGCTTATTCACATTTATTGGCACTTGAAAACCAAATGCACTAGATACACTGAAATTTCAAAAAACACATTTATCAGCCCCATTCCAATCAATACTATTTTACAGTTTTCTTTTTTTGTATATTGTCCACAAAAGCTCAAAACAAGAACTCAAACATTTGAAATTACATGTATTTCCAGCAGTGCTGATTTCCGGTTGTTACTGCCGCAGGCATCTTGCAAAAACAGTCCTTTGAATTATATAATATTCATTATGTCTCCGATTTGTGCTACTTTCCCTTTCAAATTGTAATCTCATCTTAAATTCAGTGAAATGCGAAGGCGTCACTTGATGTCTCTGTGGAGTTTTCACCGGTGATCCGTGTCTGATTCACAGTTAAAATTGGAACCTCTGAGGGCCATTAGCAAGCATGCAAAACAAAATTGACAAAAGACAATAGTGGAAGCAGCAGTGGCGCTGTTCTTCTGTGTTTCTAAAGTGCTATTTCAATTAAAAACTGGATAAACTGCTGATTAATTCAGCACACTTCCCAATTACAGATCAAACGGACCCCCTTGGGGCCATCAGGCCCCAGTGATGCCAGATGCTGTGCACACATTTAGACATATTTCATATGGCTATGAAATATTGAGCTGTTGTGCGGTGTTGTGGTACCGCTGGGTGTCTGTGATGCCGGGACTGTATGTAAATCTGGCCATGACACCCGTGTCGGGAGCAGGAGACTGATATCTGGGACGTGTGAAGGGTTCTGCAGGGACAATGATGCAACATCAGTTAAGAGGCAGAAAAGCATCTCAGCCTGTATGTTTGTAAGGATGATTCCTAAAAGAGTTTTCTTTCAATTGTTTTTTATTTTTCAATAAATAAATACATCTGTGTCTGTCGGTTTTTTAATGATGTTTTCATTTCTTCACAACAAACAATGTCAGCAAACAATGTAGATAACAAGCAAAGATAGGTCTTGTTCAAGAGTGAGGTAAAACCCAAGTGTGAGATTGTTGGAGCGGCATACTTCTATTACATGTATTTCCAGCAGTGTTTGGTTTCATGTTGTTACTGCCAGGGCCATCTTGCAAAAACAGTCTTTTGAATTATATAACATTCATTATGTTTCCAATTTTTTAGTTCAAAGGTCACTTTAAATAGGAACTGGTTCAGGTTATAGTTCATAATTCGAAATGTTCAAAAGTTCAAAACTAGTTTATAGTTCTTTTTTTTTCTATATGTTGCTACAAGCTCTTCTTTTTTTCAAAAGTATTACCAAAGCTCATCTATAACTAAAGTCAGTAAATATTATGTCTGTTTTAACATTAAAAATATGCATAAGATATCCTTGTCACATCAGAAACAATTTCGACAATTATGGTCAGTATCGTAAAAGAGGAATTTATAAAATATATGACATACATTTAATAACTAAAGAGTTGATAACACGGGGATCCCATGTTGGACCCTACAGAACCATGTTTATCGGTCTTCAGTCACAGTTGCATTGATGCGTTCATTGTCTTGATCTACAGATTTTATAGTCGGCGGGCAAGTGCAAATGAAATCTAAAACATTTTAATAAAACCTGTTTAAATGATTACAGAAGGAAAGCTTGACACTTTGTAGAGGGTGTTGACAACATGCTGCTGTAGCCTCACTGTGTTGCTCTTTGTTTTGATGATGTAAGCGGTTGTTGTGGTTGGTGTTGCCAGATTTGGGTGTTTTTTCAGCGATACATTAAGACGTGTACACAGTGTTTTAGCAGTTTTCTGCCTTTAACTATCTGTAGAAATCTGGCGACCTACTGGCCGAGGATGAACGGAGAGAGTGTGATGTTAATGGACACCACAATGAACGCGTTCAGTGAAGCGATCATCAGATAAAATACACTAGATTTAGTTTGCGTTTGTCCTAGTTGAAGGACTGGGGTAAAGAGGAAGATCTTGATTTAATCTATGTTCACAAATTTAAGGTAGTGTCAGGTGGATAAAATGAGTATTCACCACATGTTCAGAGAGAATCAAAGTAAAAGAACTGCTCCTACACATTAGAGGGGATTCAGTTAAGGTGGTTTGTGCTTATTTTGATAATGTCTTTTGTACACCTCCCCCAGAGGGTCTTCCTAGCATGTCCAGCTGGGAAGAAGGTCAAGTAGACCGAAGACGCTTTGGACAACAATGTCTCCTTGAATGGCCTCACCATTTTCTTGAACATGCTGCAAAAAGACTTGGGAGCAGAGGAAAGTTTGGGCCTCTTTTCTTTGGTGGCTATAGCTGCGACTCAGAACCAGTGGAAGATAAATGGAAAAAGGGATAGATGTAAAGATGTCAATGAAAGTGCCCTTCATTGTTTTCTTTGAAATAAGTAAATTTAAAAACTTGCCTTTGATGAATGCTATTCCGAAATATTTAATAAAAACACAGCAAAATTATTGTGTTGCCAAGTACAATTTCAGTATGTTGTGTTTTTACGTTTGCCTCCAGCCGTGTCAACCACCGCGTTGATAGCTTCTTACACCGCTAGATTCATGGTGAGTGTTGTGTCTTCTCTCCCCGAGTGTGTCCATAACTCATTTGAGAGTAAGAGCAAACAAACTGCTGTAACAGCTCTCTGGACGGGGATTTGCCCGGTCCAGTTATATGTTGCTGCGCTCGTCTCGATGCGCCGCCTCCCAAATGAGCCGGCGTCACTTTGTAACCACCACTTTGTGTCCCACAAGGCAGCGGACCGATAGTTACTGAAATCCGATGTGGCCATAACACATAAATCATCTTTTAAGCACTGAGAGGAGCAGGTGCGGGCATAAACAGTGTCAACACTGCTTTCTCAGTGATGTAAATAATTTATCAAACCAGCGCAAGAACACGCACACACACACAAACGCGCACACACGGTTGTTTATTTCCTTTTGTGTTGTCCTCAGATAGCATTTAAGTAGAGGGCCTGTCAACACACACGCACATGCGTAGACACACAGCTACAAAGACACACACACACCTACACACACATGCACAGGCAGTGTATGAGAGGCGGCCCTGTCTGTCGCCGTAATGAATCCCACTGTGATCACTCTGCCAGTTGTGGTCATCACTCTTTGACCAACACACACACACAGACTCACACACATGCACAGAGGTCCTGCTGACTGCCCGCTCATTCATCATGCGACCCCTCATGGAGTTGCTTGTGGGAGTCGGGGGATGCCGAAGAGATGGAAGGGCTGAGAGGAGGCAGAGGAGAGGGCGGTGTGCTGGTGGTGGGGAGGTTTGTAGTGGAGGTGGTTGAGGGTGACGTTAACGGGGGTTATTCTGAGGGGCTGAGAGAGCCGGGGAACAGATGGAAAGAGAGGGAAGATGAAGCCAGGATCTCAGTGCCCTGGGACTGACTCATAGGAGAAACAGATTGGGACAAGACAAGGCAGCGATGAGATCCCGAATGTAGCCCTCCTCCTTCCCTAACTCTGTAGGAAACCCCATCAAGACCACCAAAACTCTATTCAGCTTTCTAGGGCTGATGAAATCATTGGCCCTCTCTTGCATCTTCACCATCTCTGAAAGATCTTCAGCAGAAGTGACATGCTGTAAAGTGTCTGAGGATCAGAGATTTTAGGATGGGTTCATGCAGAGTTCATTTCCAGGCATCAATGACCTCCATGGTTGAGTGGCTGTGGCAACACTAGCAGCAAAAAGTCAGTTTATTTTGGGGGGGGGGTATAGGTTTAATTTAATTTAACATGTAAGAAGATTTTTAAATTCTTACAACCCATTCGTTGTTTTTAAAATAGTAACAGTATTTGTATCTTAATTGTTTTCAGTCCAAGTCTAGTGAAGCTGCTGCAAATGAAAGCAAGCTTATTGTGACCAAGAAGCAGCGTAGAAGGTGACTCGCAGTCAAAAAAGATCACCATCAGCTCCTTAATGTGATGTTTTACGGTATTATGAAGATTCTATTTTCATATGGTGTTCATGGACATTCATTGGTCACCATAACAATGATACATCATAGAACGTGTGTCTTGCTTACATTAACACATTTTAATTCAATATATTTAAAATGATGGTATAAAGGTGAAGTGCTTGCTCTGGCAGGGAGTTGATATACAGCACAGATCAATCATTAATGCAGAGGCCATACCGAGCATGAGCATGTCCGGTCCTCTAACCAGGTCTCTTTGAATGTAATTAAATGAAGTTCACATTTAAATAATGTCTTGTCACTCTATATATGCATTATCTTGTTTTAGAGATACCTAATACGATAGGCCTTAATAACCACAAGGACTTCCAGCTGTTGTCTATCAGGATCTCAGGATTATGGGGCTCAGGGATGGCCAAGAAGGAGGTGGAGGAGGCTGAGTATACTTGACATGATTCTTGATGTATATTTGTCAACAAGCCCTCAAAGGGATGGTGATGAAAAGATATTCAAGAGAAGAAAAAGAGAAGGACAAGGAAAAGGTGTTGAAGGATGATGCCCTGACTTAGACATCAGATTTGTGGAGGTCACTAAATATGGACTGATCTAGCTGTCACCTGCCATTCTTTTCATAGAAAGAAGACACTTGCCTCTTTGTTTTGCTTGGGGTGAAGCACTTCACAGAAAGTATCTACCTCAGAGGATTTGACAGCTGGATACATTGTATTAATTGGCAGCTGGTTACATTGCATTCATACTAAAGGATGTACACTTCAAACTAAGCTTTAAGAAACATTGTTCTTATTTTTATGGCACAGTAGATCTCTAGCTCTCATAACCTCTCGTTCGCTGAGATTTGAGACGAGTGTGAACTTTATAAAGTAATAATTTTAAAACATTGTGATAATGAGAGACTGCATCTTAAAGAGGAAGACTTCAACATTTAAAACATCTGAGTGAGTCAGGAGAGTTGGGTTTGTAGTTTGTAGTTGGTAATTTATCAAAACTTTACAGCATTTCAAACTGAGGGAATCCCCTAATGGGCTTCAAAAATAGGAAACTGGCTTTATAAAAAAGATCATCACTTAATTTAATTCTAGTGCGAAAAAAAAAAGGTTGGAGAGGTTATTTAAGAAAGGTATTCTTCATCCTTTAAAAAAAAGACATAAAACTAACATACAAAAACATTTTGCTTACACAGACATCATTTTATACATGATCATGGAAAAAATGGCCTTATCTAATTATCACTCCATGTTATAAACTTAAATACTGAAAAATCAAAGTGCTTTTGTTATGACTTAAAAAAGACTACTCTGCCAAAATTGTTAAAATGTTCATGTATAATTTTATAGAAATGTGTTTACTCTACTGCTAGAAGAGCCAATCAGAGGCAGCAGTAGGGCTCAGCTGAGTCTCTGAGTGAAGCTGAGGAGCTTGATCTCACAAAGCTTGCAAAAGAGTTGGCCTTCCTGGCGGAGTAAATCATTATGGCGTTTTTGGACAAACAAATAATATTAGGTTGAACCCGTTAAAATGGTAAACCCATGCCCAAAGCTGTTTAGAGAAGCACATTTGATCAACAAGGACCCTTGCGAAAATATTCCAGTTGTTACAAAGAATCAAAGGCAGATATATGGGACACGAGTAGTCTTGGGTTTGTAGATTAAAGTTATGTCAAGTCACTGTACAGTGGCTTGACACTATACAAGAGATTTAAAGAACAGGTCACTGCCAATTAAAATGAGCAACAGGGACATGGAAAAAAAAACATTGTTCTATCAGACGGAAACCTCGAGCAGAACCACACTCAGTGTTAACAATTTTCTGATGTGGCCATCTAGGAGGGAGCTCTGGGAGAGAGTTTGGTGTACGTCCATCAATCTAAACTTATAGCAGCATGACTAAGAGCCAAAGTCAGTCCTCACTATTAGTTTTTTGAAGAGGAGTTTTAAGATTATTATTAAACATAGTGTGTCTGCACTACAGACTGAGACATTTAATTGGTTCCACTGCAGAGCGGCTTGAAAACTGAAGGCCTTGGCTCCATAAGTACATTAAGAGAATTATGTTATAACTGTTAAATCTTAATCTAATTACTGTACCAGACTGTGGATAGAGGGCTAATGGTGTGATGATCTGTGATGTATGTAGGTGCTAGACCATGTAAAGCTTTGCAGAGAAGGATTTTAAATTGGATTGAAAATTCTACTGGAAAGAGGACAGCACAAGACTTCCATCAGCATGACAGAATAAAGTTGTAGTAGTCCAACTAACAAAAGCACGGATGAGCTTCTGTAAATCATCAGCCCATCACTAGTCACAAGGACAGACTGAGCAGCATCAGCTCAGCATCGGTTAATAACTTCCACAGGTAAGCACCTCATAAAGAGGAAGAGTGACATGATTAAGCAAACAATCATGGAAAACATATAAATGATTGTTATTTATTTTAGATTTCACAACATACAAGAAGAATATATATAAATTTAGCAGTTGCTCAGTTTTTTTTCTAGCTATAAAAATAAATATATTGTATATGTTGGTGTGTCAATGCAGGGTTGTCATCTCATTTCAAATCTTTCAATGTGAACTAACAACACCGAATGCAACAAAGCTGAAGCTCATCATTGATGTTCCCATATTGTCCAATCAGATAATTGACTGTGACTTGACTGCTCTATTGGACCTCTGTGCTGATATCTATCAAATCCTCTTGACGTTTGAGCGCGGCCTTCTTTTACCCTTTGGCAAAAAGACCTACCGTTTATGTAGCAATTATCACACTAATGGATACATTTTTGGATACATTTATACGTATATATTTGAAGCAAGTAAGGTTTGCATGAGAAACCAGGTATAATTATTATTGTTACAGTTGAGGAATTATTTTTTCCCAAGTTGTACTTTCTGACAATTGTTAGTAAAATATGTAATTTATCATCCCTCATTTTCAGAAAGCTGTTATGTTTCTGTGTAGCTGTCAGACTCACAGTAACACTCTCGCACCTATGACAAATAATCTCCCTCTCTGTGCACTTAATGAAGCAGCTTTTCACTTCTTCGTGTTTGAAAATAATGTTGAGCAAGAGATTTCTATTTGAAAGGACTTCTGTTAGGATGCTGTAAAGTGTTGCCTCAGGTGTCACAGAGTGTCAGGAACTCGCTGCTGACATGTTGTCATGCAAGCGTGATGTAAGACAGTGAAAAGGAGGATTGTGATTAACGGAAGTTTGTCCCCTGAACCACAGTGCTGCGTGTTAGACTGGATTATTTCCTGCGTCTGTTTCCAATCAGGCAACTTTCTTGCTTCAGTGCGGATGCTTAAAACTAGCATCTTCTGTCAATGTAGCGCAGCAATGCCTGGAGTTGACATTTTCCAGCTGCTATGTGTGCATGGGTTTGTGTGATTCTTCTCCTGAGATACACAAGTGGATGCTCATACTGTGGCGGCGCAGAGATGGAGGAGCTGGCTTGTCCAGAATTGACGTCTCTTGAAGGCGTTTTGTTGTTGCTCGCCCTACACCCGAGGGACCATTAAGCTGAAAATAATTGGCTCTGAATCTCTTCCCTTCATCGATTCTTTAGAGTCAGTGAACTCTCAGTATTCAGAGTCAGCAGAGGAAACACACACACACAAACAATGATGCACACAATATACTACAAAAGAGAGTATTACAAAAGGAAACAGCAGTTTAAAACTCACATTTCCTATTGAACGTGCCACAACATATAAGGCTTCATAAATATTGTTTAGTATCGTGAAAAGGAATTGTTTTTAAATTAAGAAGGAACTGTTACTCTCATACACACTCTCTGGTGTTGCTATCAGAGCAGGAGCTGAGGATGACCAACAGAGGGAGCCCACGTTTTTCCACAGACTCCCCAGGAGCTCAGAGTCGCGTCATCAACGTGTAAAGTTTCACACTCCCGACCATGGACCGAACGAGAATGGCACGAATATATTCATTATATTACTTTTACTTAACAAATCTCAAATCAATTTCACACTAAAAACTTATTTTTCTTCTTTTCTTTATTAAGTAAACCTTTCAAAATAGTTTTAAATTAGCTACAATTCAGGAAAAATACAACACAAGTACTTTTAAAATGGATTAAATAACGAAAAATCTAAAGAGTTTGAATCAATCTCTTATAAAATTGCTCTATAGCAGTCCAATCTAGAAAGGAAAGACCTACAAAACCTAAATATAAACGTTAAAGCATACATTAAATCCTTAATAGCACAATTGACAACAAACTCTTTATATACTTTATTAATTATACAGTATATTAATTTAAAGCGAACATGATAGTTCGTCATTGTTTAAAACACCTTCTGTAAGGCTGCAAGAATCCTTTACTTTCTTTATCATCAAAAGAAACTGCCACCACCAAATTTCCCAAGCTTCTGATTCTGAAAATATTCTCCTGTATGTAAATGTTGCAGCAAAGTACCAGACTGTGACGTAGGATGTAACAATTGACTGATGATGACACTAATTGCTATAATTTCCATGTTGACAAAAGATGAACACCAGGATTTGGAGCCCTCAGTGAATCCCTTATCAACAGATAAGTTCCAATAACTGTGTTAGAAGAAATTCTTTACATGAGGAACTGCATTGTTTTAAGCCAAACTTTTCAGCTTATAATGAATCAATAGAATGATGCAAATACTGTAGGACAGGGGTCTCAAACCTGTCCAGAAAAGGGCTGAAATGTTCCAGGGTTTTGTTAGAACCAGTCAATCACACATGAGTTAATGAAAGGAGACGAGTTAAGTGTTGCTTAAACAAGCAGCTCCTGACTGTCAATCATTCCGTCAGTATTACTATTTTCAGACACAAATATATGTGCTAGACTGGTTAAATCCAAAACATGAACCATCTTGGCCCTTTTCAGGACGGGTTTGAGACCCATGCTGGAGGAGAATTATCACTCTTTAGAATTATGCTATTAACAGATACAGATACAGATACAGATATTAACATAGTTTAAGGCACAGAAATAAGAGAATATTTACCCACCTTCAGCTTTACACAGGCACCAAAGAACTTGCGTTAATCCAGTGTTCCAGATTAATAAACTTTAGGTGAATTAACAGTTGGTGATCTGGACTAGATTTAGATCCCGTCAGTGGGCTGCATCTGATCTACTGATACAGTCTTTTCAATGACCTTGCTGATGTTTCTGTTGGCTCATCTCTCTAGCCCTCTGATGTATATCTACCACTGTACCTTAACTTAAACTCAAGCTTAAGGCTTTGGTCCTTCTCCATCCGCTCTTCCAAAGGTATTATAAGTTAAAACAGGACCATCTGCTATCATAGAGTCTTCCATTAATATCAGGTGTGATGCCCTATGGAAGCTCTAGCTACCTCCCAGGGTCAGTTGTGGCCTGTGGCTGAAAGACCAGTTGGAGCTTCTATCATGTCCTGATGAAGGTGGTGTTGTGTAGGTGATTTCTGCTATAGCCTTTAACTGTGTTAAAGATCAGGAAATGCTCCAAGGAGTCTTCTTGCTGCCACACCACCTCTACACTCTTTTTTTCCTGCAACAACGGATGTCTTTTTTTGTTTTATGGCTTTGTTGTAGTGTGGGCTTTAGCAGCTCCACCTACTCAAACATCTGCCTTGCTTCAGCTTGGTTAACTGCCTCTTCTGCTCTCCATTATCTCCCAGTTATATAGGTATATATATATAAAATATATAAACAATAGCAAAAAATAAAGAATATATACTGTATAAAGAATGAAGAAAAGTTTTCTTTGGGTTTAGATTACATTTTTATGCCTACAAGGTTAGATTATTGCCCAAATAAAAAAGTTGATATATTTAAAACTTTAAGAAAATGATTTTATTGACTGACTATTACAGTGCAATGAATGTACATACATTCACTTTACATTTTGAGAGTATTTCAGTGGCCGACAGTTAAACTTATGACAGCCTGATTTCTAACACATTTATAGTTTAGTTCTTTGTTTTACTCTGATCATGATTACTACTTTTACAATTATAAACCTTAAAATAAAATAAAAATCATTCATTAGTCTCATCAATCAATATTACTGACTGTTATATTACAAAATCAACACTAGCATTGTCTATGAGTGAATCATGTTGTTCCTTTGTTCATTTAGTTGTTGTTCGGCTGATGGTATTCACGAGCAGCATTCAGAGGAGGTGCTGCATTAACCTCCGCACGAGCATCCATCTTTAGCTGGCTTCCTCAATCTTCATCTAGTCAAGCTCCCGATTTAATTAAATCCATATCCATCTGTCTTCATCATTTGTGCGCATGCTGGAAGAATCCTCAGCACTGCCGTCATCAATACAGTGGGTGGAGGCCGCTCTCGTAAAGAATTGATGGCCGGGGAGGACGCATCAGGGGGTGTTCATCTCCAGTCTTACTTCACTCCCTCTTTGGCCTTTACAACGCTCCGCAGTTCATCACCATGAATATGGAGTGTGTTTACATACCCTGTCCATCCATTACGTGACACTGAGGCAATTAGATCTCTTTATTATCATACTTCAGAGATGACATGAATGATCATCCAACATGTCCCCAACATTGAAAATAGGTCATGGATAATTGAATTTGTTTATCGTATTTTCTCCCATTAAGAGTAATCAGATAAGTAGTAGGGTACGGCTCTGTGACAGAGTCCTCCACCACTGATGAACCATCACATTAATTGAAGTTAATGGGCAGAGCTGTGAGCAACGGGGTGAGCAAGAGCCAGGGAAGGAAGCTGCACGGATGAGTGCGTCTGCAGAGGGCCAAAAGAAGGGTTGGTCTGTGGTGGGATAGAGGACTAGACGTCGAAGTATTCAGATTTAGAGACTTAAACATGCATGTTACCAGTATGATGAAGCCCACAGAGTCAGAGAATTCAATGACTTAACACAGTTGTCCCACAAATACTCACTGGTCAATTGTAAATAAATGACTTGGATAACAGATAAGTTGTCGAACTCCTTACACTGCTCCTGTTAGTTTCTATTCAAATCTAGGCCAATGTCTGAGCGGGCCAAATGTTGGTCCACTACATAAATAAAAAAAGAAATAAAAACTATCTAAAAGCCAATGCAGCATTGATTAACAAATTGCTAACATCATTTCCCCCCATGTTTCTATGATGGTTGGTTTTCTTTAAAACGTTCTTGATAACTAGATTCAGTAAATGGTGCCTTGAGTATAAAATTAATGAGGCTTCAGTAAAATAGCTGTTAAAATCCAAAAAGTATAGAGCAGAGAGTGCCATCTAGTGCTTGGAGATATTATGAGTGTCCACCGCCAAACTGTGATTCCATATAATTCACTATGGATAGGGTACATGTGCTGAGGCTTATAGGAAAAGAAAACAAACGCCCTTTAGTTTTAACGACAGTTTGAAGAAATAACATTTTTAACTGGTTTATTCCATGTGTTAGATCAAATGACAGAACCTGAACACAACTTTAAACAATTATCAAATTCAAGTGAACGATAGCCTTTTAAAATACTCAAATGTTGAAGGAGGGTACATAAGTATTTCTGGACTAAAATAGAATATGTTATGATTCCAATGGAAGGGGAAAAGTGGAGCAACGAACCAGCATTGGACCACTTGTTCAATGGTAATAAACATATCTAATGACAGTAATATAAAGTTATATTATCAGAGATAATAATGAAGAACTTTTCATCTAAATCTGGGATGCATAAATCCACAATCTGGCTCAGAGCGATCCTCAGCCATCTGGATTGAACACAGAAGTCTACCTTTGCTGGATGCCAGACAAATGCATTCATTCATTTTCTCATTGACCTTAATAATCTCATCATATGCATTACAGAATTTCAACAAACTATTATGGTTCTATATGCCCGCCTGTTTCAACTTCTCTCTCTCCTACAAACCAGAAAGCCAGAAGTATGATCTCTTGATGCAAGTCAACTTTTCACTGGGGTAGCTTCCTAATACATTGAGCAGGCAGTTCTTTAAGCTCAAGAACTTGATACCGGATCCAGGCTCTGGACCTTCTTGTTGTTCCTTAGCTATTTCAGTCTCAAGTGGGGACATTACTCAATATTGATCTATCATTCTGGTATTACATTTTTTCCAATGGAAGGGGAAAAGTGGAGCAACGAACCAGCATTGGACCACTTGTTCAATGGTAATAAACATATCTAATGACAGTAATATAAAGTTATAAGTTACCCAGGGCATGATGCAGACAATGTATGATGAACACATCTTTGTATTTTACCTTTGCTCATGAGATAACTGTCAATGATCGGGAAGAGCTGAGATGAAAGAAAAAAAGAGAATAAAGACAATAGTGGATCTGTAAGAATCCCAGACTGCACGACTGTAGTTACCTGCCAAAGCCAGCCAGTGGCACGCCACTGCTGTAACAAGGCTTGACGTGGATCTCAGGAAGCAGCAGCGTACACTACAATCAACAGGCCGGCCTCGGAGGATGAGCGCACAGGGGAAGCCAGACTTCACAACCAATCTCCTCTGAATGCATTAGGGCGCCTCAGTCTAACATGGCTTCATTTAAGTGGGAGAAACAGTAGAGAGGAAGCATGCGGTGACAAGCTTGTGAAGAGAGGTACACCACTGACAGAGGGACTCCTTTGTGGGTCTGATCTGTGTAGCGAGCTGGAGCTTCCTACGTCTGCTCACAGCAGGCTCTGGAACGCTTCCTGGTGCCTTTGTCACTTCCCCTCAGGCTTTGTCTCTGTTTGTGTGGAGCACATGAGTTTTCATCCTTGTAGGATCTTTTCAGACTGATGACTTTTTTTTCTTGACTTCACAGGCTGATAAGTAACAAAGCAGACTGTCAGAGGTGGGGCTAGCCCAGGTGATGAACTGCTTCTGTCTTAGTCTTTTGATAAAATTAAGATGTAACTCCTATAAAATCTGGGGACACTGGTTTGAAAAGAATAGTCACAGGGTAACAGAGGATTATGCCTATTGTAATTGCTCATTTTAAACAAAACATGAAACATCTTTCAAAGCTTTAGTCCTCGGGCAATTGTGTCTGTTTTGTAATGTGTTGTTACTTAAGGAAAAAAGGTCAGAAGTGGCGATCGTAACAATTGGGTAATATCTGTCGAAATGACAATCTCGTCACAGTTCCAATGCACGAATACCCTTAGACAGTAATGTAGAATTTGACATGCTTTGGACATAGGTTTGTTTTAAAGTTAAGTTATTGTTGTTATTTTTATTGTTTGTAAGTATGTGACAGGATGGAGATATATGAATTATCATGTTAAATGTTAGCTGAATATCTTTGTCAAGCCTTGAAACAGCTCCTGTCACCTGTAGTCTACTTATCTTCATGCTAAAAAAATTGCCAAGAAGGAAAAGTGAGAATAGCTATCAGAGATAATAATGAAGAACTTTTCATCTAAATCTGGGATGCATAAATCCACAATCTGGCTCAGAGCGATCCTCAGCCATCTGGATTGAACACAGAAGTCTACCTTTGCTGGATGCCAGACAAATGCATTCATTCATTTTCTCATTGACCTTAATAATCTCATCATATGCATTACAGAATTTCAACAAACTATTATGGTTCTATATGCCCGCCTGTTTCAACTTCTCTCTCTCCTACAAACCAGAAAGCCAGAAGTATGATCTCTTGATGCAAGTCAACTTTTCACTGGGGTAGCTTCCTAATACATTGAGCAGGCAGTTCTTTAAGCTCAAGAACTTGATACCGGATCCAGGCTCTGGACCTTCTTGTTGTTCCTTAGCTATTTCAGTCTCAAGTGGGGACATTACTCAATATTGATCTATCATTCTGGTATTACATTTTTTACAGCAACTTCTCTAGTGGCATGAAATGGCTGGAAGTATCAGGGACCGTCATCCAGCTAGTCTCCAACCACTTATTTTAGTTCACAACTAGTTCTGATTGCATTCATTTTTAGATCTCAAAAAAGGCCTTCCACTCAACTCGTTCAGTTTACCCTGGATGTTGTGGACTTGCTTTTTACTTCTTCCATGTTCCTGTACTTACTTCTGCAATGGAGCTCTAGGAGGATTTGACCATGTTTCAGGCTTCATGCCATACACACTGACATTGTTCCAGATTATGATCCCCAATTCTCTTAGGAGGTTTGGCAAGCTTCTGGCATAGTGCTGGAGGCATTGTTTAGCTGTCTAATGGGCAGTACAAATGGGCCAAACTGGACCTGGATACAGCCCGTCAGACAGTAGTAGATGTTAATTTGTTAAATAAACTAGACACAAATAAAGGTATACATTAATTTGAAATAGATGTAGATGTTTTGGGGAATTAGAATAATGTTGTCACATAATATATGGCACCATCAAAGAATAGTTTAAAGGAATCAACGTAAAAAATGACTAACAAAAATGAGCTCTATTGGTTAACAACAAAGCTGAATACTTCACATGAATCCATCTCATTGTGTCTTTTTCTACTTGCATGTTCCTCAGACTACGAGATGTGCATTTTTAGACACACAATTTTGCAATCATCAATTTATGGGCTTGGCAATGAAAGACATATTTTTCAATTTAGATAACTGACTGGTAGGTGGGTCTGAACTCATTAGGGACCTCCAACATGCTGGGTGGGTCGCTGTATTGTTGTCAGATATCACCATTGGTCCACAGTCTGCACGTCGAAACTGGGCTATTTACAGGATAGAATAACCAATCATAAAAAAGTCTGGGACAAAAAGGTAATATACTGAAACCCTGCTGATTGTGGTGTAAAAATGGAAAATCATTACATTTATTTTGCTTTACAGAAAGTATACACCTTGGAGAGAAAAGCTTTTTACTGTATGAGGTTTCATTTGCTGTTGATCTTTGTAACAAAATGCTGACTGCTGTTTACCAGTGAATGAACAGTGACCTTGTTGTTGCAGGGCAGGGGTTCACTAGGTGTTTGTTCCTGACACTGGGCGCCGGTCAGACCTCAGCAGAGTCACCTACCCCGTCACTCCTGCGTGACCTCTCCTAAGTAATTACCCCTGTCACTCTGTCACCCTGCCCAGACAACATCACCCGTGACAATGGATAGGTTGATGCACTAATCACCAGCTGCCCTCTGGACAACATGCCCGACCAGTTCTCCTTCATATCACCTCACTGACCGCATGAGCCTCTGTGTCTCGCATCCTCGCAGCAGCTCTACTAGTTTGTATTTGCATATTTTTCACCCGCTAATTGTGGTGGAGGATGATGTGCTGGACGGTCAGGGCCGCTGGAGGTGATTTTAATGGGGGAGACAATAGATAATGGTGGTGCCCTCCTGCCCTGGTTTGTGCCGGAGCCTCATTAGGGTGATCAGGGAGTGCCAGTCAGAGAGCGCAGGAGCTGTTACACTGCTCTCATTTATCTAATATTTCATTATCATTGAATGAGCCTCCAAATGCTCTTTCCTCAATTTGGTATAAAAACTCATTTAAAGAAGTCGTACATCAGGATGATGCTGCGATGGGAAAACGACCTTTAGAAGATTTTTTTTTTTTCTGCTTTATTTGAATCCTCAATGCACAGCATTTTGGTTATTGATGCATCATAACCATTAGTTTGTTAAAATGTGTTTTATGCAGTACATACATAAACCTACCTAACCTAAAATCTTGTTAAACAATGTAATTACTGTAAACCAATAGAGGTGTTTACAGTTACTAGAGCACTTTTTCAGTGCAGAAAGTGTTTATTTGCCCTTTGTCGGGTTGTGAATTGTTTATGTGGTTCTATCTCTTGTCATCAAATTAATGAAAACTTTTGAGCTTTACTTTTGTTCATTAAGTCCTGTGGTTCCTTTGAGAAGATTCTATCATCTAAATGATTGGTAGGCGATTAATAAAAATATGATCAACTAACCAGTAATAGAGAGACAACTTAGTTATTTTTCAACCAGCCACTCACGTTAGACATAATTACTATTAAGTAGACTTGTAGTCAAGAGTGCCTCAGCTGATACTACAACGATCACCGAGTGTCAAGGTCAAGTCAGTAGGAGTTTTCCAGATCCAGACCAGGACCAATTTAAATCTAAATTAAATCTACATTTTAAGAACGTAAAGACCATTCTTTTGATTTTTTGTAATTTTCTGTTTTAAATTTAGTTTTAGTCTAGTTAAGTGATGATTAAATACATTTTAGTGGTTAACTTTAATCAAACAAATATTATTATTTATTCAATGTCCCCATTTTGTTTTCGCTAGTCATTAATTGAGTTGTTTTCCCGTCAATTTTATTCATCCTACACTATTACCAGTAATCAAACTAATCAAACTCGCTTGTTTTAATGTGGTTCACAGACCATTTGTTTGTGCTGTTATTGGTCCATTGAACACACATAATATATTCAATAACTAGGTGGAGTTGAAAATAATTTCCATCATATGAGGGTCGATTTTGACGTCAATCTGTCGATTGATCTCTGTAGCATGGACTCTGAGGCCGGTTGTATCATGCGTAATTAAAGGGCAACTAATGTGTTTATTTAAATGTATCTTAAATTGATCTTGGACCTCTATTCTACTCATCAGTATCTGTCTGTTTGTACAAACTCTCTTTAAACTGAAATTGTTACATTAGAAAATAAGGCATACCCACTGAAAATAATAATTTTAAGAATTAACGTCACAAAATCATCATGATGAGGGACTGCATCTTGAAGAAGAAGACTTCAACATTTACATTAACAATTGAGTAAGCAAGGATATCACATTTGTTGCCCTTTAAAGGCCTTGACACACCACGCCGACTGTCGGGCGTCTGACGCCCTCGGGCGGTCCTGTGTGGTGTGACGTAGTCTGGCCCTGTTTCTCACAAAAATACCTCGTTGATCTGCTTCATTCACATGATAATATTGGTGTGAAGTTTTCGATGAAAGTGTAGTTTCATCCATCGCCGCTTATCTACTGTTTACAATAGTCACTATGGTTTCATTGTCCTGCGCTGATTCGCTAGCTAAAGCTAGCACTCGACCAATCAGATTGACCATTAAGCCAGACTCCTGCCTCCAGACTGAACGCATGCACCCGCCTTTTTTTTTGTCCGACGAGGACGCCGACTCCGGACTTGGGGTGACACACCACAGGGACTCGGGGTGCCAACCACACAGAACTGACTGAAGGGGGCCAGACGCCCGATAATCAAGGCCTTATGAAGCACAACAATAATTGCTGTCCATTGTACTTTAAGTTCAGACTAAGTCGAGATCAAGACCATCGACCATCGAGACCAAGTTAAAAATAATACAAAAAAAGTCTTCTTGAGACTGATCTCAACACTGATTTAACATGTATTTCTGTATTAAATTTAACATGTTTCAAGTCACAATCAGGATTGGAGATTATTTTGCTCCCTTTTATTCCATAAGAGTTTCAGAATTAGCTGAACAAAAGTGTACGTCACACACACACACACAAACACAAAGACACACAGATCTGATTTATTAAAAGAGAGAAGGTGGTGATGGGGATTGAGGTGAGGCGGGGGTTTTAGATCGATGGCTGTTCCCCCAGCCTCAGTCAGTGGAGAGTTAAAATGCTGTTAAACTCCAGCCGACCGGATGCTCTCTCTAACCAAGCAGCCTCACTCACATTGATTTTTTATTTAGCTTCCAGCAGTGATATGTCTTCCACTGCACACCCAACACACTCAGCTTCCACGGCCTGTCAGCACATAAATCAGGCCCCATTGAGCCCGGCTTGCCCGGTGAGCTGAAAGTGGTCGCTTAACTGAATTAAACTCTCACTTAGTCCAGCTCCAGAGCAAAACATCTACCACAGAGAAGAATAGGCATTGTTTTAGCAGCTCCACTGCCACCAACTACCTCCACCAGAGGCCAAAATGCATTCATAGTTTCTTCCTTTATTTTTATTTTTAATTATGAATTAATAGGTTTTAAACATTCTGCATTGTGGTAGAACCAAAGTTTGAATGTGTCAATATTATGAACATAATTGAATCTTATAAACAAAAACTGTATTTATTATATTTAAGTTCAACTAATGTGTTATTTTAAGTGCCCCTAAAATGTATCTTGGAGATCTATTGTACTCATCAGTATATGTCTGTTTGTACAAAACTCTCTTTTAATATTTACATAAGAAAATATTCTTTAGCCCCACCCAATGAAAATAGATAAACTCTTTTTTACCATAACAACGCCCACTCTGCTGTGATTGGTCAAGCATCAGTGCGTCCTCAATCTAAGTCTCCACCTCAAGGCACGATTACAACTGGCTGGCTAGCTATCATTATATAATAATAGACTCCGCTCTCATAACCTCTCATTCGCTGAGATTTCAGACAGGGGAGAACTTTATAAATTAATAATTTCAAAACATAGCCATGATGAGAGACTTACAGCATTTTGGAGAGGAAGAGACAAAAGACATTTGAAACGTGTAAGTCAGGATAGTTGTGTTTTCATCTTAGTTGGCCTTTAATAATATGTTAAACATATTTGATGATGAGGGTATTATAAATGAAAATTTAACTAAAACATGGCATCAATTCATGAAATTCTCACCTCACGAGATTGAAAATATTTGTTGCTGGCTTTCGCCGCAGTGTAAACAGTATAATAGCAATATGTCATAAAAACAAAAGGGTCTTCAGTCCCGACCACCATCTGAAGTCTAAATTTCCAACCAAAGGAGAAAAATGCTCTTGTTCATTTGGTTTCCTATTCCCTCTTTATAGAAGGTTCAGGATGTAGACTGTCTACTGCAGCCATCACGGAAATGAAACCACTTCTCCGACACTGCTTTGAGGCATTCGCAGCTGCACTAGGCAGGTCAGTTTTATGAGACAATCCTATGTAGAGCTACTTAAACTATATATTTCATACATTTTAATACCATCTATGAATGGAGTTAAATACTCCGAACAACATCGCATGACTTTTGGTTCATAACTTTGGCTTTACTTCTGTTAGATTAAAACAAGCAGAAACACCTCATATAAAGTTTTATAAGCAGAATGAATGATGTTTTTCAACAAATTTATATTAGCATTTGCATTGCCCAAAATTAATAATTTAGATGAAGATTTTATTTTCAGGAGCTCAGATAAAAAGTGTTACCATTAAGAGCTTTTTAAGATAAAATTACAGTAAAGGAACAGAGTGAAACCGCCGTCTGTGAAAAGCACCATTACTCCAATACTTTAGAACAATGTGGTGTCCACATCCAGAGCATATTTAACAGTTGGTCAAACGACTATGAAAAGCTAGAGCAACCCCAGAGATCAATTTACACTTCCCTGCAGCAGTGCTACCGGCTTGGAGAGACATCCCATCCATCAGAATAAACAGTCAGAGGAAGACAATGCAGGATGTGACCAAGTGTGTCCATTAGTTTCCTCTTGTTGGGCGGTCAAGTGGTTTAAAAAAAAGAAAAGTAAAAGAAAAGTTGTGGCTCTAGAGGATGAATGACGAAAACATAATCATCCAAAAGCTCAAGTTGAACTTAAGATGCTTGATAGATACTATTTTTTACTGATGAAGTTACTTGTTAAAGACAGACCAAAGTGGCACTAACTAACATTCAGAGCCAAACAGACACTTTTTGCCATTCTTTTAACACAAACATATTATGGACATATTATTATCCTTACCGAACTCCTGTGTTGTTCTCAGTATTATCTTGATCTTTAAAGTATGTACTTTTTTGAGTATTGTTTTGATTGTTTAAGCGCTTTGTGACCCTGGTCTCGAAAAGCGCTATATAAATAAATATTACTTACTTACTTACTTACTTACTGTACCAACGATTTAAACAAATCAACTGCTCCGATTGATGTGAGATGTTGACATGACCAGACTAATGTGACAGTATTTGACAGATTTACGAGGGGTAAGGAGAAACACGGTCTGTAGAGTAGAAGACATTCTTGAGATGATTATTGATCTATTCATATTTTATTGTGTAAAAAGTTTCATTCCCCATTTAGCTGGCTTTGAGCTCTCCACCTGCAAAAGCCTTTGCACTGCCTTCTGACTAAGTAGAGGTATACACACCTTAAAGTCATATTTCACCTTAAATGAAAATGTCCCTTATTTTTTACTCACACTCATGTCGACTAAGGGTTGGGATTCTTTTCAGAATAATCTGTTCCTTTTTGGACACTTAAAAACATCCAAATACCCCTATGGTGCTTGAATGTAACGTAACTTAAACGGTATTGAGAAATTGTTATGAAAATTAAACAAGTAGAAGATCCCAGGCCTTCAGTGTAAATGATGTGCACTTGCAGTGTGTTTCAATGAGAAGACACCTGGAGCTTGTGCTGAGAAGGTTCCGCTGCAAAGAAGTGTGTTAGCCAGGACAATAGGAGCACACATTTGGTCTTGGGCTCTCTTCTGTGTCATTTCAAGAATTCTGTTGATTTAACTATATTTTAGAAGACCCTGTAACAAACGGGTCATTTTAAAAGTAGCATGCAGGCCAGAAAATTATGTTGATGCTCATCATTAATCAATGGTTAAAAGACAAACATCGGTCACATCACTTCAATGACAAGAATTAATTACTCCTAGAAAACACCACCAAATGTGCAAAAACAATTCCTGCTAAAATATACTTTGATGTGAAATGAGATCATCACAAATGCAGTGATCGCCAAAGTCAATTACACAAATGATGTAAGATATGTCAACAATGTTAATGTTTAGCTTGAGAAATTCAACATATAAATAAAAATAACAAAACAATTGAAAAAATTATAATCAAATAAAATGTAACAAAAGTGAAATTTTCTTCTGTTATTACTTTTAAAATGCTTAGATTTATGAATACATTTCATATAGTTGAAGAGTTGACAGAGATATTTGTACATCATGCATGCAAGACATGTATAGGAGAGAAAGTATTCAACAGATAGTTGCAGGATAGCAAAACCCTGATCGTGGACTAACTTTTGCAGTGGTCTTAAGAAAAATAAAACCTCCTTCTGACCCTACATTTATGATTGGGTTAATGTATTATATATTTTCTAGCAGAGCAGCAATTTGTAACATTTCGACATTGTTATCATTTTTTTTCTCATATTCTACGATGATGGTTTCATTTTGAACCGTAATGACTCAGGTAGTAGAACTCTATCGCTGTTTTTTCCCTCAACTACATTACTTAGTTGTGGAGAGTCTGTGAGTTATTACCACGAGGATCTCACATTTTCATTATGTTGAGGTGTACACTATAACGTGCAAACTGTTTCTACCTGTTTTACTTTCAATAAGCATTGAGTCAAGACATATTACCAACATATAAAGGCCAAGAAATAGATAGTGGGCTGGTAAATATATTCATTTGTATGTCGCACTATATGTGCGTTTGTGTGTGTGTACTGTGCCCCAGAGTATGAAAATGAAACCCAATCCAAGGTTGCTAATAGTAGTGGTTAGTAAAAAAGACAATCACATCATATTTTAAGGTAAAAATAATTAACAGTAAAAATGGACAATCGTGATTACTATAAGAGTTTGTCATGTCCTTGTAACACAAATACAATTTATTTTCAATCCAGTCTCACTTGATTCTGATACATCTTTCTTAATTACAATACACACCTGTTAAAGGTTGTGTTTGATGTTGTTTTTCAGGGGATTAAGAGAAACAGATCATAGGAAGATAAGTGAAGCTTGTTTATCGTTGTGTGTCCTTGAGGCTCCGTACAATGCTTGCAGCTACTGAGTCCTCTGAGATGTGGCTAAATTAAACACATTCACAGCAAACCTCCCAAGTCTCTGTGATGAGCTGGTTTATTATCTTGATCGAGATGTACACAATACAACTGTTAGGTAAGGAGTGTCAGGAGATGCTTTTTGTTAGACTTGCGAGTGTTTCTCTCTCTCAATATGCTGACTCAGATCTGTACATTAGACATGAGTCATAATAATAACAATTATAAGCACATTTTGTATTGAACTCTTCAACAAAGATTATTTGCAATAAAGGATCAAAGGAATGAAAACATAAATATTAAAAGCAAATTTCCCACGGTGGGTTTGGACGAGTGATTTGAATGTGTGGAGGTCCGAACAGCCTCAGATATGTGGTGTGAAAATGTCTTGAGGTGGAGCAGCCACAGAGAAAGCTCTGTCTTCAGCTTCAGGGAGATGGGGCGACGAGGTGAGCAGGGGGGTCTAAGGTTGGAAAGGGGGCGCAGGGATGAATTCAAAGAAGTGCAAACATCAGGCTCCAGAGAGCAAAGTCGGAAAGAGTACTGATATATTCTAGTCAATGTCATAGAAACTATTAATTTAATATGTGGGTGTTGTTTTATTGTTTAGTCCAAAAATAACAGGATGTAAATCATAATATTGATGTCAAACTACATGTATAGATGTTGTAATTGAATTGAAAAATGAAATACTATCCAAAATTAAAACATGGTGATAGATGACAGTTTGCGAGGTATGATCTCCAATCATTCTTGTGACCCGCTTCCGGTGAGCCTTTGATTGGCGACATTCCTCTCGCTGAAGAGTATGACGACACATCAGCGCTGCCGTCTGTCCAGACCTCAACGAAAGGTGGTAAGATTTTTTCATTTCCTCTCTTTAATTCGGCTTTTACTACCGAGTTGAACGTGAGTGACAGCTGGTACCCACGTGACCGCTGTTCGCTTCAAAAGATCCCGCTCTGCGCGCCTGTCAGTGACGCAGCGTCGTCAGTGACGTCATCGGTGCTGAATGTGGGAGTTAATTTGGATTTATTATGTCTTTCTGAGACTTGGCAGAGAGAGGAAGAGTTTATTGATCTGAACGAACTCTGTCCAGTAGGGAGCGCTGTCCTGGGGAAGCCTCGCCTCTCTGGTCGTGGGGGAGGTCTTGCTACTGTTTTTAGGGAGAGTTGTTCTTGCAAAGTGATTCAGACACAGGAATTCACTTCTTTTGAGTCTCAGATGATCTTGGTTGGTTCTACAAGACCTTTCTATTGTGCGTCAATCTACCGTCCGCCTGGTCCTGCGGCGGTGTTCTTGAAAGACTTTAGTGACTTCTTATCTTCCATTATTCAAATGGAATCTGTTCTTATTCTTGGAGACTTTAATCTTCATGTTGATGACATCACATCTTGTTCTGCTAAAGAACTTTTAACTTTAACAGAATCCTTTAATTTTGAGCAACACGTTTCTGAACCCACTCATCAAAAAGGCCACATTTTAGACTTAGTTTTTACTCTTGGCCTGAACATCTCTAATGTATCTGTACATGATGTCCATCTGAGTGATCATTCTCTTGTCTTGTTTAACCTGGACATCATCCCTGAACCCAAGCCTTTGAAAGTTAGGTCTCAGAGGCGTGTCATCTCAGCCGATACTGCAGACAGTTTTTCTGCTATGTTTGACGCTCTTTCCTTTGATGACTGCCCAGACGTGGACAGTTTGATTCACTTTTTCACTGGTCATTGTGTTGAAATACTGGATCAAGTGGCACCTGTTAAATCGAACTTGAAAATTCAGAAAAAACGGTGCCCTTGGACAAATGAAGATCTCCTGAGTCTGAAGAGACTTTGTCGAAAGACTGAGCGTCTCTGGAAGTCCACTAAACTTGAGGTGCATAGACTTCACCTCAGGGATCTGTTGACTTCTTACAATGAGATGGTAGAAACTGCTAGATCTGATTACATCAGGAAACTGGTAGCAGCAAATAGGAAAAACCCCAAAGTTTTGTTTGACACGATTAATTCTCTCGTGTCTCCTGCTTCTCAAATCACGCCCGTCTTCTGTGAAGCTGACAGCAATGCATTGTTGAGATTTTTCATTGACAAAATGTAATTGATCAAAGAGAAAATCTCTTCCTTTGTTTGGAACCCCTACTGTCTCTGAGCCCCTCTCCTCCCTTCACTGCTGTATCTTTGGGTGATATTTCGGCACTAGTGAACAAGATGACATCCTCCTCTTGCTCAGATGATGTCTTTCCTTGTAGGCTTTTTATCAAAGTATTTGATGTAATTGGCCCCTAGGTTACCAATATGGTGAACCTCTCCCTTTTCACAGGGGTTTTTCCCAACATGCCATTGTGGAGCCTCTGCTCAAAAAACCAGGCTTAGACCCAACTGACCTCAGTAATTTCAGGCCTATTTCTAAGCTCCCTTTCTTGTCCAAGATCTTGGAGAAGGTGGTGTCTGAACAGCTGTCTTTGTTCCTGGATCAGAGCGACATCCATGAGAAGTTTCAGTCTGGCTTCCGTAAACATCACTCTACGGAGACAGCTTTATTGAAGGTGTCCAGTGACATCATGATGTCGGCCGACTCGGGTAAATTCATTGTTGTGGTTCTTTTGGATCTGTCCTCAGTCTTTGACACAGTTGATCACCAGATCCTGCTGAGAAGACTGGGGGATGAAGTGGGACTGTCTGGGTCTGTGTTAGAATGGTTCTCATCTTACCTTTCTGGGCGCAGTTTTAGTGTATCTGCCAATCAAATGAGGTCTGAATCGGCAGATCTGTTGTGTGGAGTCCCTCAAGGTTCTGTTCTGGGTCCTTTATTGTTTTTGCTGTACTTGATTCACCTCGGTAAAATCATTCAGAGATTTCCAGATGTTTCTTATCACATTTTTGCTGATGACATCCAGCTCTACTGCTCTTTTGATCCAACTGAGCCCCAGAGGCTGAACAGCTTAGTCAATTGTTTGCTAGAAATCAAACAATGGCTGAGTGAAAACACTTAAAACTCTGGTGATTGCTCCTGATGATAAGATTCCAGGGTTGAGTCAGTACTTGGGTGACTTAGGTCAGTCTGTCAAACTGAGCCTGAGAAACCTGGGTGTTGTATTTGATAAAGACATGTCTCTTGTTCGACACTGCAGAAAACTGACCAGAAACTGTTTCCTTCAACTGAGAAAAATCTCTAAACTTAGGAAAATGTTGTCGGAACATGATCTGGAGCTTGTAATCCATGCGTTTGTAACAGTTTGTTTTCATGTCTTAACAAGAAGGAGCTGTCTCGTCTGCAGTTGATTCAGAACACTGCAGCGAGAATTCTGACCCGCTCAAGTAGAAGAACTCACATTTCTCCGGTCCTTAAAACTCTTCACTGGCTTCCAGTTTCTTTCAGGATCAACTTTAAAATTCTGGTTCTTACTTTCAGAACTATTCATGGTCAGGCTCCTCCTTACATAACTGATCCAGCCTTACACCCCAGCTCGGGCTCTGAGGTCTGTGGATCAGAATCTACTTATGGTTCCACGCACACGGCTCAGGACCAGAGGAGAGAAATCTTTTCAGGCTGTTGCTCCTAAGCTTTGGAACGATCTTCCTCTCTCTCTGCGCTTGATGGAGTCTACTGACTCCTTTAAGAAACATCTTAAGACGTTTCTATTTGTTCAGGCTTTTCCTTGAATTTCTCGAACTCCTGTGTTGTTCTCAGTATTATCTTGATCTTTAAAGTATGTACTTTTTTATTGTTGTAGTATTGTTTTGATTGTTTAAGCGCTTTGTGACCCTGGTCTCGAAAAGCGCTATATAAATAAATATTACTTACTTACTTACTTACTTAGGCACACCTACATCAACAGCTGTTTTTTTTTAATGGCATTCACAGACTCTACCACATATGGCTGCTTTGATAAAGTAAATACAGATTAAATAACTTCACCATTGCATGCTTAAATAATTTAATCCCTTAATAAAAAGGATTTCTATTGTACCATTATACTAAAGAAAAATGCATCAAATAAATAATTATGTAACATATAACTAAGTATATATATATATATATATATATATATATATATATATATATATATATATATATATATATATATATATATTATATGTACATATGGCTGACTTAGTTAATTGATATATTGTTCTTTGATACAATGGTATAATACAATGGTATAATAGAAATTATCAGGTGAAGGTCAAGCATCCACAATACTCACATGGGAATTGTAGTTTTGAAAAAAAGTTTTGACCATATGTACAACTTACTATGTGAGAAAGATTTCCATAATTTCAGCTTCTTTTGGCAATTTTAAATTAAATAAAAAATAAATCTAGGAATTATGTCCCGTCAAACAGACCACGAAAAGCAAAAAAACTAGATGACACAATTAGAATTAGAAGAACTATGAGAATTAATTACTTCAAACTGAATTGAAAATTAGAACTGATGTGCTTATACTGACTAAAAGATCCAGGTGTGTGGAGTCTTCATACAGTATATTTGTTGAGTGAATGGAGTGGCTCAAAAACAGTAAAATAAAAGAGGAGACAAACCTCTCAAGTTGTCGCTAAGAACCATATGTTAAATTATTTTATACCAGTGTGTGTTCTGCTGGGTGGAAGGTTATTTGACGTCGGCTTCCGAAGCAAGACTGTGAGCTCTTGTCGTCCCTGCGATCACTAATGGAGGTCCCAAGGCCCCCCCTCCCTCCACCCCTCCAGCCCTTCAGAGCAAGGGCAATGTTAGCGCAGATGTCAAGTCCAGGATGGAACAAGAAGGACATTCTGGCAGAAGAAAAGAAGGGAAAAGAGGATCGGCAGGATATTTGCATACGCCTGTGATCCTAATATATACAGGTTGCCAACCTCTCAGGTCAAAGTTCAGCTGGTTGCTGGGGCAACTGGGCTTTTCTCCCCATGACTAGCTCGTTAAAGAGCTGCAAGAATAGGAAAAGGTCCGCCAACTGTCCTCATCGCACTGCAACCATGTCTGTAAGTGACCCTGCCAAGTAATGAGGACCTCTGCCACACACACGCACACAACCACATGCACACGCACACAGCCCCAAGATGTAGAAACGAATGCAATCCAAGGCTGCCTCTCGCTGTAACAGTAACACACACTCTCAATTCAAGGAGCATGAATGACGCACCAGTGTGCATTAAAAGGCGTACATCAATGGTAGACAAGCATTTTCAGATGTAGTCCAACAAGCCAGGCTCACCAAGTGAACGATGCACCCCTCGCTGGCTTTTTTTGCCATCAATTAGCATGTTTTGTGCAGCTGAGTATTTCCTCTGGTGGGCCACAGTAAATAAGGAGATGGAAATGAGGTCCAGCACTCTAATCCAGCCAGGGTACAGGTCTCACAGTAATCCCCAGAAGAACTGCTTGGCCCGGGGCGTGCAGAGGGGTAATCCAGGCCCCTGGGACCTCATCCAGCAGGCTGCTCACACACTCGCGTAAGTGAAGAGAGGAATTAGGAAGAGAGAGAATGGAAAGCATCACAAAAAACCCAATGGCTGAAAATGCAAAACGGAGGTGACATGTTCGGATAACAATCTACAACACTTCTTCTGAAAGTATTTCAGAATATGTTTGTGCCATGCGACCAGTTTTTAAAGGAGTGTCTGCCTGGAAGTATCAAGGATTTGTAAGCACTAATTTGCCATGATGATCGTCATTTTGCTTCACCAGTAGTTAACAATCTCGTCTTCTTCAGCTTATTCAGGGTCAGGAAGCTCGGGCGGCAGCTTCGGCAGGTAGGCCCACAATATCCTCGACCCAGCTCTACATCTTCCTGCTCTTCCCAGAGGACACCGAGGTCCTCTCGTGCCAGCGCTTTCTGCATGACTGCTGACACAGTGTGAAAGGGTCAAATCAGGGGTGTCCAAAGTGTTCCAGAAAATGCTGCAGGTTTTTGTTTAAAAAATCAAGAGGACACCTTTTCACCAATCAGTTGTCTGAAGAGTGTTATCAGTTGAGTGTCAGTCTGGTGTTGCTTGTTTCAGCCGAAACCTTCTCAGTTAAACTGTGCATGCTTGATCGATTGGAACATCCTTCGAGGATCTTTCTTTCTAAATGGTCGAGCAAGAGGGAGAGAGAGAGCAGCTACAAACTCACACACCAAACCACGCCAGACTGAAAAGTAATGTGCAGAGTCAGACAATTTTTTCTTTCTAGTGCAGCAGTATCAGTATCCTCACTTATTATCACAAGTTGTTTAATGTGATCATGTCTGTGATTTATGCTATAATATCCTACCTAAACCTAAAACTGAACGCCAGATATTGACTCTTAAAATTACTTTATTCAAAGACCTCAATGGAGACTTGGTCCAGTTCTCATACGGCTTCTTCATTATTTTGCAGTTTCGACAGCATATCCACAAACTTTTTAACATGTGAAAAAAAAAGTTTCTATCCCTTAAGATTCCAGTTGTAGAGCTGCTGGTTGATTGCACGTTTCATATTCATTGGCCATCATTCTGGAGGCTACTGGTCTGTTGGTTTGGAGGGATAGCAGGTAGGCCTGCAGGGTAAGCCCAGGTAGAAGTGTTGCTGGGCGAACAGTACCCTTGACTGTGCGTATTAGCAAGAGGCAGCATCTATTTGCTTGGAGGCAGAATAAACAAAACAGCGTAAAGCATTTCCATACGACTCTCTCAGGACCTGCCTGCTGTCTGTTAAAGCTCAATAACATCCAGCTGCATAACAACAGTGACAGTTACATACACAAATATGTATGCCGCTCACCTGTCCATGCACACAAACCTTTATTAGCTTCCACTCGACCACGCTAATGCTGCTCCACATCAATGGAATTATTCATTTTCATTAACCTGCTTACCTTCGGAGACTAATTAGTACCTGTAGTGTAATGGCTGTCGACAGCATGCCAATGTTCCACGTAATTAACAAATACAGCATTCAGCATCAGAAACAGCTGCGTGCAGTGATGAGCGACTGATCACGAGTCCATCAGGTGGATGTCGAGCAGGCCTTACTTTCAGCCCAACCAAAGCAGGGAATCAAGACATGGAACGGATCACATTGACTTTTGTCTGACAGGCGGCGGGTGAGTGAATGTGTGTACAGATTTGTTGGACTACTGAGCGATGTGCACCAGTACGGCGTGTCTGAGGTCCACGGAGAGGTGGTTGGACTGCGCTGACATGTGTCCGACAGTGTGACTCGCTCGTGGGCCTGTCTCTCACACTCCACTGGCCTGGCTCCCCTGAGCTGCATGCATTATGCAGCAGGCCAGAGACGCCGCCCTGCATTATAATGCACACGCCTGCTGCATGTGTGTGGTCGTGTTACGTCTGTGAGTTGTGTTCCGCAGGTTGTTGGTTGATATCAGATACTGTCCACTTAGAATAAAACCATGTGTATGGAGCTCATGTGATGAAAATAAGTCATTTCTGTTTGTCAAATTCTCGGGAAACAAGTAATGTTTCTTCATCCAATTACAGGCTCTGGGAGGTTATGAGTTACCTGCTAAAATATGAATATCTCTAAACACCTATTTAAAAGTCCTTCTCCACTTACATTTAATATTTTGAGTACACAAATGGTCCACATTAAAGTGCGCACTCAAACAGACAGAAATTTGAGTAAGGATCGATGGAAACTTTCCCATTGAAGTGGATGACGCTAAACGATAGATACGCCAACAACGTGTTTTCCGAGTCGATACCGGAGTAAATGTCTTGAGAAAACACTTGTTTTACCACAAAACAACACAACGATAATGATGACACAAAGGAACACAACTTATTTTGATTGACGTAAAGTAAGTAAGTAAGTAAGTAAGTAAGTAATATTTATTTATATAGCGCTTTTCGAGACCAGGGTCACAAAGCGCTTAAACAATCAAAACAATACTCAAAGCACTGTCAAGTGTCAACAATATGTATTCGAACATTAAAAAGTAGTAGAAGAAGAAGCTGTCGAGTCATTTCTGGTAAGCGCGTAGCAGCAGTGTTTGATTTGAGACAGTACTGCCCTGTCAAAATTTGCCCAATGAGCAAGTAAGGGCACTGTCTTACAGTGTACTGTAAAGCAGAGCACTTAGAGACACAGCATTGGTATCTGATCTGGATGATACCCATTTCTTCTCCTCAATAGACGATCAAACTGGTCCAAGGGCGGGAATGTTGCAACCAGTCAAGCACACATAAGTTTATGAATCAGATGTCAGCTTAAACAAGCACCACCTGACTGACTATCAACTGATTACTGTCTTCCTGCACCATCTCATCTCATCAGACCCCTCCACTAAATGATACTGATCCTTGCTGAAAACAGTCTCTGCTGCCTCATTTAAACACACTAGGCACATTTTTTAGGTTAAATAGTTCCTTATTTTTTGAGCTCTTTATTTTCAGTCAAATATAAGACCAGACTGGTCTTGTTAATGAACAAGTCCAATTCTTGGATTTATTTGTTCACATCTGGATAGCATAACTGGTACTGTATGGTGGTGTTTTATTGTGATGTGTCTAATGGCAATAATTCACACAGTAAAAGCATTTTTTCAAGTGCTGTAAAATGAAAAGCTACACAGGTCACTTCATAAAAACTAACCACTGCCTAAGCTTAAAAGTACAATGCCCTGTTTTCACACCAGAAGTCGGCCTGGTAGGTGATTTTTTAGTTGAAGATCAGTAATGGCTCATGTTTATTAGATTCTGCTTTTATGGAGATTTAAGTATTGCGAAGATAGTGTAGCAGCTCACCCATTCACAGGACCATGTCAATTAGCAACAAAAAAAAGATTCCCGCCAACCAGTGATCCTGGGATTTCTTGATGGCCCCTGCATTATAGTGCTCATGAATGGTTTGAATGAAAATGATTTCAGGTGTTACTGGCAGTGATACACATCATGTATGTGGAAAACCAACACAATTATATTCAGAAGAAAACTGGTTTCTTGCTATTTGAGTTTATTTGCATCATAAGTATTAATGAATAGGTTGTATGAATTTGCACTCACTTGAAAATCAATGTGCTCTCACACCAAAATCTCAATTTGCCCATGTTTCTTCTCTGAAAAAACAACCATCTACACTGCTGCCAAGTCCAAGTGTGAAAGATTGGCTAAGTTAAGCATTCATGTCCCTTTAATACAGTATTTCTTTCTTTGGCCTTTGTTACTATGCATTTCCAGCTGCACAGGGATGCCTGGATCAGGAGATATTTTGAAAAATGTTCGATGGCAGAACAATTCCTATGACCAGGAGAGAAAATACTGAAGGATAATAACTGGTTTATCATGACTGTATAAACCCATTCCATTTTTGGACTTAAGGTACTACAGGGGCCATTATGTCCTTATTCATATCGGGCCTTTACGTAGGTTAAAAAATAGTACATGTCTTTAGCTATAAACAACTATACCTACTGTAGGTGGATGACAGAATGTTTCAGGTTTGTAAACTGTGTATGGTTAAATATGAGTTCATTTCTGGTGCTTTGGTTTGACCCAAAAGGGGTTGAAGTGTGCTGTACTCCAAATGACTCCATGTCTCAACTCTGCCTGACAGGTCCCCAGTGGAGGATTTGACACCCAAAGAACTAAGTGGGCTGGCAGAGTGCTCCCGGCATCAGGGTACCCAGATGGACATGGCTTGACCATGATTAAAGCTCACACAGTGTCCGCCGACGCCCTGAAGGACACAACTGCAGGCTCCAACTACCTCCCCTTCACCCTGTACTTCCTTTGTTGTATGTCAAAAAAAAAGTACAATTGTGGAAAAAATAGTGAAGTTGCTTGATATTTGCAGCAAAACAGGATACAAAAATGAAATATGAAAGCAAGAGTGCAGGAGAGTGAGCATTCTGAAGCTATCAATAGTCTGGTATTGTCTCAGGCAGCAGGGCAGGGAGGGGGGTAGATCAGAGAGTTGTGCCCAGTGAGGTCTCAGTCTGCTGGGGGCAATGCTTCTGGCAAACCCCCTTACCCCCACTCTGACCTGGAGGATGCCCCAGCCACTTTGTGCTCCAGACACAGTGAGTAGAGAAGATGCTCTGAATACCAACCATCCACTGGCTTCTCAGGTACGCAGCACAGCAGTGTAGGTCTGAACCAATGCTGAAGTCTAGGGGTTTATTTTATACACTGCAAAGAAGGACGGAATATCTGTGGATTGGTCATGATGAGGCCTCTCAGCCTAGTGGTAAATCCCAGCTTCCTTGAGTCTGATGTGTGAATGATACAAACTACTTCCTTGTCGTGACATACTGAGCAGAACCTAGATCCTCGAACCACGTCAATCAATCGTGCAGATGCAGAACACACGGGCAGTGACATGAACCCAGGTGGCTGTGGCTGAGCAGTCGCATCATTGTCACGCTCCTGAGCTCCCCTAACAAGATCTGGGGAATAAACACTCCGCTCTGGCATCATGAACCCTTAGCTTCCTCTACCCCCCGTCCCCCGTCCCCGTCCCTCCACCCCTTACCATGTACCCTCTGCGGGCCTCCAGATCAGTCTGGAGAACCCTGACCTCTAGTTTTGAGAACTTCCTGAAATGCCACATGCTCTGGAGACCTTTCGACCATGCTGGCTTTTATAAGGAATCAATCACCCGCTCACTGTTTGACCTGCTGGGTCATCTCACCAGCAGAGTCACAGCTATTGACAAGCTGACTTACAGTAAACCAGCTGTAGAGAAGCACGACGGCATTAGACTTTATCGACCAGTGACCAGTGTCAGAACAACCAGGCTTGTTCTTGTCTAATGATGACTTCTCTTTTGAAAACAAAGACATGTCCTATTTCACAATAATGTATTCTTCAGTCCATGGTACAGCATATTTAATCATGAATGAATCATAAAATAAATTCAACCACAATAGTTAAATCAGTGAAACTAATGTTAATCTACACAGACTCAATTGCTCAAAATATATCAGGCTTAGAAAAAACTGTTTCTACAACATATTTTAACGATACATGTGTTAGGTTGTCCAATAATATCTCAAAACAATATTGATTTGCATAAGTGCCCACAGCAAACACTCATCCTTTAAGTTATTTTATTAACTGACCGTATGAGCAGTTATTTCATTTGCATTTATTGATAATAAATTAAACCTATAATAAATACATTTAATTGGGAATTTCCCCTCATTTTATTTAAGTCTATTTGTCAGATGATTAAGATATATTTTAGAGAATAAAGGTGAATGTACTATTAACAATTAATAAGATTGAATTCTATAAAAATGTTTTTTTTTTCTTATTTAATGTGTTTCAAAACCACAAAATTAACAGTATCACAATCTTCCTGTAGCTTTGACTCATATCAAGCCGTCAAAGCCTCTTGCTACCTTCCCTCCCATTTGCCCTCCCACACAGCACGACCCTGGCTCCCGTGCGTGGACCAGCTTGCTAGGAGAATGTCCAAGTGTAGCAGACTTGGGTGAACTCCTCTGCCCCATCTCTTCCCTCCATGCACCTTCCTCCCCAGAGCTTAGTCAGTCAGCAGCATTGATTTCGTGTTTGGGCTGCTTACATTGATTTTTATTCAGGTTCATGGATCACACTGCTGTTTCCTCCATCAAAGTGGTACAGGAGAAGGCGAGGAAAATCATCCTTGACAGTCGATGTGCTGAGATGCAGCCAACGGCCCCCATTGCCCTGCTTTTTGCCCCAGCATAATGATCTATCTGGTTATTATTTGCTTCAGGAGATGAAGAATGTACAGTACATATAAGGAGTCCAGTCAGCTTCCGCACAAGTCAAAACCAAATATACATCATTTAAGATGTTTCATGTATGACTGAAGCCAGGTAGATATTATCCACTCTTCGTGACCTGGACTTGTTTCTACTTGTTAATAATGATGTTGATGTTACTGCGTTAAAATGCTTTCTTACCCTCACATATACTGTATGTATACAAATCAACGTTTAATATTTCAACTAATTTGATGGTTTCAAGGCTTACTGACGGAATGAGACATTCCAATAAATCATATTATGTATGTTAATTTGATTAATCAAAGAAAGAAACTTTGATCCATTAATTTCTTTTTTGTTTGGTCAGTTATCTCGCCACTGTCTTTGGTTCAACTCTCAGCTGAGAATGGTCGCAATGGACGTTTTTTTCTTGCACATTATTATGTTTCTATGACATAAACCTGATTAAACAATTGTGTGTTTCGGTGGTGCCATTTAAAATTCCTTGTTTTGATTTGAGAATACAGATAAACTCAGCTTGTGTAAATGAACGTTCTGCGCATGGCAACACCTCTCTCCTGGGTCTCCATCAGAGCCCTCATGCAACATTGTGACACGCCAGAAACGTTGACTGTATCCAGGCGAGGAGCTGGTCGCGACGTTGTTTCCATCAGACAACACAGTGTTTTCGGTTTTTTAAGTTTTTTGGCCGAACACCAAAGATGTCGTTCCAGCCACTTTGGAAAGAACATTCTGAGTCAAAAAAAAGTCAATAGAAAAGATTCCTCTAAAACAAATCAATCAGTCTCTCTTGGGTGGACTTTATACTACATTTTGTTCTTTTTGTACTTTAAACCTGATCTTTTTTGCATTTGAAGTCTTGATTTATAATATCAAGATTTCCTGAGATCATCAGATGTTGTATAGTCATTTATGAAGATTTAATTAAGGACATAATGTCAACCTATTAGCAAAATAGCTGACATAAGTATTCCGGCATCTGTCATTATGATCACCTGAGAACAAGTTTTTCTCTGCAGCAAAAAGAATCCATGCATAAATATACATTATATATGTTGTACATCATTTTGATTCTTCCTGATAACTTTAAACTTCTGTGTTGGACTCAGAGGTGCTGCTGAATTGAATGCAGGTGCTGAGGAGACGCACTGACAATTAACTGTCAGATGATCAGAAATACAAAATAAATCTTAAGTCCATCATGTTTGTATGAATCTCCTGTTGTTGAAGAGTGTGTTTGTCTGTGTAGCTGCTCTTGTGGACAACTCCCTGCACCTGTGTGGTCGGTACATCCAGCTGTCAGACAAACAGGTAACAGGAACAGATGAGGTATGGGGGGTTACGGCCCGAGACAGATGAATAGCCCACTTGATTGACACTGGCCTTTGTACACATCTCAGCACTGCTGCTGTTCTGACACCCGTCTGTTGCACAGTAATGTGTGATCAGAAGAAAAGGGCACAGTCTGATTTGATCATCGTTCTCCTCAACACACACCCCTCTACCTCAACCACATACATACAGAAGAGTCATATATGATTCCAAAGTGTGTTATTGTCTTATTACAATACTCATTTTACAAGCAAAGCCAGTTTTCACAGATTAACTTCACAGATTTCTTATTAATTATAATGAGCAAAACAAATATTGTATTATATTATTGTTTTTTGGTTATTTTAAATTGTTTTAGGAGTGAACATTTAAAATCTAGTGATATTGAATAACGTAGTAAAGATAATTAAGTATATGTATGCATGTTAAAAAAGGAAGATTAGAAGGTTAGATTTAAGAGGAGAGAGACGAGGACAGAAACAAGGTAATTCCTTGAGAATCCAGAAGAACACTCTATAATTCTCAGACCTTTATCAGAATTCTATTGGCTGAAATAGCTCAGCATTATTCTTAGATGAGGAGAGAATCCACATATCTGCACTAGCGTCCGAGATTACACATGTTGCTCTAGCAGCACCTTAGTAATACTGTGTCCTCTCTACAGGGTAACAGCAATGGAAGAGTAACAACGTAGAAACATAAAACAAGATGTTTCCATTGCTGTTACTGTTGAGAGGGTGCTGGTTCCAAGTTCAGAACAAATGGGTTCAGGACTCGAACACATGGATTGAGCTGGTTAAAACCCTTCAGGACTGTTTGAGTGGAGGGGACTGCAGCAGACAATGAACTAGGACAGATTGACAGGACTGAAGTGTCCCCTGATGGTCGCACTTCATCCTCCACAAGAGGCCATGAAGTGGTCACCATAGGATGGTTCAAATCCCTGGTCCCCACAGCCTTGTATGTTCATGTTTATGAATGTATATGTGTGTGTGATATTTCTCTTACACTTTTTAATCTGGGCACAAGGCTGTGTGATTCAGGGCTACAAGTACAAACATTTCTATACAAAAAAGAAAGACAAAAACAAAACTGCTAGTCAGACCACTGTAGCTGCAGTGAGTTGATGGACACACTGTAAACCAGAGTAATTTATAACCGCATCTCACTGTTGAAATGGGGGTTTGGTTCTTCAATGAAGCAGAACATTTGTGATGCAACAGAACCACGACTGAGCCTGGGAACAGAACACCTGTACATTTTAATAAACCTGTATTTTTTAATTAAAATGTTCATTTGTTTTTTTAAAACAGTAACAGTTTCTGAAGGACAATAAAACATTAAATTAAAATGTGTGAATCATTTTACATTGGCAAATTAAATAAAGTCCAGCAATACATGAGAGTCTGTGAAAAAAATAAAATCAGTACAACTTAAAAATAACAATGTCAATAAATATTCATGTGATCTGTGTGTAAGTAAGTCTAGTAAATCTCTTCTGATCCTTCACTGTGTAAAAGTAGCTTAATAAAATAATGGTGGTAAATATAAATGATATCCAGAGGGCAACTGATAATGAAAACAGTTCTCCTTGACTTGTATTCTTCATAATTGCAATTATTTTCCAACAAACCTAGTTCTATGTTGTCTAAAAATAAATATATAATAACTCAAGAATATTTATTGCAGCTGTTCATCTTCAGCCACACAATCACTAGAACATTTCTAAATAATGTTTGGAAGTAAGGTGTGTGGGCCTATGGCAGTTAAATGAAAGATCTGTCCCTCCAGCAGGAGGCCAGATTACTCCCATGTAGACTGATTTGATAGACTGATGGGACTGTTTGATATTGACACCACTGATAATTGCACTAATCCCCAGTTTCCCTCTGTGGGCTGTGTTTACTGCTCTGGTTCGATCGCCATGTTGGAACTAATGCCGGGTGACGCTCAGACACCCCGGCTGATGTGTTTTGGCACTGCGAAGATCCCAGCTGTGCATTTACATATGCAATGACCCAGATTAGTGGCCCTCCTCACACTCCATCAACACTGATTAGAGAGGCCCATTTAGAGGCAACGCTTGTGCGGAGGGGTGCCCGGACTACCTTTCCAAGTGATCGTGTGGACCATCATCGTGTTATCTTGTCATTGGCCTGTCAATGACATGAAAATAGGTGCAGTTTGACACAATATTAATTAAAGGGATCATCCTCAAAGACGGATTCTACTGATTTACAGTCACAACACACACTGAACAGAGGAATTGTAATTTCATTTGTAAGCTTAAAGTAGAAAACAGTGCTTTAACTATTTCTTATTTTTATTTTACAATCAGCTATATTGAAGTGAAAACAAAACATAACAACAAGCTCAAACTTTTTTTTATTATGGAATATTTATCAGTTCGGCATTTCCCAAGAATGTGCTTTGTTATTTTTTAAATTTAACCAATAGTTTATTTTTATTTCATTATTCTACCTAGGGCTTAGTGGCTGCATTTAAAAGATGCTCAACAAAGAAACAAGGTTAAAATCGCATCTGTATAATTAGTTTATTTTCCACAACTTTAAAAAACAAAAACAATATTGCCCTTGATGATTAAAGGAGTAATGCAAATGAACATCATTGTTTTTAACACAAATGCAACCTTGTGATTTTTTTATTCTTTGAATGTATATAAATTATAAATGCATTTAACAAACTAATCATATTCATGCTGTAAAAAACAAGTACCATTAATGGAAGTATTAGTATTGATTTATTCTTGAAATGTTGTTATAGTATTGCAACTGTTTCCTAAATTTCCACATTTCCATTCATGCAAAAATAAGAAAAATCCCAATATAATTTACAAACCTTGAGTCTAATTCAATGTATGATTATAATACATTTAAATTTGAGATGATGGAATAACTCAACATTTAATAATTGTTAACATTTAATAATATTTTTACTCATTGTCTGTCTTTTATCAATCACAGGATTCAAACATGATATGGAATCAATACACTGTGTTGTAAAAAGAAAACAGTTTAACTTCTTGTCAAATCTGTCAGTGCTACTTTGTGTACTTAAGCAGTCGGCACAAGCTCACACACTAAATTGGGAATACACACATGCAGTTGGACCAAGAGCGTCCTGGTGGTGGTGTATTACAGCATGTCATTAGTAGCATATGTTCCCATTCATTGACTAATTGCACTTTATTATGATGTAATTACAACGTGGGTCGCGGCGTGTAATGACAAAAGTGGCGGTGAAGCAGGGAGCCACCCCACCACTCCATGCAGTAATTGCCCTTTCGGCTTTGATGAATAAGGAGATGATTAACCTTAATTCCCAAACAGCATCAGGGCATTAGCTGTGAATGAATCGGGGGAAGTGGAAGTGACTTAATATGGTAAATTGGTTAAACATCTGAAGTGGCTTGCTCAGTGCTCAATTTGCTCAGAGACTCTCCTGCTGCTACTGACTTCACATCTGATCCACGGCTCTGACTAGGGTAAAGAAAACAGTGACATCCTTCATGTATGCTTGGGAAAAGTTACACTTTGATGTAATAAATCCAGCCTGCTATTTGTGAGGACATTTCTGAATATCATAGCTTATAAAGTACTTGATGGGTTGAGTCTACTAGATGTCACTCTCTGCTCTATAATCTATTGCTTAAAACAGATTTTCTGTTCAAACTTGCCTGAAAAAATATGTTTGTGGTATCCCTTTGGCCAAGCTGAAAAACCTTCGCCACTTAACATTTGTTTTCGGGCCTTTGGGTCACCTTGACCCGGAGGTAACACAAGGGTTAAAACTGTGGGTGCCACCTAAGGCAATCTAGTATCTAATGTTACATTGACTTGGACAAAACGGCTGCGTAGCATAACAATTCCACCCCACAAACATTTTAATCTGAGATGAAAATAGTTGCTGCTCTTCTGAAAAGCACCTTTCTTTCCTGACCCTTGACTTTGAACTCAGGATTCTTTGTCAACGTTATATTTAACTTAAGTCACATTTTTTCCCCCAAAAAAACAGAAAAATACATTAAAACATGTTTTTTTTTTAATTGGGGAATTTCAAAAGTGATTTCTAAATCTGCTTTAACATTCTTGGAGGAACCCATAAGTACTTAATGAAGGCACATGCCGTTTTTAAGGAGTCTGAATGGGAAGCGAATATATTGGGAAGCTGTCTGCACTACAGCTAACCATTAGCAACCAACTTCACGTAACCAGGGAGAATTCTTCCTCAGCCCAGCAGGTCATATTTTTGCAGCTCTGAAAGCTGTCACAGAAACACAGAAACGAGTGGATGCCACCAATCCTCTTGCACCATCCACACCACTTTTTAATGGTCAGGGGATTTCACCTCCAGTCCTCCCACGCTTCCCTCTCTGCAGCCGAATGCGCTTTTGTTTTAGCTGCCTAAGCAAAATGTAGATTCCATGAAGAAAAACTCGACTTGCATGGCAATAAATGTGATGACAGTGCAGGCTTGTCTTTTGCCAACAATGTTGTGAATCTTATTTTTGATGAAGCAGTGAAAAACAAGGCAGGACCAGAGCCAGCCGCCTGGTTGACGACGCTCGGGCATCCTCCATCTGCACTTCTTTGACGTGACAAACCAAGTTACATTTCCAAGGGGGTAATTGTTGGCGGAATAAAAAATGTAAGTGTGTGAGGCTTGTTTGGGACATTTTTTTTCCTGAACAGGCTAATTTTATTTACTGGACCTAGTTTTGCTTATCAACAGAAAATGAGGAAAAATAAGGATTTTAGCTCATTATGGGTTTGTTTATGTTTACCCTAGTAAGCCATTAAACCTGGGGGGTAGTGGGCCCCTACGGTTCTCAGTCTGTGGAGGAGGCCACTCATTACTCTTTAACATGCTGAATAAACATTTCACACTATTGTTCCTATTGTTGTGAGTGCAGCATTTCCTACCTTTTCTAGACTAACATATACGCTGTGCTGTGCATGTGGGCCACAGAACCCAAGGCTAAGAAGGAGTGGGACGCTCTATCCAGTGACTATGATTTCAGGTTTACAGCAGCGACACTACGGTGATGATATTGTTTTTAATGAGAGTCAAGATCCTGAAGGAAGAAACATTTATTTATAAATAATTACTTGTGTGTGCAGAAGTTGTCAAAAGTAGCAACAGTGCATATTATATGATTTATGCAGCAGGTTTAGGGCCACCTTGAATTGCTTATATTTAATTGAAAAAAATCTTAAATCTTTTCCTTTCTAAGATTTGTGTTTGAATATCAAAAAATACACACTGTGTATTCATAATATTCATAATTTCAGTAAAAAGGAAGTATCTGCAGACTGGTGGACACAGGAGTTTATTTCCTAATCTCTCCCTTTTATTTTTTTGTCGGTATTTTGGTACTGCAATATTCAAGTATTTTTTGCTTAGAAACTATTTTATTCTGCTAGAGACCTAAAATCAGGTCAATTCAGACTTTTGCAATATTGTTAATACACAGTTCAACAACAATACCGTTTACATTGACATGATGTGAAAAGTTAACTGCACTTAATGCAATGTTTTTAAGGGAAACTAGTCAGATGGTGTTAGGTTAATTTTTTGCATGCCTGCTTATGGCCTGCATTAGCTGGTTCTGCACACCCAGGAGGCCTAAATGAATGCCACTGTCTGGACATTCTTCTCCTTACTCATGGCAGCTTCCTGCTCATGGGCCTTCTCGAAGAGCATCTTGCCCGACCCCGTCATCTGTTGCTGGGGTTGATGCCAGTGGGACTAGCTGAGGATGCTTTAGGAGGCCTCCAGGTTAATGAAAAGGGTTTCTTGCGATAAACTGATGAGTACAACAGAGGGCCAAGATCAATTTAAGAGACAATCAAATCAACACGTATTGTCAAGTGCTTTGTCAGGAACAATGCAATTTAGAAAACAGAAGACTCCTAAAGTGAATTGTGCAGAAGAGAGAGAGCATTGAGGGTTCTTGGGGTTGGGTAATAGAAGAGGGAAAAGTGGCAGGAGTTCAGTCTCTTAGTGGTCTTCAGCTACAGTTCTTGTGATAAGTGATAATAACAGAAAAGGTACTGCAGCTCGCTCTCACCAATTCCCCCACTCCTGCAGCACCACTATACCGAACCCTGTATCCGACTTATCTGCCTCAACGATATTATTTGGGTATTAATGTTATTCTAGAACCCTAAATAATGCGAGATTTTTCTACTGGATCGTTGTCTTTCGGATCCATGCTGGTCAGCTTGTTCTACAATAGAATGCCTTTATTTCTCATTATACACAGTATAACTAAATTAGAACCCCCGTTCAATGCAAAATAAGCAATACAATAAAACACAATATAAAAAACGCAATATGAAAACACTTTCAATAATATGACAACGCCTTCCTGAGGGCAACAGGCCAAACAAAGTGGAGCCAGGGTGGGAATGGTTCTTGGTGATTTTCTTTGCTCTAGCGAGGCAGCGGGAGGTAAAAGTGTCCGTCAGGGATGCGAGGGGGCAACCAATGATTTTCTGAAGCATCACCCTGTCTGCCATGGTGCATCTGTTGTACCAGACTGTGATGCAGTATAAGAGTATACTCTCGATTGATGAGGGATAGAAGGACAGCAGCAGGGAGGAGTTCAGGTTGTACATCCTGAGTACTATCAGGAGGTGTAACTGCTGCTCTGCCTTCTTAACAATCGCTCTCGTGCTCTCAGTCCAGGCGGAGTCAGAGTTAGATAAGGACGCCAAGGAACCGGAAGGTGTGAACCCCTCTCCACACACGCCGTTAATGTAGAGTGGGGGAGGGTCAGTGCTTAGCCTCCTGAAGTTGACGATGATCTCCTTGGTTTCCCTGGTGTTCAGAGCCAGGTTGTTTGCTGAACACCAGGCTGCCAGCTTCAGGACCTCCTCTCCGTAGTCCGTCTCATCACCCCCGGAGATGAGTCCTACCACGGTGGTGTCACCCGCAAACATGACAATCAAGCTACTGTTGTTGGCTGGGTGTCGTGGGTTTAGAGACAGTACAGAAGGGGGCTCAGCACACAGCCCTGGGATCCGGTGCTCAGTGTCTGTGTGGAGGAAAGGTGGGGGTCGAATCTCACAGCCTGGGGCCGATTGGTTAGAAAGTGGTGAATATGGTGATGACAATGTTATCGTTTTGAAGGCAGAACTGTAATCCACAAGGAGCATGCAAACTTAGCTCTGCTGCTGCTCCCGGTGTGACAACGCCGAGTGGAGGGCTATGGCATCTTCAGTGGATCTGAAAAATAGTAGTAGAAGAAGAAGCTGTCGCAACATTTCCTGTTAGTGCGTAGCAGCAGTGCTTGATTTGAGACATACTATCTGTAGAGAATTTGAGTACTAGTTAGGACGTACACTATCCTGATGCATACTAACTGCCAGTGCACTAAGAGAAGTATGCGATTAGAGACACAGCAAAGGTGAAGCCAGGTTTTTTAAAGAAAGCACAGGTTCCGAGGATGAAATACAAGACTGAGGGAACGAGGGATTGTCAACGTCATACAGGGTAGTAGTGGACGAGCTAAAGCCAGTTCCTCACAAAGCCGGCGTATATGAGGGCTGGATGATTGCAGAATTGCCAACAGGACCTATCAAACTTTCTCAACTCTAACCTGGTCATGGCTGACACACTTACAGACATTTCTGGTGTGTTCCAAATTGCGCACTTCTGCACTAACACTAAATATTTTAAGTGCACAAGTGCATTCACACTGAGCAGTGTACGGAAATGTAGTGCGCTATACATACTCAAACAGCCAGAATATTGATGTACACCCAATGTAGATTTCGCTAAATGGCCACATATCTTCGGAGTAGAAAACACTGATTTTACCACAAAACAACACAACAACAATAATAACGCAATAAAACAACTTAATAACTTGTTTCGATTGGCGAAAAGCACTATGAAGTGTCGACGATAGGGTTCCAACGGCTGCTTGCAATCAGCTTTAAAAAGTAACAGAAGAAGAAGCTGTTGAATAATTTCCGGTAATTGTGTAGCGACAGTGTGTGATTTGAGACAGAACTACCTTGTCGAAAGTGCACTGTTTTACAGTGTACTGTCAAACAGAGCACTTAGAGAAGTGGGGAATTTGAAACACATCATTGGAGAGATGATAATAGACTGGATTGTGGTCTCACGTTTTTAAAGTGGTACTATTTTGGGGGCTGCTTTTGGAGCATGTGCTAGCCATTTACTTTGGAGAAACAAGATTAATTTCTAATGGGAGCTAATAATGAATCCACAAGCTATAATGGCTGTCTTTTATAGACTTAGAATTATAATTTCTGTGAAGAGCCACGGAGTCTCAAGATCTCAACAATGCTTTTTGGAGAATACATGCTGCTGTCGGCTACCTCTGTTCCAGGCTGGACTTGCACCTTTTCTTTATTCTTTGTGGAATCTCCTTTTTAAGTATGTATTTATTGGTCAGTAAAAAGGTCAAAGCATGAATGAAATGTGGAGTGTTCACATGGCATCTTTTCCACTGACCTCTTGTGTGTGTGTGTGGATATTTCTTGCAGTGGATTCCGATTTCAGCGTAATATTTGTGTTAAATTACAATCTCAAAACAAATTTCAGGATTTTGTTTCTTTATTATTTCCTAAATAAATCTAGAAAAGTAAGTGACAGCCATATCATTACCGTATGACCCTTTAGCCTCTGACAAGTGTGAGTCATAATGTATTCTTAAACATTATGCCTGAAATAAATAAGGTGCTTCATTAGTATCAACTTGCTCTTCTGCATCACTCGATCGTTCCTAAGGAGCTATCCACAAATCCCCAAGATATCCACTTCTTCCTCCTCACTGTACTCACTTGCAGACACCAAACATTACAGTTAATTTCTCAAAGTTATTTTAAAGAAACTTTGATGTATTGTTGGGTTCGGTTTCTTTTAAGTTTTCTTCATTTTCAGGCTTATTTTACTTCTTTCTGTCTGTCATTTTCTCCCAGAGCCTCTCACTAGAGTCACAGTATACAATGTTCTTCAAAGTGTTTCTTATCTCTTCCCTTTCTGCTATTACTGATCAAGCAAACACATTGAATGTAAACTCTCTTTCTTCTATAAAAATCTGTGCATAAAAGTTGAGTTTCTCTTCAGGTCTTTGCACAGGTCTTGAACAATTCCACCTGGTTAAACTCCACTGCGAAGATGCACTTCATACAGGTCACACAGGGCATTTTAAAGAACACCGGAGCAATTCAGATCAGGGGACAAGGTATCAAATATGCAGAGATGGCAGAGATGTGAGGGACACACAGTCATTGGTATTCCACAGGCTGGTAGCAGTCAAAGGGTGAGGGTTGAGGAGGGGACTCGGGATCAGCCCAGCAGACCCAGAGCAGCTTATTGGGATAGAGAGAGATCCCAGTCACCAGGCTTAGCCAGGCTCAACATCGGGCTCAACTTATCACACAGCTGTCAGACAGACACCTGCCGCAGCGAGAGCCGTCACACACACGCACAAACACCTGTCTCCCTCTGTGAAAAAAAAGAAAAACAAAAAGATAGTTAACACTTTGTTGCGGATGTTCCCTGGAAGCTGTTTCCTTATACACTGATGCAACAAGACTTCCATGAACCAAAAAGGTGTATAGAAACATGACTTAAAGCGTGGACTGTATGAGTAATTCTGCAAACAGCTCACGATCCTCAAAACTCTTCACTGGCTGCCAATTTCTTTCAGGATCAATTAAAATTCTGGTTCTTACTTTCAGAGCTATTCATGGTCAAGCTCCTCTTTACATCAGTGATCTGATCCAGACTTACACCCCAGCTCGGGCTCTGAGGTCAGTGGATCAGAATCTACTGATGGTTCCTAGCACACGCTTCTGGACCAGAGCAGAAAAATCCTTCCAGGCTGTTGCTCCTAAGCTTTGGAATGATCTTCCTCTCCCTCTGTGTTTGATGGATCTACTGACTCCTTCACGAAACATCTCAAGACATTTTTATTTGTGCAGGATTTTCCATGATTTCCGGGGACTGTGTTTGTCTTATGTGTATTGGCCTTTTAAAGCATGTATTTTAGCTCTATATTGTTTTTGATTGATTAAGCGCTTTATGACCCTGGTCTGAGAAAGGAGCTTTACAAATAACCAAAAGGGAAGGCAAGAGATTTCAGGGAGGTGGAAGTATCATGGAGCGAGGAAGCAGAATGGAGTAATTCCTCAACAAGGTGAATATAATTTGTTTAGCACTGTTCTTTCTAGTGCTCTTTTATTTGCCTATTTCCTTTTTATTAAAGCAGTAATGTAAAAATATATATCCATAAATGTAGTTAATCTATTCGATCAGGTACTTTCATGGGGGTGTGTCAGACCTACAGCGAACAGACTCCATTGGGTGTCCAAGAAAAGTAAAAATGTACTGTGCACTTAAAACAGTCATTATACCTCTTCCAATTAGGGAGAAAAAACATTCATAGTTTCAATTTTCTATTCCTGTAATGGGTTTCTTATTTAAGAATGTTGCCTTCTGCCTAACTTGTCATCGTTGTGCTGATGAGACAGGTGTGTCTGCACGTCCTGCTTCACACCTCATGTTAATGATGTCTGCTGCAATTTAGTTGCACACAAGCTGACGGTGTGAACGCATCGTGGCAGATCGCTGTCACTGTAGCGTTGTGCTAGCGAGAGTCATTGCCACAGCCAAGTGCACACAGCTTGCTTGTGTCACATTCAATTACCGCTTCTCCACTTCCCTGGGACAATAATTGAGCCGGGGGCGAACCCACAGGAGCAGTGTGGTCCTCACTGTGTCCCCTGAAAGCTTTGTCCCGACTGGTTCCTACCAGCACAAGTCTCCCTGTGGGACCAGGTGGGGGCAATGCCGGGACAGATGAGCCAGGCTTGAGTTGGGGTGCTTCAGGGAATGGAGAGTTTTCCTGGAAACACCCACAAATAGTTGCACACCAGCCATTTCCCAGCTCCACCAATTAGTCCATGGATTAATGAGACGTCAATCATACGACAGAAATTCAGAATACAAATGAATGACTACTAATAAAAGTTTTTATAAAGTTTCCTACAGTCACAAAATGTATATATTCATGTTTTGGATACATGTAGTTGGTTTGTCATCAAAGACACACTTCTGTAAAGTGCAAGTTTTGTCAACGTAAAACCTGAATATTTTAAAATAACTTTCTCAGGTTTCACACTCAACATAATTGGCTTCAATCTTCTCAAATATACTATAAATTGTTATTTTATATCCCATTTTTAGTGCCTAGCTTAGTGTTGACCTCTTAGATGAACGACCTCTTGGAAAAATGTAACCATGGGTAAACATCTAAACCCTACAAATATATCAGTTGGGCATCTACACCGTGAGTGTAAGTACATTCTTCTTCTGTACAGTACAGATTTTATCCATTAAGATCCAAGCATAGTAGTTTATGAACATCTACTATTGTACAATGAGGGAGTTGCACAGACCACAAATATGATACATTTGTACAAAGTAAATAGTGGCAGGGGACAATATATCATCTTGAATGATGCAGGTTTGAGACTTTAGTTGACTTTTGGAGGACAATTTCGAATCTTCTGCCACATGTTAATTGCATAATAAACCAGGTAATGTGCAGTTACCTTTGATTGGCTGATATTTTCAATAATTAGAACTCTAAGAATATCTGTTTTATAAAGAATAAAAAAAGGCATTTATTGAGAAATCCATAAAGTACTGGGTCTTTATACCGAGTCCTGTTCTTCCTGCAAACATGCAACTGCTCTACCGAGAACTTAACGAAAATAAACCTGAATACAAACTGAAGTGGCACGCTTGGAATGGAGAGAATAACTTCAGCATTAAGAAAACAAATGGTTTAAAGAGGATTGCCTCCTATACTTGCGCATCCAAGGAGCATCTGAAAATGGATTGTGGGGGAGGGGCTGCCAAAACAAATCATGAAACAAATACAATAATAGAAACTTGGAAAAATATAATTTGTACAATATATAAAGGAGAACAATAACAATTACAAAAAAAGGAGAAGAAATAAAATTCCTGGCAATATATAAAAATTACTCTCACTACTGACAAAAAAAAAAATAGAAAAAGTTTCAATAGAAAAGTAATAGTATTTTTTATTAACTTGAGAAAGGAAATACTTTTGAATAAAAAAATATATGGTGGAAATGGACAAAATAAAGCATATTTTAAAAAAGAGGAGGTGATCCTTATATTTGAGGTTAGGCTAAGATTAGAGCAGAAAAATTATCAAGTTGTCTTTATTTAAAAAAAATCTGAAACTATCAGGCCTACTAAATACACACCCAAAGACAACAAAGACAAGTGTCGCATTTTTTTTCATTATGGTTTTTATTGTAGATAAAAATATTACTAACTTGATAATATTGCTGAATGATCTCATAATAATTAGGGTTTTCAGAGTATTTAGCAAAACTCTCACAGACCACGAAAGAGGCAGTTGCTGACCATGGCACATCACCCACGCATCCTCACAGCGAGCGTGATAATAGAAGAAAGTTGGGATCAAAATTCCGAACTGGATGTAATGTAAAAATAATAAAATATTGTTATTAAAAACAGGAACTTTACCACTATCATGAAATATATTGCATCTTATTTTTTCCTAATAATATAAGTTTTGTATTTTAATTTATAAACCAAATTTATGTTGATCAAGAGGCTGTGTAGGAAAACAATGTACAGTAAAAAGTTCTGATTTTATCAAATATGTCATTATGACATGACATTGAAGTTAAGCATATGTTGTTGTATGCTGTAAAATGGGTTTAAAAAAATTGAACAGAAATCTATGAAAAAAAATCATTCTTTCAACACATCGTGACGCCGGAGCCCTGATAGAAGAACTCAGTGACAGGGCCTGCAAGGAACGGCACGAGCCTCATTCCTCCCAATAACCATTATGACTCCTTCCCTCCTGCTTTGACAGTTGGGAAGATGAAAAGTCGAGATCTAAATCATATTAACACAAAGTGACTTCTTCATATTTAGGCTGATTTCAGTCCATAATCTCTCAGCTCAGATGTTCAGTCGGCTTGTTAATACATGAAAGAGACAGCCTAAGTCTATAAATCAGACATGAAATTTTAAACACTTGCATATCTGCTCTTTCATCACTTTAAAAGGATCTACGTCTTGGCTGGATTAGAACATGGTTGCCCACTGAGAATGAGTTAAACAACCAGCACTGGTTAAGGACCACCCTCCATGTGGAAAGCACCCACAGACACAAGTACACGCTGCTCTTTATAGTGTGAATCCACATGCACTTGGATAATTGAAATGATTTAGTATTTGTAGCAAGTCTGCAGACACATGATTAATGTTTTTCACTCACCCCCCAAGGAACATGTAGTTACAAGTTCTACTGACCCAGAGGGAGAAGAGCTACTTTAAAAGTGTTCAATTTAATGAGTTTAATCGTGAGCAAGCATCAAAATCACCACCTGCAATGAAAGACTGCTTATAATGTACAGTAAATAAGTAAAACTATTTAGGTAAAGTTTAATTATTACCGAATTAAAACATTTGTCTAATACAGAGCAATAATTACTTTATATCTGCACATTTTTTTACAGAGACCACCAGTTAAAGGTTAGCAACCTTTATAGCATAAAAACTAAAAAAAAAGAGAAAGGTAAAAAAAACACATTTAATTAGTTGTATTTTAAATATACAGCATTTATTGTTATTTAGTTAGAAAAACAGAAATAATATATACCATAATATATGGAATATATAGGGCACGTGAATATAAGCTGCACCAACAACATTTTAAACCAAAAAAAAGTGTAATGCGTGCATCCAGCTGCTGTATTTCCTTCTGTAACAGCCAAACTTAAACTGTTGTCCTTATTGTTTAGAGGTGGTTAGCATCCAGCATGTGGTACATTAACACCAAAACTTGTTTCTGAAACTATTTCTTCCTCTGCACATCATCTCTTCACTTTCCATCGCTTGAAAAAAAAAAGTATCATTGACAGGAAACTATAATAAATATATAACTATAGTGTTGTAAATTGATCATTCACAGCATCAAATTAATTTAGACTAAAATATAAATAGCAGTTCTGTTGAAGTCAAACCACTTCTTCCTGCACCTGAATTTTAAAATGGTGTGATCCTTACTTTTAATTATAAAAATATATTTAATATTTTAATTAATTCATCTAAATGTAGAAGAATGTGGTGGTTGTACTGTAAAACAACTCACTACTCATTCAATGAGGACCCATGAGGACTACAGACTCACAATGTGTTTAAGGTTGCAGATCCTAAAAAGTAAAAAGCAAGTAAAAACATGCAGTAACAAGAAAGATGAAATATGTCCATCATGGCTTTTAAAGCCTGTAATTTTGGATAAATCATTTGTATCTTCTTGTTGAACAGCCAAACAAAACATATACATGTTAAAATGGTTAAAAACATTATTCCAACACTGTGGCGTGGAAAACAATGACTGTGATTTAGAGTCAGAACCTGCCTTCTGGACATGTATGTTTTTGGACTCGTCCACTAATCGATCATGACAGACATTGTGAAAAGCGAGTGCTAACACTTTGCTCTTCATGGTATTTAACTGCTGCGAAAGTTAAAAGCTGTGTCGAGGGTGAAAGGTTCATTTGAATGTGAATCCAGCACTATGCCAAAAACATGGGGATTTGGGTCAGGCCTTCTATCCAGAATGTTGGCTGTGCTTGTGCACAAGTCAAGGTTTTACTCCAAGTCTAAGAGTTGCAGCCTCAGGCCTTGGCTCTCCAGATGGCTGCTGGTCCTATTTCTTCTACCAGCAAGTACGAGTGCACGGTGAGAAAATCTGGGTGAGCATGCCGAGCATCCTCTTTGCTCCTGAGAGCTAGGGCTTGCTTAGTGCCCCCGCCACCCCCCTTCAACATACCTCCAATCTCCTCTGTTAAAATAATGCTAATGCAGAGGTCAAAAAAGCAGCACAAAGCTTTCGGAGGCCAACAGCTCCCGAGGAGGTGCTTTTGATTTTCGGCTCCATTGAGCTGCACTTATTCAATATTTACTCTCCAAGACCTCTGCATTAATTTACAGTGTACTTGTAAGTGGGCCCAAGTAAAAAAAAACTCTGTAGAGGGCCTAATGCAGCACTCTTAACCATCTAAACCTCCAACACACTCTCTGTTCACACATTCAGTCCCAGCTCTACCCACCAGTGGGAAGGCCAATCCTGGGCTAGTTATTGTTGGAGTGCAGTTTTATCATTACCACTAACCTTGACTCCTCGCTGCTCGCTGTAATCACGTGGAGCCGCCAGGGAACCGTCTGCCCTGGGGTGAATTATTAATTAGCAAGGCTGGTCCTCCCCCTCTGCCCTCCTTCAGAGAGGAAGATGTCTGTGTGTTCGCTCCAACTTCCCAAATGCAGATGGTGTAAAAACACCTATCAAGGTAAGAGGGATCAACACTCTGGGCTACTTGTGGAATTGTTAAGCAACAAAGAATCGATAAGCAACAGCGAGCAGTTTCCTGCCATGCAGGACGTGTACCTCCTCTGCATTCATGTGTACGTCTCCACAGCATTAAGAGGTGGGGGGGTGGGCTGGGAAATGGGGCTGGGGAGGCGATGTTCATTAGGATGAACTTCACAGGCTTCCTCACTGGGGACATGTTGGTGGAGGTTGATGAATTCCAGTTTTCAACTAATGATCAACTTCTGTATGAACAGAATAAAACACAAAGCAAAGCTTCCTAATACTTATTATCCTGTAGTGACCTTTTTCCACCTTGCCCCCAGTATGCACACACACAAACATACACACACACATGTGCATGTATGCACACACATACACAAACACCTATGTATGTATGCACACACACACACACACGCACACACACACACACACACACACATATGCATGCATGCATTAACACAAATACACAAACATATGCATGCATGTATGCAAACACAAACATATGCATGTATGCACACACACACACACACACACACACACACACATGCATGTATGAATGCGCATGCACACAAAAACACACATATGCATTTTATGCACACATACACACACACACACACACACACACACACACAAATGCGGTCACATTTTGCATTTTTGGTCTTATTTTTTTTATTTTGTATCAAGTAGCCAAAAGGCTGAATGGTCTTCTGAAGACTGGCTTTATTTATGGTAACCTAGGAAAGGATGGTTGAAAAAGCGATCACAGTGCAACTGATAAACCTGCCCCAGGATATGTAGGTGGACCACCCATCTGTGTTTAGGTGACAATCACATCAAGATATCTTGGCACAATGTTTCTGCCTTTCTGAGTAAGTGGGAAAAAAACAATTCGCCAAACACACTTACTTCAACAGCAGGAAGACTGTTGGAAAATGAAGCAACTCCACCACTGTGCTGACTGACTCTGGAAAAATACAAGTGACTGCCTTTGCGGATTTAAGAGACATTCTTATGTATTGCCCCAGTTGAACTACATATCCACTAAATTTCAATGTCTTTGATTGAATTAAAAAAAACTCTATATTACATGGATGAAGTAGGTTTCAACTTAACAAAAACAACAGTGGCTGTACCAGGCCGAAGAGAGGCAAATGTAACCAAGGATGTGCAGTTGTTACCTCCATACTATTCCTACTTGAACCCTATTGAACACATTTTTTTCATCATGGAGTTGGACGCTTTCGATCGCTTTCGACAAAACCAGCTTTCCCTGCTGGATTCAATGAATGCTGGTTGTGGAGATATGTCTCCTCGAAGCCTGCAAGGGATGGATCAGACACTCAAGAATATTCTACCATTGATGTAAAACATGTGGCTGAATGCAGATGACAAGATCTAAATATTACAGTATTCATTCATTTTTTCTCTCACTATGATTTTTAATTTACATTACTATTTATGTAATCGTCTCCTAAAGCATACTTGTTCCACCTTCTCTGCATTCCTAATTTAGTGATCTTGAAATACATTACAACATATACAATAATTAAAATGCAACCTAAGTGCAAAGAATCCTGCATAAAATATTGATTAGATGACAAAAAAAACAGTTTTATTTGAAAGAAAAAATGTATTTAAAGGTACATTTTATAGTTGCTAATATTTTGTTTCAGTTTGCTATGAGTAATTGTGCGTGTAACCAAAGTTAGATGATCAACTACTTCTGAGAAAGTGAAAAGTGTTTTGTTGGTGAGACACAGTTTTTTTCATGAGATTAACTGTTGAGCTGAGCTGTGTGATGGAAATGCAGACTGTATTAAGAGTTTTGAATATATCACTTCAGTTTCGACCAATGCGCCTTAGTGGTAGCAAAAAATGTATTATTGCTACTTTGCAATATCAGTACAAAACAATAACTTGTCCTAGTATATTTTTTATGATTATTTCGTCCAGTTTTTAAATATTGACTAGTTCTAAGCGTTGACAGAATTGTTTGACTTTGACAGAGAAGTCAATGGTTTGCAAAGCACTGAAGTTGTTTACATTTTTTTCACAGCTAATACAGCAACAGACTGTTTAAGAACAAATACAGATTTTTCTGACCTGAATAAATTCTCTTTCATTTTCACCACACAAATAGATTGACTGCATCGCATCGTTATGTAATCAAATGTTTCGTGAGTGGATCGTATCGAAGTGTAAAATCTAGATTAAGGGAGAGCTACACACTCATATCTTACATATACCACGGCCATCTCACATGATTAGAGCCTTCTTCCCACAGTCAGATATTTCCAGGCACCCTTGACTTTCCTCCCTCTAAAGAGAGGGGACTATGGGGACCAGCATCCACGCTTTCATCTTCACATAAATGATTTAAATCACAGCCAGGAAGAGGGGGATTTTTCTGTGTCTCTGTGCTGCTGAGTCTCAAAGGAGCTGAGCCAAGTCATCTATGAAAGTGAGTGAAATGCAGAGCAAAACAGTGCTCCCTGGGGTGCTGGAACAGATACAGGAGCGGTCCCTCCGCTTCTGTGCAGATGAACAGCAATAATGAAAAATTGATCAGCTTTTCAACAAGATACCTGCAGCCACTTTACCTGATACATCGCTTTTGACAATCAAAGAATCAAAGGCAGCAAAAAAGATGGCCGCAAAATTCCAGAGATCTGAATAGGAAGGTAAGATCAACATTGAAAAAATAAATCTGAAATTTCAAAGGAATGAAGAGATAGACATGTAAAATGTCCCGAAAATGCTTAGAAAAGGTACTGAACCACTGACAAGTAAGTGACCGAGCCATCAGACTTGATGAGCTACACCCTGTCTAGTCCAAAAGCCACAGATCATCATTACATTTCTTTTATTAAAGTGTATTTAATATAATATTTGGTGATGAATGGAGAGGGGGATGCTTTAGTAATGAGATAAAAATCATAAAAGTCACTTCATTTCTGACACGGCAACAATCCAACAATATATTTATTCAAAGAAAGATTGCTTGTGTATGTGCTTCACTTTGAAGTCCACTTTCTGGTCCTCTCCTCCTGGACCCCGACACGTGTCCCAGTATCCCTCTGGGATGTCGAGCCACAGTCTTTGATGAAGGAAAAACCATCCTTATGAGGTCATTCATCACCTTTATAAACATGTTCTTCCGCTGAGTCTGAGTGTTTGCGAGAAGAGTTATGCTGCAGAAATTAAGAATGTGAGCTTGTGTGGAGTTTGGTCCATAGGGAGTCGTTTGTGCTGCTACTGTAACTGAGCGCTGCTACAGTGGCGCAATAAAACACGCCTTTTAAGGGTTTCAAAGTGGCTTTCTGCTCTCGCCTCTGTCAGCCATAAATTGAGAATAAACACAGCTGTATATGGGGCGCTCATAAATGCCTTCATAATTCATACCTTTGGGGAGATGCTCAGGCAGATTAAGTCATTTCACTGAGACAATGTTTTCATGTGAATAATAGACCCATAAGCCGGCAGTCTGGCCTTGCACCAGCTTATTCACCTGAATATTATTGAACAATAAAAGGACACACAATAAATTGCGTATGATTACACTCTGGGATCTATTAAGTGTACAGGTGTTATATTGGAGGACCACATCAATCTTGACGTGCAATAATATCTATTTTCTTCCTCATTATTACCATTTTCTTCATCTGTATTAATGCAAAACTCTGTGGCATTATTTGAATGTTTGTTGGATGTTTACCTTGGGAAAGGGAGGCTGGTTGAAACAGTAAAAGACGTAACTTGTCTGGGAAAAGAGAATCCGAGAGATTGTTGCCACATTTCTGATCAAAGAACCTTTTGATGTTTGCACAGGAGGTTCAGCAAGTGTGTTTGTGGTGTGTGCATTATTGTGTGTTTGTGTACAAGTTTACCTTCTTTACTCTTCTTTTTCATCATCAATAAACAGGACACATAAAATGTTCTGCCACTCTGAACGACTGTTCCCATCAAACCATAGATATTTGTAATTACAATCATATTTTAATAAGCTTCATAAGCAATATCTCTAAAATAAATGTCATGTTACGTTAATTGTAAGCACATTTCAAAATTGTGCCAAACATATAGAAAAATGTTCTACAAAAAGGTTCTTTTTTGTTAAACTGACAAACACAAGCTAATCTATAACAGTTATAAGTATTTACTAGACCTTATGTAATTCTGAATTGTACAGGCGCTACAGGAGGATTTTACAAGATTGTACGGAGGAATTGGGATCATCTGTCTAGGAAAAAAACATTAAGAGAAGCATGATAAAATGATGACAATAAAATACCTTAAACCTTGAAAAAAACATACATTTTGGTGGCCTCAGCTCTACTTTGCTTACTGTTTGTTGTGAAATGGCGTTCCTTTATTTCCTTTTTTTTTTTTAGCTATAGGCATTTTAGAATACAAATTTCTCATGGAACGATGCTGGTTAAGCCAGAACTAGTAGCTAGTGACTTTCACGCTAGCAAGGCATGGGCAAGTACCATGATGTAGTGCTTGTGTTGAACGGTCCCAGAGAGGATACTGGCCTATGCTTCTATGTGACGAGCTCTCCTGAGTCAAGTGACTTTGATGGGCTAACCCCTGAGTCTGATGATTCTATGGTTTGGGAATGGAAGCCGGGGGCCTTTGTGAGTTGAGAAGGAGGATTTGTGTGCAGTGTATTGTTCTCTATCTCTCCTCTGGCGCACCATCGGCCTGGAGCCTCACAAAAAGTAGCTTCCAGAACAATAAAGACGAACCAAAAGGAATCCAGCTCCCCACTCTCGCACGCAGACAAATGGAAGGTTCTCTTCATACACTCTATTCTTGTAGGCTGAGCGTGCAATTGAAAGAAAGAAACTTTGAATGTCTAAGTATGTTTCATGTACAATGTTTTCTATACAATATTGTCCAACTGAGTGGTACTCCGTCACAATATTCTGTCAGACTCTGAGGACAGCATTGAGATCTCTCCATCCTTGAACCTTCACTGTGGGTGAGAAACTTCTGTCTTCTTAGCTATCAAGCAGCTGAACTATAAAAAAGAGACTAATGGAAGATGTCTGTTTTTCATATGGCACAAGTGGAAGCAAACTAAGAGTGAAGGATACACATACAACATGGAGTACAAACAAGTAAACCAAACATTTGCAAATATTTGTCATATCATTACATGCTCTAAACTGTAAACTTCAGAAAGCTCTCAATGTCTCCAATATAGACAGTTATTGTCAGGACTACTCCCCCAACCTGAGAGTCCAGCCCTCCTCGGCAGCTCACCGAAGCAGCTCAGTGTACCATTAACTTACCAATTTGATGCAGCTACTAGTGCTCAAAACTCAGTCCAAAAAGACTTGAAATACTTGAAAACATCCAAACAACTCCCACTGTTCATCTGTAATGTTGCCCTAATTCCATACCTCGACCAAAGGATATTGTTCCCAAAAATCGTAAACAAGTCTATATTTTAAGCTAGTTAGCTAGAGAGATTTAAACAATATTATGCTACACAAATAAAAAGTAGTCTGGGGTAAATACCATGAGCGCTTCTAGTAGACAGTAATGTAGAAAAATCCCTAACCGTACTTGACTTAAGGGTGAATAGAAAATAAGTGATTTATGAATTTAAGTCAGTAATCAATGACAGCACAATCATTTTTCTGCATTCAATTTGTTTCCCTCTTTTTTACTTATTTGGCCACCTTTATAAAGGCAATGCCACAATGGTACCCATGTAATTTGACCATTTTGCTCCCATTTAAATCTCCCACTCTAACCACTGGCTGTTGGTTCTGTTGTTTATGTTATATTTTAATTTCCTGGTGTTCTCTGAAGACATTAAAGGCTCTGCAAAGTACAAAAACTATATAAATATACACATAATACCATATGTTTTAAAGTATGTTTTCTGATTTTGTGCTAATCCTACCTACTAAAAACATCTGGAATATTTTATTGGTGAGTTATATAATCCAAGATGAAACTTTATGGGAATATTTGACCAATACGTTTGACAATTGTTCTTACATTTAGTAATTATGTTTTTCTTTTAAAGAAAATTAAAGTTGTTATGAATGAAATGTATTTCCTGTCTTAGGCAGAACATAAAATGTGCTGGCTTTAGTCACCATGTGCGTCATTATCTATTCATTTACACGTATTGTTTGTTTACTGTGGCCCCATTTCTAGAGAGCCCAAAAGCAGTGTTCGAGTTGGAAGCCCCGAGACAAAGACCTTTTTCCCCTCTACACCCTCTCAGGGCCTCAAAAATGCTAGACACTCAGGCGGTGCATTGCCTTTCACTGGGCTTCTGACTACACGAGTGACAGTTGAATTACAAGGACTTTTACAAGGAATGGTGAAAATAAAAGTTTGGGCAGAATAATGATTATAAGACAAGATATTGTAAAAAGTCCAATAATTAACAAAATTGACAAGCTAAACAAATACAGATGGTATATAAAAGGAGACTTTTTTTTTTAACTTGTCAAATACGTAAATCATTATCATCATCATTATTTACTTATAAGGGGGGCTCCATATACTATTAGGGACAGTGTTAGCCACTAACCAATAACACATCTGCTACAGATCCGAGGTGTGTTCAACTGTGATTTAGAAATGACTTGAGGATAAGTACAGGAGAAAAATAAGTGTCTTTGAAGACTGGAGCACAAAAAAACACCTACAGCTTGAAACCTCAATGACATAGGAGATGGTCTCGGACTTTGGGCGGTCCAGACCACACCTATACCCAGCCAAGTGTCGATCAGGGGTAACTAGGTCAAGATTTTAGAGAGCTACCTCGAACAATAAACTACATTTTTTTAGGAGGATCATTTAAGTAAGTTAGGTAAGTAAACAGTGACAAACACCGGCGAAATGCGAGTTCACCTACTAGAGCGGGTCAGTTCTGTATTAACTGCAGGCGAGGCAGCTCCTTCTTGTTTAGACACAAAAATAAACTGTTGCAATCTCTCTCTAGTGTAAACAAGTGGACACCAATGCATGGAATGGAGGCTCTGGATCCGCTTTTAGAGATTTTCCTCACTTCAAGGAAATTGTTTTTGGTCACTTTTCTTTTTGCAGTGTTGCGCTAATGACAAGTCTTTGTAAAATACAACACCCAGAACACAAGTCACACAAGTACTGACTCAACCCTGAAATGTTATCATCATGGATGATGCCTGCAACCAGACTCAAGAACTTGTTTATCCTTTGGATTCTACAACAAGAGTGCGATGAGGAGGTGAGGTATACTATGAATAACGATCTTCCTCTTAACAATTAGTGTAAATGGCACTTTAAATTCTTATAAGCTTTTATTTCTCTGTATGCTGTTTCCTTCTTTTGTTGGCTGCTGTGTGGATGTTGGAATCCTATTTATCCATTTTCATTACTATTGCTTAGGACAATTTGCACCAGAGCGTTGACTTCCTGGCTACTACAACATACCATTCTCAAGTAAATTAATATGTTCCATGTTGTTTATGTCTTCTGCAAGAATTAGTTAAATATTGATTCAAATGTATATATTGAGACTCATTTTTTTTCCATTTTCTTCAATGGCTTAGAACACTGTCGAGAAACACCAGATGACTTTTGGGTTAGGGTTTAAATAAGCTTAAAAATAAAAAAAGAGTTTCAGTTTTCATTTAAATCGACAGCCATCATAATATTCGGTATATAGAGGACTAAAAAGCAATGCCATCACATAAATAATGCACCAATCAATTGAGAAATACATGTTAATTCATGCAGCCATCTTTTTAATGTAACTGCACATTGATCGACTAAACAATTTCCCGAAGGAGACCTCCTGAGGGATCAATAAAGTTCTACCTACCTACCGACATTGTCCTTTTAAAATAAATAAACTAAACTAAACTGTCAACTCATGTTGGAGTATGTGAGTCGTAATATAAGAAATACATGCAAATTCATGTATGTCTGTTTAAAATTGGATAACAACATGGTCACTTCTCAACAAGGAGAATTCTGTCTGTGACATTGTTGTGGTTCAAAAAACATAAGTACATGTTTAAAGCACATTTAACAAGTATATTATTTGATTGTACTTGTTATTTTATCATGTTACACATTTAATTTTTCTGCCTTAAATGTATATTTTATATCCAGAATAAACACATTTCTGTATACAAGGTGTCTCGCCTCGTAAGTGATTAAATGTAAAACCGACACACAAACATTTCTTTGGAAAGCTTTTTTACCATTACCACACCAACTCTGCTGTGATTGGTCAAGCATCACGGTTTGTCACTGCGCGCCATAAATCCCGGAAGTCTCCACCTCTAAGGGACCAGTTGTATAAACAAAGCAGGCATTATTACAGTTGGCTGGAGTAACTCTGAGTTTATTCTGATAACCTCTCGTTCGCTGAGATTTCAGACGGGTGAGAACTTTAAAAAGTAAAAACTTCAAAAAAATCGTCATGATGAGAGACTTACAGCATCTTGGAGAGGAAGACTTCAATCTTTGAAACATGTGAGTGAGTCAGGAAAGTTATGGTCTTGTATTAGTTGCTCTTTAAGTTTCTTCCAAAATCTAATTTGTTTCAAAATGTTCTCTGATAAAAAAATCCTACAATCCTGGTTTCAAAATAGCAAACAATGCAAAAAAAATCCACCAGCTTGATATTTGTCCTTTACAGGATTTTTCAAATAATGGCTGCTGCACTGCAGATCTCTGAGGTGATGCATGCAGCTTGTATCTGGTGCCCTGCTTTGTGACCTGAATGCACACGCCATGGATCAGCCCACTGCTAATAGCGCCATCCTGCTCGTGTGGCCTTTACAGTGTGCACAGAATAAAGTTCAGATGCCAGTAGTTCAACTGATTTATAATGGTGAGCATGCCATGATTAAGCGGTCATGTCACAGGATTCCTCAACACTCGTTTGGGGAATCAAGTAGTTTGCAACCAAACAAGACAAATGGGCCACTGGCTGTTGGTAACCTTTCTCATGTGCATACTCCCTCCAATCATATGCCACTGCTCCCTGGGGTTATGAGCCCCCTTTATTTATAGCTTCATATGTGTTAGGAGGGTTGTTTTTAAATCATTTCATGGGAACAGTGTTGATTATTTGTCAAGCACTGGTTAATCAAAAATATTAATTGGTTTGTTTGTGTCAGATATTAAGAATTACTCAACGCAGCTGTGATTTTGGGAACAGTGACCGTTTCTTATTTTTCTTCAGGTGCCTCTCATGAAGAACTACTGGCAAAAATCTTTTTGTGCATGAAATAACGCGGTTCACAGTTACAGTGACTGATTGTACTCTATATAGATTGTTTTACTTGTTTAAGCTATTTCACATGCTTATTAAAAATAAGCATTATTAAAAATAAACTTGAAAAATCAACTTTCTGAGCAACTTCAACTAGCACAAGTTTTTATGTGGCTGATTAGAGATTGGCTAGAGTCTTTGTTTCTGTTCTGATTTTTATTGAAGGTTGGTGAGGTTTAATGAAACAGTGTCCTCTCCAAATTCCACTAGACGTCACCCTCTGCTGTATAATCTTGCTTTGAACAGGGATTCTAGCGAGACCTTAACAACACCTACTGAGCTCTGGAAAAAAATTATGTTTCATCAAACTTTAATAACCCATCACTACTGATTGGGAGGATATTGAGACACATTATGTCTTCTTGAACAGTAGTTATTAAATGTTGTTGTTGATCTATGAAACATTTTGTGAAAGCAACTTGCATTGCAAAGCAAATATCAGTGATTCACCACCACAGTGGAAGGTAATGGGTTTCAATCAATTCGGAGCTAATCTAATGTTTACTTTGTAGCAAAAATAAATCATTAATGTATGAACAACTGTACTTTTAATTGGAACACATCGTCTTTCACTCAGATGGCAATGATAAACTATCCGAAAAATTTAGATGGGAAATGTTCATTATTGTTCCATTACCTTCATATCAACCCGTCATGTACAATGAAGTAAAGTGAATTGCAATGGAGTGAATAAAAAACAGGATTTGTCCAACCATTGTTTTTTTTGGATCATTTGAAAATATCATTTCTTGAGCACAGTAAATATGACACAGTTTGGATGTTTGTTAACAATTATAGCAGAAGCAAAGTTCTTTTTAACATGGCTATTGAAATCCAACCTTGTCTGTGTCCAGCAAGACGATGTTGGAGAGGAACGAAGACAAAAACTCATTTGGAAATAAGTAGGATTTATTTCAGTGTTAGGACGAAGGAGAGCACCAAGAGCAGCTTTTATAGTGATTAATAATAATATAAGAATAATTATTATAATTTACAATAATTATTATTATGTTTGTTTTTTTTAAATTTTCTTCTCAACTTTACAACGAATGTAACAAGAAGAGTTTTTGATAAAATCTTCAATCACGCTCACTTGCCTTAACACAGCCCAACTGTAGTATTCCTTAATTTTGTGATTTTATTTTGTGATATCCCTCCCTTTTGTTGTGTCTCTCTAGAGGTAAAACCTATACAATACACCTGGGACTATGGTCTGTCCCATGTTGCAAACCTAGAACCAACTTGTGCCAACTGTGTGTAGTGGATGGAGGACAGACACACAACAAGATTAAGTTACAATTTCTTAAACGTTTTCTCAAACCAGAACTGCCATGAAGAGAACCAAGCACGACTCTAAGCCGGGAGAGTACACATGAACAGAAAAACAGGTGAAGCTGAAACAGACAAAAAACATATGTATCAGAAGAGTTAACAACAGAATAAAAAGCAGAAACTCAAGGAAATAAGGAAATTAACGAACAACTGAAAATACATGAAGATTAAACAGAAGAAAGTAGGTTAACAAACACACTAACTGAAAAACGAATAGAAAGGCTCAAGCATCTGGAAAGGCGGATGAACAAAGAACAATAGAGTAGTCAAGATTTCTCCACCATTATCTGTTTTAGGCTCACTGAGGCACAACAAATATCACACAATTTGGAAAATGTTGGGGACAGTGCCAAAAAAGCAATTTAAGTAATTTCAAAATATTTCTAACAGATCCAAATTGCCGGAGACTATGGCTACTTAAACTAGACAAATGTTATTCCTACTTTAAAGCATGTAGGAGAGCTGGAAAGACGTAAAGAAGCCGTATGGCCAACACAGGCTTGACTCAGTGTTAGGACCAAGGACAGCACCAACCATAAGCATTTGTAATTACATTTATCTCAACAGGGAAAGAATCAAGATAGTCATTGATGAAATCAATAAAAATAAAATAATTTAACAATCGCTGGTGACCCAATCACGCTTAATTGAATGATAACAACCAAGTTGCATATTCAAGCAACGTTTTAAGTGTGTCAAGCATTTGCCCCTGTTACACACAGCCTTTAATAAATCTAACCCAGTTCCATTTATTCAAATACAGTTTATACTATAGAACTTAATTAGCCTGAAACAGTTGTACATGTTGGATTGAGATTTGTGTTGATGTAATGTGCTCCTCCAACATCCACATCTTACAAGATTAACCAGTAAGTCTGATTATTTAACCTGAAGAGTAAAAGTTGATACAACGGTCCCTCGTTTAAGTTCTGAATCAGAGTTTAAGAGTTTAAGTTCTGAATCCCCCCCGCATATTCATAACCAGCAATTTAATTTCTCACTTTAAATCAACAACTTGCAAACATTGCATATTAGGTTCCATCACCCTTAGTAATGAATACCTGGGCAGCTCCCAAAAGGCTTTGCTGTCCAGCCAACCAATAATAATAATGTCTATTTGTATAACGCCTTTCTAGACCAGGGTCACAAAGTGCTTTGGCAGTCATGCATTCACACACACAAAAACATACTGATGTTGCCAGCTCTGCCATCAGGGAAAAGTGTCTTGCTCAGGGACACAACCCCACAAACCTGTCTGGGATTTAACCTGCAACCTCTCAGACTGCAAGCAACCACTCTACCATCCGAGCTATGACAACCCTTATAACAAATGGTTAAAACCTAATAACAGCTGGTTTACACTTTTGACATAGCAACATGGACGTAGAATTTAAATACAGTATTGTAGCGACCAATCAGCTGTTACTAAATAAAATATAAAGGGATCATGGGTGTTTACTGTTTTCTTGGTACCATAAGTAAGGTGGTGGCTGTAATTTAAGTTGTGGTGTTGTGGTTGTGTTATAGGTTATCTGCTGTTCAAATTAATCACATGCTAGAAACAGAGTGAACATTGACAACATGCATTGTCATTTCTGACCTCAGCTTGCTATGACATACTGTTATATGCATACAGTATAAAAAACAGCAATACTGCTTGAGGGGAACAGTTGTAAGCGACCATTATACTTTTGTTTTGAATATATTTTTAGAGGAATATGAAGCTATGTTGTATATTGGGTGTGCACCAACTTTATACAAAATGTCATCTTGATGGGGACATCTTGTACATGCGTAGCTAAATACATGTTTTCTCTGCATGAACAAGTTTGATTCCAACACGACAGGCAGCGTACGTCCACATGCTGGAACTCCTCAATTATTCTGGTTATTCCCTCACTACAAAGTCTTTATCAAATTGTGTTTCAGGGACGTTTTCACATTGCAAGGTGAATCAAAATCCCAGTGACACTCATCCAGTCCCGAGGTGTCACTGAGGAATAAACAGGGTGTCAGTCTGGATGCATTCCCCCTCTCGGCAGACACTTTCTTTCAGCATCAGGCCAGGAAATGCCACCTCTCTGGTGACAGCTGCTTGTGCTTGATGCGCTGGCATCAGCGGTGGGAGACACTGCCAGCCCCCCTCCCTCTGCGCTGCCATGCTAAGTGCCGAGGCTCAAACCAGCCACACACAGCCGAGCACCTCGCATTCAGCTGTGACAGCACTCCGCATTATATCTAAATAGAGCCAGAGCGCTGCATGTCCCGGGAAAACTATTACACTCTCCTCCATTCAGGGAGGATTTGTCACCTGGGAAGAAGGATAATGAAGCCGGTGCTTTTTCTCTGGGCCTGTTGAAGCAACGTCTGTCCCACAGACAAGGGACTGGCTGGATTGGTCTAAATGAGCTCCCCTTCTTGTCTGTCAAAGCAAGGACGGCTGAGGCCTGGCAGATATTTGAGCTCTATTATTACACTGGATAAATAAGATCAATGGCCCAAATGAAGAATTTAGTTTAGTCATGGATTACAGTCAACAAAGACCCTAAGAGAGCACAGTTACATTTTAGGACTACCATGGGAAAGATGAATTAACCTTACATTGCATATTTGCATATTGGTCATTGACATTCTGTCAGAATTTTCATTTATTTCACAATTTTATATATTTTACAATTTATTTGAAATAAACTGCATGCAACTTATTGTTAAAATGCATGAACCACTTGAAATATGGAATATGGATATGGAAAAGCAGAATTAAAAACAAGATAACCTGAGAAAAACTCACAATTTGTTGGACATTAAGATCACACTTTTCATATTTTGTTGAGTTTTGCTCGAGGAAGACAATCACACACAGATGCAAAAAAGGGAAATGTTGGTCCTTTGTTTTTATTCCTGCTCCTGTGTCATATCTTCATGCCTACCCATGAACTTTGTTGTGCCCTTGGTGGGCCTCGAAGAAAAGATGACTTAAATAGGAAGTTAATCAAGTTCTGTCAAGAAGTCCAAATTGAACAAAACCATATTCATATCACTTTGCAGTAGAGGTTAAGTGAGAGGATCTTTCAGACAGGAAGTCTGTCAACAAACAAAGTGCAATTGACAAATAAATCACCCTTTGTGAAGACTGTCTCTGCTCCCAACATCTAGTATTTATGACATGAATTAAAAGTAATCCTTTCCATAGTCTTAGGAGCTAAAGAATAGAAACAAAAGGTTAATTCCATGAAGGTATGTTTCTGGTATTTAGAGCTAAAGCTAAAATAATTTGAAGGTCATCACCTTAAATATGCAACTCATTCATTAGTCATCTTCAGTTCAATTATATTTTTTCATCTCCATGTCAGAGCTTTATGCAGTGGGGTGCAAAGGTTATACACAATAAACCATTATTGTTATTTTCATCAGTAGTTTACATTTTCTTCTGTATTTCAACTAGCTTGTCACACTTAATAAAAGACAAGATAAATAAGTAAGTAAGTAAGTAAGTAATTTATATTTATAGAGCGCAAGTAATTAAAAAACCTTTACATAATGACATTCCTCTCGGTTGAAACAGAAAAGTGCAACCTCTCAGATCAATTCTTAGAACCTTCTCCTGAATCATGCTTCTGTATTCTGTACAGGTAGACACTGAGGGACAATAAACCGTTGCACAAATTGAACCTTTACAACAGTTCTGTGTGAACTGGTTTAAAAAATTGAGTTGGTTTGGACGGTTAAATTATTTTCTGTTAAGCTGTCTACAATATTGAATATAAGTCCAGCCTGTTTTTCTTTCATCTCCTTATTTAATTATTTAATATTTATTTTTAAACATGTCTCATATTTAAAAAATGTATTAGTGTATTATAAGATGTGTGAGAGGCAAGCTGCCACACAGAAATTAAAAAATACAGATGAAAGATTTCATTTTTTGTTTAGTTGTTGAAGTTTTATGATGTAATGTGTCCTTGTCCCACTGTTGTATCAATAAAATTGTGCTAGTAAAAAATAGTATTCACCTTTTGTACTAAATAAGCATTCTGGCATGGTAATTAGGCACAATTACCATGCCAAGCAAGAATGCCTGCAACCTTCTTGCTTCACTTCCAGAAGTTGATTGAGAACTGTTTGTCTGTGAATGTGTGTCTGAAAGGTTGTGTGTGTATCTGGGTGTGAGACGGGCTAGTGACCTGTTCAGGGTTTAAGTCGCCTCTCGCCTGAAGTAGCTGATGGTTTAGGCAAAAAAACAAAACAACAACTGTTTATCAGGTGAAATCCCTATAACCAAAATACACACATACCATTGAAAAAGTTTGTTTGTATTTGTAGATTTCCATTGTAAGTAAGTAAGTAATTTATATTTATAGAGCGCTTTTCCAGACAGGGTCACAAAGCGCTTAAACAATCAAAACATTACTCAATAAAATATATACTTAAATATATATTTAAGTATACCTATAGATGACCTATAAATTACATCTATAGGTCATCTTTGTGATGACCTATAGATGTCATTAAGAGTGATTTCGAGTGTTACAATAGTCTAATATTTGTAAATGTACAGAAAAATGCATTGCATTATGAATTGTTAAAATTCATATCCATTAACAATTTTTAGGGTATGTATATACATATATATATATATTGTTCGCCCATCTTGTGTCATCTATCTATGTACACCGCTGAATGAAGCCTTGTTAGTACTAATTGGTCTTAATTGTTGGTAATACCCCCACGTCGTTTTGCTTTAGGTCACCCGGCGTGTGGCTGAGGAGATGCCTTCTTTATTGATGTGACAACGTTAAATTGAGAACCTTTGGCGGAGTGTCAAAGCCTAATTAATCACTCTCATTCCATCTCGCAATGCATAATCGGCCACCGAAAGGACACGATCAAAGCACAGCGTATTAGCTAAGTCTCTTCGTTATTATTAGTGTTGAGATGGACTGGCCCACAATGGTCACATAATGACCACAGGAATGGTTATCAAAAATGCTTTCCATTTTCATTCACTTTATTTTGTTAATTATGAACCCACTTTAATGCTACCTGCAATCCAAACTAAATTGGCTTAATGCTGCCACTTGCAAAGCCTGCTGCACATGAACAAACGAGAATCTGTTATGTTTATATATTGTTTTGCCTCTCTTTGTTCCAGTAGACACACTCCTACCTAAGCTGTTAGGTGAGCCCATCTTTTGGCTCTTTGGAAGGGCTCAGTGTGCATTAACATTTTTGTCCACCAGGGGACTCACTTTAATACTCAGCATTTGCACAATCTTTGACTCATTAAGAAGTTGAGTTATATTCTAGTAAACATGTACTGGCATACTTAGTTGACATTACAATCAGCAAGAAGCACTTGCCTGAGACTATCAAAACCAGGTCCTTGACGCACTGGCTGAGCCTAGAAATTCTTTCCATAGTAGTTGTGAAATAATTGGTCAAACCGGTTGTACAGGAAACAGATGTACAGCCTGTATCAGAGTATCCTGTTCAACATACTATCAGAGCACCCACTACAGGAATTATATGCAATTACATGCAACACATACATAAGCTGGTTTTGAAAACTCACATGCACACAGAATTCTGCAGAGGATATAGAACTGATCCACAGTTAAATGACTGGGAAAAAAACTGAATCTGTGGTTTGACTATACAGCTGACTATACAACAGACACAACATTAAACTTGCTCTGATTTGAGTAAATGTGGCTTGGACACACAGATATTTGTAACTTTTGGATGTGCTGGCATTTGGTCCAGTAAACTTGAAAACGAAAATAAGCATTTACAATGATGTGACAAAGTACGTGGAAAAAAGTCAAAATGCTAAGCTACCATTATCTAGCCTGGTTCACCTTTTTACATTCAAAGGCACTTGAGATACACCACAGCAGTGGATCTGTCCAAAGGACCAGGACGTTGTGACAGCTGGGTAGAGGTAAAGCAGGACGATGTAGAGCTGTACCATGAGGTTGATCTGAGATTCCCAAAAGCGTATGTCCTGCAGGGCTCAAGTTGGAAGATACACTTTGCAGTCCTTGGTCTGCTGCAGTATCAGCCTCCTCTCCGCTCACCTCTCCTCTCATTAACAAAAAGAGTGCGGATAGTTTAGCCCGACCAGTCTCAAGTACTTCTCTCTGGCTCTGTTATAGGGCAGAGTATTATAAAGTATAACCAAGTAACACAGCCTACCACAGGGGCTTGCTTTCATGTGAAAAACCTACATTAAAAACTTACCTTGTCACATAGAGTGCAGTTGGCTGACTGAGCCTCAGACATTATTATCTAAACTTTACTTCCGTACACTTCCAAGTTGGTAACTAACATGTAGATTATTGAAAATAACGTTTGGTTTGAATTAAACATGCAAAACATATCAAAACATGATACAAATAATTTAAATGTCTTTGTATTGTATATTTTAATTTTGTTTCACTTTTCTGGGTACGTATACACTCATACACACTTGCACACACACACACATGCACACGCACAAACACAGTTAAAAGCAAGAGATTAACAATATTTTGAGGGACCGGTCATGAGAAAAAAAATTGGAGACATTTATGCATATTAAACTTTACGGTACCTAGTGTTCCTATACTGCCTGTCATATGCTGTTAAGCCTGGCCTCTCTCTTTTATAGCCTTCATCACACCATTTTTACAAGCGTGTGGGTACATCTGGCTGACGTTCCAGGCATCCTTTACTGATTCTGGCTCAGACACTTAACATGAGACCTAAATGCTCTCGGCTCCAAGCCCGCCTGGCACCCGTTCCACTGGGAAAAGCTGGGTTTCAAGAACAGGACAAGCTGTGTGTGTTTGTGTGTGTAAGTGTGTGTGTGCGTGTTTGTTGGTGACCCTTGCTCTGCTTGCCTTTTGTGGCTTGTAATTTTGGTGGTCCAGGAATTTAACCCTTTTCATCTGCTCAGTAAGTGGCTGTAAGTGCTTGTACGTTAGCAAAAATACAAATCTGAATCCTTGTTTACTGGCAGACAAGGAGGCTATGCTAAGCAACAACAAAAACACATCTCTGGTCAATTAAATGGATTTTAAACCCATAAAATGTAACATGTTTTGTCTTTTTATACGACAAACAACTTTTTGGATTCTTGAAGGGGAATTCTGCTTAAAGCTTATAACAAATCTAATCAGTTAAAGAAGACATTGATAAAATATGCAAATTCACATCACCAAATGGTCAACATGGGTTCAGTTTAATAAGACAGCTCTGTTATCAGCCAGTCGAGGGTGAGTAGAAGAAGAGGTTGCAGGGCATCAACATGAAGCATGTCTGGAGCCTCCTAATGATCAGGGGATGCTGTAAGTAGGAACCTAACAGCAGATGTACTGGAAGTATGAGGATATCTAGATCACATTTTCCGACTAATCAAATCGTACCTGTATGATGGTTGTTAGACTGAGAATTGTGGCAACATCATTCCCCCCCTTAATCTTCGTCAGAGTAGGAAAAATAAAATAAAAAATAAAAACAGGATGTACCCCTCAAAGTTAAGACACTTGGCTTTCATGAATTATAACTAAAAACCTTCAGCAACTGTTAGCTAAGTGCTTGTTTTACTCATTGTTATTCAAATGTGTGTTATTCAAATTTTAGGGGATTAGCAGTTAATTGGCATCGGTTGGCTAAATCACTTGCAAATTTTCTTTTTTTAAACATATGCAGATAGATTAAATACGGAAACATGTATTTCATAGATAATAAAACACACCCTATAACTTTCTTTGAACTAACGAAAAAACATGTGCACTTTATTGTCCTTTAAATGAGTATTAATAGAAAAATAAACACAAATCCATCTGTTAACACGTAGTAAATTTGGGTAATGAGTCAGTTCTTGTTTTAAAAAGTCATGCTGGCTCTGGACTGTGATTCCTGGATCATGTTTTCGTCACAGCATAATGTGAATGGTCAAATATTACATTCAATGCCTGGGAATTTATTTGTTAAACTAAAAAGGGGAGGCTTTTTCTCAAATCTGTCCTGTTTGACTGGAATAATATATAGATATTTCTGGGTTATATAGTCCTGTGCGTGTAAACATATCCAGCACGCCAGTTTTTAGTTGTTCTCTTCTGCGTCAGTCATTAAATTCTTCCATAAGTGAGTGGTTGGTCAGACTATGTTGTGTCTGGATTTCTGGATTTTCTGACAAACTAAATTTATCACCCTGATGTGTTCCTCGCCCACCTTGAATACCTACAAGAGAATAGTCTACCAAACATGGCTCTGATACTTTAAAACGTATCTATTATACAAAACTGACTCTTTCAGTTTATCAGGGGTGATACTTGGTGACATTGGTACCCCATTAATGGTTGTAAAGATTTAATAAGAATGTCCCTGCAAATCTGGCAGAGGCAAGGCCAGGAAGGCCCTGAGACGAATTATTTATTTAATTAAAAAAAATATATATATTACAAACATTTATCTATGGGTTTCAGTGCTTAGCGGCTGATGCAATGTTGAACCTCTGGTACAATTTAAAAAATATTTTTTATGATTATTGAGACTATATGTATTGAATAGAGTTTTGATTCGCAGCGGATCCTCACTTCATCGCATCAAAGCGCTAAAAGATTAGGAAAACCCTGATTTCTTGACATGAACCTGAATTAAAGAAAAGATCTGATTAGGCAACGGCGACAGGGAATTGCCTGGCACTCCTGATTCAGATCATGATTCATCTCCTGATTCTGATTGGTGTTGAAAAAAAGTCAACCTCTCTGGACCTCCAAAATGCACTTCTCTTTATCAATGGTGTCAAGTGTAGCGAGAGATATGTTGGCACGTACAGTATGTAAACTTGTCCAAGTACTGATAGTGATGAGGAGGTAATAGCATTAAAGCATCTTTACTTGCATGGATGGATTCTGAACGATTTTCTCAGCACTAACCTGAGATGGCGCTGCAAGGAGACCTGAATTAGAACAAAATCATATCTTAACAGTCTGGTCCAGCAGCTCCCTTCCAGAAATTGAAAGAACACACAGTACCATACTGTACCTAGTTGAGTGTGAGTCTCGGGTGAGTGTATTTTCTGTCAAGTCAACTTCTACCTATTTTAAATAATGTACATACTTGTGTTGCACTCGAAGTTTCAGCTAAAACCTTTTCATGTGTACTTTAGTTCATCATAAATGGAAACTGAATGTTAGACATTCCAATGTAAGCCCACAAGTCTGTGACCTGCAGCGTCACTCTGCACATGTTCTGTGCAAGCATGAGGGAAACATGGTCTGCTTCAATTATGCACAGCAGGGTAGATGAAGTCTGTTTTTCATAATTCATGTTTTGCTTACAAAGTGTAAGAATGCTGTAGTCCTGGGTCCCCCACCCTTTATTGCACTCCACCTCCTCGTAAAACTCCCAAGCTGGACTGAGATCAAAAATCGTACTTTGAGAGGAAAATCTTTTTTACTCGTTCCTAATAGTGCTCCAGTACTGGTGCCATGAGAACCTGAAGCACTTTTGGTTCAAGCCGAGGGAGGAAAAAACTCACCAGCAGATGTCATTGTCATTCCCACTACACACACACATGCACACCTACACGCACACACACACACGCACACACACACACACACACACACACACACACACACACACACACACACACACACACACACACACACACACACACACACACACAAGCACCTGCACACACACACACACACACACACACACACACACACACACACCCCCACACACACACAAACACACACGCACCTGCACACACACACACACACACACGCACACACACACACACACACCTACACGCACACACACACCTACACGCACACACACACACACACACACACACACACGCATGCACCTACACACACACACACACACACACGCATGCACCTACACACACACACACAGACACACACTCACACACACACACACACACACACACACACACACACACACACACACACACACACACACACACACACACACAATAAATCACAATCCAATCATGTTTCAGCTAACTAGATCATACATGAGGACAGCATTATGGATATCGCTGCACTTCTGATAAATGGAGACACGTTAATGTGGAATCCAATCAGCTCTCCCATTAGTAATGAGTAGCGTAGCTAGCTAGCATCACCTAAACTGAAATTAACATGTCCTGTGATTGGATAAGAACTACTTTCAGTTGATTGACATTTCCATGTCTTGTCCTACGATTGGATAAGCACTTTGTTAGCCGTACAAATATTTCAAAATATAATGCATGGCACCCACACAGACACACACAGGTACAAATGTCTGACTTCTAATATTGGTTCTATGTCCAGGACCATCTCCACCTCCAGTACACTGTTGTGAAAGAGACACAGGGGGGTAACAAAAATCCCGAGACATGTCTGTTACTCATCTAATCCACTCTGTGACTGTCACTTCCCTCTTTCCCGGTGCCCTGTTGCCAGGCAACCACACACCACATCTCCACAGCAACAGTTACCCGAAGTTCACCCACTTTCTCTTTCTGGATGGTTCTGCACCGTGTGAGTTGGGAAAAAAAGAAATGTGTGACCAGACCAGTGAGGTGGGCGTTCCACAGAGCGTGGGGATTCCTCGGGGGACCACAGTTGAGTTGACCAGTTGACTGCACACCTCTGATCCTATTACAAATGAAACACACACATACTTTTTAACTACAAACTTCATCCGAGGAAATCTTAACTTGGCACCAGTCGGCTGTTTCTTACATTTAAAAAATGATGTTTTAATTTTGTATCAAAATATAATGACACAACTCTGTTCATTCAATTTAGAGTTTTGTCATTACAGTCTCTTTCATTTGGTCATAAAAAACAACACAAAGATTGTAAAACATTTGCTGCAGCTATATGGGTAAGCCAGCCTAACGTAGCTACACCAGATTCAAATTTGTAAAATGGATGTTAATTTAAAAACAAATAACCTGGTAGTCACTATATAGAAATGGAAGATAGTATCACAACCAAGCTTTTGGCTTCAACTGCCAACACTCTACCATCTGGCGTAGATCTGACGGAGGAGTGGTTGGCTTATGACTGAGAGGTTGCCGGATCAATCCAAGGTCCAGGCTTGTTTGTTAAGGAAGATACTCTACTCGTTCTGACCCCTCCGGATAAACTAGAAAGGTCTAAGCCTGGACTAGAAGTCTTTCTTTCTGGGTCTTTGGTAATGCACAGTTGAATTTATGGACTAATATTAAACTAAAATCTAATTTAAAACACGTTATTATATATGTTACATGGATACCCACATGATGAGTTTCAGAGAGTTGCAATGGTGTGTAACTGACGATTTCAGGGCTGGAATATCTGCAAAGGTCCATTTGGTCTACTATTGACAACTTGTTCTTTATTATGGACTAGGGATGCAGTGGTCATGATGTCCTCACCACATTCTTCTGAAGCAACAGCAAACCTTTCATGGGCTGTAGGTTTAATAAACCTACTTATCTCCCATCATTCTATCTCCACCTCATGACTCCACAAAGCGGCATTTTACAAGTATGTCTGAGATTGCCAAGCGTTACAACAACTGCCTATCCAAGGTGTGAGATGTGTGGTTAGATAAAGTGGTTTCCTGTAGCCATGTTAATCCCTTACCACTTTTTAAGAATGTGTCTGTGGTGAAGCTATGATCTGGTTTTCTGACGGCAGACATCAGAGACTGCTTTCTCCCCCCCCAGAGATGGATGTCGCTATCTGCTTTATAGTGTTTTGAACAGTTATTCGATACCTTTACCTGTACACAGACAAAAAGGCATCACTTAAACTGGAAAACTATTACACTTCACGTTGTTAAAAAATGTATTTCATTTTGATGTTCTTCAATTTCGAGCTAGACTATATAATAAGTATATAATCTCAAACACTTACAAGCATGATAATTCACAAACTTATTAGCTGGGAGAGTCAAAGTAGATTCATTGCATCGTGGTTCTCTACTGTTCCTCACTGTCTCAACATATGTAGCATTTTTCCTTTTTTCTAATTGTAATTTCCTTTTTTTTTTTAACAAAAGTTTTTTTTTTTTTTATTTCTCCAACAAATTACATTTCTGTGATTTGCATTAATATATGTGTATCTCTTATGTTTATCTCATCTTCATTTATTCTCTCTGTGGTTAAAAGTGACTTGAGGTTACTTCTAAGTAAGTAAGTAAGTAAGAGTGGATCTCTGTTTTTTATCATGCATAAAAACTCAGAGCGGTGCTATAAAAAATCCCTTATTTTATTATTATTTGCTTTTCTTAACCCTTGTGTTATCTCAGGGTCAAGGTCACCTAAAGGCCCAAAAACACATCTGTTTGTGGTATCCCATATACAGTGGTGGAGGTCGTTCACCTTGACCCAGAAACAAAAAGGTTTAAAAAAATAAATAGAGTAAGCCATTTTATATTTTGTCATAAAGAAATCCAATAAAAGAATGGATTTGAAACAAACTTGCAACCTGTTGCAGCTATTGAATCAGCAGTTGGATAATGTCCTCTTAATAGCGATGCATTGATGAAGCTTCATGAAACAGTATTCAGAGCCCACTAGATGTCACTCTCCACTTTATATTCCATTTTGTTTTCTAGTTTAGCTAGTCTGGTGAAACTAGAAACAATTTTAAACTGAGGGCGCCACCTACTGACCTCTACTCACTACTTCCAAGAGGTACCCAGGTCTAAAATGATTGATTTAGAATTGACTTTCTATTGTATTTATTCATTTTGGGTTCTTTGATAACTCTATGAAGTGATCTGTTTTGCTCCTGACTCTGAAGGAGACACAAATGACATATTTGAGAGCTACTTTAGATCTCTTGAGCAGATGATCATTTTGCAATAGCTACAGGATTTATGGAAGCTTGACTTCATCATATTTTACACCATATTGTATATAATCTTGTTTATTGTACGAATGTTAAGAAATAAGTTGTTAAGTGGATGTTCTGTGACTTTCCGGCACTTCGATGTGGCTTGAACTGATTCATAAGATCAACTTTTAAAAACATTTATAAACATACACATACTCTCACATATTCCCACACAAGTGCAAACCAGCACACGCAGAGACACACAAACTAGATATTAACAAAATAAACCCGAACAGCAGCAGCTTTATACAGTTAACTGTGTTTAATCACACATCTTAATCCCCTTCCCTCCCCGAAAAAGAATTTTACAATCCTTCTAACAGTGACTCTTGTACAACAACATAAATACTGTGCTGGAAAAAAAATATTTCCAAAAAAAAAAAAGAAAAAAAAAGATTTAAACCATCCTTCATTTTTATTCCCATAAACTATTCCTGTAAACATTGAAAAAAGCAGACAAAGTCTCCAGGTTCTGGACAAGACAACATCGAAATCACAACGTCTGCGAAGCTGGTGGCCTCACTGTGGAAAAAGTCTGTAACGGCTCAGAGAATCTTTGTTTCGTCCAGTACTTCGTAGTCCTTGAAGTGTTTGTGATCCTGAACAGTGCAGTGCTTCATCAGAAAAGGCTGGTCAGAGTGGTCTGTGAGGGGCTCCTGCACTCGTGAACATCCAGGCCTCCTTGCACTGAGGTGAGCACAGAGGTCACGGTGGGCATAGTGGGGTTGGTCAAGTCTGTCAGGGTGGTCGGGGTGCTGGAGGGGCTCATGGACGCATTAGAGATCTCGGATGCAGGACCTGATGGTGTTCCTCCCTGCAGAGTGGAGCCGTCCGAAGCCTTGTCTCCTCCTGTGCTTTCCTGCCGCAGCAGGTTCCTCCTGAACTTCGCCCGGGCGTTCTGGAACCACACCTGATGAGATAACAAAGAACATGATTATCATTAACGCACACACACACATCGAAGAGGAGCAATATGTGTGAGATCATGACCAGATTTTAGATATGAGGGGGCACAGTGAAGCTTTTTCTTGTCCATCTATACTTAACTACTTATATTTTAAACATAAGCAAATGGGTCAAATGTGAAGCCCATTGACAAAGGTAAAGTAAATTGTGACAAACAATACCATTTGTAACAGGCCACCAAAGGCTGCATGTGTAGTAGTGGTGAAGAACACTAGCACATGAAATGAAGCTTCACTCTGATTAAACATCGGCTGGTGAAATGAACATGCTAAACCTGACACATGACAACATTCTAGGAGGTTATATTTGTAGATCTAACTGCACACACTTCACTCCCAAAACACTTGAGCTCTCTCTCCACGGCAGGACGGTCAGCAAGTCTAAAGATACTCGGAAAGTCCAGTCGTGTGTCCAGAAATATATGATTGACAAGCGAGACCACATCATTTTCTTTTATTTTTTGAACTAATTTCTTTTCTCTGGTTTTATAGATTCTGTATTTAATTCAATCTTTATCATATCATATATTTTTAAGTTGAATCTACAGAGTGTGACATTAATCCATTAACAGTGGATTAAGAGTCAAAATCAACATCAGGTCTCGGATTTTTTCATTTTTTTAATGCATGGATAAGGCTTTGGAAAATGACACGAAATTCAGATCATTCTTATGCTACTAGTATGAGATTTATTCAATAAAGACACACTTTCAATGAGCAAAATCATTTTTAGGTTTTAAGTGAGTCTTTCTTAAAGCACATCGTAAACCTTGCTTACAGTGAATAAACAGTACTTTTGAAATTAATTTTCAGCACACGTTACTCCAGCAGGATTTACTAAACATGATGAACACGCATGCTCACATTTATCTGAGGAACCTCACACGTTTGTGCACCTCATTGCCAAATTTCTGCAACTCTTGACTTGACATTGTCCTGCAGCTATTAACCAGAAAGAAAAGATTATATTTTCTTTCTGGTTAAAAACATTTTTGATCGATTGAGGACATAACCTGATGCAAAGATTTCCGTTCTCTGATTTATTATACTTTATAAATGTGTATACACATTTTTTTTTTTTACTTTTTGTGCTTCTCAATTACTACTATTGTCAATTACATCACAATACTTTTCTTTAATTCTTTAATTTCTTCAATAAATTCAATCATGAATTTTAGATTTTTTTTCCTCACAATAACAAAAAAAACAACAATACTGTAAAGTAATTTAAAGTAATTATTTAACTCTAGTCAACTAAAGTAAGTTAACAAATGTAAAAAAGTAAAACATTAAAGTTAACATATATGCAAATAAATGCATATGAACACTATGTTTTTGTAAAAGTGAAGAAATAATTTTATACTAAACAGAACTCTGACCAACAAGTTTATGTTCATTGTCAAAAGAAAACTTTTTTCAAAGAAATTTAATAAGAAAAAACGTAATTTTGAAGAATTCTGTTTATGTAAAAGAGACTTCAGTCTTAACAATCTTGGCTTTAAAATACTTTTCCGGTGAAGATTTAAATGATTAACACAGATATAGTCCTTTACTAGGCCGAGATGTACTGGCAATATCTTCTACCTGATGCAAACACAACTACACAAGGCCAATATTGAAATTAATCGTATTTCGAGGGTTCTGTGGTTTCAGTTTGATTGTATTTTCCAACACTCTAAAAGCTCTACTGAGGTTCTCACTCATGGGCCCCACGGGGACCACGCCACAAACCGAAGCCCACAGGGGCGTGTGTTTGTTATTCGCCGATGTAGGAACACAAGCGGACCGAAGATGAACATGAGTCTCGTAATTGTGACGGAGTCTTGGGAGACAGGCTGAGGAAGCTCTTCAAAGCAAAACGGCTGCTTTGTCTTCTTGCTCCTCTAAGTGTTAATGAAAGTGGAAGGATGATTTTTCTGTCTGAAACCAACAATGATTCATGAAGCTTTTTGTATGTTTTTTTTCTTCCAGGCCTCAAGAGATGATTTGTTTGCTGTCTTTTGTGCGAATCAAACGCACGGCTGTTCTGTCTCTCACATTCATCTGTGCCTCACTCTCACAGTCTCTCGGAAGGATTCTATTTTGCTCTGGAGGTGTGACTCATGTGAAAACAGGAGTTTAGTAGAAATGAGTTGAGCGCATCATTGACTTTCTTTTCCATTATTTAACTATATTTTTTTTATTATGTTTTGTACTATGTTTCTACTATCTTTTTTCTCCTATTTGTTTGTTTCTGTGTTCACCTTATATTTCAAAATGTTCTGCTGTATTTATCCTCTTATTGATGATTATTATCATATCACATTTTCCACATTTATTCTTGACCATGTTGCCCCCTCGAACTGAAATAGAACAAGAAAAGAATAAACGTATTCCTCTTATGAGTTGCACAGTTTAGAGTCCACATAAGGCGAGAGACACTTAGATACTAAGACACTAAGATTCATGATGGATGTTTGTTTTCTGGAATCATTTAAACCCATGAAGTATAGGAAGAACATACAACCACTAAGTGCCCTTATTTCACCATGATACAACTACTTTTTTATTTGATAATGTTCTTAAACCATATTTATTGAAGACAAAATAAACCCGGCTGCATGCGTGTCAGCTGTGCGTACCTGTAAGACCCGTTTGGTGAGACCGGTCTTCTGGGCCAGCTGCTTAAGGTCCTTGGCGTCTGGGTTGTGGTTGATGGCGAAATAGGACTTCATGGTTCTGAGCTGATGGTGCTTGAAGGAGGTCCGCATGCGCTTGGTCTTCTGACTGGAGCTGTACTGGGAATCCCGGTCCATAGACTCACCGTCGTTCTCGTTGCAGCTCAGTGCTGCAGGACGGACAGCAGGAGAGAGGACAGGGTAAGAAAACTTTGTGTCATTTGAACGTTTTATTTCCTAATTTTCATGATCAAAACTTCCAGTTCACCTTTAAAAGTCCGCTGCTTGAAATCCTTTTGTTATATGTTTTTTGTTATAGCCAAAATATATGGTTTTGCATACATCCAAACATCAGGTTATATAATTATAAAAATCATTAAAATTAAATTATATTAAAAAGACACAAAATAATATATTGTCAACAATTACATTTTTGTGTCAGATCAAGTAAAATATTGTTGCTCTTTTCACACCCAAAGGTGTTTTATTGTCAAGACAGAAATCTGAAATTAACAATTGACAAACCTCCCGCTGAGTGGAACGAAAAGAAAACACAAATACGTTCAGATCTCCATTTTTACATGAATGCCTCTTTTTAATAATTACTATTTCTTTACACACAGTTTTTTTGTCTTGCCTCCGTTATTATTATTATTTATTTTTATTTATATTTCTATTGTATTCCTATTTATATTGCTTACCCTAGTATCATGTATTACTATTAGAGAGGTCCACTAATCTATCCATCTATCTATCGTTCCATCTCCCAGTCAACAAGAAAATGGTGTCAGTCATATAACCAGACAAATGTTTATCATAAAAACAGTTAGTTTTCCTGAAATCACGCTTTGTGTCATAAAATGTACGACCAAACCACAACTTTTTGAATATAATAGTGTCTCTCTGTAATCGTCACTACACAACAGTAGCAGCTTGTTAGAAATATTAACACAGCCTCTACTATTAGAATGAGCAGGATCTACAACGGAGAGAGGCAACTAGGAGGGCAATTCAGACGAATCAGACCCAGTAGAAAAAGGCATTGTTGGGACAACTATGCCAAGGGTGTTGTCCTGGACCATGAATGGAGAAGGTAGAACAATGCCACATTCACAACAGCTATTTGGACATGTGCACTACATCCTATTCAGATCTATAATGAGTTTACGGACCACCTTTTTTGTTACAGTCAAGGTACAGCAAAGATTTTTCTTATATACAGTATTTACTGACAAATTCCAAATTTGAGGGTGAATCTCAACTGGATAAAGTAGCATTCTCTTTGGGTGAAAGTAAAAGATGAGTTTATATCAGCCAATCCAGCACCAAGAGTTTACTTAAAACATGTTATTTTGTTTTCATTCAATCAAAAATATGGAATTGAAAGACGATTTTACTTCATGCGTAGAAAATCATCATACGTATATTTTTAATAGTACACTTGTTTTCTCTTTTTAAATCTTCTTCCAGTATTTATTTTAAATGTATCTTTTTCACTATAATTGAAACTCGTTTGGTGATAATGTAGAATGACCATCTATCAATCCTAAAACAAATACAAATTGTGAGTCAAAAATAAAGATCATGTGCTACTATCTAAACCACATCTCATTCCTATTGTCACCAAAATAAAATAAGAATTAAGGAAACATCTGTTAAATCCCCCGCAGTCTAATTATTATTAGTAATCATTTATAGATTGGTAGAATGAAATAACGAGCTCCAACAAATACACACAAACACACGTATCCATCCCACTCGCTAAAATTCTTGGCAACAACATAAGTGTTGCTGCATGAATAACAGTTCAATACCAGAACGCAAAAAAAAACATATCAGGCATCAACACTTCTCTTCGTTACCCAGTCCAGAACAAATGCTGCTTCCTCGTCGTAACATATGCTGCAGCCTTCAACACACGCGCATGCACGCACGCACGCACGCACGCATTCACACACACACACCTACACTTATAATTAATTTAGAAAAACACCTGCAGATGGTTTCTATCTCTCATCCACAACATCTTCATCCCACTGTGTTCCAGAAGCCGCTCCTCCCCTCAACCAACACATGTTCACGGTTTACAGCGTGTTAACGATAGAGGGCGCTCTACATAGTTTCCTTCATTCTGTTTCTTAAAAAGTTAAAGGGATTTCCCGTCTTCCTCCGCTTTACAAACAACGGTAGCACGATACACCTGTTATTCTTTCTTCTTTTTTTAAATGACGTGCGACAAAGTCAAGTCAGTTTCCATAGTTGTGAAGCGACACAAAAGTCTATTTTTTAACTATAAAACTAAACAATAAGCCACAAGAAGAAGACGTTTTTTCCAATATTTTAGATTTTGTTTGAATTAAAAAAACAAGAATCCGAGCGTTCGTCTCCTTTTTTAAATGTTTGATTCTCCAAATAAATCTCTTTATTATAATATTATAATGTCATGTTGATTTACCATTACAAACTCTAAACAAGACAAAATAAACGTGGTTTATTTCTTCTGTCTTTGATATTGATACTTTGACGACGTTCTGGTTCTAAGCGTATCAGTTCAACTGTTCCTAATGTATCCAGTTGTGTGATCTTCGTTTATATTGGAATTTTATTAGTTAGGAAGTGAATTAATTTCAGATTGCATAACATTTATTTAAAATTCAATTCAAATAAATTGACTATACCTTAGTGCTGATGTTTCAAGAAAGTGTTGGTGCATAAGTGTGACTGAAAAATGAATTATTAACAACCACGTGTGAATAAAAAATGTGTCTAAAAAATAGGACATTGGGATTGAAGTTTTTCGTTTTTTATAATGCTGTTCAGGAATACAGGAAGAAAACCCAAACAAATAAAAAAATATATATATATATCCAGCTGGCTAGAAAAGTGGTAATAGAATATAAGAATATAAACCAGCCGAGCAACCAGCATTTAGCCTTTAAGGCCCTTTTCTTCGGAAAGTAGTAGGGTGTGAAGTAAAGAAAATATGTCTTTTGTTTTCAACTTTAAAAGGTTATATGATCAGTTTAAGATACAAGTATCAGCTCAACTAAACTTTCAATAATTTGCTCTGTCAGTAATCGGTTGTATAAGGGGTTTGTTAGTTTAATTACATGATCAAAATGTTTTAAATCTTTTTTTTATTGTTGTTTATATGATTTGCAAATCATCTCGATGTTTAATTGACCAAATGCGGGACTTCATGCAACAAAAAGTGCAGGCAGAATGAGTTGTAAAAAAAAGTCCCTGTTCTTGTTCTTGTTCTTGCTTCCAGTGAATAACTCATCAAATCACATTGAGCTCTTTGGCAGTTCGGCCTGGTCCCTAAGAAGAAAAAGGCCCCTGCAGTGTGTGTGTGTGTCTGTGTGTGTGTGTGTGTTTGAGGGGAGGGGGTGTATGTAGATGTCTATGAACCCTGACAAGTGGAAAACGGTGAAAGCAAAACCCGGAACATCAAAAAAGTTTTTTTTTTTTTTTTTCTTCATCAGAATGAGGACATGGAAGACTCTTATTTTGGTAACACACTCACTGAGCGCAATTCTTTGTAAGGGCAATGGTTTTATTTATGATTGTAATTGACAATATATTTTAATATATAACATCATTGCATTTCGTATTATTTATCAATTAAAAAAAAAAAAATCAAATATAGAAACATTAAAATCACGCATACGTATTGTACAGAGTGTTATATTGTTATTTGTTATTTTCTTTAGATAGCGTCTATTATTATTATTATTTAGTCAGATAGAAGCCAACTATAAGCGTTAAAGGTTAAATAACATAAATACTATACAATATTAAATTACATATTTATATACGCGTATATTTCAATAAATAATGAAAAAAGGGAAATATGGACATTAATTCTAATACGCTCGTTTCTGTTAAATGTTTATTAGAATCGGGAAGTTATTTTAATTTCTAAACATAATCTAAAAAAAAAAAGTGTCTGTAGAAGTTTGGCTCAACTTCTGGAAGCAGTGTTTTGGTAACGTTGTACTAGTCTTTCACGTTGGAGCCAAACGGCGTCAGTGTGAGCAATTTGCTGAGTCATTAACACTTTTTTACGCTGCCTAATTAAAGATTAAATACTCAACCACTCCAGAAGATACTCAAGCTTTTAGGTGTAAGACTGTATCTCAAGACCGTCTTACCTGCGTTGTAGGCAGCGAGCTCCGCACCGGGACCAGGACTTTTCCGCTTTCTTGGCCGGCCTTTCGTCACCGTCCCGACGCCGTTGAAGTAGGAAAGTCCGAGGGTGTTGGCCTGGCTCAGACCCTTGTGTGCCACCACGTCCGCGTGGTTAAAGTGATTCTGGTATTCTCCCTGGATGAGAGTCTCAAAGTGCAAGCGACAGTAGACCAGGCTGTCCTTCATGCCGAAGTGGTCTCCGGTGGTCAGCATCTTGCTGCACGTGGTGCAGGTGAAGCAGTTGAGATGGTAGACCAGGTCACGGGCCCGCATGACCATCTCGGACGCAGAGATCCCGAGGTGGCACCGAGCGCATCTTTGCACAGAGAATCTTCTGCGGACAACACATACACACCATGAGGAGCTGTGCGTGAACCGTCTTCTGTGTGTGTGTGTGTGCAGAGAAAGTTTAACGCAGATTAGCTGCGCGCGAGCTCGTTTTATTTTATACAATCCATAACTTTAAAAATCTATAACTTCTTCTACATGAAGGAACATATTGTGTCACTAGTGATAGAAATGTAATGCTATTTTTCACTCTTTTTTTCATTATAAAATATGTTTAAATCTCACAATATTTCCGCGGTCATAAAAGGCAGTGGGACAAAGAAAAAAGTCCACGAAAAATGGAACTCATTGAACGAGCGCTAATGTCTTTTAATGAATGAAACATATATTCTCATGAAGAGTTTAGTGTGTATTACATCTAAAAAAAATGTCTATCTTTATTTATTTATGGGTGGCAACCGCTCAGGTCAAATACAGCATAAAATTGGTCATGTTTTTGCCAATTTACTGTTATGGTTTTATTTTTATTTCATCATTTTTGTCGTATTTTCGATGGATAGCTACAGTTTTAACACACCATCATTATAAATTGTCTATTCTCGAACCAGAGTTTTACTTGACGTTCAGTGACTTATAGTTTTACACATAAACCTACAAAATGATATTAATCTAAATAGAAAATAAGTTAAAAAAAAATTGTTTAAACGTATTTATTTACAAAACGAGATCGAGTGAAACAAGTAACACATTAAAGAGTATTAAAAATATGAATGAATAAATAAAAACAATGATAAACACTCATCGTAATGGATGGATTTGAAATCCTGGCCTCATACCTGTAGTAGTCCTCCTTGCAGTAGATGCTGCCGTCCTTGCTGAAGCAGGTGAGCTCGGACTCCAGGTTGAGTTTGCACTCGCAGCACTTGAGACAGCGCATGTGCCACTGCTTGTCCACGGCCAGCAGGTAGTAGCGGTCAGCAATCTTGCGGCCGCAGCCTGCGCACAGAGCCACTCTCTCTGCGTTCAGACATGGGTGAGACTGCAGGGCATGGAACGCTTGGTCACTGACAAAATACTTCACTTTTCATCGACTCTAACCACTTCTCCTATAACGTTTAACAACTTTGTTTACTCTCTTTACACCGGTAACAATGCAAGACAACATTTGAAGAACACGAAAACACACTTATTGTGCTTTAAACTTCTTTTGATTTTAAGGTGAACATTTTTAAAAGCTCTAACAAGGAGAAAGTGTGTCGTGTCTTTTATGAGCAGCCAAATAGTCGTAGTTTACGTAAAACATGGTGCCAAGGTTCAAAAGTGTCAAGTTGTCCTCTTTGAAATAACTTTCATTATCATAGCATTATCCAGCACTCCTTAAATAAATGTTACATATATACACAATGCATAATATGATTAAAATAAATATATATATATATTTATATATATATATATATATATATATATATATATATATATATATATATATATACACATATATATATGTGAACACTGTGTTTGTCTGTTGTGTTGTTGTGTCTGCTTGTGTATATATATATGCAAACACATTTGTACTTTGATCTTTGATTTACTAAATAAAATACGATAAATGAATGCACGAAAAATTGTGTAGCATTTAATGTTAACTTGTGTAAATGGAAAATGTTGTTTATTTAAAATTAAATGTTGGAAAAATATTATTTGAACGAATATAGCATTGAAAAGTATAGACGCCATGCATTAAAGCAAAGCGGTGGATTATATATTTTGATCGTAAATTCTGTTTGTTTTAATTTTCTTTTATATACATGTATCATCACGTTTGGGTCATCAAGGTGAATAATACACGTAAATGCTGTATTGCTGGGCTCGTAGACGCATAGAAAAAAACGAATGAACTTGGTTCCTAACAAAGTAAATACATACATTTCTATTTATTTCGTTGTATTACAGTGTGTTCGGACCCATTTCCCCCAGATTTTCAAGTGGACCTCTCCTACCGTCTCGGACTCTCCCATGTCGATGGCGGAGCTGATGGCCGCGGACTCGCTCTTGGCTCTCCGGTCGATCTCTTCCACCACGCCGTGCACGTCGCCCCCGGGGAGGCTGTGGAAGAGCATGGTCGCCGCAGACGGGAGGATGTTATAACTGTTCGGCTCGGTTCTGCAAGCCAAGATGTCCATCAGAGACACAGATCTGCGCGCAAATCCGTTCCCTCTGTTTGCGTCTATCAGAGTCTCGTCGTGTCAGGATCCGCATCAAGAGCTGGACCGGGTCCGAGCCTCCGCAGCTCTCATTCTGGAACCAGGATTCAAACGTCCTCCTCGCAGGTGAGATCAAATGTTGTCTTCCATTGACAGCTCAGGGGCGAGACTGCTGTTCCCGGTACCTCGTCTCCTCCTGTCTGGACTTCAGTTACAGGAAATTCTCCTTGTTTAATTCTTGCCAGAAGAAGACGCCACAACTGGAAGCTTGGGAATGTCTGGCTGCCGAATAATTCCCGCTGAAATCAAACTAGCAAGGGGTCCTGGTGGAGTCCAAGTTGTCACCGGCTGTGTGTCAGTTTGAAAACTCTAAAAATAGAGTTGAGAATCCTCCGGCCTGCTAGAGACGCTCCTGTTGTTTAGTTGCTGTTTTAAAAGGAGGCAGCGAGCACGAGGACCAGCTTTGGAGGAGGAGTGTTCTTCACCGCGACTGATGATAGGAGAGTGCTGCTGGCCCCCCAGATCCCCCTCCTTGGGTCTACCGTAGCCCCTTATCAACAAGGCCTTCTGACGTCACCACGCACCGTTACTGTCCATTGGCTTGCATCTCTGGTACCGAAAAGCTCGCTAACCGTGCGTAACGCGGAGACCACCGGACCCAGGACTCACCCAGGAACCAATCCAACTCCAGAAACCGGTCCATGTGCGCGTGAGTGACAGGGAGGAGGGCTGAGAGCCGAGGAGTTCTGCTGGGACACTTTTCCACGCAGGGTGAAGGTTCTGGAGAACTGCTGCTTCTCGTGACACCTGGAGGAGAGGACACACCATTATTTTATTTTCAAATTATTATTGTCAAGTGAAGTGTTATTACTTTAATTCAAACAGTCATCACCACTACAATTTATTTTCATTTAATTCAATATATTTATTTTTTAAATTAGTTTCCATATTTTTTTAAACTATATTGTTTGGGTAAATAAAATAAAAATAAACTTTTGAAGATTTTTATATATAAAATTAATAATTCCGTCTTTGTTGTTGAAATTAACATGCAGGTATACGGATGGTGGACTTTTATTTTTTGGTTAAAATTACCTGATATGCGGGCAATTACGTGTTTTGATTTTATATATTTCAATAATTGTTAACCAAATATATATGACAGTGTTCAATTCAATTCAATTTTAAAGTGTCTTATCATAACAAAGTCATCTCAAGACACTATACAGTTGAAATACGACTATAGTTGATTAAGGAAAAACAGATCCCAGCAATTCAATTCAGTGTTGTCATATATATTTCTGTCATTTTAAGATAATAAACAAGAACATCGGATAAAGAGTTATAAGAAAAAAAAGGATTTTCATTTGTTCCAAATACATGAATTATTAGACTACAGCAGAGGGACACGTTTATATTTTGCGTCCTTGATTCATTTTAGTTATCATCACCTTCACTGGTTGTAAACGCAGTTTTAAGTTCCTAAGATGCTGACGTTGAGTTCAAAAAGCTCAGTGACAATATGTTTCGATTCGCAGGCACCGAAAGTGAAGTTTAGTTTTAGTGACTCTATCCCTTGAGTGACTGATCCTGGATCCGCTCTTTCTAATTAGCTCGATGCTCTTAATTGGCAGGGGTGGGGGGGCGAGGGGGGTCCCCGTCATCACACGACGCACCGGAGCAGGAGGCGCAGGAGGAGAAGGAGGTTTGATGAGGAACAAAAGCTCCTCGGCGGTGCGAGAGAGAGAAACATGACACGTTATCACATCAGCGCTTTTGTTTCCTCACCTCTGTTGGGCGATCCTCAAATCAGTGCCTCCCGATCCAAATGATGCCCATTTTTTCCCATCATTTATTTCTCTCGCCTCTTCCTCCCTCTACCTGTCCATCCCCCGCGGACATAAAGCGCCCGCGTTTAGGCCATTGTGAAGTTTTAGAGCATAAATATGATGTTAAGCTCCTAAATCCGCATGCAAATGAAGGCGCGTTATAACGCCCTTAATTGAATACATGCATATTTATCATGGACCTTTATACATTAAACATGGTGGCGGCGGCAGCGGGCATGTCTGCAGGCGTGGATGAAATATGATATTGGGTTTCGTGTGTGTGTGCGCGCGCCTGCGTGGGTTTTTGTGTGTGAGCGGAATATTGTAAGCTCGTAAAAAAAAAAAGTATGCATAGTGTGCGCAGAAAGATCATTACAAGACATGTCTCGTAAAAAAAAAAAAAAAAAAAATTCAATATTTAATCTGGGAATTTATTTAAAAGTTAAATCTGAATTAATTGCTCAGTAACATACACACTCAAACCCACGCACGCGCGTACACACTTTCATGGGGGCAGCAGGAGACTCACATCTTCAATGTGCGGAGTAAGAAGATGCAAGAGCAGGAATCAAAAGGCGTCACCATCGGCAGCCTACAGTCTAATTGTCAGGAAATCGTGTGTGTTCTTCGGTGCTCTTGAACGTGTGCACGTGCGTGTGTGTGTGTTCTTCTGTGCTCTTGAACGTGTGCACGTGCGTGTGTGTGTGTTCTTCTTCTCATAGTCCTTCCATCTATTGTAAACATGTCACCAGTAATGTCAAACAGTTGTCAGATTTCGGATGAAAATATGGAATTCTTAATAACATTTGATTAAAAAAAAATATATATATATAAGGTGCATTATGGGAAGGAAATTATTTTTCACGGATAAGGGGATTTTCCTTAAAATCGTATACATTATTAAAATAATTGTTAAAATGAAATGAGCTCTATATGAAATTAATCAAAATTAGACTTTAATGATATACATACTGTTTGCAATGAATATTCAGTTTTGTAACAATGTCAATAGTAATAGTAATAATCAAAATGTACCTTTTAAAACAACGGATTCAACAACAAAAGATTAATAATTATTATTATATGACATTTAAGTGAGTTCTTAGTTTTTGTTCCAATACCATATCTCTTTATATTAACATATTGGTCATGGTCATTTTATTTATAAATTACATTAAGCTATCAGGGTTTGCCACAGCAATAGGCCTCTCTTGAGCATCTTCCCATGTCACACATTTATTTTTATTTCAATTTACCAGGTCATTAAACCAAATTGTTTTTCTTCCTTCTTCTTTTTTAAATCCAAAACATTATTTGTTGGACTGCTTTTTTTCAAAACATATTATCAGATGTTTCTGTAGATCGGTGCGTATATATATATATATATATATATATATATATATATATATATATATATGAATTTTTAAAGGTCAAATTTATAAGATTTACAGTATATATTTAATGACATGAATACATGTGTTGTTTATTTCACACATTTGAATACATATTAATAATTTCAATAGCTCATGAAATGGACTAATCACAAATGGCAGCAGAAGTGTGTGGAATAACCAAAATACTTGATGAGCTAACAGACAATGGATTACTAAATTTGATGGAACCTGGACGTGTCTCATTCATCACATCCTCTCAAGTTGTCAACTGCAACCATTCTATTCTCTCTCCAGCTACGTTACTTTTATTCTGAAATGATCTCTACAGAAAACAGGAAGTACTGTTTGCTTTTATGAAGCCTGGTGCTAACTTCAAAGTCTAATAGGTTAGGTTACGTAGAACTTTATTGATGCCTTAGGAGGTCTCCTTCGGGATTTTTTTTTTTTTTCCAATTAGACACAGCAATACAATTATTCATAAAAAATAAAAATAGAGCAAAATAATAAACACATACAGATATATTTTAACTTGTGATAGTTAAAATCGATACTAAAATATCACTGCAAGGTAAAATAATAGTAAACAATTCTGTACATTTAATTAAGGAACTATACCAACATGCTTGAGTGCCTTTATCTTTAAAACCACAGTGAAACTCATGAAGAATCATCTGTGTGTGTGTGTGTGTGTGTGTGTGTGTGTGTGTGTGTGTGTGTGTGTGTGTGTGTGTGTGTGTGTGTGTGTGTGTGTGTGTGTGTTTCGTGGGTGTGTGTGTATGTGTGTGTCTAAAGTGCTGATGCAGCTCCTCTGATTACTCCTTGTCCCATAATGATTTCAAAACACGGTCGTCCATCAATAACACAAATCTGCATTTCTCAGAAAAACATCAGCTTCGTCAGGCCCCTGGCAACTTTTTGATCTCACACACCCCCTCCTATCATACACACACATTTTTAATTGTATTCTGCATAAAGGTAGAAATGTGTGTGCAGCGTGTGTGTGTGTGTGTGTGTGTGTGTGTGTGTGTGTGTGTGTGTGTGTGTGTGTGTGTGTGTGTGTGTGTGTGTGGCTTTAATGGGATGCTGCTGTGGAAGTGGGGAGTGGGTTACAAACTCTCTGAAGGGAGCTGGGCTGTAATTAAGACAAGGAACAAAGCGGAGGAGAGTTAAAAACACATGAAGTGAAGGAAGCAGATCGTCTAATCACTCTTCACGATTCAGAAACGGGTTTGGTTGGACAGAGGGTGAGTGAAGTGAAATCATTCATTAGCTGAGTTTAAGCTTGACCTCAACAAATTGTCATGGAAACAAATAGTTTTAAACGAAGAATGTAGTTGAAGAAATCAGTCAGTTTGGTCAATCTGTCGATTAACTTGACACTGTTGTTAAATGATTGAACCAAGATATTCTATTTTATTATTTATTGTAGCAGTATTAGCTAAATGACCAATATGTTGAGATGAAAAAATGACAAAGAGCGTGAGAGTCGGTCCTTTTACTAAATGAGTGCTGACCAGTTCATTTTCTACAAGGTCATGCTGGACACAGGTGAAGGTTAAGAAGGAGTCCATACAGACGCCGTTACACAAAGGATGTTCACTCTAGGAGTTTTCTTTTCAACATTAATACAATTAATTAAAAACCTACAGCATATCATTTTAAATTCCTGACGTAAAATTAAGTCTGAGTAATTTTTCAGAGAGTAATATAATAAATGGCTGAATTTACATTATTTAATTAAATAACTTGAATTGTGTAATAATCTGCATCCATGTTATTCGTCTTTTCCCTGTCTACTAAAGGTTGGCAGAGGCAAGACAGAAAATCACATTTACTGATGTACCATTTTAAATTCGCTTTTATTTTTTTTGACCATAAAGATTTCTGCAATGAGAATAAAAAAAATGGAAAAAAACAATTCTCCAAGATGCAGCCCCTCATCATGACGATGTTTATGTTTATGTTATTACTTTATAAAGTTCTCCCCTGTCTGAAATCTCAGCGAACAATAGGTTACAGGAGTGGTGCCCATGATGATTTAATAACAAGCTTCACTCCTCCTCCAGCCAGCTGTTATCATGATCACTTTGTTTATACAATGAGTTCCGTGGAGGTAGAGGCTTCCGGGATTGATGAAAAACATTATCATTACTTAGTCAGACTAATACAAAGGCCCACAGAGAGCAGAGAAGGATCAGGGTCCTAGAGAAGTGTAGCAGGAACACTACCTTATCAAGGCTGTGGCCCAGAACCAGCAAGGACTGTTGATGATTCCATTAGGAGGATCATCAACAGTGTCATAATCTGAGCTAACATTTGGCAAACTCCATATTGCAAATTTAGTTTCTGTTAAAGGCTATAATCCTATTTCCATGGAAGATCTTTTAGAAATGACAACACTGTTCCTCAAGAGTATTACAGGCCAATTCAATTCAAACCCTGATTCCGGAAAACCTCAGGTACACAACTTGGTGGTGGGCAAGCTTGCAGAGCAGCCAAGATAGACTGACAGGGAAGAATTATGCAGCGTCAGCTCATAGAGGACCAACATGTCTGCTCACTGCAGAACAGAACTGGACAACTAAAGGAAAACTACTATCAGATTAGATCTTGTGATTGTGGTAAATAATGATCTAGATAATGTTCTCATTGTTGACCTCACCATGTCTTAGGAGGAGTAAATATACTTGAACAGCTGCTCAAGCATGTGGAAACTTAACTCAGATGGACTGTCTTGGACTCAACAATTTTGAAATATTCACATCAACTTGCGATTGAAGGAAAGCAGTCTCAGCGTGAAGTGATCGCTCTCAGCAGAAAGAAACATTGAATGAAGACAAATTAATATAGATTTTCTTCATTTATTATTGTCATTTTGTGAATAAAGAGAATAGGATGTTTCTTGTACAATAAACGTGGTATGATTGATTATTTTAGATTTGATGAGAGGCACCAATCTCTTAGAACTTCCCTTAGATTCTATGGCCTCTGCTATTCAGTCCCAGAGATTCCAGGGTTAGAATGAAACTGAAGAATTAACCATTGAGTTTCATCGGCACTCTGTGTCCGGGGGTGTCCGGGGGTGGGTGCAGAGCTTAGAGAGGTTGCAATGGAAGCAGATGCAACAGGAAACATATCATAAACACATGAAAGTTGACTGCAGGACAGTTAGAGTGAAAGTTAGTCCTTTTGTATTTTTTGACAGAGTATGAGGCAGTCTTGCTAATAAGTTTGATGCTGGGCTCATCCTGCCTCATGGTTGCTTCCCGCTTGTGTTTATTTCCTGGCTATTTGTTGCTCAGCGCTCCCAGCCCTGCTTCTGTCAATCAGCCATGGGCCGCCACGATCACAAAAGAAGCTCATTCTGCCACAGGAGCCCCTCTTTGGAGAGCAATTCTAAAACGTACATGCCTCTTATTTGTTGGGTCAAAGGTTAAATTGCTGACCCTCCCTCTCGCTCTCCCTGCCGTGGCCAAGCTGTACTGGGAGTCTTATATTTACATGGATTAAGTCCTTTCACACCAAAGAAAAGAGCTGGTTCACAGTCAAAGCCCGAGGAGTAGTCCATGCTGCCCGAGTGGCCACATTATTCACTGGCAGACAATGACCATATTGTAGTTATGTGGAAAGGGGTGGGGGGGAGAGAGAGAGAGAAAGCTCCCTCCTTCCATTTGCCATGGCAAAGTCCTACACTTGTGCCACGGAGCAGGGGGACTGAGTCCCCATCCGCTTTTTCAAGCAGAGCAAACAAAGCCTGCCCACTGTGAACAAGATGAAGATGTCAAAAGCTTTAAGGCAGGGGGGTGAGACGGGGTTTAGGGGATAAACCAACAAAACAAGTGAAAAGGTCTTTTCTCTGATAGATAAATCCCACTAAGTCTACATTTCCACATTAGATTTGCTCTTGTCTTCAACATCCTGCTCCTCCTCCGACACCTAAATCAAACTCTGAAGAAAGTCCAGCGAGGAAGAAGTGAAACATAAACACTCACCATAGGTACGACTGAATGAAGGCTCAGCCTCAGACACTCCATTGACCTCGATGTGGACTTAACACGTTTTATTTTCAGTTTGAGTTTCTACCATAGATTTGTCATTTAACTACAACAATATTATTAGTTTTTCATTTGACCGCCTTTGTGCAGCATCCACAGCCACGCCAACCTTTTTCGATTCCTCCTTTATTCTAACAATGAACTTGGCTCTCTTCCAGGTCTTAAAGTTAAGCACAGATACTCCAGTACTCAAGCACAGTCAGAGGGTATTTTTACTTTGTTTAATTTCTCTGACACCCATTCATCTTTTCAGCAATTACTCCCTACATTCACTTGTCCTTCAATCCATTAAATGCTCATCCATCTCCAGCCATCAGTCAATGCACTGAGCCTGATGCATGGACAGCAGATGTTGTGAGAGGTGATCGTAAAGGTCCAGATATTTCCTGGATGCTGAAGCAGTGTCAGCGTGGCATACGAGGGGACGGCAGCCCGAGGCTCTCTAGACTGAAAGACAGGGAGAGGCCTGGCACACAGGCACTGCCCATTCACATGCTAATGTCCTGCCTTGCACTGACTCTGATTAACTCTCTGTGAGTTCATTGCTTCCCTGTTAACAAAGATTTACTCGCTTTTGAGCAACGAGGGGAGAGAGTCCTAGTGGTAAACCTTTACAGTGAAGTCCCTCTGGATCATAATAGAAACTCCATCTCGTCTAATCCACCAGGCAGATGCAGGACAGAGCCCAAGCCGGTACAAGGAAGTAGAGGAAGGAGACAAAGAAAGGTCCAGCTCCTGTTTTTCTCCCCATTCTAGCTCAAAAAGTCCTTAAGGCAAAGACTCAAGGTTTAGTCAGTCAAGAGCTCGGTCCCCAGAAAGACCCCATGAATGAGAATAGCTCCTGCTGATCTATAGGACTATATTTCCTTTAGAGACATTTTGTTAGTCTCTGGAAAAAAAACACAAGACAACATTTTCCTTGTACTTATGTGGCTAGCTTTTACATCAATTTGATGATTCCTAAAGATTGTCTTACAAATAAATTAGTAACAAGAAGGCAGAATATATTACACTTTGTAGCTTATTGATCAGTCAAACTGTCACCAATGTCACTTAACCGGTCATCTGTGCTAACTTTATTCATCTAGAAATACATGGTTCTTCCAGGACTGCAAACATATAAAACCTCCTGTCGTATTCATGGGGTGTTATTAAGAATAAGCTCATATATAATTTGCAACAGGACAAGATGTTAAAAACTATATTTTTAAAACTGTGTCTACGATTTGAAAAATATATAGAAACTCAATTTCAAATCTTTTTTTTTTCTGTTTTCTTGGCCACCAAAAACTGTATATAGTTCTTATTCAACTGCATTCCAGCAACCCATTTTATATGATAAAATAGCACAGTATACAGTCAAATATAACATCATCTATGATTCAACAATTCAACAATTGTCATTATTCTCCTGCGACATTGTTTTTGTTGCCTCTAGGCACAATTCAAGAATAAGGCTTTACCCCAGAGCAAAGAGTGCCACATCCAACCATCCAACCACAAATTTGCCTTTCCAGTCTCATAGAAAATGCTCAGAACATAAAGATTGACTTTACATTAAACACATCTTCGTGCCTTTTAATATTGAACACAAACTAAAAATCCTTCAAAAACCTCATGTAACCATATGGTAATCTGGGAAAAAAATAAAGTATTAACTATTCCTTTCTCATCATCAACTCCCCCCAAAGGTAATTAAAATCTGCCTATAGCTCATAAAATTATTTTTTGACAGACAGACAAACCAAATAATCAGACAACCTCACCACAGATAAATGTACTTAGAATTTTAAAATGAGCACAGCAAAGCTGTTCTGAGCTGAATGAGAAATTTTAATGATTCTGTTGGTTCTTATAAAATCCATTTAATATCTATTTTTGGTTTTACATATGGTTACAGACAAAAACGAAGTTGCTCACAATCATGCAACTAAGGGAATTAAAAGTAATAGCCCATTAAAAATATAATGTGTCTGTGGTGCAGTGTCATTAATAGCCATTCCATGTACGTTCAATATTTTATAAACAACATTTTAGTGATATAGGCAAATGTGATTAAAGTTGTGTGGCAGTCAGGATTCTGAGGCGCCCCAGTTGAATCCCCGTGCTGGTGGTGCTACGCTGATCTCAGCGGCAGCTCTATGCCTGGCACAGCTTCACTGGTGTGAAACCAAGAGTGCGCGTTTGTCAAGGTGTACTCGCTTCAATTCTCACTCATCTTCCCGGGCACAGGGGTATTAAATTATCTGTTCCAGGGGACTTCACATTGATATTTCTTTACTAGAGCCAGGTTATTAGGCAAACAGGCTCTACACGTCTCCCACTGTGACAGTTTTTACAGTCAAGGATTTCAACCTTTATTTCCCTCCCAGTGTAGCCTGCACCCTCCTCTGCGCACACTACCCCACACACACTTACGTAGATCCCCTGCCACTCTTTCTTCCATTCCCTCTCTCTCTAACTAGGCGAGCGTCCCAAAGTGTGTGCAGGGTGTGATCACAGTGGAGTTGCTGCGAGTGTAAGACTTCAGGCAGAACGTCTGTGAATCCCAACCTCCCAATCTACTGGCAGGATTGACAGCACAGGCTTTCGGCTCGCTCAGCCCTTGCAGCTTTATTTATAGCCCCCCCTCTGCTCTGTCGATGGAGAATATAGAACACTTTCTGATGACCATTTGTAACAGAGGAGGAGACAAATTAAAAAAGTGAGAGCCGCCTTTGTACTATGCAAAAGGATTTTTCATAACGCGCCTGATGAAAAGTATGAGGGACATCAAAGCAGAGTGCCCTCCAACGGAAAGGTTAAAAGTTGAGCTGTACACCGCTTCATTCACGCCTTCATTCTCATTAGCCGCCCATTTTAATCAGATACACCATCAATTAGTTTGACTTTTTAAACAGCTTTGATGGTGTAAAAGTTCCCCATCAAGGACACAGAACTTCCTACGCGCTCAGATGGGAGGTGGAGTCTATAAGTACCGCCGAGTTTTATATCGTGACCACAGAGGAAGTGGTTTACAGGGAGTCAAGCCTGCATGGCTGAGAACATGGAAGCTGCAATGTGTAACTGGAAACAGAACCTACTGGTGATGGTTAGCACATTCCTGTCTACCACAGCTCTAAAGCGACCCCAGGAATCCAGATAACACTGACGCTACAACCATTTTACTCACATGAACATTGTCAGGGTGAAGACAGATGCCAGGGCTCAAGAGTCTGTTCATCTTCAATGGTAATTGATCAAGAAATCATTGTAACAATTGTGGTTCAAAACTGGAGCCATCCTGATCGGAACCCCTCACAAGACTTAACAATCATTCATTAGCTGATACATCATCTAATATCCCTCTCTCATCAACAGTAAACAACCTTGGTGGTAAAATTGACCCCCATCTCAATAAATATATATATTTATATACAGTATATGGAAAGGGAGAGGTTTAGCATTTTGGTAACCCAGGGACCAATTACATCAAACAATTAATAAAGAGCCTACATGAAAGGACGTCGGAAGAGCAAGATGAGGGTTTTATTTTGCTCACCAGTGCCGAAATATCAGCCAGAGTCACGTCGTTAACTGAGCACCACAAGCTAGACAGGCTCAGTGACAGCAGTGGTTTCACACAAAAGGGGAGGGATTTTCTCTTTGATCAATTTTAATTTTGTCAGTGAAAAATCTCAACAATGCATTGCTGTCCAATTCACAGAAGACAGGGGTGTTTGGAGCAGCAGGACACATTCAGAATTTATCGTGTCAAAAAACACTTTCTTATTTGCTGCTACCGGCTTCCGAATGTAATCAGATCTGGCAGTTTCCATCACCTTATTGTATGAGGACATCAGATCCCTGAGGTGAAGTCTGTGCACCTCAAGTTTAGACAAAGTCTCTTCAGACTCAGCAGATCTTCATTTGTCTAAGAACACCGTTTTTTTCTGAATTGTCAAGTTTGATTTAACAGATGCCACTTATCATCCAGTATTTCTACACAATGATTAGTGAAACAGTGAATCAAGAAAAGAGGGTTAAACATAGCAGAAAAACTGTCCACTGTATCGACTGAGAAAACACGCCTCTGAGAACTAACTTCTAAGGGCTTAGTTTCAGGGATAAAGTCCAGGTTAAACAAAACAAGAGAATGATCACTCAGATGGACATCATGTACAGATATATTAGAAATGTCCAGGCCAAGAGTAAAAACTAAGTCTAACGTGTGGCCTTTTTGGTGAGCGGGTTCAGAGGCATGTTGTTTAAAATTAAAGGCTTCAGTCAAAGTTAAAAGTTCTTTTGCAGAGCAAGATGTGACGTCATAAACGTGAAGATTAAAGAATAACTACAGATTCCATTGTAATAATAAATAATAATATAGTCACTAAGCCGAATAGAAAGGGCTTGAAGAACCCACCAAGATCATCTGGGACTCAAAATAAGTAAATTCCTGTCTGAATCACTTTGCATGAACTATAAACTGCAGCCAAACCACCCCCATGACGACAGAGAAGGGGCTTCTCTACGACAGAGCAGCCAGCAGGACAAATTTCATTAAGATGAATAAACTCTGCCATGTCTCTGAAGACAATAAAGGCAATAAAAGGATTTTCTTTTGCAATGGAGCGAGCATTCAACATGCCAAAATGCAGTGCTGATGACGTCACTGAGGCAGTGACAGTGGAGCAAAGCGGGACCTTTCGAAGGCTACTCCAGCGGTCACGAGGGTTCAGCTGGAACTTGGAGGCAGCTCTGGTGTAAATACCAAATTAAAAAGAGGAAATTAAAACATTTGACCACCATTCCAGCGCTGTGTAGGCTCCAGGCTCTCCGTTGAGGTCCAGGAAAATGGCACCGTTGACGCGTTGTCACACACATAACAGAGAGGAATGCAGCGCAGACATCGAGCATGTCCGATGATGTCAGAGTCCAGGTGAGCTGCAGCTGCTGCACGTCTTCTCTTGATCTTTACACCAAAACAATAGCCTTTCCTCCTCGATTTCTTGCGGAACTCGCCCGTTATCTGACAGAGCAGCAGATACTCCGGAGAGTCGGTGTCGATGAGAAATGGAGGCGGGAAAGCCCAATCGCAATTGTTCTGTGTGTAAAACTCCTCCATCTACCTACTGATGCTAAACAGAGAGTCACGATCATAAATCAGTAAGGCTTAAGACATATCCTTTGAGAGATGAGCATAAAATCACCATAAATAGTTGTGAAAACACTCAATAGCAGGAGCCGACTTTAGGTGCTGCCATTCACAGGCAATGCCGAAAGCTGAAGTGGAGGTCTATTATGGGTACTACTGAGCAGAATTCATCGAATAATCAAATCAAGAGGATTCATGGTCTTTATCGTAGTCCAGCACTTCACTTTCACCAGGGTCTTTGATTGCATGATCTCATGATATTATATGATATAGGGCTGCATCCATGACCCTTGTCTTTAACCAGTTTAGCTGTGCATTACCACAGGTGTGCAGTTGCACCTGCTAGTATACAAGCTTTACTAGCTGGGGCATGAAAACTCCTTTTTTACTGTCACCTCTATACTCATGGCAGTATGTAAGTCTGGTATTGTGATTCCTCACAAGTCCCGGTTTGGAACTCCGGACCAGGCCCCACCAGGCAAGCTGTCCTGTATCTGACCCTGTTGCTTGCCCTAACTTCAGCCAAATATGCCATTGACTTGCACGCTTGCTCCACATATTGAGCAAATTTCATCTTGTGTGTAATGACGCCTGTTGTTCTGTGCATTATTTCAGCTTTTTGTCAGGCACTCAGACAATTTCATTATTGGGTTTGGCTGAAAGTTGAGGTCACCTCTGTCCTATTAGGCTAAAGTTCAGCTTTACTTCATATCTACCCACTTGGAAATCTAATACTGAAATGAAGAGAAGGCCTCTTATAGGCCCAGACTCTCCCTGCTAGGGGGCATTGATTAAGGCGACTGCAACAAGTAAGTGCTCATAAGGGAGTCACCCAAAATGTTTATACTGTGTTTCCAAGATCTGACTTGACGAAAGAAGTTATTCTGTTGCTTTCCGCTTCTTTATTGACGTCTCTACCAAAATGTTTGTTCCACCACAAATGTGGTCCAGAAGAGGAACATAGTCCTGAGTTTTGCATAGGAAGAACTTGAAGGAACGACACCAAATATTTTTAAAGGCAGACGAGGGGAAACAGTTAATGGTCAGCTGTAGTTAATGTCTTGCAGGCGACTTTGGGGAAATATCTGGTTAGAGAGGAATGTGAATGACCAACGACAGCACAACTGTCTCTCCGCTCAACAATATTATTTCTCCCCAGCACCTTATTAAAACCTCAGACCACACGACGGTGGCTTCTATTGAGGTAGACGAATGTCTCCCGAGAGCCTGACCACAGACACTTGTATCCAAACCATGCCACGTCAGGATTACTGACCCCAACTACTGCTTCCTTGCAGATGTTGGAAAATTAAATCATTAAATATGTGTGACATATCTTTTACGAGCGCTGGGCACTATGCTGAGTATCAAAGGTAGGACTTTGCTGTTTATGTGGATAAATGGTCCAGCAAAAAATAAAAGGAAAGTTGTAAAACATATCCTGGTATTTCTCTCAATGAACAGTAATCTAAAGCTGAGGGATAATAAAAGTTATTGATTGTTATTAAACTCAGATAATTTGTAAAAAAAATATTTTCTTAAACATGTCATCGTCTTTCATTGACTTTAGGTCTTGAAAATATCTTTCTAGATCTATAATTAAGTTTGAAAAAGGAAGGGTCAAACTGGTTCTTTGTCCAACCATTGTAATCATGCTCATCTCTTTGCAGAAATATTAATGAGCTTTAAATTATGAAGGACGATAAATGACTTATGTATAAATAAACGTATAAATAAATGTATAAATACATAACAAAATGCATAAATGTATAAATAAATGTGTGGATACATATAAATATGTCAAAAAAAATGATGTTATCTTATCTTTTTTTATCTTAATGCAGATATTTATTTATTTTGAAATTAGCAACAATTAGAGACATTGTTATGAGTAACAATTTAACATTGAACAATAGGCTAACTCTTTTTTTTATTTAGACAGTGTAGCGTTCGCAGTGAGCAAGAGAGCATGAAAGGTCAACTTTATTGATAATGCTGATCAGGCTGCTGTGCCACAGAAAACGCCAACACACACTCTACCTTGTCTCAAACGACAACAACTCTTAATTTGCATACAGAGTATGGAATGTCAAAATGTATAAATACCTAAATAAATAGAAGACAAAATTAGAAATGTATAAATAAATATCAAAATGTATAAAACAAAAAATGTGTATTTATACATAAAATTGCTCCATTATTTGACAAAAATGTAATCAGAAGTCATTATCAATGTGTAGATTTGAGGCTACAGTTAAAGTTGACTTGGTGCTAAAAAAAAAAAAAAAAATGTATTGTCTGATTGAAAGGGGACATGGATTATATATTAGTTGGTTAGTTGTATTTCACTAGTGTTTTGGGATTAGGATGTGGAAGCAACTATCAGTGCCAAAGTCTGTAAACGACTACATGTCATGTACTTTGCTTCAATGTCAAACCTCAGAGTTTCTATTTGGTGCCTTCCAGGATCCCCTGGGTTTTCTATTTCAAACAGGCGGCGCGTGATGTGGAGTGATGTGCAACACGGAACGCATTCCCTTGCAGTTAACTGAGACTTTTCTGGGCTATGGTAAGACCGGAGACCTTTAATGGAAAATAATCTAGAAGTGTTCCTTTAAACAAGCTTATGGCTTCATTTGCTTGGTTAAGACACGGTATTTAGAGATTTGGTCTATGCTGTGGCGCTTCTCTTCCATGTTCCTTCTAATCTCTGATCCAATTGTATTTGATCTGACATGGTTTAGGAATACAATCTGCTCAGGGTTTCAGCCAAACTATCAACAGTTGTGTTCAGAATTCTTAGTTCGCAAGATGAGGCAACGTAAAGGTCTTGAGATCAAGAATACAAATCTTGGATGCATGTAGGCGTGCACAAGCATACTTACACAAACACTGACTCAGCAGTGACGGATTGCTTTCTGAAAGCCTCTGGTGTGTTCATTTCAAGAGTCCATGCCGTGTCTGGGGTCATTCCTGGGATCAAAGGCTGCGTGTTGACACATTGACTATCATAAAAATGAATAGTGTGTTAACTTACCAGCCGACACACCTAAGACATGAGTACAGACATTGACAGAACCAGTGATGTCCTCCACAGTACTCTACTGTAAGGCCCTTGCAACCACGGATAAGCGAATAAGCAGTTGAAAACTGAAGGTTGTATTTCTGGAGCCGTTGATTAGCATATTCATATATTTAAGTCATATGACCATTAAGCACCTTATTTTCTAAGACGATTGTACCATAAAAAAAAATCTCATTCACAACACCAGAAAATAATATTCTGGTAATATAAAAGCGAGAGTAAAAGTTAACCAAGATTGTGTTATTCACAAGTAAAGATGCACTGAATTGTTTACTTTTGTCACTGAATGACCACGGCCGAAAGAGGATGTTGTGATGACGCGCATCGGATATACCTAACATGTACGTCAACACGCTCTACTGAGACTGTCTGCAACTGGACTTGATTTTCCTGGTCTTCTTGCATCCACACAGAGTAATAATCATATGTAAACTTAGGCGATTGAACGTAACAACGTTACATGTAATTGATTCAATGACATCGCGCTTGCTATGATGCGTTTAAGAATGTACGATATATGTAACAAAATACACAGTGAAAGACATAAATCGACTCATACCCATTAATTGGCATCACAATCTCTCCCGGTGTTTTGGTTACATGTATGTGGTGCTGTCTGTGGTATTTAGCTGGCTTATGTTGAGTACACAGGGAACTACCATTAATTTATTAAATATACTGTTTGTGTCTGCACATTATTGAAATTATGAAACACAAAAGTGCATAGTGTAATTTGATAAAATGACCCAAAACTCGATGTTAGCGGTTATAAAACAGAATTCATATCATTAATGTCAATGTTTTAGTATACCTTAGTGTAATAAGTCAATCATTTTGGTTTGCCAGCACACAATTCCCATCAAGTGTTGTTTACTTTCTAAAGGAGATCGACAGACATTTCTGCACTGCATTACCACACATTAAAAACTAACATGGATGGATGTCTATTGGACTTCCAGTGACTGCCGTCAGTTACCAAGTCTGGTCCTGTGCACAGGCTGAGTGGGAGAGAGAGCGAGCAGGGGTGTGGAGGGGTATTTCAGGCTGTTTCACGTCTCACCAAGTGGAGACTGTGAAGGTTTAGATGCCGGGGATAAGCCCTTGTGTTAAAACTCCATGAAATGCTGCAATGGGATTACGGGTCCATGCAAAAGTCTCAGACATTCCACTCTGGGCAGGATTGTCCTTATCCAACATTCACTTTTCATCTCTTTGTTTTCACCTTTCCCCCTAAATCCATCTATCTAGATTATTGTTCATCGAGATTCTGGGAAGTACTCAGACTCGATGCCGACACAGTTCAGTCCCACTTCATGTCACTATTTGTTCAGTGGCTTTGCTTTTTTTGAATACCAAGCACATTGTCCTATTTTTATATGTTGTGTGTTTCGCTTAAACCTTAGTTAAAAACTCAAAGTACAAATAAATGACTTAAGTTTGCCAAGTTGCAATGAAACTAGCAAAACCATTACGTAGCGGTCAAAAATGTTGTAAAAACAATTAATGACTGCTGATCAGCATTGTAATTTAAAAAACATGATCAGAGATGTTTCAGGAGAGAATATTTGAGCCTATCTGTGTGACCATATTCAAACCACTCAGTAAACATTCACTACAACATTACTCTATTTCATATTTCATATATATATTTCTTGCAGAGACCTGGGCAAAGTGTCGCCTTGGGGCAACATGCAGCCTTTACACTGTTTTTATTCATCATTTCCCCTTTTGCCGCTACAGAAATCACTACTGCAAAGTGTTTTAAAAAATAAACTTGCAAATTTCTTTTCAATTTGTGCGCCTGTTTGTCTTTCATTTTAGCAACTAGCAATCACGCTGAGATACGTAAGTTAAAATAATTTAACATACATATGATAGGTCTTTATTCTTGAATATCAAATGTAAATATATATATATATATACAGTATATAGGTGTGTGTGGCCCCTAAAAAAATGAGTAACTCACACACATTTACACAGTACTTTGTACAATAGCTTAATTAGTTTGTTAATTTGTGCAATTGACATTTGCACTACGAGAAAACAATGGTTAATAATACTGGTTAATAACATTGTACAATACTAGTTGATAAGTTAATGATTTTTGGATTTTTCTGCTGCAGATCATATTTTCACTGAAAGTGCCAGATTTACAGAAACACTAATAAGCTTAATTTCTCACTGCAAAATTCTCCCCCTTTACCGTGCAGGTAAATGGGTATTTTAAGGGAACAAATGCCGTAATTCTAATTTTAAATTGTCACTTCTGTCAGTCAGATGATGCTTAGGTCATTCCCTCAGAGCCCTGTTCACAGCATGGTGCAACAGAAAAAAAGCCGGACCTAGACTCCCTTCTCTGCTTGCCACCGTCTTTAAATTGAAATATTGTGATTATTCCCCTGGTTCAGAAGAGGCTGGCTGTAATGGCCAGACAAATGATGTGGAAAAGCAATAAAAAGCTGCTCCCAGGAGACTCTTCTAGCTGGCCTGGTGACACAGGCCAGAGGGATATGCACTGTGTCTGCGGAGAGCGTTCCAAGTCGTGGCTCGAGCCGTAGAGCTGCACGGCTTTAAGGGGATTTGACTAAACAAATGGCAGCATATGGTAGATGGGACGAGGCGGCAAGTGTAGAGAGGGAGAGGTGGTATTGTTTTCACAGAGAAAAGAATCTGGGGAGCATAGGAGGAGGGGACCGGAGTCTCTCCGCCCCTTCTCAATCTTTCATTATGTTGTCACACTCTAGCTGCATGCTTCCAGTAACACTTTAATTACCTCCATGAGTTTAATTGCTGATGTATGTCTGCCAGCCTGGTTTGCTGCGTAAATCTGTCTTGTTTGTTTTCTTCCCGCTCAGTGGCTCGTCGCTTCTGGAAGCACCACACACCTTCAGCTCTCATCTCAAGTTTCTATTTACATTTTTCTTTGTACACCAGTAGCTTTCGCAGCATTTTGCGCATCTGTCGACACATCATGTCTGCCATATGCACCGGCCATATATGGACAGATTTAACCCTTTCAAGCTCCAAAGCCCAGCAAATTACCATGTTTAAAGCTCTGTCGTCATTGTGTTCCTGTAATCTGATTCATGTTATTCAGCATATTAAGATGATGGGTCAGGCCTGAAAGCTAAAATATGAGGCCCCCACCTTGTTCGGATAAATCTTTCAATTAAATTCTTGCAAAATGTTTATTTATTTATTTATTTGAATTAGGACAATGCATATTCATCAACATGTCAGCATAGAGCAACAACGGATTATGCCGGAGTTACTAGCACAATAGCTCATTTTAACCATTGTCCTAAGACAGGTTTGATGATACAAAAGAGTACATAAATCACAAGACATTATACATTACAGGTAAACCATAGAGACAGACCGTAGACAAGTTACATGTAGGTTAAGATTAAGACCAAGACACTAATAGAAAAAAAAAGAAAAAGTAATCTAACTGTGATGTGCATGTCTGGTTAGTGTTCAGCCATTGTTTCAGTGCAATTTCAAATGCTGAATAGTAGTCACAGTTTCTGACATGGGCTGGTAGCCTGTTCCAGTTCAAGCATTGTGTCAGCTTCTTCAAGTAGTACAATCACATTTGAGGGACTCATACGAGACATCTGTAGCGTTACACATGCAATAAAGGATAGTTACTTGCTTGAAACCATTCAGTTTATAAACTCAACCTGATATTAACAGATATTAGATATGACAAAACTGAAAAGAAATAGACAAAGATAAAACTCTCTATATTGAGGATTGTATTCAGACTAACAAAGTAAAGGTAAAAATCCGCCAATTGGTTTGAGCAGTCCTTTTAGAGTGAATCATAGCACTATGAAAATACAGGCACAACTTGTTGGTCTGACTCAAACATTGAATTGTAAATAAGACATCTTTTGCCAACAGAAAAGTGGAGCAGGACAGGTTGGTGAGGACAACTGAAAAAAAATGAAAAGTGGTGCCATGAAATTCATTTTTTAAGGTAAGACATAATTCACTCTTTTACAAATAATAATGACTTCCTAAATTACTCATTATTAGCAAGATGCTGTCATTTACACAAATATCTAAAGTTAAATTATTAAATGATCTCGAAAGACGTGCTACTGATGCTAAGTGACAAAAACTAAATTCTTGAAAACTTCTGGATCAGTCTTCACCTCCAAATGGACAGAATGCAAGAAAAGACCAGAGTGGAGTCAACCCTGGTCATGAGAGGAGATCAACCGACGTTTTCTTCAAGCCTTTGGGGGGAAGAGGGAGAGACCGCCGCCAATCATCTCAGCCATGCGCACCTGCCTCCTGCAACATGGTGGAAAGAAGAACAAGGAACAGGAACTAAACAAATAAAATACATTTTCAAGGAATCATGACAATAGTTGTTGTTTGTGATGCTCAGTGCCCAAGAAGTGCCCTCAGTTGCAATAAGGTTGGTGACCCATGCTGTACATCAACATACAATAATAAAGGGGGTTTATTGTGCAGTTAAATAATGAGTGTATATAGTCTGGTGTGACATAGAAGGTGTCTAACGATTTTGAAGGACTTCTCCTGCTCAACCCTACAAAAATGGTACTCTCAAATGTGCGCCCATGAGCTTTAGGCGGCACTCTTACCTAGATCGAAAGACCTGTCCGCAGCTACAACCTAATGAACTCAAATGTGTAGCTCAATCACAGTTATAACATATTTGTGTCAAGTCTGATCTTCTAAACCTTCTGTTAAATTTGACAACTGTTGTTTTTTGTTTTTTTTTAAGTAAAAGTTTACTTAAGTTTAAGTAAAAAGTAACTATTTAACTGGCAACAAAGAAGAATTAAAATAACTTGTAAGACACATTATTGCATTTGAGATACTGTGTTCAGTAGACACATATAAATGAACAATTAAGACCACCATGATATCAAATACAACGGCTTTAATGATACCTGACCTCTCAGTCTTGGTGGTCTTGAAGCTTTGACAGCTGTAATTATCTGACCAAATCGTTTTACAGCATCGTGATTGGCTGTGATGAGTGGCAGACATATCTTGGGGGATGACTACTGTCAGAGGAGGAAGTAGTTAAGAGGCAGAGCTGTCCCATGAGTGATGTTTAAAGCCATCAAAGACGTCGCCGCAGTACAGTATTTGATCAGGAAAGCAGTGTGAGCGCATTCAACCTGTATGAACCTGAGGCTTATTTGGATGGTTCATTGATAAAGATTCTCTGACGATTTGGTACTGCAGTTGTGTTCACCTTTAATATTTTTTATTATTGTGAGGCCTTATTAGCTGGTCATTAATCCAGTTTTATTTATACAACTCTCTTCCACTTTTATGAGCTGACACGGAGACCCCACTCACAAAAAAAATCAAAGCGACTCCGGAAGTTATCCACATTTATACTACTCTGCAAGGCAGTTGCTGGAAGGAGGTTTAGCAGCCTTGAGGTAATGGGAGTATGAAACCACAGTGTATGTGTGCATGTGTGTTTGTTTTCTTGTGTGTGTGTGTGTGTGTGTGTGTGCGTGTGTGTGTCACCATGGCTGTTGTTGCTTCTGCTCGCCTCCATATTCTCCCTTCTCTAGCCTAATCAACAAAACAGCCTCAGCTGCCCCTTCGTATCCCCTGCCAGGGTCCCTATCATCCTCTGATCAAATATTAATGTGTGATACTGAGCTTGCTCACTAATCCAAAGCCAATTAATATTATCTGTCAATTATTTACAGATCCTGAGGTGCTATGGCAGATCCCAGAGGACTACACAGGGCAGGTTCAGAATATGTAATTGACTTCCTCTTTCAGCCCCCCCTTCCCTCCACACACCCTTCATTCTTTCTTCTCCTTCCCTCTCTTGCCTTGACTTTCATACCCACCCATTTCTTTTCATCTCTCTTTTCCTTTCTTCCTTTCTGTTTATGTGTGTCTTTTAAAGCTTAAATGGTTGTCTTTTTGTGACCGGCGCAGGATGCTGCCTGGGCATTAACGTCTCCCGTACATCTCACATAAAAGATGTGGGGGGCGGCAGGTGGGGGGTCCTCTGTGCTGGCTTTGTGTCTGAGTGCTCAAGTGCAGTGAGGGAATACTGTTGTTAGTTTCCATCATTGATGCGCAACAACATGGCATACAGTTTGTTGTAGAACCATCAAGTCAGGTAATTCAGATGATTGTGAATTTACTTTCTATTTAACTTCTATTTAAAGTTCATTTTGTAAATACTTACTGAAATCTGCCTTGATACAAGTCAGTCTCTTGTTGGCCTTGACTTTTAAGATGTATTGCTCAAAAGTAACATCTCCCACCCTAACGATCAGTCCATACAGAAAACATTGTATAGAACATTATGGTAGTTCACTTTCGAAGGCTTCTTTAAATAAAGACATTGGAGAGATCCGTCAGGAGTACCTCTGTGATATCTCTACCTTTTCGATACAATGTTGGATATTGAGTGATTTGTTTTATCCACTCAATGCCTTGTGTGACATTCATAGGTAACTGATGTTTGAGATTTCTAGACTTTAAATAATATAAAGGAAACACAGGAAGAAAATACAAACTCCACAGAGAAAGGCCACAAGATGAGGAAAAAAACAAAACAAAACATATGATAGAATAATAACAATCTTCAGAAGTTTAAAATGAGTTTTTGATTAAAGTCTTATCATTGTTTAATAAAACAAGAAAGTGGCAGGTCCACCTACTTCCTGTGTGTAGTTTCTATGCTCACCCTGTAACGGTAGGCTCACTTTCAAACAAACGGGCACTCCTCCCACAGTAAAACAGTAAAACAGAAAAACAGGTTCCGATGAATCAAAATGAGCAAGCATTTGATGAAAGTGGAGAGGTAATACTTTTTAATAGGCTGAAACCAGAACCAGACTCAGCATGGACTTTCTTCTACTGTGACAAGCTAGGGCATGGGAGATGAGAGGGGACGGGGAAGAGAAGGAGAAGGGACAGTGGAAAGACGGGAAGAACATCAAAGAGCAGGAACAGAGTCCAGACAGGGCCACAGTGAAGATCCTGGATCTGGTGGCACTATCGAGGCAGGGTGTAAGAGATCCTGGACCCAGCAGCATGCCCTGGAGGTGCTGAGAAAAGGCTTTACCGGATGGAGAGTTAGAACTGCAAAGGATATGATGAGTCATACTATTGATATACCAGTAAAGGTTGATCAATATGAGGCAGATTTTCAAGGTGAAAATCTCCTTTGATTAAGTATATGCACAGAAAGTTCATACAGGGATAATAGAGTCCCAACATGGTTGCATTAAACTTTATTTTTTGAAGTCATTGTAAAAGGAAAAAATATAACCAAACAGACAAATAAAATCGAAGACTGTCGAAACCATAACCACAACAATTTGAACTGAACATCATGAAACACAAACAAATCAGATTCATTTTATATTTTATATTTATTTTTAAGACTTTTTGGGTTAAAGCAGAAGATGACAAGATTATTCAAAGTAGCTCACCTAAAATTCAAACTGATTTACACCCTCATGTCAACTAAGGGTTGGGATTATGGGAGTAATCTGTTAAATTTTAGAGTTAAAGGTAAAAATCCATTTTAATGTAGCGACTGAAGCTCAATGGTCTGCTTCTTTTTTTTTTTTTCCTTTTTTCTCAAACATTTTCTCGCATTGAATATTTGCACACAATGTTACAAAAAAGTGTGAGGCAGAAATGTAGTTTCTTTTCTGAGTCGATATGAGTTAATATTCTGAGTGTACATAGACTCCTCTTGCTCAATCAAATGACTAACAACTCTGGCAACATAACCTGGATTATTCATCAACACTCATGAATGAAAGTGGGGAGCACAATATTGTCAATCAACTAGGGGCCTATCATAATATCCTTCCATGGATCTCAGAATTTCAGGTTGCGACCGTAAAAAATAATTTATAAAAGATAAAAAGCTCAAAAGTTCCTGAAAAAGGTCCAACTTTAGTAAATTGCAAATTCCCAGTAATGTATATTGATAAGAAAACAACAGATTGATAAGAAAAAAGGAAATTGGCCCTGAAAATCCACTTTGAAGTTTATTTTAACCCTTGTGCTATCTCCGGGTCAATGTGATCCAAGGCCTGAAAACAAATGTGTTTGTTGTATCCCTTGTGTTGTCTCTGGAACAAGGTCATCCAGAGACAACACAAGTCTTAAGAGGCTGTTCATATTTTGAACTCTCCAAATATTAAGAATTTCTGAATGAAAACTTTTTTTATCATAGGACACAATTATTAATAACCATTGTTTTCACACCTTGTAAGCACATTCAGCTATTTTGGTCCAATTTGTTAAATACAATAAGTTTCTGGTATCTTGGTTTTTGGTGGAACCTGTTCTTAATTTGCAGAGAATCCAAACCTTTTTAGAAGAGGACAACATGTAATGAAGTGAGGTACAGTATCTTATTCAGAAGTTATCAAAGACAGACAGGAAAAGCGTTTTCAATATCTTGGAATTACCATTGACAATTCACAGCAGCTTCACTTTTCTTCTTTCATTTGATATCTTGACATATATGTTATGTGAAGTAACTAATAATTATTTATTACAGTTTGACAAATGTTTGAAAATGAATTTCCTACTATGGTTAAAAATTACAGAATATAATGTAGACTGCAGGCCGCTTAGGACATACCTGTTGTGAATTAAATGTTTGAACCTTCGCTAATTTTCCTTTACCTTTCCATTCCCTTTTTACACTTCCTCACTCATAAATAAATATACAAAATAATAATAATAATTTCAAAGATTACAGGAACCATATTTACTTCAAAGCTCTCTTAAAAATGCATACAGTACTTAACTTTAATTTGTTGACAAACGAAATTTGCACGGTCCTAAAAAAATTCAACTTGGTAAACCTCAATTCAGCATACAAAGAAACTTTTGTTATATTTTTCAGTCTGATAATCCAAATCCTTAGTCGACATGAGGGTGAAAAGAAAATTAGTGAATTTGGGTAAATTATGACTTTCGGTGGTTTAATTGCATTATTTATTCTAATTATCATAAGGTTAAATATGATGATGGGTGGATTAGTGTTTGCTCCAATTTAGCGATTGGTGTCACGAACCCTGGCATTTAAGGAGAAGAAGGCAGATAGGCTTCCAAGGCGGAATAATGGCGGGTGGTTGTGTAACCCTCCAGCCTTCCGTTGTTGCAGGAGAAAAGTAAAAACGACCTCAAGCAAAGAACAGGATAAATGAGGTGGGAGTAATCTTTGCCTAACTATTCGTGCCGCTACTAAACTCTGACCTGCCCGGGCCTCTAATTGGCAGACTCTCAGATGAGTCGCCAAAATGTTCAGCTCCACTGCTCTGACTTCCAATCTCCCCCTAAAATCCTGCATCTGATGATGAAATGTTTGGTGGCTGTTTGTTGCCTCAAATGTGTTGCACTAACTAGCTCCTCTGCACAGACTCTTTGTACGCGGCTCCGCTAATAAGTAGAGATGAGTTGTTTTGCGAGTGTTACATCCTCCGTCAGATGCGAGCGGGAAGATGGCTTCCTCTCGTTAGCTGTGCTTTCCCATCTCAGATCTCACCGTTTGCAGAAGCGATTTAATCTGATATGTAAATACGGTGTTTTGATCCCAAGCGATAGGCTAACGAGCAAAAATGTCTGCCTTTCCCCGCCTCCCCTGGACCAGTAATTAAAACAAAGCTGGTTTGGGATGTTCTCTGGTGTCTTCATCTCGTCCTTTCCTCCACTTCCTCTCTTGTTTCCAGCCTCTTCTCTTTGACACGAGGAACGTCTTGATTCTTACACGTTTCATCCTGTACGTTTGGCAGCTGCTTCATATTCTGCCGGAGTTGTGGCTGTGAAGTACATTTGTCACAGTGGAAACGCTGATGTTTGAAGCTGGCCTCTTTTGAAGTGGCTGTTTTAACTGGAAGGCGAAGGGATAGCGCTGGCTCGTGGGGGTGGGTGGGGGGGGTATTTAAATGACCAACCGCTAGATGACAGACCCAACCAACTGCGCTATGAATAAACAGCAGCTTGATGTGTTGCACGTTTTATGCCACACTTTGTTAAGGTGTTGATGTCATGTTCCTCTCATTCTGTCTGCTAAATGGTTGAAGGTCATTGGTGTCTGTAGAACGCCACTGATTCCTATTCAGGTGTAACTGTGTGAACGCACAATAGCAGCAGCACATGACAAGGTACACAGAAATATTCAAAATCACGATTTAGAATTAACCATCTATTTTACACTACCTCAGTCTGATAAACAACATGAGGAACATAGATTACACGCTATTGATGACCAGTTTAGTCTCATCCGTGTGGCTGAAGTCAGTCTCTTACATTCTGAACAGGAAAACCTTTTCAAAACTAGTTATTATTTTCCAACCATCCTCTGTTTCATGATTACAAGTAATTACCGTTTTTTTGGATTGCATAAACACTAAAATTCATAAAAAAGTCGTACACAATTATAAAAACGTTACACTCAAGGAGCGAAACTTTAGACCAGATTAACACAACTATGAGCACAATGTCAGCTTCACACTTTCTCAAATGACTGCACACAGTAAATTGCAAAACACTAAACACACATTACCCACGGTTACGTATCATGATGTCACTTCCTTTCAAATTCCAAAGTGCTGACTTTCAAATGACCACACTCATGACCTAATTGGTTAAACACAACAGTCAGGTGCACCAACACATGATTGCTCTATTGTAGACACACCATCAGGTTCAAGCTCTACAAAAAGGCAGCAGGTAAGTTCACCTGTCTTCTGGAGACAGTGTCCTTATAGTGATAGTGTCCATATATGTTTGTGTCCATGTGTGTGAGTGTGTGTATCCCTATATGTGTATGTCCATGTGTTTGTGTATCCATATATGTTTTTTTCCGTGTGTGTGTCCATATAATTGTGTATCCATTTGTTTGTGTATCCATATATGTGTGTGTCCATATATGTTTTTGTCCAAAGATGTTTGTGTCCATAAAGGTGTGTGTCCATGTGTGTGTGTATCCATATATATGTTAGTCTGTGTGTGTGACCATAATTGTTTGCGTCCATATACATGTGTGTGTGTATCCATATACGTGTGTGTTCATGCGTGTGGCTTCTGCCTGCTGGATTTTTCTTTTTTTGTCAGTCCCCCCACTCCATATTTTAATTTTTTATAGTATCTTTTTTTCTTTTTTTTTTTGATTGTGTGTGTATGTGTGTTACGCACAGTACTGTGTAGCATGGACATCTTTTTGTTGAAACTTTGACTGGTTTAGATAAATATATATTTTCATCACAGCATTGGTCTTGTGTTAACATAAATTTTGTGTTTTGTATATTTGTACCTTTTCTGTGTTTACTTCCCTTACATTACTCAAATAACTGAGCAGTATAATTACTAAAAGTGTTTTAGGTTTAGTGCAGCAGTGTGGTTGAGACATAATTGTGTCTAGTGTTTTGAAAAACTAGGCCCTCTTTTCAAAATCGTGCTTAAGCAATTGAAAAAAACTGTAGCAGGATCCAGAAAACAATGAATTAAAACAAACAGACATGATTGAACACAGGACTAAATCAATAAGACTCTACTTTCGTTTACGATGGAGATATGACGAATCCTTATTTGCTCAACTTCATCATAAACCTTAGTTAATTGATCCTTGAACAGCAGTTTAACAGCCTATTTTTTGGCTCCTGAAAAGACGAATTTCAATTTTGAATGCCAACTTCACATTCTTCACAACATTTTACAGGGTCTTGATGATGGTCATCATTTCTCATCACACATTTTAAATAAGTACTTTCTCCTTTTTTATATGTAGACTTTGATTCGCTTTTCATGTGATTTGTTTTTGGTGAACTGTCTTTTAAGTACCTTGCTCTGAATTATTAAATTAGATGAAGTGAAATTGATCATCTCTTGCTCAGAACAGGAAACAGATCGAAGGCATCAGAAGAAAAAGTGATTTTCACGCCAGGAAATCTGGCTCCAACGCTTTGATTCAGTGACTCCAACTTCTTGGCATTGCCCTGTTGACTTGATATTCTCCTAATTAATTTGTCTGCAGTTGTGTTACCTTGATGAAAGATTTCACATGGATGGAGGAAACACCTGGTAACATATGCTTCGGGGACTGATGAAGCCACAGCACGATGCCAGCTGCAGATAACAGGCACTGCTCTTCGGCAGATTGTGGGGACACACACTCACAAACATACTCACACAAACAGTCCCATGCATGCCCTGGCCAAACACTGCAATCATATTATCAAAGGATAAAACAACATGGCGGTTGTCTTGAGTTATGGTCTGGTCTGATACAGATGCTTCTCAAATAACAATTTTCAATCATTACTATTTTATTCTTTGTTTTCTTTTGACTTGTGTCATTATCTCAACCAATGAAACTTCCAGGAAAACTTTAAGTAGGTGGGGCTAAGGCGGCTTAGGGGAACATCTTTGTTATTTTTTCAAAATGTACTTTCATTCACACTAATAAAATTCACAATATTTGAGAAGAATACATTACAATTACGTCTTTAAATACTAGCTTTGTAATCGTAAGAAGGAATTGTTATGTAATACTAACCGTTGTTTTCAAAGTGAGTATTCTTAATTAAACAGCAAGTTATCAGACAAAATAATCATCTACTATGCTAAAATAACACTCAAACATGCATATGTATGTATGAAAGCTAAACTAAAACTGTTTTAACAGAGAAGGTTTCAATGAGGTTCAGGGTGATTATTAATGCAGAGATAGTGGAGGTAACAGCATCTTCCTCACCCTACAACATGGACGACACAACAGCTGATGTGATAGGCAGCATATGATATAGAAGGAAACACAAGACTTATCTTGGCTCTGATTTTTAATTCTATGAAAGTAGCCACACTAACACCACACACAGACACCTCCCGGCAGAATATTTTCATATCCTCAAATTATTCAGTGAAAAGGATTATAACCTGCTCCCTCTGTAAATGTAGAAGTGCTTAGTTCATGGTAATAAAACAAAACATTCACTCCTCCTCCTTGCCTCTTCCACCATATAGTGATTCAGATCTTTAGTAACAAACCGTGTTGCCATAATTAGGATAAATGCAAAAGAATAAATATTCGATAATTGTTATTTCAATAAACAAATGTCAGTGACAGCAGTGTTATGTCATGAAATTCCAATGAACTTCAACGTAAATTTACCATTTTAGGAGATCTGAGCAACAGTTTTTCTTGTCTATTTGTGTCAGAACAGTGCCACTAATGAGGCATATTGTCAAAAAATATTTTTTCTTGAAAATGATTATCTGGAACGTCTCATACTGAACAACTGTTGATTCCTGTGTCTTTGACATTTGCCCAGAGAGGCGTAGCCTTATACGAGCCAAAGGCTGCGTTTTATAAATGATTTCCAACGATGAAAGTATAAATAACACCTGAGTTGTATTCATCACTTCATGCACACTTTAAGGACTGATCAACAAATTGCTTCATTATGTAATATTTGACATAATAGAGGATATTTTGAGGGCATACTTCTAAAACGTTTGAATTCTGAGGTGCTCTTAGGTGATTAAATTAGATGATATTTAATTGATTCTATGTTCCAACCCATTTCAAGTCTCAGCTGGTCTAAAGCTGCCTTGGACCAATCATAACAGCCTTCTCCACAAGCCAGCAGTTGAGCTATGACAAACGGTCTAATTTTTAGAAAGGCTTTACTTGAAAGACTGTAACAGTGCTCAACTGGGACCTAATATTCATTTAAAAGTTGAAATGAACATGTTTTCTTTGCAATGACATAATAAAATGTGATGCTATAAGTGTGAAAATATACAGTATATAACATGTGTGTCAAACAGAATTGTTGAACGAGTGGTCAACAGCTAACCTGGTGAAGTGGGTGGAGTTAATGGCTCTAGAGACCTTCGGTCATGGTCAGCGTGGGTCCAATTCCAAGAAAAACCTAGAAAACAACCTTCAGCCATGTTCCAAAAAGCACTGAGGTGACAATGTAACATAATTGCACGAAGCATGATCCAGCAAAATCAATGTTCAATGTTACACAACTTCATTCTACCGGACTAAAATGCGATGAATTATACATGAACCTTTTACACATAGTCGGCAAATTACGAAGCCGTTTGAGAATGTGAAACATTCGGGGATTCAGTCCAGGCAACATGAAGTAATGATCTGGATATGTGCCGAGCTGTGAAGCTTGTGTCCGGGTCCTGGGAGGAGCTGCCCCAACAGCTGCCCTCCTTCATTCCTGTTTGTCAGGAGTTGTCGATACTTACTTGCCTCTGAAGGGAAGGAAAACGCTGAAACAGTATGCTCACTGCCCTTTAACATGCCAGAGGCTTCGTTAAGGGAACCTGTGAAATCAGTTTAATAGGCTGACATCACCCCTGGGCCTCTGTGACCCGGCCCTCCAGAGACTTCCTTTTCTAGAGGTTATCTCCTCTGCTGCTCTTGTTTCTACCTCGTTCCATTTGCTCTCATCCTTAACTGTGATCACAGCCTTCACATCCCCTCCATCCTTCCATCACACTCTTTCCTCTCGCAGTAAAACAGCATTTGCAGTTTTGTAGTGGATCTGACTAAAGGAGAGGCAGTATTTGTATCCAGGCTTCCTTGATCGAAAAAAGGGCAGCAGTCTAGTACGAGTACAACCCTGAACCCACCTGACATTAGTGAATAAAATATAGTGCTGGCCCCCTACCGGGGAGGATTGCTGAAAGGAAGATCACTCAAGTTCCTATTATTTATTCTCTCTTCCTCCTTCTTCAGACGCAGGGAATGCGACGGTAATGTGCACAGCGGCTGTTTGAACTGCTGAGCACAGGTCAGCCACCTTAATAGAGAGGTTCAAGTCTTTCTCAAAGGCATAGCAGCCTGACGCCTCTTATTGTAGAGAAGGAATGTAGCCATAAAACAGCGCTTTCTCATGTAAGCTTCCCCGGGAAGCATCAGGACCCAAGTGTTTTATCCTTCATCCTGCAGGGAACGTCATAATTATTTTTTTTTTTATGAACTTAATTGAAAAAAAAAACAGTCACTTGTTCATGTGTTTTGTTTTGTACCATTGTAATATATTGAAGTATTATTATCCAACCAGAGAATAGAAAATATACAACATTTGTGTACTGTAAAAATAAACCTTATGTTACAATATCCATGAAAAGTTATCACTTTTCTGTTGAACTGGTTTAATTTATATTTGCTTCATATCTTATACTTCTGCATGATGTCACTGCACATATTTTGCACCACATTCATTCTTATCCAATTCGACCTTTAGAAAAATAAAGTTCTTGTACTCTTTGTACTATATATTCATTGAATTGAGAGTAAACCATAATGAAAATAGAAAAGCACTTCACAGTGCATACCTCTAGCAATTATGTCACCTGACTGTATAAAACCACAACATACAGTCACAATTTAAAACCTTGATGATTTAAAGTGCAAGTAATGTGTTATTAAGGTGCAATTAATATATATATAATAAAACAACAACATATTTAGTTATCAAGTCATTTATTAATAATTTTATTTTTATAAAGCCAGTAACTCATGATGCTGTGTTTCTACATTCCCCACAGATTTCTTGTAATAGACGTGTAGCATCTCAGTCACCAGAGCAGGGCACAGCAATATAAATGTAAACATATAAACATAGCTATCATTGCCTGATGGAAGTTCTATTTGGGATATTTTCAAGTTCTATGAAGCCGAATCAGGATGTCTGATGACAGGCCAAGTAAAAAAACCTAGCTTAAGTATCGGTTTTGATGTGAGATTTTAAGATGAACTGATGGCAGAGGAGACAGATTTAAACATCTGTGCCATGATTGGTTTGTAAGAGGAGCCGTGATTGTGTGATTGGATGAGATGAGGCAGGTACAACCCCGACCAGCTGTTGAGTGGGAAGCAGGAAGTGTGGATGAGAGAGTATAGTTGTAGAGGAAAGATGATATGCTGAGGAGTGAGAGTAAATGCGATGCAGAAGAATTTGTGAAAGGATGTAGGCAGACTTCAAGATTTAACTTTTGCTAAACTTAATAAACACCTGCCATTCCTTTATTTTTGTAAAATAAATACTTTCAATTTAATGTAATGAGGAATAATATTCAGAATCATTGAATAATAGTCAAGATTTATGCTAATCCAAGGCAACTTGTTTTTCCAATCATTTGTCTGTCAGGATTACTCATTAGTAGCGTGCCAGCTTTACTTTCTTGGTGAATTACCAGAGAAAACGTTCATTTGTAACTGTAGATAAACTGACACACACATTCTATAGACAAGCTGAAAGTTTTTTACCTCAGTGTGTGTCTCCCTAAAAACATTTGTGGCTCAACTTTCTTTCTTATTCATCCACCTATCTTCTTCCTCTTGACCTGTAGAAAGTGTCTCCTTCTTTGGGTTTAAAACTAATGCGTGTCTTCTCTGGGACAGATTGAAATGCTCTCGGCTACATACTAAAATGTTTTTTTTTCTTCTGATGAACTGAAAATCTGTGAACTATCTGTCGCTGCCTTTGGAGCCAATTGCCCGCAAGGGGCATTTATCCTCTACAGTGAGGAGCAGACTTGGACAGCAGAGCATATTTATATTTAAGCAAGGTTGTGATGGATCTTTGCATGTCTATCTCTATGCTGTGAATATTTTGTCTCCTGGATATGGAGTGTTTTTGTACTTCCCTGCCCAGTGAGGGTCCTGACACTGCCTGGATGGTTACGGCTGCCCATGGCTGTAGGCAGGCCTTGGGGGTCGCAGGCCCTCTCCTGGTGGGGATAAAAGCAGGAGGCATCTGGCTTCAGTGGAGCTCCAAAAACTCAAAGTAGCCTAAGATCCCCCATTCCTAGTTTAGCCAAACAAGCTGGACTAATCCCAACTATCAGGGGATACTCTGTCAAAACAAGCAGCAGGGCCCTAAGGCAAGCCGATCCACTGAGCAGTGAAGGGCCGCGGAGAGCTGCAGAGAGGGAAGGAGGCCGTCCCATTAGCATAATGCCTCTCGGTAGCGAGCTGGTGTGCTGGCCTGTCAGGCGTAACACAGGGGCACAGCATTTCACTTGGGGTTTGGGCTCAGAGACAGAGCAGAGGGGGCAGCAGAGGAGACGCTGGAGCTTTCTGGCTTAAATCAGCGAGGGGCAAAAACTCAGCCTCTCCTGATAATGGCGGCTCCGCCTCTATTCTTCTTCTTAGGGAATCCTTCTCCTCTGGCTTATTTTTAGCAGCCTTCATCCTCCAAAAGCAGGTTAGCTCCTCTTTTCTCTGAATATGTAGGCCCACCTGCCCTGGGCTCCTTTGCCATCCGCATAGTGCACCAGCTCCAGCATCACCTTACAAAGCTATTCTGGTTCTGTTGGGTCATGGGTGCCATGGAGACTGCTGAATGGACTTGTCGAGTATGTATATAAAATAAATATCTCATGAATCTCATTACATTTGTCGTGAAACATAACATATGTAGTTAAACATAAATGTATGTCAGTCATTCTAAAATTCCACCTGTATGCATGGACATGTCTGAAAATTGGTTTGATCTTTTTTTTTTTAGTCCGATTAAGGTGGCATTGAGGTAATGGGTGAGTACTTTTATTATCAGAGGTTTATGTACCTCATTGACAGGTATAAATACTTGAGATGTAGATAGAGTAACATAATGGGTATAATTGAGCATTTTTTTAGGATGTGTGATGGGACACGCAGGCAGGGAGATCAAGTTAAATTAAAGAAGTCGAACAACTGAATATCTAATTCGTATACTTACAAGCTCCACAACCACGGGGCAAAGTTTGATTTAAACAAAGTATTACATCATAATGGGCTCGGCTCGGTAGAACTGATGAGTTCAAAAAAGACAGTGGAAGATATTAGCATTTCAATTTCATTCAGATAAAATGAGGATTAAAATATATATATATATATATATATATATATATATATAATATAAGAAGTTTCACATACTATAAAAAAGGAAATCATATTTGACATTTGGCTAATTTAATTAAGTAAAAATATACTTACACGCTTAACTGTGTGTGCTGATTTACTCATTGACCAATAGATGCTAGCTTTAGTTCGCCCATTCTTTATATTAGTGGACTGCCTCTGGTGGAAATGCTTCATCTCCTTCAGTCCAAATATTCTGTCACCTAAATTTGTGTATGCAGAAGAGCAAAGAGAAACAAATGAGATAGTGTGTTATTAGCTCTAATGGGAACATAATGGGGTTAGCTCGGGCCATGCTATAATGAATATCAATATCAGCAGCCGGGTGTTTTATTAAAGCCTTACATCATCTCTCTGACACTCAATTTGGGAGAAGTGTCTTGGGACTGGATAGTTTTGGTGGTAGAAGCCTATCAACTGGATTCCAATCTAATCTCTGTATTTTGTTGTCCTTGTGTTGTCTTTCTGGTTGTCATCTGCTCACACGCTTCCAAATACAGTGTTTGGGATTCCTCGATGGCCGTCTGAGGCTTTGAGGTTAGTAAAAAACACTCTTGAGCAAGCACACCCTGCTGTCTGTCTCCAGTCCAGCCAGTCCTGCAGGGATTTACTTGGACTGGATCCACTTGATTATCATTTCAGTCCACCGTCACTCATAAGGCAGCAGGTTCTAAAGCCCAATTATCTCTGGAAACTCAAACACCTAGCCAGGATGTGATCAATGGGGCAGATGCCGACATCAATAAGCTCCGAGTCAAGCCGATTGATCAGCAGACATGTATAGGCAGAATTTGTGAGCATAATGTCAACAGAGGGTGAGAGGGAAGAAGCGCGGCTAGGGATGGGATTTAGCTGAGGGGAGGAAGAGATTGCACCAGGAACCTCAGGTGTGCAGCGTCAGAAGGGAGAGGTGACAGTTTGTGCGGTCCTAAAGGCCCTTCGGGACAGGATCAGGTCATGCCCACAGTCCCAGCCTCCCAGCTCGCGGCAGCAGGATGACGAGGCATCAGCTCTGATGCTCAAGCAGCCCCTCCCACTTCTATCACTGCAATTAAAAGTCTGGCTCAGTTGCAGGCTGGAGCACAATAAAACACAGAACACAACACAACCATCTCACCTTACGCTCAGGGACCTGTTCCATATGCACACAGGCAAGCTGGTACACAGAGCTCTATGGGTTCTCATACACAAAGACCACTGGCTATCAAATAAATCACAACTGTCCCCCTAATTTTGGATTGATATTGCCATCTCAGAAATTGTGTGAGCTAGATTAATGATGGTAGTTTTGAAGGTTCATCTATATGTACATTTTTTGTTGGTGGTCATGTTATATTGAGTGCAAGAATATAACAGAACTGTTGTTTTGACCACATAAATGTCCCAGAAAACATTATACTTTGTCAGAAATGTCTATTGGAACCATTTAGGAGCTTTGCGTCTGAGTTCAGGACCAGCGATGGTAAAGAGATTGCTTGTTGATTACAGTCAGAAAAGAGTTACACTAGTTTCGATGGGAAGATATCATATTGATATGTTGTGACCGAAGGGGAATGAGAGTGAGGATGAAAATAGAATGGGCTATGTGACTTTCTGACAAGGAACCATCAAGGAAGCGTGTCATGAGCAAAGGATGTTTTCTTTATACTAGTTCAGCTGAAAATGTAATCATTAATAAATCAAAGACCCTGAGAATCATTATTGTTAAATAAATATGTATGTCATTGATGTAAGTCACAGGTTCATTGAGTTGTTAAAGAGTTCCTTCGGTGTCTGCTAAGATATAAATAAAATCAATGAATTGCATTTTCTTTTATTACCACTCAGGAGTCATGATGAACGAGTAAAACGCAAAGTCAACAGTAGTGAAAATGACTGAGATCTAGAATAATTAAATCTGTGTATGTGATCATCTAAAGTCTAGTCCTGATAAAATTCCAAATTTGTCAAGATACTAACTAGTCATTAGTCATTTGTGTCAAGATTTGGGAGGATTTTTACTTATTTCACGTAAAATTTACCTTCAGAAAGATATTTATAGAATAATGCATTGACAAAAAAGGTCAGACATTTTTTAAACCATTTGGATGTTTTGTTATCCTCATGTTATCTTCCTGTCTGTTGGCAAAGTAACCCAACAACAGATGAATCTTTCCACAAAGGTAAATAAAGACACAAGGATCAGATACATTGTGGTTGTTACATCTTGATTTTGGGAAGCCCTTGTATTATATTTCAGATCTAGCACTATTAATTAATGAAACCCAGCAAGAAAAGAAAAAAGTTTAATAAATTGACTATGATGGGACTGGGGGCAGAATGTATTATTATTCATTTAACATCTTGAGAGTTGGTTGGTTTTTAGTCTATGCTCGTGAAAGTCAGATTTACCTCTTCCTGGAGAGCAAACATGCTTCGCGACACCTCAACCCCCCGCCTGCAAGGAAATCTGTTTTCCATTGTGTCCCCTGTTCCCTGAAGCGGACGCAGTTGCCGCCGCTGCCATCGTATCAATGATGATGAACGATTATTGCACTCGGATAGTTCCATGATATATGAAGTCGTTAAAACCAAAGGGCCGATCATTTCAGCCTAGTAACCTTTGTGGATGTACAAGTTCTAATGTGTATGCTGCTGAATTCAATACATGATGTTAGGGATGAAGCAGTTGAGGCCAGTGATGTAATGATGCCCAAATTGTTTGGCACCCCTCCAGCATGATCCATTACCTCCACTCACTCTACCAACTGTGTACTCTATGTTATTAGTTATATATAATAATAACATGTTATATATATATATACTGTGTATGAATGACTCCTCATGTTCACGATATTCTAATGCTAACGTACGAACAAACATTTTATTGACGATGTACTTTTGCACAGCAGAGATTCGGCTCAAAGACATCTCCATACTTAAACAACAATACACAATATCATCAGAGAGGAAGTCAAGACTATTTTTCTACATCAGGAAAATAGGTCTTGTTCAGTATTTCCTGCTTTTAATAGTAAAGGTAATTTTTATTTAATTATTTTTGGGACCTTATCTTGTAAAGGTGCTGTTTATCATGTACCATCCTCATCTTTGTTTTCTACTTTTGCTACTCCACATATCATTTTGTCAAATGAACTCAAAAATAAAAATGAACTCTCACATATAATTTGACAGGATACTGTATGGAATGAACATTTTCTGTGGTCAGACGGTAAGTGATTTATTACGTAGTTTTAAATATGGTTTTACTTTTCAGTCTATGTTGTCTCTGACAGGTGCAGATCATCCAAGCACAGGGGTAAATATACAAAGGCAACAACCAAGGAATTCATTCATTAAGAAAAAAATCACAATAGAATGAATCAAGATGAGTTTGTATCTAAATAGTACCCAAACAAACCACGACCAAGCAGAAAAGAAAACAAGATACTCTGCTAAACAAAAGACAAATCCTGGTCGAGACACATGCAATGAATGAGGAAAGGGCAGACAGAGTCTCTAGAAAGACAAAAGATTCTTAACATCAGTGAATCCACAGTTAAATGCAGGACCCTACTGCTGGGTGCTACAAATGTGCAGGAAGATCCGTTTATTAGGCCGACTGACCTGGGTAGAACAGAGCAGAAACAAAACAGGGAGTAGACATACAAATTGATGTTGTCAATCCCTTTATTTTTTCCTAGTGTGTTTGGGTACATAGAGATTAGCTTAGCACTGAGAAGTCTTACTGGCTTCCAGAAAAGCACCAGCTCAGCAGAGTTTGACAGCCAGAATATCTTGCTTCCAAACTTAGTCCCGGCCTTTGACCTTTTTCTGAGGAATACTGTTGTTTCCTAGAGAAATGTTTGGCCTTCAACCTCTGTGTCAGCCTGTCAAAGACCTAGAACTTGCTGCGGCCTCACCTTCCCATTTCCTAGATCCCTAAAGGCCTCCCCTGGAATTATACAAGGTACTACAAAATAGGTCCAAGCTGACATATAAAGAAGTAAGGTCAGGAATGAGTTACATTTTTCTTACATGTGAGCTCCAAAACTTTTTGGTGACGGAGATTCGTTGAGTTTACTTCCTTAATAAACTCAGGGGAGAATTTGTAATTGCAACCCGTTCGCTGCAATGATGGTATCTCTATTACATTATGTGATCACCATGTGTTCAAAACTTCAGGTAATCACAGGGTGCATTTAAAGTTATCAGTGATTCTCGTTCCATCATCTCTGATTTAATTTAGGGAAATCATAGTTTGATTTTTCATTCTCACTGTCTACATTCTGATCCTCCTGCCTACAGTTCTTCCTCCTTTTTATGGATGCTGGACTGCCTTCTCCGCTTTCAAAGTGCGGTCAGACTTGAGATCATGATGAAGAACCTGTACCTTCTCCTGCTCATCGACCAAACCTCAGTACATTGTTCACCAGTGTTCAGACTGTACTTAAACACGTTTAATGTAAAGACAGCTTTCAAGGCCCTGCTAGGCAACTTTGAAGCCTTGTGGAAACCCCCTTCATAAAATCAATCCAACTAAACTTACCAGTATCCAGCACAATGTGTTTTCATGAAAAGCTAATCTAGAAGATCTTGATGGGATCTTTGCTGTCATGGATATGAACTGATCATGATTATGACAAAGACCGTTGTTTGCTTCTTCCTGACATTCTAGACTTAATTAACGGTTTTCTGCGAGTACATCCGATAGGAAGGAGGGCTGACATGGATTGGAACTGATGCTCCTGCGTGACATAGCAGGTGCTGCTGCTGACATTTCAAGCCCCCTAACAGACACCTTCCTCCTGCTCCTCCTCCTTCTTTTGAGCCTGCAGGAGGGTTTGCCCACCAACCCGACCTCAATGCTTATTGCAGAAAAGAGGCAGCGGCTCATTGTCTGTGTGAAGATGGAAGACAGGAGAGGGGAAAGCTACTTTTTGTGTTATTAGAGGACAGGTGGTACTCTCTCTGAGGGAGCCCGCGGAAAAGCAGCCCAATGCCGGCTGCCTCATGGCCCTGGGCTACAGTAGGAGTGGAGATTGCAGGCAGCAGGTACAAGCAGCCACAGGCCAGATTTAGCAGCTGTATTAAGCTTCCGATTGGGTCACACATAGACTCACATCCACACATTTCTATATTGGATCCGAAAGAGTAGATCCAGCAACTGACCACAGGGAGCAATTTTGGTGGAATTGAATAGAGACAAGTTCTGTTCAGAACTTGACAGGGCATTGGCAGGTTCGTACTGAAGTATGTGGTATTTAATCTCACACCTGATGTTCATAATCTTCAGAAATAATTGGGAGACCAGGTGGCAGAGAATCATATATTGTTGATTGATTGTTGTCATTTTTGTCTTTGTTTAAGAAATCCATTAAATCCAATACCCATCAATAATATTTAAACTTGACAAAATATTTTTCAACATATGTTAAATCTAAATAAATGCGTTTTAAATAGAAAAAATAAGTAAATCCGTTTTCTATATATCTGGTATTTTTTGGTTTAAAGACAACCTTAAAAGTATATAATTTAGGATATTTCTGGTAAAATATAAACCTCCTTCAACCATCATATTAATGGTCATTAGTAAAGTCCTAATTTTTTTTACTTCTTATCGGTTTTCTGGTTATTGTGAGATTTTTTATTCAAAGGTTGAAATCTTGGCTACTTTGAATTGATTCTTATCAATTGATTCTCAATTCGCTTTTTCACTAGTGACACAATACTTTTAGCACCAGGACAGTCCTACAGAACTCTATATTTTAAAGGTGTCTCCAAGAAGAGACACTTTTTGAGCATCTTATTAGGCCCTCCAAAGACTTCCAATTCCCTGCCTGTGCTGATACCTGGTTAGATTAGTCCACCTACATTTGTATCATTGTGCATGTGTATGCATTAGAAACTCTATACCTCATCTCTTCACCTGTCCATGTCTGCATGAAAAATGTTTGATTTTGCTCCTGTATATTATGTTGAGGCCTCTTTCTAGAAAGCGATATTAGGCCGCATCACTTTCCACTGGCACACTACCTCAATTTCTTTGTCTTTAATACATGAAGTGAGTTTGTAAACGTGTGTACCGTCTTGTTTGTTGCACCATTAGTGGACAGACATTTCTATTGGGTCATTCAATATGGTCTGTGTATGTGTGTGTTGTCTTTGTTGTGTGCCTCTAATCTGCGTGTCCCCAGGGCTCCTGGGGAACAGCTGAAGCCAGGCAGCGGTGGCTTGTCATCTCGCAGCTCCCGCTGCTTCTCTCCTTTTCACTGCTCCCCATATGGTCCTGCAGCATCGGGTCCCCGGGGTCCTGTTAGCGCTGCACCACCCAGGCCCCGGCCTTGCCACCAGGCCCCTCTCGCCTCTTGTCTCACCCCAAAGCCGAGGCCCACCGTCACCCCAGCGTCCCCTTTGCTCTCACCCACCCCCGCTCCTCCTTTGATTGTCTGGATTATGTCTTTGCGCCTCGGTCTTTCGGCCCGTTTTGTTGTCCTGTGTTAACCAAACCACACTTCCCCATCCTGTACCTTTAACGCTCCCCTGCCCTCATCTGTCTCCCATTTCCTATGTGGCCCAGTGAAGTTAATACTGGGATTTATAGCTCCCATTAGATGTATGAATCATCTCTTTTTCTTGCTTCAAACTCTGACCGGACACTGCCTGGCAGTAGCAGTTTCTCAGCATCTTAAGATGTAGGTTCTGACTTCTATCCTGAACTGAGGCTCCTTGTCTCTTTAAAGAGTGATTTAGATGACTCAGGCGCTCGGTAGATCTTCCTGCAACAGCAAGTAGCTCAGTTAATCTGCGGCACCGGAGCCCCGAGCGTCTGTAAATCAGCTGTCACTGCCTTGGGAGGATTAGCAGGGATTTATAAACGAACAGGGAGCGCTGTTTCACACAACTTATCAAACACGTCATAAAACACCATGGATGGGATGTTTGCTTTCGCTGCCAAGTTCACTGAGTGAGAAGACTGTATGATCATGCATTTTGAAAATACTTTTTGAAAGAGTCATCTAAGTGAGCCGCTGACGAGGGAAATGAAAGTATCACTGGGCGAGTTATGTTGCAAATACACCACTGATCATACGACTGTGACATCCAATCTTATAACACTTAGCTCTCATTAAAAATAAAAAATGAGAATTCTAGGGAGGGGCCCTTTAAGTATAATCACATATAACGAAGTAGTGCCCTCTGTTGGTGACAGGGCGGGATAGACACAGTAGGGGCCTGGTAGATACTGCTTTGACCAAAAAAACTCTGGATATACAGTATATTTATTTACTGTTCATTTTTTAATAAACAATCTTTTGTGATTTAAAAAAGCGAAATAAAATTGAGAAAATTATATGTATATTTGTGCTCCTATTAAAATATGTATACTATATATTTGTAATATTTGTAATACATTTAAATTTAGGAACTTTCTTTTAGTCAGATTGTTTTGTTCCCTGACACTAGCGAGACCCAAGCTTAATAAACAAAGGGAAAAAAATAGGTTTCAACCAAAATTAACAAAAAAATATATATATATTTTTTTAAATGGTCATATAAGTGTTATTCTAACTCCAACCGATGCTTATAAGTCCATGTCCAAGATTGTAGGACATCAATGGAAAAGGAAAACATGTGTCACTTAATGGCTTGATGGAGTTGAGAACTGGATGAGACAGCTGTAATGAGAATAGACCTGAGAGGCAACTAAATATAACTCAACATATAGTGATCCACTTTGGTGCTGCAGTGTGTGTTACGTGCTGACTATTTCCTTCTGACACGCAATGCTGGCGTGATCAGGAAATTCTGTTTTTCCCACTTTGAAACTAAATCTCTCCAGGTCCCATGTTGTGTCTTTGAGTGCAATATCCTCTGCTGCACTCATGCTGTCATCGCGCCCTCTTTTAGTGTTCCTCCACCTCTTCTCACTCCTCACAGTACAGACTGTAGCTGCCGGTGCCGCCTCCCTTTGGCTGAAGCCGATGCTGGAGGGAGGGGCCCAGTTTAAAGAAAAGCACTCCGATCAAGGCAATAAAAAAGCATGAAAAAAGAAGTTGACTTTGATCCTTTCCTCACTTTTTGAACTTATTTCACTCCCTTCCAGACAGAATCTTCTGAGAGAGTCTGGTTCGGTTTGCGGATCAGTTAACCTGTTTCTCAAAGGAGTGTGATAACAGAGGAATAGGTTCCACTATGTGAGGCATTTTGGACAATTGTTGATGTCAAACAAAGTCAAAAATCTAACTCGGACATCACAAAGTACAAATGTTATTTTTCTTGTGAAGAATGAGTCATGTGCTTATGTGAAACACTCTAGTAGAGGTAGAGTACGGTGTTTTTTTTTAACTGTACCATGTTTTACTCACCTTATTACATTTTTTTTCTAACCTGTTGAACATACAGTTGCATCATTTAAGTGACATTCTTTGAAAAGACTAAACAATATATCGTAAGTAAGTAAGTAAGTAAGTAATTCTTATTTGTATAGCGCTTTTCTAGACCAGGGTCACAAAGCGCTTAAACAATCAAAACAATATTCAATAAAGTATATACTTTAAAGATCAAGATAAAACTGAGAACACAACAGGAGTTCCAGAAAATCAAGGAAAAGCCTGAACAAATAGAAACGTCTTAAGATGTTTCTTAAAGGAGTCAGTAGACTCCATCAAGCGCAAAGAGAGAGGAAGATCGTTCCAAAGCTTAGGAGCAACAGCCTGAAAATATTTCTCTCCTCTGGTTCTGAACCGTGTGCGAGGAACCATAAGTAGATTCTGATCCACAGACCTCAGAGCCCGAGCTGGGGTGTAAGGCTGGATCAGATCAGTGATGTAAGGAGGAGCCTGACCATGAATAGATCTGAAGTAAGAACCAGAATTTTAAAGTTGATCCTGAAAGAAACTAGAAGCCAGTGAAGAGTTTTAAGGATAGGAGAAATGTGAGTTCTTCTACTTGAGCGGGTTATCGTAGAGCAAAAACTTCCATTAACTGGGTAAGTAAATTATTTTTTAAATTGTTACCGGTGAAAGATCTGACTGGACTCAAATCCGAAGTGAACCCAGGTGTAGAATTTGCAGTTATCAATGTTCTTTGATCAGATTCAGTTTGTGTAACTAAGGGGTGAAACATGTGAAACACAACTATAAAATAAAAACAGAAGTAACATGTTTTATTATCATTTTTATTTTTATTATCATTTATTGTAGCCTCTACAGCATCTTTCCTGTACGAAGCCAGGAAAAATAATGAATGGATCCGGATGAATGGATTTTTTATTTTTTATTTCAATGTTTAACTCTAACACAAAGGGTTGTGTGAGAGTAAGAGCTACAAGATGCAATCATTTTCTTCAGGTTTATACCTAATGGGGTCATGCAGGGCTATTCCAACTACTCAAGGCTAGTGCTCAACCTTAAACAGGTTACCAGAAGTTCGCAGAACTCACTTATAGACAGACCATTCATGCACACACTCACACTTACAGACAATTTAGAATTATCAATCAGCATCTGTATGTTTTTGGACTGTGGGAGGAAACTGTTGTGCCAGGAGGTAACCCAAACAAGTATGGGGAGAACATAAAACCTCCACATAAACAAATGAATGGACAACTAGAAACTTTTTCATACATTGAATCCTTCTAATCTAATCCTTACATTGCTTTCCTTGTGCATTATCATGAAGGTTTGTTTGTATTTTATTCATAGGTTGATCCTCCAGTGTGCAGCTACAGATTCTGTGTGTGAAGCAGTTATCAAGAAAGGAGTTTCTTAATGGCTGGATGATAATTGTAGCTTAAACACAGGAAGCGATCTGCAAAATACCTTGCAAGTTGTACCGTTTTTTTTTGTTTTGTGTTTTGTTTGTAAAGAAACATATCTGAGTTTGAAATATGCTTTCTGTCCTTCACACACCTCTATTTTCAATTGTCTTTGTGGCTCCACTGCCCACTTCTTGCCAACTCTACATTTGCAAGGTGCGATATTGCTTTAATTGAGCAGAAACATGCGGAGAGATCAGACATATCTGGAGGGATTAGAGGAAAAGCTGGGAGTTTGTGCGACTGGCAGCCTGTGTTTGGAGCAAGGGGTCTGCTGGGAATGAATGTAGTTAGTGTGACCCTTGACCCTGCGAGCTGTTGATGTGGAAGCTGGCCAAAAGGGGTCCAACAGAACGCTTTTGTTAATCTCATTCAGGGTTCCCTGTGAACTGTAGGCAGGGGGAAAGCTGGCAGCTCAGATCTGTGGAATGCAGAGCTCTTTATTCCCATGCTTTGGAAACAGAGGTGGGCCCTGGAACTAGCAAGGCTCCTTTAGCAAGACCTCTTCCACTCAACTCAATCGACAGTGACAGTTTCCTGGCTTAGGCTTGCCAACTGGCAGGGCAGCGGTGCAGGGGGGACAAATGCGCCACAACAGGCCGCAAAGGCCACAGGCAGCAGGACAGAACTTCTATGAGGCCGCTGCAGAGATATGCCACTGTGCAGAGTCCAAGTTTCACTCTGTAAGTGCTTTTACTGAGGAAAAGTTACGTGTCAGTTTAGTCTGCACAAATACACGAAACAGACTTGTCTGGAGACGATCAATTATGACTGCGGCTTTTCTTTTTTAAACTAACTTCAATTAAGGCTTCAAAACTCGCTGTTGGGGAATGTCACTGAGTTTAGGAGTCATGAGGGTAACATGAAGAAGACACATTTACTTTACTAACAACTGGATATCATCAGAAGTGGACATGAATCACGCCTACAAAAAGAAAGCAACAGCCAAATGCAACAATCCGCCGAGCTACTGCATCCCCTATAAATGGAAACTCCTGTCAGACATCAGTGGGCCTAAGAAAGAACACATGGATCGATACATGACATTGACACAGAAGGTCAACGGTGAAAATGTAAGGGAAGCAAAACACCAGCTGTTTGTTGACAGAACAGTCACCTGTTACCGCACAACCATACAGACCTACTATACGCCAGGTTTGTTTACAAGATAGCCTAAGACCAAATTCCACGCTCCTGGATCCTGGAATGACCAACACAGCATGCAGTCAACAACACTATCAGGGCTTCCACTGCACACCGTTGAGTCCAAGTTCGAGCCATTTGCACAAGTCTTGATCAAATGTGGCTTAACTGTCCTGCAATGGCCTGAACCACTTCAGCCCAATAACCAATAAGACCATTGACAGCAACTTTGAAAAGTGGCCATTATCAGTCAAATGCCCAGGTATAAACCTACCATAAAGAGGCTACAAGGAAAGAAGCAACAGTCAAATACCTCCATGTAACTTACCACGTAATAGTGGGGTGAAAGACATTGGCAGGTAAAGTAAGAAAGGAAATAAGTAAGTAATTTATATTTATAGATTGCATTTCCAGACCAGGTTCACAAAGTGCTTAAAAAGTCAAATCAATATTCAATAAAATATATATACTTAAAAGATCAAGACAACATCGAGAAACAACACAGGAGTTCCAGAAAATCAAGGAAAAGCCTGAACAAATGTAGACTCCATCAGGCACAAAGAGAGAGGAAGATCGTACCAAAGCTTATCAGGAACAGCATCGAAGGATTTCTCTCCTCTGGTCCTGAACCATGTGATCCACAGACCTCAAAGCCCGAGCTGGGGTGTAAGGCTGGATTAGATGAGTTATGTAAGGAGGAGTTTGACCATGAATAGATCTGAAAGTAAGAACCAGAATAAAAAAAATTCTGAGGGAGGAGTTTTTTTAACATGTTAACATGATGTTCCTCATTCCATCTGCATATTGCTGTCATTCTACCATAATTTATCATTTATAGAGGCTATTCCTCTGAAGAACATGTTTTTTTTCCAACTGAGTATGCATGTTATACTACAGTTTACATCATCTACAGTACTTATGTACTTCTGCATTTACAGATTATTGAATCTGAATGTTTTAAACTGTCAGAGAGTGAACCTGATTTTACTGTGTATTTTAGTTTGTATTATATATACAATGTATTTGTATGTTTATGAATGGGTTTTATTTTTAGTGTGTTTTGATAACATACAACATCAAAGTTGAAGCTCAGTCAGATACATCTTTCTATAATGGACAAGAAGTGGTGGAGCGTGCGCGTGCCCTTGGGACCGCCCTTTCTTTCAAGGCCAATCAGACAGAGAGAAGTAGGAGTGACCCAATATTCAGCTTTTCATTAAACATGCTGAACTGATCCCACCTCCTTGTCCACCAAAGGCTCTTTGCAGCCGTATAGTCCACCTGCCGGATATCACAGCAAACCATTTAACCCAGACGTTTCCCACTTTACTCCACTCACATCCTAGGAAGGAAGAGGGGTCTGGCCTGAGGCTCGTCAACTGAGGCCTACACTGTTTCCTTTGTTTAACCCCTGACCTGAGAAAACACAAAGTGTCCCAGAGTTCTGAGGAGACAGAGAGAAAGAGGAAGTCTTTGGTTACAAATTAAATATACGTGTGTCATGAGCCATAAATCAGCAAGTCTGCTCCCGAAATGTACATGTGGCTCTGGAGCTCTCGTTGTAAAATTTTAATGCCTCACTTCCATCTCTGCTACTCGGGGGGATCTGGATGATGGCAGGGGCAGAAAAGGCAAGATGGATGCCAGGTGTCAGGAATTTAATAAGTGAAAAGCACAGTGTTGAAAAGACAATTGTTGAGTAAGAATTCAATGTCAATCTTCATATGTCAATCCTCCATGTAAGAAAGTGAGTAAGAAGTAGTTACTTGTAAAGCACCTTTCTAGACCAGGTTCAAAACTCACTTTTAATTGTATCTTTTTAAAGTATTTACATTAGCCCCACCCAAAAAAAACCCTCATTTCTGGAAAGGAAATCTTGTTTATCACTGCCACACCCAGTCTGCTATTATTGGTGAAGCATTATAGGTTTGTCACTGCACGTCTTCGATCCGGAATTCTCCACCTCCAAGGGACTAGCTGTATAAACAAAGCAGCGCATGTTTACAGCTGGCTGGAGGAGGAGGGAAGCCAGGTATAACACCACAATTGGCTTCACTCTCGTAACCTCTTGTTTTCCGATATTTCAGACGGGAGAAAACTTTATAGAGTTAAAAGTTCGAAACATCATCATAATGAGGGACTTACTGCATCTTGGAGAAGAAGACTTCAACATTTGAAACATGTGAGTAAGTCAGGAGAGTTGGGATTTCACGTTAGTTGCCCTTAAATAGATGGTTGTCTCTCATTTATTCATCTTTTTGATTTGTTTTTATTTCTGTTTTGAGATCAAAAATATAAAAGTTTTTGTTTTTTAAATTTAAATTTTGCTTACTTTACGCTAAGCTTTTTCGGTTTGGACTGGCACTATGAAGAGCCATTCACAAATCTCTCAAGGTCAAAGCAGTTGAGAAACTATGTCACCACCATTTTTATCAGTGTCTAGCAATATTTGTATGAGCGAGCACCGCCATTACAATATTGAATGGTTGAAGTGAACATTACAAAATACTTGAAATATAGGTTTTTTCAAAATTTCTGAATTGAAATTATTAAACTAAAAAAAAAATTAAAAAAAATATCAAATGTTTGTAATTGATATTCTGATGGCAAGTAGATTGGCTGCTTCCATATACTTGTCTTTTGTCTGGGATTTTTTTTATATTCAACCCTTTCATGCCTCAATAACTACAGAAAAATGTTTTGTTTACCCAAGTTTGACCAATTAAAATATAAATGTTTCACCGGCATAAGAATAGCCATGGAACTGAAGCACCGTTGTGGAATGAATTAGGCGGTGAATGAAACACTAGAATAAGTGACAATTGTATAAATCATATAATTTCAGCAAAAATCTTGTAAATGGTGATTTATGCAAACACTATATGGTCGTTAGATTGCACAACTAAGGAAGAAACATAGATTTAAAAAATTGTGTTGAATGTTTGTAAAATACCCAGCAAAGACCTGCTTCTGTCACCCTGTGTTTATGTCTCATATATAACCCCATTCTTTCTGGCTATCAAATGTATTTTTTGGATCTCCTCCTGACCAACAGCCTTCACCGAACTGTAATCCCAGGGCTTTGGTCACAGCGAGTGTTGACAGCTAGACAACACAGCTTGCACCACACTCTTAATCTGTGTTTAATGCTACAGATGTAATTCCAGCAAACATCTACCAGATGTCTCATTGGTTAGGTCTGGCCTGTAGGTGTGTTTGAATTTTTTCTAGTAACAGGCCAAAATTATCACAAGTTGACATCTGAACCTGCCTATGGTTTCTAGATAATGCGGGTAAAATGCCTCGGCACAACTTTGGAAACATGTGAAAACTTTTAAAGAGCCAACACCTCCCCCTCGGTCTTTGCCCGGTTGGCTCCGGCCAATGTGTCCATGTGTTGAGTGACATAGGTCAGGTGTGTGTTGTCCCGGCTGTAATGTGTTTGTGTGATGTATGGAGGATGGGGGAGGGCATCCTAAGGGAAACAAGGTCATTCCTGTGTTGATATGGCAGACTCAATCTTCCCTCAGGGACCCCAGTAGGCAGTTGGAGTAGTGCTACACAACAGCTTGTGTTACTCCGTGTGGAGCTCTTAGACGGCTGCAGGAATGACAACAACTGCTGGCAGCATTTGTGAACTGGACTGATACTCCATGAGTCTCTGAAAACTCTTTGAAAACATTGCTATTAAAGTAGTGCAAGTACTTTTTACAATCATTGTATATCATTGAACCCATTGCCGTCGTCACATTTAATGATAGAAATCAAGTCCACTTGCTGCAAGAATAAGACAGAGAACTAAGGCCTCATGTTAAGGAAGAATTTCCTCCTGCATAAATCCTTCAATGTCATTAAAATATATAAGCCAAGGTTTAAAATTGTCTCATTGTCTCGAACCTCTAGTTATTAGCTAAGGTTTCTACGTAGAATACATCCAAGATTGCCATCAGTTTGTAGCAGAATTGCAGCCAAACCATAACCAACGTTGTTTTTGGAGAATCAAAAGGTTAATGAAATAACCTTTAAATAAAAAAATAAGGTTAAGAAAAAGATAAACTCAAAGTATATAACATCACAAACAAGCTCTAATGAAACAGTACTGAGCTTTTGTGATAGAATTTACAGTTTGAACTACACTACAAAACAGGAGAGAGCAGCAGAGAGAAAAAGAAACGGATAGACAGACAGAGAAAAGAGAACAGTGTAGAGCAAGGCAAGTAGAGTACAAACAGGACAATGAAAAGGATACTGGATTTTTTGACACTGTCATAGCAGGGTGAATGAGATCCCTTATCCATCAGTATGCTCTTGAAGTGCTGGGAATGAGGTGAAGTTCTGGGGCTCTGTAGATGAAGATTGGGAGTTACAAATGCAAAGGTGATGAGACATGAAGCAGGAAAGTGAGACACTATGAGAGAGCTCACAGTAAAAAAAACAAACCTCCATCAATCTAAACTTATAGCAGCTTGACTAAAATCTGGTCCAGACACAGCATAAGATAGTCCTCACTATAAGCTTTATTAAAATTAAAATGGAATAAAGTCTCTCAGTCAGATCACGAACTGCAGAGTTCTGAGGGACTTTTTTGAGCATCCTGACAGAAGAGATGTATAACCTATTGAGCTCTATTCTGTATAGCTCAGGTGGCGCCCTCAGTTAAAAAATCATAAATAAATAGAAATGCTGTTCAAAGCCAAAAATTTTAAAGCGCCATCTAGTGGTATTTTAAAGGAAGTATACTACTTAATGAAGCTTCATCAAAATGTTACAAGTGAGCTTTGGTGATTGGGTCCGATTCTGAAAATATTGGACTGACTGACCACTGTCCAAACAAAACATTGACCAGATACACTCCTTTATAAAATAAAGTTTATGGAATCTGCTGTCAAAATAATGGTCTTGGAAAGTGCTGGAATTAGAGATTATTGGATCAACGGCTTGTAGACTTGCTTTATTTTCACCTTGAACGTGTTATTAACCTGCAAGTGTCCAAGGTTTAAATGTAAAGTTACAACAACAGTGCTTGTTGTATTGAAAGATTTCGCCCTCTCCATTGAGTCTCATTGTTTCCAACGAAGGAAAAACCCATCACAAACCCATACAATGAGGTTGGACAAAGAAGTTGGTATCATCTATGTTTTTCACTTTTGAAATTCCACTGTTTTGTCTTGGCACTTAAAAGGCCACAAAGGGCAGGCGAAATATGTTCTTCAACCATTTTAATGGGGAAATATTTTCACAGTTTTTGGGTCTAACATTGCCACGGTAACATTACAGACTATCAAGAGTGCCATTCATGATTGGAACAAATATTTTCTGTGTACTATTGCAACAGGTTGGAATGAACTAACTAGGGTGGCATCTTTTCATTTCAATTAAAGGGACCTGAGATCGTGAGTGGTATCTCTTCATTTCCATGTGTCAAAGGATACAATAAACAATTTGTCTCACTGAATGTTCTAGTGATATCTACACATGCACAGATTCATGTGTGAGGACAACAACTTTAATTGTCAGCAAAAGTGAATAATTTGTTTTTCAATATTGTCTCAGTTTGATTTATTTGTTGAATATTAATATTTATGTTGTGTTCATGCCATCAATTGTATAATCAGCAGTTTCAATTAGACAAGACAATATTCAAGCTTTAGAGAAGAAGGTTTTTTCTGTTTTAATTGAGCCCATAGTGACTTTCACTTAGCATAAAGACTTCAGGGGTTCAAAAGTCACATCCCTTTGTTGACTTTGCACACTTTGCATCCAATTTATACAGAATAGTCCAATTCTCCCAGTTAAGCTCATTGTCTTCTTGTCATTTAGAACTTGTAATCCACTCAACATGGTATTGTTTAGAATGTTTCCCCCTTATTTTTCCATGGGCCTATCCTTCAAGAATGCAATGCTTCACGGCTCTTCCCTTTTGAATATTTGGCAGATGAAAGTAAAAACAGGATTAGAGTTTAATCCCTCTCGATTGTTTGTGCCTTTTTGGCCACTGGGAGAACTCTGATGTGGTCCTGCTCGCTGAAGAGGGGGGGCAGGGGGAGCTGTAAGTGTGGCAGGGGAGACGCAGATGGAAATAGCAGAGAAAGATACTTCTTTCCTCTGTGCAATCCCGTAATGAGAGCTAGTAATAAAGTAGATATATTCATGGACAACTGAAGTCGGCAATTAAGAAGAGGAGTAGGTAGCTTCAGTCGGCCACTTTGGATCTTTTAAATGTAAATACGAGCCCCATCTCCAAAGTGTTCAGTGAAATATTCCAAATGAAATCCCCTCTCACTAATGAGGAAGCTGTGATATTTCAGCAAGCCTTGCTGTGGTGCTACCTTGGTAGGCAGCCCAGATTCTTGTTGAAATGTTTTAATCAGACTGAAGGAGCAGGGATTATGATATAACAAAGTTGGTGGAGACTAGTCTTTCTCTCTTTCCCATATCTTTGTAGCTCTTTTTGATCTACCCTGTGACACTCCTAATTAGCTAAGTGGATGTAGACAACATGTCCTACATATTAAATTGCGGGAGTTGGCATGCCACTGAGCAATGCGGAGTGTTCCACTTAATAAAGAACAATACATGGAGAAATAAAAGACAGTTGCTGCTGCTTTATCCACGGTGGAGATGATAGGACCAAAACTGTTAATACATTTTCTTTCAAGAGACAAATTGACGTTGTTTCAATTGCAAAGCCTTTCTGTGTGGCAACATCTGATGCTGGCAGCTCTCATCACCGGCAAAATACTGTTTCCTTGATCTGTCACAGACATTGTTTCTTCATCTGCAGGGGTTTGATGTCTTCTTCTCCATCCACAGCGTCCTCATACAGCGGTCAAGTCCACTGCACACTGTTATGTGATGTCACAGTTGCCTCTGTGCCTGACAACAAACAACAGCTTGACTCAGAATATTGTGGGAAGAATATAAGAATATAAGTGGGAAGAGGAAGGTCTGGCAGGAGCCCAACTCCAATAGGCTGCGAGTGCATCATGATCAGGAGTGATGGTGGTTGGATGTTGTTTCAGGGAAGACTTAAGGCATTAATACAGGCTGTAACATCCTTTTGCTCTTTTTCAGACAATATTTCATGGGAGAGCATTTAAGCCTTATATGAATTACCATCTAACTATTCCCCATTGTTAATTTCTAGTGGGTAAGAAAACATGATGCTGATGTGATATTTTTAGAACCCAGTTAATGAAGCCTTCAGTTTAAAATCAATTGCTCAAAACAATGCATTATAGAGCAGAGAGTGCCATCTAGTGGTATCTGAAAAGAATAATGAAGCTTCATCAAACCACCATAACCGATACGAAAGGCGAGTGGATTACATATTATTTTTTTTAATATTATTGTTTCTGAATGATGACTTCAAGTTCAATTAAATTAACTTTAATGTATCAAACCTTACACTACGTATTATAATGTACAGGCCTTTTACAGATAAAAAAAATTGTTTTATGTCAGTTTTTCTTTATTTACCCTGTGGCTTCAACACAAGATATACCCTTACAGATCCTTACAGACGAGCATTATGGAGGTATATGGTATCTTTAAGCATCTCTTTGCAGAAAGTTTGTCCACTGGGTGCCAGTCGCTTATTAACATGGATGTACATTTTTGTTTATAACTCTAAGAAGAAACAATTTACTCTAAAAATAATCTTAACCCTTCATCAACATGAGAGTGAGTAGGAAATGACTGAAATTTGAACTTTGGGTGAACTATCACTTTAATTCACAGATCGAAGATTCTGATTTATTTCAATTTTATTTTGTGGCTCTTGGTCCTCCATGTGTGTATTTTTAAAGTACACACATGTACTTTTGGGTGCAAAAGATAATCGTATGTGTTGATCATTAAGATGTGCATGTTCAGTGAATGTGTGAAAAACATTTTATATTTGGGACAGTTAAAAACATACAGTATATCCAGTCTTATAGTGAAACTTTATAGGAAAAATTGTTTTTTTGCACATTCCTAGGCCAAGCTGACTTCTCCTGTTTCCCCCAATTTCAGGTCTGGATTTACTTTTGGCGTGATGCAAGGAGAGCGTGTGCAAGTGCAACGGCAAGGTGGTGTCACTGTGCCGAAGCTTGTGTTTTGCTCTGTGCATCCTGTGGCGGTACATGTGGAAGTTGTGCCTTATGCAGTGTGTTCACAAGCCTCCAGAGAGTTACAGCCCAGTGTCTTCACCCGTATACTGGCGCCATGGAAACCACCAGTGGCTGCACCTTAGATAGCTCATTCGGTTGATATAATGTTGAAGCCCACATTCAAAAACTACACAATAATTTAGTTTTTTGGGGGATAATTCCTCCTTTGTTGTTTGACAAAATATCTGAGGATTGGTTTGGGAAGAAAATATCTCAGGATTTTTTATTCTCCTTCACTTATATATCCACCAACAGCTGCCAAATATCTGATTTACCAGATTAACTATTTATATGGTAAAACAATCATGACAACTTTACATTAATGCAGAATGCAAAGAACTGTATTATAAACAACAAGTAAACAAATGTGTCTTTATAGGATTAACATAGGACCCAAGATAATGCCCTGCAGTTCTAATAAGAAGTGACAGTGAGACTCACTTTTTTCCACACTATGAGGATGTAACCCACATTCCATACTTCCATGAAAGACCATGAGAGACTACTCTCCCTCTGCCACCTTGTGCCACCATAGGGAGTCATGCTTTCACAGTTTGCTGTTTAATAACAATGACGTCAGCACTTTGTGGACACGGAGGAATTTGAACAGTGGTGCACGTTTGAATGAATCCACCTCTCAATGACTACTTTAAGGGTCTTTATACACCACAGGGATCTGAGCGTGTACTGTTATTGGTCAATAAGACATTTATCATCAAATAAACATATATCAAAATATCACTCCTACTACAGTCTGTGTGGTTTCCATGACCACGACACACACGCTCTGCATCGCCCCCCACAAACACGCACACACTCTACGTGCTTCAGCGACAAACACACATACGCTAAAGTGAAACACACACATACAAGCACCACTATTGATCTCATAAAGCGCAACATTATTTAGAAAAAAAATGCATTTACTCACATAGAGGAAATAAAAAAAATGAATGACTCGTCTCGGAGTTAGCATAACTTTCTTAACAACGTCCAGCTTTTCTTCAAATATCCTTCTTGAAAATGGCTTTGCAAGTATATCTGCGACCAGATCAAGCTCTTCAGCCATTGTGTTGAAAAACAAACAGTTAAATTAAGTCAAATCATCGTTTTAGCTCCATGTGACGAGTCTGGATTTGAAGAGGTACTGGTAGCCTGTCTGAAACATGGTGCACATCTTACCAAAACCGTCCATAACAGACACAAACAGAATATTTATTAAGGAAAACTGGGTCATGCACACAGAACTTGCTCTTTTGACAAATCATTATTCACATATTTATTTTTAATGCATGGAAACAGTTTACATACATCTTTTGTAAATAAGACTATCTTGTCAGCTTGGTAGAGTAGAAATGTCCCCCTCATTCACTTGTACTGTGGTGTGTATCCCAGAACCTTTATCTCAGTCCTGCCGACGTTCTTTTCTCTGCGTGCTGAGCCATACTAATATGACCTTCATTGGTTGTGAAGACAACACGACCACATGATCCGACAGAAGCATCTATGGACATAACAAGTTTAAAGCCTTTTTCAGATGGGGGAGAACTTTATAAAATCACTTTAAAGCATCATCATGATAAGAGAAAGACTTCAACATTTGAAACATGTAACTAAGTCAGGAGAGTTGGAGTTTTACCTTTGACCTTGCGCTATAAGGATTCTAGTATTGAAGCCTCTTTGGCCTTTTATAACGTGAAAATGCATAAATAAACAATGTCACATTGGGCTTCCCTTAATGGTAACATAACCTTAAATTGTTACACCTTTGAACACAATATACAGTATAATTAAATGCATACATTTTTAATTTGTGAAATATTTCAGTTTAAAGTGCAATCTAACTATTTATTTACATTTTTATAGGATATTAAATAATAAAGTCAAAGAGTATTGAACCACAGAAGGCTACTTTGGTCATACAGTAAGTAAACACATTGTGCACATGCTTCAAAGAATATGTTGAAAACTTTTTTATCTTCCAGACATAACACAAATATAGCAAAACATTAGTAGCCATTTAACTTCAAGCTTGCAGAACCCTGTCATTTAGTATATATCAGGGACTGCTATCACATTGGAAGAAAGTAACAGTAATGTGCAAATATGATGCTAAAACATACAGCTTACTCTTGAGTATTCTTCTTTTTGTGTTCTGTTTGCCATTAGTAGTGTCTCGGGAGACTGAACAAAATAACTTTTACCTTCACCAGACAATGTTTCTTCTACAAGGGGAACAATTTTTTGTTTTCACATCCAAGTTTGAGCTCAGTTGGCCTGTTCCATGTTGATGTTGTTTTGCAGCATCAGGGCTGCAGTTGTGGCCCCATGGTGCAATCAGCTTATTTGTACCCCTCATTGCTGCCTCTGCTAATGCTAGCAGACAGGAAGCAGTTGTTGGCTCCTGCCGGGTCACCGGCAGTTTCAGCTCATGACCTCGCCTGATCAGGCCGAAAGGCTGAGGGGGCCCAGCGAGCATCACAACTCCCTCCCCCATCACCCTTACGTTCCTTCCCAAAAGCCAACGTGGCTCCTCTGGGCTTTTGTTGCATGAAGGGATATGTTCAGCTGCTCCATCCGGCTGGTTCGGAGGAATGCTGCGGGTGTGCCCCCTCCCATCAGTTGGTCAGTGGAGCGAGGAGGGATATCAAAGCTATGTTCAGGAGGGGGCGGGAAGTGGGCAGAGAGGGTCATGTCTCATTGGGCAGAACAGAGGTTGGGGGGTGCTCAGCCTGTCACATGGCTGATGGCTGATTTACCACTCCACTGGAGAGGTGAGGCCTTTTAGGCCACCTCGGTCTGCCCACCACACACACACCCATGCACACACATATATACACATTTTGTAGACAAATACAGCTCACCAACACTGTAGTGGTCCAATATCCTTGAACACCAATGTGCTTCCCCCTGCAGCCCATCTTTTTCCTTACTCAAGCCTTTGCTGAAGTACCTGTATTGATTCCTGCAACAAGCAATTCAGCTGTAGCTTTTCATGGGCTCTCCAACATTGTTTTTGTCTTTGCCATTTTTTTCCTCTGCACCATTTTCTAGCACTCACAGGGGATGCCCCACCTCTGCCTTTGCCCTCCCACAATTCAACTTTAGTCCAATTTAAGACTACAGTGAAGGAAAATCCATGCCATTTACTTTGTTGTCAGACTTTGTCTGGTGAAAATGGACTGACAGGCTTTCAGCTTTCAATGATCATCATTTCTGAAATATACAGTTTACTAGACACATACAGGATCTTCAATTCTTTGCTATCCTCAAAACAACATTGTAACTTTAATCTTCGCGTTAGAGAACCCGTTAAGTGTTTTTGTTACTCAAATACATCTGATAATTTCAAATAATTTTCTTTTGATTTACTTAAAGTGATAGTTCACCCAAAATTCTTAATTTGCTAATTGTCTACTCACTCTCATGGCAGCTAAGGGTTAGGATTGTTTTCAGAGTAATCCATTTCTTTATAGTTATAGAAAAAAAAATGTAAGTCCATTATAACGCAGAAACTAATGCTCAATTATGTTTGTCTTCATCTTTTTTTAAAAACATCAAAATAAAAAGACAATACCTCCGTAGTGCTCGTCTGTAATGTTCAGCTTGTATTGAAGCCTTGACATGAGGAATTGTTTCGGAAAAACTTAAACAAATCTATATATATTTTATTTAAATCAACATTCATTGGCTTGTTTGAAACAACTTGAGATAAAATTCAACAAGAGTAAAACTGCAAATCAATATAACTCATATTGCTGCGTAGTGACGATGATGATGATGGTCAGATCATCTCTGTGCTTCATTAATATGTGAGGCTCATTTACACAACACACTTGTACTAATTATATTTATAGAATACAAGTATTTTGTTAACAAATCATGTCATCATGTGATGACATGATTTGATGACTCGACGCTGCCTCGAGTGGGATGGCATTTCTCAAAAACGGTACGAGCTTCTGATCCTGTCGCCACGTTGAGGATATAGGCTCTAGCGAAGGTTGAGGTGGACACCCAAGAAGCGGCTGAGCTGATGTCTTCTGCTGCTACAACACCCAGTAAAAGACCAACTGAAGCTGCCACACTACTGGTGGAATGTGCCCCTAATTCACCCATCCAACATCTACCATGGTAGATAAATAAGGCATCAGAGAGACCGAATGAGGCCACGCGCCTCAAAACTAAGCCCTCACAGGACACAAAGGCGAAGGCGATCTTGACCCGGGTCCATGAGGCGGGAGTTGGAAGGCCTGCAGCGTAAGAGTTGTTGCCCGGAGGAGTTGAGAACCTGCAATGACACTGATGAATTGTTTCTCCAAAGGAAAGACACTCAGGGCTAAAGGGGAGAGCACAAAGCTCACTCACTCCATTCGTGGATGTCAGCACCAGCAGGAGCGATACCTCAAAAGACCAAATGTATCTCATTTGCAGCAAGCCCAGCTGCACTGCCGTGTGAGCTGCCGCCATGAGGGAAAAAAACATTGCTGCTGACGATTTGGCTGAGGGCTGGAAGGCCTCACAGGAGGTCGAAGCCTGTAGGCCCCCCGTAAGAACAGCACCACCAGAGAGTGGATTTGCGCCAAAGAACCCAACGTTGCTCATTGCTAAGGATGATGCGAACACTCTGTGTCTCAGTCCGTCTGTTATCCGGTGTTGCAGTAAAGACAGGACAGCAGAGACTAATAAGGAGATGGGGTCCAGGGACCTGTCTGCACACCAGCGAGGGAACATCCTTCATTTGGAGCCATGAATCTTATGTGTAGACGGGGCCCGGGCATTCCGTCAGATTCACCCCTGCCCAACACAGAGCAGTGGGGTCCAGGGGATAGACCACCGGCTCCTGACCGCCATTTGCGCCAGATACGGAAACCACAGTGCCCCCTGGGAGTGCGGCGCAACTACTCAGACTCTTCTGCTTCGCTCCCCGAACCAAGGGGAGAAGGAGACATGGGAGAGGGAAGGTGAACAGTAGTAGACCGAACCAAGATCACATCTCAGCAGCCACCGACTCAGACAGACCCCTTTTCGCCTTGGAAAGCCAATTTCGACAGTCAGTCTGCTACGGCACATGCTGAGCTCTGAGAGATAGAAGATGATGGTTAGCCCACAGCCAAGTCTTCTTTGCCACACTCAAAAGGGCTGGGGATGATATCAAGGTGAAATTGCTGAAATGCTTTTAACTCTAGCCAGTTGATGCGTCTGGACACCGATCTGTTCCACACCCCACTGGCGTAGATCTGACTCGAGATGCCTCCCGAACCTGTCAGGGATGCGTCTGTGAACGAGGACGCAACCTAAAAGGAACTTTCCGCCTGGATGTTGAGCGTTCCAAGATTGGATGTCCTGCAAAAACCCATGCAGGATGGAGCACTTTTCAACCTATGCCTGCTTGGGTCTTATTGAAACACTTCACTGACTCAAAGGTGAAACACAGGTACTTTCCATGTAGCCTGATAATAGATACGTGAAGTACGCGTTGGTCAGGTCGATTGATGTCATCCAGTTTTCTGGACGTACACCTGTCAGCAGTCATTTACAGCTGCCAACAGACCGCCAACATCCAGAACGGGCGCACAGCTATTAACTTCCAGTATGAGCGTCCATCCTCTGGTCTTCTTTGACTCAAGAAGCTCATCATCTCTGCTGCTGGGACAGGCTCTATCACCTCCTTCTGCAGCCGTGTAAATACCCTCTGCCATCTGGAATTAAGTAAAAACCAGACGACTCCAAGTCGAATAATGTTCAGTCAGAATCGAAGCTCTGATGAACGTCGGGTTCTCCCGAGGAAAAAGGGGCATCACAGAAGCCGCCTCTTTACTCTTGAGCCAACAGAGCATGTAAATGAGATATAACCCTCTGCTCTCATATTCCAGCTCTGCGGGAAAAACATGTGACCACGTGTGGAGAAGGGGCTTTAGCTCACCACCCTCGTCGCGTAAAGGTACCATGGTGCGTAAGTTCCATGCCGTTCGATGCCAAACGTGACGCCATCCATGGCGCCACGCTGTGGCGGAAGGGACTACCTCCAGTAAACATAGATATGTCAGGTCTATTATCACTTACCTCATCAGCTGTCGAACCCTGTCGGACCAGCACAAATGTCAACACGGAAGTGAAAGTAAACACAGCTGATTAAGTCGTTCACGTGGAGTGCTTATAGGAGAACCGGCTCGCTGGAGATCTTGATCTCGAAACTGGGTCTTCAAACATGTCACCACATGTCCCGTCATCAGGGGCGGTAGTTCTGCGACCCCGTAGGATCCCAGGATGGCGTGAAACCCTCAGTTCGTAATGGCGCCATGATGCGCCGTTTCATTGCACTCCGGCCCAGAACCACCAGGACACCAAACCCCGAATGAGCTCTCGACACTTTTGTGTGGGAAGAAATCAGCCTGCAAGCAACGTCAGCATAATGAGTTTCCATATTCTTACTTCGTCAGCTGACAAAACCCGCCGGGCCGGCACAAATGTCAACATGGAAGTGGAAGTGAACACAGCTGATTGAGCAGGTCTCACGGACATCTGTATCTTAAAGGGCAATAATAGACCGGGATCGGGGTTTGTCCCTCATCTGTGTTGACAGAACCAGCTATGAAAGAACGGACTAGGGTTTTAGACAACATTATAAGTTATGTGGTGAGAGTAAAAAGCTTTCCAGCTCTGAGCAGCGGAACATGATCGCTTAGCAATAGCAGCGAAGACTTCAAAACATGTGAGTAACTAACTGTTACAGGCTTGAACCTGAGCGCCCTGCCAGTAACACACTCGTAACAAACCACAGAAGAAGAATATGTTTCATGTCCTTAAAGGGTATTTTACAAAAGGTGTAGATTACTCACCCAAAGCTGCTGCATCTGTAGTGGCTGCGTAGCGGATGACAGTGAAACACTGAGTGAGCCTGTCGAGTGCACTGGAGGAGGGCCATGTTGTCTGCAAGAGATACTTACCTGGAACGCTCTCCCATACCTTACTTACTCAATGCTCTCCATACAGCAAGCCGCGTTGTTAAACATTTGTCATCCACCTTGCCACGGTCTGTTGACGATCGAGGGATAACTCAACTAACTCAGGGCCCAACAACCTTCTTCTTATCACGTTGAAAACGTGAGCTTTTCGAGTGCACCGCACAGGCGAGCTATGTTGTTTGAGAGGGATACCCTTATTAAACAACATTGCCGTTAACCTGTCTTGATCATAATGATGATCTCTTAGCATGAGCAGCATGGGTCAACAAGCCTCGAACACTTTCTTTCACTGTCAAGTGGCTGTGGGAAGCGCTCAGCAGGCCAAACAATCAGACAACGTGTGATTTTGGCCTAGGCAAACGAAGCAGAGGACATGTGTGTCTTCCCTCTCCAGGGAGGCTTAGCACGTCATGCACACACATTTTTCCACTTCAATATTCATTCGCCATCATTTCATTCCACTGTGATCTTTTTGTTTTCACTGTCAGGAGCTTTCTGCTGAGTTGAAAAGGAGGAAGTGAGGTGGGGATTCCGCACCACTTATAGGAAGTGGGCTGCAACAGCTAGGTGGTGAGTTCATTAAGCTTTTTCAGAGACGAGGCAGGGTCTCAAGGATAAACCAGTAGCAAAGCAGTTAGAGGGCGGAGCACCAAATGACGTAGAACTGGCTACTGCTGCACCTAGCTCGATGCAACTCCAGTTTGATATGACTGTTTTGATGTTTTTTCCCAAGAATGTCTGAGACTCCTGTAATTATTTTAATTTAATACATTTTAATATGTTTTAAGTTGCTACATTCAAATGAACATATTTGCTAACTCTAAAAAGGAACTACTTACTCTTAATATCATCCCAACCATAGTCGACATGAGGGTGAGGAGACAATTTGAAGTTTGGGTGAACTAACCTCTTTTAAGTCAAGGATAACCTGGACCAAAAAATGGACATTGAAGCTAATTTACTATGCTTTTTTAACCAGTTGCTAGTAGTGTTACTATTCATACTTGTTATTTATTTAGAAGGAGATCTAGAAAATACAAAACAATACAAACACGTGTGTGTATCAAATAAGGTGTGTATAAATATATATATAGGAGAAAGTTAGGTTTTCATAACTAATAGTTACTTCAACGTTCATAACTTTTGTAAACATTGGTATACCACCAATAAAACAAGGTGTTAACTGTATCTAATGTTATACTAACAACATGCAGCAAGCTTTGACTACAGTAGATAACAGCCCTAAAACAGCACAACAGCATGCTGCAACAGCATGTGTTTTTAGTTTGGCATGTGAATCCAGGTTGTTGAGGTAAAAAAAAAAAAAAAGAACAGATCATTCAGAGATAAGAGACCGCTCCGCTTTTCTCTCTGTCAACATTTAAGTCTTAAGTGAAGCCGAGTGTTAGCTGGGATTCCTGTCTGGTATCCTGTCTGACTTGAAAGGCTGCTCACTGGGACTGAGGAAGGAGCTTAGAGAGAAGTATTCCCGCCGGACCTTCCAGCAGATGGAACACGAACACCTTGAAGGATGGGAGTGTCGCCGAGCCTGAGTGCTTGCTTTTCTCTCTCCCCTGCAGATGAAACAGAGCACAGGGCCTGTCTCAAAATCTCCAGCAATGTGCGGATGTGAGCGACATAGAGAGAGCACCTGGATCTTCAAGGGAAGCAGCCTTTTTAGATGTGACAGAACACCTTGTCAAATAGAATCACTGCAATGGAGAGATAATCCCACACTCATCACTCAGAAAGGCATGTCTGCAGGGCATCTTGAAGCAATAGCCAGATATGCTTTAGAATACTCAGATACTCAAAGCTTGTGATGCCTCTGGCTTCATCCCAGCCTAAAATCAAATGAAGGACTTTTATTTGGATTTTTGTTATAACAGATTTTAAATGCATTGCTTGAACACTTGAACAATTCCGGTGAACAGGTATGGAATCTGTGTAAGCAGAGTTGGGAGAAGAGCAAAGAGCCAGACAGCCGGTGGTGTAGAAGCAGTGATGTGCCTTTCGTCTGTTGTCACTCAAAGGGCCATTGGAGGGGTTTTGCTGTTCAACCACCTTCTCTGACCTGTCACTCAGTCCTTTGACAGCTGGTAGGCACCAACACTCCCACTCTGCCACAACCCCCTACCCATTTTCAGTTCTTCACCCTTCTATTTCCTCCCCAGTTTTTCCCCCTTCTTACCCGGCACTCGAATATTGGGTCTCATTTTCATGTGTCAGGAGCTGCCCCATCAGTGTGACAGCTCCCGTACGCCTGTCTCATTAGAACCCGCCAGCTTGGTCTGAACAGCAGCAGGATATAGGCGATCAACCATGGAGTGGTAAGATCAACGACACAAACACTACACAAGACAATTCTCATATATTCTTACACCAAAATATTCTACATGTAGTTTTGAATTCCTCACTTAAGTTTTAGTGAGTGAGGAGATTTGGAGAAAAAGAATTCCGAATAAGTTAATGATAAATGAATGATATATATATATCTTTCATTTTTCATTAACTTAAACTTAACTTATTATATATATATTTATAAATATAGAAATAGATATATAGATATATAGATATATAGATATATAGATATAGATATAGATATAGATATAGAATAAACACTTAGAACAGACAAATGCATTCGTATTTATCTATAAAACGATATATTGAAATGCAATACAGTAGTCCTCGGTTAGTTGTGGTTTTCAGTATTAACGTCTTATTTGTACTTGTTACTACACTAGATGAAAGGAGTTAAATAAATTCATACCAAGATGCCTCCAGGATAACCAGTGTGTTAGTTTGAACTTCAGTCATTTGGAATCCGCTGTCACCATTGCTGAGTGGAATGGTTTAGGATCAAGTTCAAACTCAGTTTTGAAGATCAAAAATGTTATTGCGATTAATTATTAATAACAGTTATTGTTGTCTTCACATCAACTGAAATGATATAAACTCACATTGTCTTACTAGATACCATTGTTTACCCAACCTTTGAAAATGGGCTGCACTATTTCATGTTTGATGCGTCCATAAACACCTCTGTTGCACAGCAGTTTCTTCGTGTCAGAATTTAAAATCTGATTCCAAAAGTGTTCATGAATGTAGAAAGAGTTGCACAAAATTGCACATAAATGCTTAATCCCAATCAGTTGTTGCGATGAAGAAATCAAGCTCCCCATGTGTCAGCAACAACGCTCCACTAAACTCTTGTGAAACTACAAAAAAACGAAACATTAAAGAGAATGAATGTGTGATGAACTGTTCAGAAGGTTTTCAAGGTGTGTTGGTTTGAAAAAGAAGATACATCATATTCATCAGTGACACTAATAATTCGAAGACAACATCCATTGCCATTGATTTGTGTTGGAGGACTTGCCCTTCGACAGAGGTGGAAGCCTGCAAATATTTCCTCAAAGGAAGGTTAATTGATTGGGTGGGTTTCATCTTTTTGTCTGATCTACAGAGGACCTTAAACTTACTCAGAAAAGATAGAAGGAAAAATTTGAATGAACAGGAAAAATTGATGAGGTCAATCAATTTTGGTTGTGTTCTGGAATACCATCTGAATCCACAATCCTTTTAAAGGATTTGTCCCGCCCAGAACACTAGTGCCATCTGCTGACCGATTGAGTTTATTGCTACAAATGATGCATCAATGCTTACACTGAAGAATGGACTACAACTTGTGTTTAAGCGATTCTATGAGTTTTGAAGTCGAGAGATGCCATTGGACTAAAATGGTAGTGTTTAGCCCGACGGGAGACCACATTTCCCATGAGCACTCGCTAAACGTTGCAAAAGTTGCCATGTCCAGGTTTGCAGCAGCAATAATTTTCTGTTTCCAGACTTCCATTGTCTGAATGAAGGAAGATACTGATAAGGTAATGAATTAGATTGTGGATAATGAAACATACTACACAACTAGCGTGATATGAAGCATGTTGACACCATCCCCAAGAACTGTGAAAATTAAAATCACACAAAACACCTCAAGTCACGGTATATGAGTCATTCATTTAAGTTGATGTGTTATCACATGTTTTATGAAAATATTTTAGTGCAAAAATATAAAGGTACCAAAACTACCTACAGCTGCTCTAATGACTCCTTGATATATTTATTTATTTAAGATATGTTTGTTGATGGTTCTACATTATTTATTGATTTTGTTTGTCCTTCCTGATACAATATATAATTAAATAAATCCATATTTTATTCAATTTTTACTCAACAGCCATATTTATTTATTACATTTTTTCAAATAATCAGAAAGTTACCTAAGACACTTTTCAGGTAAAATATATATATATATATATAAATATATATATATATATATATATATATATATATATATATATATATATATATATATATATATATATATATATACTGTATATATAAAAGAGGAGGAAAAATATGTCCCAACTAATCAGCCACAGTGGTGATGAAAGCTCCTTTCAAAAGGCAGAAACCTGGAGCAGAACCAGAATCAGCGTGTACGGACTCCTGCTGTAAGCAGCATAGGGAATGAAGAAACAGAGTGAGGTAGAGGGGGAGGAGAGAAGGGGAGGAGAGAAAGGGAGTAGAGAAAGTACTGTTGCATGGTCCGGATATGACTATGAAACCTTTGTAAAGGAGATCCTGGATCAAGCAGCACACTCTGTATATGCTGTGAAAGGAGGTGGAGTTGTGGGACTCCAGTGAAGATGGATAGAAAGAGGGTGAGTCAAAAGGTGTTGAGACATTAAGAAGAAGAGAAACATCCAGAGAGAGAGAGAGACATCCTAATATCTCTACTCTTCTCCATTAATCGAAACCTATAGCAGCATGACTTAGAGCTGGTCCAGGCAGAGCCTGATTCAATCCTAACTATAAGCTTTATTTCAGAGGAGACAAAACATAGAGAGAGTCTGTCCTCTGAACTGACACCAGTGATTGGTTCCACACCCATCTCAGGTCAATTATAAACACACAAAGTAGAATTTTTTTTAATTATCTGTTTTTGGTATTTTTATATAGTTTAATTTGCCCATCAACGTGTATTATATAACTATGCTTTAATTTTTAACATATCCCTTCAATAACTGTCTTTTTCATGAGCTCATTTACTGTATACGTGAGCCTCATTGGTCGCCTTTATCCTGTATCTTTTTTTTTCTAAATTGAGTAGGACGCATTCATCTATGCTTATATTGAGAAAAATCTGCCCTCTTCTGCTCTTCTTTTCTCTACTTTTCTTTTTATCAGGACAATGCTTCATACCGCAGAGCTGGGTCAGTCAGCATGTGGATGAAGGACCACCAGATCAAGACCCTGTCATGGCCAACAAAATTTGAAGACATCAAGCCCCATCCAAAACCTCTACATTATGAGTGGTAAAAAGTTGATCACCAAGGTATTGTGTGTAGACCAGATGATATTAAAAGATATAAAAGATGTCAGCCTATCATCCATCCCCTCACTTGATTGATATACAGGGCAACCAGTCAGATGACTTTTATTTCTTAAACTAATGCTAGACTCACACCATGGCTGAATTATCCATATGGGCTATATATGTCCAGGTAATGGTACAGTTTTACATGGGGTCCAGCGGAGGTCGGTGCCCCTGAAAAAAATATTGTTTGGCCCTCAGTCACTTCATAAAGATTGTTTGAACTTGTTTAACCCATAACAAATGTGACTCACTGTTTTAATCCTCCAAGTCAATCCCAGTTCAGTGAAATCACGGTTCACTTAGGAAGCAACACTGATTGACAATCAAGTTCACATGCTGTCATGTAATAGACAGCAGGTGGAGACTACAGGCAATTTGCAAGACACCACAATCAAGGAGTGGATCTGCCGATGCTGACCACATACAACTTCTCAGTGCCTATGCTTTCTGGTTGATGTATTGATCACTGACGGTGCTTTCATTCTAGTGGTATTTGATATTCCATTCATTCAGATCAAGGATGTATTATTTTAGTGTTCCATTTATTATTTTGAGCAGTGTGGTATTAAATGAAATAGCAGTTGTGTTTTTTGAAATGAGAAGTACAGATTGAAGTCTATCTTTCGTTAAGAAAGGTAAACCTGGTCCGTCATGTCCATTGTTATTACTGCTCGTAGATGTCACAGTGACTTACTCAGATGTTCTTCCTGCTAAACTAAACTACCGTATTTTCAGCACTATAAGGCGCACTTAAAAGCCTTTAAATTTCGCAAAAAACGACAGTGCCCCTTATTCAGAGCGCCTAATAGTGTAGACAATACGGTAGTCTGATTTTTCAATACTTTCGTCAAAACTTCTTCGCCTGCAATTCCCTGCAGCTGGAAACCCCTATTTATGTAACCTTATATCAGATGCAATGTTGCACAAAAAAGCAAGTAAGTAAGTAAGTAAGTAGGGTTATTTTTAAAGCGCCTTTCTAGACAAGGTTCACAAAGCGCTTTAACAAACAAAAGCAATATACAGCTAAAATACCTGCTTTAAAGGGACAATACACATAAGACAAACAAAGGGAAAGCCTGTACAATAAGACTTCAGATGTTTCTTGAAGGAGTCAGTAGATCCATCAAACACAGAGTGAGAAGAAGATCGTTCCCAAGCTTAGGAGCAACAGCCTGGAAGGATTTCTCACCTCTGGTCCTGAAGCGTGTTCAGGAACCATCAGTCGATTCTGATCCACAGACCTCAGAGCCCAAGCTGGGGTGTAAGTATGGATCAGATCAAAGATGTAGAAGGAGGAGCATGACCCTGAAAAACTCTGTAAGAACCAGAATTTTAAAATTGATCCTGAAAGAACTGGCAGCCAGTAAACGTACAAGTTTCTAGTTCTGAAAGTGTGAAATGAAACAAACATTCAATTTTCAGGTTTCGTGTCTGAAAAGTCCTTGGAGAAACAAAAGAAAAATAATTTATTGTTTGTCCTTGAGTTGTTAGTGATGCTAGACAAAGAGTTGACTTACATCAGAATTGCCTTTGATGTTTTGACACAAGGCCTAGTTGTGAGACGGTGAATAGTTAAATTGTAATTGCATTAAGGAGGTTCTATCGTTATAATTTAGGAAGACTTTGTATTTCTCTCTTGTAATGAACATAACATGGCGATCTGGGATGGGGAAGAAAGACGTGTTTTTTTGTTGTTTATAATGAACTGTGGAAGACACGTGAATATGTATTAGGATGTGAGACCCTAGGCAAGATGTACACAAGATCCCCTGATGGGTGTGAAGTTGATCATATCATTTGCTTCCAGAGAGCCAGCCTCATTTGGCAAAGTTGAATCCAGGGCTTGTTCTAATGTGGCACATCTTCGTAAGAAGTGGAGCACGCGCTGCGCTATGATGTAAGGAATACAACTCCTTTGATTTCAGCTAGTGTTGCTACATTCATGTAACAGGAGATCTGGGACATTTATCTGGCATGTAGCTGAAATACATTAAGAGTCACCCAATTAAATGAAAGAATTAAAGCAATGTTTGGATGTTTTGGCTTTTTGTTTTGGATTGTGGATCTGTATATGGTTGTATGGATACATATCTATATATAGAGAGAGCAATATAGATATAAATCTGTATATTTTACTTTACCTGTTAAGTCCTTTATAGAGCAGATACATACATTATTTAAATTGTTTGTGATTTATCTGGACTATGTAGATGCCTTACATAACATCAGGTGGAATAACAAATCAATGAGATTTTAAAAAGAGCATAGTTTACTTTTAATTATGATTATGAATGTTTTTCATCACCATTATTTATTCTTTGAATCAATTTTAGATTATCGTTGCATTCTAACAAAATACAGTAGGTATGTCCCCATTCAAAGTGAAACTTGATAGATAGACAACCAAAATCTATATATTTGAGTGAATTTTGTTGTTCTTAAGAAAAAGGTTCATTCAGACTTAATTTACCAAGTCACCCAAGTACTGACTCAACCCTTGAGCTTTCTCATCAGGAGCAATAACCAGAGTTTTTGTTAGCTGCAAAGTGTTTTCACTCCATTGTTTGATTTCTAGCAAACGATTGACTAAGCCGTTCAGCCTCCGGGACTCAGTTGGATCAAAAGAGCAGTAGAGCAGGATGCATCAGCAAAAATGTGGTAAGAAACCTCTGAATGATTTTACCAAGGGGAATCAGGTACAGCAAAAACAATAAAGGACCCGGAACAGAACTTTGAGAGACTCCACTCAACAGTTCCGCCGAATCAGACCTCATTTGATTGGCAGATACACTTAAACTGCGCCCAGATAGGTATGACGAGAACCACTGTAACATAGGCCCAGACAGTCCCACTTCATCCCTCAGGCTCAGTTTGAGAAAAATCTCTAAATTTAGGAAAATGTTGTCACAACATGATCTCGAGCTTGTAATCCATGCGATTGTTTCTTCTCGCCTGGACTATTGCAACAGTTTGTTTTCATGTCTTAACAAGAAGGAGCTGTCTCGCCTGCAGTTGATTCAGAACTCTGCAGCGAAAATTCTGACCCGCTCAAGTAACATTTCTCCGATCCTTAAAACATTTCACTGGCTGCCAGTTTCTTTCAGGATCAACTTTAAAATTCTGGTTCTTACTTCCAGATCTATTCATGGTCAGGCTCCTCCTTACATCACTGATCTGATCCAGCCTTACACCCCAGTTTGGGCTCTGAGGTATGAGAAATCCTTCCAGGCTGTTGCTCCTAAGCTTTGGAACGATCTTCCTCTCTCTCTTTGCGCTCGATGGAGTCTACTGACTACTTCATCCAGGCTTTTCCTTGATTTTCTGGAACTCCTGTGTTGTTCTCAGTGTTATCTTGACCTTTGTGAACCTGGTCTGGAAAAGAGCTCTATAAATACTATTACTTACTTACTTACTTACTAACTTAAGTTTTAAATCAGATACAGTATATAAGATTATTCACCCAGCCCAGCATGTTTACATCTAAGTGCCTGAATTTTTTGAGAATCTGACTGAATATCAATGATTAAAAACCCAAAGTTGTGTTGAATAGAATGATAATATATATATATATATATATATATATATATATATTTCCCTGTTATTCTTGAATATCAACATATAACGCCATATACAGTATATATATATATATATATATATATACTGTATATATATAAAATGTATTTTTTTTTTTTTAAGTGATTGTACCAAAAGGATGAGTTAAAACTTTTCTCAGCTAGAAGTATTGATTTCACTGTCTTTATCGAGCCCACACTGACCACACGTGTCCCTCACTGAGCTGACTGAGTGATGACCCTCCTCCACGGAACATTTAATTTCTACCTGTGAAAGTTCCATGGAGGATTTGAATGTCAAGCGATCTTGATGCAGTGTGAGAAACTAATCAGAGTGCTATCAACTCCCCAGCAGCGAAAGCTTGACTCTGAGCGGCAGGCGTTAGTGCTACCCTCATTCCCTAACCAGCAGGTGTCCTCACTGGATATAATAGGCTTTACATTTGTAATTAACACATTGCTCCGGCCGTAGCATCAGCCTGGCTGCTGTCACGACCGCTGTCTTCCTTCAGAATTATTTTTCCACCTTTTCTCCTCGTCATAATGCTACATCGAGGCTCCTGGGCCGGCTCACTTTGCTGAAAGATGATGAAAACAACACCTTCACCAGTAAGCTCTGAGAGAAATAGGTGGTGTAAGACATTTCGTGCAGTATATGGAGTCGGATGGGATTAACAGCTTGCAGTGTTGGTCGGCTAATACCTTAAACCCCCCTGCTCATGAAACCTGTAATTACCGAGGCTTTGTTAATGAAGAATGAAACAGTGGAGACGCTGTAGGCTAATTGGGGCCGACATGCTTTGTAATTAGAGTAATCGTCACACATTGAGATTTTATGAATGAATGACTTTGTCAGCTTTTTTCACTCCTTCATTACATTAGCTGCCGTGTTCCACTGCTATTTGCATGCATGTACGTAAACCAAACAATATGTTACTAGTCCTGTTCTGTCCAAGCAGCAGATTGTCTCTCCAGGCCTCCTGACTAGGCCAGTGTTAATTGTGTCTGTGATGGAGGACTTGGTGGGGGATGACGGAGGAATGGGGGATGGAGGTCCAATTATTTTTCTCTCGTATGTTTTTGCCCCAAACCTTTCTTGTGCTTATGTGCTGCTTGCTGTTAGGGAAAGAGGTTTTAGTGGTTGCTGAGGTGGAGTTTCGGAGTGTGGAAGAAATTCATCATATGGATTATTGAAACCATTTATGTGACGATCGCGGAAGCGGTCAACCCAATTACGGAAGTGAGAAGCGTCTTGAGGAGTTTTGTTTAATAAAATAGTCTCAATGATCCATTACAAAACGTTCACAAAAACAATAAATGCAAAACGTAGTCGATCCGGCCAAACCAAAACAGGAACAGGGTAGGGAGCGGGCTGCAGACAGTCACTGACTCTGGAATGCAAGAAAAAAAGAACTGAATCTAAAAACAAGGACTTACCAGAAAATCAAAGCACAGGCAAAGCCTGGAGAGTCCAATGAAAAAAAAATATATATATATATATTCCAATAGGAGCAGAGAATAACGGCCGTTACCAGTTTGGGAAACTTCATTCACTGGCGCTGAGTTCACGGACAGTCGGAGCTTTATGCGTCCCTCAGTGCTGATGTGAAATAGTCTACAGTTGGTCCTTCCCCGACTCTGTCAATACAAAACACAAAATGATGACGAACGGAAACAAGGTTACAAAATTAACCCAATTGTTGATTCTAATTTGTCTTCTGCCACATAAGTGAGGTTGTGTTGTCACCTTCACTTGACCCATTTTTGTCTTGTAATTTGCCTTCTCAATATTATCACCAGGACAAAGGTATCTAACTGAGCCCACCTCCTAAAAATAACGGTTAGATCTTGTTGTTATTGCAGTGGTTTATAGTATCGTGGGCAAATAGTACCACTCAGGATGTACTCTATCTTCATCAACACCTAATTTTCCCCATCGTAGCTGCAATAATAACTATGAAACAACAACTTTGAAAGGGAGTAGATCATATAGGGTTCAGCTGTCTTTGTTTGGAGACCAGATTCAGAACCGTTTTGATATAAAAATTATTTTCTGACATTTTTCTTTGCATCAAGTAAACCTTTAAAAGGTCGTACAGATTGTTTTGAATGGTGAATTAGATTTCACTTCTCAATCTTGTTCAACGACTGATTTCCTTTTGTCCTATTCATACATTCTTAAGTTTACTCTCAGTCCATATGTGACTGAGCAGTCATCCTCATTCTGTTATGAAAAGGGGGGAGCTCATGTCTCTATTTGTACACAATTTTTCTTGCGGTTAATGCACCCTGTTTTCGCCTTTGGTACGGTACACTTATCAATGCCATCTGCTCTTGCAATAGCCTCTTCATTAACGGATCAAAGCTAGCAGGAAGGTGCTAAGTGTTTTTGATCCACTCACTCCGTGCTCCTGACGGGGACTCACTGAAAATTACAAATAAGCAGACAAACTTGGACTTTGAGTTAAACAAACAAGGTTTTTTTGATGAAACCTTTTAGCGGTATGAGCTGTATTGTTTAGTTTGTCCTGGTGCAAGGGGGGTAAGAAGCATGCAGCATGCTATGGAAGTATACTAGTCAAGGGCCTGTAGTTACACTGCTGTTGCACTCCAGTTGCAAGCGTAAACAATAATAAGAGTGTCTTTTTGTACTCTAATCTCTAGGCTGAAATTTCTGTGTTTTTTTCAACTTATGTGTAAAAAACAAGACCTGTTGTTTTCTGGGTTTGCAGACTGTCTCCTTCTCTGGTCCTAGTCTGGCCTTTGACTGTCACAGCGTCTCTGTCTTGCATTAGACCCAAGATGTTTACGAGTACAGAAAGGAGACTGGGCTGAAACAGTTGAGGTCTTGTGTCACCAGATGTTTTATAGACCAGGCAGAGTGTGGTGTGCGAGGAGGCAAAGGGGTGCCGGCGCTGGCTGGCCCAGTAGTCAGGTGCTCTTGGTGTCTTTTATGGCCCAGTCCACTAATGAAACTGGGGTTCTGGGACCACTGTGTAACATCATAGGCCACCCCACCAGGCAAGAACCCCCCTCCACATCTACACAGGAATGTCATAAAGCTTTAAGAACCCCCCCTTTCATTATTTATTTCCGTCTTTGCTTCCATCCAGCTAAGTGATTGGTTCTCAGTTGTTGTCATGTTGTCAAGGCTGCTAAGGTGTTTCCTTCACTTCACTGAGGTGCCACCGGATAAGAGCAATAGGTTACTATTAGGCAGATTAAGGTTGAGATATTCCCATGAGTAAAGTCAGTCACAGTCATTTGATAAAAGCAGGGAGAGTGTTGGAGCTCAACATGCAGGGGTCTTGGGAGGCGGCGGGCCGCATATGGAAGCAATCAGCGCCAGGTTTCTGCGGTCACTGCCGGCCTCAGAAGTGTTGACACATCAGAGACCAACGGGTGTAAAGTTGCCACAAAGAGAACCTTGGCACACTCTATCTCTGCTGCGTCTAACTTCACATCCGTTCATTCACAAGAAACAACTTGCTGTTGATTGTAAGAAAGGTTTATAAAGCAGGAACAAAGTAGTTAGTTATCATCAAACAGCTTGTGATTTAAAGATGTATTAAAAATGACTACAATTGTCTTCTACATCATCTAAAAATTCAGAGCCTAAGCTTATTAATTTATTCAGCATTTATTTTTCTTCGAAAAGCTTGAAGTCCTATAGGTTCCTACAAACCAACTACTGTATACAATACAATTATAATAATAATGTAACATAATGTGGGGAAAGAGATGGGCAGACATGAATGACGCAGTGTTTACACTTTTGTGTTTGTGTTATTTATTATTGACTGATAAATACAAATATAATTATTAGCACTTTTGACAAAGAGTTTAAAATCGCAATGTTGAGGAAAATAATCGCAATGAAATTATTTTCCATAATCGTTCAGCCCTACACTCCATCCTCCCCCTTGAAGTTAAACAAGTATCCACTGAATAAATATAATGTGGTCTTAATAGCTGACAGGATATCAGACAAAACTGGGTTACTGAAGACCAAAAATGACATCAAAAGAAAGGGGGGGAGAAAATTAAAATGTGTTGATGTTATGCTATTGTGATAGTTTACCCTAAATAAACTCATTTTCTACTCGCCCTTATTTAAACTAAGGGTTGGGCTTATTTTCAGTTATCCATTCCTCTTAGAGTGATAAGTAAAAATGTACATCAAAAATGTCTATTGTCTTCATGGAGAGTGCCCGCAATATTTACCTGAACTGTGTCTCAAATCGAATACTTGCGTACTTAGTATTTTTAGTGCATAAGTGCATCTCAATTCTTAGTATGGGAAATGTTGTGCACCATGCACACTAAATTGGTGTACTACAACGCCCACAAAACTGAGAATGGATCGATGGACACTTTCTACCCTAAACAACCGCCATCTTAGTGACGTCGACGTGGTAAGCAGAAGTTACGTCACAACCACTCAAATTGAGTGCATTTTCAGCCAGCAGGAAGATGACACGCCTTCGGTGCTGATACCGGCGTAAATATCTCACGAATATTTTGTTTTTCATATTTCTTGATCCAAACAAAGCATGATGTTGATAGTGTTCCTACAGCTGGTTGCCATCATCGTTAAATAGTAGTAGAAGAAGAAGCTGTCGCGTCATTTCCGGTTAGTGCTTAGCGGCAGTGTTTGATTTGAGACATACTGTCTGTAGAGATTTTGCGTACTAGTTATTATGTACACTATCCTGATGCATATTAACCGCCAATGAACTGAGAGAAGTATGAGATTTGAGACACAGCACTGGAGTACTTAATGTCTGTGTAGCATGTTAGCCTTTAAGCTTACGCTACAAACAAGCTTAGAATATAGACTTGTTTAAGTTTTTCCGGAACAATTCCTTTTGTTAAACCTAAATTACAAGATGGACATTACAGACGAGCACCACAGATTTATTTGTATTTCTTTTTAGACAAAGACAAACTAAAGCTAAAATTGACTTTTTGCCTATAACTATTAAAGGGAACAGATTTAAAATATGTAAAAGATCTTAAAAGGAACAGTTGGTGCAAAAAGAGTTTGGGGGCAGGAGTGGAGTAAAAGTATCTGGATGTTCTGTTCTACGTTAGTCTTTGTATCCTTTGTCTTTGTTATTTTTCTTTGATCTATGTTCTTTATCTTTATCTTTAGACTTAGATTGTATCATCTTGTTCTTTCTCTTTATTTCTCTTTGTTCTCGTTCTTATTTTATTTTGATTTATTATTTATAAGAAATTGCTGTATAGCATAGCTGTGGCTATTGGAAAAAAAAACAATTTAACAACAAACAATCAATAAAGTTCTACCTTACCTTACCTTACCTTATTACTCTGAAAACTATCCTAACCCCTATAGACGACATGAGAGTGAGTAGAAAATGAGTGGAGTTTTAATTTTGTGAACTATTACTTTAATGCTGGTGAGCTTTATCAATGCACAGAAACAGTGTGGTCATATTTTGAACCAAGAGTATGTTGGAATGATAAGGAGGTGAAGTGGGGGTCACGCAGGTTCATGAGCTTGAAGCTTGTAGTTAAAGATAAATGTTATCAGGTTTTGGGAGAAAATAATATAAATTTCATGTTCCAGCACTACAATACTCTTTTAATCTTGGATTATTGGGGTTTTATAGGTTTTCCATTAAATCTTGTCAAGTCGTTACAAGGGATGTATGCCCTTTGATTTCTTGAGATGCATTCAACTAAACAGAAAGTGAATTACATTGAGGCTTTCTAAGAGCTTTTTTCTAATGTACTGGCTTCAGTACAGAAGGACATCAATAGAAAACTGTTGAGTGGTCTTTATATATATATGAATAAGTAGTATATGTAAGTAGTAACTTAATATAAGGGGAATGGTATTTGGATATTTGTATAGATGTATCTTATTATTCCTTTCTTGTCTTTCATTTTTGCAACAAATATTCTGTGTTGGACCTGAAATGACTGTGAGTTTGCATTTACCGTAAGACTTTTTGTGAATAAATAAAGACAGAATAGTTTTAGAGGAAGCATACATGGATTTGTATAGTCAACGCCAAGTAAATAAGTAGATACAGTATATCATGGGAAGATAGTGTCAAATAAAGATGCTAATACCATTATTCTTCCAAAAAGAATATGAGAGGGGAATTGAGGAATGAAAAATAGAAATGGCTGATGAAAAGTAGACTGTAGTAAAAAGGTTTATCTTAATCTTGAACCTTTTTAGGAACTAAGTGGATGTTCCCAACTGTTCAATTATTATCTCAATAATGTATAAGTTTGTGTGCCACTGATTGTTTGCTTTCTTAAGGCATTTACAATTTGCTTACAGCTGAAGAACAACATGAATGAGAGAAGTAGTTGCAGCAAATAGGAGGGATTGGGGGCTCAAGAAGGTCTTTGTTTGTCTATTAATGCGGAATAAGATCTTTGCTCACTTTCATCATTGTTGACATGACGTCGGCTGGCCCAAAGTGCTAAACATTTTCAACAAGAACTTGTTAACAAGCATGCTTCATAAATAGACATATTTTGATTAAATGGGTAAAATGGAAAACAGAAAATGTAGTTTGATTTATATCTTTTGCGTAGCTGTCATCTTCACTCCTCATCTTCCCAGCTTTAGACTACTCACGCATTTCACTGGCCATGGCAGTGGCCGTATAAGTGTGCTCAGTGCTGGGGGAGGACTTTGGAGAGGACGTCGGGGAAGAGAGGCAGGGAGGGGCAGAGGCCAGTGGAGAGCTGGGTCGCTCATGCGAGAGCAGCTGGAGTGCTTGTGGTCATTATCAGAGCAAAGTCTCAACGTTGCCGCACCAATTAGTTCTGACCCAGAAGGAGTATGTCTATGGATTGAAGACGTGAGATTCAGAGCGACAAACCAGGTTAAAGCTTCTTCCTGACAGGAACACACACTGGCTTTGATGGCATGTATTGAGCTCATCTGTAACAAAGATTTTCAGAGATGGATCACCTCTCTCTGATCTTTTATGTCCGGCCCAACAGTTTACAGAAGCAATAAACCCATATAATATGAATAAAGCAACAGCCAGATCTACTGTTTTCGCTGTTTTGATATTGGACATGTTCAAAGTTAAAACATATGCCAGAGCTTGATGGATAAATATCACAAGTTCAGTGATTTCAAGCCTCCTTATCCTTTGTTCTTTAACGGAAGAACAACATTTGCAACAGCAGTAATAACTGTATCCCTTATTTTGTCCTTATATCCCACCAAATTATATAATTTATGGAGCCTTCTTAAGACATTGGCTCCTGTGAATGATGTAATCTACTATTAGTTATGTCACTTATAGAAACAGTGTCTCTGTAACCAACACGTCCTCACAACAGAGGCGTCATACCGTCGCATCATCTCACGCGACACTAGGGTGACGGTATAGGGGGGACAAAAACGTCGGTTTTAGCCTACCCGGGTCACCCATTTATATACAGAGCACTCCCCGATGTCGGATTCAAACGACCCGGGTAACATTTGACTCGTCGCCCAATTATCCGTTGCCATGGTAACGTTACGTGACGTGTCGCTGTTGTCATTTGGCTACCGTAATTCTAAAACTATGAAGCGCACTTGAAATGTTTAATGTCAACCGTGCGATTCCCGGATATGACGTCGCATTTGTTGACACACGGATAAGCGTTTCTTCAAGTCAAGTCAAATTGAGTCAGAAAATGTGCTTGTTTTCAAGATTTTAAGATTTACAGTACATTTAAGCATTTTAACTAAGTAACATTCATGATCCAGGCAGCAGACGGGTAAAAAGAGTTCTTCAACTGTGATGTTCTGTTCTGATCTGGTCTCAGTCTCTTGGCACAGAGGGTGTCCCCGGGTGAGAGGGGTCAGCAAAGATTCTGCCTACACGCCTCGATGTCTTGGTGACATACGTGTACAGTTCTGGCAGTAGTGCAAGAGGCAGCCAATCACCTTCTCAGAAATCTTCTGCAGCCTGCTCTTGTCTGTAGCTGTTGCAACAGAGTACCACACAGTGATGGAGGACTTGATGATGGACTCCACAAAGGCAGTGCAAAACTGCAATATGTCTGTGGGAGGTGGAATATCATCAACTGGCACAGGAAGTAAATCCACTTCTGAGCCTTCTTCACCATAAGGCTGATGTTTATCTCCCTCATCAGATCTCCATTATAGATAGTACCCAGCTGATGGATATGTTCAATACGTTGAGCTGCAGGTTTTCCACTGCTCCAGCTCACCAGTCAATCCACCTCTGATCTTTAGATGGACTCGGAGATAAGTCCATTCAAAGTGGTGTTGTCCTCAAACTCGAGGAGCTTGACAGAGGGAGGACTTGAGGTGTAGCTGTTGGTACCTTGCTACCCGATGCCTTTGAGAAAACATGTCTACCTATGACCCAGAGTAATTTGATTGCTGCTCAAAAAGCAGATCCTACTTTGATTCAATGTTTCCCAGCTGCAGTTGAAAAATGATCTTTTCATATGGAAATGGGAATCACACATTGAATTGGCAGATGAGTATAACATTGTGGTTCAGATTGTTGAACCTGCTGTAGAACCTGCTGTATATAGACAAGCTGTTTTGTCCCTAGCTCATGACCGCCCCTGGGCTGGCCATTTGGTTATAACGAAAACCTATGATCGCATAATGCGTAATTTCTTTTGCCCAGGTTTGAAGCGAGACTGGTCGAGGTTCTGCCGCACCTGTCATGTATATCAAGTAGCTGGAAAACCGAATCAAGTTTTTCTGCCCCACTTCATCCAGTCCCAGTTTTGGGTCAGCCATTTGAACATGTTATAACTGACTGTGTTGGTCCATTTCCTAAAACAAAGTCACATTCCTTTTAACTATTAATTATTATAACTATGTGTGAAGTCACTCAATTTGCAGTACCACTAATGTAATGACATCCCAGTCAGTTGTAAGAGCACTGATCAAGTTCTTTTCAACCTTTGGTTTTCCTAAGATTGTGCTGATTAAGGTAACAACTTTCTCAAGTCTCAAGGTGCACAGGAACAATGGCACCAAACACTTAAATCAGTACTGCGATAATATTGCTTAGAGAATGACAACAGGGAGACGGTACAACAGTCTTTATGAGCTGGTCTTTGGTCACACAGTGAGAGGTCGCGTCAGAGTTTTAAAGGACCAACTCTTGAGTGAAGGGTTAGCCCAGATTTTCGTGACACTTTTCAGAAAAAGACTACAGGAAGCTTTTCAAAGGTTGGTAAATGTACCTTTTTCTACCTTGTCTGGTTGCAGGGCATATCTAGATGATTAAGTTTTCTCTCCAGACTACGGTAATAATGTGTCCTCTTTGGGAGCTGTTTCCCAGGGACTGGCTGGGGCTTCCTTGACTGAAGTTGCCAAAATGAGAATTCAATAACGATTGAAGCCATGGCTAATGTCCTTTCTTGTGGGAAGTCTGTGTACATGATGGTAATGGGTCAGTAGATGGTGTATTATCGTTAGCCATGAGCTAACTTTTTTAAGGGGGGGGGGGGTTTATTTAGTAGTTTTTGTTTTGGCTAGTGGGTGGGTCTTTTTGTTTTGTATGGGGTTTGTGTCTGTTTTGCCTGTCTTCTCCACAGGAGTGTCTCTCTCTCTCTCTCTCTCTCTCTGGCTGAAGCTTGGTGTGTTTCAGCACTGTGGGTTTTGTGGGTCTACATCTCCACTCGTGTAGTCAGCCTGCACTAGGTTAGTGGTGTACACCACCCCCTGTTATTGGGGCGAGGGTTTTTGTTTTGACTTATGCTTTTTATTTGGTGTCACTTTTGAGTCGTCTCTGTTTCCTGTTTCCCTTTTTTGTTGAATAATACATCTTTAAAACTATATATCTCCTGGTTTCACCCTCTCTAACCAACAGGGGGCGTAACAGGAGGTCTGCAATCCTTCAGGCCGGACTTTTTGCAGTGGGACAATTGTTGAGGACTTGAAGCATGTTGGAACATAACAGAAATTAAAATGTCATCAACACAGTAGACAGCTGATCGTCACAGTGCTTCAAGGTTGAGGGAGAAATGGCATCAGGTCCTGGTGCCTTCCTTCTCTTCTGCCTCTTGAAAAAACTTCCCACGTCCTCCACGTAGATGATGACAACTGTTGTGATGGTAGAGAGTGTTCCTGCTGAGAGAATGAGGGGAGGGGGACTGAGACAGGTCTCTGGCTGTGATTAAATGAAAGTGGGAGAGGTTTGTTTTCATTCCACTGCTGGCTTAAGCGACAAGATAGGTCATTAAGACTTCTGGGTCATCAGTGATGGAGGAGGGGCTGGACTTGTAGTTTATAATGTTCCTTAAGCCCTTTCATACAGATGCAGAGATATAAGCTGATAGCTGTTGTTTGAGCTTTTGAGAGTACAAGTGTTTAGCGTGTCATGCTTCTCTGCTAAAACTGTTCTATGCAGCCTTTAACTCTTCTCTGTCTCCACTCCTGACAGAAACCTCCTTCTTTCTCCTGACTTGTCTCAGTTTGGATTTTTGTTTGATTGTCATAATTATAACTCACCCTGGTGTGTGATGGGATGCAGATGTCCTCACAGAAGCTGTCGTACGATGACACAATGTTTTCACTGCTTTTCTGCTTGTATGTAGGAATCTGGCGGATCGTGGCATAATCAGGCTCTCACACAGGTGCACAGGATTGCATGATATGAGCTGCTCACTGTGATGTTACAGTAATCCAGAATGTTCTCCTCTCTTGTCGGACATTAAATAAATTGATGCCCCACGAGTAAACCTGTTGCTTTCCACTCCCTTTTCTCATCACCCTCTGAGTTAGAAATAATGGAATTCCTTGGATATTGAATTTGAAGAAGAATTGTAAGTTAATAAAAGAATGAATCCTCATAACTACATTCAAGTGTCATGTTTTTGCTAGTTGAAAACGCCAGGACCTTTGCATCATGAAAGCAGTTATATTTATATTGTGTGAGAGGTGAACAGACATGATGATGTTTTCTCTGACTATAATGTTAACCTTGGATACTGAAAGGACCATCACTGAGGCCCAGAAATAAAGAATCTTCATTGGTTCAGCTCTCCATCTCCTGAGCAACACAAAAACCTAAAAGTAGATGTTTTCTCGGAAAAGGGTTAGTCATGATTTCAATAGTTCAATAAGTGATGGAGATACATCTCCATTGAAATATAAACTTTTTGAGCTACAACTCATTAATGGATCCACCTAGATCATGAATGCAGTCATTCCATTAACTGTTACAATGGAATTGCATTGACGTAATTGGGTCATTATACATAATTCGAGCCAGCTTTGAGACTGACGTGTTAGAAATCAATAAGCTTAATAACATAGCAGTAGCTTTCTTGTACTCCCTCAAACACACAGAGTCTTAAGTGTAAAGGAGTAATTCCTTTAAAGATGTGTGGACCCAGATGGTAACAACCAAAAAGTTTGTATCTGTTTATGAGGAAGATTTAATCGAGATTCGTTCAGTCAATCGCAGAACATTCTTTCTGATTATACAGATAATCTGATACAGGATTGCTTTGGTATTAAAAAAAAGAAAATTATTATTATAATACCCAACAATGAACCATTCCCCTTCATTTCCTACTTGCTGCCAGCTCCCTCCAGACTCCCTCCTCACTGATTTGTTAAGGTAATGATTTAATCTTCAGCCATTAGGGAAAGAAGCTCTAAGTGTTTAATGTGTGGCCAGGTGGTCCATCTGCGAGTCTGTAACCATGAAGAGCCTCGGCTCATTTCTGCTGAGTAATGAGCTACGTTTAAAAAGCTGCTCTACCTTAGCCAGCGATGCCAGGTCTCAATATTACAACATTTGTTTCAACCAGCCTGTGGACTATTTGATTAACAGACAATATAGACAAATACCACACACTATATGCTGAGAATGACATATCCAAATATTATTTCTAATTAACCACATAATCACATGTATTTTTTATTAATACTAATCAATTATATTTCATTCTATGCCATGAGTATATCAGCCAGAACAAAGTATCTTCACTTCTTACTTGCCAATGTCACAATCCGACAAATGCACCAGAATGCACCCCCCAATCAAATTTTTTACAGTTTAGTACTAGTCCATGTCAAAAGCAAAAATTCAGTCCACCAGGCAAAGATGTTAGAAGACAAGTTTGGAATCCAGGTCACAACCAAAAGGATCAACGGCCCAACCAGGCCTGTCTTCCCTCTCCCTCCCAACCAGTAAAAGCAGAAGGCTATTCACAGTTCATCTGGTTCTACTTGAGGATTCTGCCTTTTTCTTGCCAACTTTGGCTTATTGTGCTTTGCTGGCACCTATTTTTCTTTGCTCTTACTAAGTGTATCTTAAAGTGTAACTTGTCTTTAGATAGTAGACAATCTTGCAAGTTCAGTAGGAAGAGGGAAGCTCTAAAAGTGAGATTCCCAAACAAGACAAAGATTTGCGATGTGTTTAAGGCAGGTGAGGATCATGTAGTAATACCTCAGGGTGGAGTCAAGTGTGATACACCTAAAACTGACCTCTCACACGACTTCTCCCCCTTCATTTTACAAGCTTCACTTGTATTTGCATATCACTATATTCTGCTTCTTGAGGCCAAGAGTCTCGCTATTTTATTTTCTTTAAAACATGTTGTCATACATACTTTGGAAAGAAAAATACCGCTTATAATATAAATACATCAATCAATTATAACGACACAATAATTTCTGTATAGGGATTTGAGAGGAAATGTTTCCTCACTAGTACAATAAACCAAATATTCCATTGGATTAAGTATTTTTGTGTGAGGATTTTTCTATGCTAGTTCTTAAAGGCATTCATCCAGAGATCCAATTCAAAGCAGATTGAGGCCATTTTCATTCTTAAGTAGCTTGTTGAGGGTGTCGTTTACCCTGCTTGCTGGCCGACTGACCTATTTGAGTATCATGCACGTGTGGTGAAGAGCCGTTATTAAACTCTGTGATTTGAATATTCAGATGACTGTTTTAATTGATGGGAACAAGTGTTCACACATGGCAAGGCTGGCAGTGTTGTCGAGCGCCTCAGGCACAGTCCCCGAGCAACCCAGACCCATCTGATCAAGGTTCATTGGAGACCACCAACACAATAAGAGGATAGCCAGACTTCTCTTAGTGCCCCCCACACACACAAACACACCTTCACAGTGAAAGCCTTATTGGATCCAGGTCTCATCTAATTTTGTAGAATTATGGATAAAAAACATTGTTGACATTTTTCTTCATATTTGAATAATTATGTTATTTAGTAGTAGTATTGGTGGACCAATTCATCTCAAAATCAAAACATTTTTTCCATCACAGTTTTATCTGGTAGTCAATGCAGCCATGCATTTTTATCCAGAGGATGGTATCATCTATCCCATCCCAAATATAGGTCAGACCAGTTCATAATAAGTAGTAGACTCCGTTATGTAGTTAGTTGTTCAGTTATCATGAATTATAATGAACATTATAAATGGTTGTTTCCTTGCAGCTCAAGTATTAACCATAACCAAATCAGGCTGAACTAAAGGCACTCTTTTCCTCTCCTCAACTAGGGGCAGCAACATTGGCTTTTAAGACTTTCTATTGTTATTACATTTTTGATAGAATTGATATAATATAATAACTATAATAACTACACAACATAATAATAATAATAATAATAATAATAATAATAATAATAATAATAATAATAATAATAATAATAATATTAATCATAATAATCATAATAATCATTATAATCATTATAATCATAATAATATATTAAATACTAGTAGAATAAAAGAGGATGTGTTGTTTACATTATGCTAGTTAAAATAAAATTCATGAATCAACTACAAACTTTAAAAGTCTAACTTAAAAGTTTTTACTCATGTCGCCAATTCAAGTCCATAAATTCTTCGCTCAGCAGAATTAATCTGAAATCTTCTTCTTGGAAACCCTGTGTGCAGCCTTCAACAGTGAGGTGTGTCCAGGAACACTGATGGTTGAATGATGGCTGGGTCCGATCGTCCCTTCACCCTTATCTCCCCCCACGCGCCTGGTCTCGCTCTACGTTCGCAAGCACCTCTTGTCCTGCCCAGATCACCCACTCCTCATGCACATTAATTGGCTGTCAAAAATGTGCTGAATTAACGAATTAATGAGCGTGGATATGAATCCCAAGTTTGGCAAAGGGGGATGTTTCCCTGCCACAGCGCAGACTCCCCGTGCCTCCCCTCTCGTGTGCGCAGGCCTGTTACAGATATGCATCCAGGACATTTGAGCGGATTGCATTTCATTAGTTTGATTTGACCGGACAGCACTAAGCTGCTGAGGGCTCTGCGCTGACAGCTAATTACAGAAATCAGCCTTGTCCACTGATAGAGAACAATGGGTTGGGATGAGCATGCCTTGCCGGGGGACCAAGTTGGCGGAGAGAACGCCGGGCGACTAAGCGTACAGAGAAGTGTTGCTTGTGTTTGAACGTTTAGGAAGACTAATTAACTGCTACTTGCTTCTTTGACTGTAAACACTATCTTGTGAGTTACTGCTAAAGATGAGAAGGAGTCTTCTTACCTCCGTCAATTGTTAGCAATCTGCATCCTTCTTCCGCCCAGAGCGTCCTCTGTGTCCTTGCTCTGCGTGCATGGCAATGTCTGCTTCCATAACTCTTTCTATCCCTAAATCGTCAACATTACAACCCAACTCAGCTCACTCATGTGAACATTTTCCCCTTAAAAGAAAATTAACTGGATTAGTGCAAACGTCAGTACATTTAGCGCTACATTACCCTCGCAAAATTCCCGAATGGCAGAGTACTGGGTAAGCTGGGCTCCTGCTTGTAGTAACCTTTTGTCAAGTATTTCTTTTACATCTCCAGTCAACGATGCAAACAAGTTTCTTTATTTCTCTGGCCTTATCTACTTTTGAAACTATTGTAGTTTTGAAGTGACAAAACAAAAGCTTGTAGGCATTTTGGAAGTGATTGTGTCTTTTTAAGGGCTATGGCCGGTGGCTAGTGGCCAGGTGCACCGACACAGACCATTATCTTTGGAGCAAGAAGCACCATCTCTCAGCTTTTTGTGCCATTTTCAGGTCAGGCCTTTGGGTCATTTTCTTCTCCAGATTCTACCAGTCTATTTTCTGGTCGGCTGATGGAAGGTAATGACTAGGCGGCTGATGATGGTGCTAGCAGTGTCTGCATGTGACTGTGTCAGCTCGGCTCAGTGACAGGACCCTGCAGTGGCCGGCAACTGCCTGGGAAGAGCCTGGTCTGTGGGGTCAATGTGACGCAGCCTGTGTTCTGACTGACAGGACAACAGGGTTTGTTAGGGAGATTTGTCCATGCTGCAGATCTCCTGTCGGCCGTGGTTGTGGCACTCATGTCAATTTGCACCCAATGCACGTCCCCAGCCTTGCTGACAGGTGAGCAGCGGTACATCGTCCTGTCCACCTAATTGTACCCCGCAGTGCTGCCCATGTGTGGGTGCATGGAGTGCGCTGGGGCCTGAGCCCAACTCATCCTAGCAGCCAGGCCCAGGGCAGCCTTCACAGCAGGGGGGTAATCCAAGGTAAAGGCCTGTCCTTCTGTCAGCTGGTTTTCTACTGGCTGTAACTGATGATGGATATACCGCAAAACTGAAGAGAACTAATTCAAAATGTACACTTGTTTCCAATGAAGGTATTTGGATAATATAATGCAACCTTTTAAGAGTATATCAATTTGGAAATTTTGCTGCTGGGGATGTTGGTAGTAGTATTGGAATATCATAACTGTAATTGCAGCCTATAGTTATCCATGTATTGTCAAATATGTTTTATTTTGTAGTATAAGGCTCTTTAGCAAAAAAAAACTATACAAAAAATATCCAAAAAATTGTGTAAATGAGAGCAAAATCATAATCAATCGGTGACTGATGTTATTGTTGAGACTGATTTTTATTTTGAACTAATTAACCACAGTGATGTTGTGATACTTACTGTGTTGCCTTTAATGAGGTGAGCATCAAATATTTCTGATCTGCATCCCAACACAAGAGTGCTTTCACCGTGAAGAGGTTGTAATTCATGGGAGAAAAGATTTCTTCAGTCAGCGTTAACTCTAGATAAGCTTCCTCTCTAATTATATGCTTGTTCTCTTTTAGTAGAGATTTTTTTCATTCTACATCTGCCCATTTCATCACACAAGTTAAACAAGAGAGAATACTCTGAATTCTTGTTTGTTAGGTTTTTTTTATTCCTCTTTCCCATGTTTCCCATTGATTATCATGATAGCTAGCTTCACTGTATGCTATAATTCTATTAAAAATCACAGTTTGTGTTGTAAAAATAGATGTACGAGTAACACTCAAATGGTCACTGGACCCTGCGTGAGTCGTATCTAATGCTAAAGAATCGTTTTAATATCTAACGTGCATACAATATACTGCATTTACATGAAATTCAAAAGAAGGGGAACACACATTTATTTATGACATGCATGGTGTATTCTTGAGGGACTGAGTCTTTTCATAGTGTAGTTGTGATTTGGAAGAGGGTGTGCATCTGTCATATTGTCCATCTTTGAATTCCCTATAGAACTTTGTATGTAAATATGTTGGATGTGATTCTTTAGCAACACACTTTTGTTGCCTCGATACATGATAAATGAAAAAAAATAATGCTGCCAGACTCAGCACTTATTATGCTGGATCTGCCTTTGACAAGTCGCTCTGACTGTTTTAAAACAGGAATCTCTACTTTAAACTATACAGAAATCATTATGTTTTAAGTGTAGACCAAGGGATGAAAGGTTATTAGGGTACAGAATGTGTACCCTAATGTGTGTGTAGTGAGTGAGGATGTTTGGTGTGCAAGTGTGTTTGACTGGTAGTATAAATGAGTATACATCTCACATATTAAATAAAATAAGCTTCATTTTATTTTATTGTGTGTATTGTTTTTTCTGTATTTTATTTTTCCAGGATCCAACTTTAACCCTTTTCCCTTTACTGCCACAACAAAAGTATGAGTATCTCACCATTATCAGAATATTTTAAAAGGTATATTTCAGATTTGATCATGCCTTCATAAAAGCATGAACACAGGTTTGTGTGTTGTGTATTATGTCTGTTACCATTATTGTTACTATTGGATTTTTTACTTTGTAAAAATAATTGTAAAATAATATTTGGAATGCTTTAGGACATTTTTACATGACCAATTAAAGGATGATTATATATATTTTTTGTTTCAACATTTATTAGGAATAATAAAAGAAAAACAACAAACAATTTCTTAGTAGTTTTAACCCTGCAATATGAGTAACTTTCATGTTCAGTTACAATACTGACCCAACCTACAGGTGATATGCGATAAGCTCAATTTAAGTGCAACGTTGCAGGTGTACATTGTAACTAGCTACGGAAAATGTCCATTAGTGCCAAAATTGTGCCTGTACATTATACAGCTTTCACATTTTACACGCAAATTAATTCAGCTTACATGTCATGAATACGATCCAGTGAGAATGCAGGTAAGTGAGTAAAACACACAGCTTTTAAGCGTGCTCATAGTAGTGAGTGAACAGAAGATTGCCTAAATGCAGAAGAGTGTGTGGCAAAAGTAGAGGAAAACAATTGCTATATATCGTAGCAACAGGGTTACAATAGTAGCAATGGATTTCTACTTCATAAGTCTCTACCCATTAAAGGATTTATAGGTGAGTAAGATGAAAAGATGAAACATTGACACCAAACGAAATGCAACAAACGCATGTAGAGAGAGTCCACAGATGACCTTAAAACACAAGTTAAATATAATGAGTTTCAAGATCAGAGACATAGCAACACCGATAGTCGCCCTTGTCATATTTGCCTTGATGGTCTTCTCAGAGGGCTTGCTTTGTTTACATGCAGCCAAGAGAAACGCTGAAGACTGAAGTCAAGGTCTTTCCTCTCTCCCCTCCTCATATCCCCCTAAACCAGTCACAGCAGATACACCCCACACTGAGTCCGGCTCTGCTCAATGTTTCTGCCTGTTAAAAGGAAGTTTTTCCTTGTGATCACCCTATTATGACTCAACACTGAACAAAACTGAATTGAATTTCATTGAACTGAATGTGAGGTGAGGCCCTTCACAGTGGTGAGGCCACTGCTGAGTTTTAAGAGACTGGGAGTAAAAATCCATAGTGAAGCCGTTTGATAGCGAAGCACATGTGGAGGAGAATCATCCCTTTTTCTTCTGGGTTTCAAACGCTCACTCTTACGATGATTCTTGTCGTTTTAGGAGATTTCACTCAGATGTTCTGACTTTTCTGGTCCCATTAAACCATATCATTTTTAAACGATGATTTAAATTAAATATATACTTTTTTTTTTATAGTTTGTTTTTTGCTTCAGACATATGGGCAGACACTTATCGCTATAAAAACAAGTTATGCTTGAGAAAACGAGAAATAAAATAATTATCTGTGTTCCTCATGCCTCAGAATACTGTGCTGTGTGTGTGACAATGGGGAATTTGGCCCCTACTTGAAATCTGTTCCATTGAGAAGGAATATTTGGATTGGATGTAATATTTGCTGATAGGTCACCTCATTGGCGAGAGATCTTGATAAAAGATTAATCTCGAAACAAGGAAAAATATCTTCTGCTAACTGCAACTTTATGTTTTTATATCTGTTTACAAAATAATAACTGGAATTGATTCAAATTAGGGGACATCTTATAATGCAGTAGGCAGACTAAGGCAAAGGTAATGTGACTTTCTCATCAGTAGGTTCACCGTATGCTCATTGCCTTTATGTAATCGCCAATCAATTAAAAATTGGTTAATGGAGCTTCATGAGGTGGTGTCCTTTTTGTTAGTTCTGTAGGTAGGCCTTCATTTTTTTTCATGTTGTCAAGTTAAAATACAATCACTGTTCAAAACAAAAGATTATAGAACACAAAGTGTCTTCTAGTGGACTCTATGGTGTCATTTCAGTTTGTAAAGTTTCTGATAAGCAGTTTTCCTGGTTGACCTTCATCTTTAGATATAATCAATGATCCAAGTGATTTTAAAAATTACAAATATATCTGAAGTTGAATTAGTTTTCTTTCAACTTATCTATCTGATCATGCACAGGAGAATCTCATGTGCATGGCTTATTCAAAGATGATTTGCATATCTAAATGGAAATGTGGAAAGGAAGGATTGTGCACGCCAACATCTGCGCCCAATTCTACATTGATTGGGATGTACAAAAGAGATGTGCTTGGATTTCACTGTGAATTTCCATGCATCTCAATATTTTCCTGCAGATCTTTGGTATTCAGGCCCATACTTTTTTTTAGCGGTCATTCTTCATGGCTTCCATCCTCCCTGAAAGGTAAATGAATGAAGAGAGATGAACTAGGCAATACAGTGTATAATGGTCGTTTGTTTCCATTCCATCTTATCTGTTGACATTGATTTACATATTTCCATTTCATTTCAAAAACATAATACACATTCAGCTGTTGAAGTTCTGCCTTTTATTCTCACTTTTTTCTTTGTTGTAAAATAATATTTGTTACTTTTTAGTTGTTGCTTGTATTTGGCATTGTCATCTTTGAAAATACATATGTGTTATTAGCTAAACAATATGGCAGAGTCCCAGAGTACCCTGGGCATGTTAACTGACAACAACACAAACACACTCATTCCTAAGAACTGTTAAAAGTTATCAATCAACCTCCGATTGTCTTTGATGATGTGCTGCGAACCAGTGTTTTTTTCTACTGTGTATGTGTGTGTTTGTGTGAGGGTGTGGGTGGGGACTGATGCTGGTAGGGAGGTGTGCCATTTCCTGGCTCACGAAGGCCTTGGTGCCAGCTGCGCGGGGCTGGTGCTGCTTCCTGGGGGCAGATGCCTGGAGTGCTGCCTTCATGATCGCAGCTCTGTTGGATCACCAGCCCCTGCAGTCTGCTTCACGCCCTGGGACACACACACATGCACACATAAACACTGACACACAAGCTCAGATGTTTGTGCATGCACCGTCACACAGAGCTCATAGAAGTGGAAGTGCTAAATTACACACAATATGTATATATATATATATATATATATATATATATATATATATATATATATATATATATATATATACTCGAACGCACACACAAACGCACACCATCCCACAGTCCCAGCAACCTCCTAAGCTCTGGAGCATTAATTAGGCAGCATGTCTGCCACACCACGGTCTCCCTCCATCACATGCTGAACACCGGGCAGAGAGGGTGAAAAGTACAATTTCAGCACACACACACACACTTTTGTACACTCACGTTACACAACACGGGCACACGCACATGCACGCACACACACTGGGTAGTCTGAAGGAACTGGAATGAGCAACTGGACTCAACAACAGAGATGTGAGGAGGAGAAGAAGAGATTCAAGTCACTTTTTTTTGCCTCTGAACATCCGCTCCTCCACGCCTTTATCCAGCTCATCCATCACTTTCATTCTCCGCTCCACACACGTGCACACTTGTCCACGCGCACGCGATTCACCGTGCAACGTTAAATGATGCCACACTGTCATCCAGAGGGCAAAATCAGTACTGCAGCCGCCAGTGTCTCGAAACATAAATGGTCTATTAATAGCTGCTAATGAACCACGTGATCCAGCGTGTGAGTCCCTTTTCATGCCCAGGCTAAATTCTCACCGGTGACGCAGAGAAAAACTGGAAGATATTTTTAAAGAGTAATAGATAACAATTGACATGTCATTTCAGCTGTGTAAAAAATATTTTATTAATTAATAAATAAGTATGTATTTTAATTGATGTCTATGACCTCTACAGGTAGGGTCATGGACACTGGAGGATGGTCTTCTTGGCAGTGGCGTTCTCGAGAGGAGGAATCTGACTCAGATAGTGAAAACAACTGGAGAGGAAGGCCGGCTCTGTGGTGCAGCTGGTCAGTGTGAGCTGTCAAGCCCAAAACTTCCTTTATGGAGCATCTAAGAAAGAAACATCTGATTGTATTAAAATTGTTTAATTCAAGCAAACTAAATGTGACCTTTTTCTCTAAGAATGGCTGTGTAGGTAAATATAATTTCATAACAAATATTATGTTATTTTTGGTAAAGGGTCATTTACATGTTTTCGGGATAAACATATTTATAGAAATGATGAAAGTGATGAAATCCTTTTAAATAACAGTTTATATCATATTTGCTTGTGATGATCAGCTATAAGTGTAATAACAGATAACAACAAAATAAAAAGAAACACCTTAAAATAAAAGTTAATCACATTCTTTTCCAGCGACAATACATAGCAGACACTAATGGAGAGCGGCTTTAAAACAGAGACTACCAGACAAGAACTGGAACTTTATCCGAGTTATAATCATCATATTTGATGTATCAAGTAACATAATAATTTGATTCATATCATTTATTTCACAGAAAAGTGTAGTTGGTTAGCCTTGTTCTATGATGTACACGCAAATAAACAAACACACAACCAGACCAAAGTAAAAAGGACTATTCTGGGAATATTTAATATATAAATATTTTAGATGACTAAATATGCAAATGTATATTCATTTGTATTATTCACTGAACAAAGATTAAACCAACACCTTTGGTTTTTCTCCAGTTTTTCGGGAATTTACCTTTTTTATTAGCTGAATTCTGCAAATCAGTACTTCGTCTTTGAAGTATATTCTACCTCTCATCAATGAAATTTTGTCAGAAAAGCACGACTTTGTGTATCCCCAGCTCTATCAGAGCAGAACTGATGTAATGACATCAATTCTTCTTGACAACATTTTCTTTTTCGAGGGTGACACATAAAAAGGGGAGGTTTTTAGAAGTTTGCTTTTCCAGCTGTGGACAGACATGGGATCCTCACATTACCAAAGCAAAATCTGGCTTCATGAATACAATCAAATAAAAACTGTTATTATTGCCTAAACATTTTAAGGTTGTGATGTATCTTGTGGAACAAGGCTTCATAATGTATTGGGTCAATGCACTTTATAATATAAAACACCTCAATTAAAGTTGCGTTTTGTGTTCACAACTGTCCCCACATGCATGGGAGCTCACACCAACACTGACCCTCCCCTTTCTCAGCGTGTGTTGTGTCAAGTAGCAGAGGGTAGTGGCAGCTGTCTGAGTGTGTGTTTGGCCCATGTGGGCCAGAAACACTCATGGTGCACTGATTTCCAATAGGTCTTCACCTCCTCTGCTGTTTATGGCCCGCGGCTTCTTCCTCCTTCTCCTCCTCGGCGGCAAATCAATGGACTGATGCTGCTGACCGCCTCCCACGGCACGCTGCTAGGGGAGCAACTTTATTGGAGTCGTGTGTCTGAGGGTTTGTGTTTAAAATATCTCTATCAGACTTGCTCCCACTGTGGCGAGATCTGCATTAATCGATGTGTTCACTAGATTCTCAGCAACATGTAGAGTGCTTTCAAGTCACAACTAACAAGGCTCCAGCACCTGAACACTCGTGATGGGAGGATAAAGCTTCATGAAACAGTGTGTCTTTTTTTTCACTTAAGAGCTCAGTAGGTTGTCCGCTCAGTTTAAAATATAATTATACATTTTTAACAGAAACTTTGTTCAAAACAAAATATAAGTAAGTAAGTAAGTAAGTAAGTAATATTTATTTATATAGCGCTTTTCGAGACCAGGGTCACAAAGCGCTTAGACAATCAAAACAATACTCAAAAAAGTACATACTTTAAAGATCAAGATAATACTGAGAACAACACAGGAGTTCGAGAAATTCAAGGAAAAGCCTGAACAAATAGAAACGTCTTAAGGTGTTTCTTAAAGGAGTCAGTAGATTCCATCAAGCGCAAAGAGAGAGGAAGATCGTTCCAAAGCTTAGGAGCAACAGCCTGAAAAGATTTCTCTCCTCTGGTCCTGAGCCGTGTGCGTGGAACCATAAGTAGATGCTGATCCACAGACCTCAGAGCCCGAGCTGGGGTGTAAGGCTGGATCAGATCAGTGATGTAAGGAGGAGCCTGACCATGAATAGCTCTGAAAGTAAGAACCAGAATTTTAAAGTTGATCCTGAAAGAAACTGGAAGCCAGTGAAGAGTTTTAAGGATCGGAGAAATGTGAGTTCTCCTACTTGAGCGGGTCAGAATTCTCGCTGCAGAGTTCTGAATCAACTGCAGACGAGACAGCTCCTTCTTGTTAAGACATGAAAACAAACTGTTACAATAGTCCATATAATGGAGCAGAGTGTCATTCAGGGGCCAGTAAAAAGAATACTGCTTCATTAAGCTTCATCAACACATTATTACTGAATAATTATTTATATCCAGTCGTCAACTGAGACTTGAACTTCATTTAACACCAGTACATTCATTGGAGTAGTTCATCAACATTATACTACCGCAAACAAAAGTTAACTAAAGTATGTTATCTTTTATTTACTTATTTGATTTACTTTGTATTCTTTTTTGAGCTTCTTAAATGTCAAGAAGTCCATCAAACCAGCCAGAACCAACATTATATTGTGGATGACAAATATATATTTTCATGAACAAAAACACATTTTTAAAAATGCATTATGGAACCCCTCCAAGACCACAGTTTAAGTTGAAAAGAAGGAAACTGGAGTACAGAGGCTGAAAAACCCTAGTCAAGGTCCATCATTTGATGAATCATACTGAACAAATAATGAAAAGATAAAACAAACCATTTATCAGAAAATAAGAATAAATACATACAAAATATTCCAAAGACAGTCCAATAAAATGAAAAACACTAAAACTATAAATATAATTTGACAAGTCATTCCGCGGCTGCTTCATGCTGTTTTTCTGTTGTGAGGTGTCATCCTGGGAGTCAAGGGATCCGCAGATACCAGGTGTGTGATCGAGAATACCTTCCGTCGGGTCCCAGAGGTGCCTGCTGCCATCGCCACCAGCACAGGTGTGCATCTGCGTGCATGGCTCACACTCCAGGGAACTGGTCATCTGTTGTTCCGTACAGGAGATCACGCAGCTTAATCAGACAGCCACATCAGGTGCAGCTGATGCAGTACACACACGCACACACACACACACACTCATGTGGACACACATGCGCACATACTCCACACCCAATTAGCTCCATTACCAGGACAACATCAATAGGGACTGCTGACACATCCACCATAAACAGTTTAGTAAAATATTACTAAGTACAGGCCTGTGCAAGTCGCATATCACACACACACACACACACACACACACACACACGCACGCACACAAACACACACACACAAATGATTACCAACTGTTTCAAAATTCTCCAATGAGGAAAGACTAAGGAATATTAAAAATAAACAGAACAAACTTAAGATACTGTGATCTGATTGAGTCACACTCTGAAAGGGAGTTAAGGACATTGTATTGTCACCTCTGACTTCCAGGCGAAAACCTTCCAAAGTAATACAAAGAAGTTACAGAAAGGATGATATATAAGGAAGAACACAAAATACACTCAAATAATCTAAAATCTAAAAAAAACATCTAAAAAAAATAGAATATCATGAAAAAGTTCAATATTTTTTGTTACTCATTTCAGAACGTGAAACCCATATATTATATATATTCATTACACATAGAGTGGAAAACATTTATTCCTTGAATTTTTTATTATTGTGGCTTATAGATAATGAAAACCCCAAATCCAGTGTCTCAGAAAATTAGAATATTGTGAAAAAGTTCAATCAAGTCATGGTGTCACACCCTAATCTACTCCTTAACTCAAAACACCTACAAAGGTATCCTGAGCCTTTCAATGGTCTCAGTCTGGGTCAGACTGCTGACTTGACAGATGTCCAGAAGACAATCATTGACACCCTCCACAAGGAAGGAGAGCCACAATAGGTCATTGCTAAAGAAGCTTTCACAGAGTGCTGTATCCAAGCATAATCATGGAAAGTTGAGCGTAAGGAAAAAGTGTGGTAGGAAAAGATGCACCAGAAAAAGGGATAACCGCAGCCATGAGAGGATTATCAAGCAACATCTATTCAAGAATTTGAGGAAGCTTCACAAGGAGTGGACTGAAGCTGGAGTCAGCACATCAAGAGCCACAACGCACAGACGAATCCTAGACTTTGGTTACAAATGTCGCATTCCTCATGTTAAGCCACTCCTGAACCAGAGACGACATCAGAGGCGTCTTACCTGGGCTGAGGAGAAAAATGACTGGACTCGGTGGTCTAAAGTCTTCTTTTCAGATGAAAGATAATTTTGCATTTCATTTGGAAATCAAGGAGAAGGAGGAAGAGTGGAGAGGCACAGAATCCATTTTGCTTGAAGTCCAGTGCGAAGTTTTCACAGTCAGTGATGATTTGTGGAGCCATGTCATCTGCTGGTGTTGGTCCACTGTGTTTTATGAAATGCACAGTCAACATAACATCTACCAGGAAATTTTTAGAGCACTTCATGCTTCCTTCTGCTGACACTCTTTATGGAGAAGCCCATTTCATTTTCCAGCAGGACTTGGCACACTGCCAAAGGTACCAAAAGCTGGTGTTACCATGGTGTTACTGTGCAATAGAGAATGTGTGGGGTATTGTCAAGAGGAAGATGAAAGACACCAGACCCAACAATGCAGATGACCTGAAGGCTGCTATCAAAGCAACCTGGAAGGAAAAGGTTGTTACACACCTGCACCATATTGTATGAGAATTTATATTTAAATGTATCATCAGAAGATTCCATTCAAACTAAACATCCCCGGCACAAAGAAAATAATATCCAAGATATATTGGTACTGAACTGATACCTCTAGGTGCATACCAACCTCAAAATGGGATGAAGACCTCTCCATGAGCACCAACTCTGACTTTTGGAGTCACACATGTATTAACATTTTCATTAAGAATGCATACAAACATTTACACCTTTCCATTATAAAGTTATTCATAGAACTCACTATACTGCTTCAAGACTACACGGATGGGTTTCACTAAATCAGACAGATGCACCAGCTGCTCCCTGGACACATGAGACTCTTACTTCCACTCACTGTGGACATGGGTTATCGGGGGCTGGTGGGCTGGCCAGATGGGGGCGGCACGTGGACTGTTGGGGGTGGGGCTTGGGGTTTGCTAGTTTGTTCTGGATGGCCCTCTGGCCTGGGTGGCCTTCCACCTTGTCCATGATGGGGGGGCCGTGGGTGGGCTGGTCTCGGGATGGAGACCCACTGCAGATGTGGCATCCATCACTGATTGGTGGTAATAATTGTCGAGCGTTGTTTGTATCTATGTAAGTAAGTCTGATGTAAGTTACACCACTCAACATCCACCTCTATTTGCCTTTCCCGCCAAGTTTACCATATATAGCAGAGGAAGCTGTCAGCTATTAAGACACCAGATAACTCTGACATCTGTATTTTCAGCTGCAAATGCAAACGCATTGTTGGATCTGCAGCTTAGAACATTTGAGTTGCAGGGCTCCCCATACATGTGTCTTGCAGTCCTCATAGCCAGTCTGTTTTGGGGGGGTTTCGTTTCCCTACCCTGTGTCCTTTGACAAGTGCTGTCAGGAGGTGGGGGCGGCTGCTGTGTGACCCTTATAGTGTCTCTCTCTAGCTCTCTTCTTCTCTTGCTGATGTCACTCTCTGTCTGGAGATTAATTAGGCAGCCACCCAGCCTGCCACCGCCACAGCAGCCATCATTAGATCTCTCTGCTGCAGTCTTGTGCAGATCTCACACTGAGTGGTGAATATGAGAAGGCTTTTAATGGCTGGTGTACCTGTAGTAAAGAGTGTGTGTGGATGTGGATGTGTGTCTGTGTGTGTGAGTGTTTGTGTGTGTGTGGGAAGGGGAGGGGGTCTGTGTGTATGAGTGTTTGTGGCTATGCGTTCAATGGTAATTCTGTGTGCGAGTGAGTGTTTTTGTGTATCTCCAGTGCTCTTTGCATCTTCACAGAAAATTTAGTGGATAGCTTTTCTGATAATGCAACCTTTCATCTACTGTACTTCCATAGTCAGTGTGTATATGAATATTTTCCTGACTCACTCACATGTTTCAGATGTTGAAGTCTTCCTCTCCAAGATGCAGTAAGTCCCTCCTCATGACCATGTTTTAAAGAAGTTATTACTTTATAAAATGTATCCCCTGTCTGAAATCTCAGCCAACAAGAGGTTACAAGAGCAAAGTCCATTATGACGTAATAATGGACTTCACTCCTCCTCCAGTTGTTATCACATCCGCTTTGTTTATACAAATCAAACCTTAATGCTTGACTCATCACAGAATAGTGGGCGTGGTTATGGTAAACAAGATTTAATCTCCAGAATAACAGTGTTTTAGAGGGCAGGGCTTAAGCACATTTTCTAATGTAAATATATGAATTAAAAGAGATTTGTTTAAACCGACACATACTGATGAGTACAATATAGGCCCAACATCTATTTAAGAGACTCAACTCATTAGTTGCCATTTAGATAACGTGTGTGTATAGTTTTGTGGTGTCACACCTGACTTTTCAGTTGTCTGCTATAAATTTTGTCATTACAGCATGTATCATATCCATTTGTATGTCCTGGTCATTTTCTTCCCACTTTTCAGTTATGTGTGTAGACAACACTCTAGCTTCTCGACACTATACAGGAGCTTCACCCCCTTTGTTCATTTGTTTATCCTTTTTCTCACTAGTTATTCACATAAGGTAGGGGAAAGGAAAATGTATCTGTGTGTGTTTGTATGGAGGGGGTCCGTGATGTCGTCTGCTGAGAACCGCTTCACAAGCATTAATTGAGACACACTGTCAAAGTGTCAGGCACATTAGCATTCAGTGTGTTTTTTTCTATCACTTCTTTTTTTTTGACTTACAACTACTGCTCAACCGCTCACACACACACACACATTGCTCTGAGCATTGAACATTTAGGTAAAATAGTAAAATATCAACATTCTTAATCTGTACATTAAGTTTGAACATTTTGTTGTGTTCCACAAATAGTTGATAACAATAGTTGATAGCAAAATAATGTGCATAACAGCTGTTTAGAGAACCAGTGACCGGTGAACCAAGGACTCACTTGGCAGAATTCAACCATAACTGGCAGGAATCTAACTTGATACTATAAAAGTCTTTGACACTGATCAGCCCCTGTTAACAGATTCAACACCCTGTGCTAAAAGGTTGCTTCTCTGATTGTCTTGCTTTTTCAACTTTACCACGAAAAAATAAATATCTACATATGCTGCAAGAAATCTGTTTCTGATCCTGGCTCCTGATGCACCTTTAACAGGATACACCGCGCACAGTCCAATGTCCTCTACAACTCAACTAAACACACTTGATGTGGATGAGAAACCTCCAATCTACCTAGTAAATTGAAGGGCCACACTGGCCCAAACACCACACTGCTCCTCTTGAATCTGAGGTCACAGTGTAGTCTAGCCAGAGTCCTAGAACACAGACCATTTGGGCCCGATGTCGCCCTCCTCCCTTCGCCAAACATTCCCAGAATACCTTTACTGCGTGTTTGGGACTCCCAGAGATAGGGTAATTGAATAGAATATGCTGGTCATAAGAAATCCTCTTCTAGGGGATCAATAAAGTATCAAATAAGTAGTGACCTGCTGTGGTTTCAATATGTATGAATGTTTTCTCACGCACTGTGTTGAATTCTATTAAGTGAGGTTGATGGAGGAAGATTTTTTTTCAACGTAAAAGAGTAGGATAGAATACCTTCATAACACACTTCAAGTTTGTTTTAGAAAATCACTGGGTTTATGTGGACTCTTTGTGAGAAAAACTTTTCAGATTTACCACAATGACTTGTGTGGCCTGCTGAAAAATGAATACTCAGTCCGAGCACCTAAAGAAAATGTCATACAATGAAGGTAAAAGGCTGAAACCCTCTCAGTACAAAGAATGGAGGAGACCTATTGTGAACCCAGGTTAGTGGGAGGACGAGTTCAGGACACCCAGGCAGACAGACAGACAGACAGACAGACAGACAGACAGACAGACAGACAGACAGACAGACAGACAGACAGACAGACAGACAGACAGACAGACAGACAGACAGACAGACAGACAGACAGACAGACAGACAGACAGACAGACAGACAGACAGACAGACAGACAGACAGACAGACAGACAGACAGACAGACAGACAGACAGACAGACAGACAGACAGACAGACAGACAGACAGACAGACAGACAGACAGACAGACAGACAGACAGACAGACCGACCGACCGACCGACCGACCGACCGACCGACAGACAGACAGACAGACAGACAGACAGACAGACAGACAGACAGACAGACAGACAGACAGACAGACAGACAGACAGACAGACAGACAGACAGACAGACAGACAGACAGACAGACAGACAGATAGATAGATAGATAGATAGATAGATAGATAGATAGATAGATAGATAGATAGATAGATAGATAGATAGATAGATAGATAGATAGATAGATAGATAGATAGATAGATAGATAGATAGATAGATAGATAGATAGATAGATAGATAGATAGATAGATAGACATTGGGATATACTGTACTTTGTCGAATCCAAAATGGTAGAATCCTAAAATTACCTGATAATGTTATCAATTACTTTTTCTTCTCTTCATTTATTTGCTTAACAAACTTTTCTGTGAAAAAATAATAATAATTGTAATGCAAACAAGGGTGATATATGAACTGTCATCCTCTAGTTTTCGTCTGGTGAGTTTGAGGTGGGAGTCTGGAGAATTAAAGACCACCTCGCTACATAAACAGTCAGTGATGTCAGTATTTAGAGGAATCAGTGGGCTCGGTGGAGAGAGCTGCCGTCAACTCTCAAACACCCCCACCTCTACTCTCCCCAACATCACACACAGAGAAATGTCTCTGCACAAATATTTTACATCTTGCGGGTATTTCACCAGCATCTTCCTCTCACTGACTCCTTCCACCATCTTGTCTCCTCTGAAGAACTGGCAGCCGGATCATCTCTGACTCTTAGTGTCAATTAAAAGTGAAATATCTGCATTTGTCAACATATCATTTGTGCTGGAGCCCGCGATGCTCGGCTGATTTGTCGTCTTCGTTTCCTGACATGGGGGAGTGGATGCTGAAGCGGCAGTCTCCCTCATTAGACCTGCAGCTAGCACCACTGATGGCTGACGCCTGCTGAAGGCTCCGCTCCCCGTCGACATGATACTTACCCGGGAACAGGCCTCATCTGTCAGGCCTGTCAGTCGGCAGCCAAGCATCCAGTCAGACAGCGTGAGGGGCAGATGGGTGGAGGTGCACGGGTTGGCCAGGAGAAGACAATAATGAAGTTGATTTGTAACACGATGATGTCAATATGGGTCGCCGTGTCTGACTGACGTGTGGCCCTGATGATGACACTTTGGTGACAGGAGCACGTCATGTCAGCTGCATGGCAAAAATAGTCCAACAAAACCCAAAGCATGTCAAGTATTTGATCCACTTCCTTTTTAGCAGCACCATTCTAAATAATGGGTATTCAAACTTTTGAGTTTGATTCATCACATAACTTACAATACATAAAACGTTTTATAATAACGGTCATTTGATGTTGTGGGTATTCTGCTTTTACGTCACAAGATGGCGGCATTGTCGACTCTTACCTCTCCAGTCGGGCTTCTGACAAAATTGTGACGTCATGTTTGCCTTAACGATTTATTTAGAGAAACAGATTTATTAAAGCGAATAATACATCTCAGATACACTTTCCGTAATGTAAAATACATAATTGAATCTACTGATTTACTTGTTTTGTTTGAATGTTGATGGTAAAACATGAAACATTCTGCAAATGGCTTCACAGGCCATTGGAGATACAAGACTCTCCCGGACCTCCCTGCAGACATTCCAGCTGCTTTCACTCCTACTCATGTTGGGAGAGGAGAATATTTTTCCTAGGTCAGTCTCCTGGACTGGGAGCAGTAGGAGGAGAAGACGCGTCATCATCCGCCAGGTCAAGTGGGAGGCCTAACTGGAGCAAGAAGAATGTCATGTCAGCTCCAGAGAAATACAGAGGGAGGCTGACCATGACGAGAGACCTGTGTATCATGTCAGTCATTTGTTATTCGCTCAACCCTGAAAGAAGGATGAGCTGAGTGAGCTGTGTAAAACATTTGTTTTCATCACCAGAATAAAAATTGTTGAAGTGCCACATTTATGCAGACTTGTGTTCAAGAAACATCTGACTTACACCCACCATACTTGAATTCTTTTGGACTTGATGTGGTCAAGTTGAGAATTTATTATTAATATTTTGGTCACACTTATACCTCACAAATAAAAGTGCAAGTACCAGAACATGAAGCAGAGGAGAAAGCTTCAAGACGGCTCTGGATTAGGAGAAAAAGCCCCTTGGGACAAGCAAATGCCACCTGAACACACACCGCGGTCTGATCAACCATGTTGAGGTCGCCTGTAAGAGAGTGTATTATAGTTAAAACACCCTAAGACACCAGGTTACATCACTGATGATGTGTTCAGGAGCTTCAGAATATGTATAAAAACTACCATATCAAACGTACTGTGCAAAAAAAAATTGATTTCACTTTAGTTTTCAGCATAGATGGATATATATTGTTTAATACTTTGTCATTGACTTTGAATTGAATCCTCCTGTCAGGTAGCGTCGGCATGATCGCTTCTGCTCCACAAATTCATGGCAAAAGTTCAACTTGATCCACAACAATATTTCTTATACTTTAATTTGCTGTTTTTTTTATTTAATTGTCATATGCCCAATTTAACTGTATATGTCTCTCATTTTAATGTATTTTATTAATCTTTGTTATTCATAATATTTATATATTGATAATAGTCAAAGTCACATGAACTTTCGGTATGAAATTTGCACTTGTACAACCAGAGATTACAATTAATTTGAAGTTTGTTTTTTGTATTGTTATTTTTCATTCAAATGCATCAATAGCAAACAATGAAGTTATTTTCTGCCTAAACCTTTGGTTAACATTTGTTTTGGTTAATTATTTTATTTTTATTTTTTGGGGGGTGGGTCAATGACAAATGGATTAATGAAATAAATCCAAATCTTATTTTTATGACCTAAAAGTGAATCAACTTTCCATAAAATATCCAAATGTTAATATCTTCACTTAAACGCATGAAATCACAGCTGTTGTGTTTGTAAATTAAAAATAAAGTGTGGAGATATAATGTTTTGTATTAATGTTTGAAATTATGTGTGAATAAATGAGGGATATAAAAATGGTTCTATATTTTATGTTGCATGAATAATCTCTCTTAATCTAACTGATGCCTATTTATATTTCTACAGTATCTCTGTCACAATATTAACTGTGTCAAGATCTATAAGTGCAGCAGTGATGTGTTGTTATCAGCCTTTAGACCACCTTACTAATGTGAGATCACTCCACCTCTTGAGAGGTGTATAATAAAGGGCAACACAAAAGCCATATTGTCCTTTTTTTCTTTGAAGAAAGTCATGAAAAAATGGTGCTACAAATACAAACAAATCTGCTGTACAATTTAGAGACAGTAACACTGCTTGATGAACAAATAATTAAACCTCTCTGTAGACAAGGCTGTGTTTTAAAATGTTATATTCTGTCAGTTCTGTAACAGTTTGTGACATATATTTCAAGTTCAATTCATAGAATTCGACCAGGGAAGTTAAAAAAAAACAACTCAAAACGTGCAGACAAACAGATTCGGGAGAGTGAGCAAGTAGATTTGTAAAAGAATGTTTGTATTTTCTGTCACACATTCCACTGCAATGCAGCATCAGGGCATTTCAGTGTTTCTATCAAATCCAGTGTGTTTGGCATGAGGTTAACTAATCCTTCAAATCCAGTGTAATTTCAGCATTAAATCCGAGACAGACTAAGCAGGTTCAGGAATCTTCTAGTCTAGCAGAACCTGGGAAGGACGCGCAAGGTTAAGGTAGAGGAGACTGACTTGCCTCTCATGGCCAATTTAAACGACAAAGAAGACCGTTATGTGTATTTATGATGTTAAATCATCTATCCAGCATCACAATTTACAGATTCATGTGATCATCTTAGTCTTGTCTTATTCAAAAAACCCTTCCTAATTTGCGTTAACCAGACAACATAGCATATAACCTGCTCATCTCTTTTGAAGTATTAAAATTAAAATTAAAATGTTTTCTAAAACAGAGCTGAAATAACAATAAAACAGATCTAATTGGTATGAAAATGTAAAGTACAGATAGCGAACTCCTGCAGGTCGTAGTGATGAATGAATCGTGCTTCTCAAATAACATCATTTCATGGTAATCTGGACATCTTGGGGTCTACAGACCCAACAAAAGTGGAACATTCCAGAGGCCCATTAAGATCCTTTCTTTGAATCGTCTAGATAGATGTATCTTGTAGTCAAGGAAAGAGGCTGCTCTCCCCATCTCGATCTATAAGAGCTCTTGGTGCTCCAATCAAAGAGAATGACAGAGACCTTCAGGGACCTTCACCTGATATTCAGAATGTTGTATATAAGTTCCAATGTTTGGTCCTTTGAAGGATTTGGTTCCACGAGGGAAAAGGGGGATGTAGGTGTGGCGTTGACCCAAGAACAGGAGCCAAATTGTAGAGCTTATTATCAAATGTGCTTAAACAGACGGTTTGAATGTTCGCTAAACAATTTTCTCCAGTTAACTTCACTATCACAGATCGTTACAGTGTATAAATAACTAATTAGAAAATGATGTATAACAGAGTAAAAAAAATACATTGACAATGGTTTGTAGTGCATTATGTACACAAAATAACAATACTGAAAAAAGAAACCTGGACATACTGTACATGTGTGCCATGCTGAGATGCCACTTGGTAGATTCATTTCAGAGTGAAAAAACACTGCATCATAGAGGTTACCATCTGGCTCAGTCCAGGACTACCATTCTTTTTTTTTATATAAAAAAAGAGTTGATTAGGTGCTATGAATCTGGACACCTTTAAGGAAGATGTTCACACACGTGTCCTATGAACACAAGCTGCCAAATGCGAAGAGATCTCTGCACCACATCCGTGATTATGTCAAGCATACAATCATCAATCATTTATGTTTCAGTTCTTCAGTACTGAATGTTTCATCAAACCTCTCCAGTGAACAAATAAATACTGTCTGTTGCAGTGGCAGGCGACTCCACTGGGTTTTAAGGAAGCAAATGTTTTTGATCGGATCATCTCCGTCTCTTCTCATGCCCCTGAGAGTGCAACATCTGGAGGTTTTATCGCCCCCCCTGTCAGGCTCTGTTGTGTGGCTTTGGCTTCGATGACCCTCAGATCAGTCTTTCCTCCGGGGGCACCTTTAGGACACTGCCCATCTCCAACCTGGCTCCAGCCACCTCTTGTGTACTGGGACTGTATGTTCCCTCAGACTGCCGCTTTTTACGTGCCGTCATGACCAGAAAAAACACCACCAAGATGGCGACTAAAACACACAGGGTGGTCAGAGGAATGGTGACCACTAGCCATGGGACTCGCTCCCTCAGCTCATCTTTCTGGAGGAGAAGACAGGTCAGCTTGGATGTCAGTGAGACTTCACTAATAGAAAGTTACCACTACTTACGTTGCTGTCACATAATGTGCCTCGAAAACCTGCCGCACACACACACTGGAAATGGTTGAGCCGGTCCAGACAGGTGGCACCGTTAAGACATGGCGAAGACTCACACTCGTCTAAGTCTATCTCACACCTGAAAGACATCACCAGTGATTTAGGACAACTCTTCCTGACAGGACACACACTGTGTTAGGGCAGAGATAGAAAGAGGAAGCTCACCTGGCACCAACGAACCCTGGCTTACACGTGCAGTTGCCTCCAATACAAATGCCTCCGTTAAGACAGTCTGTATTTGTGTCACATGTAACGGGGGGATATCGCCACCTTAGACCCAGATTCAAATTGTAAACAAGTATTTCAAAGATCTGACAACATTAATTAAAAAGTGGATAAACATTATAATTGCAATCTCTGTAAAATGCTGTTGATATTAGTCAGGCTGAAAGGGCTGGTCAGTACTTACTGGCAACGTTTGCCGATGTATCCCTGAAGACAAGAGCATGTCTGGGATCCCTCCACACAGCTCCCTCCATTCACACAGCCGAACTCCAGACAGTTGTCTACCTCCTCCTGACAGTTGTGCCCGGTGTATCCCAGTTTACAGTCACAACGGTAGTCCGCCAGCAGGTTTTTACATGCGCCATAGACACAAGGGCTTGAGAAGCATTCATCTATGTCCCTCTCACACAGCTCGCCCTCCCAGCCCGGAGCACAGCTGCAGTTAAATTCATTAAACTGGTCCTCACAGACTCCCTGGTTCAGGCACGGCTGTATGTCACACACTGGATCACTGTGGCATCCTAAAATTGGCTCATATTCACTTAATCTGGAGAAGCGGCTCCACTGGGGAGCCTCTGGTACGTTGACCAGTGGCAGGTACACTCCACCAATCCTAACCTCCCCTAAACATCCAGAGTAGTTCCCAGCAAACTGGATTTTAGTATAATTCAGGAAGTTCAGATTCCCTCCATTGCCAAAGCTTCCTCCAACTATCACTCCATCCACCACAAGCCGCCATCGAGATACAGGTTGTGTTGGGTCAGCCATGGTCAGCAGGATGTTATGCCACACCCCATCAGCAATAAGGCTGTCACTAGTGAAGGCGAGAAGGTCAGTTGTGATTCCGCTGTCCAGAGTGATGAGAAGACTGGAATTAAACAGAGCTAGACAGAAAAGCTCCTCTCTGCCAACAGCCTTCAACAAAATTCCACTTTCGTCCCGAGTTCTGATGCTCATTGTGATGTTGGTCACAGGACTCAGGAGGGAGCTGTTGGCGATATAATGGATTAGATTGTCTTCGAATGTTGCTTCAGTTATGCCTGCGAGAGAGAAAAATAATTTTGTTAGACCCATTTGGTGTGACTATATAAAGAAGACTTAAAGAGATTCTTGAAAAACTTTCAACGGCTAATGAGGGCGAAGAAGTATGACCTCAACCTGGGTCATCGTGGAGGGGTGGATGGAATACTTTTATAACCTACTCACACCCAGTGGTATGTTCTAAAGAGTCAGAGTAATGTAAGTTGGTTTCAGCAATGACTGGGACTGATGCTTGGTTATACATTTTTTTCTGTCAATCCCCAGTGTGGATGTGAACTGCTGTAGTATCTCAGCGGTCTGTATGATGTGCGGTGGTCATGGCTGATGTGTTGAGCCATCTGGAAATCTACTTTCAGAGTGTAGGCAATGTATTTATGCTGTTTCTTTTTCTATCTGATTAAATTATCTGAAAACGTTCCGTATTACGCAACAGTGCCCAACATCATTAGAGCAAAATAATTCCTCCTAGCCTGACCCAACTTGACTTGCCTTCTTCAAAGAGAAGATTGATGGGATTACTCACACTCATAGCCGTCCTGTACATCGACACAGCGCACTCCTGCAGCACACGGCTCGTCCACACACCACAGGCGTGTCTCGCACAGTGGTCCTGAGTAGTTGATGGGACAATCACACCTGAAGTCATTCCAGGTCACACGACACTGTCCTTCATTCAAGCATGGCTTGTTCTGCAAACACACACACAGGTGGAAGGATTAGATCATAGGGGGAATCCCTGGCCCAATGTGACTGCTGAAGAGAGGATTGTGGGGTGACGTGTAGATAAGACGGACTTATGACCTTATCAGTGTTAATTAATACTGAAGACCAACTACTTAAGTGTCCTTCAGAACCTCTGACTAGTAAAGCTTCACCTGCACTTCCTTTACTTTTAGATGGCTCGATAAGTAATCGTGTGGCCTAGAAAGTCATTTCAAGCTTTGTTTTAACATTTCTTTAATCAATAGATATATGGGTACCAATGTGTCTTATTATCAAACACACAATACATTTTCATCATTTATGTTTGACTTAAAAAAGAAAGTATCGTACCTTGCAGGTGTCGTCGCTCAGACATCCTTGCATCACATTCTCCTGGCTGCTGAAGCTATATGTGTCCTCGTTCTTCATGTGTTCTATCATGGACAGCTGTTTGTTGTCTATCCTCATGTCCTGCAGACAGCCCTTGAATGTCCCCCCCCAGGCGCTGGTCTTCCCGCCTGCAGGCAGTCCTCCCACATATATCACATCCCCAGCCTCGACACTCACATTCCCTATTGCTCTGCGGTTCCCTGCTTGTGGGAAGACTACATGACCTTTGCTGATCTTTACACTGATAGAGTTATAGTGGCCGTTGGAGACAGAGCGCGCCTCCGATAGTAAGGTGGTATACGGGCTGTAGACAGCAATGGCAGAATCCTTCAGGTACATGGTCAGGTAGGACTTTCCCTCCTTGTTGAACTGCAGGAGAAGGCCACTGGTTTTTAAAGAGCGCATGATGAATGAGACAGTGAATTCATCACCATGTGTCTCTAAGATGTTGAACGCTGCATAGCTGCTAAGATTCTCGTGGCCGAATGTTGAGGCTGGATATTCTGAAAGAAAGAATTGTTAAATTAGTGGCATGTGTCTCTAAAACATTCCCTAGTGTCCGTATCTTCTTATTTGCCTTTTGGCTGATCCCTTCAGGGGTCGCCACAGTGTATTAACCTCCTCTATCTAACTCTGTTCTCTGTATCTCCCTCTCTCACACCAACCAACTTTCACTATATCAATAAATCTTTCCATGTGGAAGGGAGGTCATTCATCTTGACCCAGGGTAAACACAAGGGATACCTCAAACACATTTGTTTTTCAACCATCTTGAACCAGAGACCACACATGGGCAAAGCGATGTGAACCTTTATAAATGTGATCCTTCTCCGACTCACATTTAGGGGAAACTGTGAGCCCCATAGACAAGAGAAAAGTAGCTATGTAGCAATGCCTTGCATAAAATTAGTTTTGTTTTTGACATGCATACCTGGACATGTGACTCCACTTTCATTGTAAACTCATACAAAAGTTAAAAGTAAATTATTGGAAAGTAAAAATTACATTTGTCTCATCATGAGTTCAGTCGAAAAACATTAAAGATCTTTATGCATGTTGACATCTATTTTCAAAATGTACACAAGTAAACAGAATCTTTATAATCCATCCAAGGGTGGAGAAAACTAGCCTCTACAAAAATATTAAACTCACCTTGATCACAGGTGTCTCCATAGTAAGGCCTCTGACATTGACATCTGGCACGCACCCACATGTCAACACAACTCCCATGTTGCTTGCAAGGATTGCTTTGACACCAGTCTTTTTTCACACATCCTAGCTCCAGACCATGGTTCTCCTCTCGGACCAGATCTTGGGGCAGCAGCAGCTTCTGGTCTACCCTCAGGTCCTCCATGCACCCTATAAATCCAGTCCCACTGGCCGTGTGGGCCAAATACTCAAGTGGTGCTCCACCCACGTACAGCTGTCGGAAGTTATTAGGGCTAAAAAAGATCAGATGATTTTGACCTTCATTCTTCACCTTGCAGCCTCTCTCACAGCCTGGACCTTCTACCTGCAGGACCAGGCTGTCGTCGACAGACACTGTGACCTGCCACCATTCCCCATCATTGACTGGCCGCGGGTAAACCACCTCCAGGACTTTTCCAGACTTCAACTTGGCCTTCAGGGACCCTTTGAATACCTCCAGAAGAAGGTAGCTGTCCATATGTCCTCGATAATAAAGCATCATGTCTGGCAGAGTGCTCCTGAACCTGAACTGCATACGCAAACTGTCGGTTACACGTCTAGTCCTGTTTTTGGCAACAGGAAGTTGTATGTGCACATATCCATTTGAGTTGAAAGAGAAGGTGGTAGAGGTGTTACAAAGTTCTCCGGCCCAGCCAGCCAGGCAGGAACATGTGTAGCTGTGTTCCCCGTCAGAGGATAGTAATGGAATGCAGCCTCCTCCGTGCTGACACTGGTGTTGCTTGCAGCCGATAAGCAAGATGTCACAGTTGGGACCCCCCCAAGGATAAACACCGTGGTCCGGCTCAGGACAAAGACATCGGTAGGAATTGTCACCATCTTCACAAGAGGCACCATTTTGGCATGGATTGCTCTGGCATTCATCAATGTCCACTTCACACAACACGCCTGCATCAGGAGAAAGAATATGGGTGTGACATGATTGTATTGATATTTTAAATCCATTATTTTAACAACAACAAATATTCACTTGATTTCTCTTTAATTTCTTTTCCTGTGAAATACAAATATAGATCTCTGTGTTACAATTTAGTTAGCTGATGTTATGCATGTAGCAGCATTGTTTGTTTAGTATGCAATGACAGTTGTTCTGCAATTCAGTTATTTAATGACACCCACTATATTGTCGTTATTTGTGGAGTGTCAATATATCACAATACGTCATATCATATCGTTGACCCTGTATCATCATATGTATCACATCGCCAGGTTCTTGCCAATAGACACATTTAGATATGGTAAATGATTAATGGTAAATGGCTCTTACTTATAAAGCTATTTTCAATGCTTATTCAGCACCCAAAGAGCACACTGATGGGAGTAGGCTGCGACGCAGTCCGCCAGCTAAACCATCAGGAGCAATTCGAGTAAAGTTTGTTGCTCAGGGAAACAACGCCACATTCGTCAAATTGTCTTTAACATAAGTGTTTTTTTTACATAATGTAATTTTCACCAAGGAAAAGGATTATAAATGTGTTCAAAGAAGGAGTCCCTAGCTTGGCGCGCACTAATAGAAACATTAAATGGAGGGCCGTAGAATATCATCTCACTGGCAAAAAATGTTGAAACCCTTGACACCCTTATAAGTAATTTACATACAGTATCGTAATGTTTTTTTTATTATTATGTTGACCTTTCAACCATTTTAAGCATATCTCAATTCTGCACACCAGCCTTCAAATCAAATCCCATTTTGACAGCTTGAATTGTAGTCATGTATTTTATGGGTGACTTTCTAAATGTGTCATGTATTGTCCAGTGCTGTGTCCAGGTTTTCAAACGCCTCTTGTCCTGCTCACTCCCCAGCACTACCCGCAATAAGCATAAGGCAAATCTAAATGTAGATTTGAATAAAAACAGTTTTTGCTGTCCTAGGATTTATGGCGATCATCAAAGTGAAGAGTTGCAGGTTGCTAATCTACTGGGAAGGAAATTACTTCTGGAAATGATGATGGAGAATTAAATCTGCATCTTTCTAACACGATCAACATGATGTCAGCAGGCCGAATAGCAACATTAAGAAATCTTCAGACAACATCCTGCAGCAAGCCATGAAACCTCAATTTAGCACCCGTGCAAACTGTTCCACATCCATTCCAGGACACTTTTAAAACCCTTCCTGAAGTGGGACGCCGTACTGTACCTGTCAGCTCGAAGAAACCACTAGACCAGCACAACAGAAACAGCAGCCGTCCTCCACCCATGACCCTTCGAGTCCACTCACACTCAAACCTCACTTAAGTTCTCCTCCTTTCACTGTCCAGCCTGTACCAGCAGGAGAGAGTGTGAAGGCAGCAGCCAAGCCTCCTCCACCTCACCTTCCTTTCCAAGACTCCTCCCTTTCTACCTCCTCTCCCTGTCTGCAGCCCTGCCCTGGCAGAGTGCTTAGCCAACAGCTGGTTCCTGTCAGAAGAGGAGTGTTGCACCACACCTCTCTGTGATACATGCTCCGAGGATGCGACTGTTAGCTGCACTACCTACACACTACCAGCAGAGGGTGTCTTGAATCATCAGAAAATACCGTTTATATATATATATATATATATATATATATATATATATATATATATATATATATATATATATATATATATATATATATATATATATATATATACTGTATATATAAATGCGATATTTACTTCTATAAAAGTTTCTGATTTTACGCGTTATGATGTTGAACAATCACATTTCCTAGTAATATATAATAATATAATATTGGTAAATCATTTCAGACCTTCTCATGTCCTCTGCTCATAATGTTTGTTGGTCAGACTAGAGATAACACTGACAATTGTTACTTTGCTATTGTCTTTCATTTGATTTTAATTAGGCTTCTAATCAGCTTTGCCATAATCCCCTCTTCCCCCGATGAATTTCCCAGACCTGCTATTTAATTCTCTGCTGCACGCTGACATATGGCACCTTTTATTGGATTTGTTGACCATATGTCATGCTTACACATCTCTATTACACTCTTTGTTGTTGTGAAATTATCTTTGAGTTTGTTTCTGATGTTCCAGTCCAGATTTAGATTCATAGGTCAGACAATGTTTTTTTTTCTCTCTTTATAAATCTCTGTGATTTGGGAGCTAACGAGAAACAACCAGCAAAAGGTAGATTAAGTCCTTTTTTTCCAGCTGGCAGGCTTCTTGACTTAGTCCTCTAGCGAGGTTGAAGTTTTTTTTTGTTTGTTTTTTAGCAAAATCCAACATCAGGAAATGTACTTAAACCAGTAGACTTGCTGCCATGTTCTACACATCATTGTTTCTGTTTGGCTCATGAGGATTTAAACTCTAACTCTTTAACAAGGGTCAAAGAGATCAACTGTATTTCTAGAACACGTAGAGATTATCCGTTTTTTTACCATCTAAATAAAAACATATAAACTTTGATAGATACAGTATATTGCTCCTGAATCATAGTGTTAATGGCTACAGTAACAGTTTTGCCAATAAACAAATGCAGATATTAAAACTTAACTTGTTTTATTTTAATCGTTTTATTTGAAATTTCTATTCCTGATATTTTTCATATGCCAACATTCTTTAAGTAGACATTCTACTTTTCAATCCATGCTTAATCTGTTGTGATTGTTCAGGATTGTTCAACCATCTAAACTCTTTGCTCAACACTAAATAAACTGAATAATTAACTTATTATCACATTTTTACATTAACCACAATACTACTTCCTATCTACTCTTAAAGTTACTTTTACCCCCACACATTGTAATTCATATATATTTCATAAATCAATGTCGACCAATCAAATGAGGAAAATTAGTGACGTGACTGCAATCACAAATGAAGTCTGAGTTCAAATCACAACTCTCTCTTCTCAGACTGTAGTCTGTAGCCAAAGTTTTCGGTGTTTAAGTTTTAAAATTATTCACTTCAACAGTAATTAATGACAACATTGTTATGTTGTACATGCTTTTCTGAACAGACCCCAGACGAAGCAAGTTTTTTTGTTCCTGTAATTGAACCGACCTCTCTCAGATTTAGGTGCATCATGATTAAACATCTACAATACTATAGAAAAAATGAATAATAAAGTCAAATACCCATGAAGCCCTCGCGACAAGAACACTGGAAAGAGTTGACTAAGTCCAGGCAGCTTCCCCCGTGCTGACACGGCGTGGACTCACACTCGTCCACGTTAATGGAACAGTTGTCTCCTGCAAAGATGTGTTCATCAGAAGTTGAAATGACTGAAGAAGGACACCGGTGGAACTTACCTGTAAAGCCTGGCACACAGCGGCAGAGGAAGCCAGATGCTTCCTCGTAACTGAATCTTGCTGTCCTTAGTTCAGGCAACACATCGTAGTTGAGGACATCAGAGCGCTGGAAACACTCTCCACCATTTTCACAAGGATGCTGCTCACACTCATCAACGTCCACCTGACAGTTCTCACCCTCGAAGCCTGAAGACGCAGATTGATAATAAAACGTAAACGATTCAATGAGGAATCTTAAGTAAAGTGTGATGTATTAAGGGAAGGGAAGATGAGCTTTAGGTCTCTTTCTTGATTACCTCCCCAGCAAAGGCAGGAGTACTGGTTGATCATCTCCTCACAGGTGCCTCCATTGTGGCAGGGACTCGATGCACATTCAAGAATTTCCTCTTCACAATAGACACCAACAAAACCAGTCCCGTCACAGTCGCACAGGAAGCTTCATGGAAAACAAATGCACACAATGTAATTGCATTGGGTAATTCTGTCAGCATTATGTGCAATTCTCAAACCTAATGAATTTAATTTTTTTGCTGATTTTCAGTCCTTGTGTACAAGTCGTGGATTAAAATTTTTTTTGGGGTACAAAGAATCCTTTCAAAATTCTTTAGTTTTCATGATTTTGTGATATTTTACTGATTTTATATTTTGAAAATCCAGTTGTTAAATTGCCTTTTCTTTTCCCACTGACAATTGTCTCACGTCCTCACTTGTTCCAATCGGCCTCAAGGTCCTTGCTCTTCACGCATGCACATTATCCAACAGTTTTTCCACCAGTCTTATCTTAAAATAAGACGCATTTCTGGACATACCGGTTGAATTATGCTCATCTCGTCTTATAAAACAATTTAAACTTAAAACCTGCCATTTATTTTCACACAAACAATTACAATAAAAAAAATGTTTTCTGTATTTTCTAATGAGACGACGGATGACAGCTTTATGCTTATTTACTCTAAATATTTGAAAAAGAGTTGTTTATTTTTTAAATTTTATATTTGCTGAATTTGTGTAAAAACACAATGAATGACTATTTGAGAAGAGCTGCAGAATTATTCTTGTCTTTCAATTCAACAAACCTTTTTGTCACAGAGAATGCATTCGTTAGTAGCATATATTTATATAATAGCACATGTAAATCATATCAATAGTTTATAAGGAATCTTGAGTCAAATAATTCTTAATGATTGAGATATTGCAGAAATAATGAATGATAAGAACAAATAAATGAATAACAAATGTGCACTTTAAACAGTACAGATTATGACCGTGGAAATGAAGGATTACAAGGCAGACGCAGCTGATTCAATTTTGTTTCCTACATCAGATTACTCAACACTTGGAAAAAACATTGAACTTCACTCTTTTTTATGTAAAAAGATCTAAATGTGTCCTCACTTCCTGAGTGCATGGTTAGTATTGTATAAGCATCATTTATGATTTATAAAACTAGTCGTAGTCGGACATTCCTTCATCACAGTCAGTCAGATTCTCTTCAAGATTCTATTTCCCCTTCATTCCTGGTGAATGAAAAGATAAAATCGTCCTGTAATTTATTTTTGACATAGTCACTATCAAATAAAAAGCCAATAGTTGGTTACTTTATAATGCCCTAATCTGAAAATGTAATCTGAAAATGTATTGTAATAAAAGAAAATACAGGGTTCTCTGGTAAGTGGGGCTTATTTAAAGGTTTTTTAAATTGGATACTGATCCAGAAAAATACATTTGTTGTTTTATTTGAATAATAATTCAGTGCATTTTTCATTTCAACTTCTAAAATGTTTTTTTTGATCAGGGGAACCTGTGGTATTATGATGTTAGGAAGTCACACATTAATAATATTGAGAGGTCAACGACACTGTCACACTCTGCTGTCCTATGTGGAAATATAGGGTGAGATCTGAAATGAAAACTATTGACGGTTTAGAAATGTGATTTTCAGAGTGGTTTAAAATGATCGTATTTAATAATATGTCATAGAACAACAGTCCTTTGTAGTGCAATCACAGAACTGATTTAACAACGATTGATATCTCGAACATTGATAAAGTCGTAAACAAGTTTAGTGAAGAACATAATGGCATTGTGAGAACCATTGTTTTTCTTTTTCTTTTTGAGCTTAGCGAGAGATCTTCACTTGTTTATTTCAAATATGCTAATACATCAGATTCTATCATGAGTTCAGTGCATAAATTGCCATGTGACCTCTCACCTGTTGACCTTGTCGATGCACTGTCCCTGGTTCTGACACGGCGTGCTGGCACACTCATCAATGTTCACCTCACAGTCACGGCCCTGGAAGCCTGCCAGGCACTCGCACCTGTACATGGCAATGTGGTCGTGGCAGGTGGCCCCGTTGAAGCAGGGATGAGGCTCACATTCATCGATCTCAGTCTCACAGTTCATCCCTGCAGACGAGAAGACGAACAGAGACTAGTTCTAGATCTGGTCCCCAACAACACACATGAAACGTTCTTCACGTCACAGCGACACATGACATTATTAGTCATAGAAATTATTAGTTTAAGACAAACAAAGTATGTCATGATGATAATTGAATTTTGAACACTAAGTTAGCCTAAAAATAATATATATAATGTTCTATCTGACAGTTTCAGTAATAATACTAACTTTTTTACTTAATTTAAAAATTTGATATTTTTCATAATGATCTTTAAATGCAAGCATTTACAGATTCTATACTGTGGCTACTGTTATCACAGTATTCCCTCAGTAAGGCAAAAACTATTTATGGATGAATGGATATTCTGATTGTATTCATGGCTTGGACCTTGGGCTAACTTTAAAGATGTAGTTATAGAATGTCTAAAATTTAACAAAAATATTTAACAGTATCTGTGCAGACAACAATGAACAAATGTCTTCTTCTGTCTCAATATGTAGATGAGGAAAAAAAAAAGATTTATTTGAGGAATTCTCCTCAAAAAGCCTTTTTTTTATATAGGATTCACCCTCATGACATATTTAATTTCAAAAATATGTCTTTGATGTTTTATTAAAAAAATTAAAATAAAAAAACAGTTTTGAACTAATATAATGATCTAAAATGGAAAATGCCTGATAAATGTTTATCTCATTGCCTCATAAATCATGTATTTCTTGAGTAAACTTATCATGATTTTGGACTTTTGTATTTTTTATCTTTTGAGTTAAATGTTGATGGTTGAAGCAGTCTTAAAACATGTGTATATATGCAAGTACTCTCTCATCTCTATTATTTCATGATAACATTGTGGATCTAAACCTTTGTGAGGCGACCAATATGAGAATCAAGTAGTGAATTTCAATTGGAAGACGATGTGTGAAAAGCAGCTTCAGAGAAGAGCTGAGAAACAAAGAAAAGACGGTCGATGTGGAGAGTTAACCAAGTCAGCATGTTCCGACTCAGAAGACACATCACCTTTATATCCTGGAACGCATTCACACCAGTAGTGGTCCACTTCGTCCCGGCACGTGCCGTTGTTCCGACAGGGTCGAGAGGCGCACTCGTTGATGTCCAGGTCACAGTGGGAGCCTTGGAAGCCTGGCACGCAGAAACATTGGTAACCGTCGACCACATCTTTGCAGATGGCTCCGTTCTGACAAGGTTGTGAGATGCACTCGTCGACGTTCTGCTCACAGTCGCTCCCCTCGTAGCCGGGGAGACACTGACATTGGTGCCCCACATCGGGTACGTCCATACAAGTGCCTCCATTCTTGCAGGCTTCCTCTGAACAAATGGTTGTGTTCCTCTCACAGTCCCCCCCTCCTGATCCGAGCGGACAGTGGCACGAGTATCCATTAACCCAGTTGATGCAGACGGAGCGAGCACCTGTGCAGGGGTTGCTCTCACACTCATCCACTTCCTGGCTGCAGTTATGGCCGGTAAAGCCTTCTGGACAGTGGCAGGTGTAGATGCCGGTGCCCACTTCACTGGTGCAGTTGGCACACACTGCATCTACACAAGCGTCATACAGCTCATCACAGTATGGACCGGCGTACCACACCGGACCTTTAGGGCACAGACAGACAATGTCCCCCATGTGTTCCAAACATGTGGCGCCATTGTTGCAGGGCGAGGAAAGACACTTGTCTGATGCTGCAGTACACAGAAAACCTGGCGGGAAGAAAATAATACATCAGACATAATATATAAGACATGAACTATAAACCACCGTAAAACGTTTATGTTGAAAATGGTTTTGGCATTAAATCGACAACATTGATCCGGATGACACATCAACAAAGGTAGTGACAATACATGAGTAAACTTTCCTCCTCATATGGCTTGACCCGATTTGCTGCTAGGATTATACACTAGGCTAGTTCCTTGTCTGACCTTCTGAAGACGCTTAGAAACCACTCAGGTAATGATGAGTAAAACCCTGACTTTTTTCTGGACCTGAGGTCATAACAGATGGTGTAAAAAGTCAACTTAATACATGACATATGTGGCATCTGTCAGTGCTGCGGATTAAACCTCTTCTAATTGTGCTGCGACTGTTCTTCGGTCACTACACTGCCACAACTGAAAAAAAAGTGCAACATTTTAGTGACATATATTGTGGTCTATAGACGGAATCTTGGTCAGTCACAATATCTCAGATGAATCAATCCCATCTGACATATTTAACATCGGGGTTATACTAAGAGGATGAATCATTTGCGTGTTTTCATTTGAACTCAATAAATCCAATCAAGAGATTTTTCACTTGCTTTAATTTCACTTATTTTCAGTGTAGCAACCATATTGACGATATTGACCAGCTACTGCTTTGAATGTGTGATTTATTTATTTATTTAATCGCAGGCAGGATCAATTTAAATAGTAATTTCATGTCACTTTTTGGCTTGATCTTATCTCTAGCACTTTGATAAATAATAATTATTATATATATATATATAATTATTATAATAAACAAAAGCTCCCTGGTTTGGTTCTATTAATTCATGTGTTTTTTTGTAGTTACTCTACTTTTGCAGGAACACCAAATCAAAGGAAGAAATAACACAGAGTTAAACATACAACGCTTTTTTTTATCTTCATGGTACCACTTGTTTATTTTTTTTGCTGTTACATTCTCTTATCAGAGTTATCCTCCTCCTGTCATTCTCGCTATCTCTCTGTCTGTCCCCACTGCTCACCCCCACCACACCTTCCTCATATCTTCCTCGTGATCAGATGCTGTTTAGGTTTTGGATACAGTTGAAAAAAAAAACATTTTTCTATAGGTCCAATAAAAAACGAATCGAAAGTTTTTTTTGTTTTGTTTTTTAATGTTCCAACCTCTGTCTCAGTTGTGACATGATTTTTTGGTCTCCCTTAATCTCTATCATTGTGTCTTTAAACATCATATGTAAGTAAATGTCAATATTTGATGTTGATTTTTTTTTTTTTTTTGGCAAAGCTTACGTAATATATTTAACATTTTTGGGGGATGATTACTTTATCTCCCCCACTTCTTTAAGAACCTGTTAGTTTTGTTACCATGTCAAACAGACCAAAACATGAACCCGGGAGAGTCATGAGTCCTCTTTAAGGAGTGAGTGATCCCACCTTAGTCATCCTACCATCAGGCTCTGACACATTCCAGGGAATTGATAGCGGTGACTCCCACACATGCCCCCCTTTTAGCCCAACTCCAGCACTCCATAGATCATGCTGATGGCTGCTCCGGCCTCTGGTACTGACTGGTACAAGTGTCTCATGCTGGTGATAACATGGAGCAGGTAGATGGTTCAAACGCTCTCCAGAGACATGACTGTGAGCCGTCAAAGGAGCCTCAGTCTGACAAGCCAGCAAGTCCCATGAGATGTGAAGGCAAAGGAGCTATGATGTCATCAGAATGGCATGTTTGTTTTATCCTTTGTTTTGATAGCAGGAAGGTGTTCTTGCAAAAGTACAGCAACTATGAAACACACATGATTTAATAGGAATAATGTAAATAGAATCAAAACAAACTGATACTACATATTTGTTGAAGCTGGTGAAAACAATTATATCTAGTTCTGGAGATAACACAAGGGTCTAAACCTGTATTGCTGTTAAAAAAAACACTTTATTTCTTGAGGTGTCTCAATGGGGCTCCCCATCTTTTAATGTGCAATGAAAAAGAGTAGGGAGAGCTAATGCAGATTCCTTTTTATGTTTTTATGGTGGTTAATCTATTTTATTTTTGCTGTGGTGCAAAGAAATGTAAACCTTTGTAAAGTAAACCTGTGCAATAAATCACTGCATTCATTTGGACATCAGCTGATAAATATGAATGACTAAATTAATATCCAAAGCCATTTTGATTATCATTTCTGCTCAAAAGCTCAAATCTCTGTTAATGAAAGTTTTTTTTTTAGGGGAAAATTCAATTCTTCAGACCGAGGCACCGAGGCATAAATAAAAAGCCCATCAGCGTCAAACGTGAACAGAACTGATGTTCACCGGGGTCGATACCAGGAGAGCTACATGTGGCTCGGAGGAAATGACAAGAATCTAATCACAGAACAAATGAAACCCGCAGGTTACACTCAGGTCGAGCTCAGAGGAATGTTATTGAGCTCTGACAGACTGGCAGCTCTTCCTGGGCTTTGTGCTGCCGAAGGCCCCTCAGCAGGTGGCTACTCTGCTTTAGTGAAAAATGCACAAATCCTCTCTGAGTGGGTCACAGTCTGAGACGTACACGATAAAGTCCTGCTGCATCACGGTTGTCTCGAACTCACAGACTGAACTGGGCCAGTCACCACAGAAACTTATTTTTGGATCAAACAAGAAGGACATCCACTTGAATCACTCACTGAGAATAAATTTCCTGAAATTAGTCACAGTTTTGCTCTGAAAGCTTAACGTGCACAGTGTGTCATCTGTAGATGGCAGCCAAGAGAGAAGAGGGGGGCATCTCCGATTCATCGCAGAAAGCATCAGCATTCACTCCTTTTTCAACTGAAAATAAACCACTGTCCTCTCATCTCCATTTACAGCCATGCCTGCAACCCTTTGCTTTCTTCAGTTGCCCTGTGCAAGTCTCTTGTCTAGTTTCTTAATAACCGACCCACCCCCCTAACACCAACCCCACATCACCCCCCTACTTTAAGCTGGAACAAAAAAATGCTGGGGAGCAGTGGAGTTGGACGCTCACCCCCTGTTTCTATGGTGATGCTTAACAATGCCACCCAGCCAGCCGGTGCCTGTCGTCGCTCCTTCACTATTACAACGTGTTTTCAGACTCAAGCAAAGGTCGCGGGAAAAAATGGGTCAGTAGGATTTTGAAAGTTCTGCTCAGAGTCTGTTCAGCACCAAAAGAATGAAGCTCAGCCAGTGTGTATGAGGAGGGAGACGCTAAGACTGGAAACATGTGGAAGATGCTTACCTAACTTGAACATCATCATGGTGATGAGCACTGTCCTCTGATATCTGGACCACACTCTTCCCAACTCCATGGCAGAGCAGAAGTCGTCCCAACTTCAGTCTGAGAGTGTTGCGGTTACTCCATCCAACAGTGAGAACACCTCCATCCGGGGCCGGGTCGGGACTGGGTCAAAGCTTTGCAGCCTCTGCCCCACTGGGGTGAGTGTGAGCAGGTCCTTTGCTGTGTTTGTGTGTGTGTGAGAGGGAAGGAGTCTCTGGGGGGACCAAGTGGGTTAGAGTAAATCAGAGTAATCACCCCAGCAGACAGAGGAGGGGGGAAAACACGAGACGGAGTGGACTGGACTCGCTTGTTGAACTGGAGCGGAATGCGTGTAAATGAAAACAAAAATCGGGTGTTTAAAGTGAAAATCAAAATGATCTTGTGAAACAACACATGTCTTTTTAATCTTTAAGATGATGTTCAGCAGAAGACTCCTGTGACCCTGGATTTCCATGTTTACTCCTGTATTTATGGGGGAAATAAATTTAAATCCACACATTACAACATAAAAACCAAAAATCCTTTGATTTTAGTTTCTTAATAATACTTCTATTACTTGTGGGTACTGTAAGTTACTGTACTTGACAGGTAATAAAGTGATGGAGAGCACTAGAACATCATGAAGTATCTTGGTATGATTGAATGAAGTTGAAACGCTCTTTTTTTTCGTTTCTTTTCCCACTTCATATTAATGTCAGCCTTTATTTTAACACCTTCTTTTATATCCATCTTCATCTGTGCCATAGAATTTGTCGTTCTGTCTCATTCAATTCTTTCCCTGTAAACTTCTCCTCAATATTTCTTCATGCTGAGCAGACACTTTTTTCGGCATTATAATGTTTTCCCAAACTCTTTTTGTTGAATCACCGATCGTCAACCCTGTGACCTTCTAGTCTTGGATCAATAGAAAGTCCCTCCTTGTCTCTTCAAGCCCACCCCCTCTTTGAGAAGACTATTTTGTTGATGGACGAATGCCTTACTCACAGCCTCCTACCCCCTCCAGTCTGAGCCCATCATTGGGCTTAAGTCCAACCTGCTGCAACTCTCAACAACAAAAAGTTTAATAAAACACTGAAGAGTGGGGGGGGGCATCTGGGGGGAGACACACCCACCCACACTCACCAGTCAATATGTAAATGCTTCATCTTGAGTTCATCGCAGCTGCACGGCTACACATGCCTGAGTGATGGCGGCTGCTTTCATTCACCATGGCGCGCCATAAAGAAATGGCTGACAGCATTGTTGGGAAGAGACTGGTGAGGTTTCCGGGAAGATGCACACTGGACAAAGTACAATGTTTGACCTATTAAACCTTGCTGAGTGTTTTCAGAACATGCTGATGCCACCATTGTCACGTTTACACACATAAAAATACATGTTTAAAACATTATCCACTGCACAATAAACACTGAATACACAGATAACCACATACACACGTACACAGCTTTTGATGATTAAGAGTCACAAGTTACAAATAACTGCTAAAACATATCTCAACAAACGAAATACTTGATCTAATAAAATTTGACCTGTCTTTGAGTTGTTTGTTAAGATAAGCTTTAGAAGTTGTTCGAGGTCACTTGTGAATCTTATATATCTTATATATATATAAATATTTCTTGGCTCCCTTAAAAATATTTATATATATATATATGATAAGACACAAATATTTGAAATACAAATAGTATAGAAAAAACACAACTACATGAAAAATGTAATAAACCTTGTCATTTTCTATTTATGTTGATATAAATTCACAGACTGCAGAATTTACTGCAGCTATTTAGCCATAAGTAAACAAAGTCTACGTTTTTTGTTGTTGTATTTGTTTTGTTTTAGGTTCTAGTCGCATTTGAAGAGTCTATTCTGTGTGGAGCCCTGATAAAGAAGAAATGAAAACCTACGAGGCGATACTTTACTTAATTAACAAAATAACCTTGGTGCGATCCACAAACACAAAACCGTGGAAAAGCACAAGCAGGAGTAAAAAATGTATACTATAAAAATAAAAATAAAAAAGGAGAGTGTAACAGTGTTGGTTGTTGTTGTTGTCCAACTCTCTTTTCATGACGGTGAGTACTATTTCCTTATTTTCTACATAAGAAAAAAAAAATTGACACAGCTAGGGGAAAAAAGTCTGAAAACCAAAAAACTATTAGCAAGTCCTTGAATATTTTTCCTCAGGTCAACTTGGTCAGAGAACATGGGGACGATAGTGAGCAGTGACCTCTTGTCACCTGGGTGGTCTTGAGCAGCACCAGCCTGTTGTTATAAACAACAGAGCTGTTATCCGCTTTGCACCTCTTTTACAGCAACAGTGTGTGTTAATGAAACTAACACCAGCAGCATCCACACACTCGATGTGTATGGAAGGTAGATTATTTGAAACACCGGTTGAATTTAGATGATGATGGATCATTCTTACAGTCTTAAGATTGATCACAGTCATTTACCCCCAACTTTTTTATTTATGAAGTATTTCAAAGATAAATGGGAGATAGATCAAAAGTCAATTCAACACTTGGAGTCAAGCCAGTGACAGCAGTACAAGTTCCTGCAGGCAGTCACAAAAGAATAACCAGCCTAAAAATTTGGAAAACACAACACTTCTTCTACATATTAAATGACAAACATCTCAGAGGAAGCTTCAGTGTCTTTCCATTGTACTTTTGCAAAGTAGAAGCACCTACTGCTATAAACAAGCTGGCAAAGAATTCATAAAGTATTGAATGTAAATTGGTTTTTACGATATCATCTGGGCTTTTGTGTGTTAATGTAGCTTGTGTGGACTTGATGGGTCAAGCTTTAGAAACACCTTTAAATGGCTTGCGTTCAATAAAAAGAGATGCTCATAATACATATTTGCTGATGAAATGACAATTCACGTGATACACAAACATAACAATATTTGCACACACACACATAATCACATAAGGAGACACATATGTAGACATACACATATTTCTAGACCAGGGTCTCAAAGCGCTATAACAATCAAAAACAATACACAGTTAAAATATATACTATAAAAGGCCAATACATTCATGTGCACACTTCAGAATGATCCTACCATTGGGAATTCAAAAATATTTTCCATACTTCACTTCAAATACTTCTACATAAAAGGCTTGTGTATATGAAATGATAATAATTATTTTTAAAAATTCACTAGCAGCATCCAATGTAATCGTAAGGAGCACAATCGGATTAAAAGAGGATTGTTTGTTTTTTTAATTGCATACTTTGTGGGTTATCTTATTTAGTTATTTAATTCTGTATTGGTCAGCACAAAAATCCATATGTTGTGTTTATAATACTGCGAATAAAGGTTTCTTATTCTGATTGTGAATAGTTGAATATATTGTATATTAAAGACTTAAAGACTGATGTGGTCACCAACAGGAGGGCTACTTATACACCTTCTTGTCTTCTGTTCCTGGTCAAGGCCGGTCACAGCTAACAAATATTTACTTTACTTCAGAGAAATAAAAGAGACAGTTTTATCATCCATTGAATGGAAAATATATATTTTACATTTGATATATGTATATATATGGCTTAAATTTGTTAATGCAATATCCTGTTCAACATGACTGCCATTTAGGAAAATCCTAGTAATTGAATTCAAGTGCAGGTCTCAGATCATGGCGTTCATTGTTGACTTGTCCCCGATCTTACACATGTCTCAGAGCACTGGAGCCGATGTCAGTCAACGTTCAGCATGGCACAGAGGGACCCCGAGGCAGTTCACCCCATGGCACTCCAGGACACACATAGGGAACAGTCACATTGTGAGGAGTAAGCCCCAACAACACAAACCTATGCCACAATAAGAAGCCCTTTCTTAAACCACAGAGTTGGTCTAGACCAAGGGTCGGCAACAACTCAAAGACCCATTTCCTACATGAAAGAAAACCCTGGGAGCCATAAAAACCATTTGACTTTAAAAATAAATATCATTCCATAATGTTCCCTTTCTCCGTTTTCCCTTATGCTATATATAAATAAACTATAAATAAAACGTTTGTTTGTGATCGTTCCCTCAAAATTCAAACTAAACTCATTTTCTACTCTCAATGTCGACTAAGGGTTGGGATTATTTTCAGAGTAATTGTTCTTTTTTAGAGTTATGGACAGAAAAATGTGTTCATTTTAATGTAGCGAGTGTAGCTCAGTTGTCTTCGTCTTCATCTTCGTCCAAAAAGACACTTAAAAACATCCAAATACCTCTTTGGTGCTCGTCTGTAATGTCCCTCTTGTATTAAAGCCTCGACACAAGAAGAATTGATCAGAAAAATAATAAACAAGTCTATATTTTAAGGTTGTTTGAGTGGATGATACTAGGCCATCAGCCTAAATCTCTTATGTCAAGGCTTCCATACAAAAGGACCTGGGCAAAGTGCGGCCCGGGGGCCACATGCGGCCCTTTGACTGCATTTATGCAGCCCTCGTAATGTCAAAGTATGATCATGTATAAATGGTTCTAATGCATTAACAAATGTATTTTGTATTCATTATTAATTTACATTTTCACATAACACTTCCCTCCTTTTTGTGTATAATTTCTCGAGTATATATTAATCGCTCAGAACATTTTTTTTTAAGTTAATTGAAGAACTGTTTTGAAAAAAATTCATCTTTACAAGAATAAAATTGCAGCATATTTAGCTTAATAAATGTCACCACCAAATTACGCATTTCCTTCTTTTTTTTAGGGGTCTTTCATTTTGGTGTTTTCGGCCCCTAACAACATTCACAGAATTGAATGTGGCCCTTGAAGAATCTTAATTGCCTACCCCTGATGTAGACTGTAGAGAGTAATATGGATGAAAGACAGTCCGTCTGGTTAATGAACAATGGGTAAATATATATGCAGATTTGCAATTGAAGGTCTTCGCTGCTAAAAACCTACTCTTAACCACATGTAATACTCAGATAGTAATGTAAGAATGTGTGTACTTTGATGAATGTAAATCACTCGTAAAGTGAGAGCAGAAAATTTCAAAATCCCCCTTTAATAGACAAGACCATACAAGGAGGTGTAGATCCATCTGTGTCCAGCTGTGACTCAACTAGTTGCTTCATTTGCCTCTAATACCTGATTTGCAGAATGGCTCTTTTTTCCGCCAGTTTGTAAACCAAAAAAAACAAGCGTTTTCTCCCACCAAACTGGATAAATAGGTCAGATATACATCAGTAGGGGAAAGGTCGACCCCTGCTCTAATGTTATTTTTCTCTAATCTGTTGTCCCAGCCCCTCAGCCTTCTGCCAGTATAATCTTGATGAGGGGCTAATCAGCTATAGTGACAAGAGTACCACCACTTCAGCCCATCGCCCCCAGCATCCCCCCACCATTCAAAACACCAGAGTACAAGATGAAGGAGTTCGATACTGGAGTAATGACATGGATCTGAAGATCAAAGCTGGGAGGAATGAAGCAAACGTATTCTGGGAATATTCAATCCAAACGTTCACATTCCAGAAGGCTAATAATAAGGCTGTCTCTCAGCTTAGCTCCAACATTGCTACGGGGGAACTCTCAGCAGGGGACACCACCGCAGACAACTCTAAAAAGAAAGTTCCTATCCAGGAAGTATTTTAAACTGGATTTAAACTGTTTCAGACTTATTGATACCAATTGATACACTTCAGAAGTTCTTACTGATTGGCTGCTCTGTCACAAGGCTCAGAGGTTAATAAACAAAAAAGATGTGGCAAAAGCAGTGTTTTTTTTAACAAACTAATAAACACAGATATAGTCATTAACCTGCATCATAACCACATATTCATATAGTTGCCATGATCTTAAAAGTTTGTGAAGCCAAGGTAGGGAGTGACTCGACCAGGTGAGAAAGAGAACACAAAAGACCAACAGTTCAGGAAGACAGAGGATAATAAGGGACAAATGAGGGAAAAAAATGCGGTCTTGAGATCCCAATCTGACAAGATATCAACTTCCCAGGTTTAGATTTTCATGTATATGGACTTATAGGAGCACACATCACTTCTCTATTTGGGCTCAGTGGACCACTGCTCATTGGGACATTGTTCTTCAAATATGAACAAATATGTTCGATTAGTCAGGATGCAAAGTAACAAGGAGAAAGTCATACGTTTCAGTATATCTTGTTAATTTTTACTCAGGAAAAAATGAAGTTCACAAAGCGTCCATTGTTATCTGGCTTGAGTTCTACAAGGGGGTGTGTTCCATCTTGAGCCCTAGGACATAAGGGTTTGGGGTTCTTGGCCAGATCCCAAACTACTTTGTCAGAGGGAACATTTTTTGTACGTATCAGGCCCCCATTTAGGAAGATTGTCCCATGCTGGAAAGATCTCTGCAAGACGTCTTCAGTTGATCCAGAGAAGTCTGAGTAGGTAATGGAGTATAACCAAGAGGTTCAAAAGCGAGTCAAGTTGAAACTCATCACCACAGATTACGACCACTACTCGCTTTTGAACCTCTTACATAACCATGACCTTGATGAATGAGGAACTTCATGGAGTATAGTGTAACAAAATTTGAATCAGACGAGTGTAAATTATTATTGGAAACTCATCACTACAGATTGTACCGAGCTTTGAACCAATAGTGAAGCCCATTAGAGGGCAGACCATGTATGATATCAAAATAATGGTTAACTATTGTAAAGCCTCTCGTCTTCTGCTAAGACAGTAAAGGGGGCAGGGCTTATAGGGAGAGCAGAGCCTACCTGTGTCAAGGGCCAATCAAAATCAATTGTCAGATGTGCGGTTCTGACCTCTGATTGGCAAAACCACAACAAAGCCTGTTAAGAGATATTTTCATAGATAAGAGAAAGAGCTCATGTAGAAATGTTTGTTTATTATATCATTAATATTCAAATTAATTAATTAGTTTTAATTGAAAAAAATGTAAAGGATTTGGAGGACATTATATGGAATTTTTAATAGAAATGTGAATCAAAATGGTTTGTTAGATAAGATAACCCCCCATCATTGATGATTTTCCCAAATGAGCTATTATTTGTTGAATGTTCTTATATTTGTTGTCAGGAAGGAATGGCTTTATAAAAAGTGTTTTCTTCAAGGGGGCATTATTGTGCAATTGCAAATATTGGCTTTGTTATGCATTTATTTCTCACATCTCAAGCTTTTCATTGGTCTTTAATCATGCACTTCTATCTGAGCAGAACATGATCACTTGTCTGTTTTCGAGTATTTCTACAAAAAAGAAAATTAACATTACGACAAGGGTGTTATAGAATCTGAATAATTGCCTCAATGTATTGCAAACTGCATGCGAGTTGACCCATTTCAACCACTAGATGTCACTGTTGTTCACCATGAGGACTCCGGAAAACAACGCAGTAAATTCAGTTCATTATAAGCCTTTCTTGGGCGTTTTATATTCACATTAAACCTGGAGTACTTGTAAGTGTACCCACGTATTGTTAATTCGAGTTTAGATAGTTAAAGACTGCAAGGATTAGAATCACCTGGCTTTCCAGTCTAGCAGGTCTGCAACTCAGAACTTCTGTAAAATCAAGAGAACCGCCCCAAAAACAAAATTACTGTAAATCTAAAGTAATTTGTATTTTTATAGCTTTATGTCACATTTCTGCCAATACCAAGAGAAGTACTAGTTAGAGTTATTGAAGCAGCATTTTAAGAAATAGTCTTTGTTAAAAATGAAATCAAGGTACAAAATGTGGTCAGCTCAACTTTATTAACACAAACAAGTAACGGACAAGAATGTTCAGACTTAAGGGTAGGTTTAGACATTTAGGCCAATTCTTCACCATCCTCCTCCTCAAACTCTTCCTCCTCTGCAGTGGCATCCTGGTACTGCTGGTACTCGGACACCAGGTCGTTCATGTTGCTCTCAGCCTCAGTGAACTCCATCTCATCCATGCCCTCGCCCGTGTACCAGTGGAGGAAAGCTTTGCGCCGGAACATGGCGGTGAACTGCTCGGAGATGCGCTTGAACAGCTCCTGGATTGCAGTGCTGTTGCCGATGAAAGTCGCCGCCATCTTGAGGCCACGGGGAGGAATGTCGCACACTGCGGTCTTGACGTTGTTGGGGATCCATTCCACGAAGTAGCTACTGTTCTTGTTCTGCACGTTCAGCATCTGCTCATCCACCTCCTTCATTGACATGCGACCGCGGAAGATGGCGGCCACCGTCAGGTAGCGCCCGTGGCGTGGATCGCAGGCAGCCATCATGTTCTTGGCGTCAAACATCTGTTGAGTGAGCTCAGGCACAGTGAGAGAGCGGTACTGCTGGCTGCCTCGGCTGGTCAGGGGAGCGAAGCCGGGCATGAAGAAGTGCAGACGAGGGAAGGGCACCATGTTGACGGCCAACTTACGAAGATCAGCATTGAGTTGACCGGGGAACCTGAGGCAGGTGGTCACACCGCTCATTGTGGCAGACACCAGATGGTTGAGGTCACCATATGATGGAGTTGTGAGTTTGAGGGTGCGGAAGCAGATGTCGTAAAGAGCCTCGTTGTCAATACAGTAGGTCTCATCCGTGTTCTCTACCAGCTGGTGGACCGACAGCGTGGCGTTGTAGGGCTCGACCACCGTGTCTGACACTTTGGGCGAAGGAACCACACTGAAGGTGTTCATGATGCGGTCGGGGTACTCCTCACGGATTTTGCTGATCAGAAGGGTTCCCATTCCAGAGCCAGTGCCGCCTCCCAGGGAGTGTGTGAGCTGGAAGCCCTGGAGGCAGTCACAGCTCTCAGCTTCCTTCCTCACAACATCCAGGACAGAGTCTACCAGCTCTGCACCCTCGGTGTAGTGACCCTTGGCCCAGTTGTTTCCAGCACCACTCTGGCCTAAGGATGAGAGAAGACACCATTGAACATAAAGACAGAAAGTGAGTTATTTAATTATAAATGAGCAAAAGTGCATTAATAAATAATGCGTCACATTTAGACAACTCACCAAATACAAAGTTGTCAGGCCTGAAAACCTGGCCAAAAGGTCCGGACCTCACAGAGTCCATAGTTCCAGGCTCCAGGTCCACCAAAACAGCACGAGGGACATATTTGCCACCTTTAACCAAACATAGATGTTATATACAGGTTTCAAACGAGTCAAAGTCATGCATCAAAACAATCACCAGTGGCTTCATTGTAGTAGACATTGATCCTGTCCAGCTGCAAGTCGCTGTCACCATGGTACGTTCCAGTTGGGTCAATGCCATGCTCATCGCTGATCACCTCCCAGAACTACAATTAAATAAATGGTCAATATAGCGATAATAAACATAGTGATAAAGAACCACAGCGAAATAAAATTTTTTTTTTTTTTTTTTTTTGTAATTACAAAATATTTAAAATAAAATCATAACTGTTTCATAACAACAGATGTTTTCCCGCGGTGATGCGGCCGATACGCTTTTCGATTGGCTGAGCCTCCCGGGCTGCAGTTTGAAATCCATGACGTCACGACCCGGTCTTCTGCAGCCGAACATATACCAATACCACAAATACCACATAGAACAAGGAATACTTGGTAAAGCGCCAACATAGACATATTGGATACAGTCTGCGATGAAATGTGAAGTGATCGAACTAGCTTTTTGAAAAGATAATTATTTCTATCACAATAGTCTTCAATAAAATATTTAACCGGTTTATTGTTTTTTAAATTAATAAAAACAGAAACTAGTATACGAATATCTAAATAAATATTCGTGTTTTCCCCATTGATATAAAACTCATTAATCCTGTGAGTTGCTGTATTAAATGGAAAATAATGATTTTAAGAGCCATAATATGATTTAATATGAATCAAAACTTTAATCCAAACAGGAATGATGGTGTAACACCCATTGGAAGGACCAGCTGGGAGCTGTTGGGTGTGGTTGCAGGGGTTCAGCGGCACAAAGACCCGGCTTCTCCCAAGATGGTCACACGATATTCCTGACAGGGGAAAACCAGGTACAGCTCTGAAGAGATGGAAAATAAGACCCACCTTTGCTCCAATCTGGTTCCCGCACTGGCCGGCCTGGAGGTGCACGATTTCCCTCATTTTGATAAATTAGTGGTTTGCTGGACGCAGACGACGTCTGGGATCGAGTCGAGAATGAATGCGTAAATGCTGCGTGACGATTATATACCGGGGAACCCCGCGAAGCTCGATGGACTATTGGCTGGTTTTATAGGGCGACTGTGACTGACAGGTGTTGCGACCACTTGGAATCTTGCTGCTCGTCTCTGATTGGCTGAGCCCTCTGTCAATCAGAATCTTCCGACGCGTCTCGGATGATGCCGACCTTCTTTACACCCTCAGAATTCAGCATCATTCATGCGAGTTTTTGACTTTACGGTGCTTTTAGCAACACTACCTTCACCAGAGAATTCAATGGATATCGTTTATATGTAACTTGTAACGCTATTCATTTCCGGTTATTCTTCCACAGTCGCTATCGTAGTTACTACACTACAATGAAGCAGTATGGCTGCCGACATAGTGACTGTCATGTGCTTTAAATCCACTCACTGCAGCGAAATATTTCCCTTAAGCAGCTCAAATGCGAGATTATGCTCTCTAACCAGAGGTCTGTTTTTCAATATGATCTTATGTGGAATTAAAAGCCCTGTTTCTGCTCTTACGGCTCACAATAGAAGCAGTTATATCATGGTGTAAGGCGTGGTTGTGTCGCAGGGGCAGCCTTTACTTTCCAACATACACGCTCAAAAGCTCTTATTTTCGTTCTGTCATATCAAATTGTGTTATGATAAATCACCTTCCACGGATTAAAACGAAAAATGTGATGATGTAATAGTGTTCATGGTTGCAGATGACTCAGGATGTCTGAGGAAAAGGGTTCTTTGTGGGCAGTTTTCTCCCTCAGAGCAGACGAGCTTATCAATAGTTAATCTGAAGGCCAGAAGGGAAAGCGCAGTTTCCTCCATGGTGCTGTTGCTACAACGAAGTCTCCAAGGTGACCAAGAGTCCAACTCAAGCCATTGTCTCTGGGACAATACATTAACACTTGTGTATTTACTCGGATGTAACACAGGCTGGAGAGACTGACACAAACCTGTTTTGTTGCTGTTCTTCATGGACGCTTTTGAAAATCCTTTATGTCTAATAGCTATAGCTGATAGCTATTATTTTGGCGATGATTTTTAATTTATTTGTCGGCTACAATGTCTCAGTTGGAGTTGCCGTGTCATACAATATGTAGGTGACACACCTACACCCTGCAGTAGGGTGTAATGTGAGACACAATGCCCTCTTCTGTTTGCCACATGTCTGTGTAATATGTGAAGGATGGACTGACTATGTGTTGTTCTGCTGCCTGTCTTGTTATTTTTTAAATAAAATACTTACATTTCATTTCATTAAAAATGCAGAGAGCCTCCATCTATGATGCTGTCAAGCCTGTAGCAGTATTTACACCATGATTCATGCGGCCCGACAGGACCAGTAATCCCATTATGAACACAAGGCAACTTGCCTTGCTTGTGCCTTTTTTTTTGAGGTTTCTCACTTTTCTATTTTCTCTGGCTCTGGTATTTTGAGAAATTTCTCAGATTTTTAACCAAGGGTTAACATTGAAGTTAACTCGAATCTCTAAGCCATTGTTCCTGCCCTGTGGTATTCTGTAGGCCACTGTATTACAACATTGAAATAGACAATATGTATATTGTATTATATATCTAAAGTGTTTTAATTGACCGTTTTAAAAACCCCTGAAAAATATGTTGTCAACTCTATTGGCCTTCTTTAAGATTCGCAGAGTATAGCTGATAAGGTTTCTTGAAACCCTCCTGTATCTCACAAGCAAAAATAAAATGGAAAAAAGAAACTATTTGTACAATGAAAAAGCCCAGCAGTTATGTTCATGTTATTAGCTTAGTAAAACTAGCATTACAATAGTCTACAATAGTAATACAACAATTACAGGACCACTGACCTTAGCGTGACACATCACTGAATTATATCTGTTGTGTCAATATGTTAAAGTGAGTTAAAAATATTACTAGCTTCAATTAAATGTTATTGTTTTTAAGAGAGAAAAGTGAAAAAAACAGGTCCCAGCAAATCATAATCAGCAAGCTTTTGGTGACAGCGGCCAGGAAAAAATGTATTTTAATAGACAGAACCAGACGCAGGCAAACAGTGTAGAGCAGTGGCAAGTACACATGCACAGATATACAACACAGTGCTAAACTGGACCAGTAGCATAAGTTATCTTTCATGTCACTGTAGCGACTGAATTTTTTGTTATTCATTAACCATTGCTAATGTTGTTACTAGGCGTTACCATAGAGATTTGAGTCCCCCAGAATGCACCAGATTTACCGTCGTTGGTAACATAGCAGTACCGACTGTGTTTACACTCAAGCGTGGTGAGTTTGATTCCAGATCCCTGTCCTTTGTTAGACAACGCAAACTTGAGTCAATGAAGTTGTACTACTTATGATTGTGTGCTTTGATTTTGCAAACATGTGAAAAAGCTAATGGAGATATAAATTACCTCACTGCTTGTGTTTCACCCACAATTGTTGATATGTATTTCTAAATATGTAAACTAACAATTGTAATGAAATAAAATTGATCTTTTGCATTCAGATACAGAGAGCAGCAAGGAAGTGACCAGTCAAAATCAATTCTAGTGCATGAGATAAGTCCTGAGTGGTGTAAGGCACGTCAGATTGTTAAGTGTCCAACGATGGGGTCAGTTGGTCTAATGGTTTGGACCAGCATTGTGGTCAAGAAAAGGATGAGTTGAGTGGAAGAGAGTACTGGATACAGGCATGCAGTTACTCTAATAATGTGGGGAAAATAATGAATAATAAAAATGTATGTATCAGGTCAGAACAATTTGTGTTTTTTTTTCTAACAGATTGGATTAATTGTAAAAATCCAACAACTTTGCAAAATTCTTGAAACTATTCAATGTTTACAAATGGGACAAAAAACAATAAAACCTGAAACAAGGCATCAAGGGAAGTAACATGAGATACAGTAAAGATAAATAAAGTCACCTGCATTGGTGTCTCCTGTGGTCTGTTGGACATATTCATATATTTAGAATTACAATTTGTGCTGGTAATTTAAACCCTTAACATCTTGGGTTATGTTCCCCATTGGGTGGATTGCTATAATTAGCAGTGTTCATTTATTATTATATCTGAATAAAAAGTAAAGTCAAAATTGTGTTTATTTCTATAAAATAACCAAAGAAACAACCTAGAGATAGATAATTTCTTCTGTTACCAGCAGAAGTATGTAGCAATGAGAATGCATTTTGTGTGTGTGCAAGTGTGTGTCTAAACAGGTGTTTGAGGCTGAAACAGCTGGGCTCACATACTTTATAGCACTGACTAACACACTGTATCACATTACTTCAGCTCTTTGCCACGCCCACATTCTGACACACACAGAGACACACATCAAAGTGTGTCAGGAGATAACCCACATAAGTAAATAAAAGCAGGTCAATCCTACAAAAACACAAAGGCTGACTAGAAGAAAAGTTTCTGCTTTTGTGAGGTAAGGAGCACTTTGTATAGTTGAGTTGAAAAGATTCAACTGGTTTGATCTCTTGAACAGATACCTCCTGTAATAGATATTACCCACACCTACACAGAACGTAGCATGAACTAGTCTAGTAGAGATTGAGGTCAGTTAATTAGGAAACAAAACTTATAACCACAAAGGCTAATAATGCTCATACATAGATAAACAGATGTAAATATATATAGATATATATAGTTATATAGATTTATAGATATATAGATATACTGTATGAATTTATAGTTATATAGATGTATATAGTTATATTGATATTTAGATATATAGATGTAAAGTTATATAGATTTATAGATATATCTATGTATAGATATATAGTTATATAGATATTTAGATATATAGATGTATAGTTATATAGATATTTAGATGTATAGATGTATAGTTATATAGATTTATAGATATTTAGATATATAGATGTATAGATGTATAGTTGTATAGATTTATAGTTGTATAGATGTATCGATGTATAGTTATATAGATGTATAGATGTATTGTTATATAGTTATATAGATATTTTTATACATAGATGTATAGTTATATAGCTATATAGATATTTAGATGTATAGTTATATAGATGTATAGATTTATAGATATATTGTTATATGGATAGATACATGCTTCACTGGCATCAAAAACAGGTCTATATCACACTCCGACTGGTTCTGAAAGATGACAGCACAAAACCCAATTTTTAGCTTCGTGGTTCATTGTCCACTTAATAGACTTTTGAAACCTGTCTAGGATCAGTGACAGTCCTTTGTTGCTAACCAACAAGCCTTATCCGTATGTTTGCCTACAAGGAAAGTTCATGTGGAACTAGATTAGTGATGTTGAGAGACCAAGTCCACCTTCGCTTATTTTGGCCGACAAACACAAATTGTACATCCAACATTGAAAAATACAGCGAATAACAACTATATTACAGTCCATTTGACAAGATTTTCTAAATCGTACTGCAGTTGGTGTTTAAACCATAAAGCACAACAACTAGCCATTTGGATATATCACAACTGTATTTCAAGTTTTACTAATAAACCATGTTCTATTTTGATTGTGGTGAGTCAGCTTTCTTTCCATTATTTGGAATGGGGCCCGTCAGAAAAAAGCTCAGCACTCACACAATTCCGCACACACATGAACACTCAGTATGTGTGTTCATGTGTGGTATGTAAGTGATTCAGTGATTGCGTTTATGTCTGTAAATCTACAGTAAAAGCTCTATATATGCTGGTTTATATGGTCGTATTTTTTCCAATGACAGTAGTTTTTCTTCAAAGAGGGAGAGGGTGTGGGTGTGTGCACGCTTTGTGTATTGATTACAGCTACCAATTTGGTTGAGTATATGTTCATTATTTATAAGAGGCCTGCCTCATTTCACTTTGCATTGTTCTTCACAGCTACAGCTTACTATACAATATTATACACTGTGCACTGTATATGTGTGTGGTGATTTATTAGGCACCAGGAGAAGGAAGGCCAACATTGGTTAATACAATCATCCAGGAGGGGATGGCTGTTGCGTGGCTCTGTCCAGGAAAACCAACCACACCCATGCTGAAGGCCTCATAAATAAATCAAACGATTCTTACTATTGTCTTCTTCTGTGGTTCTATGCTGTACTTTCAGGACTTTGTATGTTTTACATGTATTTTAAATGATCAGATGATGGACTAATTTCCTCATTCTCTACATTATTATATTCTTATGTTACATACTAGTAATAACATGATGAATAACCAGCCGCCAGAAGCTACATTACCATGGTTCTTCTGAGGGTAAAATGAAGACATGCTCATTATCTGAAGATACACAAAATCATCTTGAACTTAGCACACCACGTATCCACGAAGAATGCCATTATTTCCCGAATTTAGTAATAAAAAATTGTTGGAAATACATCAAGGAAAAAAGAAAAAAATTAAATAAGTTACAATATATATTGAAATACGTTTTAACAGATATAAATACACAACATTTTATTGCTATGGGGAAATAAATACAGAGTATATAAATAGGAAAAAGCATAATCCTATTTTTCTTTCTTTTCCCTGGATGTCTCTATTTCCAATTATGTTTTAATTACCCAATTGTGGCATTCTTGGCATTCCATGAAGCCGGATAACAATAGCGCAGTGCAGTAGAATATTTGGAAGTAAGCCAGCTCAAAATAGTCATAGGTGATCCTGGTTTACATTAAAAATCTACCACTGCTCCTAAGCTTTGGAACGATCTTCCTCTCCCTCTGTGTTTGATGGATCTACTGACTCCTTCAAGAAACATCTTAAGACATTCTTATTTGTGCAGACTTTTCCTTGACTTTCTGGGACTTTCTGGGAATCTTTTAAGTATATATTTTAACTATGAATTGTTTGTTTGTGAGTGTTAAAGTGCTTTGGCGCCCTGGTCTAGAAAGGCGCTCTAGAAATAAACATTAATTACTTACTTACTTAAACTGCAATGGACTATGGTTTGCTTATTATTCCTACCAAAAATAGACCACAAGATGGTGCCATTAAGCAATGCTGTAAACACAAAAGAGGTCGTTGTTTTTTTTGTCGTGCCAGTACAGAATAAAAGAATAAAACAAGTTATTTCAATTTAATTTCATTAGATATCATTATTGACTATAATTTATGGGCAAATTTCCAGTTATTTCTACAACTCGGATTTCTCGGATTGGAACAGATTCTTCTTTGTCACAAAAAAAAAGAAGTTTGGTTCTTGTATGACTTTATTATGGGTTAACAGGAAAAGTGGCAAAATCTGCTGTGTATTTTCAAAAATATACATACAGCAGTGCTAATATTTGATTAGTAAAGAACAGATAATCACGACAACAAGTAGTAACTTCAGTAAATGAGATTGATTAAAACTAGTGTTTCATTGTTAATTAATAAGGCCAATTAATTAATTATTATCCACGTAAATGTAATAGTTTCCCTTGTACTATAAAACAAAGGGTGGTGCTCCAACCTCAGGTAAATTTTACCTAGAGGCAATTTTAAAGTTAAATCGACCAGAACTTAGATGTTCGGACAATAAACCTTTTAATAAGGCATATATAATTACTACAACATTAGACACCACAATATCTGCTGGTCTGTGAGCTTATCTAATTCCACATCTATGTCAGAGCTGAACATAGATCATTAGCAATAGAATGAACACGTTCAATCTTCCCAGGATGATCCAAAGTAAGTGGTGAAGCTATGATGAACGTATGATGCTCGTCAAGGCAGCAGTAGTTGACTGCTTCAGACTAATGTTCGGATACAATAAATTGTGTGTCGAGGGACTGGAGGAGCTGAGATCAGATTTGTGAGTCAGTGTTTGAAAGTTATTCTTGAAGCGTGAGCATCGTCTACAGACATGTTGCAAAAAGTTAGTTTTCAGTGTTTTCACTTGATCTGGACAATGTTGTTGTGCTCTGGGATAAAGTGTATGATTGAGGTATGTGTGTTAACTGGTGTCAAATACTTAGAAAAAAGTTGCACTTTTTTAAACCACATAAGTGTTAATAATGATTTATGTAACATGTTATGTGTGAGTGTTATACAGAAACCATGTTTTAATAAACCATGAACCCCTACCTACACAGACCCAATAAGTCCCAAGTAAATATAAATGATTGATTCATATCCCTGCATAACACAATCTCTGTTGACTCTGGCTCTACATTGAGTCGTTTATCTTTTGAATCACTAAGTTGCTTGTCCATCACTATCCCAACAGATGGTAAACTACAACTACGAAAAACAAATCAGCTTGTCGGGGAATTAATGAGTCAACAACATCCGAGTGTGTCCCTTGAGTCTTGAAGCGGTCAGAACCACGAGAGAGAGGCGCCAAGGGCGAGTGAATGAATGAGCAAGCGATAGAAAGAGCGTCTACGAGAAGCAGCCGAGTATAAAGTTGCGTGTGACAGTAAATGTACAATTTGATTAAAGTGTCGGAAAATTAAGAGTTATGCAGATTAACCAAAAATAAATAAATCTAGGAAACATTTGGTCAAGACATCAACACAGCTGATCTTTTGTCAGGGGGTCACTCCACAACTTTCCTCAAACTGATCCAAGTGAGTTCTGTTCCTCTTCTCGTTGGCAAACCTCTGGTGAATGTTGCAACACAGAATGTCACTGTTGTGAGCGAGTAGACATGTTTTGGACAGATGACGAGGGACTCACACCATCAACCAAAAGTACCAAAAGCTTTTAATTACAGAAACTCACCTGATCTCTAATGCTTCTGCACCGGCATAATCTTCCAGTATTTTATCATTCATCAAGTCTTCCCCAAATTTGTGGAGTAGAAGTGATTATTTCCTCTTTTTAAACCTGTGGGAAAAACCGGTATGGATCAAAATGAATGCAAGAGAAACGATACATCCCCACTAGAATTAAAGGCACACTATAAACATCACACAACGTGATATAATGCGAGTTCTAATGGTTTATTAGATGAACATAAGAACATATACAATAAAAAAAAACAAAAAAAAAACTATGTATATACAATACAATGTACAATAGACACATAACGGTAACAAACTATCTTGTCGGATTGTGATTCACATAGTTGGTTTTGGAACAGGTTTTACGTTGGATGCCTTTCCCGACACAACCCTCTGCATTTATCCGGGCTTGGGAGCGGCTTAAGAAGACACCGTCTTGTGACCTCTTAAGGCTGCATTAGACCTGTAGAAAGATGGATGGAGAAAAAGTTAGGGAGGATACAGTGAGAGAAAAGAGGAGAGAGTAGGGCAGAAGAGTCCATGAAGGGTGCTGGAGAGAAATTTGGATCCGTTGACATGGTTAAGATCCTGGATCCAGCAGCAGCTCTGGAGTCCTGGAAGAGACAAAAAAAGCGAGTCAAGAGACGGCCAGTCACTTTCTAGTTTGCTCCAGGTCATTTAACTCCCATTTCACTTGCGAAATAATGCATTTTCTAAAGCAAAAAATATGAAACCAAGCTGAGACCGTCCGTACAGGATCGAGGCAACCGACAGTATCCCGGGCTGCGCATGTGCGGTGACGTCGCAAACTTGATATCACTACGGTTCTCTCACAGGGACAAAACTCGGTCAGCCTTAAGGATCGCGGCTGTGCATGCCTGGGATTTGCTTGAAAGGATTTTGAAACTTTTTGACGTGGAGAGTCAAAGTAATCGAACAATGATTTCAAACATACATGTTGTAATAAAGTAAACACGCAACGAAGATCCAACCTTTGTTTACTTCATTAGTATACAATTCACATCACTGTTAATAACAGATAATAGATAAATGTTTGAGCAGAGAATAATTGAATCTAAATATAAACTTTGAATACTAATGAAGCCAATTATTGGTAGGATCAGTTATTTCTAAACAAATTACTTGTTTGTATAACACAGTCAAAGTAGCATTTGATGATGTACAAAATAGTTTTATCAACGCTCGTAGTTAATTCATTTAAGTTTATTTTTCTATACACATTACTATCATCTATTGGCCATTTAGTAGAACTACAACAATTCTAAATAAATTAGTTGGAATATTCTGTATTTTTAAATCTACAACAATTTGTGTACAATTACTGCATGCAGACATAATAACAAACATTCAGTGTGTACAAGAGCACAATCACATTTATTTATATTAACACTCCATAATAATAAATAAAACAACTTCTGTATAAAAAAAAACAACGGTCTAATGTTTTGCAACATTGGATCCTCCAATTTTTATTGAAGATGAGGGGTGAGAGGCTTTGATGCCCAGTGTCGATGCCTAACAGAAGAGTGGCTAATATGCATTTAATTAGTGACGTCATCAAGTTTGCAACGTCACCGAAGCCGGGATGCTTATAAAACCAATAACACATCGTACTTGAAAATATGTCGCAAACTTGATGACGTCTCTAATTAAATGGGATACTGTAGGCTGAACGAGCTTCGTGTCTGTGAGAGAACCGTGTTGACTGTCACGGGTGGAACTCGGCAGGAGACCCAGAAGCGGAAGTGGACAAATATCCTCGGAGCAAATGTTCAAGCAAAGTCTTTTAATATTCCAAGCGGTCGGAAGGGACTGAAACAAAAAACAAATCAGGAACTCGGGACGAAGGCAGGACGCGGCTGGAGATCGGGATCTCAGATCCGGAACTAAAACAAAGAGGAAAAAAACTCATGTTGCGGCTTCCAAACACAAACTTTTCGACGCTGAGAGTATGATGTTGGGTCCTCAGGTACGTAGATTTATGACGCGCTTTGGTTTCCTTGTGATAACAGATACGCCGAGATCCAGATATGCTTTTGGTGCATTTATTGTTATCCAAACAGCACAGTGTAGCGTGTAGCGTGCAGCGTTGAAGCCTGTAGCGTTTAGCGGTCAACAAAAATTACGGCTACTTCCAACCTTGACTCTCTCTCTCTCTCATCTGCGTCACCTGTGAGTGCCCACCTTTACGCACACACCTCCGCACGCACACACGCCTACTCCCATGTGAACCGCCCCCTCTGCAACACACACACACTCAAACACACCGTGCAGCACATCTTCAGCCTGTATGTCTCTTACACACCAGCCCCTAATTATTAGGACTCACATAATAATTCACATTTCAAACACAATAGGAGAAATAATAAATCATATCAATTTCAACGAAAATGCAAAAAATGTCTTAATAAATTGCTCAAGTCCATGAAAAGTCATTATACCAAATATTCCTTCTTCTGGTCGTCATGACCAATTAGTGCAAAGTCCAGCACAAGTAATAAAGACAAAAACAAAAACAAAACACAAAGTCCATATAGAGGTCAGCAATGTCCTCATGCTGCCTCCTCCTTCTCCAGCAACAAACACACCTTGGATATGGGTCTGTCCAAACAATTTGTTCTCGTCTTAATCCGAATTTGACGCACAAATCCCTTGCGATCCGGAAAAGTTTGCAAGACACGTCCCATAATCCAAGAATTACGAGGTGCAGTACTGTCCATAAGCAAAATTAGATCTCCTGCGACAAGGTTTCTCTGGACTCCAGTCCATCTCTGTCGCTCCTGTAACAGAGGCAGGTACTCCTTTGTCCAGCGCTTCCAGAACAGATCTGTTTCTGTGCCACTTGGTCAAACAGAATCCCCCTTTAGCGCACAGAGACATGAGCTCATGACAGAGGGTCAGTGCTTCCTCCTCTGTTGCAACTGCCACCAAACAATTATCCACATAAAAGCAGTGCTGCAGCTTGTCCACTGTCTCCTCCTTATGCTCGTGTCCAAAATCCTCTGCACATTTCTTGAGGGCAAAGTTGGCGCAGCTAGGGGAGGATGTAGCTCCGAAAAGATGTACCTTCATCCTGTATTCACATGGTGCTTGGTTCAAGTCTCCTTGTGACCACCAGAGGAATCGCAGCAGATCAGTATCATCTGGGGGCACTTGCACCTGGTGAAACATAGCTTCTATGTCAGCCATGATGACGACAGGTTCCCTCCTGAACCTGGTCACAACTCCAATCAGTGAGCTGGTTAGATCGGGCCCTTGCAACAGCTCTTCATTTGGAGATTGTCTTTTGTAACTGGCACCACAATCAAAAACAACTCTGAGTTTTCTCTTTGTCGGGTGGTAGAAACCATGGTGCGGTATGCAACAGACCTTGCCATCACTTCTTTCCAGCTCTGCATCAGGAACCCTTTCAGCATAGCCTTTACCAAGCAGATCATTAATAAAGGTGTTATACTCCTTGTAAAACACTGGATCCCTCTGGAGCCTCCTCTTCAGATGGTTTTGACGCTGTTCCACCACTTTCCTGTTATTTGGCATGCAGACGTTTGAATTTTTCAAAGGCAGGGCAACCTGGTAATGCCCATTGACCCGTTTGGCTGACTTTGTGACCATGTCCATGAACCTCAGGTCTTCCCTGGACAGACCCACTTGTTCCTCCACAGCAGATTCTGGAAAAGTCCATTTTAAATTGCTGTTGCCGCAGTTCATCCAAATTTACAATGGACACACGGTTCACCGTTACTGGCTGGTCACAGTAATTGGCCTCTCCACCGTTTCCTGTCAGTGGTCCATTTACTGTCCAGCCCAGCACCGTCCTTATAGCGTAGGGTCCATTGTGCTCACTGCGGATGACTTCCAGCGGTTCCATGGCTCGTGGAACATTCGTTCCAATCAGCAACTCAATTCCAGCCTCAATCTGTGGTAAGGAGATGTGTCTTAAATATGGCCACCTTGTCAGATCCTTATTTGAAGGTATGTTTGCTTTGTGGACTGGCATTGACAACTGAGTGTACGCTTTTGGCAACTCAATGAAGCTGTCATCTTCAAGTGCTGCCACCTCCAGCTCTGGCACAATGTAGCTACTGACCACCTTCTCCTGCCCCATGGTCCTGAGAAGAATGTTGGCTCTCTTCCCAGACAAATTGAGCTTCTGCTTCAGACTCTCAGTACAGAACACTGCAGTACTTCCCGGGTCCAAAAAGGCGTATGTGAGAATGACTTTATTGCCCTTCTTCGCCTTCACTTGGATCGGCACGATAGGAAGCTTGCAATCTGTCTCACCAGCCCCTGTAAGCCCACTGGAAACCAAAGTGTCGTCCACTGTAACCTGGATGCTTCTCTCAGCCGGTTCTGCTGTTGCCACACTATCCTTATGGAGCACAGTTGGATGTCTTAGGCCACACTTCGAGCAGGAAATCTTCCTTTGGCAATTTTTGCTTATGTGTCCTATACACAGGCAGCGAAAACAAGCACCATTTTCCTTCAGGAAGTCAATTTTCTCCTTGTGTGCCATTTTTTCCAACCGAGCACACACATCCAATGTGTGTCCTCCAGTGCAGCAGGGACAGATCTTCCTTGCTGGTGGTTTTATGTTTGTAGCTTTATTCACAGGTTGAGCTGTTCTCTCCACATGATTCACTGTGGTAGCGAAGCTGGTTCCTCTGATGCTGGTGCGAGGGGGTGGTTTGTGTTTCATTTGTTTAGTTGTCATAACAGTGTCCTGAATGTTTCCAAACACAGGGTCTGTCAAGATTTTTACTTGTTTTTCAACAAAGTTGGTAATGTCCACAAACCTTGCTCTCCTATTGTACCTTTCCTGCAGGTCACATGCGTCGCACCTCCAGCGGTCTCGGAGTTTGTACGGCAGTTTTTTGATGATTTCCACCATGTTTGTGGGTGTGTCCAGATCATTTAAATACTGCACATCCTCCAAAGCGTTGCAGCATCCACGCAGAAAGAGGCCGTACTCCTGAAGGGCTTTCCCATCTTCTGTTTTAATAGTGGGCCATGACAAAGCTCTCTCCATGTATGCGGCTGCCACCTTTTGCTCATTGCCATAGTGTTCTTTCAATAGAGCCTTCGCCTTCACATATCCTCTGCTCGACTCCATGTGCTGACAGCTCCTCACTAGTCCCTTTGCATGGCCTTTGGTGTATTGTTCAAGGAAGTAGAGTCTGTCACAGTTGTTACTGGTGTTTCGCTCAACTCCATTTTTAAATGCTTTAATAAACGAATGGTATTTGAGTGGGTTACCATCGAAAATGGGAATTTCCCTTTTTGGGAGTGCTGAGAGGCATTGTTGTTGCATCAAGAGTGTTGAAATTTCATTTTGTTTTCTCATTATGTCCAGCACACTGTCGTTTTGTGATGCATCAGTTTGTGTGACATTAGTCACAGGATCTTCAGGAATTGTAAGATAACGTTGGAGCATGTAAGAAGGATCTGGGAGATGTTTTATGTCAGGTAAGTGAGTGTCTTTAGGCGTCACAACTGTCTGTGTGGTTTCAATTGCATTGGGTTTTAGTTGTTGTTTTGAGCATGTCTTTTCATAGTATGAGTTCATCCCGTCTGAAACCTTTGACTTTGATTTACTGCCGACACTGCTTTGTGATTTTATAACACTTAGTTTTGCCATTTCCTCAGCGATTTCATTCTCCAGTAAAAGCTGTTCTCTTCTTTTGCGTAACTTTAACTCCTCTTCATCCAATGCATGTTTTTCCTTTAATGCTTTTTGTTTTGTTGCCAAAATTGCAAGATTTGTTTCCGTTTTTAAGCGAGCAGATGAGCGTGAAGCTAAAGATGAGGAATGATGTGAGCGCGATTTCTTGGTTGCATTTGAGATGCTGTCACAGGGCTGTAGTTCATCCTGAGGATCTTGTTCAGTGGTAACAGGTACTGGAGGGTCAGCAAGCGACAAATTCTTGCTTTTTTCGACAGGAATTTGTACTGCATAATTTATTTCCTTTGTTGGTTGCTCAGAAGTATTTGTATGTAGTGGTAATTCATTTGAGTTTTCATGCGGATTTTCCTTTATCCATTTTTCCACACGTTCCTTGAATGCATCACTGTAATCCTTAATGCTAGAAAACCACTCTTTTTGTTTTTTATGTTCATCATCGGGAAGAAGTTGCAATACTTCGTTGTGCAGGTCAGTGGCCTTTTTACACAGTGCATTCAAGTTATTCAGTTGTGATGGGATTTCAGTTACATTTTCTTTTGATTTCATGTGCGCTTTAATTTGCGGAATAAGCTCTTTGATTTTATTAACGGCACTTTTGCGCTCATTCTGCAACCGTTCGATTTTATTTTCCATAGCTTTGGCCGTCAGTTTAATTTCCCTCTTTTCACGTTCCATGTTTGAACATTCAGCATCGGCGTTTATTTGACTCATTTCCGTTGGATTGTATTTTTGTATGTAGCAAAACAATCATATTTCATTCAAGAGCGTTTTCAAATCCATCCATAGCATTTCAATTCATTGACAGAGCAGATTCGATCCAAGAATTTCAACAATGAGTAGGTCTTGAGACAACATCAGCCGCCACATTCCACAAAGTCCTGACGTCACAATCCAATAAAGCACAGAGAATATGCGCCACCATCATTGCGCCAATGCAACCAGCGTAACATCCATTTAATACATTGTCCTCACTTGACACAATGCATTCCAATTGAAGCGGATTCCTTAATCCACAAACATTAACAGGTTCAGGCCTACCTGTTCCCAGGTGAATGGATGGCGTGGTGTGGCACTTATCTCAGGCTGGTCGGTGCGTGACGACTTGGTTCTTTGATGCGGCTTGATGATTTTCATTCTACGCCATTTTTTGTTGACAAATGTTGCGGCTTCCAAACACAAACTTTTCGCCGCTGAGAGTATGATGTTGGGTCCTCAGGTACGTAGATTTATGACGCGCTTTGGTTTCCTTGTGATAACAGATACGCCGAGATCCAGATATGCTTTTGGTGCATTTATTGTTATCCAAACAGCACAGTGTAGCGTGTAGCGTGCAGCGTTGAAGCCTGTAGCGTTTAGCGGTCAACAAAAATTACGGCTACTTCCAACCTTGACTCTCTCTCTCTCTCATCTGCGTCACCTGTGAGTGCCCACCTTTACGCACACACCTCCGCACGCACACACGCCTACTCCCATGTGAACCGCCCCCTCTGCAACACACACACACTCAAACACACCGTGCAGCACATCTTCAGCCTGTATGTCTCTTACAACTCACGTGAGCAAAACAAGGCGCTGACAACGTCAGGGGTCTTCAGGAAAAAGTTCATAGGGAACACGAGCAAAGAGAAACTACGAATGCCAACCTAGTCTGGAAACTCAATTCTCTGGCGAGTTCTTCAGGTCCGCGTCGCTCCTTTTCTGTGGGAAGAACCCGCCATTCAATCACCCCCAGCCACGCACCTGCCAGCGTCTGTCAAGACAAAAACAAAAACACGAACCAAAACAGGAAACCGACTTCAAAATAAAACAGGAAAGCACCAAAACATGACATTGACGTCATCAAAATTGCGACGTCAACGCCCCTTGGCTTTCTTGCCTTCAGTTAGGCGCTATCAAGGTGTGGAACAGAGAAACCCAGGCGCAGAGGTAATTTGCATAGACTTGTTTAATTCAGTGGGGAAGGCAGAGGCATAGTCGAACAGTCCAGGAAAACGGCAACAAAAGGCAAAAGAAGGGGTTAAATTGTTCAATCAGTTTAGGGTCAAGGATGTCACGACCTGGAACCCACGACCTCTCCTCCGGTCCATAACCCTCCCAGTAAACGAGAAATTGAAAACCCCGGCCCACGCGTCTAGAATTAATTATTTTCTTAACAGTGTACACAGTCTCACCCTCAATAACACGAGGAGGATGGGGAGGCCTGGAAGCCGGAACCAGAGGGGAGGTCTTGGCCGGTTTTTACTTACTGACACATGTAGCAGGGGCGACTGTTTGCGACACGGGTGATTAAGATGAATGTCCTTTGGGCTACACGGTCTCCCTCCTTGTAGTGAGGAGTCTCTGAGCGCCGGCGGTCGGCTGCAGTCTTAAAAGCAGAGACAGAATTATGGAGGTTCAGGCGTGCTTTGGCCCAGGTGTCCCGACAACGCTGAACCAGCGCCGCTGCTGATGGAACCTGGACTTCCGGACTACCTAAGTCCGGTCGAGGCGCAGGTCAAAGAGTTGTGGCCGTACTCCAACCAGGGAAGGTCCTTGGCCCAGGCGGAGGGGGAACGGGTAACCAGGCAGCGCAGGGAGGTCTTGAGGTCCTGGTTTACCCGTTCGGTCTGCCCATTGCTCTGGGGGTGGTACCCCGAGGACAGATGAGGACGATTAGGTGACACCAAGTCGGAAGGCAGCACAGTCTCAGGGGCTTGATCGGAGTTCAGCGAGTCATAAATCCGAGACAGGGCGTTAGCCTTAACGTTCTTGGTACCAGGCCGGAAGGTAACAACAAAATTAAACCTGGCAAAAAACACCAGCGGGACTGGCGAGGTTTCAGGCGTCGTGCAGTGTCTATATATTCCTGGTTCTTGTGATCTGTCCATACCACAAAAGGGTTCTCCGCTCCCTCCAGCCAGTGACACCACTCCTCCAAGGCGCCCTTGATGGCCAGCAGCTCCCTATCTCCCACATCATAGTTCCTCTCCGCCTGGTTCAGTTTGCGGGAGTAGACAGGTAACGCACAGGGGTGGACCTTACCGTCTGTGCTAGAGCGTTGGGAGAGGATGGCCCCGACCCCCATGCTAGAAGCTTCCACCTCGACCAGGAACTGCTGGTGGGGATCAGGCTGGTGGAGAATCGGGGCAGAGGTGAACCGTTCCTTCAGTTCCCATAAGGCTCTCTCGGCGGCTGGGCTCCAGTGAAAGGCTGCGAGTCAGAGGTCAGGGCACAGAGGGGAGAAGAGATAGAACTACTATTGCTAATGAATCTCCGGTAAAAGTTCCCAAAACCTAAAAACCGTTGGAGTGCCTTTTGGGTATCGGGAGTGGGCCAGTTAGCGACTGCCTGAACCTTGACGAACAATTGGTTAGCTAATAGCTTTTTTAACACTAGACGCACGTGCTGGTGGTGTGACTGTTTGTCTTGCGAAAAAATGAGAATGTCATCTAGATAAGAAGAAGAAGTAGTTCTCTTAGGACGTCATTAACTAGGCTTTGAAACATGTCGGGGGCGACACACTTTTACAACAGCAGCAGCAGGACAATGAAAATAAAGTGCATGGAAAAAAAGAAATAGTAAAAGAGATAATAAAATAAAATAAAATAAAACGATCTTAAAAATATACAAATTATTTACAGTATTAGAAAATTAGCACTATTAACAGAATCAAATAAAGTAAAAAATAAAATAAAATAAAATAAAAACACACAAGAAGAAAAACACACTACGGATTAGCATCAGGATATTTAAAGTAGAGAGTTAAATATCCTGACACCAGTTGGGATGAAGGACCTTCTATAACGCTCCGTCCTACAATGGGGGTGCCTGAGCCTGCCACTGAAGGAGCTGGCCAGCTCCTCCACGGTCAGGTGCAGTGGGTGGAGAGTGTTGTCCCTGATGGAGGATAGTCTGGAAAGTGTCCTCCTCTCTCCCACCTCCTCCACCGAGTCTAGCGAGCGGCCCAGGACAGAGCCAGCCCTCGTGACCAGCCTGTTCAGTCTCTTCCTGTCCCGGTCCGTGCTGCCTGCTCCCCAGCAGACCACAGCATAGTTGATAGCAGAGGCTAGCACGGAGTCATAGAAGGTCCTTAATAGTGGTCTGCACACTCCGAAGGACCTCAGTCTCCCCAGGAGGTGGAGGCGACTTCGGCCCTTCTTGTACACGGCATTGATATGTGTAGACCAGTTCAGTTTATTGTTGAGGTGAACACCCAGGTATTTGAAGCTGTCCACCAGCTCAATGTCCGAGCCCTGGATGCTCACCGGTTGATGTGGTGGGGACTTTTTCCTGAAGTCAATCACCATCTCCCTTGTCTTACCGGTGTTTAAGCAGAGGTAGTTGCTCTCACACCAGTCGACAAAGTCCTTGATGACTGACCTGTACTCAAGCTCGCCCCCCCCAGACACGCAGCCCACAATGGCCGAGTCTTCAGAAAACTTCTGGAGGTGACAGCTGCTGGAGTCATAGGTAAAGTCCGCCGTGTAGAGGGAAAAAAAGGAAAGGTGACAGCACTGTCCTTTGAGGTACCCCAGTGCTGCAGATGGTCACCTCAGACCTGCAGTCCTGCAGCCTCACATACTGCGGCCTGTTGGTGAGGTAGTCCATCGTCCATGCTGTCAGCTGTTTCCCAACTCCTGCGTCCTCCATCTTCTTCCTTAGCAGCGCCGGCTGGATGGTGTTGAAAGCACTTGAGAAGTCAAAAAACATGACTCTCACAGTGCTACCGGCGGCTTCCAGATGAGACAGTGCCCGGTGCTGCAGGTAGATGACGGCGTCATCCACCCCCATCTTTGGCCTGTAGGCGAACTGCAGCGGATCCAACGCAGAGCTCACCGTCGTGCATAGATGGCGGAGTACCAGCCTCTCCAAGGTCTTCATAAGATGGGAGGTCAGGGCGACTGGTCTGAAGTGGCTTGGCTCCTTCGCTTGCACCGCCTTGGGAACCAGAACCACACAGGAGGTCTTCCACTGGACCGGGACCTTCTCCAGTTTGAGGCTCAGGTTGAAGATGTGTGTGACCAGCTCACAGAGTTGATCAGCACAGTCCCTGAGCAGTCTGGGGCTGAGTCCATCTGGTCCAGCAGCTTTCCTGATCTTCAGTCACCTTAATTCTCTCCTCACCTGTTCAGATGTAACAGAGAGAGGTGGCTGTGGGGGGTTGGGCAGCTGAGGCAGTAGGGCATGTTGGGGGGGGGGAGAGGTGGCTTGGGGGTGAGAACTGTTGGGGGGAGGGGGCTGAAGCTGGGGAAAAGCAGCTTTGTGAAGAGTGGGGGGCAGAGGTGGAGGGGGGAGGGGGGCCCTGATCAAACCGGTTGAAATACTGGTTAAGTTCAGTGGCCCATCCTTGGTCACCCCCTGCTGTGGCTCTGGCTCCACTCTGGCCCTGACCTGAGATGTTCTTCAGGCCTTTCCACACATCCCTCGTGTTGCCCTGCGCCAGTTGCTCCTCCAGTTTCCTCTTGTACTCCTCCTTGGCCATCCTGATCGCCTTCTTGAGCTCTCGCTGGACCTCTTTAAGCTCCTTTCTGCTCCCTGAAGCAAACACCTTCTTCTTCTTGTTCAGCAGAACTTGAAGTTGAGGGGTCACCCATGGCTTGGTGTTGGCAAAGCACCGCACATTGCGGGTCGGCGCGACGTTGCCCTCACAGAACTTGATGTAATCCGTGGAATGGTCATTGAAGGTGTCGATGTCATCACCATGAGAGAACACGCTCCAGTCTGTAGACTCAAAGCAGTCTCTCAGCCTCTCCTTGGCTTCATCATTCCACATCTTAACAGTTATTTTCTGTGCAGGCTGCCTCCTCACCATGGGAGTGTATTCAGGTCGCAGACGTATCAGGTTGTGATCAGAGCGGCCGAGGGGGGGTATGGGGATGGAGGTGTAAGCACCTTTTTCATTTGCATACAAAAGGTCCAGAGTCTTGTCCTCCCGGGTGTGGCACTTCACCTATTGTGTGAAGGTGGGAAAAATGGAGGAAAGAGAGGCATGGTTAAAATCCCCATTTATGAGCAGGAGAGAGTTTGGGTGTTTGAGCTGCAGGTCAGACACTGAGGCGCTCAGCCTCTCGCTCGCTGCGGCTGCGTCCGCAGAGGGAGGAATGTAAACAGTGAACACAATCACATGTGAGAACTCCCTTGGGATGTAATACGGGCGGATGCCCACCGCAAGAAACTCTATGTCCTTAGTGCACACCTTTTCTTTAATGGAGACATGCGCGGGATCGCTCCATCTCTCATTAATAAACACCGCCACTCCGCCTCCCCTGCTCTTTCCGTCCATGTCCCGGTCCGCACAAACCATCTTGAACCCCTCCAGGGAAACAACAGAGTCCGGGGTCTTCTCCGTCAGCCAGGTCTCCGTGAAGCATAGAAGGCTGCTCTCACGGAAATCTCTCTGATGCCGGGTCAGCACAGCGAGCTCGTCCGTTTTATTCAACATCGAACGTACATTTCCCATGATGATCGATGGAATAAAGGGACGGAACCTACGTTTCTTCTCTTGTTTCATCCGACCTGCTCTGCATCCGCGTCTTTTCCTCTTAATTTCCACGGGAATCGTCCATTCCACGCTGAGAGAGAGAGCGCTGTTGCGCAACATCAACAGCTGATCCCGGGTGTAAACAATAGACCCGCTGAGCGTGTCTGCTGACGGAGTTCCCAAAAGTGATGAAAGTAGTAGAAAACCGTAGGCAAAAGTTGTAAAAGTGGTCTCATTTTGTGCACAACGGCAACAAGATCCGACCATTCTAAAGAAAAAATTAAAAAGACACCAAAAAAATGGAAAAAGTGTGATAAAAAGTAAGAAGAAAGAGGGAGCTGTTGTAACCAGCTGCTGCTCGTACAGCGCCTTCTTTGTATCTAGTCTTTGAAACACGGCGGGGTTGTTAGTGAGACCAAAAGGCATTACCAAATACTCGTAGTGGCCAGAGTGTGTGTTAAAAGCGGTCTTCCATTCATCCCCTTGGCGGATTCTAACCAAGTGGTAAGCATTACGTACGTCCAACTTGGTAAAAATGGTGGCCCCTTCGAGCATCTCAAACGCTGAACACATTAGTGGTAAGGGGTAACGATTCTTAACCGTAATGTCATTTAGTGAGCGATAATCAATGCATGGGCGCAGGGAGCCGTCCTTCTTACCGACAAAAAAGAAGCCAGCCCCAGGCGGGGATGAGGAGGGGTGGATTATCCCTGCGGCCAGAGATTCTGAGATGTAACGGTTCATGGCATCAGTTTCTGGGCGAGACAAGGAGTAAAGGCGACCAAGCTGGGGATGGGAACCTGGCAATAACTAAATGGCGCAATCATAATAACGATAAGGAAGAAGACTTACGGCGCAAGCCTTACTAAAAACCTCACCCACATCGTGGTACATAGATGGAACTGACGATAAGTCTGCAGAAGTGGTGAAAGGTACCGGAGACACACTAAACCTAAACGGGGAGCACACAGTAGAGGGGGTTAGACAATTTTGACTGCAAGCCTTCCCCCACCCGACCACCAAGAGCAGGGACCACTGGATGTGAGGCTCATGGTGCTGGAGTCAGGGGAACCCCAAGATGATGGGGTGAGGGGAACACGCCAACACATGGAGATGCAGATCCTCAGTGTGTCCATCAGGAAACAATAGTCTAACCGGGTGTGTGGAGTGGGTCACCCGGTTCAGGAGGTGGCCGTCCAAGGCCTGAACTTGGAGGGGGACCGGAAGAGGCTGAAGTGGAATGTGGAGGGATCTGACTAGTACATGGAAATGAAGTTACCATCGGCCCCAGAGTCAATGAAGGCCAGGACCGGGTAGACCCTCCCAGCAGCCTCCAGGGAAATGGCGATGCTGGGGCGTGAGGGATTGGTGGACGTGCTGGTTTGGCTCACCCGGACCCTCTTCAGAGGCGAGCCTTGTCTTTTAGCGGACACGTCGCTGCACGGTGTCCATCCCCGCCACAGTAGATGCAGAGCCCCTCATCCTTTTGGCGCCTCTTCATCTGGTCTGTGAGAGAAGCGTGCATCCGAGCTGCATAGGCTCCTCCTGCGCCGGATGGGACTCCTGGTGGGGAACTGAGGGTCGGAAGGGAAACTGCTGCGGCCACTGGAGAGGAGGGGGAGACGACCGGCTGCGCGCCTCCTCGTTGTGCAGCTTCGTCTCGATCCTGGTGACCATGGCGATGACCGCGTCTAGCCCCATCGGGAGCTCGAGTGGAATGAGCACGGTCTCAAGGCGCGGGGAGAGACCCTCGAGGAAGACTCGGGTGAGGATGGTCTCCTCCCAGCGACACTCGTAGTCCCTCACATGCTGGGACCGTTGGCAGAGACGGAGAAGAGCAGACGCCGCTTCCTCTCCCGGAACGATGCGCTGGAAGGTCCGTTGGAACGCCGTGGTGAACAGCTCCGCAGAGTCGCAGAGGGCCGACCGGTTCCGCCACTCCGCCGTGGCCCACTCTGCCGCCCGTCCGCTCAGCAGCGAGATGATGTAAGCCACTCTGGAGCGCTCGTTGGGAAAGGCGGCGGAGTTCAGCTCGAAGTGGAGACTGCACATGGTTAGGAAGCCCCGACAATCTCCAGAGTCAGCAGAGAAACACTTGGGCCATTGCAGGACGATCATGGAGGAGTGTGGAACTGGAAGCTGGAGCCGGCACGGTGGCCGGACTCGCCGAAGCTGGAGCTGGTGCTGCGGTCCCGGCGGCGGCCATCAAGAGCTGGAGTTGGGCGGCCATCGCCGAAATCTGGTTTCCCAGACTCTGGAGCATGGAGCCGTGCTGCGCCGCCATGGTTTCCATGCCTAGCTGCAGTGTAGCTAGGGTGGAAGTGTTCCTCACCGTCTGCTCCTGGTGTGAACGCGGAGCGTCGGGAAGAGGACTCTCTGCTGGGTTCATAGTGAACTTGTCGTACTATCACGGTGTGGAACGGAGAAACCCAGGCGCAGAGGTAATTTGCAAAGACTTGTTTAATTCAGTGGGGAAGGCAGAGGCAACAAAAGGCAAAAGCAGGTGTAAGGCAAACTCGGCGTCACAGGTTGATAATCACAACAGGCAGGAATGGAGTCTTGGTCAGGACAAAGGTAAGGAGACAGGGTAGGAAGCAGGAATACTCAACGGCAGGATACAGGTACTGGAAAACGGTGACGACAAGACAAAGGACGTGACAGAGAGTGGGGGCTTAAGAACACAGGGGAGAAATCAGCAGCAGCTGGGGGCGGGACTAACAAGACTACTAACAATTACTTCTCAGACAGGGGGGAAGTAAGACTAGCACAGACACAGAAGGGAGCGGATTTCACAATAAAACCGGAAACACAAGGAGGAACATGTAGACTCATGACAGGCGCTTTTGGTAGCCATCCACAAGCTTCTGGTTGAATCTTTACCACTCCTCTTGACAGAATTGGTGCAGTTCAGTTAAATTTGATGGCTTTCTGACATGGACATGTTTCTTCAGCATTCATCACACAAGGTCATTCTAAAACCCTAATTCTAGCCTGATTTAGCCATTCCATTACCACTTTCGATGTGTGTTTGGGGTCATTGTTTGTTTGAAGACCCAACTGCGCCCAAGACCCAAATTTCGGGCTGATGATTATGATTATTATCATAAAGAATTTGAACATAATCTTTGTTCTTCATTTCCCCATTTACTCTCTGTAAAGCAGCAGTTCCATTGGCATCAAATCAACCCCACAGCACAATAGTACCACCACCCTGCTTGACGGTAGGCATGGTATTCTTAGGGTTAAAATCCTCACCTTTTCCCCTTCAAACATATTTCTGGGCATTGTGGCCAAGCAGCTCAATTTTTTGTTTAGTCTGACCACAGAACTTTCCTCCAGAAGGTCTTATCTTTGTCCATGTGATCAGCAGAAAACTTCAGTCGAGCCTTAAGGTTCGCTTTTGGAGCAAGGGCTTCCTTCTTGCACAGCAGCCTCTCAGTCCATGGAGATGCAAAACAACCTTGACTGTGGACACTGACACCTGTTTTCCAGCAGCTTTTAATTCTTGGCTGACTTTACCACTGTAGCGTTTGTGGGCGTTTGTATCCAAGGATCTCTGAGACCAACTAAATAGGGCCTCAGATATGTTACCAGCTGTAGTCACTCATAATCACTCACAATAAGTTAAGAGGCTAAGCTATGAAGTTCATTTAATTGACACAACTTTCTAAGTCACCAAAATTGCTAATTCCTGTTGCTGTATGTATATTTTTGACACAGCAGATTTTGCCACTTTTCCTGTTAACCCATAATAAATTCATAGAAGAACCAAACTTCATAAATGTTTTTTGTGACAAGGAAGAATCTGTTCCAATCTCTCTATCACAGAAAAATTACAGAGTTGTAGAAATAACCAGAAACTCAAGAGAGCCATGAAATTATGGTCAACAACTGTATATATATAAATAAGTAAGAAATTTGTATTTATATAGCGCTTTTCCAGACCAGGGTCACAAAGCGCTTAAACAATCAAAACAATACTCAATAAAATATATACTTTAAAGTAATAATACTGAGAACAACACACATAACATATATATAAAATTGATATTATTTTTTATTTTTGTCGTTGTATTTTATACTAGATATAGATTTAGAATATTGTGAAAACTGTCATTTTCATTGTTGTAAACAGTCTGCCAGTTGTAGCTCACTTGATTTTGCTAGTTTCAACCACTAGATGGTAGTGTTGTACGGTCCTTGCTTTAGAGAATACTGTAGTTGTTACCTCGCATTAGCATGTTTTGATCACAGGGTGGTGTTCTTGGTTAACTTCGGGAAGAGGAAGAGGTTGCTGAAACACGGATAAAGGCAGCACTCATGGAGTTTTCAGGACAGAATATAAGAATGAAATAAGATAACACACACTCACACACAAGCTATAGACAAAACAGAACCAAGCACAAATGCAGATTGTGTCCCAGCTACATAACACAAGTTATACAAAAATATTGGGAAGGAAGTTGGTTAAGATTCTTTCTTCTTCTTTATAAAGGCTGTGCACACTTCTACGTCTAAAAGACAAGCCTTTCTTTGCTTATTGGAATCTTGAAAAGATAAAACATGGTTTAGGTCAGAGCAGTGCAAGATCCAACTCTGGTGGATTAGATGCCCAGTATCATGCTCAAGAGCCTGTTTGCCATCATTACAGGGAGAGCTTAAAAATGATAAATACAGCACTTGAAGCTGTGATCTCTCAGCACTGAGCCTATAAGCTCTATTAATTTCCCCTGTCAGATGTCTTGCTACCATAAAACCATCAACCAAAACAGCTAGCATTGTTTAGCTTCCAATTCAGTCTATGTTGCATTAAATTGGATTGTTAGTTTGTTTCAATTATAAATTCAAAGCAAAGAAGATGTATTGTCTATGCTCTCCCTCTGCGTTTATGTTCTATAAAGAAGAATTTGTGAAGCAAAATAAACCACATTAACAAAAAAAACTTAATGTGTGTCTGTCTGTGGTGCTTATAAACTAGGAATGCAACAAAATGAAAATCCTTGTCTGAATGAGGCAACCAAAGCTAAGACACTTACACTAAAACACAGGAACCACATATTATGCAAATATTTGGTACCACTGGATGCATAACTGTGTTTAAAGCACAGACATTTATAATAATAATATTTTGTGCTGGGTTTTTAATGTAGTGTGTCACATTAAAATGAATCATGTTATAACATTTTTCTTATGTAAGGCACTTATATTGAGGTTACAATTCTGAAAGGTAAACATAAAGATTTGAATCCTGCAAAACCCCACATACATCTATATGGGAATACAGAAGAGTCAATTACATCTTTCAGTGAATCCTTGGGCAGACTCCTTGCGGTACGGCCTACCTCATTACACGATAAGAGAAAAAACACAGATAGCTAAATTGATTTAGGCGATTACCGGGTTAAGAAGATGTGCCTCAAATGCTGAGGACCCAGAGCATTTGTGACTATAAATGGGCCACTGGAACAAGACATAGAAGGCAATAAATACAAGATGTGAAGGAACTGTTGGAATGCTACTTCAACAATAACCCTAGCCAGCGGGGTTACATGAGGATGCCATGGCTGGGATACATGGTTACTTTGATACCCACAGTCAATACTAACACCAAAGCTAGTAACTTAGTGTCCCTATGACCCTCATGTGGAAGAGATAGGGGGAGACAGGATGATAGGTGAGATGGGAGTGTTTTAATGGAATCCCAACCTGAGATTGGGTACCAAGCCACAGAACTCAGCACATAAACTAACTGACTTGAGAGATAAGATCATTGCTAAGATGATTGCCTGTATATTATCATTTAAACAACAATTTAAGATAAGATAAGTATCACCAAAGATATTAGTCAATGTTAATGCAGAGATAGAGACAAGCCACATGAAAATATCACTGAGAAGTGATCCTTGAGATGCTTGGAAACCAAATGACGAAGAACAAAGAGCAGTGGCCGCCATAGAGAAGAAGGCTGGTGACAGGGGAGGAAGGACAGCCAGAAACTCGGGAAAGGTGCAACCAACCAGGAAAGAAGTATGCAAGAGGTACAGGCCAATCTGAGGCCTTGGAAACTGCTTAACAGAGACTCCAAGACCTGATTGCAGAGATAAGCAAGAGAGAAAAACGCAAAAGAATAACTATAAAGGTAAATAATATGGTTGTTCTCCACTAAACCAGCACAAGTGTACATACAGTGGAATGGGTAATGACACAACAGCTGGCCTGGAGACTAAGCAATACTGAAAAGGCATAGTGCAAATAGTGCTGAGGACATACCATACCAGTCGCTCTGAACAAGGTTCGGTGACCATCCCAGAAGCAGCTATCTATGAAAAGGTCTCAGGTATGACTGGACAGCATCAGGCCTAGAAATGATCCACGTCTGCTGGCCAAGGAAGCCGACCTCTGTCCAAGAATGCCCAGCTGTGCTATTTAAGCATCACATGGGAGTGGGTGCTATTTGACGCAGGGATGACTGACTAAGAGCCTAACAGCCCAAATTTGGAAAGATCTCCAGAAACAAAGAGTCCAAACCAATTGTCCGCCAATCAACTCCTTCTCAAAAATTTGTTATTTCCCGTCAGGCATAATTTCGACTTAGACTTGACTTAATCCTCTTGGCCCCCTTGGGAGCATAGGGGGTCGAGCTTCATGGCCTTGGTCCTCCCAGCATTTATTCTGAGTCCTAACTGTTTACTGTAATTTGGTGGTTTTTCGTTGAATGTGTGTATGTGATCCTGAGATCAGAGCCAGGTCAGCTGCAAAATCGAGGTCTTCCAGTAGTTCAAAAGGGTTCCACTGTATTCCTGTCCTTTGACCATCTACTGACATCTTCATGACCCAGTCGATGGCGATAAGGAAGAGAAGGGGTGACAGTAGGCAACCTTGACGTACTCCTGTTTTTACGTAGATGGTGTCCAAAAGCTCACCATTTGCGATGACTTGACCTGTGACTCCATCATACATGCATTTGATGATGTTGACCAGTTTTATTGGTATTACATATAGTTGAAGCAGCTGCCATAGGATGTTTCTGTCCAGATTGTCAAAAGCTTTTCTCGGTCGACAAAGTTTATGAACAGCAATGACTGCCATTCAATCATTGTTCAACAATTATTCTGAGTGATGCAATATGGTCTGTACAGGATTTGTTTTTACGGAAACCTGCTTGTTCCCTTATCTGAAAGTTTTGACCTGTGGTTCTTGAATTCTGTCTAGGAGAATACGGCAGAGGATTTTGCTGGGGACAGAGAGGAAAGTAATGCCTCTCCAGTTTTTACATTCATTAAGATTTTCTTTCTTAACCCCCCTTTCCAGTCAGTAGGAATCTCCTCTTTTTCCCAGATGTCATTTAGAAGCCCATGGATGATATCAGTGGTATCGTTGATGTGTGCTTTCAGAACATCAGGTGGGATGTTGTACTTTCCTTGGTCCCCTGCCCATTTTCAGCTTTTTGATAGCCCTCCGTATTTCCTCTTTTGATATCCTTCCACAGTTGATCTTAAGGTCTTTTCCTGCTTCTTCGATGACTGGGGGGTGTCTGGGGAGGGTCCATTGAGGACCTCTTTAAAGTGTTCCTTCTAGCGCTACAATTGCTCGGACTCTTTGGTGCGAAGGTTTCCCTGCTTGTCCCTGATAGGCCGTCTTGTGGTCTGTTTTTTCCCAGACAGTTGACAGGTTTTTCTGTACAGTTCCTTGGCATTCCTATCTCTAGCTGCTGTTTCTGCTTCATTGGCCAGCTCTTACATTTGTGCTTTCTTGTCTTTCTTGCAGCTTTTACGGACCATCCTGTTCTTTTTTGGTAGTCCTGTCAGAGGCTTCTTGTTGTTGTCGCCTGAATCTCTGTTGAGTTAGGCTTTGATGTCACGTCTATCTTCAATTTCTTTCCAGATTGCATCTGTCCAGTCTTTTCTTCTGGGATCTCTGTAGCCCAGGACAGATTTGCAATTGTCGGTGATTGCAATCTTGCATCTTTCCCATTTGTTGTATATGTTATCTCATTCAGCTAGGGCTTAGAACAGGTTGCGAAGATGGATTCACTAACGAATTTCATCACCAAAACTACACAGCCGTAATGACACAACGTTGGATATGCTCTACCTATCTGTCAACACACACTTTTACAAAGATTTATTCGTACACTCCCCACTTCTTTATGACTGTAGTTGATCCTCTTGGTCTTTTTGCATTTACAAACATTAATAATCAACAATGTACTCTTGGCTGATCGAAAGAAAGAATCCAAGAAACAAGATGTCTGTTAACTTTTGCTGAACCACTTCTCATACATTAATGATGCGTTCAATGGGTCATAATTGCTGTGTTCAGGAGCGAAAGTTATATATATATGTTAACGAAATACAAACGACTTAACACGAACTGTATCCACTTCTATGAACAAATGAAGAAACAGAAAACACATGGTCTTTCTCATACATATGATGATTAAATGGTCCTGCTTTTTGTTTAACAATATATGTATATTCCATATTTCAGGCGGAAGACAACCTCAACAGCTCAGCTTATCTTTGATTAGTTGCTTTTTTTCTTAATGCATTTTTTTGTAGTAACCCTACAAAAAAATGTAAAACCATACCTAGCATGAATGCAATGTTTTTTACAATTCACAATTCTACAAATCTTCGAGCTGGTTCAGCCCACACATTGATTCTAACTCTTCCCTGATGTCCTCTGTTCATGACCCTAGCAGAATATATACTGTCTCCTAATTTCTGCTCATTTGGAAAAGGAGAAGCTTCTTAAATGAGAGGCAAAACATCTTCCTAGAACTTTACACAGTCCAGTTGACCAGTGTTCTTCTAAACCACTTGGGCTCCCAGCAGGCAAGTCAATTGTGGGTCTGTACATTAATCAGTGTGTTTAAGAATTTCATTGTATTTTATATTGTGAATTGTTAAAATGTCAGTGTTAAATAAATATTTTTATAATTTGGTAATTTAACTCTTCATTATGCTATGTCCTGAATTTTATGAGGTTAGCACACGGTAATACCCATAAATGGAATAGTGGAAATAATATTTCTTTGATTTACTTTTGGTTTTCTGCCTTAGTTATCTGATTTTTGGTTATGGTTTTGGCCAATCGTTTTCATTTCCGTGCATTCCTTCTCAAGATATAACCCAATAAAAAAGTATAATGTTATATACTGAATATTATACCCAAACAAAGCCAGGGATTGAGGTAATCAGCTCTTTGTTTGCCTGATATTTCCCTTATTCAGTTTACCTTTTTATTTCCAAGGATTTTTTTTCTAAAGGCAGTGAAACATGAAAGATGAAGATCAAATGGATGACGTTTCACACAGGGTTGTTTACAGAAGAAAAAAATCCAGTGCTTCCAGTCATTGAAGATACTTTCTTGTTCAAGCTTGGGAAGACTAATGCACCCATTACACTACATTACTGTTCATAAAACCTCTTTCTATATGTTGTTGGCTGAGTGTAGTACCCATAACCCATACACACAGTTGAGGTATTTAATTTTACATTTCTCAGTCAGTTAATGTTTTACATCGATTGTTGAGATAATTATTGTGAGTGTAATGGTCTTATTGTCCCAAACCTTCCCCTTTGTTTCGAATTTACAATTCCAGACATTCTTAATTTTAATTTCCTCTTATCCGTTCCTCATATTTCATCTAACAGCACAACTTTCATGCTCCGTGCTCTGACACTATATCGTTGCAGCAACACCCCTCCCAGATGTGGCAATCACAAGGCTGTGACTTCTATTAACTATATAGTATGTTTAGTATGATGAACATGTTGTGTGTTTCTACACTAGGCAATTTACACTAGGATTTGCTGGGATCTCAATGCTATTTATGGCAGTTTTGATTGTTATGTGTGTTATACTATGGTTTTCAAACCCTCAACCACCACATCAAGCTTACCAGGGCATCACATCCTATCCTTCCCTTGCCTCTGGCCTCTATAGTCTACAAAGTTTCACTGGCACTGACAGTATGTTTCCTAATATAGACACAAACATTTCTACTTACAAAGCTCTAATTTAAACATGCTTTATTAATTAAAGGGCATGAGATCATTTTTAAGCAGGATAAGCTAGTTTTAAAAATCCCCTCTTTGAAATCATGCACTTGAACATGTAGAACTATTCATTTGCCATTAAGTGAATAACGTTGTTGTAATTTCCTTACAAACACTCAGACACGCACAGATAAATCTACAATGCCTTTTTAAGTGTTTACCCTGCTTCTATGAAATATCTTTATGTGTCACATGGGGATCAATTTAGCCCTCTTGCTGGTTGTTTATACACTGATTTATCTTGAGCAGAGACATGATCAAGTGCTGCCATTAGCGGCTTCTCTATTCTCCGACCATCTGCTGCATCATACACTGTGAATGTGCAGGAGAGGGAAGAGACGACTAACCATCCAGAAAGGCCTACACCCCTGCACACACAGAGAAACACACGTCTTACCAAATTAATGCTTTTATCACAGAACTACAGAAATGCTGAGCAGATGGTGTTAGATTTTGTAGAAAAAGATAGATATGTCTCTGGCAAATTCTTATTTTCATCAATTGAGACTTACCTGACTAGACTTTGCTCCTAAGTTGAGTCCAGCCACCTTGAAGAGAAAAGTCTTTTTGCACAATCTTGATGTCATGTTTCTAAGTAAGGATGTAGATTGTAAGGCAGGAGTGGTCCTTTGTCAGCTTAGTTACTCAAGAAGATCAGGCTGTTTATGAAATCCAGCTCTCTCTTTTTTCAGGGTTCTTGTAGATGTGGGTGACTTGATGACTTTCATGGATTGCTTTCACATTCTGATTGTGGTTTGTTGAGGAAGTTCCCTCCGGTTGACAGAGGATTAGCAAAGTTAAAAGTAATAGTTTACCCAAAATTCAAACTCATTTTCTACTCACCCTCACCTTGACTCAGGGTTGGGATTATCTTCAAAGTAATCCGTTCCTTGTTATTAATTAGATGGATTAGTTATAGGCAAAATGTATATTCATTTAAATGTAGCAACCGGAGCTCAGTGGTCAAATTTATCCTCTGCCAAAAAGACACTTAAAAACATCCAAATACCTCAATGGTGCTCGTCTGTAACGTCCATCTTGTATTGAAGCCTCAACATGAGGAATTGTTAACAAACAAAGCAACAAACAACCTTAAAATATAGTATATATATAGAGTTATTTGAGATTTCTGGGACATTCCTCATGTCACACCTTCAATAAATATGGACTTTACGGATGAGCACCATGGAGGATAAAGACGTAGACCAACTCCAGATGCTACATTAGAATGAACATGCATTTATGTCTATAACTTTAAAAAGAAATGGATCTAAAATCACCAAATCCTGAAGTTTATTCCATTATCATGCTCTGATTTAGCCGCAAAGTCCGATTGCTGCCATTTTCTCCATTTTTATATTGTAGAATAACGAGACCCAAGAAACCCACAGTATTATTAGTAGTTTTATGCGACCAAGGAAAGCTCTTTCGCTATACGAACATGTATGTGAGCCATTATTAAACAACAGGAAGTACCTACTGTTATTTTTCTATGTCTAGAACAACAGAATGTTTTTGAGTGAGACCATTACTAAGTTTTATAAAGAACTTCAAAACTGTAACTCAGGCAATGTCAGTATTTGTAAAGTTAATTCAGTTCAAAAGGTGCTTTTTGAAGCTTCATTGAAAAGACAGCAGGTTGTGATGAAAGTGGCAAGGTGACGGTGAGAGACTGAACAATGCTTATAGAAAAAGACCACCTCCTCATGCTCTGACAAACCAACCCACCGTCAAAAAATGTTGATCTCCACACCTCTTTGTTCAGGGCTCCCATCAGCAAGGCAGCAGGAGGTCAGCTTAGACAGAACACAAAATTGCTCTGAATTTCTGTGTCATTTAAAACACCTTCATCCCCTGTTTTCTGTTTTCCGTTTCATTCACCTTTCCCCCTAACTCACTTCTAATAGTACCTTTCCCCATTCCTGTCCTCCGTCTCCCACCGACCAGAATTGATGCAGACAATTGGGCACCCATTTGCTGCCTGGAGAGTTGACCCACTTGTCTGCTTTTGCTCACTGTCGGTTCGGCTCTATCCTCATACAATTGCAGGTATTGATGCCACCACCATTGTTCCTCTCCTGTCCAGGGGGTGGAGTAGTTTGTGCAGAAATTGAGGACCCCTCAGGTGTTTGATGGTTTTTATTGATTCACACTAAACTGTCCAGCTCACTTTTGCTGTCTGCCACAGCTTTTTTTAAATCCAAAAGCTTGTTGTGATGTACTATTGTTCGATGAATAAACTCCTTGCTGCCTTCTCCTCCCGTCTGCATCTTCACAAGAAGAAAATTATTTTATATTTCTAGTTGTGTAGGGACTTTTTTATTTAGAAGTTGAATTAAGATAAAGAGTAACAAGACTCTAGGAGAGGCATAGTAGTAAGCGACATGCATGTTCCCACGCACGCACTTGCTCATCATCATTTTGGAGAGTGCTGGAGCAGAACGGATGAAGGATTAGGGTGACCTTGGCATTGTGGACCTGTGTGGAGACAGTTAAGTTCAGCAAGACAGCAGGACTGCAACGTCTGCTGGAAGAGGATCAGACCAAACTGGCTGTGGGGGATCTCATGAGGAAATAATGGTTTAATGTTTCAAACGTGGCTTGACCGGTAATCGTTCTTACCAGGCAATATCCAGTGAGTGTTGCAGATTTGTCCTGATACAATCAAAGACCAAACATTGCAAGGTGAGCCCTTAAAAGAAAGACAGCAGCCCAACAGTTTATTTACTAACTAACAAAATGATTCTCCTGGTACCGGTGGTCAGATAGTTGTACTTGAGGAGTACTGGAGCAAAAGATCTGGAAGAGCAGGAGCAACATCAAGTAACCTAGAGTATTTAAATGCAATTCCGAATAACAAATACTTGATCTGCCAGAAAAAACAAATGGTAAACAGATAAACAGGACATTATTGACATTATTTTCTTAACATATGACCAGTGGTAGCAGAAAACCTAAAGTGAAAAAGAAGTGGACAGACAGAAAACTGGAGAGGTAGAAGCTGGACATTTAAATCAATGTAGATTATAGAAGTTGTAAAGGAAGATATTCTGGATGTTCTATCAATCTTCAACGGTATAACTTTCTTAAGGTGGGGAAATAACAATGTGTTTGCAAAAGTGTTTTTTTAATACAGAGATTGATTTGTTATTTCACAAATGTTTTGTTTACCTTGCGGCCATAATAGGTATTTCTCTAGATCACATTTTTTTATTTTTTTATTTAACACAATTGCAATAATATTCTGCTATCTAAATTAGAAAGTCACAGAATGAGAGGACATGCAAGGGACAAAGGTAATATGAGTCAATAATATAAAATGTATTCAAAGGGAAATTCTGTGAGGAGTTTCACATGAAACAGTACTTGGCAGTACTTGGACCCGATTAGTTCATATTATACATTAATGATATATGTGAGGTGACCAAAACAAGGAATAATAAAAAACTTCCACCATGTAATACAGTATGTAATAGGCATATTACTAAAATGCCTTGGTAGAGAGACAAACCCTGTTGGTCATGTACAAAGCCAGAAATTGACTCTTCCTTTAAATGTTCAAATGTTAATTCAACTTGAGTATTGCATAACATACGTGGTGGGAATTATATATAATCATATGTTTGAACTACTATATGACAGATGAATACTTCAGTAAAAATAGTTAAATTTTGGAACACTAGTACCTACTGAAATGAAAAACGAATAAGAGTGAAGGTAAGTAAGTGAGTAATTTATATTCGTAAAGGGACTTTCGCAGACCAGGGTCACCAAGCGCTTAAAAAACAACAATACACATCTAATATACATACTGTACAAACTTGAAAACTTGAAAAAAGGCCAAGACAATATAGGAAAAACAGATAAGAGTCCAAGAAAATCAGGAAAAAGCCTGCACAAATAAAAAAGTCTTCAGAGAAAAGGAGTCAGTAGATCCATCAAATGCAGAGGGAGAGGAAGATCGTTCCAAAGCTTAGGAGCAACTGTCTGGAAGGATTTCTCTGCTCTGGTCCTGAACCGTGTGTCAGGAACCATCAGTAGATACTGATCCACAGACCTCAGAGCCCGAGCTGGGGTGTAAGGCTGGATCAGATCACTGATGTAAGGAGGAGCCTGACCATGAATAGATCTGAAAGTAAGAACCAGAATTTGAAATCTGAAAGATTTGATCCTGAAAGAAACTGGCAGCCAATACAGAATTTTAAGGATCAGGGATATGTGAGTTCTCCTACTAGAGTAGGTCAGAATTCCCGCTGCAGTGTTTTGTAATAACTGCAGGCAAGACAGCTCCTTCTTGTTAAGACACGGAAATAAACTGTTATAATAGCCTAAATGAGAAGACACATACATATGGATTGTAAAGTTATTTCAGAAAAGATCAACTTTTGTTTTATTGGTTAAATTAATTTCTACACCTCAATTGCGACCGAGTAATTCAATTTGTCTGATTGAAGGGACTCAAAGTGCAGGTGTCTCACAACATTTCATCCAGCCCACCTTCAAGGATCACTGAGCGAGTTGGAGGACATGTGATGACACAACTGCTGCAGACCAACTTGGTTTGACTAGAGGTGAAATGTTGTGTAAGCATGAGTGTTGTACAACAAGCTGAGCAAACAGAGAACCTGTCAGAATCACTTGGGTTAAATGTTCTGCCAACAGGTCTGGAACACACAGAGTGGAACGGCTCAAATTTAACATTATTTGTCACCCGACTGTGCAAAGGTCAATGTGATTGATCTTTTTTGTGAGCAATTGCAAACTGTAGCCTCTGTTTTCTGTCTTTATCTGACAGGAGACACCCCAGTTATTGTGTTCTGTTGTTGTGGAGGATGTGCTTCAGATTTCAATAGAGTTCAGAGATGCTGTTCTACATACTCAGTTGTAATGAGTAGTTAATAGAGTTAATGTTGTCTTTCTATCATTTGAAACCAGTCTGCACATTTAGTTATTGGCGAGGCACACACTAAACTACTGCCACTCTCTTGTTTTCTTAACACACAATAAGAGCTAAGAAGAAAACAAAATGCATTTTTGTAAACATGTGTAATTAGAGTAAGAAGACACAAACATGTTGGCAACAAGTATTAACTGTAATATTGTCCTGTAAATTGTAAACAAATTGTTGGAACTTTTTGAATCCATTTTATTAACAAAAACTCTTCAAATCTTTGTACCTAGATTGTAGAAGTGTTCTTCAAAACCACCAAACCAAAGCTGTGAAACATTTATTTGCTAAAATTTCTTTTTTTTTAACGTGTCTTTTTTAGAGAGCACAGGAAAAAGACAGAGAGTTTGCTAATTGTGGTGTTTTGATAGTACCACACGTTGCAAATGTGAATAAAGTTCCTCTGGTTTTCAACTTTAAGTTGACCTTTGGATTGGATTGATGGTTAATGGATTACCTGCAATATTATTTTCCATTTTAGTTTTGGCCACGTCCCATTAATTCTTATTTTTATCCTTGTTCCCCCTTCTCTTCTTGAGTTCTGAACAGTCAACCACAAGTTAAAGTGCAATATAAAAGCCCCAGACACACGTTTGCTGTCACTAACATTAAATCTGGCTGGAACTTCCTTCACTATACCAAAAAATGGGCGTTTACTGTTGAACCCAATTCTAAGTAAAATAATGAATATATCTGCGGGTATGTCCTAAGACACAGCCAATAAGGATACCCCTATCAATCCTTGAACAATGATCCTATAAAAGTTAAGGATAGCTAAAGCTCTGTTGCTGTAAAAAGGAAAACTAAACCCTCTTTATTACCCTCAGACTCTGTCAGAAGTTTCATTTCCTGCGTCTTTTCGGGGTAAGTGATGCAGATGGCTACCTTAAGCCAAAGGGTTCAATTATTTAAAAGCGTAAGCTTTGCTCACAGTTATTACATGTGTAAGGTGTAGTTTGGATCAATGTTATGAGTTCCACTTTGGTGGTCTGTGTTTGTGGAGTGGTGGGCTAAGCAGGCAGCCTGTAGAGTTTAGCTACGTAGAGACTGCTACCCTGCTGCTTCATCCAGCAGAAAATCAAACCAGATGGGTTATTTTATGACTAATTAGCAGTTTGCTGTGGATGGAGTATCACATCTACCATTTTATCTGCACTCCAGAGAAACATGAAGTGCATTCAAGAAATATCTTCTTTTATTCCTCACACACAAACTTGGTCCTTGGATGGATATCTGAGGCCAGTGTGAGTCAGGGTTGTTAAAGAAGGGGTTTCAAAGGAGATGCCTACTTCTCTATAAAGGTGACCCTCATGCCCAGAATTGGTTTGATGGAGAGGTGGATTTTGGCCTGGTCTTTTACCTGGTATTGGGCCCCACTGTGTGATATTTTTGCCCTGCGGGTGTGAGATCTAGATGCAGGAAACAACACAAGCAGCACCTCTCACCATCCAACCGGATGTCTATGGACTGCTAATAAATGGCAGGAGTTGATTAATCACAGTGGATTCAATGACTGAATAAAGTTGGATTGAACATGGAAGAAATACTTATTGACTATTTACACAATAGTCTTTGATTAGGAATGTTGGGTTAGATTGGTATTCTTTTTGGCCCTTGTTTGAGAATACTCCCCGACACATATCGCCCCCAGCTGGGTGTTCAGCAGTTCAGTTACATCTAGCCCACAGGCATGTTTGTGTTCCCCCTCTCTCCGCCCCCTATCATTCCCTCCATCAATGCCTGATTGCTTGATGGTCTGTTTGGTTCAGTTTATCAACAAAAACCTCCTTGCACCTGGTATTTTGCACTCCTGTCACCAGTGAGTCAATCCTCCATGGACCTTAAGTTTTCAATTTTATGGATGAACTAGGAGTCTCTGACTCAATTAGAGAAGTATGTCTTTCGGGTCAGGCATATTATTGTAAAGTTAACACTATTCTCATGAAAGAATGTTGTGAAGTCAACAAATAAGTTAGAAGGATGATGTAACATGCCAACTTGCACCACCTTCCAGTCAAACCAGGAAGCATCCAACAAGAAGCCTGTTGACTCTCTTTCAGGCGTATAACCAGCAGGATTCTTCCCTTGAGAGGCGTCGGGCCCAACCAGAAGACTGCATTTCTAACACTGTGGTTCCGTAACAGATTGGTGACGTCGATTATACAATGTCCTTATTTTAAACATGCAATGGTAACTTTCCTAAATGGTCTTCTCACGTTCCTGGCATCACTGGTTTGTCACAGAATGTTACTGCGAGTCTGCAGATGGAAGCTTCTCAGTTGCAATAAAAGCAGAAGGCCTGAAGGATTCTCTCTGGTAAAGCATGAGCAGAAATGGAGAATACAAGGGACTTCTGAGGCTTCTGGGTTCTTCTTCTGCAGATCACTACTTTTCATTACGAGAACAACCTGCTTCAAGCTTACTGACCCCAACCATGTCAGTCAGATAATCTGCCTTCATCATAAAGCTTTGATCTCAAATCTGAGCCGATGTTCACAACTTCAGATTTCCTATCCCAATATGGAAACTGACACTAGCTCAAGCTCATTTTGGTGCAGGAACCAAGCATCTCAGATGGCATCACCCTGCCTGAGATCCAACATCAGATCGTCCTGTGTTTACCTGCAGAGAAACACTCACATGTGACAGTGTGTGAGGAGGGATTGTCTTTACTATCCATGCAGACATCCCTAAGTGTGTCTAGTCTGGCTCCAGAACACTTACAACTGCTAAATGCTTTATGCAATTATAGAGGCCCAAGCTGGGTCGAAGGTTTGAAGCTGAATGCTGTCCATGTCCAGATTCCAAAATACATACTGTATATTTACGTTATTTACATTTTAACCCACAATGTTCTTTCAGAAGTTTATTTTATGAAAGATTAGACTTCATCTTGTATATTCTCAGGAAAATGGAAGGAAGAAGATGGAGGACGCAGGAGTTGGGACACAGCTGGCAGCATGGACGATGGACTACCTCACCAACAGGCCGCAGTATGTGAGGCTGCAGGACTGCAGGTCTGAGGTGACCATATGCAGCGCCGGGGTGCCTCAAGGGACAGTGCTGTCACCTTTCCTTTTTTCCCTCTACACTCCAGCAGCTGTCACCTCCAGAAGTTTTCTGACGACTCGGCCATTGTGGGCTGCATGTCTGGGGGGGGCGAGCTGGAGTACAGGTCAGTCATCAAGGACTTTGTTGACTAGTGTGAGAGCAACTACCTTTGCTTAAACACCGGTAAGACAAGGGAGATGGTGATTGACTTCAGGAAAAAGTCCACACCACATCAACCGGTGAGCATCCAGGGCTCGGACATTGAGCTAGTGGACAGCTTCAAATACCTGGGTGTTCATCTCAACAATAAACTGAACTGGTCCACACACATCAACGCCGTGTATAAGAAGGGCCGAAGTCGCCTCCACCTCCTGGGGAAACTGAGGTCCTTCGGAGTGTGCAGACCACTTTTAAGGACCTTTTATGACTCCGTGGTAGCCTCTGCTATCCACTACGCTGTGGTCTGCTGGGGAGCAGGCAGCACGGACCGGGACAGGAAGAGACTGAACAGGCTGGTCACGAGGGCCGGCTCTGTCCTGGGCCGCTCGCTGGACTCGGTGGAGGAGGTGGGAGAGAGGAGGACACTCTCCAGACTATCCTCCATCAGGGACAACACTCTCCACCCACTGCACCTGACCGTGGAGGAGCTGGCCAGCTCCTTCAGTGGCAGGCTCAGGCACCCCCAGTGTAGGACGGAGCGTTATAGAAGGTCCTTCATCCCAACTGGTGTCAGGATATTTAACTCTCTACTTCAAATATCCTGATGCTAATCCGTAGTGTGTTTTTCTTCTTGTGTGTTTTATTTTATTTTTTATTTTTTGTTTTTATTTTTATTTTATTTTATTCTATTGTATTTTGTTAATAGTGTTAAATTTCTAATTTTGTAAATAATTTGTATATTTTTAAGATCGTTTTTATTTTATTTTGTATTATCTCTTTTATTATTTCTTTTTTCCTTGCACTTTATTTTTTTCAACTGTGCTGTTGTAAAAGTGTGTTTCCCCTCTGGGGATGAATAAAGATTTTCTATTCTATTCTATTCTAAAATCCTGTTTTAGTTTGCCTGGTAGACAAAGATCTAAACTTTTGCTGATTCATATTGGTTGAAATCTCATATTAATCTGAACATTCTGTTCCATTGAATGACTGGAACACATATAAGACTAATTATGACTTTACATCTAGCGTAGGGAAGTTCATAATAGGGATAAAGAGACATCTTAAATCATTATGTTTAATTGTTTAGATTCTATTCCCCAACAATCCTAGAACATCCAATATGATTTAAATACAACTTTCTGAACCCAATTAATTAATTAATAGTTATTTTTTAAAGTGATCCAAAAAACACAGATGTTCATGTATTTTAAATTAGTTAAATAGAAAGTTATTTGCTAATGTGCTTCAATCAAATAAATACAGTAAATGAAAAAACAGGAGGGGCATGTCAACGATACAACATTGCAGTCTGTATTCATTCTTGGACTACTAGGGGTCAGAAAGTGAATTGTGAAAAAGCAACAAATCCCATGTCCAAGTTTACTAAAACGTCAGTAACACGTTTTGTCAGAACACAAATGCAGATCAAAGGTAGCGATGGTTTCAGATGAAGCAGCTGGACTGAAGGAGAACGTTCACAGATCTCATTTCTCTCACACATGAGCTGTGATAGCACCAGATAGAGTGTGAATGGGCCGTGGGAGTGAGGGTATGTGTGGAAGTCCACGCCGACGTCCAATATGTCATTAGAAGCATTTGTTTCTCTGAATGTTTGTGGAGTGGGTGCTCCAGAGCAAACATGATAACAGGCCGTGTGTGAATGAGCTTCTTTGTGAGTGTGTGTTGAGGTTGGATGGCTTCATCTGCTCCTTGTTAAGAGGCGCTAATTAACGCATGTGGGTTCCAGCTGGTTGGTTGGGGTCGAAGGTAGTGAGGGCCCTGCATTAGCCTGCTATTGTGTGTCAGGAAGTGTTTTAACGTTGACTTGATTTAAATATTTAATTTCTAAAAAATATCATTGGTCCGGTTAAAAGCTAATATTGAACTAAATTGTTAATGTCAATCCTGATGATTATGCAAATATGGGGATGGAAATTGATGCAGATCCAGCACTCTCCTGCAATTCCCTGGTGTCAGCAATAAACATGTGTGTTCTCAGGCTGATGTGCCCAGTAGTTTACGCTGAAAGTTTGCATACCATCTCCATCTCGGCCAGTTTGACGCAGCCCCAGCAAAATGAGTTAATACAATACAGATTTTCCATTTCAAATACAACAGAGTTCGGGAGGGAAACAACCACACTCATGGAAGTCACGTTCACACTTATGCTTCCACTCATGCCATCATAAGACACTAACACCATGTAAGCAAAATAGCTGCTCTACATTTGAAATAGTGCTTAAGTCACACATGTGGAGATGTCATTGCCTGCACAGTCAAGCTGGAATCATCACTGTTCATTTCCCCCTGAAAACAGTGGCCTTTGTCGATGACATGGGAACACGATGCCGCACAGTGAGACACTGCTCTATTGTTTTAGATGATAGCTGTCTGTCTGTCTTTCTTTCCATATATGTATATATATATATATATATATATATATATATATATATATATATACAGTATATGAGTAATTCATATAAATTGGAGTGAGGCTTGTCTAAAATACAGAAAAATATACCACAACATTATTGTACATCCAGGGCCATCTCAATGTCTAACTTTTTATGACAATTGGCAACAGATTCCAATATTTTCCTTCAAATTTTTTTAAAATAGTTTTCATTCATACATATGAAGTGTTCAAAAGATCAAAGCGAAAGCGTTAGTACTTTTGTCTTGGTCATTAAGAGTTTTTAAATCTGTAGGTATTTTAGTATTTTAATTGTGTATTGCTTTTGATTGTTCAAGAGCTTTGTCACCCTGGTCTAGAAAGTTGCTTTACAAATAACTGTTACTTACTGACTACTATTCATTCTACTACTTATAGTAGTACAGATTACAGAGTAGTTTGACCAGTTTAGCGTTACCACTACATAGCCAAAAATGTTATTGGTGATGATATCATGTCCAAAGGTAGTGATGTCTATAAATAAAAAAGTTAAACTAATATGTGAGAACTACAAGTGTAGTCTTTAAAAATAATTTGGTTGTACTGAGACACTGGGTACACAGAAAGCAGCATCTACTGAGCCCCAAAAAAGCAATACTGACAGCAGCATGCTACTTGCAAGGGATTTTTTCCCCCCATTTAACAACAAGCCTGTAATTTCTAATATTAATCATGGGACAACACTTATGTGTTGAATGATGTTGTCTCTTGTAAGGAAATGACAACTTTACTGTAATCAATCATCTAGATTTAACACACATTTTAAATAGTCACTTGATTAACTGATAATCTTTCATATTTAATTCATATTAAATAATCCTATTCTTGCATTGCATTCACGGACTGCAACACAAGGCCGAGGTCACACAGAAAGATTAAACAATCCCAGATTCCAAGAATTCAGTGTGAACCTGTTTGAGAACTCACACTGAAAGACACAACAGTCCAGTAAGTTGCTGGGAACAAACTCTCTCGAGAAAACAACAAACCTTCGGTAAGTTTCCACTACGATCACGTGCGACCGGCCATCTTAGAATCAAGTGTTTACAGTTACTGACCAATCCTACATTCACATTTGACTAGAGGCGTTAACCTGAATATTCTACTATAAAGATCCACCATTTTGTCTGATCTTTGCGTTCTGGCATTCGAAGACGTCTGCGATAGATCTCTCTGCTTGCTAGCGCCCGTGTTCACGTAAGTTTGTCTCTGTCTTTTGCATAATTCACTAAACGAGCATTTTTCTTAAACTCATCCATGTGTCTGTCCTTCATTCCATCACCACGTACGAGGCTGGGGAGGGGTCGGTTCCTCGGAACAGAGAAACCCCTAACACTCTCAAGTATATATTATTAGTTATTGGGTATGAAAAAGATAAAGAAAATGCTACCTGGGTCACAGTTAAAAGGACGTTATCAAGTTTTAGTGTGACATTTTATAATGATGATGTATTTAAACAATATTTGACTTAGATTGATTTTAAGTGCAAAGAGTGAAATTTCATAGAATGATCTCAGAATGTGGTTTGACATTAAATGCAGGAACTGTGTTGATAGCATCACGCCTCTATAATGTGAAGAGAAATATATCCTTTGTGATGTCATCAGGACAATGAAAGACAAGATGATGATTTATAAAAGTTGAAAGAGATTAAATCATAATTGAAGCACGCTTATAAGCTATCCAGTCGCGTCTTAACCACTGAACACTGTCGAACAGTGCTGACAGTCTCTGAGAAAAGTACTCACTTTTATCTTCTCTAACATCGCATAATGTCTTGCTCTCCAGGCAAGTGTGTTTCAGACAATCACAAATTAAAAAAGAAAGAGAAGGAAAAGAACAAAGACAAGCCTGAAAAGACAGAGAGATCAGAGAAGTCTGACAAAAATGAGAAGACGGAGAAGCCTGAAAAAACAGAGAGGTCAGAGAAGCTTGAAAGAATAGAAACTTCTGAAAATACTGAAAATGACGAGAAGAGCGAAAAGACAGATTCCAGGTTTGGTTCCGAGGATCTTGAGGAGGAAAAGATCATCCGTCCCCGTTTTGCCAAAGAGCTTTGGATGCAGCTGTTGTCAAGGGAGGAAACAGAGAAAGTAGTGGGTGACATCATTGAATACCAAATACAGAGAGTCATGGCGGGAAATCTCTTGATTGATGTCAAAAGACAGGTAGGAATTTTGATGACATCAACCCAAGTGCAAACTAATACATATATAGCGTTTTTTTTATTGTTTGACTTTTACGCTCTTCTGGTTATAGTGGACATCTTTGGTTTCCCTTTTTTTTTTCTCCTCCAGACTTTAACAACAAATTTTCATCGGAATCGTCATTTTGACACTTTATTTTGCTCTTTAGTGTGAAAATTATACTGCCTACTGGGTCAGGGACTACATTCTGAAAAAAGTGACGCTGGACTTAACCTGTCGAGATGAAGGAGAAGGCCAAGACGAATCAACCAAAACTGAAGACTCGGAGTTAGAACCCTCAACCATTGATACTTGGGCTCTACGATGTGTTCCAGCTGACCAGATTACAACTATACCAGAGCCTGTTGGTATAAAGGTACCAATATGTTTCTGTAGATGTTTTTTTGTATCAAAAATGAAGACATTACCAACCAAATGTAGTTTGCTTTTCCGTTTCCATTAGGAGGCTGACGCTGATCAGGTAAAGACACAATCTGTCACTAAAAGGCCACCAAGAGTTCAATCCCTTCGCCCTCCTGAAGCAAAGACAGCAGCTCCAATAGAACCATCTATTTTTCATCTAAAAAAAAAACAAAGTACCTTGGAAACCAAACGTTTTTCCAGGAAATCACTTTCCCTGCCATCGGCATCTGCAATAAAGACAGACACGGAAGATATCAAGCCAACAGACTCAGGAATCACCGTTCAAGCTGTATCATTACATCAGAAGAAGCCTGTGAACAAGCTTGACCCTTCAAGTTTTCCTAAACACTGGATTGTCCCTCAGTTTGAGATCTCTGATCCTCCCTGTACAAAACCTGGACATAAAGCAAAACGGGGCTTGTCTAGATTCCTTAACAAGAATAAATGAGGTAAAGAAGGGGATTCAAGGTATGCCAGCAGCATGGAGTTTCAACATAAAGTGGTAACGTTTACGATGAAGATCAGCTCCGGCAATGATGTTCTGCTCATCCAGGCTGCATTCAACTGACACACCCCTTTTTTTAGATTCACAGATTGCAATTTTTGGCATTTGTTTTCTGGGACTCCAGATTGTTGTCATCCAACAATCTTGACAAAGTCAATGTAGATACAGAACCAGACGTACCTCTGCCAAGGATGTATTACTTTACCTGAAAAGATCTGGCCATAGGCAGGTGAACCACCTACTTGTTCTGGAACCTTTGGTGCACTGAACAATTAAGAATTTGCGGTACCATTCTGACATGGGGAACAGCTTGACATCCTAGACTGCGTCAAATTTATGACACTGTTAGTGTAAATTCGAATTTCTATGTTGTTGTAGAGAAATGCACAATATATATAACAGATACATAAGGAGGGACACTAACAGTGAAGAATAAAAATAACACAAAAATAGACAACATATGTACAAACAAACAACATTGACGAAGTATGGCGTCTGACAGAGACTAGGGCGGCACAGCAGCTCAGACGGAGGTGAGCGTGTTCTTGGAAGGTGGATGTTGGGGAGGGGATGTGCTGTGTGAAGTCAAGCAGGAAGACGGGATGTTGCTAATTTATTTACAGATTTAATTAGATGGATAGAGCCCTCAGATAGAAGGGAGAGAGGGACGATGTTGCCAGCGTTACAGCACTTTAATTATGGTAGCGGGCTCCTGATCCCTGTGCTCCACTGTCTGGGGAGCCAGTTAATTAAAATCCTCATTATTTTACTTTTAATTAGTTTCCCCCTCTTTTGTTTCCTTTCACCATATGGTCGCGTTCCGTGGTCAAATTAACGTAATTGAGCTAATTAAGCCAATCGCTTTAATTATTCAATGCGTTGGGATTGGATGGGAGGACGTCTCTTGCTCTACCTCCGTCACCGTACACTGAAAAGAGAAAGTCTCCTTTGTCAGTCCGGGTTTGTTTCCACACTGATGAAGGTAGTGCTGTCTGGCTCCCCGTCACAGTGTCTCGTTCGTAGTGTGAATTGAGGGTATTTAAGAATAAAACAAATGTTATTGTAGTGTTATCTTGATCTTTAAAGTATGTACTTTTTTGAGTATTGTTTTGATTGTTTAAGCGCTTTGTGACCCTGGTCTCGAAAAGCGCTATATAGATAAATATTACTTACTTACTTACAATAGTATGTCAATACTACTTAAGAGTTGATATATACAGGTACATCTAAAAAAAAGTTGAATATCATGAAAAAGTTCAATATTTTTTCTCTCTCATTTCAGAATGTGAAACCCATATACTATATAGATTCATTACACATAGAGTGAAACAATTCAAACATTTATTCCTTGAAATTTTGATGATTGTGACTCATAGATAATGAAAACCCAAAATTCAGTTCCTCAGAAAATTAAGAAAAAAATGATTTTTTTAAACAGAAATGTTAGGTTTCTGAAAAGTATGTTGCATGCACTCAATACTTGGTTGTTCCTCCTTTTGCATGAATTACTGCATCAATGTGGCGTGGCATGGAAGCCGTTCGGCGTGTGGCACTGCTCAGGTGTAATGGAAGCCCAGGTTGCTTTGATAGCAGCCTTCAGGTCATCTGCATTGTTGGGTCTGGTGTCTCTCATCTTCCTCACGACCATACCCGACAGATTCTCTATGGGGTTCAGATCAGGTTAGTTTGCACAGTAACACCTGGTCATTTTGAGTTAAGGAGTAGATTAGGTTGTGACACCATGACTTTCCAAGATTTAACTTTTTCACAATATTCTAATTTTCTGAGACACTGAATTTTGGGTTTTCATTATCTATAAGCCACAATTATCAACATTTCAAGGAATAAATGTTTGAAATGTTTCCCTCGATGTGAAATGAATTGATATAATATATGGGTTTCACATTCTGAAATGAGTAACAAAAAATACTAACCTTTTCATGATATTCAATTTTTTGAGATGTACCTGTATGTATACTATAAAAAGCATGCTGAAGATGTATTTCATGGTTAACTCATCTAATCTAAATCTAATCGAACATGATAATCGATAACCTGAACTGTTTATGAACCATTTTATGGAAGGTGATCTTTTGTTAAAACGCTAATTAAGGATCCGTCAATCATTGGTGTAAACATTTTATTGTCAATACATTTATGTTTTTTGATTAATGGAATTAGAAGTAATAGCGTAAATAATAGCGTCATAATGGGATCTGCTCTTGTAACCTCCCATTTACCAAGATTTCAATAACAATAGAAGTCTGTTCTATTCTGAGAAGATCACTGAAAGTCAAAGAAAAAGGTAAATAACGATGAGAGACGATAGCTGAGTGGACAGTGTGACATGATACTACTTTTAGACCATGCTGCCTTAATGCAAGAAATGGTCAGACATTCTATCTTTAGCAATTATTTTTTTTGTGTGGACTTGAGACTTAGAAACTATTGAAAAGACACAATCCAACAGCACCACAATTCAAGGTCACTTTTGACTTGTATCCTTTTTTTAAACACACTTTAGCTTCTTGAAATCCACCATCCAACTCCAATGATCTTTTTTCTAACTTTATCTCGTTAAGACCAATGATATGAGCCCCGTAACAAAACCTTCAACTATTGTTGACTTTGATCGTTTAAATTGTGGTTTAAGAAATGTTGAAATGACAAAAACGAATGAACACACAAAAATAAGAACTACCTTAGAGAAAACCCTTATTTACATGTATTTTAACTCACAACAACAAAGTGTTCATTCACAGATGAACGTGAATCATCTCTTATTACGTTCAACAATTATCAAATAAATCGAATATGCGGCTGACTCTTCATACATACTTGCTCATAGGATTTCATCAGGAAGATGTCACTTGGTGACATCTTGCAAAGTCAATGTCAGGCCAGAAAACCAAGTAAGATGGAGGAACCCAGGGGCTCTCGTGGGACGCCAACCCCTGCATGTACCATCGCCAAAACAAATAATGTTGAAAATAAAAATAAATGAATGCTAGCAACCTCAGGAAGAAGCACCATGAGAAGTAGGATGAATAATAAAGGCTGAACAAAGGGCTAGTTTGCCAGTTGTGATGGGGACTCTGTGTACCCAGGATTAATGGCTCCAATGGACCCAACTGCAAATAGAGTATTCTAACATTGCCAAAATAATATTTATATTAATGTCCTTGTCCATAGTTCGTGCTTTGTCGGTTGACACTGGTCAGGTAACAGCTCTGTTGATTATGTTTAAACTGTAGTTAATCATCAGAGTGATTTGCACTAGTGCTTACACGTCCAATACAGACAAGATACTTAATCTGTGCCTTTGCTTTTAGACACATCTACAGGATTTAAGTAGAGCTGGGAACGTTTGTCGATTCCTACTTGTTCAACAAAGAAGATCACTTCATGTTTGCGGTACAAAATAAACATGCTGCTGATATTTTAACCGAGAGAAAAAAATATTTGTAATGGGCCTCAAGCAAGACTGGCCGGATGGTCATAGAAGGTTTAAAGGTCCAATATATTATTTTGAGATATTATTAATATACTGATCCTATAATAAATTGCTGACAGACATTTCTAGCCCCAGACGTATTGGATCTGCAAGCAGAAGACACAGGTCTGCAGCTCAGGAGGAGAGCTGAGGTGATATTCCATATATAGAGAGATATCTGTTATTTGACTGGTTAGTGCACACAACTGTTTGCATGGTTCATGGTTAAACACGGGGGCTGGTATATTCACTACATACTGAATGCTGTCAGCCAGCACATAGGGGTGGATATTCCATTTGTGAAGATTGACAGGTTTATGATTTGTCATTTTACAAATTGTTTTTTTTCTCTTTGAGATCTTGTGCTTGAGTGCATAACGAATCTTCTTCCTAGCCCCGGAGACTTTAGCTTCCTACAGACTAGCTTTGGTCCCATGCAAAAACAATACTTTACATGACCCCAAATCTATCTTATTCGATTGTAGATCTCCAGCCATAGGCAATGACTGTTTTTATCTGATGTATCTCCAAGTTTAATGGCATTTGGCAAAAGAGGGGCCAATAATTAGCTAGCAACGGTGAAGGCCAATGGGGATTTGATGCCTCCATTAAGCCTTTATCTAAATGTTGACAGGCAGTCGTACGATCTTGGGTGGTAAAGCAGAACTGGAGATCCTGAAGATGCTTGAAAAGCCCTGTGATGTCCTCAAGAGCTTGGACAAAGTGAAGGTTGTCTACAAAGCATAGATCTTAAAGGGCAAATAATGTGTTAATTTGAATGTGTCTTAAAGAGATATTGGACCTCTATTGTACTCATCAGTATGTGTCTGTTTGGACAAAACTCTGTTTATTTAAACATTTACATCAGAAAATTGCCCACTCTGCTGTGATTGGTTAAGCATGCAGGTTCGTCATCAACGTCATTAATCCCGGAAGTCTCCACCTCCAACAGGCTTTGCTCTAGTAACCTCTCGTTCGCCGACATGGGGAAACTTTATGAAGTTTTACCTTCAGTACAGAGTCAAAGATGCATCGTCAACTGCCACAGAAAGTACATGTGGTTTGGTTGTGATGGTGAAACATTCCACCCAGGACTCTCAACAAGATAGTGGCTCCTCACCTACCTGATGCCCCCTTTGTCAGAACAAGTACCTTTGGTCCACACCAAACCCCTCTTAATATTTTCAATGCCTGATCAATAAGTGTATATTTTTCTATTTGCATCTGTGTAACTGTCACCATGTGGGATTATATCATATGTGTGTGAGAAACCATTCATCTCCAGTCATCATCTCAAATCTTCACACAGTGTGCGTTGAAGAGTCTCCAGCAATTATTCTCATCTGAATATGTTAATGTGATTAATTATCAAGAATAAACACTTTCCTACGACATGGTGAGCAGCACACCTGCATGTGCGCGCGCTGATAAAAGACGACACCTCGTGGCAAACAGCCTTTTCACAAGACCTGCTAATTGGCAGCTGACAATGCTGTGGCTAATGAGGAGGAGGCAGATGAGGCATGATGAGTTTGCACGGGAAGTTTAACTTGCAGTGTACATTTTCAATTCTCCCCATTACTATACAAAGATAATTGTGTTCATTTGCATACGTTAATGAAGGTGTGACTCACGGTGATCAGAAGTGAAACAGATAATTTATGCACTCAGCACCCACCGTGACAAGTGGAACAAATCTGAAACAACTAAGCACATTAAGGTGGGAATGTGATGGCTGACAGTGTGAAAGTAAAGCAGATGCTATGTGTGCTCGAGGCCGTCGTCATCACCCACATATTGTTTTTTGTTCTCCGACATCATGCTCAAAGTTTAACCCGTTATGATTAGAACATGATTCAAAGTAGGAAGATCATTCTTTAATTGGCCCTCTTTTAGAACACTAGAACTAGTCATGCACAGAATGTGCGAGTAGCGTCTCGAGAAACACATCCAAGGCTCATATTTAATTGCTTCTGTAAATGGTCAGAGCACAAGCCGTTCAGCTCTTCAGGCATGTTTTCACCATACAGGGCCAGGTAGGTCTCTCTTCAATATCAAAGAAGTGCAACGCTGCCAAGAGCCTTAAAATAACCTCAGCTAGCTTTGTGACCGGATACATGACAATCAATGAAACCTTGAACTTTCAATAGCAGTATGAACGTCATTCAACAAAGTAAATGCATTCAAGTTATAACAGTTCCCAGCAATTAGCAGAGATAAAAACAAAACAAGACTTTTGCTACTCCATTTTGTATTATCAAACACAACTGTCCATAAATGTCATTTATTTTTCTTTTACCTTTTATTGGCTGTTAACAAAAATAAAGATTGTCTTCCCTCTAATAGACTTGTTTATAAACAGCCACACTGATAGTTTTGTAACAACAAAGAATGTACAGAAACCTATTAGCATTCACTTGGAGAAGAAAAGTAATGTTTTTCAGGGATGTTTTTTTTTTTTTTTTTTAGGGTAACATTTTTTTCTTTCATGTCAAATTAGGTTTTTCCTACTACTTTTCTAAATAGACCAACAGAAAGCTAAGTATTTGTTGTTTAAGCTCAGGAGAAAACAGGAAGGCGTCTGCATGTTGGAGGTTCTTGCAAGTATCTCGATAATTTAGAAATAAATTGGCATGGAAAAAGAAAAAAATGATTATGAAAACACAAAAAATAAAGTACCCCAAAAAAATGCAATAAGCTTCCGTTGGATTGCGATCATTTATCACTGATGCAGGTACCAATAAAGCAGTGAGCTGACGTTTAAATTCTCCATCAAGAAGTAAGTGCACCACCCTTAGTATTGCCTTGTCTTCAACCAATGAGAACACATCACCATGCCACTATCCACTGCAGATCATCCTTGCAAAACACGTCACAGGAACATTTGGCTTTTGACTTTGGCCATTTAGGAGTATTGGCTTCACTGAAAAATGGAAGCTTTGATATTCATGTACTTTAAATTTATTATACATTTGAAATATAGGAACACACATCGACTTGGAAATCCACCAAAAGAAAATTCTGAGCTCATCCTGCGCGTCAAATGTACGAGTTCAAGAGCGTGAGAAAGTCCCGTCTTTCCTCAAAATGTCCATCAGTCCATAGAGTCGGTGCAGGTCTGACAAGTGAGAAGTCTTTGAGAGTAAATACAAAAAAGTAAGTAGTACTGGAACCATGAAGAGACGCTGCAGGACATCCTTGAAGCCTCTTGGCGAGCAGAGGAATCTGGTATCGATCAACAGACCTGTGGGAAAGACAAAAGTCTTCATGACACATTTTCTTGCTCTCAGCATCTTTTCATAGTCAGATACAAGTTCATAAAAAGAATTTCTCAGCACAAAATCTCTCCAGCAACAACTGGAGAGATTTGACCATGCATTCACACAAGAGCTGAACATTCATTGAACTGTGTTACTTGAGATAATTTAATTTTGGTGAAATGTATTTTGTTTTTTTATTAATAAAGAGATTCCAGCTATGGCTTCTCCTCAACTCATTCCGCTTGTGCTGGGCTGCTACGCCCCTCCCCTCTGCTTCTCCACTAGCCAGATATCAGCAACAAACAGGCCGTTTGTGAGGAACTGGTTCTTGTTTTTGGACAGAGAACAATCCATGATCTAAAGCCAACTTGGACGACAGCTGTTGCAAGTAAAGGTAGCAGTATGACAAATGTGTATAAGTATTTTTAGCAGGAACATGCAGCTGTGTGGGAGAAATGTTGCTCTCTGCAGGATACACCAGAGTGCCGCGTACCAACTGCTTCACTCACTTAGACACTTCCACGCTTGCCTGTCGTGATGAGATATGGCAAAAACTGATGGACTTGTACCTGTACAGCTGCACACAGGAAAAGAGTGCAAAAGAAACCATGGACCAGTTGTCAAAGTCCATAAGGCACTTGAGGTCACAGGGCAAACAAATTGTACATTTACTATGGCTGTCTATAGATACAAATAATAACTTATTAATCTTACATTTTGAAATAATTGAAGTGCGATAAAAAGTTTTTGTTTTGTTTTTTACAAACAGATGAGTAATCAGACTGAGTATTCCAGGCCAGCCGCCATGAATTCTGTTAAGATCAGGATAAAAGAGACATTTTCTTATAAATAACTGTGCTGGCCAAAAAACCCTGTAAGAAAACCAAAAACAAATAAAGCTACTGCTTCAATGAAATGATGATTATCCATTACAAATGTATTATGGCGCCACGCACACAGAAGTGCAGAGGGAACACACTCATACACATCTAGACAAACAGGCACACATTGAGGATTTTAAACATGTAGCTTAGACCAAAGAGACTTGTGGTCCGGGACAAATATCAATATAAAAGAGCACTCGTTTGTGACCAGGAAATGCAGCCATCAAAAAAAGTGCATGGTTACCTCTGAACTTCTGCCTTGACAACAAATAGCTCCAGCTTTGACCCCCAATAAAAATATTCACTTCACAACAACAGCACGAGTCACCCAGCTAATTGAAAGTAGTAATACAACGTCTTTGGTTACAATGAGCAACAAAAGATTGCTGATGCAGCTAGCATGTTCTGCTTGGCTGATGCAATTATTCAATAGTTGGTTGTCATTTTTAATCTCTGCTCTATTGAGGTTGATGGGGAGCTTGTTTTATCATTATCCGGCCAAGAAAGGAGACTAAAACGTAAAACTGTTTTCTGTCAGGTGATTGATGAATCTGCAAACATCACTTCATCATGTCAAATTTGCGCCATTTTGCTTTGACTTCACCAAATTCTTCCATTAATAGAAGTAATTTTACAATAGGGCTCGTTAAATTGTATAAAATTGATCGTCAAATTGTTTCCATCTCTAGGGGCTAGAACCTGAGGTTACACGCTAAATTAGTTTAAAGTCCTAAAATACGACGCATGCACTTAAATGTAATGTTACAGAAGAGAAAAGGTTTGTTGATGAGACAACGTATGTTACTGAGGCCAAAAGTTAATGTTGAAGGCTACAGTGTTTTAGTCAGGGAGTTGCTAAGTTACATTGTGTTTTAAGGCAATGATTAAAAATCTGTTCCAACAAGTTTACTTTAGTGTAACCATTATATCTGTTGCATGAACACAAAAAGTGGAGCGGCAGGGATGTGTTTGAGCATACACGCAGATTATCAAAGCAAGTTTGTTTCAGGCTTTAAAGTGATTAAACGTCTGCAAATAGTGTTAATTAACTTTATTTTGTCAATTGAGAGAATACGTTCAGCACATACAATTCAAAACACGACATTCTGATGTGATACCAACGATGTGCCTTGTTAAATTGTTTTATGTTCTTGAAGACCACATTTTTAACACCTGCAGCCCTACAACACCCGAGACCTTCTAACGCTAATGAGTTTGTACATTTATAGGAGATAAGTACTAACTTGGCACATTTTCTTTCAGGGGTATACTCACTTTGGTGGGCAGATATGAATGGCTAGTGCAAATTTAAAGAGTACATTTGCACTTGGACACATCCTCAAACCAGCATGTGGTTTCCTTATATAGAACTGTTAAGATAAAAATGAAGTTTTTAGGAATGGTTTAATTAATGGCTCTTGCTGGAAATTGTGTTTTTGTCCCTTAAAAAAATAACAATTCTTAATTCTTTATTGTCAATATCAGTATCGGCTGCTGATTCTACTACATTTCGAAGATCGGATAGCATTGGGTTTAGTCACATGATCCGACCTTTCACATAGTGTCGTCACGCAAAGCAAAACTGCTGATGCAAGTCAAAAAAAAACAAAAAAAAAAAAAATCACCAAAAACCCACCATACTTCCTGGAGAAAAACAAACAAAGGCCAATTGAAAAATCTGTGAACTAGACATTTCTCGGGAATGAAAATGCAGACCTCACTTTAAAACCATTTTGATTCACCATTTACTCGACCGAGTATGAAATGAACAAGGAAAACTGTGCGAAGACAAAACAATGAACACCAGCGAAAGAGTTCCAAAGAAAAGAAAAGCTACCCCGAAAATAAAAAATAAAATCTTAAAATCCATTGGATGCTTTCAGTTTTGCAAAACATTGGATTTTGTCATCTGATTGGCTTTTTGGAACCATTGTAAGAGCTGGTCCAGCACTATTTCTCATTAGAAAGACTGTGCCCCCAGTTGTACATGAGCGTGTTAAGGTCATGTCATATAATGCAACCGCATTTTTATTGTCTTTGCCGAGCCTTACATACCATTGGATTGATCTCTTTAAATGATGAAAAAAAAAAAAAAATGGGTCTCTGTCAAAAATAACTTTCGCTCTGTTTTTTAAGGATAAGACAGGCTCTCGCTGAAAGCTGGCAGCTCCACAAGAATGTATGACAGGTTTCATTTGTTTAAAGATTGTTATCAAAAATAAACATGTTTTAGTTCAAATGTTTAACTGCCTGTATGCTGCACTGCAGTATTGTTGTAGCTACTTTTGAAGAGAAAAAAGAGCCATTTATTTTTATATCATTACCTTAAGTTGAGTATTTTGCATTATTTCTGATGATTTGGGATAGCTATATTCCATAGATTCATGTTCTTTAACAAATATCTAATAGCAAAAGGTACAGAAACGGTATCGTGGAATCTTAACTAGTAAAAATGTTTTCTAAGATGTTACTTCAATTGACGGTTTGTATTTTTAGTTATTTGGATTCTCAAATAAAAACGGCAACAGTACGTACCTTCTGGTCTGTCAGCAAAGAGTTGCTCTGAAGCTGTGGCAAGTGGCTGTTGAGCAAGGCAGCAGCTGGTCTATCGTTTTCACAGAATATGGTTCCGTTGATGAGGTGGAATCGATCTCCAGACAATAGTCTATTTCGACACGTTGCACAACTGAAACACTAAAAGTGAGACAATCCGTTTCAACCAGCATAAGATTAGTTACATTTACATTCACTACAACATCACAGAAATATAAATTAAAACTTAATTTATTAAGAAGGCCAAGCTAAAATGTAAACACATTATTAAAAGCTTTTATATTTTAGTGCATCATTTGTTTTTGTCTGCAAGAATTTTAAAATGATAATTCAAACATAATAACTATTTAAAGAGCAATAAGTGTTTATCACACATTAACTCAAAATATTTCGTTTGGTTCAGCAGAATCAACAAACTCTATTCATATTTTAAGAGTGATTTTAAATAATATTGCAAATTTGCTTGCTTTAAAAAAAGTACCAAATACTGACGTGATAAGTTCAGTGATTATACCTTGTAACAAGCTAGTGCACACCACTTCATATCCTTAATGTATTTTAGTCCAAGTTTATTTTTTAATGTCCCGTTTACCTTGAGGTGATAAACACATCCCTGCACCCTCATCACCATCTCATTGGCAGGGATGGACTCGCTGCAGGCACTGCATGCTCCACTGTGCCCAAATAGCCTGTCAACAGGAAATGACACAGATTGTTCATACTGGTTTGGAAAAATAGACCGGGGTCCACCATCATCATCCGCCTGACCCTCATCCTTCCTGACCTGATGTAGTCACTGCGACACAGAATCATGCCTCCTTTGCTGTAGCAGGTGGTACCAAGGTCTCCCAGCTGGGCCTGGCAGCATGAGCACTTGAGGCAGCGTGTGTGCCAGTATCGCTCCATGGAAAAGAGCAGGAAGCGGTCAGCAATCTTCCCCCCACATCCTGCACAGGACCGGGGGACCCCTGGAGCCTGGTTGTTCACCATACCAACCATTAGCAACTTCTGCACATGCAAGAAAATGTTATCATGTGAATATCTAAACATCACATCAAAGCAAATGAGCAGTTTAAATGAGTATACAATGCAATTGAAAAGTGGAAACACATGTTTTAAAAAGCAAACATAAACACTGATGAACTCACTGGTCTCTTGGTTTGGACCTGAACTTCACAGTAGATTAATTTGAACTAAGCTTAAAGCCGAACTTGACTAAAACAGACATGTCAGTAATGGTGGGTTTGTGTGGGCGTGTTTCTCTTTGGCCGACCTGCGTACAGTGCAAGTGACATATCGAGAGAAGCACCCGAAAGTTTTCTTTTAAGACTATAGTTGTTTTTTTCCATGAAGAGTTTTCCGTCTCAAACACTGCTTTACGGACGGCCATGTTGTTCATTCGACACAAGCGGAAACAGAGACGTACCTTGAGAAGAAACTTTCAAAAGGCCTACAGGAGGTTCACAGCAAACATCGAGAAGTGTTCAAAAGTCCAGTAAAACTGAGATCTTATTCCGCCATAAAGATTAGCAGGAACTCCTTCAAACGGTGGAGGAGGACATGCTCTTCGTCAACGTCAGTACCTGCGTCAAGTACGGATGACAGCGAGTCTATGAAGGAGAGTCGAGTGACACTATTTTAATCAGAGGGGCGGAGTCTGATGTGACGTAAGATTCAAAGCAGCCAATGACCGGTGAGGAGGCGGAGCCACAGATCCGTGACTGACTTCAGCTGTGACGATCATTTATTTACAATCTATAGTGACACGAGGCTCCCTTACTTTTGATTGATGATTTAAGATTTAAGATTTACAATAAAATCGCATTGGTCAGAGCTGACCGAAGAGAAAGGACATTGAGAGTTGTTTTTTCTTCAAATGAAGCCGCTGGAGATGGAGGAGTTGTAGTGCACGTCCACCTGCATCACAGGGTATTATCTGCAGAACTATAGAAGTCACTTAAATGTTTTGTCCTAGAGAGATGTATAATAATATGGAACTGCCATTGGTTGTAGAACGTTAACCAATAGTTATCTGGATTAAGATTGCGTCCAAGGATAACTGGTCAGAATCAGAAATGTATACTACCAGTGTTGTAAACACAACATAGAAATGTGTGGTGGTGTGTGTACAGAATAAAAATAATCAAGTGTTTATTTAAAATATGAACTGGCAAACATCATTGTTACTTCAATAAATAATTAACCAAAAACACAAATTAACTCAAGGTTCCAGTGAATGACAAGTACTTGCTGGTTTACTTCATATACCGTACTTGTTTACAGTATATTAACTATACTCACTACATTAAAATAATTAATGATAAAAAAAACAAGGCAAAAGCATGAAAACACATGTTTCTAGGACTGCATTTCTTTATAGCGCTGCAACTATAGCGGCCACTAGAGGGAAGCAAACATTAATGTTTGGATTTAGGCGTGTCTACGTGGGTACCATTACATTTACAAACTGAACTTGAAATTATAATTGTATTTATAGTACACAAATTAGTATATATTTTTAACCAAATAATCTTAATAAGGGCCTTTCCTCCTAGAATGCCTGCAACATACTCAATTTGAGATTATGGCCATGCAGTGTGTAATATGTAAAATTAAATCGTAATTTCTATGTAAGTCATTTGACTGAGGACATTTGGAGGACTAAAAAGGAGTATTTACCCTGGCCTCACACATCTATAAAATTATCTGTTGAAAGACATTGCTTCACGTTTATGGTGTGTTAGCGTGTGTGGAAAAATCATTAAAACAACATTAAAAAGGGCAGCAATTTTCCAAGTTATTAAACTGGGGTGAACTGCATCAAGCTGTTGGTTGTGTGGAGATCAGTGTTTCCTCAGATATACAACATGGTTAGCGTGCTGAAGAATCAGGGAGTGACAAACGACAACAGTTTAGAAAACTGACTATGTGGAAATCTTTGAGACCAACATTAGGAGCATATCAATAACAAGTACTTATTGTTTTACAGGAAGCACTTCAGGTGTCAGACTGTGGCTTGTTTCCTCTGTTCAGATGATTTTTGGCTAAATTCTTGCTTCTCTATCAAGGTCTTGAAGCAGGTCACAGATCTGTGTGAGGATAATCGACACTCCCGCTTCAAGTATTGTCTCGAGTAAGGACAAACCCTTGTCACCAGCAGCTTGATTTATTTCCTCACACCCACAGATGAGGCCGTTGTTTTTTGTTTTTTTCCATTTTTATTCTAATACAGCATTTTTTTTCCCCAAAAAATGTAAATTAATATTTAATTTCGATGAGTCCTCGGTGATAAGAGCGTCAAGGTCACGAGTCACTAATTCGAAATACGAAATTCTTCTACAGAGGAAGTTCACTTTTCAACTTTTTAGCTTTAATGGCTTGTAATGAAAGAAACGCGATAATTCAATGTATCACACAGTCATCATTCCTTGTTGCCTGATGGCTCCTTGAAGCGGCCTGATCATTTCTTATGGCTCTTTTTTTTGAGCACCTGGTCCCCCTTATCACATGACATAAACTTGTGAGCTGATGATCCTACCGTGTGTTTACCCCATGGACACACAGGCAGCTCAAGTGCTCTATCGCACACTCCAGAAAGGTACCATTGCAACACCAGTACTGTCAGCCTCAGTCATCTTCAGAATGTATCACTCTGTTCATGTTGAAAAACACTCTCTCCACGAGACCATATTCATTTTATTCATTATTCTTTCTGAATGCTATGACTGCAATCGTATGTGCTCAATCACAATCAACATGTTTGTACATACGTTTGATGCGTGCTAAAAGAAAAGATCAATTTCTTATATATATATATGATTAGTTGACACCATTAAAAGAGTCAAGCCAGTGATACTATGATGCTTGACGGTTCTTACACACACCTACCTTGGACGAGAGGAATCTAGCAGTCAGCTGTCATGTTGAGGCTCCAAACAATTTATATATATATATTGTGTAAGACTTATACCGTCAGGAAGAAAGGATGTTGGAATATCACTGATTCATCTTGGCACAAATAAGGAATGTAAACACAGAACAGTGTTGAGCACAAAAACAAATGGTGTTCTGTTGTGATTGTGGTTAAACACCAATGTTATTAAGTGAGTTCTTTATCACACTCCTTCAACAAAAAGTTTTAAGAAAAAGTTTGACTTAATACAGCAAATTCAACAAACAGGCAATGGAATTTCCTACCATTGTTCCAGATCAGCTTAGCTGTGTCTCAAATCGCATACTAGCGTACTAAAAGTTAGTATTTTTAGTACGTTAGTGTGTCTCAATTCTTAGTATGCGAAATTTAGTGCGCCATGCATACTAAATTGGCATACTAACACGCCCACAAAACTAGCATGGTTCGATGGACACTAACCATACTAAACAGCCGCCATTTTAGTGACGTTTTAAACGGAAGTTACGTCATATATAAATGCATATATATGCATATACTTAAATGTGTATTTTCAGCAGCAGTAGGAGGATAAACACGTCTTCGCTGTTGATACCAGCTTAAATATCTCGCGATTATTTAGATTCTCATATTTTTTCTTTATTTCTTTTTCCAAAGTTGCAATACGTGCTGCCAGCAGGTGTCGGCGATAGCGTTCAAACAGCTGCTTGAAACATCGTTAAATAGAAGTAGAAGAAGAAGCTGTCATGTGATTTCCGGTTAGTGTGTAGCTTCAGGGTTTGATTTGAGACATACTATCTGCGGAGAATTTGCGTACTAGTTAGTATGCATACTAAACTGATGCATACTAACTTCTAGCATACTAAGATTAGTATGCGATTTGAGACACAGCACTGCTCTGATTGGCTGGTGTGCTCTGTGTGAACTGAAGGCTTGAGTAACACCTGAAAAACATTGAGCAGAAATAAATTAGTTGGAGAGAGAGAAAATGATTTGGATTTCACGACTCAAAGCAAAAAAAAAAAATGAAATCCCAACAGACTCAAGATAAGAATGTATATACTTGTATCCCTTTAAATATATTTAAATTCCAAAAATATCTTGTATCCGTGTAAGTCAGAACCAAGGCATATGCACATGAATCCTGGTAAACTTTGTGATGGCATTTGCTTATTTGAAACTCTTGGGTGTTGGTTATACCCTGTAGAATGCCATTCCCATTGACTTAAACTTACACTGACTGACCCATCTTCAGTGTAACTCCGCACATCTGGTTAGTGTAAAACCAAATGAAAATGTATTTTGTTATTTGCTATTTATCCACAGAAAGATACTTTGACTAAAGTGAGCACCCCCAAAAATAATTTGTCGAAGGACAAAAAAACTTTTACTTTAAAGTTCTTGAAACAAAGTTAGTCTATGAGTTGGACTACACTTGGCAGTCAGTATTCGTGACTTTGAATAAAGTTGGAAAGGAATGACAATAATGTATTCAGTGTGTGAGTTATCAATATGCCACACAGTCGCCTGATGGTGCAGAGGTTTGAATAGGAATTATGTTCCCTCTTGTTCGAGTTCATTGGCCTTGAGTATTTCAGACTTGCATGGGTTGATCTTTGAGATTTCCCATGCAAGAACATGAGGAGAGCAAGCGGGAGAGTCCATATTGCTATTTTCAGTACAATGTCTCTGCCTGTGACGAAGGCAAAACACAAGTTTAGTGAGATACCAAAAATAACTTGTTGTCTGCCTCAAAAAGTCTTTCTTAGACACCGTTAGCAGCTCAGGAAGGTGAACCTTGTAAGGTCAAATGAGGAGTGGAAACAGGTTCAAATGTGGAATTGATTCTTTAACACTTTCCAACCTTCCATTAGTTGATGAGGTAGAGTAGAGCAGCTCATTGGGGGGCGTTCAGGTCATCACAGATGAGGTTGACGAGTTCCTCGGTGGATCATCTGTTCACAGCACCCTGGTGTTCTTAGTGGTCTTGGAACTCTGATACATTGCATAAAAATCCAAAGTAGTGCCTGTGCACTGGCAAACCAGGGTGTTGATTGTATTTTTCATAGGGGTGACGCAAGATTGTTCTACAAATTAAACCTCATTGACTCTGAAATAATGTAATCGACTCTTTAATGTTGATCAGGTATTGCTCAGCTGTGGCAGGTTTAAACTGCTTAGCCACCTTGACTGTTCTCAAGATACGACGCATTTGAAAAGGTTGAGGGCGTCAGGATTATGCGCACCAGGGTTGCAGTAGATTGTCTGGAATCTAAGGATGTTCCGATATATGATTATGTGTCCCCAAAACCCAGATAAGTGTTGTACAACTTCTCATACGGCTTGGATGGCGAGGAAGGGTTACTGGTGAAGTAGTAGTATTCCATCAGAGATCCTGGATCCATTGGATATTCCTTGATTAATGACATACTAGACAAGTAAACGCACCCCTCATGTGAACTGTGTCTGAGTCTGGTCAACAGTTAGTTAAGTACTAGGCTGCTTTTGTAGATCATTTATTACTACTGGCTCCACCAGAGCAAAACCTTTCTTAATCTAAACCACGGTACAAGCTTGCTGTAGTGGTCATAAAACATGATTGTGGATAAAACCATGGCCTGACTGCAGCAGGAGACAATGGAAAGAGGGACGTCTTGGCCTTTCTTCTGGCTGCTGTCCACATGACCTGACCTTAGATGATGATGGAGAAACAAAGGATGGAACATGGTAGACAAAAGAAATGCTTGCTGTCTTTACAAGAAGAGATTTTATTCCAAAAATACATGAAACTATCAGGCATCTTATTAGTTGAATACCAACAAACTTTGGACATAATTTACCTCATTCTACTAACCTCGTAAAATGAGGCCATCTCCAAATAAAGCACTCCACAAGTGAAGCCTATGTACACACTAAAGACTAAGTTGTAAACGCACAAAAGAAAATACTTCTGAATCTTTCACTTCTGAACTACAAATGGCATTCCAACCACAGAAATGTGTTTTAATGCATCAAGTTTATCTAACTTTGTGTCTACACACCTAATTCCAAACTAAGTTTTACATTCCAGTATATATTTTACTTTTAATTAATAATGATATATGTCTTTCTGTTCATTTAATAATGTTCAGAGCGGTGGTTAAGGCAGCAGCTTTATTGCTCTTTTTGAATTCATTCAAAACATCTTTGTATTTTTGCTATTATCGATCATCATATCGACACATTACAATGGCTAGGATAAACGTTTGCATCTTCGTCTTTGTTCTGTGACTAATCACAAAGGTGGCCCCTGAAAAAGCAGACACAAATAAACAGTTTGGTCCAACAATGTGACTCTTGGAATGGTGTGGAAACTGTTGTGCAGAAGCACATGTCATAATAGCAGGAAGCTTAAAGTGCAAGTGAGCCTAGTTCAGTGGGAGAGGACAGGGTAGGAATTTATATGTTTTCACTGAGTGGACAGAGAGCATTGGATGCAGGGAAGAAGGTGCAGACATTTTAGTTTGGGTACCAGTGTCAACCCCAGTTTGTGAAAGTGTGAATGTCACTGTGGAAGCTGAGGGATGAACTGGAGGATATCCTGGAGCTTCGACAGCTTCTACTGCAGACACAGCGCTGGATCCACATGAAGGTTCGAAAGAAGCTAACACTATCTGGACAGTGAAACTGGAGACGGACAGTTCGAGAGGTAGATGGAGAGCAGCAGCGGCCATCTGAGCAAGAGCCACAGGTGCGGAGACGGTACTTCTGGTCTGTAGAACAACCAGCGAAGGTGATTCTAACTCGATCCTGTTGTCGGAGTGTTCTCTGGCATTTTTTGCCTTTCTAAAGGGGAAAGACATGAAACAAAATGAATATGATTGTCAGTGGTCAACAATTGCCACAGCTTTGATGTGTTGGCCATTCTGGTTTATTGTGTTTGAAAAATATGTTTGAGGTTGAGTACAATCTACTGTTTTAAGCAGATTACAATCATCATTCATTGTTACTTATATTCTCTAATGTTTCTTTCAACACATCCACAAAACCTTTTCTCTTCAATTTCATCTTTTGCCTCTTACCTCCTTTTCCAACATTCTTCTTCCAACATGTCATCCATCTGCTTAAGTTCACCTCAGCCATCACCACCAGAAGCAAACTTTTAAAAAACAAACCATCCCCAACAATAATTCTACTCAAGTTATCTTCAGGAAACTAAAGATTCATTGTTAAGTGTAAATTCTCTCTTAAGCTGGAATCTCAAAATACCAATATTCTTCTTCTTTTTTAATTATTTGTAGTTGTTCAGCGTTTGTCAACCTTGAGAAATGTGACACCACCAAGCTAGCCACAACATTACTGTCATTTGCAGCCACTTTACTCTCCCCATCTAAGTACTCTGCTGTTATGTTCATCTTCAGGAAAGCTGCAGGCTTTGTCGATATGGCCACTATGTTGTGATTGGTCAAAATTCCCCTCACTCTGCAAACCTAAATACATGGCTTTGATTTTGCCACAGATTTATGTTATGAAGTTCTGACTGGGTCTCAATAGAGATTATTCTTATGTTTGAAAATCTGATTTTATCCGATCAAAATGGATGACAGTAAGCGTCAGAACACAGATGTATTAAACATACTCAATCTTTCTAACTTTCTCTCCTAACCTTTTCCACATTAGCTGTCTCTGTGATATACTCACTTGTGATCTTGCCTTTTTCTTGACACCAATAAAAACGGAGATTCTTCAACTCTGACTCTTCTACCTCTGTTTCTTGTCTTTGTGTCAGAGCTGCTATCTTTAAACCAAACATGTCCAGCCTCGCTGCTGCCCTATAAAACTTCCCGTTCACTCAAGCTTCCCTGTCGCAAATCCACCACACTCATCTCATCACTGACCTTTATTTCTGTCCATTACAACAGTGTTGTTACTGCCTTGAACTTAATGTGACTGAGTTGAACTGTGCAGTTGAACGATCTATTCTGTTGACCTGCTTTAAATGATTAAATCCTCTTGTAGCTTAATTTTACACGACTCGAGCTTTGGTTTAGTATGAGGGATTAAGCTTACCCTTATCGGTGTTAGGTGCTGGTCACAATTGCGTATTTGGCAGAGTCTGGTCTCTCGGGTCAGCTCACAGTTTGGGTTGTTGTTTGTTACCCTGCTCGATATGCCCATTCCACAGGTGGTGGAACACTCAGACCACATGGTAGTTTGCAGGAAACAGTTGGACTTGATTGACAAGTCAGACTCTTGGGACCCTGTAGATGATAGCAACCACTTTATAAGAAGATTCTAATGTAAAATATTAAATTCTAACTTTAGCTTGTCAGAGCGCAAGTAGTTTATTGTTGGCTAGTGTGAGGGTCTGAAGAAGCTACCACATGTTTGGATCTCAGCTACACATCACAGAGGGTTCAGCATAGACACACACAAACTTTACATTTCAAATGTATCTTCATATCGTTTTTGCTGTTCAACATGAAAACATGTGACAACACCTCTGTGACACTTTTAATTAAATGTTCATATTTACTTAACATAATTGAAAATAACATGTTGTTGGTAATGATATAAGTATTTTAATGTCATTAGCTAAAAAGTTTATTTTTCTTTTAAATCTACCTCCTGGTATAATCTACCACAAATGTCGCAGCATCACTGAAGATTGACACTAAGCCTAAATTAATCCTTAATAACTGTCTTCTAGTATTTGCAGTTACTTTCGCACATCTTTACTTGACATTATTAACTTCAGGTTATGTCCCTCAAACTTTAATAATTTCTGTAATTAAACCTCTGCTAAAATAGCCCGCTCTTGATCCAAGGGTTCCTACAAGCTATAGGCCTATCATCAATCTTCTGGAGAAGATGGTTATGAGTCAGCTCTTTGATTATCTCCATGACAAACAACAATTTGAGGTGTTTCAGTCTGGTTTTAGAGAACACCACAGCACAGAGACTTCCCTGGTAAAAGTTAGTAACGACCTGCTAATGGCCTCTGATCTGTTTCATTTCTTGTTCTTCTAGATCTCAGTGCTGCATTTGACACTGTTGACCACAAAATTTTTCTACAAAGACTAAAAAATCAAATAAGTATAAGAGGAACTGCTTTTATCCTTCTGTTGCCGCTGGGTCAAGGTGACCCTTTAAATTGGTTAAGTCTTGTTTAATCACACAAACAAACAAATCTAGTTTAGGCATTTCCCTTATTTGGAAACTGCTGAGAAGCTCTTAATCCCGGCTGGACTATTGTATCTCTCTTCTGTCAGGATGTTCTAAAAAGTCTCTCAGAACTCTTCAGCTCATTAAGAACTCTACTAGACTAGGAGGCACAAACACATTTCCCCTGTGCTTACCTCTTTACTTTGGCTTCCTGTAGAATTTAGAATACAATTTAAAATTCTTCTTTTAACTTATAAAGCTTTCCATGGTCTAGCACCAACAAACATCACAGATCCAATCCAAACATATGAACCTTTTAGAATTTTGTAATTTTGTATTTCTTAAACTCAGATCTATGAGTTATACCTTGAATCTCCAAATGTAGATTTGGAGCCAGGGCCTTCAGTTTTAAAGCCGTCTTGCTGTGGAACCAACTACCTGTCTCAGTCAAGAGGGCAGACACTTAAGACTAAAGCATTTTTTGGATAAACATATTTAGCACTTTGGTGGACTGCGTGTTTGGAGGTCTACTTAATATATAAATGGGGTTGGATCAGGATAAAACAGCTTTTGATGGTGTCATTAAAAAATAATTGAAGGCCGTTTTAATCCGCAGAACCAAAAATGTTCTTGAGCACATTTTTCTGTTTTGGTGTTTTCTGTAATTTATCATCATTAGTCCAAGATATCTGGCCGCAATATTTAGTACTGGTCACATGAAAAGAGGAGATGAAGGACATGAAAGTCTCTACCTTCTTGTGTGCCCCCTCCAGGGAGAGCTGGGTGCCAGGCCGGGCTGTGCAGCAGCACACTGATGTGGTTGGGATGCAGCTGGCTCTTTGGCGGGGAGGTGTTTGACTGCTCCGGTGGCTCCTCACTGATGTGGTTGTCATCCTCACACACCCACTCGTCACAGCAGCCGCCCTCTAGACGCGCCAATCGGGGCTGCAGGCATTGCCAGGAAGGCAGAGGCATCATATGGGGACAGAGAGGCATGCAGCCCACCACTCCATCCATACAGGAGCACTGGTGCTGGCAGCTGGGCTTGAAGTTTTCCCCATGCTGGTACAGCAGGCCATCAAACTCACATGGAAGACCTGTGGCCTTGGCTGGAAAACGAAAAAAATCATGAGCATTAATAGCACACTTGTTTGTTGTGATGGGTTGAGGAAGCTTTGTGAAGCGCTTTCCAATTATTTAAAGCACAGTAGGTCCTCATTTTAAAAATAGTAGGTCTCAATAGAATAGCTGTTCCTAAATATAGATTATAGAGCCGAGAGTGTCATCTGGTGGATTCTAAAAAGAAAGATACTGCATCATGAAGCCATCACAACTTGTAGTACACTGTATGAATAAAGTAAAAGTAAGTAAGTGATAGTTATTTGTAAAGCGGCTTTTAAGACCAGGGTCACAAAGAGCTTTAACAATCAAAAAAATACACAGTTAAAATATATACTTTTAGAGATTAAGACAAAAACAGGAGTCCCTGAAAATCAGGTAAAAGCCTGCACAAATAAAAATGTCTTAAGATGTTTCTAGAAGGAGTCAGTAGACTCCCTCAAACGCAGAGGGAGAGGAAGAACGTTCCAAAGCTCATAAATAATAAATACTAATAAACCAAACACTTAACATCTCACCAAAAATCACATGCCTGCTATAAAGCATTTTAATATGTTAGATGAAATAAATCACAGATCACACATAGTTGAGTTAAAGAATATAGACTAACGTCCATTATTAACGCTCATTAATTATTTAATAATCGGTGACACTCATGATGTTTATTTTCCAGTTAGCTCAAAGAAGTTTGATATTTTTTGATGAATTAAAAAGGATATTTGGTCACAATGGACAACTTTGCCAAGTCTATTTAACCCTTGTGTTGTCCCTGGGTCAAGGTGAACGACCTCCCTGGCTTCCAGAAATACATATGCAGTGGAGGTCAGGCCTCTGAGTCACCTTGACCCTGAGAAAACACAAGGGTTAAAATATATGATCCATAAATCTTAAACTGTGTATAAATTGTCCTTCTTCGACTGTCAAGGTTCAGGACCAGTGTTATTTTTAAAGTTTGTCCTAGGGATCAAACTGGGACCAGATTTCATGCTGCCTGCTTTCTCTGCTGTATTTTTAGCCAGAGACTGTAAATTCCACTTTTTAAGATTTTATATCTTCACTAAATTACAAGATCATGAGGATGATGAAAAAGACTCTTCAAATGTATAACTTCTGAAACTCTTTTCAGGCCATCAAAGGGGTCTCTCTTTAAAAAAATGTTTGTACCTACTTCCAACTTAGTTTAATGTAACATCTTAGATCGGAGATCCTCAAAAGTCCATCTCACTGTAGTAGAGCAAAAATGTCATTCAGTCATCAGTGACAGAAATTGGTGCAGTGCCCAAATGTTTTCCTCAAAATAATTACCTTATTTATCAGATTATAGTAGTTTAATCAGCACTGTTCTTGGTTTCCATGTTGAATAGCCATTAAATGCATGTTTGGATCATCTAAGAACCGCCATTGAAAGTACATCCAACTTTTTTATTAGGATCCTACACAAACAAGTGTTCAAAAAACGACATCCTGATCACCCTTTAAAGCACTGTACACCAGAACATCATGCTGTATGTTGCAAGTTGAAACCTTTTTCTATCATTAAAAGTGCCTCACCTCGACATACACCCCTCTGTGGATCTCCACCCACACCCAGGTTGCAGTGGAGACCCCTGATGTGGTCACAGGGCTCGGTGGAGCTGCAGTCGTCGTTGTACTGTCGCGAACACATTTTACAGCACCCGCAGTGGTCAGTCACCCAGCTTACACCGGGGGGGCATATCGGGGTTGCAGTCGTGCAGGAGCACTCGGTCGGGCATTCAGCGTCTGCCTGGGGTGCAGGGGTCAAAGGTCATGTCTGTGAGCCACATTGACAGTCGAGAAAAGAGATGGAAGTGACTCACCATGACTACAGTGCTGCAGAGTAGCAACAGAGAACATATCATCCTGTGGACAGAGAGAAGCATCCTGGCCTCAACACCAAAGCAGAAAAGACTTAATCCAAGTCTGAAGAGAGTCTCCTGACATTAAAAAATCCAAAGATGTATGAGGTAAGGGAAGAGACCTTTCATAGTCAACTTTTCTTTCCTCAGGCTGTACTTATAGACATGCTCCACCCCTCTCTCAGATCACATCCACACCCCCACAGAGGACAGCGACGTCTCCACTCAGAGAAACATGCAGTCTGAGGAAGGTGAAAAATCAAGTAGTCTAAACAAAAAAAATGATCACAATATGTTTTCTTTAACATTGGACATAGCAGTTCCATTTTTTAAACACCAGTGAAATTCTCACAATGTGGAAATAGCCCACAATAAAAAATCATTGAAACGTTTTAAATGAGGTATTAAAAGGAGGTATCAAATGAATTAATTCACTGAATAACTGTAAAAGCTTTATTTTCACATGGAGGTTCATGACTGCTGGTCTGGACGTCATAATCCGCCTCTCGTAACCTCTGGTTTGCTGAGATTTTAGACTGGGTAGAACTTGATAATAACGTCAAGACATCATCAAAATGAGTGAATTTCTGCATCTTGGAGAGGAAGACTTCAAACATTTGAAACATGTGAGTGAGTCAAGAGAGTTGGGTTGCCCTCTAAGAGCATTTTTTAAGGCAAATCTTATTCTAACCTTTACCTGTTGCACCCTGAAAAAATGGGCTCAGAAGTTATTTGTTTTTGTTGTTTCTATACATGCATCCGTTGGTGTTGTGCCAGTTCAGGTCAATGCTTCACAGGGAGAAGGTTGCTGGTTCACGTACAGCTCGAGGAAACCTGTGATCTTTCTTTGTGTAGTTTGTATGATGTCCCCATGCTCGTGTAGGTGAGGCCGGCACTCTGGCTTCCTCCCACAGTCTAAATACACACAGAGGTCGATAGAGTACTCTAGCTTGTCAGTGGGTGTGTGTGGTTGTTTGTCTCTCTGCCACAGAGTGGCAACCTCCTCTTGCTCTGAGCAGCTGGGATAGGCTTCAGACGAGCATTTCCTCGAAAAGGGAAGAAGAAAGAAAATAGATCCATCAAATTGTCAGTTAGAAGTTAATCAGAAGATCACAACAAGCAAACAATCTCACACAAACTGAACACAGTATGTATGTGGAAACATACGATAACAAAAGTGATTTAATTCTCCCAGAACTTAATTTCAGGCAGTTATAGAAGGGAATGGAAAAGCTACAAATCCAATGAAAAACTTAGGAAAGAATATCCATGCATGTGCAGGAGGTGTCTGAAGGTTTCTGCAGGAAAACCTCAACACTGCAGGTCAGGGAAGCCTCAAGCTGCTCAGGACATCCTGTGTTCTCTCTTTCTTTTCCAAAGAGTCACATTCCAGGAAATACTGCCCTCAGGTTGAAAAAAGCTCTTGACACCAAAATCTTTTTATTGGACAGGACTGGACACACAGCACGTAGGCGTGTGTGCGTGTGTGTGTGTGTGCGTGTGTGTGTGTGTGTGTGTGTGTGTGTGTGTGTGTGTGTGTGTGTGTGTGTGTGTGTGTGTGTGTGTGTGTGTGTGTGTGTGTGTGTGTGTGTGTGTGTGTGTGAAACGCACTTTCCAAAAAAGAAGATCAAAAAGAGAAAATCAATGGACAAAACAAAAACAAGTAACCAAAGCACTGATAAAAAGTGTCTGGAAAAATCAGAGTCCAGTAAATAAAAAAGCTGGCCAACACCACCTAGGTATGAGGAAGTTGGTTTACAGAGCAATAGAGTTATTATTAACTTAAATGGTAGATTAAACCCTTGTGAAGGTTTGAGTGTATCAAATGTAACATTAACATAATATTCTGCTGATAACAGTGTCATTTTTAATGTTTTAAGTTGGTAAAGATGTATCACATCTAGAACTGGACAGTCAGAGTGATCCTACAAATAATCTAAGACGTCATTGAGCTCTCACGATCAATGTTTGTCATGACATCAGTATGTGTGGATCAATGTTCTGTCTTCTAATCATATGACTAGCTCAGTCAGACACACATACGTACAGCTGCATTCCTCATGTGAGTGTCCCTAAAAACACCTGGTCCACCGTGCATCCCTCACCTCAGTGTATGTCTGGATGACTGTCTCGTCTCTAGAGCCGATCACCATCTCAGTCTTATATTTCATAGCCATGTGTGAGCCGATTATGTCATGAGACTCGTCGAGTCTGACTCTGAACCAGCAGAAGCACTCTCACAGCCCCCATGTCGAGATGATGGGAGTGAAGACGTGAACGACCTCCACCACCGCATATGTTTTTCTTGAGGCAACGGAGGTAGTTCACCTTGTTTTCGGGTCTTCGGGTCACCCTGACCTTGTGATAACACAAGGATTAATACTTTCCTTTAGACTAGAACTTAAAGGTGGTGTTCCTAGTAAGGTAAGTTTTACATAAAGGTAATATAAATATTGAACATATACGTTCTGAAATTGTAAATCACAAGGCCATTTTTACTAGAAAATGTTCCCGAAAACGAAAACATTGATGTCAATGAGTAGAAATGTGTTACTAATAGTAAGGAAGTCTGGTAGTAGTTGTTGCTAGTAATGTCAAATTAGCCGCTGATAATTGAACCAGAGACTGATCAATGTTACGATTGCAAAGAAGTTTGTAAGAAGATGTGTTCATCCCGCGAAAGGGACCACCTTTTAAATTTCAGCCCCTTTGTTTTTGAAGTTTAACAGCCCTGTCTTAGATGGAGTCACAGAATATAGATGGACGTCAAAGCCCTCAGCAGACCTCTCTACAGTGAAAGCATTAACGCGATGCTGCATATTTAGCACATTAGAATCAACAAACTGCCATTTCAAAGGGACTTAAGTGTGGGAGCAGGCTGACAGAGGCCGGCCTGTTCTTGTGCAGTGGAAAGGTGGCAGCACTACATAGGGTGGCCTTTAGCTCTGAGGGAAAATGTTATCTCAGTAAAGCTGTAAACAGAAAACGTTCCACGGCATCCCTAAAGGAACTGGGACACAAACACACAACCCTGCCTGTGCTGTGAGACATCAAATATTCTCTCACATATCAGCCCTGAGAGCATTTTCATTGTGTGTCTCCTTGAAAAGATCGGACTTGTTGTGTTTCAACAAATATTTAATTCCCTCAGAAGTTTGCAAGATCATGTGTTTTCTCAACGGCTCGCCTTGAGGACAAATACAGAGTGTTGTTGGTGTCTAAAATTAAACATGTTTTCTCTAATATTGAACTGGACCAAGGTCACTTATCAAAGGTTTCTTTGAAACTTTCCATGCTGCCTTCACAAGCTGTTGCCCGATTGGCTGGTCCAGATTAGTGTGCTGCTCAAGTGTTCCGTTTATATACAGCCAAACGAAGTATAGAAACACGTGTCAGCCACCATGATGGTACCTCAGTACCAGAAAAATGCTGAGTAACCAGACGTCTTACGTAAGGACATAAAGAGCATCATGTCCAATCTGGATGACTATTGGTCAAAGAAAAGATGGTTGAATGTTTGTTTTAAACCAAATATTTGATTTCATTGTATCGTTCTGTTGCCTGTGTTCATTCGTTGTTTGTCCTGTTGCAACAAACTGTAAGTTGTCATTTTTAGATTTTTGATTGGTTTTTGCCACTGCTCAAGTAGATGAGGTAGAGGAGAGTTTTGTATAGGTTCACTGGCATCAATTCAAGTCAAACACTGCAGCTAGTATGTTGGTCATTCTGTTGTTTCCTTGTAGTAGAAATACATTTCCTCGCACAAAGAACTTGTTCAACAGTTTTTTTTTTTACCTTTGTATAGACATATTGTCAAGAAAGCGTAATGATAAACTAGAAAAGCACTGAGAAGACTCATACCTCCACCAAGGAGTAAATCCTAGTCCTGAAATCTCTTAGAACAGTGTTGAATGAACCATAAAAGCATAGGGTTCAAATGCTCTGTGAAGAGTCCACTTCAGACATGACAAATGTGTTTGGATCCAATTGTGTAGAGGGTGAGAAGTATAAGCATATCTTGCAGCTCTGTCCGGGGCTTACTCATTTACCTGGATGTGATCCGACAGGTAGATGGTGTGTGACAAACCAAATTTAGCTCATTTAAGCACTAGTCAGTTGGGTTTTAATGGAAATGCATCTATTCAACAACATTCGAGGGTGAAGTGAACTACCAGAAAACCTGTCATAGAAAAGTCATCCTCTAATAAACACTGTTGGGTTCTATAGATGGATAAACTTTATGAATCCCGCAAGAGATCTCCCATCCACCTCTTCTATAAAACCTTACAAAGCAAATCTGCTTGTGTAACACATATTTACAGAACCGGACTCCAGTTGTTGATTAGAGCCGAGAGGGCCATCTACTGGGCTTTGAAATGAGAGAACCCCAGGAAGGCGGCTCTGGACACTTTACATTCTGGGCTTCTTGGGAGACGCATCACAAAACTTTAAAAGCACATTTGAAAGGTCATTAGTATTTTGTTATCATTTCAAAATGAGAATAATTTGCCATTACATCGTATTCATTCTGAGAGGTTCACTAACCGTTTGATGATAGACCTAATAAGTTGCTGTTAAAATAAAAGACAAGACAGTTGGTCATCTGGGAATGTTTTTATCATTTTATTTAGCCAAAGGATGTGCCAACAAATATCCACAAGACAATCATCTCCATTGCTCTTTTACAGATGTGAAGTAACAAACCACTGACAGGATATCGGAAACAAAAACTGAAATGATACCATGATGCATCTGGATAAAGCCATGCTTTACGATCCTAGCTTTTAGTCATGATACAAGTTTATAGTATATAGATATATATTATATGAAAAAAATGGACAAAACTACAATATTATATGCTCACAGGATTAATAACAGACCAACAGTTCCTCTTGGCTTGAGACCACCACTACACTGGAGCAGAGCAGTCCGATCCAAAACATCAAACCTCAGTTAGGCTTCCTATCAACTTGATTTTCAAAATATCAATGTTAAATTGACATGTTTCACAATAGCTACAACATCCGAGCGCAAGAGTACAGGAGCAGGAAGCCATCAACATGGAGCACTGCGAAGCTTCCAGCCCACAGCTGCAAACTGTTCCCACCACAAGAGGGAGCAGTTTTAGCAAGCCACCAAAGTCAAAGAGACAAGCGCAACATTAGTCAGGACAGCTGTATCTTACAGAACCAAAACTTTCCAGAAATATACAACAAAGAACATAACATGGAGGAAGAAAATATATACTGAACCACTTTTATAAAGACAAAAGCAGAGTTGGATATGGATTGAATTATGGAGGTTAATAAATAAACATGGAAGTCAAGAAAGAGAAAATGGAACAGATCGTTGTATTCGTCTTCAGCAGAATTCCCTGCTGACCACTTAATAGATTCAGACTTCAAATCCTTAAACTAATAAAAAAATATTAAAAAATTAAAAGAAACATTATATGGAGACATTAAATATTTCTACATACACTTCTGTCAGTAGATTATAGCATATATATTTAAAAAAACATCAAGCATCACAATCTTTCTTGTCCTTCTTTCCTTCCCCCTCAAAGCTGTCAACTCCATCAGCACTGTCGTGGCGGCGCTTGCGAGTGTTGCGGACATTGAAGCGAGGGTTGGTCTGTGGCAGAGGATCCATGCCCAAGACTTTGTGGATGTGACGGAAAGCCAAAAGACGGAGGGCATACTATGAAAAAAACAATGAAAGCCATTTAATGGAGGTTTATCAATAACTACCTAAAAATATTGGTTAGAACTCTGTTATAACAATGTTCTTCACTACATAACTTTGTCTAAAGTGTCATGTGACCCCTCAATCTACTTTACAGCATATGGTCAGAAAGATTTAATCTCAATGTGTCAAAAAATGTGCATGTGATCTTTGATAACAGAGCGTAGAGAAGCCACGTCATTGCAGTTAACATTTTTGCTAGAAATGTTGTTATAAATTCACGTGCAGATATTAATAGAGCAACCATTACCTGAGCATTTGAGGTGATGTCCTCTCTCTGCTGCTCGTCCATCGTTGCCAGTGTGTCCACTGGATTCTTCTCACATGGATCCACCAGTCCAGGACCACCTGTCAACCCAACACACATTTAAATATTGTTCGAGTCAAGTCTAGCATAACACCACTATTGCAGAAGTAGCAACAATAAATAAGCTTCATCTTCGAGTTTTAACTCTACAAACATGCACGTTTTCGTTGTTAAATATTCAAACAACTAATCTATATTCAGACACAAAACGTAGTAACAAGCACCAGAGATTCAGTCATTTTCCACTCATTTAATTCGGACAACATTAACAGGTGTTGCCATAGTTGATGTTATTGCTGCAAAATCTAAATGTCATTATTGCCTTTTCCTTTGAAGCCATCAGGATAAGGACCAGGATAAAAAAATAAATGCTTTTTGGTTCAGTAAAGGGCGAACAAGAAGCAGCTAGTGACAGTTTAGTGTGAGGGAGAGCAAGAATCGTACCAGAGAGTAGGATACCAGATGAGATGCATTCAAAGACGCGTCTCAATGCGTCACCAGGGCTGAGTGGGGCTGACGCACTGCTGATGGCCTTCTCAACAAGCAGCTCCAGCGCCTGAACACAGGGACATTCAAGATTGTTTAGAAGCAGACACACAAGCAATAAACCTTGACTGGCAAGCCATACTTAAATTTCAAGAAAAGATAGGCTGCACTGATGTAAAGATCTCAAAATCACAGATGAAAATGCAAATGAGGAAATGTGTTCTTTCTGTTGTCAAGGCAAAGGTGTGCGTAGAAACATGATTTCAAGGATCCAACAACAAGGAAACGAAAAGGGAGTCGTGGTCGCTTAAAAACACCATTACTTCTAGTTATTATTAAAAGATCAAGTTTGGCTCGTGCATCCAGCAAAATGTCTCATTGTGTCTTGTCTGCCTAAAGTCAATCTGTGAATGGCTCAGTTTATGTAGTCGAACACTGCATATGACAACAGACACCATTTCTTCTTATATTTGACAAATCAAACGACACCATTACTATCACGCAAACAAAGTGCACTGTAAGATAATCACTGCTTTTATTAACACGTGTGCACTATGCATCGTCTCCTCCAGTGACCCAATAACTCACAACATAGACATTTTCATTGTTCTAGAATCCTCATCTCTCATGCATTATTACACGTAAGCAGTGAGAATGTCTTGCCTTAGAGGATCAGTCATTTGTGGGAGTTAAAAGGATCTATGAAGTAGGAACATTTATGAAATATACAAATCAACTCATTTGCAGCGTAAAATCAACCAGAAAATTACAAAACACACTTAAAAAAGTGTTTGGTTGTTTTGTTTAGTGTTGACAAACTGTCCATAAGATTAAAAAAAAAAAAACATTTTGAAAAGACACTGTCAATCATCTTTAATTGTGAAGAAAAAAGATGATATTCCTCCAGTTGTGTCCCTGACTGAATAAAGCATTCAGACAGCAAATATCAAGCGTAGCACCCAATGAATGCTAGCAACTGTTTAAGTTTAATGGCTGAGAGTCTAAAGACACCGAACCTACATTTGTAGGCATCATGAACCATACTCACCCATCCAGGGAACGCAGACCAGGTTGGAAGTCGCTGGCAAAGGTCTCGCAGGATTCGGATGACGATCACACAGGATTGAAGTCCATTGGCTCTAGCCTTATGATGCAGTAAAAGTTAGATTCATGGAGCAAAACAAGAGTGAGGAGAGATGGACCCAACATAACCAGCTCCGTCTTAGAGGTCCAAACACTACTGTGTATAATGGAAGCTTTAGTATGGTTTGAAATATGGAAGAGCCATGACACTTTTGCAAACAGCTGCCATTCCCAGTAGTCTTGTACCTCACAGTTAGTAAAGGGGTTCAAAGTTTGCAAGATGCACAAGGAAGCAGGACATTCCTTGTCATCTTCTAAACCCTGACCCCAGGTTTATCACAAACATTACTTAAAGTACAAGACGCCACCTGAGAGGAGGATGCAGGGACTGAAAGAGCAAAGGACATCGGAATTGTGAGTCTGGATTTGCTGCCAAGATTGCAGTATTCCCAGACACCATTCCGATTGTCTCTCGTCCCTCAATCCCCTTTTCTACAAAATTGTAGAATATCAAAAATACAAGTGTTGCACAGTTTAGTGCGAGTTATTGTGCAGCCTTATGGAATTACATGTAGCTAAAATATTCTTTGAAAATTTAATAAGGATGCCAGATTTCACTTCAATTGATATTTAGCACATATATTTGACAAAAAGAAAATCTTGTTAAAGGCATCCTTAATGATATTACCATTATCAAGATGTTACTAACACAAATAAATCAACAGGAAAAATGCATCTCATAAGGCTACAATAAGAAAGTAAAATGATGTTCCGAACCTGGAACCACTTAGCGTGGCGCAGAGCAGCCAGAGCGTCAAGGCATTTTTGCCTGTCCAAGACGTCCGCTGGATCTTTCACCATACCCGAAGTTACATCTAAAAATGGATTTCAAGTGTCAAAATGTGATGAGGAATGGGTGTTTGACCAGGTCAGCAAGGCTTGTAGAAAGCAAACACATTGCCACACATACCAATGTTTCTCACGACATCTTGTAAATGGATGAACACAAATGTGAATCAGGAGGTTTATGTTCAACTTATGCAAGTGGACATGGATCATTTCCAGCCACTGATGATGTACCAGATGTCATATAATTTCAATATCTGTACTTTGCCCATAATGGATATTGTTTGGGGACCAACAGAGGCATAGTGCAATACATTTTAATACACTAGCAGTGGCATAATAAAAAGCATTTCAATGGTAGGTGTGGCAACGTTTTTGGAATGTGGGGGAAAACCTTGGTCAAAAATCCTTCCGGAACTGTCGGGCCCTACTGATGGAGGAAGAATATGGTGGAAATTTGGACTGTCTAATCGAATAGAGTGGTCTTTTACCGCGACAGAAAAAGCAGCAATGGGTGCTGAAGGAGCCATCAGCGGTCAAAGGAGGTTAATGTTCCACTGCATGCATCCCTGGCATCAGTGAGTCACAACCGTACAGTTAATTGTGATTAAAATACTTCACTCTGATCCAATACTTCTGTCAGAGCTTATTAACCTGATCTTTAGAAATACTCCCCCAAGATATTCAATAAATGCATTTGAGAGATTGAAAAGATTGTTGCATAGTTGGGTAGAAATCATTTTTGTGAGAAAATTTGGAATTCTTGGATACATCTACTCAGGGGAGCACTTGAGAACAGCATGGCGAACTGGCACACAAAAGGAAAATTTGTTTCCTGTGGGGAAAAAGATGAACATTCAATTCCCTTTCCTCTGCTGTGTGGGATTCTGCATTAACATAAAGCCAATCTGTTTGTTTTTTTTCCATGGGAAAAAAATAAGAGCTGCTGGTGTTAGTGATTGTTCTAAATGTCTCCTTTTAGAGTGCTGGATGTTTGCAAACAGGGTAATATGGTGAAAGTCCCTTCGTTCACTGTTAAGATCTGACAGTTTCAATTGAAAACAGAATCCCCTTGAACACAGGAAACAAAACAGAATCTGTCCTGGGAACAACTTGATTTAACAAAATGCAAACACTGATCATGCTTTGCTCAAAAAAGGATAGAGAATCTGAGAAGTCAGTTACAAAGTGTAAAGACCAAGAGCAAAACTGCTGGCACTTTTCACATGTTCCTACATGGTCCACTTCCATTGATGAAATTTTGTCTTCTCCATTTTTTCCAAACATGAGAGTTTATGTTTACAACGGAATTTAACAATGAACCACATGCATTTTGCCTCCACTGAAGTTAATCATTAACTATTTAGATCTTTTGGCAGGTGGAGCAATTTAAGCCAAGATGTTTTCTTTCCGTCATCTCTAGATATGACTGATCACAAAACCACCTGTGGATATTTTCACAATACTCAGATTATAAACGTGAATGCATAAAACATGTCTAAGCTGCTTGATCTGTATTTTGCAGGGTTTATAGTATATTAGTTTGTCATCTTTGTTTTACGTTGGTTTCATTGGTTAATAAAGACAACATTGAGCTTAAAGTGGCCCTTTTTTTTAAATTCCGTATAACTGTTTTCATGTACATTTAAGCAGATTTCCTTCCTTTAAACTCAACTTTGACATTGTAAGTGACTGTGATTGTGCGCTTCACAGGATAAACATTTTCATGTTTAAAATGAGTCACGCAAAGAAGGGCAAGTCATTCCATCATTGGGATCAACATTGTGCCAGCAGGGAAGTGCTCTTAAGGGTATAAATTAACATGTTGAAACTGATTTCATAGGGACTTGGCAGAAAGACATAGAAAGGAAGTGCAATGTAATAGGGGCTGCGATGGGTTTCCCAACCTCCATCCCGGCCATTTTCCTCTCTGATGACAGGTGAAGTGAGAGTGATTGTCACCGTCATCTTTTGCTCAGTACAGGATGTCAGAATAATGGCAGCTTCCTCCATTGATGGTTTAACCTCATATTTCTCAGGTGCCACAATCTGAAAAAGAGGACAAATTTAAAACCTGAATCCAAAACAACACAGATATGTAATAAAAGACACCTTTGGAACCAGTTTCTAAGTTGTGAAAAACATTCATCTTTCTATATGTAAATAGTAAACAGTAAACAAAGCAGAATGTTAAATTTACACCAAGGTTAGTGTTAGGGTTTCTACAGTAGAACTGGCTGGGGGCTGGGCTTTTAGCTGAAAGGCTGCAAAGCATTTAAAAGGAATTAAAAAGTCACTATTGCAAAATGACCATTTAATGTGGATTGTCGGCCAAAGAAAATATTCTTCTCTACTATCATGTGCTGTAAACTTAATCAATTAACTTGATCTATTTCTCCAGCCAACCAGATAACAGATTCCAGTCACATATAGTTAACATTACAACCGTGGTCAATGTCAAAGGCAAAGCTATGGACAGAGTAGAGGCAGTACTGTTAATTGTTTAGGCAGGTGCTCCAGAATGCTGGCCATTAGAGTCTTGGTGGGCTTCTCCGAGCACAACAGGACAAGGTTGACGTTTTTGTCTCCACGAAGCAGCAAACCCTTGGCTAGAACTCCCACTCTCATCACTCCTTTGAGCGGCCTGCTAAAAGACAAAACATTAATCAAATGGATATATTCTGCCATATTCTAGATGCATGTTGATTGACCAATGCAGTGATGTACCTGTCTTTAGCCAGCTCCTTGTTGTCACAATCTTCCTCTTTAACCTTTTCTTTATCCGGCTCGGTCATTATGTCTGACACCTGCTTGAGTGCTCGTTCTGTGATTGACACGATCTTCTGGATTGACTGGAGCTCCTCTTCTGAAGGGTAGATCGCAGCATGCTTGGTCATGACGTAACGGTCGTCTGAAGAATCAGGACGACGAAGTGGCTGTAGGCAGAATAAATCCCAGTATTGATCGTTTTTGCAACACATCTTTAGACTTATAAACACATATTCTGCCGTCCTACCATTGGACCTTGAGGAGGCATGCCTGGAAGGCCAGGTCTTACTCCAAGCAGACCAGGAGGACCAGGGGGTCCTTGTTGATAACCTCCATCAGGCACACGCCGCCTATCATCCCAGTGGTGCTGCTCCTCTTCCATGCGTCTCCAGTACATGTCCTCTTCATATCGACTTAAATAAATAAAAAAAAATACAAACAGTTTATACAGAGTCAACCTGCACGCTTAAAATAATTTGAGCAGAACTTAATTTTGCATTTTCATCTTCAAAGCAATAAGGGACATTTAAAAGTTAACCAGTCCCTCGTCCTGCTTTTGAGTACTAAAAATAAGGTCCAAGTGGTGTCTGATCATACCAATTTCTGCAGTTTGGCAGGGGAAGCCGTTTTAGTTAAAGTAAACCAGCATGCAGTTTAGTTTTACCCAAATGATGGAAGAATTTCTCTCAACTGGGGTTTGAAACAAAAAGATTTAAAAACACACCTGGTTTAGTTCAGGGGACCCAGAGGAGTGTACCTAATTCTCCCTTTTAGTGGCAGAAAAATACACAAATGAGACGTACCGCATTTCCATCCGCCAGCGCTCCTCCTCCTCTCTTCTTCTCCAATACTCTTCTTTTTGCATCTGCTTTCTCATCTTTTCTTCCTGAATTTTCCTGGCACGGATGCTTGGCTTTACTTCGACACGCAGGTCTGGATTCACCTTTTTCTACAGCACAAACCATTAATTTCAGATGTGCATGGAAATATTTAATTTAATAATTTTAATATCAATTCATATACTAAAAGGTCAAACCTTATATTGCAGGCGATGTCTGCGTCCCTTCAAATGCATTTCCTTGGCATTTGGATCATTGAAACTGCATTCACAGAGCTTACAGTGAAAGCGAATGACTTTCCCTTCATCGTTTCTGACCTAAACCATTTCACACCATAGATTACTGTTCAGCAAATGTTCAGCAAGTCATGCCTTACCTCCTCAACGTAGTCATGACCAACAGGCTGGACGTCACTCTGGAGAGCAGCGAGGGCTGATGCAGTCAAAGACTCAGAGAGGGTCTTTGCATCCTGAGCAGCTGTTGAACATTTGGTGGTCTCCAATTTGACCTCTTCAGACTTTCCTGTAGTTTGCAACTTACTGCCACCTGTAATATAATTGTGGTGTGAACAGTGAACTCAATTCTAAAATAAAGTCTTAAAATTTCTGCTCTGTCAATCATTTCAGATTGTAGAGTAAAAATTGAGGTGACTCACCAACAAAATTTATCTTAGGCGTGCTAGTTTTCTTGCAAGCAGTTACAGTGGAGGGGTTGGTTGTCGAAGGACTCTTTACACCAGACAAATTGTTGACTATATTGACGGGTTTTAAGTAAGAGGTGCTCGAGGAAGCAGTGACACACAGCGAGTTGCTGGTGCTGCTTAAAGATGAACCGGTGGCTTTGCTGGAGGCAGCTGCGGTCAGAGAGGAGGTTTGGGTTGCCATGCTTGGTTCAGTGGAGGGAATAGGCTTGCCAAGTTTAGTATGAAGCTTGACAACCTAAGTAAGGAAAAGTAAACATTTACACACAACAAGGGAATCTCATAAAAGATTAACATGTCACTCACCTTCTGGTGTTTGGCACCACGGATGTGTGCAGCATAGGCATCTGCTCCTGTGCAGGAGACGTCACATAATTCACAGCGGAGCTGATTCTGAATACTTCGAGCCAGAAGTCCTCCACTACTACCACTGCTAGTATTGCTGTTGCTTTGAGAAACTTTCAACGCTGCCTCCTTCTTCTTGTGCTTCTGTCCTTCCAGATGCTCTTTGTAGGTCTGCCCAAAACAATGCAATGTCACCATTTCATTCATCTTTAAGGAACCAAGCACCATCATAAAAAAGATATCTCCTCATTTTTCTAACTAACCTAAGGGGCGGGATTCTTTTCAAAGTAACAGCACTCAATGTCCTTTGCATCCAAGAAAATCTCAATCACAACTACAGTCCATCATGGATGATGAAAGTCATCCTCTGAACACTGTTATCAGTGAGCAGCAACACTAATAGACTGAGGGTCCAGGGCTGAATGATTATTGAGATATATATAAAATTGCGATTTTTTTTTTAATGTCCTTTTTTTTAATCCAATACTGATAATGATTAACTAAACGTTAAAATGCATTTCTCTTTGATTCTCAAGATAAAGTTATTAAGTCATTTTAATGATGAAGGCAAATTAAGCATAACTTAAAATTAAGGGAGAAGGTTTATTTAGTTATTAATCCAATTACACTTGTAAACAAACATAACATATTCAATGCAAATACTAAAAACTACTGTAAAAAAAGTGCTAAAAGTGTGATGTAAACATTGCATATTTTTACACAGTTTCTCATGTTTGAGTGCATTTCCTGTCATACACAATAATATATGATCATTTACACAATATGAATTGTGTGATTGCATAAGGTAACTTTTATGAGCACACACAAAAAAAACGGTGGCGCACACACGCGCGCACAGGCAGAGACATGAGCAGCCCGCACACACACGTCTCGATTCGAATGTACGAACCGATGCGAGGATGTAAAGTTGTTGAAACACTGTAGTTTGTTTCTTATGCTGCTCTTTAGCTTCTCTGGACGTCACTGATCAACAGGTTAAAGCGTCTCTCTCTCTGCTTGCTGCGCTCAACGAGGAAGAACATAAACTCACCTGAGGGCCTGCGCAACTGATCTTGCATACATCACAATAGTGTATCTGGGGGGGTTTGGGTGGCTGTTTTGGTCGTAGCTGTTTATTCTGGAAAGGATTTTTTTTGTTAAAGTTGTTGCCAGTCCAAGCTGCTGTTGCAGCAACTGCAGCCACTGCCTGCTTTTGGTGCTGTTGCTGCTGATAGTAACTGGAGGCCGCCGAGTAAACTGCTGCCTCATATCCAGAGTATGAAGTACCTGTGAGAATTCATAGATGCCGTCAGTATACCAAAACAGTATTCTACCAACTGGTTGTCATTTAATCTTCATCTTAAAATAGTAAAGCAGCATTGCAAATGCAAACATTTTCCCTCAATGCACCTTCTAATAAATACAAAATAATGAATGTATTATTAACAATACCTATTGCACTATAGATTTATGAAATGCAGTGAGTCATACCTGAATATGTGACAGCATTGGTGCTGTATGTGGGGCTCTGAGAGTAGGATGGGACCACAGATGCTGCAGCCGCTACAGGCTGAACACTGGAGGTCACTGGGTAGATGGAAAATGTAGATGTGGCAGGGCTGGGAGCAGCAGGTTTTATCACAGTCACCTGGCGGGTCTGCTGAGTCTGGGTGTAAGACGTTGCACCCTGGCTGTAGCCTGTTTTAGCAGCTAAGAGACATTTACATAAGACATCTTAACAAAACAGCAAGTATTAAAAGTGTAGATATAACAACCTGTCTGGTAGTAAGAGTCTGCCACGCTTGGTTGTGGTTGAGCAGCGGCCACAGCAGCGGTTGCAGTGGGCTGTTGGTAGTATTGTTTACTATCATATGCGACAGCAGGGGCTGTAGATCGTACGTAGGAGTAAGTGTCCTGTGGTGGAGGGAGGAAAATTAAAAAACATTACAATGTTGTGCTTAACCAATTGATTTAGATCAAGTCAACCAATGGTGCAGCAAGAATGGAACCAAACCAATTATAAAAGAGAAAAAGTAAAACATGCCTGGTAGTTCTGTGATGTGACTGGTGGTGGTGGTGGAGGAACTTCGGCTTGGCGCTGAGTGTACCCATAATCAGTAGCAGCGTGTGCAGGCTGGTAACCTCCATATGCTGCTGCTGTAGCGGCTGCAACTGCAACGGGTGCAGGTCGCGCTACAGCTACTGTGGCGGCTGTTGGTGCGTAGGCAGCTGCAACAGTGTGTGCTGCAACAGGAGCCTGATGGACGGTGTAACTAGCCACCGTCGTGGGATGAGTGTAGGCTACCCCGGCAGCTGGCTGCTGACTGTTAAAATGGAAAAAAGGCAAATTAGTTACTGTGTGCATTTGTAATGTAAATGTACAGGTTTGTGATGGCCGTCAACAGATGCATGGTTGGCAAGTGCGGTCACCCAAACAAAACAAGTCAACCCCTAAGGTTGTTGCGTGCGGATGTTTGGAGGAGAAATACCTCCACAGGACTCAACTCAACCAACTTTATTAAGTATATAGAGAAGAATCATGACAAAGAATATGACAAATTTGAACATGCAAGAAAGACGAAACAAAACAAAGCAGTTCTATAGAGACGAGAATCTTTCAGTCGACTGCGTGGAAGTCAATAATAAACATTCTCGCTAGTGTTAATGTTCAGTTCATCATTGGAATCTGCCTCATACAATAGCGAGTTTTTGTGAAATAACTAGTTGAATAAAGGCTGACTTCACATCAGCGCTAAATTTAATTTTCACAAACTTCAGGACGATGGATGACACAAAATACATTGAACAAGTTTAGTTTAGTCATTACACTGTTAAATGTTTACTTTTCAATTTTGTTGATTAGATATCAAATTTTATTTATTTAAAAAAAAAACACTGATAGATACTGGATATTGCACCAGGTTGTATGAGACGGTTAATACACGTCATTGTTAATATAAGTTTACATTTGTTGTTCATAATAAGAGAAGTACTTCCATACAAGTACTTTAACATTTGATTAGAGAAAGTATTTGCTCATTTCTTTCATTTTTTCCCTCATTAATGTACACTCGGCACCATATTGACAGAAAAAAAAAAAACAGAAACGTAGACATTTTTGCAAATTTATTAAAAAGGGAAAACTGAAATCACATGGTCAGAAGCATTCAGACCCTTTCCTGTGACACTCATATTTAACTCAGGTGTTGTCCATTTCTTCTGATCCTTCTTGAGACCGTTCTACTCCTTCATTGGAGTCCAGCCGTGTTTCATTAAACCGATTGGACTTGATTAGGAAAGACACACACCTGTCTATACAAGTCCTCACAATGCATGTCGGAGCAAATAAGAATCATGAAGTCGAAGGAACTGCCCGAAGCCCAGGGACAGAAATGTGTCAAGGCACAGATCTGGCCAAGGTTACAGAAGAATTTCTGCAGCACTCAATGTTCCTAAGAGCACTGTGGCCTCCATGATCCTTAAATGGAAGAAGCTTGGGACGACCAGAACTCTTCCTAGAGCTGGCCGTCCCGCCAAACTGAGCAATTGTGGGAGAAGGGCCTTGGTGAGAGAGAAAGTGGCTGAACTCTAGAGATGCAGTGGTGAGATGGAAGAAAGTGTCCGAAAGTCAACCATCACTGCAGCCCTCCACCAATCAGGGCTTTATGGCAGAGTGGCCCAACGGAAGCCTCTCCTCAGTGTAACACATGAGAGCCAGCATAGAGTTTGTCAAAAAACAATGAGATAAGAAATGAGATTCTCTGGTCTGATGAGACCAAGATTGAACTCTTTGGCCTCAATTCTAACAGGCATGTGTGGAGAAAACCAGCCACTGCTTATCACCTGCCCAATACTACCCCAACAGTGAAGCATGGTGGTGGCAGCATCATGTGGGGTTGTTTTTCAGATGCAGGCACCTGCAATTGAAGGAAAGATGAATGCGGCAAAGTACAGAGATATCCTGGAAGAAAACCTTTTCCAGAGTGCTCAGGAACTCAGACTGGGACGAAGGTTCACCTTCCAAGACAATGACCCTAAGCACACAACTAGAATAACAAAGGAATGGCTACGGAACAACTCTGACCATTCTTGAATGGCCCAGCCAGAGCCCTGACCTAAACCCAATCGTGCATCTCTGGAGAGACCTGAAAATGGCTGTCCATCAACGTTCACCATCCAACCTAACTGAGCTGGAGAGGGTCTACAAGGAAGAATGGCACAGGATCCCCCAAAACAGGTGTGAAAAACTTGTTGCATCATTCCCAAGAAGACTCTTGGCTGTACTAGCTCAAAAGGGTCCTTCTACTCATTACTGAGCAAAGGGTCTGAATATTTATAACCATGTTCAGTTTTGCTTTTTTAGAAAATCTGCAAAAACCTTTTTTTTCTGTCAAGATGGGGTGCCGAGTGTACATTAATGAGAAAAAAAAGAACTTAAATGACTTTAGTAAATGGCTGCAATGAAACAAAGGATGAATAATCGAAAGGGTCCGATTACTTCCCATACCCACTGTATAACATATGATAGCATTTTATGTTATGCATACAGTAGAAAGAAATTACTCAGGTTCTCAAAAAAAATGGCCATCAATTAATCATCGATGCATAAGACGATAGTATATAAAAAAAAATTAATCGATCATTTTCATCCCTAGTCTCATCCAGCCTCTTCTATGTGCACGATAAAGGAGGGGCAGGGGAAGCAGTGCAGAGTGGTAGGCAAGTCAGTGAAAATTACATTATATAGTACAAATGTTTAGTAAACCAACTAGGGTACATTTCCACAAGAAGTTTTCCTATACACTGCTCAAGAAAATGGCACACTTACAACACAATGCAAGTACTTATCAAATCACACTTCTGGGAAATCTTCGCTTTTGGAGAATCAATGCAAATAGAAGTGTCATCAGTTTTATCTTGCCCTTTTAAAGTATATACTTTATTGAATATTGTTTTGATTGTTTAAGCGCTTTGTGACCCTGGTCTGGAAAAGCGCTATACAAATAAAAATGACTTACAACAGGTGGAAATTATAGGCAATCTAGCAGGACAATCCATGAAAGAAGTGGTTTCTCAGGAGGTGATCACAGACCAAATATCAGCCAGAAAACATGGGAATTGAAAAGTGGTCACTTTTGAATTCTAGTGGGGCTTTCCTCTAGTGGTAGCTAGGTAGGATGTAGTAGGGGAACAACCCAGCAGAAGGTCCGTTACCTTTGCTGCTGTGCAAGGAGGAACAAGGAGCACTGCAAAAGGACCTTCGGCAGTGCATAAATGTGTTGAGATACCTCAATTCTTAGTATGCGAAATGTAGTGCGCCATGCACACTAAAACGTCAACAAAACAGAGTATGGATCAATGGACACTTTCTACCCCGGCCACCATCTTAGTGACGTTGTAAACAGAAGTAACAGTAATGGTGTTGGATAGTATTTCTATGGGGGGTGGGCGCACAGCCCTCCATGTGCTTGCCAGAGGTGGCCTGAGCTTTCGGTACCGAGATTAGATCTTCAGATCATATGAGGTTTCGGTTGTCCCTAGGTTCCTCCTAATGCAAGACAATGCTAGACCTCATATCACTGCAGTGTATCAGATTTTCCTACATTGATGCTATTGACTGGCCTGGCCGTTCTTTAATTCAATTGTGCACATCTGGGACTGCATGTCTCGCTCCATCCACCAGAGCCACACTGCACCACAGACTGACCAGGAGTTGGCGGGTGCTTTAGGGGCCACTTCATCAGGAGCATGCCCAAGCATTGTAAGGACATCATACAGGCACACCGACACCCCGAACACTACAAACTAATTTTGACTTGTTTTAGGACATTACATCAAAGTTGTAAGTCGCCTCTGGTGCATTTTTCTACTTTGATATTAGTTGCGACTCCAATTGTCCATGGGTTAATAAATTTGATTTCGATTGATCATTTGTATGATTTTTGTCAGCATATTCAACCATGTAAAAAACAAAGTATTTAATAATATTTCATTTATTTGTATCTAGAATTTGTTATTTTAGTGTTCCCTTCATTTTATTTTGTCCCAGGCCTTACCCAAGCCCACCTCAACCGACTCCAATTTACGTAGAGGATTAGAATTTCTTATCGTAAAATATTTATTAAATTAATCTTAAATTTAAAAAAATTTAATGTAGTAAATATTTTTTTACTTAAGTTTTATTTTGTTTTGTAGTTATATATTCATTCCTCGGGCTATTAGATTGTACAATTCTGAGTTTGGTGGCAAGAGTGGAGCGAAAGTATCATGATGTTCTATTCTGTTAGTCTTTGATCTATGTTTTTCTTTAGACTTAGATTGTATCATCTTGTTCTTCCTCTTTATTTCGCTTTGTTCTTGTTCTTATTTTTATTTTCATGAATAATTGCTGTGTCTAATTTGAAAAAAAAACAAAACAATTTCAATAAAGTTATACCTAACCTAAAACACAGCTTATTAATTAGGGTTCAATAATTCAGTGCATTGGAACTAAAACAATTAAAGAACATGAACATGATAAAATAAATGGAAGAGTGGAAGACACCCAAAGGATGTTGATGTGGAAGATACCAAGAGGATATATATATATATATATATATATAGTATGTGAAAGATGGGTTGAGTGAAGATAGGTGATTTGCTAAGACAGCATGGGTGTCATTCTATAAGACAAACAAATATAAAACATGTGGGTCAATTTAATGTAGCATTAAAACCAACTCCAAGAATCCTAGTTTATAGGGAAATCCATTGATTTAGATCAAATTTATAAATTCACTGCCCATAGAACATTAGAGAAAATGTTTGGATCTAGATCTTCAAAATAAAAATAAAAACTTGTCAAGATCACATTTGAATCAACCTACGATATCAATGTCTATGTACAGTACCGGTTCATCCGACTGATGCGGTCACAGCTCTCGTCTGTCCAACTGCAGCAGTCAGTGCAGCGTCCCATCCCCCAGCCCGAACAATAGCACCAGTAGGAGGCATTATACGTGCAAAACACGCTAACTCAGCGACTATGACAATCTACCGGACGCCATTATGCAAGACCCCATCAGTGACATGTTTCTCTTACCTGTATTGGGCGGCAGCACCGTGGGTAAATCCGAAGTAATTGCCGGTAGCCATTTTGGCATCTTCACCAAGCCGGCTGGGCACTGCATAGGACATGAAACCAGATTATGCTAAGCTAACAGTTAGCAGCAGGTAGAAGCCATCAAAACATCGAGATAATAAAAACTACATTGAATGAATCTTCCCACCGAAGACTTGACGTCCTTTGGATGACTACATAGCAGTGCACCAGCCTATTTTGTTTCTACTTACCATAGGTGAAGGACACTACTGGACAGATAGGAATCATTGGAGTCGTGTTGTATGCCGAGGGACGAGTACACAAGAGCATTTATATGAAGTATGTTCGGAAATGACGTCATGGCGCATGCGTATGACGTGTCTCTAATTTTGCTGTGGCGGACTATACTGTATTGTGTTTGCAGATGCATATACTCAAATAAAAGTAAACTAAAACGTCATGTCGTCGAGGCTCAGTTAACAAAAGATAAAAACATAAATAAATACAATTAAAACATAATATGTGATTATGTGCATTTTTATTACACATTTTAGTAAAGAAAATATTGTTAAAAACATAAGTTTGCACATAGTACACAAATAATACATTTACATTCAACAGTCTGATGGTTGGTGGAGTGAATCTGTCTAAACCCAGAGGCCTCAGTCTGAGGTGACAGTGATTGTTTTAGACCTTTACCAGAAGTTATTTCCTCAATATCTTCCAATTGTTCCAATGGTCCTAATGGATTTTTCAACCTCTTTCCAGTGTTTCCCAGGCCCATGCACTGGAGTTCAGCACTCAAAGAACTGATCATTGAATAGGATATAATCTCTTTAATGTCAAAGTACAACATAGTTTAGGCAGTTCTGTACAATGCAACAATATAATTGATATAATAACTTTATGTTTTTAATATAAAGAATATAAAGCATAAATATATGAACAGTTCCATTAATTAATTCAACATACAGTACAAGATAATCACAATGCAAATGTTTTAAAAACATTATAATTGGGGGGTCATTGCACATCACAAATGCATGAGTTGGGCAGCCGTAGCGGAGTGGTGATGAATTTGACACTCTGGGGTTAGAAAACTGTCTTTAAGTCTATTGGTGTTAGATTTAATTGGGTCTGGGGTGGGTGGTGTCTATGAGGCGGTGTTTGAGTCCGGTGTTCAGAGTGAGAGTGACAGATGTGCAACATAACATCATAAAATTGTGAGTGGGTTGCCAGTACAATTAAAGCAGTCTTGTAGCATGAAGCAATGAGGTGATGTCACTAACCTGTGCCAGCTGGTTGACAAATTCTTTTTGGATTCCTTTAACATATTTTCTGCTGGGTGGTTGTTTCCATGCATTAAACAGTCTCCATTTCCTCCATGAATTGTGATTAGTAATAAGTATTTGGCATTAGCATTCATATATATTTTTTTAATCTCTCACTTTAGTAGCCATTTACCCATGTTTTTATTTTGTGCTTCTTGTCCACAAGTTGTTGGGGTGAAATGGTCTGGTGAATCTTAAAACATGTTTTTACATACAGAACTTTACTTGATGCTTATCTCTTTCTAATGATTTATTAAATCATGTTTCAAAAGTTACAAATACATCTGAATGTAAATCACTAGCAATAAAAACGTCTGCACAAGTAAGAAATGAAACAATTGAGGTCAAGCCAGCTCTTAGCACTTTATCAAGGAAATTAACGATTCATTAATAAGTCACCAGATAACATCCAATTTGACTAACTGAGAAAAAAAACCTGAAACATCAAGGTTCCTTAAGTTCCACCTTCGTATTCTTGTCCACCTGTAACTTCTCAATATGGTCAGGTATCCTGAAAGTGAGTCAAGCCTTCTGTTGTGCAACATTCACTGAAACAACCTTCCCATGATGCTTTTTCTCTGACGTCTGCTGCACTTTTGTTTCTTCACAAATGAACAAAAGTGAATACCTGAAGGTGAAAAATATTACCTGCATAAAAGCCAATGAGCACTGCGACTGCTCACAATAGTGCGCGCTGTGATTGGCTGCTGCTATGGACTGAACAGCATCTGTGTTCACATATCTTTGTGTGCCGACTCCTCACATCAGTCTCCACCTGCAGCTTCTCACTCTTTGCTTCATCCTAGAGGATTAGACGACTCATGATCAAGGTTTGCAAATCCTTTCTCTCATCAATCAGTATCGTTGATCAAATGTTAGTTTTATTCTGGAAGTCATGAGGATTGTCTGTTTGTTCTGTAAAGTAAGTAAATCTTTGCAGCTTATTATAGCAAACATTAAAGTCGTTTTTCATTCAGGGGTCCTCAAGTTCAAGATGAACAGTGGGCCTTTGACTTTCTTAAAGAATAGACTTCTATTTGAGGAAAATAGGATTTTATTTACTGTCATAATGTTGATACCCTGTGAAGGGAGCACGAATACAACAATATATTGAATATTATAAGCATCATAACAATCATACATAGTAATAATCATTCAGATAAAAGACCTACACCATTAAAATATTTTACTATGAAACTTTTTAACAATGTTTTATTACAGAGAGTAAACAGTATGATTGCTTTAAAATAAAGACCTTTCTTCAAAACAACCCCTGTCCAATTGGACAACTTGATAAGCTTTTTCTATTTTTAATAAATAGATGCTCATTTATTGATTCTCATCAAAAGCAATTATTTGTCGCCAAAACGTGAATAAATTAATAATTTATTAGAGCTTTTTGATTGGTTTAGCATTAGCATATTTGTAAATTAATACTATTAATAGGAAATGTAGAAAACGCCTCTATATAACAATGAATGGAAAAAATACTAACAGTTAAAATGATATATGAGATATGACATATAAGATAAACAGGAAACGGTCTGCATCATTTCAGCATTCTTTGCAAATATGAGTTTTCAGAGGCTGTTAGTGCTTAGTGATTATAGGCAATCTTCAACCTCTAAATGTTTAACAGTGACATTTTTACTTGGGTCATTAACTATTCTGTGTGTGTGAGCTGCTTGAAGGCCACACAGAACCCTCAAAGAGAAGCAGGCCTGAATGGCAGTGGGGACAGAAATGCAGCTCTTACATCTTAAAGGGACAGTGTACAGGTGTCAAAGGGTTGAAAACACAGGCAATCAGGTATTACGTACAGACAAGTCAGGTTGCATAATTGGTATACAATTTAAAGAAAGAGGGTGGTGTGGACCCCCTAAAATTGCTGCTCTTGTTGGTGTACGTAAATGGCTTTTTTAGTTTGCCGTCATGAAGTCATCATGTTCATTTATAACATATGTGTTGGTTTGTGCACTTCTGTGTGAAACAAAAAGCAACGAAGAGAGTTTTCCTTTTGGGGTCACATGTTTTATTATATTTTAAAAAAATCTTGTCAGGACTTTATTTCTAAAGGTCCAACTGGACTGACAAATGTTCTACCTTCTGGCAAGGGGAAAAGCAAAATTGAAAAAAAAAATGCTAAATGAGTAAAAATAATGTGTCTGTTAAGGCTCATGCAGGTAGTAATTAATGCAATCATTCTCACAAACAAACGCACACACACGACCTTGGTTGATTCAGACAGTATACAAGGCCATACACAAACACACAATAGGCCGCTGCAGTGAAGACTGACGAAGACAAGATGACGAAGATTTTTGTCCACAAGTATGACGATAGTCATCAGACAATCTCCAAACAACAATCTGTCAAGTCCCTGCATGTCCACTTGAACAGTGGCTACTACAAAAGACTGTTTGAAGCAACCAAGTCTTGACAGCAAACAAATAGCAAAAATAGCATGAAATGAAGCTTTGATAACATTGCAAGGTTTGTGGTGCAGTTCTTTTATCTGACTTGTTACATACAAACTTAATTTGACTTGTTTTAGGACATTACATCGAAGTTGTATCAGCCTCTGGTGCATTTTTCTACTTCGATATTGGTTGTGACTCCAAATCCAAATTTCCATGGGTTAATACATTTGATTTCGATTGATTATTTGTATGATTTTGTCAGCATATTCAACCATGTAAAGAACAAAGTATTTAATAATATTTCATTTATTTGGATCCAGAATTTGTTATTTTATTGTTCCCTTTATTTGAGCCGTGTATACAAATATATAAAATTGCAGCAAAGTCAAAATGTTAATGAATTTGAAGTTATATTTAAACTGTTAAAGTTGTTCTCTAAAACGGGTATATATTGCTTCTTGTATATTTAACAACCAATCCCTGACTTAATAATAATAATATAAAAAACCTAGCTTACTAAAGAAATGTATCTGTTTATCTTTGTTGTAATTTTTAACAACAACAGGAATGGGTGGTCGGTAGGGATGGGAGTGAGAGTTCCCTAAATTTCAAGCAATATTGGCAAAACTCAAAAATAACAAATAAACACGATAAAGCAATCGGAAAGTAGCAATGAAAAAAAAAGTGTGACGTCTGTTTTGGACACAAAAATGAGAAATTAGAACATTTTAACACCAATTACATCAATGCTGTTAACAATGGGGTCACTTTGAACATGCTTGATTTGTGATTATGACCTTAACAGTATTCCAGCATGTGTCTTCAGGTGAAATGTCAAGTGCTGCTTAGTGTGAAAATATCTGTTGACATATGAGTAAATGTTCCCAAAGATGAAAGATTAGGAACATTTTACAATGCATTTAGCAGGATGTCTTCACCACATATTTTACCAACCAAATGCAACAGGTCATTGTGTCTTAACATGAGTTTAATATATTTTTAAATAGTTATTTCACCAGCATAGACATCCACCCATCGTCTTCCACTAAAAGTTAGAATAATTATCCAGCCTCTGAAAGAAGATTCCCATCAGACTGTATGTTGGTGTCTTATCATGGTAATGTTTTATACCCAGAATGGTAAAATTAATCTTGGTTTATACAGGCATTGTATACATTAAGCATTCAGAAGAAGAATGTTCCATTCCCAGCTGCAAATTGTTGCGTAAATCAGAACCCATCCCCAATTGAAAAAGGCAGGGAAACTACCCTTTAATGTAACAACTTACAAACACTAAGGAGTCACAAAGGCGACAGAGTCAAACAGGCTAGACAAACTGGAGAACAATTCAGACTCCATTGTTGGAAGGAAACAGATCTGCATACTGAGAGAAATGAGGTAGCAGAAGACCATCAACAGAATTGAGAGGGGACTGAACAGTTAATGGTCCTATCCGTGGTTTTCAAAATGGTGTTTCTGGCTACCTTTGCTGTCGTAATAGCGCAAGTGCAGTGTAGTAATGCATAAAAATATATGTCGGTGCGCAGGTCTGGGCAACAGATTAAGCTTGATACACTTAGATTAATTGTAAATCAGGTGCAAAGTGTTTCATTTTTGGAAAACTGATGCAAATAAAAGTGAGTGTTGTATTGACAATAATAAAATGATAAAAATCTTGATATTGTAGTGATAAAATAATGTATTTTACATTAATACAAAACTGGGACAAAAACTTGTTTAATTTCAGGTTCATTTACTGCACTTTATCAAACAGACAAGAGTGATTATGATTGTTCAACAGTGCAGATACTGCTGAAAGTGTGACTCAAACCCAGATTTTAACCTTATCTGTCGCTTGGCAACCACACACACATACGCAAGTATTTTTCAGCCAAACAAAGGTAGAAGGACAGATTGGTGAGGCCAAAATAAAATACTGTAAAATACATGCAAAGAAGAATAAAAACATGATTCGTTCATTTCTAAGGGATCCAAAACAGTGACTAATGTTCTTTGGTCGAGGACCGTTTAAATCTTTGTATTTGTATTTTTGCATTGATGACCCAGACAAGTTGGGGATTTCTCATTTGACGAGTTTTCATAATCTTTGAGCTGATCCTTAAGAACTGAATTTAGTTTTATTCACTTCATTTTGGTAGTTAATGTAGTTTATGCAAACGTGAGGGTGTTGTGTGTAAAACATATCAAACATTATATCTAAGAAGAAACCTTAAATAAAAGTATTAACAGAAAAATGAATGTAATTTATTACTTCACCCTTGTGAAATAACTTGCTGTAAAGAAATTTTGGCCAAACGGTAATATTACTCACATAAAACTGTAGGATTGAACATTCACTCTTTTTTACTACAACATCTAGAGTCTAAATTGACTTTTTCTTTTTTTCTTATGTTGTTCCTTTTTAGATGCTGACGTGTGAAGAAGCCATTTCTTCTGATGTCTGAATAGAAGCTCTGAACATGGATGAGTCAACAGAGGTGCGAACAGACGGTAACTCTCTGCTCAAAGCAGTCTTCTTGCGTCGTCTGCGCCTGACACGGCTCTTATTAGAAGGTGGAGCTTACATAAATGAAAGTAATGAGTATGGAGAGACTCCACTTATGGTTGCCTGCCGGACACACCATTCAGACTCACAGAGTGTGCCCAAACCCAAACTAGTTCGGTAAGCACCTTGTTTACAACCGTTTTAAATATAACCAATGAACACAAAAATGACTTGACATAACCCTCTTCAGGTACCTTCTGGAAAACGGAGCAGATCCAAACATTCAAGACAAGACCGGGAAAACCGCTCTGATGCATGCATGCTTAGAACATGCCGGAGTGGAGATACTGTTACTTCTTCTTAAAAGTGATGCAGATCCAACACTAGAGGACCATTTAGGGTCTTCTGCACTGGTGTATGCTCTCAATTCCGGCAATAGAGACATTCTCAAGATCCTTCTGGATGCATGCAAGGCGAAGGGTAAGGAGGTGATCATCATTACTACCAACAAGTTGGCCTCTGGTCACCAGATGACCAAACAGTACCTGAATGTGCCTCCACCTTGTGACCTTGAGGAGTGTATGCCACACGCTCCAAACAAGAATTATCTGTCTCCACAACCAGGGAGCCCACATTTGGACAACAAGAATTCCCAAATACCAGGCACAAGAGGCGATCCCTGCACACCTGGTTCCCCGATCCAAACCTTAAGCCCTTTATACATTCCCACTGTAGATAAGCAGCATCATTTTCGGAGACTAAGCCCTGAGCAGTGGCTCAAAGGTCCCTCTTCTTCTCTGCAGCAATGTCAGTCTCCATCATTGACTGAAGAGCTACTGGAAATGACTGCTGAGGAAATGCTGTCTGTTCGAATGAGTGGTCTAAGCATCCATGGAAGACATTCACCTTTTTCTCGCCACCACAGTATTGACGTCAAGGACACAGCAGGGCTCCTGAAAGCTCTGGACACCCTGATTGGAAATGACAAAGGAGTAGCCCCTGGAAGAAAACTCTTAGGCAGAAAGATGTCTTACGACAGTGCAGCCAGCTCTCTACATTCCACTTCACATCCAAATCTAAACCAAAACGATACTTCACTTCTCCGCCCTGGAGCTGGCCAACCGCATAAAGATTCATCTGAAAGTCAGTTGAATCTTTCCAGCCTGCAAAATGTTGTGAGGCGGCGCAGCATTGGTATTGGCCATTACAGTTCAGACTCCCAGTTACCCCAGTTTGGCAGCAGGGACAATAAGAGCACAGGAAGTTCTGCAGCAGGGGTGGAACGGCACAAACTAGTCATTAGCAGATCCTCCACGTTATCGGGGTCCAGGGAGTCCCTAGAAAACGTCATGCAGCAAAGGGCTGCAGGTCAAGAACGGAGGGGCTCAGGAGCTCTACTTCTAGATCATATCGCCCACACAAGGCCTGGATTTCTCCCACCCCTTAACCCCCATATTCCAATACCTGATATTGGTGTCAGCTTAAGTGCTACCCACATGTTAAGTGGAAGCAGCAAAACGTTGAGTGCTGGTGGTCTAGCGGGTTCAAAGCCAGTTCAACCATGTGTTCCTTTCTTCTTTAAGGATCTGAAAGCAAAGAAAATGCTGTGGAGACGCCACTCGATGCAGAGTGAGCAGATAACACAACTGGTCGACTTTGAGAAGAACTTGCAGCTGCAGACATGATCTGTGTGAACTCGTGATGAACTTTCAACGTATTGTGTGTCACAATATAAAAGGTGCAGTTGGGTCCAAAGTTGATTCTAGAATCGTGTTGCATCCTTTAGCTGGCTTCAACGGTTGGGAGCCCTGAGATTTGTTGTGTTTAACATCATTTCTTCTGTTAGTTTTGTAGTTTCATCAAGTATTTCAATGTCATTAATATGTCAGTCAAAGGACCCAAAGCTTTCAGAAAACCAAATAGTACATGGACTGTGATTGTCACAAAACTTAATACATTTTTGTATTTTGTTTGATCATCTCACTCATCAACCAAATACCATTGTAATTACAATTTCAATAAAAATTGTCATGAAATAGAAAATGTGTGTTTCTTGGAAAAGCTATTTCTATTAATGTGCATCTCTCCAGCTTGACAATTCCATATGCATCTTGATACATATGGTGAGATATAGTTGATGCAATAGGGCTTAACTCTGGCGGTAAAAGTTGCATTTCTCTTCAAAGCAATAATCCTCTTAACATTTATTGTGCTTATTAATGTGTCAAAAACCAAGAGGTCAAGTCATCCAAGTAGATTGTGAGACTATAATTTCCACTGTCACAGTGAATTTACATCTGCTGGCGACCCAGTTAGTTACAGTCATAGATTTTAGAGTCACTGTGGCTTCGCCTGAAGATGTGTTTGAGTGAACATTATTTTCCTTCAACTCAGCAGACAGATGAGTGTGGTATCTGTGTGCATGTCTTGCCAAGTGTCCTTGAACATATAGCATGGTTATGTTTCTCAGTGCAAAACTTCTCTAAACAGTACATAAGTGAGTGCATGTCAGCTGCAAATTTGTGTTTTGTTCAAAAGTGATCAGATTACAATTTTTCCTTTTAATTTCTGTGGTGGTTTCTGAGTCCAGAGAAAGCAAAACCGTTTTCCTATACAAACATTTACTATTACTTTTGTTTTTTTTTGATGACTTAAATCTAATCAAGATGACTCCTCAGAAACATTGACTCCATGATAAACGTGAAGGGATAAAGGCTCATCTTAAAATGTTTTGTTTTCTGTTTTTATTAAACGTTAAAAAAATCTCCACCTCATATGAAAACTGTCTGAAAAGTCTCTGACTCAATGCTGTAAAGCAGTTTGATGGTCGGACTCATAGACTCTCCAAACAGGTCGTTAAATTAACAGCTGGAGAGTTTTACTGCAAGAGTCATGACTGAAAAGAAATAACAGAAAATAATGAATTACATAGTTTATTTACTAATCATTGGTGAGTTTTGTCCTCATGTCTACTGGCAGGTCGAAGTAGATCTTACTGAAGTCAAGCTGGTCTCTGAGGGGAATCAGATCTTCTGGGGAGAACTCATCATTTAGATTGGTCCACACTGTAAGACTGTATCTGTAAAAAAAGAAAAAGTTATTTAATTGAGTGACAAACAAATTGAGTGGTTTCAGTTTCTGCAAAAACTGCTATACAAGAGATTTGGATACATTCAAAATCACATACATCAACACTCTTGTTAACACTTAATCAATTTAAATGTTAAGCTATTCATACTGATGGGTCGGTAATTATGTAAAAGAGCACAACTTTAAAATCCTAATTTTAATAAACGTAATGTATATGGATACATTGAGGCAGATTTCCATTGTCTTTAACTTTTAATTGAAATATTTGAATTACAAAATGTGCGTAAGCCCTACTCACCTAACACACCCTGTTTTTTTGGAGATTAACTCTTGTTTACGCCAACCACACCCACTCTTGTGTGATTGGTCAAGCATTTGTCACACATAATTATTCCTGGACGTCTTCACCCCCAAGGGACTCGTTGCATTAACAAAGCTGGCTTAATGTAATAATGGACTCTGCTCTCGTAACCTTTCGTTCGCCAAGATTTCATATGGGGGAGAGTTTTATAAAGGGATAACTTTAAAACATCATCATGACAAGGGACTTACTGCATCTTGGAGAGGGAGACTTGACATTTGAAACATGTAAGTAAGTCAGGAAAATATGGTTTTGACGTTTATTAAAAATAGGCGGTGATTTCCAGGAGTCTTGGACTTGGACAGGGAATTAATGACTGACCGTGGTGACTGTTGGAGTAGCCATAAGAGCTGAGAGATGGACTGAGGTATGAGAGCAGCTCGCACAGGGAACGTGACATCATGTTCCAGCCTCCTGCAGATCTCCTCCATCTGCTTCACCATGTCCCAGCTGTAACCTAAGAAGACAAAACACGCACATGACAAACTTTAATTAGTACTCCGACGCCATATACCCGATTGGGCTAACAAAAAAGTTGTTACAGTTGTGGTTACTGCCACATTTTCCTTGAGGCAACTTCATTCGAGTCAACCTTTGTTTTTTTTCTGACTGGATGTTAGTGTCAGAAACACAAAAACAATAAAGAAATAATCACACAAATATGTGAGAATGCTGTGTGTTAATTGTTTGATTGAGTGTGAGTGATATGTAATGTGGTGGAAACCTTTGCAGCATGTTGAAGATAAATTTAAATTTTGTCCATGTGTGGACACATGTGTTCACCTGGGTTTTCAGTTCCTGCTATCCAGCCTGTTGTCCAGCCCAGAGATAGAACAACACGAGCGGGAAGTTTTGCTAGAGCAGCCAGAAACGCAGAAGCCTCCAAAGGTTGATTTAATCTACCCCCTGGTCCAGGGAGAACGTCTGCATTCATCCACACTGGAATGTCGGACTGCAACAGAATTGCATTCTGCAGGAGAACAGAAGGAACCACAGCATCCAGGCTGCAACAGGAGACCATCACAGGGTTTATGGCACATTCTGGTGTAAAAAAAAAAATGGTCTCACTTCTTAAAATCCAGCTTGATCCCCTTGTGGTGCCCCCTCATCCTCTCAAGCCACTCCCTCAATGTGATGTCACTGTCTGTTATAGGAGGATGAGCCATGATCGGCTCTTTGGGCTCATGACAGCTCAGGATTATGTCAGCTTCGATCATGTGAGCTGAACCTGTTAAAAGAGAACGACAAACACACACATTTAAGAAGCAGAAAACAAACTCTCACATCGTAAAACGGATCAGTAGTTATAAGAGTAATACACTGTAATAGTGTTTTCCTTTATCAAGGGGGTCTCGGAAGTTGGAGGCCTGGTATACTGTCGCCCCGACAAATGCTCGATGTCACCAGTTAACAAGGAAAATTAATCTTAGCCTTTTTCTAATCCTTTTGTGAAATGCATCTATTGATGCAGATGTCCTGGAATCTTAAACATAACGCTACAAGTAAAAAGCTTAAAGACAAGAACAAGTCCAGAAACAAATTTAAAAAAAAGTTTCACATCATCTTTGGTTTCAAGTGAAGCCCAGTCAATCTAGAAACTATACTATTAGGAAGATTGATTGCAAGCACTAAAGAGATGGATGCTGACCGTCGAGCGCCTTCTGCAGGCCGTTCCTGCTATTTACACCATGACTCCATCGAACCTCAGCAGGATGCAGCTTCTCGATCATACCGTGGCTTAAAAAATACTCCAAAGTATACCCTGACATGATTCCTGCAAAAAAAACATTTTTTTTTTTTATATTTTGTTCTCATGGAGGTTTTATGCGTTTATCTATAAGGCTCAATGAATAGTGCCAATAAATCATACGTGTTTCTTTTAACGACTGACACCTGCAATAAAACAGAGTAAATGTGAGAGAAAGTGCTTTCATTTTAGTGCCATCAACTGGGACATAATAACAGATCGCGTTTGTCAAACAACAACGAGATGTTGCTTCAATTTACATACATTTTATTAAAACAAAGACATGTTAATATGTAATAATGTAATAATGTAATAATGCAATAATCTAATCATGTATAGAGTCGAGCGTTATTTCTCCATTGACGTCACACGCGTGGGTACGTCACTCTTCCGTAGTGTGTGTTTACATATTCTTACGGATCCAACTACTAATGATAACGAAACAAGCGATAGATCGTTGAATTTTTAAATCATGAATATAAAACTGAATGTTTGCTTCAACTAACCCTGAGATTCCTCTGTTGACTATTCCAAACTTTGGGTTCGCTGCCAGGAGAGAATGAATTTATATCCTTGTCAGTACAGGATCGGGGCAGCCTACAGTATCCCGGCTGCGCATGTGCGGTGACGTCGCAAACTTGATGACGTCACTACGGTTCTCTCACAGAGACAAAGCTCGTTCTGCCTACAGTATCGCGGCTGCGCATGCGCGGTATTTGCTTAAAAGGGTTTTTAAACTCTTTACCGTGGAGAGTCAAAGTAATCCAACAATGATTTAAAACATATTTATGTGCTGTAATGAAGTAAACGCTTGATGACTATCAAAACGTTGTTCATGTAACCGGATGGTTATTTTTAGTTTGTTATTGAGATGATTGTTTACATTCTCTTGGTTAAAGCACGCCCTCTCATTAACTAATTGGCCTCACCTGCTTATGGAGTGGAGACTATAAAGGATGCGTCACTCAGTCTTCCCCTCTCCTGTGTCGTGATGGTCGGCGTTCTTGGACGTGCGCGGTCCTGTTCTCCGCTATTTGGTATGTAATTCCATTGACTCAAAGTCAGGCACAGCGACCTAAATGAGTTATTGTTTTCTCGTTTTTTTACAATCTGGTTCTTTTGCTTTAGGGACGTGCAGAAACTATGCCCTGCCTTGCCTCTTTGTGTTTAGTTTGGTATAGTGATTCTGTTTGCCATAGAGTTATTTGGGTAGTTTTGGTTTGGTTCAACTTTGAGACTTGTATATTGTGTTTATTTCCTGTGGTTTTGTTTAGGCACTTTGTTTTAGTTTTTCAACTGAAGTAGTGTCTATAATTGTTATTTCTGTCAAGGCAATGTGTGGTTTTGTTGAGGGTACTAATGTGTTTTTGGTTTCCCTTTTTATTTCTCTTATAATTGCTGTGTTTTGTCTATTTCAATTATTCATGGACTACGTCAGTTGTAAGTGATTCGCTGCATTGTCTGGCTAATCAATAAATTATATTTTCTGGTACTTGGTGTTTGTGTGCCTGTATTCATTTGCTGGAGGTTTCTAAGCGTAGGGTCGTGGGTTTACATCTTTAGGTGCAAAGCCTAAATTGGCGTTGTTGGTTACTGATTAACACCAGTCCACCGTTACTCCCCGGGCTAGTGTTTAGAATCGGTTACATTAACTTAATTTGTATTTTTAAGTACGACGTGTTATTGGTTTTGTAATAATATTAATAATATTAATGTATCATACAAAATGAATAAACGTTTGTGGCGTGTGCAGAGAAGGCTTTTTCCGCATTACTCTTCCATAAAGCCTCTCCTTGTGTAAAGTGCGCTGAATAGATGAACGATGCACAGTGACACCATCTGCAGCAAGTTGATGTTGCAGGTCTTTGGAGCTGGTCTGTGGGTAGACCCTGACTGTTCTCACCATCCTGCGCCTCTGTTTATCTGAGATTTTCCTTGGTCTGCTACTCCGGGCCTTAACTAGAACTGTGCCTGTGGTCTTCCATTTCCTCACAATGTTCCTCACAGTTGAAACTGAGCTTAAATCTCAGATAGCTTTCTATATCCTTCCCCTAAACCATGATGTTGAACAATCATTGTTTTCAGGTCATTTGAGAGTTGTTTTGAGGCTCCCATGTTGCCACTCTTCAGAGAAGATGCAAAGAAGAGAAACACTTACAATTGGCCTCCTTAAATACCCTTTCTCATGATTGGACTCACCTGTGTATGGAGGTCAAGGGTCACTGAGGTTACCAAACCAATTTTGAGTTCCAATAATTAGTGCTAAAAGTATTAAAATCAATAAGATGCAAGGGTGCCTAATTTTATGCACATGCCTAATTTTGTTTAAATAACTATTTCTGTAAATCATATAAACTTTATTTCACCTCTCAAATATCACAGTTTGTCTCCTATAAGATATATTTAACTGGATTTTTTTTTTGTTATCCAAACAACCAATGATTTATAAAGGAAATTCATGAAAATGTACAGGGGTCAGGAGATTGATCTCTCCTGAATTGATTGCCCTGTTTTGTCCCTTTTTTGGGAACCTGAGAACTTGAGTGAGCGGTGGATGTTACCTGTTACCAACTTAACATGGAATATAGTCTGCAAATTTTTCGGCTATGCACAAGGTTCTGGAAAGACAGACAAAAATAATTTTAGAAATATGAAGACTCAAGTAAAGATGCATGGGGAAAGAAAAACAAGGAGCGTTTCAGGAAATGTATTCCGATGACCCACATCCAGGATTTTGACATACCTTTCGCACCTATTAAAAAGTATGTGTGCAATAATACTTTTGCATCGTCTAATTAAATGCATATTATCCACTCTTCTGATAAGCATCGGCACTGGGCATCAAACCCTCACCCCTCGTCTTATCCATGGACAATTGGAGGATCCAATGTTGCAAAACATTAGAACCAAGACAGTTGTTTATTTTTTTATTTTTTTTTAGAATCCCTTATTAGTCCCGCAAGGGGAAATTCGGTAGTGCTTTTTACAGCCATTCACACATACTGATGGGAGTAGGCTGCACACTTGCGCCAAGTTTTACCATCAGGATTTACAGAAGTTGTTAATAATTATGGTGTTATAAATACATTTGATTTGGTTCTTGTACACACTGAATATGTCTGTTTTTATGTCTGCATACAGAATTGGAATATTCTGTATTATGAAATCTACAATTGAATTATTTAGAATAGTCGATGTAGTTGTACTAAAAAGCCACAAGATGGTAGTAATGTGTATAAAAATGAACTTAAATGAAAACGAATTAACTACGAGCGCTGATAAAAACTATTTTTTTTACATCAAATACTACTTTAGAAATAACTGAATACTAATGAAGCTAATAATTGGATCAATTATTTTAAATCAATTATTTTTAACAAATGACTTTTTATCGCTGTCTAAGTTTATGTTTAAGTTTTCGACGTCACCGCACATGCGCAGCCGGGATACTGTAGGCTGCCCCGATCCTGTACTGACAATCCCTGTTGACATGGACATGTATACATGTGTATTGTCTATATGGCATATGTATAAATGTCTATGGTTGTAAACATTAAACACTTCTGTGCCGATTACCTACTTTTTTTTACGTCGCTTTGTGACGTTATTTCCTGCCCGCGTACATGGTTTTATTAGTTATATCGTATTTTAATATTATCAGTGGTAATATTGGATTAAAATAAATATTTTTGTGGATTTAAGTGATTTTAAAGCATCCACATTTAAGTACTGGATCAATTTGTTATTATTTGTTACTCTTTAAATCGTAATTAAGTTGTGTTTTTGTTGTTTAGGTCTTCATGTCAATTTTTAATTATTTTGTTGTTCTTGTCATCATTGACTTGTCTCTGTTATTTATTTATCCCGTTTTCTAAGTTGTTAAACTTAATAGTCTTGTTATTTATGTTGATATATTCCTCCAGCAAGCCGTAATCATGCCCGTTTTGTTTATACAACAAGTCCCTTGGAGGTGGAGACTTCCACTGTAAGTACCATTTCTGTCCGGCCTACTATTTTGTTCCGTGCATTACCATCACAAGTCTCAAACGCTTATGTCTTTTTAAAAGCTTTTGTAAATCTGAACGAAACCTTCATTGAGCGATTTGAAGACCCTTTGATACAAACGCATAACATTTATATTGTCAAAAGGATGCATGCGACTTTTACCACAAATGTGTCCGGGTTACTTGTGACAACACCTCAGATCAGTGTCCAATGCCACTTCTTAAACCTCCGAACAATCAATACATTTCAAAAAGTTTTTGTTTCATAGTTAGAATATCTATGTATTTAATATTCTTGGTTTGTTACTTGTTTATAATACATTTATAATAGATTTATATTGTTTATATTGCATTGTACAGTTAAACGTACATTATTTCAGTCAAACACGGTTCAGCCAATCAGCGGCATCGACACATGGACTTATTCCTTTGGGTTTAAAGTCCCGTATGTCGTCAGACAGAGAAGGGAAAGAGGGACCGTTGCTTGGAAAATGATTTGATTGTCAAATATCGTCTTTTTGTTAATATAAATGTTTAATATTAGATAGAATATTTCCTTAAATGGCTCAGTTGAATTTTTGTTCAATCATAAAGGTTTTTAATAGGTGCATGTGATGTCATCATGTAGGAAGTGCCTGCACTGAAATGCTACTTACGTTGGCTTTGATGTATGGTGACAAACTTTGATGCTTTACCAATTACAGCACATTGGGCGTTTAAGTGGGCGGGGCTTATACACATTTATTTATGTAAATATTTTAATTAAAAGATTTTTGTGCAAACAGACGTATGACATTTTGATTTGGATATCACATAGCTCTGGTCTACCTCAAATGCTCCAGCAGGCGCACCTCCCTGTTACCAGTCTTTCTGCTTGACCAATTCTTGGTTTCAGTACCGCCCTTCCCAATCTTGTAGGAGAAGGGTGGAAGGAAAGTGTTGATGTAAACAAGTCTGATTCTGATGTTTTGTAGGTATACAACTAAACCAACTGTGAAGCAGAGGCAAAGTGTTTTTAAACCAGCTATTGCATTACCCCGGCAGTGGGGCCATTTGGTGGAAAGGAAGAGGGTACTGTATCGCTATGTTCTTCGTCAAGCTAATAAAGAAGCTACTTTAGGCATAGGGTCATCAGTGCATTGAATGTACAGCTGGCTGACATAGTACTACACCGTTGCTATAGGTATGACTGCAGATGTAAGACGTTTGGTCCAAGGGTGTAAACGCTTTAATTTGGCCAAGGACCACAGGCCAGCTTCACGCAGCTTTGTGGGCCACTTGCTAGCATTAAGGCCAAACGAGATTGTGGCCATTGACTTCACTTTCTTGAAACTCATCTCACAGTGTAATTGAAAATGTACTGGTCTTCAATCATGTGTCCAGCAAGTAAACTGTGGCCGTTTACCCACAAGGATCAATTGGCACCCACAGTTGCCCAACTCTTGCTAGTGGTTCTAGGAGTTTGGTATCCCAAATAGAATCCATTCAGTCCAGGGCAGAAGCTCTTTAAATAACCATTTTTGTGGCCTGTATGGTGTAGCTAACTCTGGCAGAATGTCTTACTACCCTGTGGACAATGGTCAATGCAAGCATAACATCCTGCACACTTTACCCAAAAAAACAAGCAAGACCAGCCTTCCTTGTCTTATTTGGGTTTTTGACATTAACTTACCACACCAGACCAGGGGCGAATCATACTTCCTTTTGATGTTTGACCGGAACCCCAAACTGGGCCATTTGCGTAACCCAGTAGCAGGTGAGGAGCGTAACTGGTTGCCTCCTATGTTCAAGGTTATGTTAGGGTTTTGTTTTCCGATAACAAAGGTAATTTAGAGACTGATATGAATCTGTAGTTTCTAAATATATTATTCACTATTTTCCTTTCTGAAGGCATCATTTATTTCTCGTAGGTCTTACCTTTTTTTCAGAGTCAATTCTTTTCCCTGCTTTATATTTTGTTCATAGAATGTTTATAGTTGCCTTAGAATATTAGAAGCAGCTCTAGAGACGTATTTCTCTTTCTTATTTAACGATTAATCAATTTAATTTGTAATTCCAAGTTTCACTTTTTGTATTGTGTTAGGTAAAACTATGTTCTGTATTGTATCATTGGCTGCCGCTGATGTTTAGACAATTTCCAGCCCATTTGACTGTAATGTTTAATATATATTACCAATATGTACCTTCTTTTAGCATCAAGTAAAGTCTTCTTGGTTAAATGGAAGTTGGATTACAAGTTGACATGTTACTACATTTTTGTGCAGATTCTCAAATTTCAATTTATCTCAAATCATGATTTCTTGTGTTTGGTAATTTCCACATCGTAACTATTTCACCATATGTCCAAAGAGTAGTTTCCCTAAAACTAATAAAGTTCTACCTAACTTCAAGTAGATTTCCTCTTGGTCAATAGGTGTTTGGTTTATTAAACTAGAGAGAAGAATGTCATATTTTTCTTATTTCAGTGGCTTCTTAGGTTCAGGCAGTTTGACTTAAAGGCTCTTCAAGCTTTTTTTTTCTTTTTCCCTCATTGTTTCTTTTATAATCTCAATCTGTTCCCTCTGACCTTCACTCTTACAGTATTTCAGTCTCTATTTTTACTATTTTCACTATTTAAGTCTAATTCCCCAACAACATCATCACTTTCCCTCATATCAAGATGGAATGGTTTAGTATAGTCTAGTCTCTATAGTATAGTCTGGAGGTGAAGAGCCAGCAGCTCTAGACAGAGTCACTTTTAATTGGTTAAAATAAAATTCTGCATCGGTTGACCACAAGTTTTTGTTTAGTGTCTTATGGCCTGCTGCTTTCATCATAGCTCTGAGTGGACCAATCAGAATATGTTTTTCTGGGATTAAATGTCTACTGCTACCATTTGTCGTCATAAACGGAGTCATCATCCCAGACATAGTTCATAGTGCAGTGTACGGGTTCAACAGGTGGTTCATAGGAATGAAGCTCTATAATCCACTTTTCCAAAGTCTCAAAAGTTATTTCAAGATCAGAGAAAGCATCAGCTGGTTCAAATCACATCGAACCAATACACCGCTGGCCCCCTCTCTGGGTAAGGCAGAAGTTCATTCTGCTAACACACAAATGCACAGTACATGATTTACTAAACAAATGACACAAAACAAATAAGATGAAAAGGTGTGATACAATAATGCATTTTTATTCAAAGGAAAGTGATACAATTTATTGTAAAATAATTGTAACATGACTCAATACTGCCGAAAATCTATGTTTCAAATAATCTCATCATCATCCATCCAAGCAAGAAGTATTAAACACAAGGCCGGTGTGTTACATCATGTAAGAGTACCTATGATGACGTATGTCGTGGGAGGGAAGGATAGAGCTGACCTCCCCTCGTCACCTTTAAAAAGAACATGAGAAGGCTACGTGTGCGTTGAGACGAGGCAACATATTGAAAGGTACGTAAATGTGTGTTTGGGTTTACAGAATGTATTTCAATTGAATGCCTTCTTATGAAGAATAATGTGTTTCAATTTAATGCAAAATATTTGAACCCCAGAGAAACTACACAAATCTTCCACAAAAAACTACAACATTTTCGTCAGAAGGGATAAAAAATGTATTCTGTGAATCACTGTGGTCAATACTTCTCAATTGTTTTATTTTACTCAATCTTTTCATAACATCCCATACTTCTTTTTTGATGACTTCAATCCTCCTACCGTTTGATTTTGAAGAACACATCCACACTGAGGAACAACATGCGGAATATTCCCAAGGCTTATCTTTGAACTTTCCACTAGTTATGAAAGCAGATCTCACATTTTTTTCAGGGGCTTCATGGTGTCCTTGATCTTATCATGAGTTTGATGTTACATATGCGCCTTTTACATAGTTGTTCTAGATATGTGGTGGTTGTGTGACAATAAAAGACGCTTAAACAAATGGCTCTTCTGTCCACAGCCAACTCCTCACACCATGAAGTCCATCGTTGTTCTGCTGCTGCTGGGGGCCAGTCTGAGTGTCAGTGGCCCAGTTGAGGCTATACAATCTACGGGCCAGCAAACTGCATTCCAACATTCTGGGAACCACTGACGGATATGTCAAGGTGTACTGTGCTTCTGCAGATCTTGGCCAAACTTCCGTCAGGAACAACGAAGAAAACCCCTGGTGGGGGGAGGAGTTCACTCACTTTAAAGCACAGCAGAACGACATTCTACGATTGGAGGTTTTTGACAGCGACTTCCTGGGTGATGACAAACTGGGGGTCTGTCAGAGACAAATAAAGGTGGGCACCTATCAACACGAGTGTTACCTGGAGAAAGGCGGCACCCTTTATTATTCCTACACTCTTGGGGGAAATTGAATTGTCCATGGTCAAGTTCAATGTTTTTCAAGAGTTTCGAATTGGTACAGATCCTCTAACAATGATGTAAAGAAATCATGTTAACTCCAATAAAAACGGTCACAGGCCTTCGATGAATAACAGAGTGTGTATTCAATATGCAGTAACGGTGTACAGAACAGAGAGAATGGAAGAGTTGGCGCTCTAGAGCTGACATTTTGAAGCTTTAATCATGCAGACAAACATACAAAAAAATTGTTGGTGTCACCATTTGGGAACTGGACCAAAGTTCCTGGGGGATTAAAAGCCAAAGATGCGCCATTGTTGACCAAAATTCTTTGTTTCCATACCCTCGTCCTCTTCTCCTGCCACACCCATGAACTCCAGCCAGTGGCCAATTGGGAGCTATGATGGGATCCAAAACTATCATCATCTTTCTATTTTTAGAGAAGCTCTTTTAAGTTGAATCTTGGTTAGCTGTATCTGGAGCTCAATGAGAGCACTTTGTTTAACTATTCTATTTATTGTGAATTCTCAAATTATTGACGTGAGTAACCCACTCATAAGAATTACCATTAAGTTATAAACAGAGAAAAGATTCTTATTTTCTTCTTCTCATCCGGTGTCAAATATTCTTTTATCTCCATCTTTCTTTGAAACACTGCTAACATTCAAAGGCTACAAAAAGTTACCCACAGTTCAGATGAAAATGCAAGTCACAATAAAAGAGAACAAGAATTTTGTCAAGGAAGATTCAATGTTATAAATACAAAAGTATAATTGGAATGTGTAATTGAATGTCGCTTATCTGCAAAAAGGTGTAAGATTTTGTGAGGGAAGGTATGTTTTCAGGGAAAAAATCCTGAGGAAAACAAAATTAAACAAACACTGTATCGGATAACACATACATTGTTACACTGTGGTGTGCAACAAGATGTGAAAATGAATAATCACACAAATGCACGGTACATGATTTACTAAACAACTGACACAAAAAACAAATAAAATGAAAAGGTGTTGTGATACAATAATGCATTTTTATTAAAAGAAAAGTGATAGAATTTATTGTAAAATAATTATAGCATGACTCAATACTGCCGAAAATCTATGTTTCAAATAATCCCACCATCAACTGCACATTTGTCTTGACAGCAGGTTTGACGTTACATTTTGAACTAATTAATTAAATCCGGTAACATTTACATCTATAAGCAAAGATGTAAACTGATGCCTGCTGTCATTTCACTTAAACATTAACATGGCATCACATGGAATTCATCATTCATAGATAATTTTGATCGTTACAAAATTGAAGTCAAGTCTGACTGATATTTTAAATGCATGGAGCTAGTCCAGCTAGTTAAACAGCTCTTCTATGCCTTCATGGTACTGTTAGCGCTGCTCTTTTTAAGCAAACCAATGAATCGTTATTGATCTTCACTGATTTTCTTGTAATCCGGTGTTCACACATCATCATCCATCCAAACAAGAAGTATTAAACACACAGGGGCAGTGTGTTACATCATGTAAGAGTACCTATGATGACGTATGTCGTGGGAGGGAAGGATAGAGCTGACCTCCCCTCGTCACCTTTAAAAAGAACATGAGAAGGCTACGTGTGCGTTGAGACGAGGCAACAAATTGAAAGGTACGTAAATGTGTGTGTTTGGGCTTACAGAATGTATTTCAATTGAATGCCTTCTTAGGAAGAATAATGTGTTTTAATTTAATGCAAAATATTTGAACACCAGAGAAACTACACAAAACTTCCACAAAGAACTACAACATTTTCGTCAGAGAAGGGATAAAAAATGTATTCTGTGAATCACTGTGGTCAATACTTCTCAATTGTTTTATTCTACTCAATCTTTTGATAACATCCCATCCTTCTTTTTTGATGACTTCACTCCTATCGTTTGATTTTGAAGAACACATCCACACCGAGGAACAACATGCGGAATATTCCCAAGGCTTATCTTTGGACCTTCCACTAGTTATGAAAGCAGATCTCACAACATTTTTTTCAGGGGCTTCATGGTGTCCTTGATCTTATCATGAGTTTGATGTTACATATGCGCCTTTTACATAGTTGTTCTAGATGTATGTTGTCTGATGTGGTGTTTGTGTGACAATAAAAGACACTTAAACAAATGGCTCTTCTTCTGTCCACAGCTAACTCCTCACACCATGAAGTTCATCGTTGTTCTGCTGCTGCTGGGAGCCAGTCTGAGTGTGTCAGTGGCCCAGTTGAGGCTATACAATCTACGGGCCAGCAAACTGCATTCCAACATTCTGGGAACCACTGACGGATATGTCAAGGTGTACTGTGCTTCTGCAGATCTTGGCCAAACTTCCGTCAGGAACAACGAAGAAAACCCCTGGTGGGGGGAGGAGTTCACTCACTTTAAAGCACAGCAGAACGACATTCTACGATTGGAGGTTTTTGACAGCGACTTCCTGGGTGATGACAAACTGGGGGTCTGCCAGAGACAAATAAAGGTGGGCACCCATCAACATGAGTGCTACCTGGAGAAAGGCGGCACCCTTTATTATTCCTACAGTCTTGGGGGAAATTGAATTGTCCATGGTCAAGTTCAATGTTTTTCAAGAGTTTCGAATTGGTACAGATCCTGTTTAACAATGTAAAGAAATCATGTTAACTCCAATAAAAACGGTCACAGGCCTTCGATGAATAACAGAGTGTGTATTCAATATGCAGTAACGGTGTACAGAACAGAGAGAATGGAAGAGTTGGTGCTCTAGAGCTGACATTTTGAAGCTTTAATCATGCAGACAAACATACAAAAAAATTGTTGGTGTCACCATTTGGGAACTGGACCAAAGTTCCTGGGGGATTAAAAGCCAAAGATGCGCCATTGTTGAAAAATGGCGCATTTGTAGAAAAAATGTGTTTGGGTTAGGGAAGATATGAATCCAATGGAGGGGTCATTGAGCAAAGGAGGGAAAGTCTTAGAAGACTAACCCCTAATTGAAACAACTACCACCAAGGGAACTTTCTTTCACAGCTCAGTTGAACTTCCGGCGGCTGACCAGACAACAACGTCTGCCAACAAAGCACATGTTCTTATCAGCAAGAGGAATACCACAAATGAATGTAAACTTTTACAAGAACTGCAGTAAGAAAAATTCTCCAAAGAACAAAATATACAGACACAAACAATTTAACAAAAACACTGACATTATGACGACAACTTTTTTTTACTCAAACACACATTCAAGGATTGAGCTCAATCTTCAACAGAACAATTTAAACAGATAAGTCGATCTGACGTCTCACAAGTCAAATTTTCAACATGAATGTTGAAGAGACCAAATAAAAACAACAGGCAGAGAGACACACTATGCTACGTGGACCGAGACTTTACCAGCATGTCGTGTCTAAAGTATCGAAGACAATATTTAGGAGAGCGCCCTCAATCGATCAATACGCTTCAAACACCCTGTGGACTATAGGAGCCCCCTCAACTATTCCACCTATTTCAACACCAGTCGCTCTGGTGCCGAAATAACTCTAACTAATCACCTAAGAGAATTTATCCATCATCGTGATGTACGCAAAAATTTACTAGCCCTGACTAAATACCTGCGGAGCCCCTCAACACAGAAAAACAATGAAATCTAACTGGCCTACACACTCCAGCTGGCAGAGCCTCCAGACCAGGATATCTTCTACAGGAGAGCCCTCTCAAATCCCAAATATCCTCATATTTATGATAGCTACTTGGCTTACCAAAGAAGTACTCAATCAACCAGAGGCCAAAGCATCCTAACTATATAAGTTAAGAATCTGGAAATATCTCAGATGCCATGTAGGGGGAGACACCTAGCTACCACCCATACTCTGAATTCCAGGACCTACCCGGTTGTGTAACCCTGTCTCTTCTGCCTATCGATACAACCAAAATTCTCATCAAGCGTTCTTTCAACAATTCCTCGAGATGAAATGTCAACCAGGGAGACGATAATTTCGTCTACACTTAAAACAACAACAAACAACAACTGACAATGCAATACCCCAAATAATGAGCACCCGAGCTTAAATGAGCACTATTAAAAATAAAATCTCAATTTGTGACAGAACAAGAGACTCACGTCATTTGTCCAGGCAACCAAAACTGAAAAAATATATGTAAGCTTTCCTAACCAAAAAATACAAACTAAAAAGTAAATGAAAAATCTATTTAAAAATAAGCAAAAAACGTTCTCACCTGATTCCTGAAGTAAGGTATAGTGGCGCCTCTGGTTGCCTGGAGAACAATCAGCTCAAAGTTCCTCTCAGAATCAAATAGGCCTTCAAACTACCAGTCCACGCCAAGGGTCACGGTGCCAAGTTATTAGGTTTTTTTTCCGATGAACCGACCCCTCCCCGGCATCGATAAGTGGTGGGGGTAAAGAAGGACACAGACACAGGAATAAGTTTAAGAAAAAAAGCTTGTTTAGTGAAATATGCAAAAGTCAGAGACACAACTGACATGATCATGGGTCTTTGCAAAGCAGAGATCTGGTGCCAAGCGCAAAGTTCTAACGAAATGGCGGATCTTTTATAGTATGAATATTCAGGAAACGCCTCTGATCATTAGAGCTTGTATTATTGTTTAGTAACTCTAAACACTTGTCTTCTAAGATGGCCGTGCCACGTGGTGGTTGTGGAAAGTTAGCTCTGTTTGATGTTGTCTAGAGAAAATCTGTTATCAGTTGACTTGCGCAGATGTCTTTCCTTGTCCTTGACTAGCTGGTAGCATCTGAAGATTGCTATGTCTTTCTCAGTGTGAGTGTAGGCTTGACCTGACCTGAAGAATAGCTGAGCACATGCAAGGCATTGATTATTTAATATGAATTAAATATCAAAGATTATTAGTTAATCAAGTGATTATTTGAAATGTGTGTTAAATCTAGATGATCGATTACAGTAAAGTTGTCAAATCCTTACAGTTGCTTTGGTGACTAAATGGGAGTCCGATAATCCCATTGCCTTCGCCGTGATACTAGATCATCAGCGAAGCTCTGCTGGAGGGCCAGTGACTGTCAGTCTGTTCCCTGTTGTGCTTGACCATTTGAACAACTGTAAACATGGGTTTTCATGTACCATTAGATAAGCAGAAGTAGTAACCCTAGAAACACAAGATAAATTCATGCTAAAACTGCATGGTAATCCTTATAAGCATTATAGTATCAACAGCTGACCCTAATAAATACATGTTTTTTATTTTTTAACATATTTTTTACACGTCAGCTATTGATTCATTGTGTAATGGTGAGAGTGAAACAGCTGGCACATCAGATATCTTCAATATGTTTGTGTACAACTGATATGAGCTCTGCTGCCCTTTAAAAACATGCAGCAATAGGCAACTGGTGTGAGCAGCTGGACATCAAGAGCACAGGTAAGAACTTCACCTAGTTAGTCTAATAACTGTCTAATAAAAATAATAATTGTTTTCTTTGACATTGTTTCAATATGTCCTTTTGGTTTTGTGTATTAAAATGATTATAATTGAACTTGAATTGTTATATAGATGATTTTGAATTGATGACTACTTATGTCGTCCACAGTCATGGCTTTCAGTCTTTTCCTTCTGCTGGCATTGGTGGCTACAACAGGAGCTCAGTTGCAGCTCAGACTGTTTGACCTGCATGCCAGCGACCTGCCTGCCGACCTTCTGGGGATCACTGATGGCTACGTGAAGGCCTTCTGCGGCCCTGGTGTTCTGGGCACAACTGAGGTCCGTCGTAACAACATCAACCCTTGGTGGGAGGAAGAGTTCACCTACTACAACTACCAGGATGGTGACGTGCTGAGAATGGAGGTCTTCGACGAGGACTTGATTTATGATGACCTCCTGGGAGTTTGCGAGAGGCGCGTCACCCTGGGAACCCATGATCACGGCTGCCATCTGGAGAAAGGTGGAACCCTCCATTATACCTACACCCTCTCATAGGTCAGCATCCCACAGTCCTTTGCTGACCTCCTCTTAAGATGGTTTCCTTCTGAACTTGCATGTTTTGAGAGAAAGAAATAAAGCCTGCAGGAACATCTGGTGTCAAATATTATTTTATCTCTATCTTTCTTTGAAACACTGCTAACATTCAAAGGCTACAAAAAGTTAACCACAGTTCAGATGAAAATGCAAGTCACAATAAAAGAGAACGAGAATTTTGTCAAGGAAGATTCAATGTAATAAATACAAAAGTATAATTGGGATGTGTAATTTAATGTCGCTTATCTGCAAAAAGGTGTAAGATTTTGTGAGGGAAGGTATGTTTTCAGGGAAAAAATCAGGAGGAAAACAAAATAAAACAAACACTTAAACTGTATCGGATAACACATACATTGTTACACTGTGGTGTGCAACAAGATGTGATATGTGAAAATGAATAAACACACAAATGCACGGTACATGATTTACTAAACAAATGCCACAAAAAACAAATAAAATGAAAAGGTGTTGTGATACAATAATGCATTTTTATTAAAAGAAAAGTGATAGAATTTATTGTAAAATAATTATAACATGACTCAATACTGCCGAAAATCTATGTTTCAAATAATCCCACCATCAACTGCACATTTGTCTTGACAGCAGGTTTGACGTTACATTTTGAACTAATTAATGAATTAAATCCGGTAACATTTACATCTATAAGCAAAGATGTAAACTGATGCCTGCTGTCATTTCACTTAAACATTAACATGGCATCACATGGAATCCATCATTGATAGATCATTTAGATCGATACAAAATTCAAGTCAAGTCTGACTGATATTTTAAATGCATGGAGCTAGTCCAGCTAGTTAAACAGCTCTTCTATGCCTTCATGGTACTGTTAGCGCTGCTCTTTTTAAGCAAACCAATGAATCGTTATTGATCTTCACTGAATTTCTTTTAATCCGGTGTTCACACATCATCATCATCCATCCAAGCAAGAAGTATTAAACACACAGGGGCAGTGTGTTACATCATGTAAGAGTACCTTAGATGACGTATGTCGTGGGAGGGAAGGATAGAGCTGACCTCCCCTCGTCACCTTTAAAAAGAACATGAGAAGGCTACGTGTGCGTTGAGACGAGGCAACATATTGAAAGGTACGTAAATGTGTGTGTTTGGGCTTATAGAATGTATTTCAATTGAATGCCTTCTTAGGAAGAATAATGTGTTTTAATTTAATGCAAAATATTTGAACACCAGAGAAACTACACAAAACTTCCACAGAGAACAACAACACTTGAGTACGAAGAAGGGATAAAAAATGTATTCTGTGAATCACTGTGGTCAATACTTCTCAATTCTTTTATTTTACTCAATCTTTTCACAACATCCCATCCTCCTTTTTGATGATGTCACTCCTCCTATCGTTTGATTTGATTTGATTTTCAGCGAACACATCCACACTGTTGGACAACAGGCGGAATATTCCCAAGGCTTATCTTTGGACCTTCCTCTAGTTATGAAAGCAGATCTCACAACATTTTTTTCAGGGACTTCTTGGTGTCCTTGATCTTATCATGTGTTTGATGCGTGAATGGCTGTCAAAGCGCTTTGTGACCCTGGTCTAGAAAGGCGCTATATAAATAGAGATTATTATTATTATTATTTTATTTAGTGTTTCTAGATGGTTGTTGTCTGATGTGATGTTTGTGTGACAATTAAAGACACTTAAACAAATGGCTCTTATTCTGTTCACAGCCAACTCCTCACACCATGAAGTCCATCGTTGTTCTGCTGCTGCTTGGGGCCAGTCTGAGTGTGTCAGTGGCCCAGTTGAGGCTATACAATCTACGGGCCAGCAAACTGCATTCCAACATTCTGGGAACCACTGATGGATATGTCAAGGTGTACTGTGCTTCTGCAGATCTTGGCCAAACTTCCGTCAGGAACAACGAAGAAAACCCCTGGTGGGGGGAGGAGTTCACTTACTATAAAGCGCAGCAGAACGACATTCTACGATTGGAGGTTTTTGACAGCGACTTCCTGATGGATGACGAACTGGGGGTCTGTCAGAGACCATTGCAGGTGGGCACCCATAAACATGAGTGCTACCTAAAAAAAAAGGGCATCCTTTATTATTCCTACACTCTTGGGGGAAATTGAATTGTCCATGGTCAAGTTCAATGTTTTTCGAATTGGTACAGATCCTGTTTAACAATGATGTAAAGAAATCATGTTAACTCCAATAAAAACGATCACATGCCTTCGATGAATAACAGAGTGTGTATTCAATATGCAGTAACGGTGTGCAGAACAGAGAGAATGGAAGAGTTGGTGCTCTAGAGCTGACATTTTGAAGCTTTAATCATGCAGACAAACGGACGAAAAAACTTGTTTCAAATGCCTTTATTGAATATGAAGAAGAAATAAAATATAACAAATATAAATGTAAAAGTAACTCAAAATTTGATGATTAACTCATAGGGACACTCTCCTTTAAATAATAATGCTGTACTAACACTCAATTTTAACTCTGCATATTAACTCAGGCCAGGGGGCAAAATAAGGTTGACCAATAATTTTACTGTAAATAGCTCACAGGAGCATTCAACACCAAGTCAGAACCGATCATAAAATCAGAATCAGCTTCATTTGCTAGTGATGTAAGAAAAAAACAGGAACTTATTGTGGTGAAGTTGAAAAAGCAAAACAATCACTGAGGAAGTCAATTGATATTCGGCGCCAAACTTGCACTAGGTCACATGAGGAAAGTGTGTTGGGGAGAGTCGTAGGAGCACAAATCTATGAACTGTCTCCCAAATGTCCCAGTCTCTGCCTACATGTGGTATGCGGCCTTGGGAGCTGGTCCAGAGAGGAATTTAGAGTCCGTAGGTGATGAGAGAGGGGGATGGTGGCGGAGCGTCAGTCGACATGACTTTCCAGGAGAATTTTGGATAACTGGCCTACAGAGGCCAGACTGGGGGAGTTCAGATTGAGATACAACTTTGATTTAAATCCAAAGACAAAATCTTAATTCTGGGTAATTGAACAGACAGTGTACAAAATTTGTGATTACCTACAATACAAATCGAATAAAGAGATTCATCAAGAGAACACGTTTCTTCCAAAGGTGTAAAAGCTTCATCACCACCTGAATGAAAAAAGACTAAATCAGTGCTGAGGCTGTTTGTATTTTAAGGTGATCTATTAGAGTCTGAGACATTGGACTGGTTCTCCTGTATGTCATGCAAAAAGATCTGGGGTGTGTGATCAGCTCAGTGGAAGATTCTGGATTGCACACACAACCAAGTACACACAAAAGAGACCTGAGTTAAGCTCCCTTTAAGGGCTGATAATAATGGGTCTTATTGTCAACCATGTAATACAAATTTCTAAATCAGGTGGAAAAGAAATTACAAAAAATTGTTACTTGAGTAAAAGTAAAAATAAGCATTCTAAATTAACACTCTAAACGAAAAAAAAACCTAAACTGATGTACAACACTACTAAAAGAACTTAAGTGTAAAAAATGTCTTTGCTTCTGTGTATTTAAAACAGGTCGACTTTTTTTGTCATTGATCAACATGTTCATATACAGGCCAAAAGTTTGACACACTCTTTCATTCAACTATTTAGATCATACATTATTACTGAAGGCATTAAAACTTAAAATGATTAGTATAAGATGTGTAAATATGTACTCAACAAACACTTTTGAAATAACTGAAACATCTCTTGTAGTGTAGTTTCAACAAAGCAGCCACCTTGTTTCTAATGAATGCTTTGCAGACATAGCTTAGTCTTGATGAGTTCAAGAGGAAACCAGCTGTTATGGTTTTCACTTCACACGTGTGTCTTGCCTCGGTTTCTCTGTGGAATGTCTTGAAATTTTGGCCTGTACTGTACATGACTGTAGACTACCATGTATATAAATATATATTAGATGGGTGTTTGTATTCATTTAGAATTAAAAGTATTTATTAGTTTTGAACGCTGCTCTGTCGCTTGCGCTTTACAGTGTTAGGGAACCCAGAGCTCTTTCTCTTCCCTGGGCTTCTTTGTTCTGAGGGTAATTTCTTCACTGAGCGTTCGTCTGACAAGGTATTCTCTAATTCACGAGTTGGAGTTCCATTTCGTCTGAATTTAGGGCTATGACTGATGATCACACTAGGAATCAACCTTCCTCTTAAACTCTTCTCACTGATAAGAACTTCTTCCTCATCTGAATCAACATTTTTTTCGGCTTTTCCGCCAACATTAAGGTCTTTTGTCTGAGATTCAGAAGCTGATGGTTCATCATTAATAAAAGATTTTTGAAAAGTAAGGTTGTCATCTGCCATTGCGTCTGTCTCAGAGTTTTCTTCACTGTCCTCTCTGTTACCCATTTCTTTGTACATCTCTTTTGATCTTTCAACCAAGATCTCTGGAGATAACACAAGATTGTTTCCTCCAGTTTCCATTTTAATGTCTGGCTCTGGATCATCTGAAGTTGAATTTAATGTTTCAGACCCATTAGTTTCAGTTTCAGTCTCTTTAGTTCTCTCTTGAGCCTCTTCAACCTCCAAATGTGATTCTTCAGTTTCTTTAATCTCTGATGTGCTTTGTTCATGAGGACTTTCACCCTCTTCAAGTCCTTGTGGTTCAAGAGGGGCAACTATATTGGCTACTTCTGCAACATCTTCAAGGTTCTCATTTTCTTGTGGACGCTCTACATCTACTGTCATTGCTTCCTTCTCCTCTTCCTGTCGCCCTCTAATTCTTATAGATGTACGTCTAGGTGTTACATGCCTAGACTTCCTCTTTTTTCCTGAACGGCTCAGATGGATACTTGGTTTTGGTTCATTTTCACTTTCTTCTGTTAGAGATTCTGATTCAGATATTTCGGTGGTTACCATTAGACTAGTAATTGGTAATGGTAAATCTTCAGGTGACTCTTTTTGACAGTGCTGAAATGACTGAGTGCTGCTGAGTGATGAATTGCCCTTTGTATCAGTCAAGGACTCACTTGAATGATTTACATTCTCCCTTTTAAAAAGGGAACAAGACATTTCATCGTCTGACACCTTTGCAATTGGTATTAATTCTGTACTTTCTCCTGTAATGGTCTTTTCTCTAACAATGTCAATAGCAATTGTTGTGTGATCTTGTACTTCATAATGTTGTCTATTTGATGAAGTCAAACCAACCCCATAATCAGTCAACAATGCACATTGTTTGTGTGGTTCAGTATTAGGACATTCCTTTGATTTATTGTCTAGTTGTTTTATTGCATCTGCTTCTGGTTTAGCTGAGTTTTGCTCCATTTCAGAAGATGTCCTCTGTCCTTCTAAAATAAAACCAGAATCCTCTGCAATATCCTCATTATCTTCAGCAGATAAACCTTTAGTCGGTTCTTCTTCTTCACCACAAACTCGTTGCTTCATCATACTATCGTGTGTTCTACTTTTTCTGGTTCTTGAAAGTGACTTTAGGGTTTTGCCTCCACTTCTGAGCATTCTTGTTACAATGAGTGGTGATTCTTCGACTTCATCTCTTGTCTGTGCTTTCTCTTGTTCATCCAACTGCTCATTTGTCAAAGTATAAGAAGTTGCAAGTTCTTGATCTTCAAGTATGTCTTTTGCAGAAGGGTTTTCAACAGAATCATTTTTTCCAAATACTTCCCCTGGTTCTGTAAGTTCATCATCCTGATTCTGATCTGAAAGAGGAACAGCTACTTGCTCTCGTGCTATGCCTCCCTCATCAACCAACCACAAAGACTGCTCCTCCGTCTTCTGTTGAAGGATTGCTACTTCACAGTTGTCATCCGGAAGTTGAGTTGATCTGCTTTCTATAGATTTGGCATCTATTTCCATAACAGTAGCTTCTGAATTATCAAATTCTAACTCAGGGTTTTGAGTATTTTGAATGTCAACGTCATCCATTTCATGAGCTAAATCCGTTTCATTATAACTCGCCCCACTCTCTGTACTCTCTTCACTTCCAAAAACTTCTGTAACTGGTGTTTCTTGAACTCCCTTTTCATCTGCTTTCATTGGTTCTGATCTGGTCACTGCTGGGGAATTTGTCACAATCTCCGAAGCTTCAGACCATCCTGATGTACTTTGTTTAGGAGATGTTGGTCCTACATTTTGAATTTCAAATGTTTCTTGAGTCTCTGTCACCATCATCATTCCTTCGTGAGCGTTCATCTCTTCAATATAATTTGAAAGTTCTCTCCTGGGTTTTCTGACTGTGTCTTTTTTAAAGGTTTCTGTTGTTCTTCTTCCACTTCTCAGACTCCGAACAACAATAACCTCTTCCTCCACAACGTTGACAGATTCATCTTCTGCCAATTCTTTGTTAATTACTTCCAATGTATTATCAAATTCAACTAATGGTACCTTATGGTAATGGATAACTTCTTTCTCTTCTACATTTTCTCGAGTAGAATGATGTATCACCCTTTGTTCCTGTAATACTGAACTTGGACTTTTGAGTCCAGAGCGCTTTGATGACTTCTCTTGGCCACCTTTTGTAAAAAGTGGACACATAATTTGTTCGACACAAGATGTTTGTGTTGTTTTCTCATCAAGATAAACCAGTTCTTTGTCAAGCCCTTCTTTAATCACATTAAGGTCTTTTAAAGGGTCGTCTCCTGTCCTTTCTACAGCTTTATTTCCTGAAGATAACATCAGATTTTCAAATGTGTGTGGTGATGAAGACTCTTGTTCTAATGTCTCAGGGTCATTGAAGCTCAATTTAACTTCCTGTATGTCCATTTCAACATTCTGCTCCTCATAGTCTTTTCTTTGAAGTGTGGCTTCAGCCGCAGTTGTCTTTTCTGTGCTGTCTATTTTCTCTTGAGCTATTTCACCTATTGCTAGACATTTATTAACTTCATGTAGTTGGTTCTCTTGCTCTGTTTGATTTTGTGTACCGGGTTGACTAGATTTGGGCTCAGGTACTTTTAGACCACTTCGTCTGTCATTCTTCAGATCCCTTTCTTGATCATCTTCATTGGGACTGTTATATGCAGATTTCGTTGTGGTTCTCTTCATCCTTCCACTAGTTTGACAACTCCTCGTTACAATATTAGATGTATCTTGTAATTCATACACAACAGTATCCTCCACTAGGTTCTCCAACGCTTCTATTTCGTCCTCTGTCATTAATTTGCCTTTCACCATCACTATGTTCTGCTCTTCAATTGATTGCTCTTCAGCAGTGGAACCCAAAACGTTTTCTTTTGTCAAATATTTATCTTTCGTAAACCCTTGGATTTGACCAGTTTCTTCACACAAATCAGTAGATGTGTAGAGTTTTTGAGCTCCAGGATGTAGTTTACACAGGTCTACTAAAACTACAGTCACTGTTTGGCCTTTACTTGGAGGCTCATCTGATGAATTTGCTGATTCCTCATCAAAGACTGTAAGTGATTTATGTTCTGTGTTCACAATGTCTCTTACATCTTTACTAAGTGGTTCTTCAGTTTTGCTACTCAAACGAGTTTCTTCCTGATCACTTTCAATAGTCTCAGAAACCGAACAGACTTCTAAGGTATCTCGCTCAGTCTGTGTTTTGTCTTCCATGATGGATTTAACCCTTGTTTCAGCCTCCAGGTCTGCTGGATTCTCTTCATCAACCACTTTTTGAGGTATGTCAGCCTCTTCCATAGATTCAATTAACTTGGTCCATCCCTCTTCCTCTTCACCCTGTTTCTTCATTTGGACCTCTTTTCCGTCTCTCTCAGGTTTACGTCTTGTAGCCTTTTTAGTGGTTCTGGCTTGTCCCAGAGATCTTTTTTGAGTTGCGCTTTTATCTTTTTCATCCCGCTTATGTAGTATCCTGTCTGAATTCTCAATCTGTGAGTGACCTTGTATCGTTGTTTCTGACTGCGGGTGAGAACATGGATCTGCTTCACCTTTATCCTCTTCTGCTGGCTCGGGTCTCTGGTCCACTTCAGATTTATTTTCCTTTAAACTGTCCTTTTGTATTTTTATGTCAACTAAAACAACACTTGCTCTCTGGAAGTCAGAGAGTTGAAGTGTATTTTGTTCTTCCACTGATGCCACCTGCTTTCCCAAAGCTACAAATGAGGTTTGGTGAGCTTCAGGTTGGCCTAAGAACATTCCTATTTCAGGCATTTCATCCTGCCCCCTGTCCTCGGAATGTTGTTTGATTTCAGCTAGTTCTTTGGAACTTTTACTACATTTTCGACGCTTTCTTGGATGTCCTTCTTCCAGAGGTTCAAATTCACCTGTTTTCTCTCCACCTCTAAGAACCATTCTCACCATATCTGATGTTTCTTCAAGGTCAATCAGTTCTTCTCCGTCTTTTTCATAGCGAATCTCTCGACTTTCTTCTATTTTTGTGTCAGATGTATTAACTCCCGACTGCAGCTGCTCATCTGCTTGAGTTGCAGATTCTTTCTCAGTCTTATCCTCTAACTGTTCTTGGCATGTGTCATCCACAGACATATGATGTAGAGGTGTATCTTCATTCTCAGAACAAGTGTCACTGTTCTGCTTCTGTTGTTTCAGTCTCCCCTTTTTATTTTTTCTCTGCCATGGTCTACCTTTACTTCTCAGAACTAGAACAGGGGCCTCATGTATGTCATCATCAACCAGCTCTTCCAAAGCTTCTTCAACACATCCAGTACCCTGCATCATTTCCCCAGCTGCGACTTCCTGACAAATCTGATGATTAATCCTTGAATCACCTCCTTCAGAGATTATAATTGATAGATTTTCCTCAACTTCATCACTGGACAGACATTCTTGAATTGTCTTGTATAGTTCATAAATATTTTCTGATTTGTCGTCAACTTCCTCTGAGCTAACCACCATTATTTTATCCTTTTTCTGGGCATTATTCAATTCCTGACAGTCCTCTTCAACCTCAACCGATATGTCCGACTTACTCACAGCACAGTCTGCAAATTCAATTTGTTTAAAATCAGCATCTGACTGAAGTATGCATGTTCCATCTTCAATTGCTTGATTGACGTCCTCCTCGGTATTTTCTCCACTTGTGACGTAGGAAACGTGCTGAAATCAGACATACATTAGATAAAAAGAAATTCATGTTAAGTTAAAGGAAAGGAGAATTCAGTTTTTTTCGTTGATGCACACCTCATGTTGAAAGGTTGCTGAAACTTGCTCCTCCGATGATTCAGCTTCTAGCTGTTCAATTCTGTTGGTAAAAAAATGAATATTATGAATATTAAGTTTTTTCTCAATTTTTTGGTTTGCCGGTCCGAGTTCTGTTCAAGCCATGCCCCTGTCTCCTGAGTTCCGGATTTAGGACTTCATTTTTGTCTTCCCCCAAGTTGGAGCCTGCTTTGGATGTACCCCTTTGGATTTAAGTTATTAAAGACACAGACATTTGGATCTACTCTTGTTTATTTGACTGTTTCCGCTTCTGGTTCCTCTGACGATCCCCCTTTGACATTTTGTATTAAATTTTCTGCTATGGCTGCTATTGCTAATATAATTATTATACATTAAGTGATCTGCATATGAAACAACATATATGTTAATGATACAGAACAAAATCACAACACAGGACTGCCAGATTAAGCAAAAGCTTCCCTATCAATAAAGCTACAATCGACATAAAAAAAAAAAACACGTTTATGTCTAGCATTATTGTGCGAAGGAGTGGGCTAAAACGAAGGTTTAATAACCCAATGAAGAAAAAAATGGGAACTCCTCGCTGATTAAATCAGGAAATTAAACGTTCATGCTGCAAGAAACTGTTGAAACAAAGGTGAGACAACGCTGACAAAAAGGGTACATAAGGAGTTCCTGGGAAGACAAAAAAAAATCATCCTGGAGTAAAAGGTAATGATAAAATAAATTAAAATGAAAGTCCAATGAATGATTAATGGAGAAATAAATGTTTGAAGAGAGGATACAGATGGTAATGTAAATAAAGGAAGTGGTCACCACATTAAAGGACAGATTAGTAGGCAAAGAACATTGGCTTGAGAGTCAAGTCATTTTATATTAAATCCTAAAAACTAAAGGCCACTACTCAATCTTGGAATATATGACTTCTCGAAGACAGAAACGATTAATGGGAGCTATTGTTTTTTAATATCTCTACTATGCAAATGAACACAGTATTGAAGTTTATCTTGATGTTACCTGATCGCTTTGTCCGGGCTTTCCTCTGTCACATCAATTTTTCTCTCGAAGGACGTGCTCACACTTGTGAAAGTTGCTTCATTGTTATCTACATCACATGAAATGTAAACATGTTCATCAAATATACAACATTATATTTAAATACAGGAATATATTAAGTTACCTTTGGTTATCTTTACTTCTTTCTTCTTTCCCTTTAAAGAATAGTGACATAAGTGTGTTGCTTCTTATATACAACAATGAAATTTTACCTTCACTGTATACGAGGTCATCCCAGCTTCATCTGTCTGCTCAGGGGTCATCTCTGTGGTAGAACTCATGTCGTTCAACTCTGTCAGGAGATTTCTGGACACAGCTGACATAAATACAACTGATTATGTGAATGTTTAATTAATTAATTAATTAATTAATTAATTAATTAATGGATGGATGGATGGATGGATGGATGGATGGATGGATGGATGGATGGATGGATGGATGGATGGATGGATGGATGGATGGATGGATGGATGGATGGATGGATGGATGGATGGATGGATGGATGGATGGATGGATGGATGGATGGATGGATTTTATTCTTGCTATCAACTCGGTTAAGTCAAAAAATATCTTATGTGACATTTATGGCTTCACCATAAAAAATGGCTTTGAATTTTACGTAGGTTATTTCCATACCATTCACTTTCATGTTATGGATCTTCCTGAAGATGCTGCTCCTCTGGATTGGTTCACCTGCACCCTCCACCTCCCACAGGAGACCGCTGTCATCTGGATACTGGCTCAGGTATTTCTCACACACTGAAAGAAATAGACAATACCAGTCATTTTGAAGGTTTGTCCAAACATCAAAAATATATTGGTAGACTAGTGTACCTTTGTATATGGCTTCTGTCAGTGGGTATCTCAGCCCCACACTTTCCTCATTGAAATTTAGCACAAAGTCCTCCAGCATCTTAAGACCAAATCCTCTGCGTCGGTAATGCTTGCGCACAAATATTGAGTTCATGACAGGAAGCTGATGGCTTCTTCCATAGGGAGGATTGTATAAGCTGCCTATAGGAACAATGACGAGAGGCACACCAATACTTATACCTTGAGGTCAAATGAGACATGCAATGCAGTGATAGAGACATAGAGTATATCCAATATAAGTAAGTAAGTAAGTAAGTAAGTAATATTTATTTATATAGCGCTTTTCGAGACCAGGGTCACAAAGCGCTTTAACAATCAAAACAATACTCAAAACAGTACATACTTCAAAGATCAAGACAACACCGAGAACAACACAGGAGTTCGAGAAATTCAAGGAAAAGCCTGAACAAATAGAAACGTCTTAAGATGTTTCTTAAAGGAGTCAGTAGACTCCATCAAGCGCAAAGAGAGAGGAAGATTGTTCCAAAGCTTAGGAGCAACAGCCTGAAAAGATTTCTCTCCTCTGGTCCTGAGCCATGTGCGTGGAACCATAAGTAGATTCTGATCCACAGACCTCAGAGACCGAGCTGGGGTGTAAGGCTGGATCAGATCAGTGATGTAAGGAGGAGCCTGACCATGAATAGCTCTGAAAGTAAGAACCAGAATTTTAAAGTTGATCCTGAAAGAAACTGGAAGCCAGTGAAGAGTTTTAAGGATCGGAGAAATGTGAGTTCTCCTACTTGAGCGGGTCAGAATTCTCGCTGCAGAGTTCTGAATCAACTGCAGACGAGACAGCTCCTTCTTGTTAAGACATGAAAACAAACTGTTACAATAGTCCAGACGAGAAGAAACAAACGCATGGATTACAAGCTCCAGATCATGTTGTGACAACATTTTCCTAAGTTTAGAGATTTTTCTCAGTTGAAGGAAACAGTTTCTGGTCAGTTTTCTGCAGTGTTGAACAAGAGACATGTCTTTATCAAATACAACACCCAGGTTTCTCAGGCTCAGTTTGACAGACTGACCTAAGTCACCCAAGTACTGACTCAACCCTGGAATCTTATCATCAGGAGCAATCACCAGAGTTTCAGTTTTGTCCACATTAAGCTGTAAAGTGTTTTCACTCAGCCATTGTTTGATTTCTAGCAAACAATTGACTAAGCTGTTCAGCCTTTGGGGCTCAGTTGGGTCAAAAATAATAATTGAAACACACAACAGCTGGAAAGCTGAAATGAGTTAAAGAAATAGATTTTGAGATGTTGTAAATGTTGCTAGAGACATAAAAGTTCATAGATAATGCTGTTCAGAAAAGAGCAGATTTATTTAAGACCTCATGAAACTCATTAGATGAAAACAACTTAATTCATGCACATTTCATGAAGAAGACGAGTTGTATTCTAAAAACATCTGACAATGTTCGCTCTACTTTTGTAAATGACATACTTGAGATTTCAAAAATGTCATTGAAAGAAGATGAAAGGATCTTGTAAGTGTGGCAGGTTACATATTGATCTTTCAGCTGCCATCATTACAACAGCCTGAGACTTGTCAAAAGTACCATCAAACAGGAACCACCACCCACCAACATCCACACTAGCCATGTAACCAGCCCCTGCCAAGATCAAGACATCATTCAGCAGCATATTTGGGATTTTATGTTGCCTGTTCATGTACCATCCAACCTGACTGATGGTCATCACCATGAACAACATCCCTGGGCTGATCTGCATCATATGTGGTTGTTAGCAAAGGGTGTTTTGCTCTTTGATGATTAAGCTTCTCAAACCTAATCACATATACTGTGTCGTGCACAAAGACTGCTGGGATCGAGAAAGACCATACCACTCTGATTGAATCCCCATTATTACTGTGACAGCATGCTTCAGAAAAGTTGTTTAAGTTTGAGAACACGCTGCATGTGTTTCCACCCACCTTCTTACAAACAACAACATCCCTGTGCTTCCATGACGTATAACGTTAATAGATAAGTCACCCATTGAACAACTGAGGGTCCTCGGCCAATGACTGTTTGAGTGCCCACAGATCCACAACTTGGGAATATATTATGAGTTTATGCATTAGCAATGCCTGTAACCTGTGAACTTACCTAGAGTTGTATTGGTATTTGTTATAAGAATTTAAGTGATCAGAATGTTTGTCCCTCACAAGTCGGTGCCTCGTGACTGACAAAACTTGTACATCATTACTGATTAAACTTGTGCATCATGGCTGATGAAACCACATACCATGACGTTTAACCCACAAACTGTAGATGGTTCTTGTCTTGCTCCTGCCAACCGAAGGTCAACCCCCGCCAGCGTGTGTGCCCTCTCTAATCAACGTTCATCGTATCTGTAAACCTGATCCAGCCTGGTTGTGGCTGATGTAGCTGTGAAACTAAATAAAAAGCGTGAGGGAGACACAGATCGTTGGTAATCACTGAGATTGTTTGAGCGTGGTCTCTACGGTCTGAGTGTCTGCCCTCGGGAGTAACAAATTTTGAATCTGGTTGTTTTCACTCTGTCCAGGCATCGAGAACTTCACTTATTCTCTCTACAGTATTTGAAAGTTTTATTATTATTTTGTGTGTAAACATTGCTTCTCTAACACTTACCTTTGGGCTTGACTGAATAGAAACCAACAGCCTTCCCATTACACCAGAAGATTTTTGCAAAGTCATTGTCTGCATGGCAGAGAAAGGGAAGCTCCTCTTCTGAGTTCATCTCATTGGCTCGGTACACAACCCGGTTTAGCACGTACAGGACAATCCTTTCTGCAACTGTTTCTACCTGAGAAATATTAACACAAATACATCAGGCATTAACAAAAGACAATGTTTTCCGGCAAGTAAATGTTTTAAGTCTCAAAAAGGGTGTCTTTATGGATTGTTTTTTTTGTTTGTTTCTTTTACCATAATACGGCATCGACTAAGAGATTTAATTAAATTTCTATTTTTATTTCAGCACCTAAAACAACAATAGACCTTTTGTGGACATGAAAAAATTGAATAACATTCATAACAAAAATGCCTACCTCCACTTACTTCTGCACAAGGAAGGAGCAGTAGAGCCACCAATGTTTTTACTTTTGTGCAAAATGTACATATTAAATTACTTAAAAGGCAACTTAAGTCTAAAGTCTAATGCGTTGATTTGAGTGTTTCATAAATTGATCTCGAACCTCTCCAAGGGACTTTATAATCAAAGCGGGGCATGATGACAGTGTTATTACAAAGTAATAACTTCAAAACATTTTTATTATTTAGGACTTTACTGCATCTTGGAAAGGAAGATTTGAAACATGTGAGTAAGTCAGGAAAGTTTTTTTCATTATTAAGGGACTTTATATAGGGTCTGATTCATCAGTCTGAATGTTAATGTGTACATTTAGGAAGTTGGTTAACAGATTAAAAAAAGTGACTCTTAAATGTTATTTTTACACAGTAAGTCTCTCTCACACTGTCGGTAACACAACCAGACCTTCATTTCCAATTTGATTGATTGGATTTACATTGGGATTAGGATTTGGACTGGATTTAAACTACTTTGACTCCACTAAGGGCTAACATGATAACCAACTCTTTGTCTGTCACAAACAACTTGTCGACACATTCAATTATACTCTCAGGAAATTGAGGAAATGAGACAACGGACAGATAAAGACTGATTCTTCCACCTGGTTTTAGGATTATTTTGAAGTTCTATCATCAAAACTGCAAATTTAACTTTTTAACACAAACTGGAAATCTTGTATACAAGTGTACTGACAACCCGTGCTGACATCCTTAAAAAAAGAAATGTAGTTCATACCTCCATAGCTCCATCTCTACCAGAGTCAGTTGTTCTGAGGACATCCTCTACAGTCCACCATCGATCCAGCAGGTAAAGAGCGACTATATTGAAGGAGTCACTGGGTGAGAACAGGGCCAGGATCTTGTGTTTATCATTGGATCCATAGAGAGGAACAAAACCAATGCTGGACAGATCAATGCAGACCTGAGAAAACAATGTTACAAAGTAGCTGATATAAGCACTAAAATATTTGACAAATTTCTCTTCAAATTTAGTTTTAAACTGAGGTGAGACTTTTTGTTTTGCTGCTATAGGTATAGATTGCTGGAGGAGGAGTTTTTAGATGACGGGCTCTCTCCTTTCTGTTTCTTTCTTTCCTGCATTATGTATTGTACCTTCACCTCTGGAGCTGCAGCAGGATCCAGGATCTCCTCCACAACTATTGTCAACAGACATAGATTTCTCTCCATGACCCTCCCTTGACTCTGTTGCCCTTCTCTATACTCTTTATTCTTCTTTCACTCTTTTCTCCATCCCTCTGTTTAGCTACCCAAATCCACTTTCCCAGTGAGTCTGGTTCTGCTTGATGTTTCTGCGTTTTAAAAGAAATTTATTTTAAGTGTCTTGAGATAACTTTTCCTCTTGTTTTCCTCTCCTACAATTCATCTAAACCTTTTTCTTTTTGAATCCATCTTGTGCGTAGCCAAGATGAGAGTTACTTGAGTGTGAACGTTGCAAAGTTCTATTAATGTCAACTTAAAAATGAGACCCTGCTTTACTCCTTACATGATCATTGACAGGTTCTCGTTTTATAACAATCAACTCATGAACTACAGTCTCTAAGATACTCTATTCACTGCAAAAAACATTTGTAAAATGATTTGTACATGGAGTTACACTAGATAAATTCAATGCTGGCCAAGTGCTGAAAAGGTGTACAAGGGGCCTGGAATGCTGTGTTTCACACACATGTGTATGAAGTTGTACCTTTGAGGAAGCAGACACGAGAATCTGTTCAAAGGAGTCAGAGTAGTTGTACAGCATGCTGGTCACGTAGTCGTTGGCTGACTTTTCCAACTCTTCCTGGCTGACATTAGCCAACAGATCCACTGGAAACTCCATCCCTTCACAACATAAAACAGGCCAGGTGCTTCTCACCACCTAATACAATACAATACATTACAACAACATAGAGACACATGCAACTACAAAGGAATGTTTTGTCTCTAATCCTTTAATATTTGTTTTTCATCTCACCGCATCGCAGTAGTAAATGGAAGGACAAAAAGCACAACCTTATGAAAGTTAGCTAGACACTGTTAAATGGAGTCTCTAAACTATATTACTAGGAAATAGTCTATTCAGCAACAGGAGTAGACATTCCAGCTGTTGTGAACTGTCACATGGACTCTCTTTGGCACACACGTAAACATACAGTCTGTCACAATGCATCAGCAGTAGAGCAGAAGACCGCGACTGTGCTTTGTGTGACACAGAGGGAAAACACAAACCTGGCAACAGACTGTCAGTATGCAGCAGCATGTAAGAGACCAGTTAGAGCCTGTGCCTCTCCCTGGAGGCAGGGAGTATATGCAACCATGCACCCAGTAACCTCTCAAATACTTATTTGGTCATAAAATTATTGATATAAACTGGAGTCCAAAGTTGTTAAAACTAGCGGTGCAAGCACACACATGTATTATACGGATCATACTATAAGGAGAGAGTAAGGAGAGACTACTTTTACCCCTTTTACCACGACAAACAAAAACAACACCAACAACAATAAGAATAAATACAGATTTAGTTCATATGTTCAACAAAACAGTGAAGCAATAGTACAAAAATACACAGTACAAAACAATTCGGATCCAGACTGACAACATCAAATGCAGGCCAGTTTACAAAAACATGTTTTTGATTAAAGAAGGAACAGACCCCGCCAGTCTTACCTTCTAGAGCAAAGTGTCCCACAGTTGAGGCCCCCTGATGGTAAAAAGAAACTCGGTAACATAACAACATTTTTTTCTGAATGAGTTCATTAAATGTTTGGTTGTTATTGATTCCAATCTCATCGTATCAGTTGACATATATGTGGAGTTTACATGTTGACAGTCACACACATTGATTTGACTAAAATCACAAAAGACTGACAGAGATAGAAGGGGTCAGAAAAACAAACGGTTAAAAGTAACTAAATATTTGTATCATGTATTCAAAATATTTCTCTAAAGATCTCCTCACTGGTGACAGTTGCTGAGAGGAGACCTCTGGACGAACTACTGTCCATCATGGATGATGACAGTCATCAGAGAAGCAGATGGAGCACGAATGCTCCTCCCCACATGCAACACTAATAGACTCAGGGTCTCATTCATTCCTCCTGCTATAAGACTGTATAATTCTGAATTTGGGGGCAGGAGTGGAGTGAAAAGATGATGATATTCTATGTTAATCTTTGTATGCTTTTAAGATATTTTTTGCTATATTCTCTGATCTATGCTCTTTATATTTGCACTTTTTATTTCCTTTCCCTTTTTTCTTTTTTTAACTTTGTTCTTGCTTTTATGAAACTTGCTGTACCTTCTATCATTTGCTGTGTACTGGAAATCTAACTTCCCGAAGGAGATCTCCAGAGGGATTAAAGTCTATTTTATCTAATCAAATCTAAAATATTATATTAGTTACAATTAATATTGTTGTTGATGTTGTATTATCTTTTGTCTTTTTTTATTGCTAATCTTGTTCATTATGTTGTTTTTAGTGATACAATTTATGTTGTAGTCATTGTTAATGTATTGTTGTTCTTTTATTATTAGTATTATTTATTTAGTTAACCAAGGATTGGTTAAAGTTACGTCATTGGAGGCCCACTTTCTTTTTCCAGAAAAACTTTACTTTTTTTACATTGCTTAAATATGTTTTACTTGCCTTAAAAAATGATCATTTTGTTGTTAAGAACACTATTTAGTGAATTGCTTGTATTTATGTTTTGAAACGTTTAAACGTTTACAAATGCGTTTCATTTATACTTAATCTTTAACCAACTAAAAGTTTTATTTACAAATAAAAGGAAAGGAACACAAAGTTCCAAAGTGAGACATGCTGAGGTAAAGAGAGGGGGGTGTGGTGTGTGCATGCAACTGTGAGTGAGTGACACGCAAAAATGTGATAAACATCCTTTGAAAAACAAATAGTTTAAATCTTTAAACTTCAAACGATCCATCAAAAGTTTGCTGTATGCATTAAACCTGAAAATACACAGTTCTGAAATAATATTGTTCTCAAGCTACTTTCTATCAGTAATTTGCACTTTTCCTGCGTATAGTCTCATACGCAAAATGAATCACATGAAGCTGTATAATCGCTCTTACCTTCAATTCCAGCAGCGAATGCCACACATTTCGGTAATAAACCAACTGCGGTCCAAGTTAAATCCTAAACACGCACGGGGTTTATGGTAGTCTCATAGACGAGCAGCGCATGCGCGCGCAGCTTGGCAATCCTGCCAGGGGTGTTGCGTAACAAGATCCAACACTAAAACTGTTCTGTAGTGACGTCTAGGACAGGGTGTTACATCACCGCCCCATAAAAAAAGTGCACGCACATTTCATTGTTCGCGCTTCATCAGAAAGGTCGTCTATTATTTTTAATATGTTATACACGTAGACGGTTATACACATATTAATACACGGTTAAGAATCATGGAAATGAAACATTTATGTTTATTTAATTAAATAAATAGTTTATATCCTTTAAGTACATTTTTGACAGCTTACGACTGGAATAAAAATGTGAGTAACAAGTTTTCTATTTTTTTTTTTTTTTTACCAGTCTTGATCGCTGGTAAGAAACATTTTACAACGCTTCGGGGTTCATAGATCTGTCTGGGCCTGTCCACACTACTTAGGGCAAGAGCCGGGAGAGACCTGTGGTCAATTTTAGAGTTCTTTATCAGCATCTGAACGTTCATGGACTGTGGGAGGAAAACGGAGTGCGAAGAGTAAACCCACACAAGCACTAGGAGAACTCCACAGAGAAAGAACCCAGGTTACCTTTAGCTAGAAGTGAACCAGCAACCTGCTTTCTGGGAGGTGATTACCTGAACTCTAGTTGGAAAGCAAATACATTTTGACACAGCAAACTTTTTCATTTTGTTTTGTTTTTATTCAAGAAACTTTGCTTTATACAAAATGTTAAATATAGAAACAACAGCAGAATCCCAAGTCCGGTCAAGAAAAATAAATCAGGCAAACAATCATTTCATTGCATCCCAAGACCTGAAATAAAGGAATGTTTCAGCTCTGCAGCACAGAATGGAACTGGAACAATACTGTTTATAATAGAAATGTTTTCTCAACAAATTCATATCAAACATTACAAAAAAACACATGGTATCTAAAAAGTCTCCACATGCACATACGTAGGTAAAACATGCAAACATTGGTATGTTGTCAGACAAAGCCAAATCTACGTCTTCACTTCTGAGAAAAGCGACTTTGTTTGAATGTTTGGGATAATTGGTCACTAGCACGGGCAGAAAGAGATGCAAGGTGGTGTCAAGTTAAGCGTCAAAATAAGACTTATCTGGAAAACGAAGTTGGTAATTTGTTTTGACATACCTTATTTATCGGACATTTAAGATGTGCAGACTTTTCCAAGTCAATGTAATTCATGCACTTATAGAGTCATGACAATATAAAGAGTTTCCCTTCTACAACTGTAAAGACATCCTACGGGAGGATCGGAGGGCCTTTGGAAGTATTGTGGGCTCACAATCACTGTGAATCTAACACAAACTACACAAGTGGAAGTTAGGGGGTTTGTAAGGTTGCATAGCCCATGTCGTTTACGAATATGTTGTCATGACAACTAGGCCTACTCATCCAATAAATACAACGCCTCACTGCTCGTCTCCTAATGTGTTGATATTGATGCCATTTAGATTTAGTAAATAAGAACAACCCTGCACTGTATTCATGTTGGAAGAAAATGCCGGTCCAGCTGTTTGCTAAACTAAGTCATTGGTAGTGAGGAAGATCCTAGCATTGGCCATCCCTCACAGTCCAGCGTGGGTTGGTCCAGGATGGTGCACAACTCAGTCCTGGCTAGCTCTAGCTAGATCTATGACAATTTCAACCTGCAACACAACCTTTCTATTACTTTGCTGAGATATGCAGAGCACTGTGTGTACAGCTCATCGTGAGGCAGAGGTCGCTGTCCAGCTTTCTATGGATGCTACATGAGTGATGAATCTCTTCCAAGATCTCCTACAGCTTACAGAAGTTGATATCTGCCTTACACATCAGTTAAAAAACAATGTCAGTGTATATGTCTCCGTTATTGGAAGCAAGTGCTGATTTCTCCAAATTAGGGCTGATTCACCACCAATCTCAGCTTGACTGGATCAACTCATGTGTTTAACAATGTCAACTGGATGTAGCAAACTGCTAGAAATTAGTTTAGTTTAATTAATTTTATCTGCATTAAATTCACTGATGTTACCCCAAGAGTCAACGCTTAGCTAAGGTAGTAACATTCTCTACTGGAATCCATTGATCAGATAGAGAACTTGGGGAAAATGCAGGTTAATCAAAACTGTAACTTTAAAAACCAAAAGCATAAACAAATGTCACCTTGCATTGGAAAAGCGAGTCAAACAGCTACAAGCACACAAGATATTCCCCTTTCAAGCTGATCTTTCACTCATAAGAACTGATTACACATTTACATTTTCAAAATGAAGAAATCTGCCAAATATAAATGTTATAACCCTGCTTCAAATGTGTGTATGGTGCAACTGTGTGCACATTCTTAATAGGAAACAAAAAGGTAATGTAACTTTTGAAGCTCTCAACATAAGGGATTCCGAAAACAAACGAGAAAATACTGAAACAACATTTCAGTTTTGGTTTGTTGCATAATATATGAGAAATATGTTGAGAAATAAATTACAAACTTGGTTAAGATTATCCATGCTGTGGTAGGGAATGTTGTCAGACATACAAACAGAATTGCACCCACCCCTCCACCATCTTCCCTCATTTAAAGAGAAGAGAGACAATTATAATATACAAACTTAATTTTAACCCACTGAACTCTTCAGCTGTTCTCAAGCTAGGGATCATCTTGCTACATTAGCCAGGTTATATCTATAAAACAAATCTTCTGGCCAACAGGTTTCACATGGAAGCTTTTTAATGGGTGTTAATAATTTGGTAGAAAACTTGTTGGTCATTTTAAGCACTTAGTTCTTGCTTACTCACATTTGGAGGATGTTCAGTTGGAGTGGACTACTGTCAAATGTTTGAAGATGTTGTCATGAACTTTTTATAAAGCCACGGCAGTATTACATAACCTGGTATGGTGAATGTGGTATTTAAGTGTAAATTGATGATACAATGAATGTAGCCATAAACTCTTGAGAGAGGAGAGAAAACCATGAGTATTGTAATGGTATCTGATTCAAGGCCGAGAAATTATAGCAGTGTTGGACATTAAAAAGTGTTATGGAGCTGTCCCTACCTTAATAATACGTCAAAAATAATAATTAAAAAAATTATTTCTCTTTTAAAGAACAGCAGTTGATGCAAATGAGTTTAACGCTTTCACACACAGGCAGGAGGTTGCGCAATAACAGAAAGGCATTCCAGAATAATTCATAGTCATGCTTTTTTTCCTTTTTTTCTTTTCTTAACAAGGACAAGACACACTTCAATTTCAATGGAGGAAAAGTAAAGGTTCAACCTACAACTGAGGTTCAAGCCCTGATTTGGATATGATCATCAAAAACACAAGGCATTGTTAAATCATGTGCACTGTGTGAAACAGGTTTCTGCATCTCGTTGATTTGAATGTAGTGTGGATTGTTCATCACAAATGTCACAATCATCTTCTTCCTTCTTGCGACACAACCATGGATGGTTCAGATATTAAGGCGAAGTATGAAAACCATCAACACAAATGGAGATTTAATCATCCAGAACCTCATAAATAACCATTCTGGGAATATTTTTGCCATCTGAGTCTAGCAAAACATTCTTGACAATCAATCTGAAGGCAAATACTGGAGCTCACAATAGTGTCACTGCTGCATCCACGCTTTAGATATAAAATACACCACAAAGTAGCCAAATGTGCCTGCTGACGCACTGGCCTGATCTTTTGGTGAAGCTTTCAAGACTTATAAATGCTCTCTTAGGTCTCTGCCCTCGCTCAAACTTCTTAAACAGTAGACATTTGTGAACTTAACCTGTGGGTTCTCTGCTCACAGGTCTTTCTGTACACTGTGTCCTCAACAGAGCGTGGATGCTGTAGAAAACAGTTGCATTTTTTTCCTACAGTTTATCTAAAAGAATAGGCACTTTGTCTGAAAACATCAGTCTATAAGAAATATTACACCTGAAACTAATGCAAACTGTGATTTGTCCAAACGAACTTTGCCATATGACACAGATATTTACATATGCATACAGGTACATACAGAAAAAGGGAAAAAAGATACAAACCAGGATATCGCTTTGATAAAACACATTCACAATCATGCACGTGAAGTTCTCATCCTCACTTGAAAAGACTTGATTCAGTCATCTGGTGGAATGATGGAGTCATAAAAACACGCACAGCAGTGTTCTCATGTGTGTGAGCTCGACCAACATCGCTGTCACCCAAATCATCCTGTTTACATGACAGTCAGTGTAAATTAAATGCCGCCGTACTGACTCTCAAAAGTACTCTTGCGTATGCATGAAGTGGACTTTAGTCATTCGCTATACAATCTTAAGATATTCAATGTATCTTTGCTATCAAATGATGTATATTTCATGAACCTCAGTTGCTCCATTGGCAGTGGTGAACAGGTCTTAGACTGATTGAAACAATTTTGGATTCACAGGCTTGGTATTAATATGAGGCCTTGAGCCTCTGTCAAGAAGAAAATCAAGAGGTAATAGCATAACCTCAGTGTTTGTATCAATACAATTAGTGAATCATTTATTGGACATCCAGTGTGCGGTGGAAAAAAGTGTCACACAAAAAATTGTGCTTAGGATTATTACATAGATAATTTCATAAATGATGTATGTATGCATTTCTTTTTCAAGACCTCAGTTCAAAACAGTTTCTTCAATCTGACAATGACAAAACTTGCATGGCCAGCGTGTTATCGTTCTCTGGTGTGCGTAATAAAGCTCTCTTATGTCCACATGTGTTGTCGTAGCACAGATGTTAAAGTGACGTGTTGATAAAAATTTTCATATCATTCAGTTGTTGTTTTTTTTTTTCTTCTTTAGGATCCAGGAACCTTTAAAAAACCTTTTTTTCTAGAAGCACAATCCCAGGTCCGAACAGTTTTGTTGTGCCAGGTTGGAAAGTGAAACAAGTTTGTTTCATAGATAGATAGATAAACTTTATCAATCCCTCTGGATATCTCCTTCGGGAAATTGGTCATGTCTCTCTCTATGCTATCCATCTCCAAAATTTTACCCTCATTTTCACATGCAGTCTTTGAGACTACACACACTATCTACTACACAAAAATAGGTATCCAATACATAAAGAAAAATAGGTTTGATATATAAGCAGAGTGATGAGTAAGATGGGTTTAAAGTAAAAACCATATCTTTGTGCCTTTTCTTTCTTTCTTAAGAACTTTTGCTTTTTTCTAAAGGGGGCTACATTAAAGCTTACATGCTGGTGTTTAAGGGTCTTTACGGCGGCATCGTCACAACACATACTACAGTACAAGACATTGTCAAAGGTCGACATCCTGTTTCGGAAAATGCTACATGCCCTGATAAAGACTACACTTAATCTTCTAATTCAATATCCGTCACTACAGCAGGTGTTGATTTGGATCTTTCCACCGTAAAATAACAAGTCTCCGACACAGACTCTTGCTTTCTCTCGCACAAACACACGTGTCAAAAACGCATTAGAAAGGTTAAAGCCATGCTAGCACCATTCGTCTTCCTCTGCCTCTTGGTAATACCTATGAGCCTTGACCTCAGGACCCAGGCTAGAACTGCCCCCAAAGCTGAACTGGTATCCGTTGGGCACTCCAAGGCTCTGCTGAGGTGAAGAAAGCATAGCTCCCATAATGCGAGGCAGTGAGGTCCTAGATGAGCGACTGGCTCGAGGACTTGGCCACAGTGAAGCAGCATCCTGGAAGACATCTAAATGCTCACGGAGACTGCTGTACGGGCTGCTCATAGCCTCCCCTCTATGACAGCCCAGGAAAGGCTCTGAGCTAATGCGAGTCACAGAGCAGGGCAGGTTTGAGGAGCCGCTGTGTCTGAGTGCTACGTGCTCGGAGAGGCCGCGACTCAGCCGGCCCGGCCTTTTGGAGGCCTGACTGGACACATAGCAGACAGGAGAAGTATTGGCAGTCTTGTAGGCCACCCCAGGTCGAGGTGTGAGAGGGGTCTGTGGGAGCTGTCGACGTCCACGACTGGGTGTGCTAGAACTGTAGCTGGATGCCACTGTGCTGCCTTTAACCCAACCACTGCCCTGGATGAAAAGTGAACAAGCAATTTGAAACAATGGAGTGATGAACAGGATGACAGAAAGGAAACAGGGAGACAGGCCCAGGGAAGGTCATCAATGTGGTGTGCAAGAAGAAGACAGACACAAATAAGTAAGGGGGGGCGAAAGAATATGAACATACACAATCGGAATGATGAAGAGAGAAAGTGGTAAAGGCCATGAGATACATCAGAAGAAGAAAAGAAGTCAAACATTTATAATTAGACATTGAACTCTTTGATCTATTCTCTACTGAAGTCCACTTTTAACTGTTCATAATTTTAACAAGACATCAAAAGAAGGAACTAACAAGTGTTTTTATTCTGTGATGAATTCAATACGACGTGTTTCCATTCTGTGAAAAATTAGTGGAAGGAAGTTATAAGCTATATCTGATAATATAATATAAATAATTTGTGGATGGTTTTTAAGAAAGAAGAAATCTCAAGTGATTAATTGCTTTTTATGCTTACATAAATTCTTGTGGATACTTTGCGATAATATAATATTTATGCATAGTTACAAAATAATGTCACAGAACTTTAAAGTTGGTCAATAGTCAGAAGGTATTTGCAACATTAAACTTTGAATTGTGTTTTGGTTGCAGGCCGACATGACCAGACATTGGTTTTATATTTATATATAAATTATAAACATTTCATTTTCCTTTCACTGTTCCTGATTTAAAAGAAAGATAATTTGAAGCGACAATGAGATTGTTTTCTAGTGTTCAGTCTATAAAAGTATTTCATTCCTTTCTCACCTATTATTTCTTCCTTAATGTTGTAATTCCAATGAGAATGGCATTCACCAGTAATATTTACTCGTTTTTTTGCATCATTTAATTGAGCATCTTTCTCAAAAACTATCAACAAATCACTCAAAATTTAATCGACTCACTCACAACTTTCTGCTCTTTACTGCACTCAGCTGTGCATGTGTATATTTGTGGTTCTTCTATCTATGTCAATCAAATCATGGCCCGTATTTGAAACACTGAGGACAACCATGTACATGGGGAGTTGAAAACACATTTATTTTGTCAACACAGAACGACACAAAAGTTCTTATTATTAATAATGTCCTCTTGGAAATCATATCATTTATCGTTTAAATTGTGGAGAGAGTGTTAAGATTACGACTTGACTTATATCTTATGTTAAACAATGTAACATTATTGTTAAGTAAATAAATACTTATTTAAATATGTTATCTAACGAGAGTCTATAGTACTATTATTAGCTTACATTTTGTGAAGCTTGTCTCACCTGCTTATTGCTGGGGTCCTGGCCCTCGCTTGGAGAGGCGGCACAGCTGGTGGCGGCAGACTTTGTGTGGCAGTGTTCTCGGCTGCAGTAGCGGTCACAGGAGTAGTAGCGCTGCTTGTCCACTGAAGAGTGGTGATGCCTCCTCTCATGGGAGCGTCCACGGTCTTGGGCACGTTCTCGAGAGGAGGTCAGATCAGGACCAGTCTCTCCTGCCGCACCTGAAGAGCAGAGACCTACTTACTTAAGCATTTATGATTGTTTAGTATATCTCTGGACTCTGTTTGTTGTATATAACATCACAGTTTCCTTTGAGTCTTTAGACTTTCATTTCATTCAACAATTAGTGTCACAGAAGAGGCGGATCATGGACGATAGATAGATAGAAAGATAATGAGATAGATGAATGTATGTATTTATTAAACTATAGATTATATGGAGAAGTTTACAATGCAAACAACTATTACCAACTATTGTCACACCAAGTATAATACTTGACACTACTTATACCACTATGGTAAGTAAGTAAGTAAGTAAGTACGGTAAGTAAGTAAGTAAGTAAGTAAGTAATGGTTATTTCTAAAGCGCCTAGTGTGGGCCCACATGACTGACCAACATTGCTAGAGGGTTGTACTCCAACAGGTGTGTCCAAAGATCTCTGCTTCTTCTCTCGCTCTCGCTCTCGGTCTCTGCGGTGGTGGCACCGGTGGTGATGGTGGTGGTGGTGGTGGTGTGGCCTCTCTGTGTGGCTGGGCTTTTCAAGGCTGTAGTCCCAAAGATTGATTTCTTGAGGGCGTTGTGAGGCCATAGTGGACGCTGATCGCTTCATGGAGCTGGTGTCTGCGACAGACTTTGAAAAAAAAAAAGAAAAAATATGACATGACTTGATTAACTAGGATCTCTGTTTGTTCATACTTGATAGTGTGTGAGAGAAGTGGCACATGGCACTACACAGGACCAAAGACAGCACGGATATAGTGTTTTAAAATCACCTGATTCATGGAAATAACAGCAATTCAAAACAAAAACAGTCACGAAAGATGATTGTTTTCAGATGTATCTTTTGTATAACTATAATATTAATTTGTGATATTGCAACTTAACTTTCCACAGGGCAAGATTGGGGCAGCTGTTTCTAAACATTTCTGAATATGTGAGCGAGATATCAGCCAAATAATCATCCAAACTTCAATATTCTACTATAGGACACAACGTCCATGTAACCAAACATGACAGCCACTGAGAAAATTGATGCCCTTTCCACCCAGCAGGCTGCAGACTCCCCTCACCTATTAAAGGCAAGCTCTTCCAGGAGGAAGCCTTTTAAAATACCTTGGCCACAAGGGGGTCAACTGGGTAGCATAGATGTAGTAAGTAAGTAATAGTTATTTATTGAGCGCCTTTCTAGACCAGGCTCACAAGGCGCTTTAACAATCAAAAACAATACACAGTTAAAAAAAATACTTAAAAGATCAAGACACCTAAGACAGACACAGGAGTCCCAGAAAGTCAGGGAAAAGCCTGCACAAATAAGAAGAAGAGGGAGCGGAAGATTGTTCCACAGCGGAACCATCAGTAGATTCTGATCTGCAGACCTCAGAGCCCGAGCTGGGGTGTAAGGCTAGATCAGATCACTGATGGTATGAGGAAGAGCCTGGCCATGAATAGCTCTGAAAGTAAGAAAGAATTTTATTGATCCAAAAAGAAACTGGCAGCCAATGAAGAGTTTTAAAGATTGGAGAAATGCGAGTTCTTCTACTAGAGCGGATCAGAATTCTTGTTGCAGATTTTTGTTTTGACTTCAGGCGAGACAGCTCCTTCTTGTTAAGACACGAAGATAAACTGTTCGAGAATACACCAACGCATGGATTATTAGCACCATATCGTGTTGTGACATAATTTTCAAAAGTTTAGAGATTTTTCTCAGTTGAAGGAAACAGTCTCTGCCAGTGTTGAACTCAAGACATGTCATTGTCCAATACAACACCCAGGTTTCTCAGGCTCAGTTTGACAGACTGGCCTAAGTCACCCAAGTACTGACTCAACACTGGAGCTTTATCATCAAGAGCAATAACCAGAGTTTCAGTTTTGTCCACATTTAGCTCCAAAGAGTTTTCACTGTTTGATTTCTAGCAAACAATTGACTAAGCTGTTTAGCCTCTGGGGCTCATTTGGATCAAATGAGCAGTTGAGCTGGATGTCATCAGCAAAGATATGGTAAGAAACATCAGAAAATCTCTGAATGATTTTACCCAGGGGAATCAAGTACAGCAAAAACAATAAAGGACCTATAAAGGACCTAGAACAGAACCTTGAGGGACTCCACAAAACAGATCCACTGATGAGAACCATTGTAACACAGGCCCAGACAGTCCCACTTCCTCCCTCAGTCTTCTCAGCAGGATCTTGTGATCAACTGTGTCAAAGGCTGAGGACAGATCCAAGAGAACCAGAACAGTGCACTTTCCCGAGTCAGCTGCTCCGTAGAGTGAAGTTTACAGAAGCCAGATTGAAACTCCACATGGATGCTGCTCTGGTCCAGGAACAATGAAAGCTGCTCAGACACCACCTTCTCAAAGATTTTGGAAAAGGATTGGAGCTTAGAAATTGGCCTGAAATTACTGAGGTTAGTCGGATCCAAGCCTGGCTTTTTTCAACTCCACAATGGCATGCTTAAATGTATCGGGAAAAAACACTGTGGAAAGAGAGAGGTTTACCATATCGGTAACCCAGGGGCCAATTACATCAAACACTTTAATAAAGAGCCTACAGGGAAGGACGTCGGACGAGCAAGAGGAGGGTTTTATTTTGCTCACCAGTGCTGAAATATCACCCAGAGATACAGCACTGAATAAGACCACAAGGTGGAGACAGCCTCAGTGACAGCAGTGGTTCCACACAGAAGGGGAGTGATTATCTCTTTGATCAATTTAATTTTGTCAGTGAAAAATCTCAACAAAGCATTGCTGTCAGCCTCACAGAAGACAGGGGTGTTTGGAGCAGCAGGACAGCAGTTCATTTGTCCAAGGGAACCGTTTTTTCTGAATTTTCAAGTTCGATTTAACAGGTGCCACCTGATCCAGTTTTTCAACGTAATGATTAGTGAAACAGTGAATCAAATTGTCCATGTTAAGTCAAACATAGCAGAAAAACTGTCTGCAGTATCAGCTGAGATGACATGCTTCTGAGACCTAACTTTCAAGGGCTTAGACTCAGGGATGAAGTCCAGGTTAAACAAGACAACATAATAATCACTCAGATGGACATCATGTACAGATACATTAGAAATGTCCAGGCCAAGCGTAAAAACCAAGTCTAAAGTGTGGCCTTTTTGGTGAGTAGGTTCAGAAACATGTTGCTCACAATTAAAGGCTTCAGCTAAAGTTAAAAGTTCTTTAGCAGAGCAAGATGTGAATAATGGAAGATGAAAATTCACTAAAGTTCTTCAAGAACATTGCCACAGGACCAAGCGGACCGGTAGATTGAAACACAATAGATAAGTCTTGTAGGACCAACCAAAATTATCTGAGACTCAAAAGAAGTGTTTTCTGTGTCTGAACTATCTCTATAAACAACAGCCAAACCACCTCCACGATGACAGGGACGGGGCTTCCCTTCAAAAGAGCAGCCAGCAGGACAGAGTTCATTAAGATGAATAAACTCTTCTTCTCTATGCAATGTCTCTGGGATACAATAAATCCAACTTTCCTCTTGTGAAGAGATCATTCAGAGAAAAGGATTTATTTGCAATGGAGCGAGCATTCAACAAGCTGACATGCATCGCTGATGACGTCACTGAGGCTGTCAACGAGAAGCAAAGCAGGACCTCTTGAAGGCTACTCCAGTGGTCACTTGGGTTACAGCTAGTTACAGGTAGCTCTGGTGTAAACACTGAATAAAAAAGAGGAAATGAAAACTGACCAACACTTCCAGGTAAGGGTCTTGCAAGCAACAGTGGAACCAAGGTTTTGTTGGATTTCTACTTCATGTATGCTTCAGCAATCTAGCAGAGCTCTGCTGCTTATTTATTTAAAGATGACTTGGTTAATTTACTCCCAGTTGTCCGCCAAAGCAACCGATAACACAGGAGGCCCCAGAGCCCCCTTGTTCTGAAACACTTTTTCTCTAGAGCATTACTGGGGAATATCCACTGTCTCTTAAATAAAAACATGGAAATATGTGTCGGCCAAGACTATTGAGGTCATTGAGTCAACTTGCCGGACACACGTTAAAAATCGTCTTAAAGTCAAAATGTCAACATTTAAAAATAGCAGGCAGCGATGAACCATTCTAAAGTTAAGGTTTAAACATGAACGGACCTTGGCTCAGGTGAGCTCTTGATCCAACCGTGGTTTCAACCATGAGTTCCAATCTGAACGCACTGCTCTCACAATAGACAACTTCATGCTTGGCCTAGAATCTAACAAACATTTAAATGTCTTAAATAATGGACATTCCTATTCCGATGAGTTTTTTCTTACTGTAAGGTGGTTTCCTGGAGAGTAGCGAGAGAAGCTCCGCTGCACACAAACATGAAGCAGATCACAGAAGAGAGGTTTATTAATAACTGAACGAATATTTTACATCATCTAGAAATTTATATTTTTTAGGCTTTTCTAACTTAACATCAGGTATCATCAATAATGAATAACCCTAGTAACTATTCATAAATATATAACCACAAAATATAAACATCAAAGTAAACAGGAAAAGTCTCTCCTCATTTGCAAATGGTACAACTTATTTAATTACTTATTTACTTGGAAATATAACTCCCTCGAAGATCCTAATTAATTAACTCACTATAAAGGATAGCAGAACTTTAATAAAACACCAGCAGCAAGAAGTGTTGAGGATTGACAAAGCTTCACTAAGCAGTGTCCTATTTAATTTTTTAGAGCTTGGTAGGTGGATACCTTAGTTAAAAAAATCAATGAGGGTTTCAAGCAAAAGATTATAGAACAGAGAGTGGTATCTAGGGGAGTCTGACAAGAAGGATGCTGCTTCATCCAGTGAGATCGGCAATTTTTTTTTTATTTAAGTCAATCTAGATGATTGTTTTTTGCACAGGATCTGAATATCTTAGGCATCTTCACACCTCTAATGGATACTTGTCCTCACAGCTCAAAATGCCTCATTTCTGCTAACCAGATTACTCTCTTCTGTTCCATGTCAATTTTGGGCCAATAGCCATTTTGAACCTGCATCCTCTTTTCAGTTGGCATCTGCAGAAAAATGATACAGGCCAAAGAGCCGGTGCTATAATCAGATCAGTTTGAATTTCTCCTGGATGAAAGAGGATCTATACTGCTCTTCACACTGAGAAGATCCTAGTTTACCGAACAGATCAATCAGCATCACTCAGGAAATGAGGAGATTATCACATTTGCACTGATTGATTGAAAGAGTCACTTCTTCAGCCATGTACGAACACTCCTACTTAATCCTTCAAATGCATCACAAATCCACTGTAATGGGAACTAGAAGCTCAATTTTAACAGAGTCCTTAATTGGCTTGTTTATTTGAGCAGATTATCATCTTCTATGGGATATTTTAAAATGTACACATGAGATTTGACAACATTCTTATTCAAATTCTTGTTGCTAATTAAAGATGTATTTTTGAGGCTGGATGTTTGTCAAATTTCAAGAGAACACAAATAGATTGACAAACAAGTTGGCACAAACTTCACCTGCAGTTCAGTGTTGAGTCGAGGCATAGAAGCTGCTCGACCATGATTCTCCAGCCCAGAGCCTTGAACTGCACCGCTGACACACATCTCAAGGTTTGTCATCTCCACAGATTCCTACAAACAAGTATCACATTTACAGTTGAGTGTGTTTCTTTGATAGTAAGCGTGTAATGAGGTACCATTATGGAAACATGCACGAGAGCTCCTTCTATGTGCAACATATACAACTATGTTTATAAAAAAATTAACATGAGCTTAATTCATCTTTAAATGAATGTTAAAACATATTTTTAAATGCAATTTAAAACATAATATCAATTATCTTTTCCTGGCTCATTGTCAGCAGTGACACATGCACACATTTGTTTGCATCTAACCTGAAGAGCTGATGTGTCAGGGTTGTCCTCTGCCAGACCTCTGGATGGGTTCTTCTTGGTCCTGATCCCGAGGCCCTCCTTAGGTTTTTCCACCACCCAGGAAGATTCGTAAGTTGGCCTATGTGTCCAAACCCAGTCAAATCAACACAACATGATAGTTTGAATCTTGCCAAGAATACTGGAGAACTTCTGCACTTACTCAGCGGCTCTGTTGTTGAGCGAGTTGGAGTCGAGGCGGGTCTGGGACCTGCTGTGTTGTGTCTGAGGCTGAAGTATGCTGGGAGGTTTCACACTGTTGGGCAGGTCCTTCTCCTGCATGTGAGTCAGAGGCAGCAATGGCTTAAAAAGAGCCCTGACTTTGCACTGTGGAGGAGAGATGGATGGAGCATGCAGAAGACAGTCAGAGGCAGCAGGCAGAATATTGCTGTGCCCAAGTCCCTTCAAAGAAATCGATGTGTCGATTGGGCTCAGAATATTCATCATGTCATGCTCATAGGCACTGTGTTTGTGTGTGTCGACTGTAGCAAACATGCTCCTGCAGATACCTGCCAGTCTGATGTCAAAATTTGTGGCCGTCAACAGTGAGGGATTTCCATCCACACAAAAATTCATAGTGGATAAAAAAGCAGCGTGCATGTCTGTGCAAGTGGCTGTGCATGCAGAGTTCAAGAGAGTGTGTATCTTTGTGGAAGCACGTGCACACAGGTCTGTACAGAAGACAGAAAATGTGTGTGAGAAAGAAGTGATGTTGTTTTTGCATTTGAGTTTGTTTGTCTGTTCATTAAATGAATCAATAACCGATCAAAGGGTCTTGATACGTTTTTCAGCAAAACCTGATAATGGGGAAGGTACAAGTTACTTTTTGGTTCTAAATAACCATCTGAATCCATAAATACTTAAGACCTGATTTGGTTGTTCTTTTTTGTGTGTGGAGTGTGTCATGTCCTATTAAGCTGTTTGCTATCAACAATATTTCAAATGCTAAACGATTTAAATTGTATATACTTAGAAATATATGTATTTATTTAATGTATTTTGAAGAAAATAAATGGAATGAGCGATATCGTGTTAAATAACATTCTTCTGTGAGAATCCATAAAAAAAGTTTCTTGAAGAAAGGTTTTTTAAATTGTAAAAATAAATTATTATTTAACGTTGAAGCATTGTGAGAGCTTTAGTTTCAGTAGATTGTGAGGATACCCCCCAAAAAAGAGCATTGGGTTTCACTTGCGTGAGAAAAGAAAATCCTAAAACGAAATAATGTCCGCTTTGTAAACTGCACCTGCATTAGAAGTCTAAGAAACAAAAATGATTATAAATATGCTAATAATGTCAACCCAAGGACGGCATAATATAAATATTACTTTTCTTTAACCTTTGTTTTGTATTTGTTATACCTTGGAAAGTAAGATATTATCCATAATCCACAAAATTGCAATTCCAGCCATAAGCCTACTTATGTGTCACAAACTTTGCTTCAACCAGCATCGCACTAAATTTGTCGTCACAGCCTGTAGTCATTTGTGGATGTACCTGAGAGCCAGGGGAACTTTGCTGCTGCTGCTGCAGTCGAACCCTCGGGAAGTTCCGCTTGAAGTAGTCGAAAATCATCAGAGCTGCGTACACCTTTCCAACTGTTAGCTCGTTGGCTGACGGAGACGAAAAGTAAGAAACAAAATGGTTTGTGCTTTTAGTAGGGAAGTTCTGTACTGCCACCACAAAAAATCCTGTGTTTCTTCATGAAAAATGGTAAGGAATTTGACTTATTATTTTAATTTATTTCGAAGTAATGCTATTATGGTCATGCAGGAGATTTCATTACCATAATAAGCAAAGTATGCGCAGGAGAGATTAGTGCTACTCCAACTGGGTGTCGGGCTTGACAGCGGGAAAATAAATGAAGAGCCCTAATAATCCCTCCTTGGAATCTTTATAAACCCTTCAAAAAACCTCATGAACATTGTACATATTCTCACACAGTTTATACACTCACATCATTCTAAGAGCAAATTGTTCACCCGGTTATATGACAGCTTTTTTGATCACACTGTGTCAGCATTAGAAATTCTATGGACGTGAGGCTTGAAATTCCGCACCCAGTCCCTTATAGGCCAGAACACGGACACAGAAAACTGTGCTCTAATGTTCAATGGCCTAATCAATAGATAAAAACACAGTGAGGTTTAAATATCATTTAATATACAATAGTGTTTCTAAAAACTGTATCTGCAAAACAGCGAGAACCTTAAAAAAAGCGAGGGACCACTGTATTTTATAAATTTGAGGTAACCAGACTAGGTATTTTTCTGAGCCATGATCAATTATTTGGTGTTTAAGATGATGCATCAATATGGACCTTATTGGTGTATGGTGTCACTTGAATGTCAATTAACCTGCGTTATTACAACTGGCCACTGCCATATTCAAATTTCTCACTTGTCAGGCAAATGTTTATTTTATCTCTCTGTGTTGCTGAGTTTTCTGATCTGAATTAGAACCAGGAAGCCTGTTTAAAACCTTTTTAAATCACAAAATTTAAACGAAGATAAGATGTTGAGACACTTACCTTTATGTGGTGTCACCAGTAGGTCCATAGTCTTCTGAGATAGACTGGGCCAAACTGTGGACAGCTCCTTTTTTAGCTCGGCATCAGAGAGTCTCTGCGCAACCATGCCTGCAAACACGCCCAGACATTTCACCTCCATGGTTCTTATTATGTCTCTTTGTTAAGTGTAAGTGCAAGTCTAACATTAATTTAAGATATCACACATATCACCACAAGTTCAGCTCTGTGATGGTAACTTCTTCCTATTGTACGTTTTATTTTATTTTCCTTTTTTTCTGACCTGAGGAAAGTTTGATTTCTAGGGCAGTGCGGATCAGGGCCATCAGGGTGGATGTGAAGTGGACTGTGTTGTCTTCAGCTATCGGCATGTTCATCTTGACAAGGCGCTGGTTTTGGGACATTCAGGAAAAGAGGCATTGGTTAGACTTCCACCCTCACAACCTCAGGGTCAAGCCAGGGAAATCAATCTGTGTGCTGCAGTGGTTCTCCCCACACAGGTGATATTGCTGAATTCACTTGAGATCAGAATCGTTGAAGCACCGATCGGTAAGACACGGTCCAGCACACAAACAGACTTCCTCTTTACAGAAAAGACAAACGTTCACATTCACTGCTATTGCTACAGTAACACTATGCTGCAAGTCAAAGTGCACGTGTGCAAGACTGACACTGACTGAAGAAATGTGACATGTAAACGCAGAACCATGAAGGCGCGCCGACATTGGCAGGAGCTCGACTCTGTGGTGTATCAACCTGGAGGTTGAGTGTGTGTGACTCGGCTAGCAGGGAGCATTCCACCAAGCTCGGGCAGCCTGAGCAATGTAGTTGCTATAAAGGTGGTGTTTGTAGTGCAGTGCCTTTTTTTTTTGCTGCTAAGAGTTGAGCTCCCCTGAACACAAAAGCATTCACCTACAAGTGCTAACAGTGGCAGTGCAGAGAGGTGGTCTGTAGAGAGTGAGATAGGAATGAAGAGCTGAGGGCAAACACACACAGCAATCACACACGCTAACTACACAATCAGTTCTGAGACAGTTACAAAACAAAAACAGTTAAAAGTAACTCAACAGGAAAGCGTTTAGAATAGGTACTACTACTTCTTCTTCTACTGATAATAGTATATCTGCTAGGAATAGAACTCCCATAGAGATTTTTGAGAATATGGGATCTAGGAACAGGAATTACTTGCTCATATCAGCCAATCGTGATGCCTTGTCAGACCAGGACAAAATAGAGAGACTGTCGTTTTGTTAATATAATGTTTCATGTTTGGAAGAAAGTGTTTTTGAACATTAACATACACATTCCGTACCTACACCGGAAGACTACAGTTAGCAAGGGGGCTGCAACCTCGAATTGGGTCATTTACATCATGATGTCAAAGATACAAGGTCCATTTTATACAGTCTATGGAAAACCTAAGCAGAGTGTATTCATGGTGCTTTTGAAGTGGTTTTTGTCATTCTGTCTTGTTGTCCAAATATGATGATGGCTTGGTGTAAAATAATAAAAAATAATGAATAGAATAAACAAACAATGTATCACAGAATCAAATGTATACCACACTACACAAGGCAGCAAATATATAATCATAAAACAGAGACGATACCAGAACAAAAAAAACCCAAACATGTACACATCCACACACTGAGAAGAGAGAGATGAGATGAAATTATGTCCAGTAAAGGCACAAAGTGAAGAATGCAGAGAAAATACCCACAGATTGATAACAATCTACACTGCTCCACAAATTTTTCAAATAGATAAGATTTTCATTTTCTTTAGCATTTACTCTGTATTTCTGTATTTTATATCATAGAGAGAGCACAACAAGGTGAGGACACACTTGAGGTACACACCAATATGAGAAAAAAAAGTCTGTGGCTGACATGAAGGAAGGCTGAGGAAGAGGAGGGTCTACCTTGTAGGCGACTCTCGATGGACATTTCTTTCCCAAACCTAAGGGTGGGGACATGTGGAGCAGCATCTGATACATATCGAGGTACTTGATACGGCCACTTCACAGGGTAGAAAATCAAACCACACAAACAAAAAGAAAAAGGATGGGGAATTAGAAAAGGTAGGATATGAACAAAGGGCAGAAAAAATCATGGAGAGGGAAAGAACACAAAAAAGCAGAAATCTGGTGTTAATAGATTTCATTTAGTGAGATGTTAGAAGGATGCCATCCACGGCTGCCAACGCCGGGCACGGGGATGCATCACTGTGGAGCTCAGGGTTCCTGAGAGGAGACATGACATGGTAAAGAGTGAGGAGAAGGGGAACAGGATGGTGACGAGAGGGAAGAGAGATGAGAGCATTGTAACATGGATGTGTGCCATAGCATGCTGACAGACATCCTGCTGGTGTAACCACCAGTATTCTCAGAGACAAAGGTTTCAACAGCCCTGCTGGGCTTCCATCACAGCCGTGCTTTCAGATGTGACATCTCTTTTAGATGTATTTGACTTCCCAATTTTTGTCGTTGTTTTGAAACAATGTGAAAGATTGCAAGCCTAGGAAAGCAGGCGTGATAAGACACTGAAAGCTTTGTTTGGACTCTGGCATCATCAAAAAAAAGCCAGTCAATTTGGAGAGCGGGTGCTTGTGTAAAGGCGATTTCATTGGTGCACAGCCATTCAGTCGAAAACCTCTTGGTAGAGTGTCACACAAAGCACCCGGATGACAGAAATGTCTGTAAGTGCAAACCTTGTAAGCTACCCTATTAGGGCAGTTCTTTCCTAAGCCAAGAGGGGGTGAGATAATACGTAACAAATTGTACATATCCTTATAGGAAATCCGCCCGCTGTGGAAAAGAACAAGATGATGAATAAACACAAAGTAGAGGAAATGTCTGAATACTTTGCAGCCATTGCACTTCCAAGTGCGAGCTGGAACCAGTGTGTCATTCTTCTATACTTGAAGGTTCCGTCTGTGTGCCAATGTCTAAAAAGGTTCTCCTCAGCTGGGTACTTGACCACTTTAAAACTTGCTTTGCTTCATTTGTTGATGCAATGAGTTTAATCATCCCCCCAAAACTTGCAGCAGAGACCCTGCTAATTCATAAGAAAAACCGAGCCGGTTTTGTATTTGGCTCAAGAGGATGACATGGAGGATTAGACGAGTCCCGGACAAGAGGGACACAAAGTTTGACTTGGAAAAGTCACTATTATCACTTTAACCCAGAAAAAAAATCAGTTTCAAAGCATTTGTTACGTGTGTCGGTTTTATATATTTAGGATTTAATACTAAGTTAAATGGCTGCAAAGTAATGAGACCAAAGCAGATAACACAGTGCTGGATAGTGATGAGTTAAAAAACGGGGACACATCCTGTCACCCCCCCAAAAAAAGCGAAAAATGGTTAGTGCCCTGCTTCTCCTCTAATATCTATTTCTGGTTCTAACATCCTGTTCTCAAAGAGTGTTTTACATACCACGCTGCAGGATCGTACTCAGCCCAGACCCTGATGAACTCATCCAGGTGATGTGGTCCCAAGATGGAGGAGTCCCTTGTCAGGTATTCAAAGTTGTCCATGATGACAGCTACAAACAGGTTCAGCATCTAACCAGAGATTAAAGCCAAAGTAGATCATTAGCGAACTAAACTGAGCCTGTTCTACAGGAGGTCTTGTAGTACACCTGGAACCAAGAAATATTACTAATGATAATAATAAAAAATAACAAAAATACATTCAAAACTGTTTTACATCCCTAAAACAACAATACTACTAAAACATGACATCTACATCCAAACAAAGCATTGAACAGTGCCCTATTAAGGCTCATACCATGCTTTTAAAACAATTCCACTTTTTATATTAAGTCTCACTGAAAGGACCTGGAGTTGATGGTACATTCTCCTATCCACTGGTCAGCAGTAGGATCAATCGTTTTCTTTTCATGTATTATTAAGTCTTATTTCATGATGGTATAGAACACATTTACACTTAATCAACTCTTCTCATTACCTTTTTCCATTTGTTTAATTCTGTAATCTGTAGACTAAATAGAGATCGGAAATCTTCAGACAAAAACAACAGTAAACACTTGTTAGTACTGACCAGGAAGGAGCAGAGGAAGATGAAGGAGACAAAATAGAAATAGGCGAAGTCGCTGCCACACTCTTTGCCAAGATTCCCCGATAACTCATCGCAGCTTCGATGACTCAGACACGACAACATGATCTCATGCCACGCTTCGCCTGTCGCACTCCTGGATTGAGGGAGAGCACGAAGAGACACATCACTTACATCTTATCCTACTTAGTCCAACAGTCCTTCACAGGTTGCTACAGCAAGTTGGTTTCCTCTAACTTAACCTGTCTTGTATATGTCAAACCTTTTTTTATTCATGTTAAAAAGCCTTATTAGAAAAGAAACAATGAGAAAGGAACAGTAGCTGTAAATTGCCATATTATTGTATAAAAAATTGGGTTTGCTGCAATAGGTTACACACCTGAACAAAAGCATCAAAGCTTGCAGAAAGGTGCGGAAGTTGTTGTGGTGATTAATGGCAGTGTCCTCGTTCATCTCGATATTTCCAAACACCTACAACAGAGACACGCGTGAGATGTCAAACTGCTGTGTGCAATGTCAAGGCGAAGGTGCCCACCTGCATTCCAATGATGGCGTAGATAAAAAACAACATAGCGATCAACAGGCAAACATATGGCAGTGCCTGTGGGAAAGAAGACAGCAGGTATTATACAAGAATATATTTATATATACCATAGCTGCTTTTAACTTAACTTGACTAAACAAAGAATAACATGTGAGTGTGTGTGGGTGTGGGTGTGATTGTTAGTGTGAGTGTGCGTGTGCATGTGCGTGCGTGTGCGAGTGCCTGTTTGTGTGTGTATGTCTGTTTGTGTGTGTGTGTTACCTTAAAGGACTGGACGAAGGTCCACAGAAGGATACGAATGGTGTAACCCTGTCTCAGCAACTTAATGAGTCGAGCTGCTCTAAAGAGTCTGAGGAAGCTCAAGTTCAGCAGTCGGTCCTGTGACAGGCGCACATAAATACACCGATGAGCACAAACCACAACTCCAGTTTATGACAAATATAAATATGGTAGATGCCTAGTTTAATATAAGTCTGATTTATACACTCACTAATGTCCAGTACACATTTTTATGCAAGAATTAATAAAACAAGGCAGTCAGGTAGGTATTTTGACATGGTCAATAAGACTGTTATTATACATAAACTAAATAAAATTATTTAGGAAACAACCTGGAACAAAGTGAGAAGATTGAATCAGATTAATTGCAAATTCCATGTACAATTTAACTTTTGTTTTCCTTTGTAGCTGCATATTTATTAAATTATTTTCATGATCTACTGTTTAGTTTTGATTGTTTAACTCCAGACGATTGTAAGTATTTTATTGATGTTTTTTCAACAATGTTACAAAAAAATTAACTTGTGTGTCATGTTTCATACTCAACACGTGTTGACTCACTATAGTCGATGTAAAAAAAAAGTTAAACACACATGCAAAAAAAATAATTGTAAAGATGTAAAATGTACTAATGACAGGGGGAAACATTTTACTTTACTTTACATCTTTGAAAAGGTATAGTTAAAGAAAATGTTGCAAAAGAAACAATAATATCTCTCATAGGTCAATGTAAATAGAGAATGTTCAGGTACCTCATTTTGTCAAAATTTATGCACCAACTTGTTGAAAAATATGCATAACAGTGTATTTATATCTAAGGTCATGACTGAATATGCTAAATATTTTGCATTTATAATGAACATATGAATTGCAATTTTACTTTGCTCTTCTTTCCTATTTACTTGTTTTCATAAAACCATTGGAAAACCATTTTTGCAGCTGTACATTTGTAATTTTCCAGTCCAACCCAGAACAGATGTCACTCACCGTAGTCTAAGCAGTGTTGGGAGCAGGACATGGCACACCATTAAGGACAAATGAAAGGATGAGTAGAGAGCAGAGAGACAGAGAGAACACAGGGGGAGAGAGAAACAGTCATATTGTACACAAGAAACTGACAGATCAGAACAAATACACTCAATTGATTGAAGCTTCTCTTGAGATCTAAGGCATCATGATGGCTAAAGTTGTATTCGGTGTCAAGATTGATGACTTGGGAAACAATGTCAGACTAAAAAATATCAATGTTATAGAGAAGGGGATCTTGCAGACTATACTCAGTCCAGTTGACTCACTTAGTACTTTGTAGTACTGTATAAGGCAAACTAAACATGTAGCGCAAGGATGGTGCTGAAATTAAAGTGTGTGTAAAAGTCTTACGTTGATCTCAGTAACCAGGATGTCGGTGATGCTGCCTATCACTGTGACAAAGTCGAAAACATTCCATGCATCCTTCAGGTAGTTCTGTGAATAATAAGAACATCAAGTAATGAACTTTGCATTTGATTATAGAACTGTTTTTTTTTTTTTTTTCAAAAAACCCTTTCTTTATGTAGATTATTAGAATTATATATTTTTTTGTTAATCATTCAAATGTATTCGACTGCAACATTGAGATGTGGATCTCTGAGAAAACACATTTCTAGTAGCACAAGTAAGAGAACAAAGAGACGCACCAGAGGTCCAAAAGCTATGATCTTGAGGATGCACTCCAGAGAAAAGAGCGTGGTGAAAACAATGTTGAGGTTCTTGAGCATTGCCTCATAGAAATCTGGAGCTCCGTGGAACTGAAAGAACAAAATATTTTTGGCAGTGTGACGATAGGTTAACATTTCTTTTTACTATACACAATATGTTAGCTTAGCACGAAAAAAGAAGGTGGATTTATGCTGCCATCAAGTACATTTCATTGAAACACTAAAGACTGGAAGTATTAAAGATACATTGACCTGGTTAAGAATCTCTTATAGATGGCTAGGTAAGAGAGGAAGTCAATGGTCATTGACATGTGTTTTGGGGGAGCTTTTAAGAATATAAAGAAAAATCAACTGCCTGTCAAGTCCTTATTTTGGGATTGGATCAGTTCCTGTAACCCCACGACTGGCATAACATTAATTAAAATAAACTCTCACAACTTTCTCCTGTGTGTGGCCCACAGTCTTTTACAATCTTATACTGACAGAAAGTATGAGGGAGATTATTTAGTGAATTTCTTATTGTTGACTACTCTTAGTTGTACAGCTCCTGCTCAATGATATAATAAGCCACGTTGTTTTGGCACTTGTACCTACCTTCATCATGAGCACCACGGTGTTGAGGGCGATCATGAACATTATGGAGTACTCAAAGGGGGCAGACACCACAAACCTCCACATCCTGTACTGAAAGGACTGGGTGTTCTCAGGCATGTAGCGAGTCAGGGGCTTAGCGTTGATGGCAAAGTCAATACATGCTCTCTGTAACACACAATTTCACAGTTTCATCTATAAGAAAGCAGAAGATAACTATTTTACAGACGTCGATAAAATAACTTCAAAGATACATCTGACTGGTACATCTTTACAACATGCTAAGCTAATTGGTGTAACTTTAACCCATCTAAGAATGGAACTTTCTTTTTTAACAGATCAGTTTGTTTCTGATTATAAAGTATAATCAATGTCTTTGTGTGGGTGTTTTTATAATTATAAATACATGTATTGCTATTCTTAATATTACTGACTAACAAAACATAAAATCGATGACAAAATAATGGGGAAATATTATCAAGAACACGATCTTATAGTATTGGGCATATAAGCATTTACAAATTAGATTCAACTGTAACATAGCCTACTTCGTTTTTCTCCAGGCTGCACTCGGACAAAGCTTTGTCTCCCTGCTCCTGGAAGGTGATGATGATCAGTGCAACAAAGATGTTGACAAAGAAAAAGGGGAAGACCACGAAATAGACCACGTAGAAGATGGACATCTCAATTCGGTAGCCTGGACTGGGGCCCTCATCTTCAAAGGTTGCATCCACAGAATGTTTCAGGACGCTAAAATGAGAAATGATGTTTATATTGGGACTTGGATTTGTTTTATTTCATAAATGACACACACAACTGAACAAGTAATAACTCTGGTTGAGGAAACCCATACATAGCTATCACAGTATGTGTGTTAGGTTTCAGAATTGCATAAACCAAATCACTTTTAAGGGAAAAATGGTTGATCCTGACTTCTCTAGTAGAAAATATTTGTATGCCTTCTGCATCATTGTTTGGAAAACCAGCCCGCTCATTAACATGACCAGCAAACTGAAGGTGTGATTATTTTCCTTAATTACAAGATTACAAACTAAGAAATATGTTGAATCATATATGTAAGTAATTTAAATTTATAGAGCGCTTTTCCCGACCAGGGTCACAAAGCGCTTAAACAATCAAAACAATACTAATAAAATATATACTTAAAAGGTCATGACAACACCGAGACAAACACAGGAGTCTCAGATTATCAAGGAAAAGCCTGCACAAATAAGAATGTCTTAAGATGTTTCTTGAAGGAGTCAGTAGACTCCATCAAGCACAGAAGGAGAGAAAGATCGTTCCAAAGCTTAGGAGCAACAGCCTGGAAGGATTTCTCTCCTCTGGTCCGGATGCATGTGCGAGGAACCATCAGTAGATTCTGCTCCGCAGACCTCAGAGCCCGAACTGGGGTGTAAGGCTGGATCAGATCACTGATGTAAGGAGGAGCCTGACCATGAATAGCTCTGAAGGTAAGAACCAGGATTTTAAAGTTGATCCTGAAAGAAACTGGCAGCCAGTGAAGAGATTTAAGGATCAGAGAAATGTGAGTTCTGTATAAATTGCAGGCGTGATAGCTCCTTGTTGATGTGTGTGTATATCAGGTACTGGCAGATTAAACCTTACAAAGATTTCATTCTTACTGCAACCGCTCAACTATATTACCTGTGTCAGCTGTATCCACCCATTCCATCATGCCTGCATTCTCTTCTTCACCAACCGTACTTTAACTATCTCTACTCTTTAATTCTTTACCATTCCTCTTTCCTCACACACATTCAAATGCAATTGTTTTGTTTTTCTTATACTGATTTACGATGTATTCATGAATACGTCTTGATTAACTTTCTTCTTTAGCTGTTTTCCTCGGCCAAGTAAACTTTGAATATATTTTACTTATAATAATGAATAATAATGAATGACTGCTTGAAACAATACTGCCGTCCACTGATGGTGACATCTTCCTCATCCTGTACTTTAGACTTTTTCTTCTACTCTCAACATTTTCAGCTTAGGCCTCAGCTTAAACCCATTGATCCTGAGCTCCATTAACTGCCTTACTCTTCCTTTCATGATGTTTCCAGAGTGCATTTACCGAGAGAAAAGAAACTCACGTAGAAAATCCATAACATCCTTTTCTTGCTTTGGCTTCAAAATATACTAACATTGTTATACTCTCTACACGGTGATAAAAGGGCTTGAAACAACCTCCACTGGTCCATTTAAGCTTGGTTACCTGCACATGATATCCTTCTTCTGTAGACACTGTAACTATTAAACAATTAACATTTTCAGCATCAATAAAACATAATAATAAGTCTTCAAAAGAAGCACTAACTAAACGTAGGCCTGTCTTAATACAGACGATGTGACTTAAGTGAAGAAGTGATGCTGGATGTTGAGAAGGGATTGCTTTGTAGGGCTTTAAAGTTATACAGAAAACAAATTTTGATTTTGCACTAAAAATGTAAGAGTGAATACTTTAAATCTGCACCCAGTTATGGCATTATATGAGCTTTCTTGTCTTACTCAAATTACAATAATTTAACCACTATCAAATGAATTTTTTGGGGGATTTTGTAATTGTAATTTTCATCTGCTTACAAAATGTCAGGAATTTAAAAAAAATCATACGAGCCAGAGTTGAAGGACTCTTGAAGAATCATACTACCATGTCGATCCTTTTTATAGTCATAAAACTGGGGCAGGAAATACCTGCTCAGATGAGACAAATGATATGAAACTATACTCACGTGGGCCAGCCCTCCCCAGTTGACACAGTGAAGAGGGTAAGAAAGGCCCAGAGCACGTTGTCATAATGGAACTCGTACTTCTTCCACTCACGGGGCATGGCAGCTACCTCGTCTTTGTCATAGTCTAGAAACTGTCCTCTAGGAGGAGAATGACAACAAACATGAGGCTGGATAAAATGTATACCAGGATGAAAATGACATGCACTGTTCAGATGAACTAACTTGCAGTCCTTCTGCAGACCCTTGGACTCATCTGTGCAATAGAAAAACTTTCCCTTGAAGAGCTGCACAGCAATGACCGCGAAGATGAACATGAAGAGGATGTAAACGATGAGTATATTCAGCACGTTCTTCAAAGAATTGACCACACAGTCAAATACAGCCTGAGAAAGAGATACAAACAATATAATTATTGCTGCAAACATTCTCTGGACTTGTTTGAATTTAAAATACGATTGAATAATTATCTAATTGTACAGATTATTAGCACTTTTCATCCCTGAATCTGCTTGTGTGTTCTTAAAAGAAGAACAGTTAGTAAATTATTCACATACTGTAAGTAGTGAATTTGGGGTAAATTCAAGTTTCATTATGTATGAAGCAGGAATAATTTATAGAAATGACTTGTTAAAAAGCGTATTTAAAAGCAATATAAATAAAGTTAACCATCGTCTGCCTGAAAATTAGACACAGTGTTTAGTGTTGATATTTACCACTTATATGAATTTGCATTCCCATGTTTTAACATCAAAAAAATCATCCTTTAACATCTCAAATTGTCATTCTCACATTGAATCTAGAAACTAAACTAAAAAGGTTAACGTCGGCATAGCAAAATATATATAAATATATATATATATATATATATTTTTTTTTTATTACGTTAAACATTATGTAGAATGACAGTTGGAGAATAATTGAGAACCCAAGATAGACATTTTCAGCTTTTGGAATATCCCTTACAATTGTGTTGTGTTATTGTGTTACAACTTTTGCAGTCAATTATATAATAGCCAAATATATTTTGGACTGAAGCAAACAGAGTAAAGGTTCACAGTTGGCTAGTCAAGCTTAAAATATGTAATAGATTGACCTACATAACTTGGAAAAATCTGATATGTAAAGCATAAAGGACCTTGAGTTTGGGCAAACGTTTGATGGTCTTCAGTGGTCTGAGCACCCGAAGGACCCTCAGAGACTTAATGGTGCTGATGTCTTTGCCTTTGGTCCCCCTTTGAAGAGCAAACATACAGTAAGCGCAAATACGTTCCTGTTAAAAATGCAAAAATGTGTGTAAACAATTGTGACTGGGAGAAAAATTGATGATAATAAGGATTTTCATACTTTCTAATAATGAATAAAACAAATGCAGGAAACACAAGTTAAAGTATATGAGATGATTTTCATATTTGTTGAAATAGTAAGTGTTCTGTTGTGTCTCCCATCTTTATAAACAGCTTGTGTGTTGGTTGTGTAGGTAAAGCCATCATCTGCCAAAACTGGATGGACTTTGGTCTTTTTGGTTGCAAGATCAATACTTAAAATCAATGTAGATTATTTATTACCTCCTACATCTGGTCTACTCCAATACTCCTGATGGCTCACAGCGTTCCATCGTTATTTCACACTTTCTTTGCCAAAACATGATCATTTCTGTCCCTAAACTCCATAACCTGCCAAAAATGATTTCCTGTTCTGACTGACTGGCTATCTATCTATCTTTCACTCTATCTATCCATCTATCTATCCTTTGTATCACTGTTTTTCTTTTTTCCTCAATTAAATCCTACATGGAGGACAATGTCTCCCACAATATAGCTATGAGAGGATGGCACATAGATTGACCAACCATGCTTAATGATGAACAAGCAAAGCACTATTAAATGCGAGGGGGAGGTCTCTGGGTCAAGGTGAACAACCTTCACCACTGCATATGTATTTCTGGCAACCAGGGAGGTCGTTTACCTTGACCCAGAGACAACACAAGGGATACCACAAACACAGTTGTTTTTGGCAAACCAGGTCAATTTGACCAGAGATAACACAAAGGTTAAGAAACCTGAAAGGCTTGATGCGGAAAAATGCATCTTAAATTTTAACTTTAAAAAGCAGTAGATTCTAGACTTTTCCAGAATCTACCAAGATTTTCTGTAGTGTTAAAGCTTCCAGGTTATTTGATCTCCTTTAATGAACAAAAGTATTGCATGCATCTAAATTAAACTACCTGCTTACATAGAAACATGAAATCAATCATACTCGAGAAGGCTGGTGGAGAATCTTTTACACCAGTGTACCTCTTGCCTTCAATAAATGGTTCTCCACTCCAGCAAGTCCCGTGACGGCACTCTACACATCACTCAACCTTTCCCCAACTTATAAAAATCGATTGTTAAATGGGATCATGTGATGCAGCAAATACACTCCAAACTTTTTATATAATTTTCCTACACCATGACACAATGGGAAATGCTTACCAGGGCAATCTTGCAGCCAGGCATCTTTAAACTGGGGGTAAAGTAGTAAATAAAACTGTACACACTATTAAGGTGAATGGTGCCAGAGAGATCTGCAACACAATGATCATTTTTTCACCTATGCTTAGTTCTGCACTGTCTATTAAAAGCTGGCGTTCCTTAAATACTCTCTCGTTTGTCCCCTGTCTGTCCATCCCATCTTGTAGTGAACTTTACTCCACTGCCTTTCTGATCTCCTGTGTATCAACCTTGGACTAGACATTTGTTCATTTTAAGCCACTTCTTCACTTAATGGAAAAGTTATCAGCCTAAACTAAGATATTTGAGAATTTAATGAGAGAAAAAAGAGACAACGAAGAGGAAACGACAACAGTAGTGTGCTTTTTTTTACCCAAAATTCTAATCTGATCATATTTCATTCCAATGTCTTCATTCTTAATTTACACAAGAGAAATGTATTAAAAGGTTAATGTTTCAGGTGACTTTGTAATGATGCAGCATAAAGAATTTATGGTTTCAGTGGAATCCCTGTCACGCTGTGAAAAATGCATTAAGTGATTACAATTAGTTTCATTAAGACCTCTTTGTACATGTCAGTTCAATCTGTTTTTGTTTTTTTTTTCATTTAAATATGCATCAGATATCTGCAAATACATAACTAGTAAATCTTGACACAGAAAAGTATTTTTTTTAACTTGTATAACTTGAATCCTGATGCTTACACTCAGCAAAAAAGTGCTTCTCGTGGAAAAAAAAAGTGTCATTCATTCAACATCGTTTTATGGTTTAAAGATAGCTATATGCTCTAAATGTAAAAGATGTATAACACATTTCAAAAATAATCCCAAAAAATGTAAAAGATTTTATCAGTAGATCAAGAGTAATGCGGGAGTTATACCTGAAATAATATCCAAGACAAAAATACACAGTGGTCAGTGTAATAAAGGGTTTAAGAGTTAGTGACTACATAATAGAGTGTGTATCAACTGTTTAGCATGTATGTGGTCATTCAAATCAGATACAACCCACTGTAAAAGCCATGTGCAAAGGGTGACATTGTTTCTACATGAAGCTGATGGACATTTAGAGGAGCAGGATGAGGTGATCAGGATTGTGGGGTAAGGGGTCGCATGGGGTCCCCACCTGTTTAAACCTTGCTGCGATCTACTTGGGGGAAAACAGTGGTGAAACAAGGTACAGCACATTTATGGATTCTTCACACACACAAACACACATGGTTAAGTGAAATAAAAACACATGTGTTATAACATACTTATTAAGTCATGGATATTTTGGTTGGTAAAAGCTTATTTGGGAAAATCCCACTAAGAAGATCAAAAGTAGGAGTTCAAATAATAATTTCAAAAAAGGATTCTGTAGTTTCCACCACTACGTTTGGCTTAATCCATTATAGTCAATTCCAAGGGAGAAATTTAAGTATCAACCAAAACATGAAGAGGTGAAAATAAACCTCAGGTTATTTTCATCGGCAATGATGTTCTAAAGTATCCGTATTACAGTAAATAGACATATAAATTATTTCATCCTCAGTAAACATGCTAACAAAATTCATGTCAATGTAAAGCTGCATTAGCCACATTAGACATACATCTAAGCTGAAGGACACACAGACTCTAGATGAGTCTAGATGAGGATGTTAGTATGTTTTGTGCTACAGGCAGATGGAAGACAGATGCTGCAAGACATGCACGGAACAAGACTTAGAATATTTGCTTGCTATACATATTTATCGATTATTAATGTTTTGCATGTTTTATTGCATATGCAATTCATTGATTTTGAGAGTTGATTTAATATTGTCTGGTTGACATGAATGTGATTTTTAAGCATTCGCTTCAAATACGATGATGGACCATTGCTTGTTAAAACGTATTCTTGTTTAAAAGGAATAAATCAGTTTTCGGCCGCCTCATATTTTAACTCCCGACTAAAGTAATTGCAACAAGGTCATGTGGTCCTCAAGGTCCTCTTTGGTTTTACAAATTAAAATTATTGACTAACTGAAAAAGTTAAAAGTTAACCATGGCATAAGAAGGATAGTTGATAAAAAAAACAAACAAGGAATATTTGGTCTTGTAAACAGAAGAATCTATTATTGGGACTATTGATATCCCTATAACAATATGACACTTAATCATCTTTATAACTTCTAAATATTGATGTTAATTGTTATCAGAATATAAATTTGCAAGAACTAACTTGTAAAACCTTTCTTCTATTCCTCCTATTATTCGTCTTACAGTATTTCTTTGACAAAAGGTGTACAAGGTTTATATTACTAAGGTAAGACTCTTCATGAACTCATGAACTGCAACTTTAATAATTCAAAATAAAGCTAATAATTCTACTACTTCTTTTTATGGGAGATTCACAAGATATAGCACAGAAAATATACTCCAATATATTTCAATTCAGTGGATGGTGATGGAAAGACCTTCACACTCAACATGCCTTCCTTTGTCAACATGCGTACAGTTACATTGCTGATGTGATTTAAAACACTGGCCGCTGCAGAAATGCTTACAGCTGGTGAAAGAATCATAGAACATCCAACTGATGAATTTATTCAAGTTCAAGCAATGAAAAAGTGATCTAGTGAGACGCCTCTTACAGAAGAGGAGAGGCAGGCACAATCACTTTACACTGTAAATGTCCACAAGTTGTATTCTTCACATACTGTAGGTGCTAAAGGACAGCACACAAATACATGTGGCTCTTCTAATGGCCCTCCGTTTCCTTTTAATGCTATATATGATGGTTTGTATGTATATATGTATATATATACAGTATATATATGTACCTAAACCACCTTTCATTTTTTCAGAGCATTATCCCTTAAATCCAATTTATTTTAATGCACATTACATTAAACCCCCCCCCCACCCCAAGATGTTTATTTTAGTTTCCAAACCAAATTTGAGAGTTAACATGCACGTTTTAGAGAAATTAAAGTTATTGTACGCTATTTTATATTCAATTATCAATCATTATATTTGATATGACCTTCATGAATCGGGAAGCAGTTGAGGTTAAGGACATCGATATTCCTAAATGTTTCTATGGAAAACTAACCATTTTCGTTACTTAGTATGTGAAGAAATGTCTTGTGTTTACAGTGCTGGCCATGTATGTTTTTCCTAACCATACATTCAGACAGAAATTGACAGACACATATGATGAGAGAAGCAAGAGGCTTTACCCCATGAAGCTCCTGTACGATCCCACCGCAGACACAAGAACAGCAGGTGGTCAGTTTACACACAAAATGTATGTAACGTTTACCAGCTACTAAATCCAAACATCAAGAGGTGCATGTCCTTGTGAGAGCACTCTCTTGAACAGACACGTTCACAAAGGAGAAAAAAATATTGAACTTACGAAAACGCAAAAGCCACTAGTGCTCCACTGACTACTATAAAGTCGAGGATGTTCCACAGGTCCCTGAAGTAGGATCCTGGATGAAGCAGCAGGCCCAAGTCCACCATCTGAAAAATGAGGGGAAAAAAAAAACGGCAACCATTATAACTCTGCCATAAATGACACTGTTACTGTAAGCATTAATAATTAACTTGGAAAAACAAATTCAAAAGGAAACAAATTAACATTGTTTAATCCATTGACAGAACACAAAATCATCAATCATATTCCCTGTCAAGATATTCACTCATGCTATTCAATTATTATCAATGATAAATAATGAGAGTGAAATGTTTGATGTTACATTATACAAAAGTCTTATAATGTAATATAAAGGAACAATAATTACTCATATTTATACTATATACTATATAATATATACTATACAGTATATTATAAAATAATTATAAGTATCTGTTATGCAATCCTGTGTGTATCATTTGACAGAAAACAAAGCATGGAATGCCTCTAAGAATGAGCTTTAAAATACACATAATTATAGAGTTTGTGTGAGTGTTGGTTTACCTTTATCACCAGTTCAAATGTAAACACTCCAGTGAAGGCATAATCCAAATATTTCAGCACCTGTAAAGAAAACATTCAGTTAAGCCATTAAAATATTGTTTTTTATTAGTTTTACTAATTTTATTTCTTGATAAAACTGCACAAGAATCTAATTTATTAGATCACTTTAGCAAAAGTGAAATAATTTTTCAGTGTAAATGAAAACAATATTGACTCAATTGTTCTTTAATGATGAACTTTTCTTTTTTCGGGATGTTGCCATTTATTGACAGGATCAGTCATCGACAGACGTGGACATTGGCTACACAATAGTATTACAGATATTTTTAAAGTAACATTTGGGGTTTAACTGACAGTGACCAACATTTGTTACATTTCCCTTTTATGGATAGATATGTGTTAGTCTTATCATTTAACTTTGGACTATTTCTGGTCCAAAAATATTATATATATATATATATATATATATATATATATATATATATATATATATTTTAGTGTCTGTGGCGAAGTTTAATAAGAGGTAATATTGAGTGCTTATTCTTTTATATACTGTTATTTCTAGACTTTTAAGTCTGGAAATAAATCTTAAAAGAGCATTGGTCCTCAACCCCCGGTCCAGGGACCACTGGTCCGTGAGGCATTTGATAACAATTTGTACATTTATTATAACTGTAAGAAAAGTGTTTTGTTTTGACCAAAGGCTGGCATTTTTTTCAAAGTAAAATAGGCTTGTGGCTCTCGACAGGTCAAGACGCTTGTTTAAGCAAAGTTTTTTTCTTTTTGAATATATCATGCTTTAAACTTTTAAAAATGAGTAAAACATAGACTCTATGTGATTTATTTCTACTGTTTTTATATTAGGGTCGGTCTGTGAATATAATGCCGACATAGTACCGGTCCATGGTGCAAAAAAAGGTTGGGGATCCCTGCTTTAGAGCACACCTGGAAATATGCTGCACCAGCAATATTAAATAGTAAGAATTATTCGTCATTATTTCAGGTGAGAATTATTTTTCATTATTTCCACCTGACCCCAGACCAGTGCGCCGGACCAAAAGTTTTCACATGTTGGTAAATGGCGGTGATTCCTCCTCCTCTTGTGTTTCTTCTTCATGGATTTTGCATTTTGCCTTCTGCACAGTATTGAAGTTGTTTTCTAAGTCTGTTTTGTTTTCAGATCCCATTTACAGGTTTTTCCTTTTCCTAATTATTCCCTGTGTTGTTGGACGATTTGGTTTTGTTTTATTCTTCTTATTCTTTAGTCCCATGAAATTAATTACAATAAAATATGAAGGTAGTAGCAGTTGCATGAATCTCACGTTGTTTCTGGGAGCATTGGTCCACACTGGGTCCTCCGCAGCCAGAGCAATGCTGCTCATAGCAATGACCACCAGGATGGACATTTCAAAATAGCGCAGAGTCACAATATAGTGACATAACCTCCTGACACTGTGGACGGAGAGCAAACAATCAGATGGTGATGAATAATCGTGTTTCTTTATGCCTCTTGATTGGAGAGTGTAAAATAAGAAGACATGTCAGAGCATTGAACATCAGCTTCATACTTGAATCCTTCAATGATAAGGAGAGACACGTGAGCACAAAGGGAGTGCTCCAGACGAGCCAAACATGACCTGCCTGCACACCAGTGTGGAATTTAGTGCTCACTTACGGGTTGGTCTGCCCAAAGATGAACATAGAACTGTAGGGCAGGATGGGTTTGGGACTACCCTTGGTGAAGTCCTCCATGGCTTTCTCAGTCATAGGGGTTGTCTCGCTGTCAATACTGTTCACTGTAGAGACACACACTTTTGTTAAATGTGTGATATGTCCTTGTGGTTCTGAAGAAAATACTGCATCACATGTTTCCTAATATCAAACCATCAATAAGAGGGCAAAGCAGGACAGACACTAAATAACAGGTAAGAGATGGAAGGATAGTTAGCAGATTGAAGAAAAGGAACAACAATGACAGAAGAAAAATAAAATGGATGGGCAATTAAAAGGAGTAAAAGAAGGACACATCATTTGTCCTCAGGAAAGAAACAGAGGGAGTAGAGGGGAGGAAAGACAAGAGATTAGTGGATAAGGCAGAATGTAAAAAAAAGATGGAAATACAGTAAAGAGGTAAATATTAAAAAATGTAATAGGAATTTGTACTGACTTTGGATGAGTGTGGTTTCTCCTGGGGGTGAGGTGATGGTTACAGGAGGGATCAGGGAAGAGCTCTGACCAGCCTGGTCCACTGGCCACTTGTACTCTGCCTGTGGGCTGACCGCAAGAGAATCTCCTTCAAGTCTGTCGCTGCAAGAAAAAACACATGTTGTCTATTCACCGTGTTTGGTAAAGACTAAAAATAACTTTTTTCTTTAGTTACTTAAGAGGGTTGTTTCCCTCTCGGTCGTTGGACTCCTCTCCTTCATGTGACAACCATCCTCTGGAGCCATGGTTCCCGTTTCTCCCACTTTCTTCTCTTGAACTACCGTCTTCCTCTCTGTTTACTGAACGTCCATTTTTGTGGTGCGACCTCCCCACTCCTCGTCCTGAACTGTTAACTGTCCCATTGCCTTCTCTCGTCTGCTTGTGCGAGTGATGGTGCCGGTGTTCTCCCCCTCCGCTCTCCTCTACAGTACTCTGGTGGGGATGCTTCTTCCCTCCTTCTCGACTGTGGGATCGCTCAATCTTCTTCTCTCTGCTGCGGCTGCTGACGTGGTCTTTGGAGCGGCTGTGGTGGACGTGGTGTCTGCCACTCCGACCAGTCTCTCCGTTATAATTTGTATCTTCCCTGGTTCTGTTCCTGTCTCTGTGCCGATGGTGTCGTCGGGGCTGGTTGGGAGCCGAGTTTGGGTCGGCAGTAGTTCCGGGCTGATTGGAAGTTCCGTCTCTGGGCTCAACCACCAGCGGCCTGTCTAGATGGGTATTCATGTCTGGCCTGATGTTGAGAGCCGAAGACAGGCGCTCACGTTCCTGTGGTTCTAATTCGTTGTAAAGAGCTTCACAGCTGCTCAGGTTCTGTCTCCTCAGCTGGGTGGTCCTCTGTTCCCACACAGACCTGGTCTTTTGCTCCTTGCTGGAGGGAAAGACAAGCCAACAGTATCAACACAAATAGAACTATGTCTGCTGCATTATCAGTGGACACACCATAAGTATCTGTGACGACACCATCTTTTAGTGAAAAAAGATAATAAATTAACAACAAATTTTGCGCAACTGCAGTGTCACGACACAGTGTATCAGCATGCTACCTTCTCCTGCTCTCTTTTGTGTTGCATTGTGTGCAGTGGTCAATGAGCTCACAAGCAGCACTTCATTAGAATGTCCCGAGTATTTAAACACATTATTAATCCCGCTGCCTGTGAGAAAACATATTATTTCTTAGCTTCAAGAAGAGAAGTTGAATGCAATCTATATTGTTTCTATATTAATCTTTAAACATGTAAAAGTTACATAAGCTAAATGACAAATTGCAGCTAAAACTTAACCCCAATCCTATCGTCTTTACTTCACTTGGGACATTTCAACTTTTCACTTGGGAAAAAATTACACAAACTACGCTTGTCGCTTTGAAGCGAGAGAAATATTTACTACTTGATCATCGAGTACTTAAACATTTTGATTAGTTAAAGATGTCCTGTTAACATGGTTCTGCGGGTGCTTCCTCATAAAAACAACCTTCATCAACTGGACTAATTTGTACCTACATATACAGGAAAAAAAGATGCATCCTTCCATCAGGTCACCCTGAACCAGCAGTGGTCTGACAGTCATAATATTCTTTCTTCAGTTTGGATTTTTTAACCGCAAGAAAAATGTTATTTAAGATAAATGTATTAAGGGTAAAATATTTATAGTAAAAAAAAGGGAACTTTTAAAGGATGTTGTAAAAGGAAACTCCGGTAAAAATATTTGGTTGTGTTTGTAGGACGTCTTTAATTTCTAATTTCTAAGGCTGGATCCATCCAAATTAGGTATGCAGTTATTTTTTACCTTTCAAAAACAGATGTGAAGTTGTTTTATTTATTTACAAAAAAACAGTTATTAGAAGAATTCCTGAACCAAAATGAAATGAGCCAACCGTAGGAACCCATTTGTTACATTTCTTGAATGTTTTGATGATAATGTTCCCGGTTTATAGTAGTTCTGTTCCTGATTTCGAGGCGGCTGGGTTTACCTCAGGTAGTGATGGACTGGGGTGCAGACATAACTCCTACAGAAAAAATAAAGGGAGCAACATTCAAATGGACAAAAACACAAATTGGGGAAAAGAACCTTTACACAGTGTAGCTAAAAACTAATATAAACAATAACACCACAGTTGCATTATGTATGTGCATGTACTTAAAGTGAAGTTGAATATCTCCTCCCTTTTTCTCTTCTGAACAAGATTATTTAGAAAAAAATAAGTTTACTTGGATGCTGTTATTTTACAGCAGTTGAAAACAAAACAAGCCCCTACAGATATAACAATAGTGGGAAGACGAACTACATATGCAAGGCTTTGTACATATTTATTTAAGAGAAAGATTTTCGCAAACCATATTATAAAACTATGTTATTGGTCATCCATCTGTTTGTGTGGAAATTTAACGTTAATGATATGTTAATAATGTTGTTAATTTTCTGTACTACCATCTGTATATCAGACAGTTTTTATCTTATTTCGATTGAACAGCTTAAAATTGGTGCTCACATGCCCTGCTTTGCTCTGCTAGGAACCATGCAAAAACATATCATATTTAAATATTACAGAATTTATCTGAACCAAAAATAAATAAAACATATGAAATTTTGCAGTTTGATTCCTTGTCTTATGAGTGCTTTTTTAGTTTTACAAAACCCTTTCTCTTGTTGTTTCTGAAAGTGTCCATACAATACGTTAATACATTCATGATGGTTTATAACTATGTATGGCTTTTATTATCAAGGTTTGTAAAATGTTTTAAGTGGTGGACTCAATGCATGATTAATCATCATAATAACTCATTCTAGTTATAAAGACTCCAATGTATAAAGAACTATTCAGACACAAAATGCACGTATTTTTCTAAATGTATTACCATGTCTTATGAATGTGTTAGTAATAAATTTAACATGAGACCGTCATAGAAAGTCTGACCAGAAGACTTAATAGTAATAGCCAGACTTCCTAATGTCGCGTCAACTCTCCGTTTGTATTGCTCTACTGTCACTGTGCACACAGCATTGTTGTGGGCCAAACAAAATGTGTATTTATCGATCCGGTCTTTAACTGGAAGTCCATTAACAGGAAATTATTCTTAATGGTCTTCTTTTGAATAATAGAACACATGTAGTTTGTATCAAAATACAAATGTGTCCTCCTTCACAGCTGCTTTGTAATGCAGGACACACTGTGTATCTCTCCTTGAAGCACAAACAAAAATCCTTTTCCATGGCAGTCATTCATTTCCTTTCTATTTTCTTTGTTTTCAGATCAGTTTGTAACATTTTAAATCTCCACTATCTGGAGAACGACCAGTTGAATGGCATGAGTTTGACACATGCACTTTGGGCTGTCTCATTAATGTGGCACTTTAATGAGACACATTCTCAAGTTCCCTCATAAAAAAAAAACTTTAGTAATAATGTTAATTTTAGTTATAACCTGAATTTAAACTTATGAACATTCTAATAAAAGCAATAAAAAAAACTAAAAAAAAACTTTTCTTTTATTAACAGCAACAAACCACACTTACACATGCCCCTGGTGCTTATTAAATCAGTAAAATTACCTTTTTATAACATAGAATTTAGCAAAAATATGTCAACATTTATGTGAAGGTGCTGAGATTAGAAATAACTAAAGTTAATGCCATTTTGTCCTTCGGTATAATGGTGATAAGAGTTATAAAAGAGGATTCTTGTCCTTACAGTGTCGTGGCTAGCTTTAGTGAATACAGTCAAAGAACAGATTTATCAATTGCTATGAACTGTTATGATTCTTTGTCAGTGTTAAGTTCCTGGAGTTTATTTTAACATAAAAAATATTTTAAAATCCTATCACCTAGCATGTAACAAACTACACAAAAATGTTTCCTACACACACCAAATAGACTCACTATTTTCAAGATTTCAAAGCATTTTAATCCAGAAGGGGAAAAAGGGAAAGCTGGGCTATAATTGAACAAAGTGAACAATGAGGGTTGAGACTTACGCTGTGATCGAGATGTTTGTAGCTGACATGGGGCTGACCTCCTTCACCTCCTTTGCCTTCTGCAGAGCGAGCTTCTTGTTGATGGCCTCCTCCTGTTCCTCTTCATCCTGGAGAGAAACAAATCAAATTAAAAATTAATTCACGTTCATAGTGAACTAACAAGACCAAGGCTGTCAAAAGTTATCTGATTTAAACACTTTTAAAGATTAAAAAAAAAATTTTTTGGATGGATTTTAACCAAGATTTGCTTAAGCTTGACATCCAACATTTAGGAGTGTTGCCCGATCTGTTTGATTTTTTCTCTCTTTCTGTCTCGCTGGTGTTTTTGAGGTTTTCTGGTACCTTTTGTTAGTGAGATTTTGATTCTCTTCGTGCTTTAGATTTATTCCTTTATTGTTTTCTTTACTAAGGTGTGTGTTTTACTCAATTTTGTCAAGGTTTCTTCTAACTATTTATGAGTATAAATTAATAAATTTAACAGCAAATGCAATGTGGTCATAAAAACTTGGTTGATCCAACGCTATGTTGGCATGTTTCTTTGTTTTTTTTTTGCTCAATTAATTTTTTGCACATAATGATATCACGTATATTCTCCAAAGACTTCTGGAGAAAGAAACAGCACCTTTGTGAGCTCCTGTGCATTAGCCAGGTTATCAACAGCAATGGCGAGAAAAACATTGAGCAGGGTGTCTGGTTGTTTTATCAGGAAAAGGCACAGGTAGAAATATTGGTCAACATTCAGGGCAATTTAATCAACAATGATTGGATCTGGGTTAAAAAAAATAAAAAATAAAAATAAAAACCCAATTGAATAACATTCTGCTAAAAGTGGTACTTGCCACCAATCTGTTCACAAAGTAGATAATAAACTATCATAACTGAGGGCTTTTCATGGCTTTAAAAACTTGAACAGGATACAGTTTCCGAAAAGCGTAAGAACGATGAAATAAATGGAGGAGAACATTCCACCATGGACGCCCCCCTGAGATTCAATGCCGTGGTACATGACAGCGTTCCAGTCCTCACCAGTCAGGATCTACGTGAAAGACACAAGCGGACACTGAGCAGAGGTGGATCACCATTGACACACGTAGCAAGCAACCCTTACCTGGAAGACAGTGAGTATGGCTGCTGGGAATGTGTCAAAGTTGGTCGTCGGTGTCTCATCTTCAAAATTGAATCTAGAGCGGTAGAGGGAGTGATGGTGTTACACAGTCATCTCAAGCATGAGGTGAAATGCTATGAGCAAGGATCACTGTGATGGTGGAGTAAAGTTGATGATGACACGGGGAGCTTGCTCTTAAAATGCAGGAATATTATTAGGAGGATGGAACATTTGAAGTGAGTTTAGTCGAGGGGTAGAACTGTCGCAGTAGAAATGGCATTTGCATTCAGTCGGAGATTGATGTTAAAGAGTAAAGGCCCCACAGCAGAGCCCATGAAACAACTGACGTGTGAGTGAAGGTAAGAAGTGATTTTGAGTGAGTTTTGTTGAGAAGTTTGATGTAAAAGTCAAGGATCCACGTTCAAAGAATCACTCACTGTCCACCAAACAGCTGCATGCCCAGGAGAGCGAAGACCACGATGAAGAGGAAGAGGAGGAACAACAGACTGATGATTGACTTCATTGAGTTGAGCAAAGAAACTACCAGGTTTCTGAGAGAGTTCCAGTACCTAAAGAGGCACACAATAAAAAACGCACAAGATCGTGATGGGTGTACTAAAACATGTTTTCTCAGCACATCTTACGGAATTCCAAATCACTCACTTTGTTACTTTAAAGATCCGAAGCAGCCTCAGTGCACGCAAAACACTGATCCCAAACGAAGCCCCCGGTTTAATAGCAGCCCAAATCACCTCGAAGATGCTGCCGATGATCACCTGAAGACACTCAGGTTATCCACTTTTCTTAATCAGTGAAGCTTATATAAATAATTGGCTCAACAGATCATGAGTAAATGCAAGAAAAGTAGACCAACCAGACAATGGAATAAACTAGCCAGCCATTGGATTTTCCTTAAAAACCTCTATGGGTCTTCTCCCAGAAGTGTAATTACTAAGTTACAGACTTTATTTGACGTTTTAACAATAGTTCTTCCTGTTTAAGATTTGTGTCACAAGACAAGTTTTAGCAGCTACTGCAGATGGCATTCTAAGAAGATGATCAACGTCTGCTTTCACATGTTAAGATGTTTCAGGAGTAACAATCATTCACAACCTTGTATTAAACCATTTAAATCCAAGCATCGGCACTCACCCCAAAGTCAAAACAGTTAAATGAAGAGTGGAAGTAATTCTGAGGTCCCAGGCCATACATCTTCATGGACATCTCAGCCAGAAACAGGCCAAGGAAAACAAACTCGGCCAGATCTGTCCACAGAGGGAGAAATCAAACAAAGCCGTGTTTATGGTTTTATCCTGGCCAGGGCAGTGTCTGCAGTCTTGTACGGCTGCTGTCGGTTCAGCTGCTCCCACTGCAAATATAATTCATTTGCAGTCTATTGACAAACAAATAAAAGCTTTGTGTGTTTTAGAGGTATTGTGAATGAAGCCGCAAAGTGTTTTTCTATTGTTATGCTTTGTGCGTGACACTAGATAATACTGGACCGTGTACTAATTGTCTAATTGTTCGAGGTCATACACGTAAAGCTACCTGTGCACGTCTATCACTCTGTCTAATCATTTAGAAGGTTGTCTTGCACACACAGAACATTATTTTAACATTCAAATCCTCCATCACGAGGATGTCATCAGATTGCATCATTTTAAGTTGAGTTGCAACATGGGTGAAGGTGTTCAGTGAGCTGTTTTAACATTTGATATATAACACTTTCTGTTGGTTCTGCAGAGATAAATTTCCATGTAGCGCATAGTATAATGTGGTTCAGATTTCAGTCACGAGGATTACATTTAAATTATCAATAAATATCTGCTATACCCAAAGCCAGTCAGATTATTGTAACTCATTCTGTTCCAAATTGTCAGAAGTCAGAGATGTAGGCGCTCCAAGATAAGAATAATTTTAAGTCAGATATCATTTAATTAAATCTACATAGTAGTCGCAGCTAATGTGCTTTTTGAACAATGTGTTAATGTTAAAAAAAAGCGCAAAGGCAGATGCTAGATTGATAATTTCGAGACATTAAATGGTAGACCATTGTTTATATGCCACGCTAAAAATTCTAATGACTTGGATGATAATAGAATACAAGCTTAGCACATTCCAGTAAGACATGTGACTATATGTATATAGGGGACGTTCTGAATAATTGGACACGCTAGTGGTCGTTCAAAAATAAAACTAATCTTGTAACAAATACCACTTGGTATATGTTGTGACTTTGGACAAAAGTGTGTAGTAACTTCAGGTGAAACAATCCTCAAACTTAGGGAGCTGTGCATCAGAACTATAGAAAGTGATTATTCACAACTCTGTCTTTGACCTTTTTAAGGAAAACAAGTGACTGCAAAAATCTCATCACAACCCTGATGATACGAATATCAACTCTTGACCGGAGATATGGTCAAGAGATGTTTACAATTGTTAGAGTTTAAACTTCTATCAAGCCATGATCCTTAATCTTTGGCCAACACTCAAGCAAAGGCTTTGCACTCACAGAGAGCGTTTGTGAGCCACTCAGGTTGGTCGTAGTGGACGATGGCAACACACAGAGTATTGAGGCCGACCAGACACAACACGGTCCAGTAGAAGCTCTGCGACTTGACCAGTCGGCGGATGGTGAAGCGCATCCTCTTCTCTTTCCTTTTCAAATAGGAGGAGTTCTCGTTCTTCACACTGGCTCGGGCAAACGGCGAACCTGGGGGGGCAGTTGGAACCAAAAGACAACAAATCGCAATAAAGAGACAAGTCTCTTGTCAATGGATGTTCATGTTGTCATGGCTGTATGTGTGTTGGAGGTGTGTTGGTTGAAAAAAATGTATATGTAGGGTGTGAGTGAGCCTTAAACATTATCATGCTTATACATTTTTAGTTTTATTTGTTAATTGAAGATAATTTCATTGTAATGTAAAAAAAAAAGACTTGTACTATTGCAATCAATATACCAATTGGTTAACCAAGGATACTGATACACAGTTGTGTCAGTTTTAAAAAACAATAATAACCCAAAATGAATATATAACATTTTAATTTCAGTCAATGACTATATTAATCACTTGCTGGTTACAAGTTGTGTTGAGTGATCACATTGAATGTTGACACAGATAGTCGGTCTGTTTGGTCAATACAACATTCATGAACTAAAAAATCATTTCTAAACATAACCCTTTTCTTTTTGATGACCCATAATTTTTGATAAACATACATTTTATGAATTTAAAATGTGATGATTAAATTAATTATTAGTATTTTTTGTATTTTTATTTGGCATCAAAACAGAAACTGAATGTTGGAGAGCATTCTCACCAACAGACGAGATGTCAGTGAAGTGGTCCTCTCCTTCTTCTGCATTGATCAGGTCGTTCTTGCTCTTCTTGGTTCTTTTCAGAACTACACAAACAACAGTCACATACTGTATACAGTGGTTTTCTAAATATAACTTTGATTTTATTCAAAAAGCTTATAAATACTGGTTTGGATCAAAATGATACCAAATATTTTTGACTTTAATGTTGTATCTATGACATTTAACTTGAATATCAGATATTAAAAAACTGCTAACACTATAACTGAAAAATAACTGCCATAAGTTAAGAATTAAAACATAAATAACATCAGAAACCTTTATTTGACCATGAATATTCACAAAGTAAAGCCAAGAAAGAGACCTGAATACAACTGAAGAGTGAAACGGTTCCTTTCTACTGAATTTGGAGTCCTTACCAGAGTTAGTGTGTTTTCTCTTGTACCATGCTCCATCTAGAGATTTTTCCTCTGCGTTCTTGTCCTCCTCAGCCAGCATCACCTCCTCTGCAACACCAATGTTTTATCAGATTACAGTTCACATGAATTTAACTGAAACTACTGCAGATGTATTGATACACTTGGGGACACCTTGTAAGTAAGTAAGTAAGTAAGTAATGGTTATTTCTAAAGTGCCTTTCTGGACCAGGGTCGAAAATCATACATGAAAACTAGACTTTGGATGTAGTTAAAACTTTGTAGGAGAGAATATAATAAAAAAAACATCAATGACGTGTGTGTTTTAAATTCTTGTGTAGCTGACCTGCTTTACATATCCACTCCAGGTAGCCTGTTAACTCTCTTTCTATCTGTTGCTGTCTGCGGAGCTTTAAGAATTCTTGCCTCTTTTCTACTCTCTCTCTCTCTTTGGCAAACTCCCTGTAGAAAGAAAAAGACACAGAGACAAACGCACACTTCAGAGGTGATGTAAAGTTTGACAATGAAGTAAGCATTCAGCAGGTGAGACATTTAGAATAATACAGGTGTTCAAATGTAACACTACTGTAAACCATTTTTGTAATTTGAAACAAAGACCTTCACATTATTGGTACACAAATGAGTCAAGGCAGCATGTCACAGTTTATTCAACCAACATTATAATACATGAAATATCCATCAGATTAAGGTTTCTACTTATTATATTATATTATGTTAATATGTATCAAGTAACCAGCAGAGGGTATAGACCTTCTGCAAATACCACCTTCTAGGACCCATGATCTGCTTGTGAACCTACAACCTGTTAACGTCTTTGTTAGGCCAGGAGACAGACTGCATAGCACATTCAAAGGTATGTAACTTTGCCACAAAGTCAGTTTATTGGACATCTTGTTTACAATGAGCTGGACAAAAAATACAAAAAAGAGAAATAGGGAGATTAAATAAGAAAGCACAATACAAAGCAGAGTGAGGGATCTCCAGTCCATCCCCTGCGCTGCAGTGATTGGAGAGTCTCGCACTCAGCAGTCGAGGGAACTCTCTTCTGCATTGCAGTAGCTGTCTGCCGTCCTCAGTAAGTGTGTGTGTGTGTGTGTGTGTGTGTGTGTGTGTGTGTGTGTGTGTGTGTGTGTGTGGGGGTGTGTGTGTGTGTGTGTGTGTGTGTGTGTGTGTGTGTGTGTGTGTGTAGCTGTGTGCGTGCGTGGTTGTAGGTGTAGGTGTGTTTGTAGGTGCACGAGTATGGTTGTGTGTTGTGTGTGTGTGTGTGTGTGATCGTTAGTGTGTATCTTTGTTTCTGTGTGTGTTGGTTTCTGTGGGTGCGTTCATGTGTATATGTATGTGTTCGCTTGTGTGCATGTGTGTCTGTTTCTGTGTGTGAGTGAGTTCAGCCATGTGTTGCCTGACAGAAAGCAGAGCATATGTTTGGGCCCCACACAGTCGGGAGAGGGTGTTAGCTGTAGCGGTCGTAGTCACACATTCTCTCATAATCAATGTCTGTGAATCACAACACAATAACACATACAGTTCAACAATCTCAAATTGCCAGACACAGTCTGGTGTGGCCAGACATAACAAAGTGCTACGCAGGAAATGAAAGTCTTCAGAAAAGAAATGAAGCACAGTCGCCTTTTTATTTATATGTACTGTATATATAGTATCCTAGCATGACTCATATATTATAGCAGGTCTTACTACTGACCTTGCTGCTTAACTCTTACAGTGTTACATTTCACTCCTGACAGTTGTGGAAGAGGCAAGAATAAATAGTATCTTGTCTCCTCCTCCTTCCTACCTGCACTCTGTTCTTCCTTGTTTAATCTCTCCGCCCATTATTTGAAGCAGACATCATAAATACTTGAACTCATGAACATTGTTTGTGTTTAGATTTTCTTTTTTTCTGCACCTACTTCCCTCTCATTCACAAATGTTTTCAAAGCTGTATTCTCTTTTATCCAGCTTATATCTCAACCTCTCCATTCATTATAAATATTTACAGTATATCATCAGCAAGTCCATGGAGACTCCTCCCTCGTTCTCAGTCTGTCCTTCAGCAAATAGTCACAGAATTTAACATTTATTTTGAGAAACTTTCTTGTTTTTTTAAACACCTTTTCCTTTGTTATAGAAGTGTGTGTTGTTCATGTTTGTATCCTTATGTGACAGTTCATTTCTTCATTCCATCTTGCATATCAGTCACTCCTTCATTTTGAGTGATCGACGAACGACTAGCTTAACACTTGTCGCCTCATGATCAAGTTCACTTGATCATGAGGCGTCCTTAAACAATGCAACTCTCAAGGCTGTTTTCCATTATGACCTATACAATATAGGTATAATTTTTATTGTTATTGCTATAGCTATTAATAATAACAATATGACCTCGCTTCCCAGTTCCTTTCCTTATATTCTGAACATGGTAGTTTCCAAGTGGAGCATTTTTGCGTTTTTGACATTTAAGAGTCGGCATGACTCCCCCATAGAAGTATCTCTCAGCATGACTGACCTTCCGGCTCTGCACTGATTTTAAAGCTTTCTGATGTCTACTGTAACTTTTATAGAATAGAAATCAGTCATTCTATGTTGATGTCAGGTTTACATAAAAGACGAGAATGTTTTGAGATTCTTCAGTAGAGGTTTTCTAGAAGATAATATAGACACTTTCTTTAACATGATTGTTCCAAACTTTAGGAGAAAACGACAAATGTTATTTTGAACAGAAGTTGATCAATTTATTCAAAGGTTCACAGAGCATGGAATATTGGCATCTAGTGAACAGCAAATTTTTCTGATGTATTGACTTGTATGACTTTTTTTCAGACGGATAACTGTTGCAGTAATATATCTGAAGCCAAATCTTCTGGGGCTCTGACTGTATGTGAGATGGTTATAATAAGTAGAATTATAAATATGGCTAATCTAAATAGAGCTAATAATTTAAATCAGCAACACCAACGCACCTCATGATTTTATCCGATAATGTTATTATCCGTCCAGTAGTTTAATGGTTTATTGTTGTTTTTTTTATTCCCAAACCAACTCACCTGCCAATCATTGTTTAGTTTTTAAGTTAATAACATCCATCTTCATAACCACTTGTGCCATGAAACATGTGGCATATTTTGAAAGTAGCTAGAAGAGAAGAGGGTTAAATCTGTGGCTTCAGAAAAGTATGGAGAAAGTGGCAGAAGAAAAAAGAAAGTTATGTTATGTGTGATTATTTTGGATTTCTATAAGTCTATTTCCCATTTTGCCTTGTACAGATGAGACAATATGATCTACACCACAGACAAGTCGGATTGTATCTTCACAGGTCATACTCACCCTGACAGTACACCAAGCACCAGGTTGAGCATGAAGAAGGAGCCAATGATAATGAGGGGGATAAAATAGAGCCAGTTCCACGTGTTTCCTGAGGCATCATTGGCCTGGAGAGAGGAACATATTTTAAGACATATGGTCTCCCAATCAGTGCTCAATGAAGGACAAAATATATTTTATAACTGGGTCAAGACTGAATGGTCAGTACACTCAAGAAACACATTTTTATCAGCACCTTGATGTGTACTTTAAACAGTCGTAATAAATTGTTATTTAAATACATTAAATGTTTCAGAGTAACACTATGTTTTTGCTTTGGCTCGTTTGCTTGTTTTTGCCTATGAGTGTGAGTCTCACAAGCTCTCAGTATCTTTACTGAGGTTTGTTCTGGCCTCCTTATGTTTGCTAGCCTTCGTAGGGAGGTTGATACACAATTTTAGCTCTATTGCCGCCAAATTAATCTCTCTTTTTACTAGACTTTTGTTTGGTTCCTAGGCTTTGGATCACCTTAAGAAGACCTTCACCTCAGCACTAGCTTCCACCAATCTCACTTCACTCAAAAGGGAGTTCATTGAATAGGCTTATACTAACAATGTTGCCTGTCTCCCAAGGGGATCCCCAAGACTCTGCAGGGGATGCAATAGCGCTTCTGCTGACCCAAAATGATAGATATCAGAATAAATGTAAAAGTAAGTGTGCCTTGATGAAAACTCATACAAAAAACGCAAGACGAACTTGTAGAACGGTCACCTCACCTTGCAACCTGGTTGCTTCCTTCTAAGGGGTAATGAAGGTGAATAGTATGAAGCCGAATCTATCAATCTATCTAATGTGGTTGTATTTTTACAAGTCAATCAAGGTTTAGTTTTCAACCAGGGATCTACCCCTTAAGGCATAACTGGGCAAAGTGCGGCCCGGGGGCCACATGCAGCCCTTTGACTGTATTTATGCGGCCCTCGTAATGTCAAAGATGGATCATGTATAAATGGTTCTAACGCAACAAATGTATTTTGTATTTATTATTCATTTACATTTTCACACTTATTTACTTTTCCCCTCTTGTGTGTCATTTTTATTTAGCTAAATAAATGTCACGGCCTAATGACAAATGTCCTTTTTTGAGGGATTTTCTTGTTTTTCTATTTGCTTGAAGGTTCTTAACAACATTCACAGAATTTAATGTGGCCCTTGAAGAAATATAATTGCCCACCCCTGCCTTAAGGTGTAGTCACCAAACCTCACTCCCAGGTTCATCACACCTTAGTCAATATCAAAGGTCGATAAACCGGTCTTGGTACACCTCAACATGGGCCTCACATTCTATGGGTCCAATCTAAAACCCGTTCAGTCCATCAGATTAGTTTTATGTTGTGGGCCCACACTTTTTCTCTTGATTAATCATTGAACTTGTTGAATGAGGTTCATCCTATGCTGTGTTTTATAAAGTAAGGTGAAAGAAGATCATAGGAGATGATATGAACTGTCTCAGTGGTTTCAACTTTGCATTAACTATGAACTATCCCTGAACATCTCATTGTGAGCCAAGCAGCCTTCACACGTAAATATTTGGTACCGGAATCAGTAATGAATGAAGTTTATTCGCTGTATCGGTTCTGTTGAAGCACTGCAGGGGGGGGAAAAATCCTTGCACTGTGTCTGTTAGCACCTTCAAGTCAAATTGATGTTTAGAGATACATACATACACATCCAGGGGACTCATGAAACTGGGCCTAACTTATCCTGACAAGAATTTGAATGAAATCATAAATGACGCTTGAAGCAGGCTTGTTGCCACATTTGGGTTACAAGTAAAATGCTTAAAATGTTTTACAACAGCTAGCTCACTATATTGACTGCAACTGCATATATTTGTTTTTCTTCTCTGAGAAGTTTAATGTGGAATACCAGGAGTGACATGACTCTGTAATAAATCATTATAAAAAACATAATGTATATAGTGGAAATTCTCAAAGTAAAAATGTATACTCAATACAATAAACAGAATCAAATGTCAAAACCAAAGATTAGGAGGCTATGGTCCATTTCTTGTTGATACAGACTATTTCACTTTTATTTTGCCTTTGAGACCCAACCTGGGTCTGGCTTAATTTTAAAGTTGCCATGGTTAAAATTAAAAGTTTGGTTTTAGCTGTGGATGGACCTTAACAAGTTGATAATTTGTTACAATCTAAAATTGTGTTATTACAATCAAATATTGCTTGATTACATGTTATAGTTGTTAGATTACAATGCAGTATTGTATGTAAATAGCAGCTATAGTATAAAGAAATGTAAAGGACATGATGAGATAGAAATTAACAATGAACTAAATACAAATTTGAGGACTTGTAAAGTATATAACCTTCTCCTTTTCTCTATAAACATCCTCAATGCAAAAATTATTTATTAAGGGCAGGAAGTGAGACAGTCGTCGCTTCCCAGCCGAAGACTTGATGGGTGAATACAGTCTTAAATCTGTCAGTGTGGTCAGACTACATTAGTGTTTCCACTGGTAAGTAATGATTGAGGGGGAATCCAACCCCTAACCTTTATCCCTCACAAAACTAATTCTGGATCAGTGCTGGCTCACAAGTGATATTATTTATCACATTAATACCTACATTTTGATGGATATTAAAAGTGAAGATGCCATTATCAGCGGGAGAGTGAACTCGAAAATGAACATTAGTGTTAATATAAAAAGCGGCAAACGTTACTAGACACTCTCTTAAGTGCAAACATAGTGCCAAAATGGACAGGTTGTAATAATGCCCTCCACTACAAATGCAAGTGTTCTTTATTTGACTGGGCACACTGTTTTAAGATCATGGAGTCTTTATAAAGCCTCTCAATTACTGTGCCAAATGTTTGTCGTCGGAAAAAATGAAATAATGACATTCCAAGATAACCAACAGCTTGGAAGTGGTTAGTGGAAACGTGGTTCAGTCACCTCAATGCCATGTCTCTCTTTAGACATTAAGAAATTGTAGAGAGTAAGTAAGTAAGTAATATTTGTAGAGTGCTTTTCAAAGTATAAACATATTGGTTAAGTATAAAATATATGATGTCTTCCAAAGTACTAACGTCTTGTAGAGCTTGTTGGTTCAGGTCTATGATCTGTTTTAACGGTTTACACTGTAGTCAGTTGGACATGTATATTCTACATATCTAAGAAGACAATGTACTCATGTGGGCAACATCAATGGAATTCATGTTTTAGATTGTTTAAAAATTTCTTTAAACAAAATAGTCTAGAAATGTTTTTGGACCCGCTCATATGTACAGTGGACTCACGTTGTACAGGATGTCGACCCATCCCTCCATGGTGATGCACTGGAAAACTGTGAGAACCGCAAACAAGATGTTGTCAAAATTGGTGATGCCAAAATTAGGACCAATCCAGTATTCGCTACAAGTGGTTCCATTCCCACAGGTCCGGGCTGGAGCCTCCAGGCCACATGGGAAGTCTGCTGCCCGCTCTCCTGTAGAGACAACATAAACATACGGGATGTCTTCAGATGGCCGCAAACTTTTCAACATTATTTAAGAAAAGAAGATAAAAGTGCCAAATTATTACTGTAGAATTACTGATGATACTTTATCCATTGATTTTAATTGTAGCATATATTGTAACTACAGAGTTACTTATTATAAAATTTGAATGATTTAAGAGTACCTTTCAGGCCTCACAAGGACACTTGACAAATATAAGGAACAATAAAAAAAAAAGTACAATAAACAATAAAAAAAAACGTTTTCAGGTTTTTAATTAATAACTTTCAGTCATTTTCATTACAAATCTCAATCTGCTTGACCATAAGTCTTCTCTTTACAGACCCGTGTCCGTCCTGAAGCAGGTGCGATGGAATTTGCCCATGTAAAAGTCCAGGCCGATGATGGCGAACATGAGGATTGCGAAGAAGAGCAGCAGGCCGATTTGAAGCAGAGGCACCATGGCTTTCATGATGGACTTTAACACCACCTGCAGGCCTATGGATGACAACATATTTATCAATTATCTATTTATACAAAATAGGTCTTTCCGTCACTGTGTGTGTATCTGACAAAATGACTTGTGTATCTGACAGAATTACTTGAAAATCAGCATGTAAACTGCTGAAGGTTTAAATAACATCAATGAGCTTTTTACTGTTTAGACATGCTGGAAATTAACTTACTAGGGATTCCAGAGACCAGCTTAAGTGGCCGCAACACTCTCACAGCTCTCAGTGTTCTCAGGTCAAAGTCTGCTCCCACAGTGGCCAGAATCCTGCACACAGAACAACGGTACTGAGCAACAGTGATGCTAGTGTTTATGCAGGAAAATATATATTAGCCATATTATATTAGCTATATTAGTCACAGAAAAACTTGACGTGGTCAGTCCTAATACATCATAAACATATTCCATATACTTTGCAAAGTAGTCAAGTTTGCGTTTGTCAAAAGCATTACTGAAATAGTTAAACATGTATTTTCAATACGTTTTCTGGATAGGTTAGGACTGGGCTAGCTTTGAAGGGACTTGATGTTGGTTATAATAACAGTCTGGATACAGTTTTTTTTTAAGTTTTTAATCATGTGTTACTTACTTGTGAGTCAAAAAAAGATATTGTGTGGACACAATTACATTTTCAATCATAACAGTTGTATTCACTTGTTTGTCTCATTAAACAAAATATTTACTTCAGCTGGAAGTGGTGTGATGTAGGGAACTGAGCTGCATTCTCTGAGTGCTTGTTTACAGCAGTTGTCCAGATATTGTGTTACCTTAACCATTGCTAGATTCTTTTATTTGTTTTAAACAACGCGCCTACGTTTTACATTAGAAAAAATGGCTGACTCGACAAATCCAGCTCAGAATCAGTCAGATTCTAAAAATCACCGGAAGGTACAAAGACTCTTGTTAGCCTACCAGCTTCTCTGTAGCTGTCACAGTTAATAGATCAACGAGCCTGTGTGTACCTGCGGCCCTCACCAGGTTATGTCATAGACTGTGTTTTTAAGCGTTAAGCATAAACATTTAATGGGTCAAGTAAGGTGAAGATGCTTTCTCCTGGTTGTCTTCTTACAAGGCATTGAGAACTAGAGAAAAGATGACTTCCTCTCTGGTTAGATGCTGCAACTTTTTGTTTATTTATGAACTGCAGGATCCTGTCATGCTTCAATACACATCTGCCTGATTCACTATTTTTTTGGTCATCATGAAGGATATTTTGAATGTTTAATTTAACTCAGAGAACCCTCAAATAGATTGGATGTAAGGTTTACAAGTGAGTGTTTCACCTGTGGTTGATTAAAACAACCAGAGAAGAAATCCACACAGATATACACAAGAAACAACTAAGCTCCTGTCTTTTATCTTAAATACATTTCTCCAAAACCTTAATTAAAAAAAAAGAAAAAGATCAATACAATTGGTGCGATCAATCAAATTAATGTTTTAGTTAATTTAGGTTTTTTCCACTTTTGTCAAATGATCTACATTTATAATCCAGAAGATATTGCACCCTCATCTCAACTAAGGGTTGGGAATATTTTACGGAGTAATTTTTCCTTTTTAGAGTTATATGCAAAAATGTAAGTCCATTTTAATGAAGCGACTGATCCTCACTTGTCTTCATCTTCATCCGAAAAAACCCAGTTCAAAACATCCAAATACCTCCATGGTACTCGTCTGTAATGTCCAACTCTTATTGAAGCCTCAACATAAGGGTATTGTTCTGAAAAACTTAAATAAGTATATCTTAAGTTTTCAATAATATAAAAATGAAACTGTGACAGCCCTTTTCCAAATTTCCCTAACTTTGGTTTAAATACACAAAAGATATCAGTGTAGAAAGCCATTCTTGTGGTATATGTTTAAATACTTTAAAAACATGAAATCAATCAATTTGGATTCAAACGCTTAAGAGAGCAGTACTTATTTATTTTAAACAAATGATTAGTTATTTTTAAACATTATTTTAGACATACTTTCACCAGCGACTCAGGGAGCGATGTTGATTGGTTTAGCTGTTCAACACAGTTAAAATGCTAGGTACATTTTAATACCTACTGCTTAAAATTTCAGAACCCCCCCAACCTTATAAGCCCTCACTGACTAAAGGTAGCAATTAACTGATTTTCTGGAGGATCATTGTCAGTTTGTCATCTTGGAGATTGATGCCACGTACTTGTGTCTTGTCAGGGCGTGGACCGGTCTGCCTCAGATCAGCACAAAATGTGTTTTGTGTATCTGGGTACCTCTTATTCATTGAATTATTGTGCCGCTTGCCTGGTGCTTCTGACAGTGCTTGGTGGGAAGCATTTTTTTGCAGAGAGCGACCAGACCCTTCACTGAAGGTCCATTCCTCGTCAGCGTTGGTTCTGTTGTGCCTGGGACAGGCAGGACCGAAAGACTGCCATATTGTTCAACGGCAAGTTTGTGTCCGCTTGCTTAGGTTATGACAACTTGGTCAAAAAGTATTTCCTGACTGCTCATAACACACACACACACACTTACATGTCTCCACAACGGCTCCCCCGTTGGTGACGGCTTTCACATGGTGTAACCATTGCAACAGCCTGTAGAGGATATTGCACGCATTTGTAGGACCACAGTTACTGTATCTGGGGTTTTTCTGAGTTTTAATGTTAACAGAGCGTTGTGTAGATGCCTTCTAGAACCAATAAAACAACCTTTTTGATTAATGGTTCAGCCTGTATTTGGAATTCAAGGTCCAACCAGGTTATGAAGGTACAGTGCTGCAAATTGTTAGTTATCAATCTATCTAAAGGTCTAGAAATTGAAGGATGCCAACCATTTTTAAGGCCACATCTACTGTTTACTAAAGCATAATAGTATTGTAGCACTATATGTAGACAGCTTCATGTGAGTGTACATCCTGGACTAGCAGGACATCCACTGAGAAGAACATACATGTATGTACCACAGAAAGGACCCAGGATAATTTCAGTCCAATATGTGTATTCATGGCGTTGTAAATATAAGGAGTTAAACAGTTTTATAACATCAATGATCATCGCTAAGCATGATAAAAGGTAGAACATAGAGAATGTAACACTGCACTGTCATATGACGTTGGTGGTCGGAAAGGGGATGCGATTGTTGGCCAGGGAGAACCACAACGGAGATGAGTGAAGGTCTCGCCATAGAAACAATGGAGGCTCTACAGATCTCATTAGAGACAAACAGCCAGAAGAGCAGCTCTGGCTCCAGGAGACACTCTGAGGCTTTCCTTTACACAAACACACACTCACAATGTGCACATTGAATTGAACGAATATGTTTTTAAATGAAGTCCAGAAGTAAAAATATATGGAATGCACTGAACAGTGACTGGATGGTAAGTCAAGGACTGGAGATATATTTAATTTATTTCATTGTTTGTTTTATGAGTTACCTTCTGAATCTCCACCTTGTTGTATGGAAAGTCTGTGTTGACTAATATAAATAATATAATATAATCCTGCTGCTCTGTAGCTACATATGTGAAAGGTGATAAACCTTTTAAATCTAACAAATGTGCTGTAAAACCTTTTAATTTTATTTTTGCTGTGTAAGCTAATATTACACTGATCTAATGAAATGATAGTCAGTATTAGTAGCAGCCTCAGTGACATATTCTGCTCCATAAGAAAATGATTTAAAATCCTGGTTAATTAAAAAAATACCTGTATGATCATGTGGAATGGTCTTTCCATTTAAATGTGGCCACGAGGACAGTCAAATATAGAGAAGAGCAGCAGGTAGTTCATGACTAGATGTGAGATTTAATGAAGTGAGACTAAAGCCAACATCAGTGTACAGGAAGACAAAGGAGCATCACAGCAAAGTAAGACAACAAAAGCCTTCAGTGCAGATGATCAGGGTGTGGCAGCCGGGCACATTAACCACTGAATCTGATCCCTGAGAAAACACGCATCACTGTCTGCAGCCACATGCTGCTTTCTCCGACATGCTCTCTGTGGCGGCTGATCAGAACCAGTCAGAGAGCAAGCAGAGAGACACAGCGGAGAGACAGACGCCTGGGGGGAGCAGCCCGGCTTACAAGCAGCGGTCTCACCAGTACGCTCAGGGGGAGGGAGATGCAGTAGACACCAATGAATGATGCTCCATACAGTGTATCAGTGTTGTCTTGCACTACACAACAAACCAACAACAGCATTTGAGCTGAGTGAAGGACAGCTCAGACTATAGTGTGGTTAAAATGTGAATGACAACTTCCTGGTTCCATCCCAGCTACAGAAGTGTTTGTGTTGTTGTGTCCTTGAGCATGACACTTTACCCATGATTGCTCCTAATGGCTGAGCTGGTGTGCAGCCTACTTCCATCAGTGGATGTGTTAATGGGTGGCTGAGGCCTTTAAATAAGCACACACAGCAAAGATTTTTGAATGGGCCTTGTATTCAAAATGTCAGAATTATCTAAATGTTTAAATATTTATTGTTTTGAGCACCGCATCATCAGGGTTGCTTCGGATTTCAATTATTGCATTTCCTTTTACTGCCACTACAAAACCTTACTTCCATCACAAAATGTTCATGAAATCTAGTTAACATGTGGAACATAATGTTGTAAAGAAACAACACTATCTTCTTTAATTAAATGTGTTTATATATCAGTATATATATATATATATATATGGTATATATAAGTAACTAAGCTTTATTTAACACCTTTTATAGACCAGCGACACAAAGGGTTAAAACAACAAATAATACAGAGTTAAAGTACATACAAATTTAAAAACTTTAAAAGGCCAATAAATAGGTCTTAGGATTCTTTTTGAAGGAATCTTGAAACTCTTTTACTGTCCCAGTCAGTTTGGCCTTTGCCTATATCAATTATATTGATTGCATTGGTAAAGAAGGAATAAATAAATAGTGTATCAGGTAAAGCATAAAAAAAACATTTAGCATCTATGACGTGTTTCAAATCCTGGCAGACCTTTTTGATTCGAACACTGCTGTCATTTCCCAGCATAATCTTCCACTTCCTCTGAATAACATCCATTTAAACAAATGGCCTGCAGAGTCACACACACACACAAAAACACACACACACACATAGACATGTCGTTGCCAGTCAAGCACCTCAATTCCCATCAGGCATTAGATGATCCGGAAGAAGAGTGAAACTGGATCTCATGAAACTAAGACAATGAAGATTTTACCTCTTCTGACCAATTCCGGACAAGTCCAACAGTATATCCTTTATGAAATGTTTAAATGCATTTAATTATGCTTTAACTTAAATGTTTCAATGGTTCTGTCATTGATATAAACTTAATTTCCACTCATTTCCATTTCAGTCACATATGTCCAGTACAGTCCCACAGAAACAAACTTTAACCGGGGTCAACATAACATGGGATGTTGTATCTTCTGCTTTCTGGCTACATATCAAGGAGCATAAAATGCACTCACTAATGAGGCTGATTCTTGCAGAGTGAAGCTCCATCAATTATTCATTTATTTGTTCCAGCTTCTCTGCTCGCTGAGAGGTAAATTAGAGAAGATCTCAGTGCACAAAGCGAGAGATTTGTGGCTGCTAGTGTGCATTAGCAATAACCACGACTGATCAGCATCACGATCTCAGGTGTGGAAACAACACACGTCTATCCAAGTGTCTGCACAAGGAGACAATGACAATTTTCTTGTGGTGTTAGAAGCAAAACATGTTTCACTATAACATTCATGTCTGCAAAACTAAATGTACACAATGTTTTGGTCATGTTAGCTTCCTCTATCCGTGACCTGCACTTCTCAGTGAAGGTGTTTATGAGTTACATGAACGTTGTGACCTTTGACTGTATTAAAATGTATTCATCAAATCTGCACCTTGTTACCTACGAGTGTGTCATGATGTCAGGATTAATTGTTATAGATTGCTATTTGTGAGACATTTCCTCTCAGCAGATCTAACAGAGTCAATAACATGATGGATAACTTGCAGTGTATTTGTACTCCATCACCATATAGTAAGATGGTGATGACTTTTTACTCTGTGATTTACCATTAACTGTGATTTAACTTTTCTCTGGACACTAATGACATCAACTCAACCCAGAGTTAAGACTATCAGGTGCCAATCGGTCAATCATTTTGTCTTGCTGGTGCTACGTACTTCAATATTTTTTCATGGGGCATGTAAAAAATCTCTGCTCAGTACACAGCACTTCCAAAAGAATAAACATCAGAGAAATGACTGTTCATCATCAATACAAGCAACAGTTGTCTTTAGATATTGGGTAATAATGCCATTGTGTTGTGAATAAAAGTACAGGCTTTAATCAAAGTTGCAGCTTTTTGAGAGGTGGTTTGTTTCCTCAGTATTTGGATTGATACACTATTGATCATGGTGTGAGCACAGGAACTTAAATGTTTGCTTGTATTAGCAGTCCCTATATATTATTAGGTTGTGCTTTGGGAGCCACCATCAGCCCTTAAAGAGTTTTGAGGAAAAAATTAGGTCATTTATTAAAATGGAAAAAATGTAGAGTTTAAAAATCAGCCACAATATCCCTTCCTCTTCTTCATCTTTTCATCTTTCCCTTTCAGGGGGTAAGGAAATGGCAATAGTTAGTAATAAAACAGACCACAAGGTAACTATTCAGTTTGAAAAAAACACATTGTCGAGTGAAAAAAAGAGGAATACATTTTACTACCAGAATAGAAATGTAATTAATTTAAGTATAAAAATTATTATAAGATTTTTTTTTAAAAAAATGAAAAGAGCTAGGTGACCAAATTGGGTTATGTATGAGAAAATGAAGTTGTCTGGCCGTCTAATCCCAAATTCACACTTTTAAATATATACACTTTTAAAATCGAGTACAGAGCCTGTAAGAGATAGGATAGTGTGACTCTGTGGCAATGAGAGGAAGAGTTAAATCGGAGTCTTGTGAGATGAGACGGTCTCACACACCCTCATGCCATATACATTATTAAGTTTGCCTCCATTTGGACTTGACAAGCTCCTACTGCTAAAAATGGAGATCCAAAACAAGACAAAGCATTTAGGAATGTTTGGATGAAATAATAATGATAATAGACCAAAATATTTTTGCATTCTCTCAGGGTAACTGCTTGCGTCTTGTAAATTAGGATCACGTTTACCTATCTTATCCAAAAGTCGTGGCGATGAGGTTAGATTGGGATTCAAAAGCAAGAAGTGATTTGGAATTAAAGCTTCCAAGTCATTTTGATCTTTAGTTATTGGCCGACTGTTTAATTTATTCTGACTGGTAAAGGTTGAGGTAATGAGGTAACAGAGAACCTCAATTGGGAACTTTATTTACTTGTCTAATCAGCTTCTCTACTGTAAAAGGAGGCTGCAGGAGGACGGACGATAATTGCAGTGGACGCCTTCATCTTCAAAAGCCATTAACCAATTGTCCTATTGTTGAAGCAAATCTCAGACATTTGTCCTCACCAAGTTATAAATCATTGCAGTGCCCTGATTTGTGAATCTTTGTCTAATGATAATGCTATATTATCCTGGTTACAAGACAGGGACATATGACAACATCATATTGCTTCATGACACTTTTCCTGATCTCAAACTGACCAAAATAAAAACCGTGCTGAATCTCTTAAAGGGGGGGGGGGGGGTTATCTTGTCCTTTAGATAGATAAACCAGTTTCTATTTCACAGGGTGTTTCACTGCAGTATACACCTTGTTTTCTGCTTTCAAACATGCTGAGAAGGCACTGGAAACCTAATGGAACCACACCTTCTGCTGTTAAAGCAATCAGCAGCTGCTCCGACTGCTGGTTGGATGTCAGCATCACTTTATTTATCACCATCCTTAGCTGCCTCCATACATGTAAACACTTCCTACATACATGAATTTCTAAATATTGGTCAGAACTCAGTTTTTTTACTCTTCTGCTCACAGCAAGATTGTCATGGCAGCTTTTGTTTGTAAGAAATCAACAGAATATTAGAGGTGACATGTACAGACCAGGCATTAGGTGAGCTACAATCTTTCATCAGCACCTTAATCGCATTTCAGCCGTCCTGGACTGAGTCAATAAGCTCTTGCTGTCATTTTGGATGATCACCTTATTCATTGATAATGCCAGGTCACACAGACTTAAAGATAATTTCTGTTCTTAGGGCTCTTCTCCACCTCTCTAGCCCCTCACCACCCAAAAAAACATGGTTAATTTGTGTCTCTTAGATTCATTTGAGAATGTTCTAAAACCGCTAACACACCTTTACTACCTACCTCGTCTTTAAGAAAAAGTTCCTACCCCTTAACTTATCCATTAGTACTCAATAAAGACAAAATATATTTGAAAATAATGAATGATAAATGAAAGATAAAGGTTTTATAATTAAGTGATTCAATTAACAATTGGCAATTAGCAAAAGATTTGAGTTGCAATAATCCAAACGATGAGGCCAAGTTTTGAAAACATCCTCTCATGCACTCACTTGTTCACTTCATCGGTTTTGTTTACTGAAGTCATTGGGTGTTCTCACAACAGACACCCTCTTCCAGGCGACCCAACCAGGGCTGATCACCAAGCCTGAGTCCATGTAGGGTTCTACTATCCCCACCTCTCGCCTGTGATCAGTCAAAGGCATCTGGATGCTTTCCCACAGGGTCACAGTTCATGGCTCACTTGCCAAACTGTTGACCCGTCATGTTTATGTACCAACAGTTATTGTAGCCCCAGAGATAAGGAACATATCCAGTCTCAACTAGGACTGGGTGATCTGTGGTGGGACTTAGAGTTGGTAATTGGTGTCCACTCTGGCTTCAGATTCCCTAACAAACTAGACGGCCTTGGCTGTAGCTTAGTTATTTCAACTAGCCTTTATCTCATCACTGATTGCCTCCGCAATGGATGCAAGAACTTGGATGTAAGAACTTAGTCATGTCTCCACCAAGACATGCCCTCGCTCAACACCTTATAATGGTTTCTAGTGTTCCCTTTTTGAAAGAAAAGGCGGCATGCTGGTTTATATTTTACCCTAGTTGCACTGGTTAGATAGGTTGGAAGGACATTGTAGACCCCTTGGACTGGTGCTGTGGGGATTCCACTGCCAGAAGTCCTTTGAGGTGATGAGTCGCTCCATCGCCTGCTCCCACTTCACTTCATCCATGCACCTTGTTGCTTAATGGTAGGGTTTCAGCTTTCTGTACTGCCTCAGCTGCACTCCACTTCCTTCCTGTCCTCACCACAATTCCTGCCCTAGACACTTTGGCATATGTGGATCCCGAGTATAGTGAGGATTCTATGCTGGAAGCTATATGGAAGCCCAGACTTATCTACTGTATCTACTCAGCCAGCTTTCCAGGTCAACATCGGTCCTTCAGGCTATAGTTGAAGACCTTCCGAAGGATATTTCCAGGCTTCTCTGTAACTGATGAGAGTGGATGCACAACCTAAAACTGCAGCTATCTGTCACTATTCCCTTCCTCAGAAGGAAACTAGAAACTAGCAGTCATGCACCAGCCACTGTTTTTAACATGTTTAATACTAATCATCAACAACCCAGCAACACGTAATCTGATAAATGACACTAATATGTAAAGTTAATCTAGAAAACATGATTGACTCCGTGTGTATGTGAACCGAGATTTCTATGTTACACAACGGTTGTTATTTGTGATACCTAATGTGGGTAATTTATGTTAATATAAGATTTGAAATATATGTTTCCAGGGAGCACATCCTGGAGGAAATGGGTATCATCGTCAAGGAGATGTGATTTGTATGACAGACACACACCCCCGCACACACACACACACACACACAAACTTGTTTTCATCTTTGGGGAGTTATTTGGAAGAGGTGATCTTGGTTGAGTTGGTTGGAACTCCAACAACACAGTTCAGTTTACACTGAACCAGCATTACTTGTATGACCTCTCTGGGAGACACTTTATCCTACAGTAGGCCTATAACCTAAACTATTTGAAAATCACTATCTCTCTATTTTACATGGAGAAATTCACAAAAATACTCAATTTAAGTCAACTTAACAGCTGTGGTGTATTGATATATTACTGAAGAAAATGAAGTAAACCATGGATGAATTTGACTTCATTTATTAAGCACGTTTATACAGAAAATACAAACTTGTTGAAAAATAAAGTAGATGTGTCACATTTAAAAAGGTGTTAAGTAATTTAAACAGGAACCAGCCTCACACCACTACTGTGAGGAAGTTCTCATCAGTTTACTCTGATCCATCTCATCCACCTTTAAGAAACTCTTGATGATAGAATAATCATCAACTAAATTGTTCCGACTACAATTTTCTTCATGAATGTTGAAGTATCTTCGTGTGGCTTCCAGTCTCTGAAACGTCATGACATAATGATCCAAGACCAAGATATTTTTTTTAACTTCCCCTGATTTTAGTGTCTTCATTCATCTTAGATTATTAATGAGTCCCTGTCATTAAACTGTACTATCTCCTGAAGCTCCAGCACAATTCTATCTCACGGCGCACACACACACACACACAAACACACATTTACACATGAACACAATCAAAGTCTCTGTATAAAAGTCCATCCCACAATAGTTGGACCAGCCCTCATATCCTTTCAAGTGACTCGGCTGGTCCTCTTGTGGTGTCTGCTGGTGCTCTGGGACACATGCTTGCATACTTCATGAAGGGTTGGATTGTTATTCCACTTTAAATAATTAAAAAGCACAGAACAACCAACACAGCCAACAAAATTGGTCATCATTTGAGGCTTACTTCACTAATAGTGAAAGTCAAATGTGCCACTTTAGTAGCTAAGTAAGGGCTGGTCAGAACTGTGGTGGAGAGACTTCAGCTGTCCTATGACATCATCTGTTGTGCAGCAATAAGTAAAGGGAAAATAGGAGGTAATGACTGTACTTAAGATGCGGTCTCTATTTGTTTGCTTGTCACTGTGACACACATCCAATAATATTAAATAATACTAAATTAGATTTAAAAATTCTGAAAATCTTAACTGATGAGTTGCATCCACGTTGAATAATAAGTCTTAATAATTTGTATTAGGATACTAAATGTCTCCTCGATAGTTCACCAACATTCTTGTTGATGAAAATTTCAACATTTTGAAACCATCTGACATGAGGACTGATTATGTGGGATATTTGTCTGCTCCATACTAATTCCCACTGATTTCCAATCTCTAAACCTGTGAGTGAGAATATGTTGTGTCCTTTACTATGTTGTGTTTGATGTTTTCTTACTACTGAATAGTAGGGAGAGTCTGCATATTTCTCTTAGTTGCTATAGATCATTTAGTAAATAATTGCATTTTAAAGCTCTACACAATGTATTATTTTCTTTCCTGTAATAATACTGGAAAAGCTCTGCTCACCTTTGGAAAATATAACAACATTTTCTGTTCTTTATTGTGTAACTACCGTCACCCCTTCTCCACATTCTATCATGTTCCATCTTTTTTTAATCTATTTAACTTAGTTTTGTTTTTTTCCATCTTATTTTAAATGTGTAGTTTTTCATTTTCAAGTTTGCCCGTTTGGACTGGTAGCAATGGCAACTTAAAGTGGACCAATTGTGTTTTGTCTTTGTTTTCAAATCTCAGATACCACTAGAGTAGCCTGGCATTAAACCAATGATGTGTATGGATTACAACATTTTGTAATTGTGAACCACTGTGTTGTTTACTGCTTAGGGAGATAAAAGTAGAACTTGGTAGATTTGGACCATCTTCAAAAACACTTATTCTGATAAGACTTAAGTGTTGTTAGCGAAGACAAAAATAATTCCACGTTCACTCACAAACAGAATCACAGGTCCTTATCGTTCAAATACATAAGATGAAGCCCACACGTCTATGTCACAAGGACCTCTGGTCTTCATCCTCATCTTCTAGGCCAGTGGCATCTGTTTGCTTGTAATATTAAAAAAGAATGTCATATCTCACTGAAATGTTACTAGCTGAGATATTTAGACTAGAAATGGAGAAATGTGCTTCTTGAGTTTTTTTCATAGGTTTTCACCTGTCTTCATTTTGTGAAATATGCTGTGGTGCAGTGCCCAATATCAGACAAACTATCAGAAACTTCTGTCTTTAAATTTATATCATTAGTTGGGTTTCAAGCATACTCAGGAAAACTTGTATGCAGTTGTGTGCAAAGCAGGACAATGACAATGCAGAAAAAAGCAATCAATAAGTAATTTCAAAACCATCTTGTGCAGTTGGTCCTTTGAGCTTTTCTCCACAATCAAACAATGAAACCATACTTTATCTTTTTTGAACAGACTGCCAGGTAAATAACGAACGACAAATACTGTGTAGCTTAACAATTTTCTTGTCAATGCATTTGTATGCAGTGCTGCAAATCTACAGAAACAAACATATTTGGCTCTAAAATGTCAGCTGATAGGCCAGTTATAGAACTGTTATCATTGAGGAAAAATTATCCAACATCCAACTAAAACAGACATTAGCTTTTAATTTTATTTTTCACCAACAGCTGCTCATAGAACAATGCATGAGCCACACTCTAACACTAGATGGACAACACAAAATGTTTGAAGCAAAGAGATTTTTAGTATATGCTACATCAAGGATCACTTCTGTGCAGTCAACTGCACCTAGCTTGCAGTGGCTGTATTGATCGTCTCTCCTTTGCTCATTAATCTGAGTTGACCATCAGCTCTGTCAGTGAGCAGCTGAAGAAGCCATTAGGACGGACCTACTCACCCCGTTAGGACCACCACAAAGTCCATTACGTTCCAACCATTACGCAGGTAGGAGCCCTTATGAAAGGCAAAGCCCAGCGCGATGATCTTGATGCCAGCTTCAAAACAAAATATTCCAATAAAATAGGGCTCTGTGTCCTCCTGTTGATAGAGAAGAGTAAAGATTGACATGGAAGCACTAAATACTTTCTACATTCATACATGGCTTTAGTTTAAAGTGGGTTTGTCAAAACTTCAGAAAGTATTTGCTGACCATAAGCCTATACAGAAACAAAGTGCAGAGGATAGATGAACAAATAAAAAAAATAGACTTGGAAAGTTTGGGATTCTCCTAGTTGAATCTAGAGATTTGTGTTTTACTTTCCTGGTTTCTGGGCTAAATCCTGATCTTTGCTGGGATTTTTTTACTCCAGTTTGTTTTTTCCTCGCTGTCGCAGTGGATTTCGTTGAATCAGAAATCTTTATTACCATTGTTGTAAAAACAACCTCGGATTTTTTTGTGGTGGCAGTACAGAATACAGAATGAAATAATATATCAGACAACCTATGCAATAGAAAAACGGAACAATAATGGCCTCTTGATCTCCTCAAATCATTCCTTCATAGATGGAGCCACAGACTCTTTCTTGGCATTCGATAGTTTTTAATGTTATTGCCTGCTCGTTTAAAACTGACATCTGGATTATCTGATGGCCTGTTAGTTACTGTTACTCAACACTGGTCTTATTTCCACCTGTAGCAACCCAGGATTTGATGGAGATGTTTTGGGTGACGCTGATTTACTGAACTAGACAGATCATACAGCCATCTTAGAGGTGTGTCAGGTGAGTTTTAAGTGATACTTTGCTAGCTTAGTCTGTTAGTTTCTGTTTTATTATTCTCGCTAGACTCTGTTAAAAGCACAGAAGTACATTTGAACGTGTGTTTCTGAGCAAAAGTTTTTTAAAGGTAATTTCAGATGGAACCTTAAGAAAATGTGGTCAGTTCATTCATGGGGTCTCTACTTTTTCCATCCTTCTTTGCTTACTTTGTGTCTCTTTTTCAACTAGATTTTCTTGACACAGCTTTTTCTCTTGTGTCATCAAGTCTTCATTTGTGACAGAATTGTTAGGTTTAGCTTTTCATGTAAAATCAGCATGCTCTGCTAGTTTTGCCTCCACTGCAATTATGCATGTCTTTTTGTACTGAAATGAATAAACAGACAGACGTTTGTGTACTTTGATCGATGTGCACATCAAAAGGTGTTATCACACAATGTTCTAATATCTCTCCTTACCAACTGACAATTAAATGTCCATGTTGCCAATTGACTGGAGCGTCCTAACATTGTGTCATGTGAATGTTTGTCAGTGTTAAATAAATAATGGTATGAAAACAGCAAGCAGCGCTTTACATTCCACACAAAGTGACATCATCACATTATTGAATTTGGTTTAAATGTAAGGCAAACCTAAATGTAATGAAGATCCAGCTCCACACAAAGTGCCAGTTGAAATTGAAATTCATCACATTTTATTTTGTATAATTATTCAGTTCATTGTTGAATTAAACATGGTTTTCTTATTGTTTGAAAAAAGGGAATTGTAATACCAGCACTCCAAGTCAGAGAGAGTGATGCTTAATTTTTCATGCACTTTAATATTTAAGGCCAAAACCATCAGAAATACTTGCCCTTTGTTGTTTTTATGTTGCTACATTGGCACAATCAAAGGTGAGCCCCAAGAAGAGCCGGGTTTAAGAATGAGTGAGGTGGATTCATTGGCCAGTGTATTCCAAATCTTCACTTCTTTTGCTGTGAAGTTCATTTGTTTTCGGGGAAAGAAACATAAAAAAAACCTTCTGTGATTGACTCTTGATAACTACGTTCATATAATTATGTTTTTTCATTGTTTATTTAGAATCTTCTATGGTTTCTATGATGTAAAAGGTTCCAATAAATTGTGGATGGTTCAATGGTTGATGATTGATTGTTTTGTGTTTTATGTTTTTTATTGTACAGCTCAATCTTCTCTTCCTCAGGATTTTCAGTTCACCAAAATCTAGTGTTTTGCACACAACTTTCATTTAGATTAAGTTAGAAACAACAAATCATCAACATCTGTTTGCTAATATTTCAGTTTCTCGTAGTAATACCCCATTGTTCTTTAACCTATTCATGAAGTAGAATTTTAGCTCTTTTAAATTCCTTTTGTTTTTCTGTCAAAGTTCAGCTAAATGACAAAGACTTTTTTTTCTATGTCTTCTTTCAACTTATGTTTTAGTCTAAGCCATAATACCACAAATAACATGAACTGTTGATCTCAATATCTTTTTGGTGAGTTTAACTGTAAGGTTGTGTATGACGTTTTGATTAAAGACTTCTGAACTGATATTCTTTCAGTACAACTTGTTTTGCCTTAATGTATCTATTCTATTTCTTTTCTCAAGCCGTTCTTTTTAGGAGGAGAGGCCATTTGTTTATTGTCAAAAACAAGCCTATTGTTTAATCTTCCGTTTTATTTAATGTTTGGATTTTAGTTATAATATTTGGATAATTTAATGAGATGACAAAAACATAGATATGTTGTATTTGTTGGGCTCTCCTAGTTTAGTGGAGCGTTCTGGTTGAAACAGGGGCTTAATGTCTCCACCAAAGCAGCCGATTGAGCCGGGTTATTAAACACAACAGTTCTGACTCAGAGTGCTGCATGAGTGTCTACCACTGTTAACTGCTGACTCTCACTGTGTTTGCGTGAGACGTAAGGTGCGGACACAAACACCCTTACTGCTAGCCTTCACACTCTGGAACTGTTTTCGAAAGTTTCTCAATTTGGAAAATAATTAAAGAAAAACAGCAAGTTATAGTGTTTCTGTCATCATGTAAACTAGGGATGTTTACCACCATTATCTATCACTAAAATAAGTTAATGCTGAAAAAGCAATACACTGTCAATACAAACGGTAAACATTCAGTTGGCTCTGAGAAGAGCTGTTGTTTACTTACCAAACGCTCGGACATGGGTGTCTTGTCTAAGGCCGGTAGGTGCTGCTCCAAGGCCAAAACGATGCAGTTAGCTATGATGGTTGCTAAGATCATGTATTCAAATGGAGTGACCATGTTAAGGAAATTACTTTCATACAACAACAGTTAAGTTTAGAAGCTCAAGCAAAGGCAATAAGAAATAAGACATTTACAGAAAATGAGTAGTCTTTGACAGATTTGTAGAAAAGAACAAGGAGTAAGTGAGCATCGTAGCGTGGCTGAAGAAGGATTTCAGGAGTGAAAAAGCATGTATTCCCAGAAATATATAAAATGATGGTTCAGATTTCAATGGCCATTTAGGTAAATGATGAGGAGCAGGGGTATTCGATTGATCCAGAAAATGTCTGTGTGGGTGCAGGTCTTAGTTCCAACCAAACCAGAGGACAAGAGAGGAAGAGAAGAGAGGCTCAGAGACATACAAAAGTGGAGGGAGGAGTTCCCGGGTTACATCATGTGCAAAAGAGAGAGTCTGAATAGATAGTTGACTGTCAGGTGGTATCAGGAGAGAGTGTTCCCAGGCAGCAGAGGCCAATGATCGGGAGAATGATGCTAATGAGTTGGAAAAGGAAGACAGGGAAGGCAGATCCCAGACCACACTCTGGTTCACAGAATTTCTTCTTGTCAACATGGGTGTGAAAGTCACCAAACACAGTACTCCATCTCTTTTAGCTCCAAAAGGGATTCACCCCCCAACACTGAAGAAAGAAGCAACACTTTGGCATAAGAAATCCCTCCTCCGCATGTCACACTCAAAGCAAACCACAGAGCAGGGAGGAAGAGAGTCCAACCTGAACTGTGTTTATGGCATAACCATGACCAGAGACGAGACTTTGAACGCTCCAACCACTAGTATGTTCAGTAGGGTGTCAAAATATCTATTAATCTAACAATGCAATCCATCATTACCAAATACTGAAGCTCATTTGGAGCCTGTGGAACCATGTTGCCAGACACTTTCTTAACTCGTTACAGTGCTGCACTGAAATTTGGAGGATACAGCCACAGTTTGATGCACTGACAACCTTTTTAGAAGTGTCCAGATTAAATTCATATTTAATATATTTAAAAAAAAGAGGAAGTGCAGCCAGAATTATTCCACTGTACTTTATGCTTCTCTTTTTTTAAAAAACTGCCTGTAATACACACACTTTACACACTGTCTGGAAGAAATATCACACCGCCCTATAAAAAGACCACACCTGCCTGACCTCAAAATACCTCATCATATGCATTCTATTTAATGTTTACTATTCATATTCCTCCACTCAGTTGTGTTCTTTGTTTATTGTGTAGCTGCAAAGTCTTTTAAATTCAAACATGTTTACATATGTTCTCGTTTATCTAATTAAAAAAGCTGTTAAAGGGGGAGGGGAAAAGATTGCATCTGCGCCTGTTTTTACATCAGTTCCATCACTGATCTAAAGTCAAACACAATATGTTCCATCTGGAATTTGACAGCATTTTCGATTTTTCATCTATTATATGCCCTTCAGAACACCATCACATGCACCTCTCTGAAGTGACAACAGGTGGCTTGTAAATGCATCCAAACGCTTGTGCAGACAGCCTCTCTCACTCACACACACACACACACACACACACGCACACACACACACACACGCTGGATCTCACTGCATTGTTGGGCTACGACTGCTGGCTCTGACTGAAGAGCTCACGAGAGTTCAGCACCACAGACAGCGCCCAACACGAGCTCAGGAACAAAAGTTACATCATGATCTCCAAGACTTCATCATGACTGCTCTCAAACAACAATCCATTTAAAAAAAATGAATTCAAACAGAGTAAGATCAGGAAAACAGTTACTTTTGATAATTGAGCAAAAACTTCACTTTCGTAGAAGACACTACGAGTTCATTGAATGAAGGATATGGCCATTCGGTGATCTTTTTGGCGTATTTACGGATGATATTATCTTCGCTGAAGATGAAGAGAGATCTGTTAATGGTGAGGAAGCTCTGTTTGACAGGGATGGGGTTGTAGATGGCCATTGTCCGAGCTCTTTGGGCCATTGTCTGCTTGTACATCCTCTGGCCCCCGGGAGGCCCCGGAGGGCGGATGGCCATCCTTGCCGGACCGGCGCCCGGACAGCTGCAGCCACCGTAGCGGCTGGACACTTCCTCTTCGAAGCGAGCCATGGTCGTGGAACGAAGATGTCACTGAGGAAACCGAAACCTGCTTCAGAAGAGGAGAGAAGAAACATCACAACACGCACGGTAGTCCCGGGTCCACGGCGCTGGAGGTGCGTGTGACGTCGACGGAAAGAAGACTCGAGCATCCGCGACACAAAACCTCTCCTTTTCAGGCTCTACGCGCCTCCGTCCTTGTTGCTCAAAGTTCGGGTGTGTAGGGATGCATCGTCCCCTTTTTCCACGGGTGTCGCTCCTCAGCTACAAGTCCACGCAACACGACTCACTGCGGAGTGGAAGAGCAGAGTCTTCGGAAAAGCTCCGCATCACTCCTGCCTCCGCCCTCGTCGGGATTCCACCGCTCCGTGGGCTGACTACTGCTGGACTGTGGACGAGAATCCACTTTCCCTGCCGAGACTCTCCCACGTGACCGAAGAGACGCCAGACCAGGCTCCACCTGGACGGGCCCTGTTCCCATGGCAACAGGGAGGAGCAGGGGAGACAGTGCCGCTGTACTGATGTACTGATGTGTTTATGTTGCACGAAGCAGGAAATACAACCATCGATGTTCTCACAGAAAATGTACGACCAGCAAACCGGATGTATAAATCCTTTTTTTTTGAAAGCCTTTTCAATTCTTTATTCTTCCTGTTTAAATCAGCAACAGAATGAAGAGACAAACCCTTGATAACTCGAATCAACTCACATCTGGGTGCCTTTAAAGGCTCTATAGATCATGGAGCTGATCAGTATTTTTTCTCTAACACACATTAATTATGACATGATGAATAATATAATTGCTAGACCTTAGATGCTCAACACAAGCAAGCTGACACAGTGGGAATGAATGCCATGGTTACACTTTACAAACAAGTAAACCACATATTGTATTGCAGATGATTTAATGATTCTATTCAACACAGCCTTTGGATCCTTAATACTTGTTTTTTATGTTTTCACTTACAGCATATATATGAAGCTGGTGTTTCATTTTCTTTGGTAAATGAACTTCAGCCCTGTGAGTGGGAAATAAATGTTTTGTATTATATGTGAATTTAACTGATTAATAACACTGTTATTTACCAAACTCAAATTGAGTTGAGATTAAGATAAATTAATTAATTAGATCAATTAGTTACACATTATATTTCATTGATATTTTTCCTTGGGAGCACTACTCTAACTTCAGTAAGGTAAAAAAAAAAAAAAAGCTCTTAGACATAAATTACTTTTCTAGGAATACTCAAATTTTCCCAGGTGACACTGGAAGAAATAATTGTTACCCAATTAAAATCAAACAAAAGACATCCTAGCCTATTTATTCTGCTGGGTGAGACGCAATGCAGCCACCTGGTGTTGGAGGATCTGAACTTTAAACAGTAGCTCACATGTGATATCCAGTATACTTACTTCAAGGATCCATATTTCAGAGGGAATAGCCTATTCTGAAGGTGATGTCACCTCCATAAACAGAGGTTAAATCGCCTTCAGCTGTTCGACAACTTCCTTCATTATCCAGAAAATGAAAATGTGGGAGAGCACCCGTGTTGCAGACACAACTACAGTCAAAACAATTTCCCATCATTGGCAGTGATTGACAGCTTCAGGATGCGATCTATGATGACAAGAATGCATCTCTGGCTAGATTAGAGAATAGCAACAACCAACCGATTGTCACTCTTGATAGGAAACATCAATGCGGCGAGAATTATTGGGTTCTAGTGAAGTACCATTTGGCAAGTCATTTGACACTCTGGCTTCTACCGTAATCCTGAACTGCAGATGTCAACCCATTTGTGGGAATTTTGTAGGTTACAGGAACTCAAATTAAGGATTATCCTTTTCTTTTGTCCCTCATTTCTTGACGCTTCCTCACAACATATAGAAAATATTATTACCACTAGTAGAAGTCGCCCTTATCCTATCGTAGACGGAGGACAGTGAGTTCCAGAGAAAAAGTGACTTCATTGTAGTGGTTTTCCATTTTTATTGATTTGTTTTTTCATTCTTTGATCTAGCATTTATGAAACGCTCTTGTAAATTTAGAAAACGCTCTGGTATCTATTCCATATTACATCAACTAAGAAATCTTTGTGTCATCAGAGAGAAACAGGAGCAGCACTGAGGAAAATAGTCGGAAGGCATATCAACTAGGTAGTTGAAAAGAGACCATAGAGCCATTTAGAGAGAAAAAAACATTTTGGTAATGCAGTACATATAAACAGGGAAAGACCTCTCACGTCAGCATGGTCGATGTTGTCCAGACAAGGACTTGAACAACTGGGACAAGTATACAAGTCCTGTTATATGAGCAGTTCTGTTTTGATGAGCATATGACTAATGGATGGGTATGAAATGGACAAGTGACCCAATTATTTAAATAAATACTAAATGGGTATTAATTGCTTAAATAAGGGCATTCATATTTTTATGAACCGGACCTTTTAATCCTGGATTACCTTGGAGACGGCAGCTTGGACCATGAAGTGAAACTTGGTCCCTAATATAACCAGTAGGATCATTGACGTCACTGAGGGAGCTCAGTTGTGTTTTGTGGTTCATTCTCATGAGGATGGCGATGGGAAATTTAAACATGTCTTCTCTGTAAAATGTGACAAACTTTATTTACAAGCAGCTAAAAGAGACATGTGTTCATGTGAGAGGACCTCAAACCACCGTCACTCAACATCTCACCTACACACTATCTGCTGGAGGATGAGTGGCGACACCTGTGTGAGCCGCACTGACAGCTGAAGTACTTCTTCTTCACGGTCCAGTAATTGTCACCATAGTCCAACCTGATGAAGAGCAAACCGGTTCTCAGGCTGTCCTTCAAAACTAGATAGCTCCTCATCTACTCACCCAAGCTGCTCACCACTTTTTATGGCTGTGGTGGAGAAGAAGGCTACCCTGGGGAAGCGGAGGTCCTGGTGCATGGTGAACACCCTCACAGCTTGAAGGTTCGGCTCACACAGGTGGTTGATGAATCGGCTGATGTTGCCGAAGAGCCGCGCATCAATGCAGTGAACTTCTCCTACCTGCCAGAAGATTTCCATCAGTTAAGAATCAGCAAGTGTTAATGCATCTCATATGTGATGTCCTGGCTTAGAAATGATGTGGATTAGTGAACACACGACACATTCAGAGACACTAACACCATCTACACTGACATTTACTAGCCAAGAAGTGATTCACACACCTTGTTGTCCAGAGTGAAGAGAAATGAGTCGTCGTCTCTTTTATCAGCCTCTGCATCTGTGATGATCTCTCCCACATACCTGACAGGAATCAAGCAAAGACGAAAGAATGTTTACTTGACTGTAATAATGAAAATCCTATTATCTTGGAAAGTATTCTCACTCGCAAATAAAGGTTCCCTGAGGGATGTCCTGCATGGCTCTGACCCCCCAGCCCATCGCCTTTGTTCTGAAGAGCTGCAGTCGTACTCTTGAAAAAACAGCCATAAAAGTTAAGTCAGTAACTAAGCGTAGACTTGTATCTGAGCTTCATGTCTCTATCGACATGTGAAAGCAAAGGAAGCTTTAATCTGACCTGAGTCCATTTTGTACCACTCTGTTCCTGCAGGTCCTCCAACAGGAGCAGGCGTGGTTACACTCAAACAGCACTGGGGGCTCCAGTTGACAGAAGTCAGGGAGGAGGCGACCCTCCTGTATGACAAGATAGAACATGCAAGTCCTGTTTGATTATCACAAATTATGTGACCTATAGTTGGCCAGAACTGAGTGTGTGACTTACGTCATCGTACCAACACCTCAAACTTAATTGACCACATGTGCAGGAGGCAGAGGAGCAGTCGTCAGTGCAGCTGCAGTGCTGAGGAAAAGGTTTTTGAAAAAAACTTGTTTTAACAGTCATCTATATTGTGCTGTAGAATTCAACAGTTTTAAATTGTCGAAATTCATTTTATACTGTATGTTTAATGTATGCAAATGTTTGTGCATTTTGCAGAATGCATAAATCAAGTCTTTTTTTGAGAATTGTACCAGACTTTTCCAGTACATCAAAACAATTGACCATGAGGTGTTTGGATGTGAAATTGGATTTTCAGATTTGCTGCCAAGACGTAAAGAAAATGTACTCATGTTTAAATGTACTTCAGTTCATGTGAGGAATACATTTTTTTCTGATTAATACACTTTTAAATGTTATCTTCAGTTTAATTTTCAAACCTGTTGTTTGTTTAAATATCTATTTGGTTATGAAAAGGTTGTTTTATATTTAAACAGCCATTTCTGAGGCAGGTTAGGGTTGAAGGTTTTAAAAGTTAAGATGATTGATGTGGAGGTCAGTCCTTCAATTTTCATCATCTTAAGCCAAACCAAGTGTGATTCACTCTGACCTGCAAGTGAGTGATGTCTTTGTTTACGTTGATTGTGGAGGTGACGCAGCTCTCAGGGATATATTTAAATGACTCGGGGTACGGCTCAGCGTCCACACTGTTCACACACATGATAGGAAACTCCTCATACCCTCGAGAAATATCCCTGGAACACCAGAGCACATCAAATTACTTAAAACTCTGTCAAGTCTAAAATGGTTGATTAATAAATTGAGTATGGATCGAACCTGCTCAACAGCTGCTCTCCTTGTTTCTCCCGACCTCTCCTGGCATCTAGCAGTTTCTTGCTGGTGTAGACCTCCACCCAACCCTTAGAGCCGTACACGCAGCATTCCAGGGGTGTGTGACCCTCCTTGTTCTTCTGTAGGATATCAGCACCACGAGACAGTAACAACCTGCATGTGCATATGATGATTATATAGGAGCCTTCACTCACAGGCTTAAGATTCATTTGTGGACCACATATATTCCAACATGTAAGGAGGAGGGTAAGGTTTTGATAACACAGGCAGTGGCAGAAACCAAATGCGAACCATATCTCACATTGTGGTGAATCATACCAGATTATTTTCCTTTACTGTTCATGGTGAGATGACGCTGCCATGATCATGAATTCATTATAGGACATCTTTGTAAAACTGCTCCAACGATAATTGGTCGGATAACATTCCATTACAATCACTTTGACTTCAGCATTTTATTCTGCCAATAGAAGGAACCACCGCAGTGTTGTATGTGTTGGACCAGCTTTGATAAGCTCAGCCTTCGGTTAGTTTGCAAATTAAAGAATTGGCAGCTTTTTTTGAAATGAGGTTTGTCTATGAGGTGGATCAGCGGCCTGTCGACTGCAGTTTGGTATTTCGAGGAATGCTGGAGGAAATCAATGAAATGTTACGATTACAGTGTCTCAACTGTGGGCAGGTAAGTGAAATGACACAAGTGCATGTTTGCTTGTTATGAAATCATGTTTTACATTTCAGATGAAGAATGCACTTTAACATCTACCAACAGTGTTTCACTTTACTGTTATCACTGATTTCCTGCCTGGGCCATCTCCTCATCTTCAAATTGACTATGATACAACTGAATCCTATTTCAGCGGTTCTACAGTGCACTTCCAGAAAGGAGAAGACATGATTCAGTGTGAGTGCTCTATATTGATTCCATCTCCAGCATAACAAAAGTAACACCTCTGCAAATGTCAACCAGATTTGGTGCGAGTACAGGTTAAGGATCTTTATTCCTGTCTTCTTTATGAACGTAACTTTTGAAGTGTGTTCAAGTGTTCAAGATAAATTTGTTTTGAATTTATATTACTACAAAGTAACTGACATTGTTGTAAATCCCCAGAAAAAGTAAGACCTACTTCACACAATCCAGTTTGTCCTCTCTGGCAGCTACATGCAAAGGTGTGTCTTCATGAATGTTGATGGCATTGAGGTCACCACGCGCCTCTAGAAGGGCTAGAGCCATATCATCGCATCCAGCCAATGCAGCCCAGTGAAGGGATACATTTTGCTCCTAAATGAGGGCCAGGTCATTTAGTCTTAAACAGAGAAGGATATCGATGAAGTGTGTATGCAATTGCCTTATCTCTGATGTTGGCATCAGCCCCCTTGGCTAGGAGCAGTTTGAACACTTCTCTGTGCTTGTATTCAATGGCCCAGGTGATGGGAGTCCAACCTCCATCATCCTGTAAACACACAGATGGATTCAATCATTCTTTCATCAGCTTCACCTCGATATATACAAAAAGCAACAGAATGATTTTACCTGACAGTTGATGTACTTGGAAGCCTTGGAAAGCAGGAGTTGGACAACCTCATAATGTCCTAGTTTGGCAGCCAGATGCAGTGAAGAGGAACCAATGTTATCCTGAAAGAACAACAATTATCCAGCTCAAAAATGAAGTAAAACAAACACCAATAATAGACATTAGTGGCAGGGTTTGCTCCTAAGGAAAAAGATGGGATGGGAAATATATTCTTGTCCAATAATGAGATCGCTGATCACGGCCAGTCAAATTTCCGAAAGCCTCTTTGGGTACAACGGTTCGTCTGTGGAGGGTTCGGATGGCACGTCTATGTTTATCGTCTGACAGGATAGTTATGTTAGAAGACTTGCTGCTTGGTTCTGTTTTTTCTATTGCTTACTTTGTGTGTTATCTTATTTCGTTTGGACAGGATCATTTTCTCTTCCTTATCTGGTCATCATTTTCTATTCAAGAATGGAGACTAACTACCCATTGCAATGAGCTGCTCTCACTTTGGGTATTTATCAAGTGTTTATGATCAGCTCTGAGTGTTCCCTGTGGTTGACACCTTGATGTAAAGATCTGCACAGTGATTTACTCACACTTCATTAATGAGACGTACTGTTCTTAAAGGTCAACTATTGTGAAAATCCAACTCTCCTGACTTATATTTTTCAAATGTTGAAGTATTCCTCTCCAGGATGCAGTAAGTTCCTCATCATGACAATTTTTTCAAGTCATTACTTAAAAAAGTTATTGTCTGAGAACTTCCTACTTAAGTCTTTAACTGCAGACAGAGCCTTCCTGAACATGCCGTTCTGAGCCACATATCAAGCCTACGGCGCACGTCCCGTTAAAACATGAGAGATTAAGATTTTAAGTAAGTAAGTTTAAGTAACTTTAATAAGTTTTTCATTGTCATTTGTGCTTCAGTATTTCGTTCTGTTAAAATCAATCACCATTGCGCTGTCCTCGTCATCGGGCATCAGTCCAGGCTTTCGAAACCTGTTGGTGGATCTTTTTAGCCCCCCCCCCCCTCTCTGTCAGGATACACTCGCAGACTTAAGTAAAAGTTGCTCTTCGCTTAAAAAGCTACACTATATGCATTTCTTTGCCCGTCTTCCATGACGGAACCGTGTTTGACAAGATCAAATTCAAAGCCAAAACTAGCGTCTTCTTCAGCGCATAATCTTTCCCCACGTCACACTTTTGCGTTTACTGCTTGGCCGTTGGTGACTAAAAAACTAAATGTGTGTGGGGAAAAAACTAGCTGCTTATCGTCAAAAAATGATTGTACTTTTAAATTGAGTTGGCGGGTCAGATTTGGCCACCAATCCTTCGGTTTGACAAGTGCGTTATGTGGTAAATTCGTTTGACCCCAATTCTTTGTTGAGTCACTCACCTTGTGGTGAATGGCGGCACCAGCTTTGATGAGGTACTTCACTGTGTCCACTTGGTTGTTTTCACAGGCCACCATAAGAGGAGTTCTCTGATCCTCATCACACATTTCCAAGTTGGCTCCGGCCTGAATAAGCAAAGAACATCAGGGGTCATGGAAGATTATTGGTTAGTAATAGGTCATTTTTGGACTTCTGGACTGATTAGTGAAGGTAACTGTAACAAACGTTCTCATCTGAGGACCAATATGCAGCTTCTAAACTAAAACTATTCTATGATGTTAAGTCAGGTAGGAATTATATATTATATACTACTTTCATCGTCTCAGAATCATTGAAATTATCCTTTATTCATAACAGTTTTCATGAAAATATATGTAATTTTTAAATTGACAATAGTATGACAAGGGATCAATTTAATTAAACATTCTTGGATTATTATAGTGAGTAATGTCTACATGGTCAGCCCACCTGGACGAGCATGTGGCAGACCTCGTGGTGACCCTCAGCTGCAGCTTCATGAAGAGGCCTTCGCTTCTTCTGCCCATCCATTACAAAGTTAGGGTCTTGACCTTCAACTAGATTACAGAAAGTTTAGTCAATTTCTGCGAACTAACCAAGCACTGCTGTCATCAAATGAAAGCACTCTTGAATGCACATTTTATTGCACCCTGCAGTACTGGTAAATTATATTAAAATTGTCATGTGAAATAACATTAAAGATATAGAAGCCACCCTCATATAACCACATGCCCATTCCCCCTCATAGCTGTGATACTAAGGAATTGTGACTTACTATTAACTATGCAGTCATTTACATGATTAGGACAATACGGTAATTCAAAAATATTGTTTCTGGCGAACCCGAGTCTCACAAAAGTATAACTGCAATGCCAAACAAAAAACAGAAAGGCTCTTGGTGCAGCAGTTTCTGGTTTTGTCTCTCTGGTAGGTTCTAAAAGTCTCTCAGTACTTCATATGAAAACACAGTCAGTGAGCCACTGCTGAGTTACACAATGAAGAACATTGTTTTGTATATATTTATATAAATGTATTTATATTAATTTAATGTGCCTGACCTGGGTGACTTGGGCCAGTCTGTCAAACTGAGCCTGAGAAACCAGGGTGTTGTATTTGACAAAGACATGTTTCTAGTACAACACTGCAAAAAACTGTGACCCTGGTCTAGAAAGGCGCTTTACAAATAACCATTACTTACTTACTACTGTAAAAATAATAATGGTTTCTTCTGTGAAAGTCTTTGCTGATTAAATTTAAAACAATCAGAACATAAAATATGTAGAAAAACCTTACATGGGAAAAAGTTGTAGAAATTAATAAATGCAAATTATAAAGTTATCATTCCCAATGTTTTCACAAACAGGTACACAGATTGTTTTTTTCAAATCCTCATATAATTGGAATTATTAAAGTGAAAACATTATTACATTATTCTTCAAGAGAACAAATATTGACATTGCAACCAGTTATTAGAAATTCATTCACTTTGAGGATTTCAGGCATCCGTTTTTGAAAATAAATATGTCGAAGTTACCCAGGAGGTGAATGACTTTCTGGAGCTCGCCTTTTTTCGCAGAGATGTAAAGCTGCCTGCCGGGATACTTTGATTTCTTTGTTGGTATCAGGCTTAAAGAAAAAAACATATTTTTCAGTCTTGCTCTTAAAATGTTCATTTTTACACAAAATCACAGATGTAAAAGTTTAAAATGGCTGGTAACTGCCCAGTGATGTATTGACCAGATATCCATATTGATGGATCTTACGTCTCATCATCCAGAGCCATCAGGATGCTCTCTAGAGAATCTTTCTGTCCTGCACCAAAACCATCTTTCTTTGAGCTTGAAAGGAAAGTGTCAAATGTTAGAGGTATATTTGCATGCAACCAAAAACTTGTCAAAAAGAACACCTGGTTGGGCTCTGCTCTCTGCTCCGCACAGGCTCACAGGACTTCTTTGCTCTGAGGATTTGTGGAACTGCAGGAGAGTTTGACGCTGAAGGCAGGGAGGCTACAGGAGGCACAGTAGGGAGGCCTGACTCCCAGTCAAGTCTTGGCACGGATGGCGACGACTCTGCGTTTGGCACCACAACCTTGTTTACCTCATTGGCTTCTTCTCCACAGTGGGGGCAGAATCTGCGGTCCATAAGGATGGAGGCACAGTCTCTGTGGAAGCGGTGGGAGATAGAACCATACGGTCGGCATTCCATGTAGGTTCCCTACAGAAGTACATCATTAGACAATCCACATTTTGAAGTTTACAAGATCAGGGGTCTTCAATTACAATAAATGTTCACTTCGAAAGGCTTTCTGAAATCAAATCTAAGCTTAAACCATCATGCAGTTCACATTTTTAAAAAGTAACCTCAAGAAGATTATTATCATGACTGACTTCCAAAGGACAGCTGGCATGTAATTTAAAGAAAACTTTTAAGTCAAAAGAACAGTTAGATGCATATTTCAAGTATTTCTATATCTGCTAAATGCTCTACCCTTTAATTTAAAGCTACATTTTCACAACATATAGATTCCCTGGCTTCTACAATAAAATAGACAATACAAAAGAACGAGGGGCTCATGTACTAAGAATTGCATGGATTTCCTACGGTCGCACACACAAAACTATTCAGATGTCTAAATCCGTGTTCACAAATCCAAGCACTTTTCCTTGGTACATCCCTATCAACATTGAAAAAGGCGTAGATGTTTTACAAACCCTACATCTCTCCATCTACACCTACCTTTAGGATTTGCATGTTTAAGTAAACCTGGGATTCCCCTCTTCTGATCAGAGGAAAATGAAATTAAACTGGATTTAAAGTTTCTTAATGTTGGTTTCAAACATTGCCGACATGGTTCACACACTGGAGCACATCTACACACTAATAAGTGAAGACGCGTTACTGTGAAAATGTTTACTTTTATTGCTGGGGTTATTACCACGAATACCTCGATCACAAAGACGATCAGGGGCTTGGTAGGAAGGTCTTAACAATATGTTTAAACATTTAGTCGTAAAGAAGATGTAAGGACAGGATATTATAACACACATTTTGACCTTTTAAGTATATATTTTATTGGATATTGTTTGGATTGTTTAAGCGCTTTGTGACCCTGGTCTGGAAAAGCACTCTATTTATTTACTTACTTACTTACAGGGGCAACACAAAAAAACGTGTTTCCTCCACATGAGGAAAACAGGCTCTTGCTGCGTCTTGCTCTTAACCTGTTCAGATACAATTTGGTATAAGTGGCTGTTGAACAAGTGATTCCGTCTCACAAGACTAATTGATCAGCTCAGAGTTGATCGGCTCGATGATTCTCTGGAAGTTTTTTTATTTGTATTTGTAGAAACCCACATCTGTTTTCTTAACCATTTGAAAATGCATCAAAACAGGTGGTAAAAAAAACAATCATGTGGTCATAATCGACTACGATCATCAGTGTGCGGAATGAGATAACTGAATACTTGATGTACTTTTTTGAGAGCCCACTGTCTGTCCCACAGTCTGTCCCACAGTCTGTCCCACAGTCTGTCCCACAGTCTGTCCCACAGTCTGTCCCACAGTCTGTCCCACAGTCTGTCCCACAGTCTGTCCCACAGTCTGTCCCACAGTCTGTCCCACAGTCTGTCCCACAGTCTGTCCATTCATTTTTTAAAAACTGGGTTTTCTAGGTGAACTTTGATAATGCACATTATATATATACGTTTTTTTCTCACCGTCCTACAGAAAATCCCACACCCAGGGCAGCACTGGTGCTTCACCATTCCAGCCCGATGATCATCACACAATACCAGCAGGTGAACTGCATTAGAAGGTCGCATCATTTCCTGCTTTGTCACACGTTTCTGACAGCGACTGAGCTGAGAAGAAAAAATAAATAGTTTAAAAACATTAACATTAACATTACGTTACTTGGTTGACTCCAGGTTTGAATATTGCGGAATCACTTAATTGATGTTTTTCAACGTTTAATAGGAGAAGGCATGTCAGCACAAAACAGCTTCTCATGACAATTGACCTAAATTGTTGTCAACAGCCTGTGTCTGCCTTTAAAGGATGAAATACAGAAAAGAATCAGAAATAAATTCCCAAACAGCTTCACTTGTTGTTTCTACTCTGAACCTATTCCAGATGACAAAAATATTCAGCTTCATCAAGAGAGAGTGATGTAAATGAAACTCATTTAACCCAAATCTTCGTGTAACATTTTGACACGACTCAGACTGCGTATTGTGAACCCTTTCTTACCATTCCCTCTCGACTCTCCATGGCCATGCAAGTCTGGTCTTGAGCAGAGAGCACCCCTTTGGTGTTGGGTGTCTCCATTCGGCAGCAGCATAGAGGTAACTCTTCTGCCAGATCACTTTCTGTGGCTTCATTCAGCGCAGGCAGACCTAGACAAACATAAAATTGAGCAGCATGCCTCTGGACATTATTAAGCTACTGATAATGCAATGCAGTGATCACCTGTTAGTTGAGGGGAGAGAAGCTTCTCCTGAGCTTTGAGGTCCAGACATTCCAAAGACAGTTCAGTGTATTCAAAATGTCTGTGTGGTTGGTCAAGCTCCACATCTAGCAGCTTCTTGCTTTTTGGTGAAGTTTCTTCAACTTTTTCTCTTGGTCCGTCATGAATCTCCTCAACAGGATCCTGACTTTTCTCAAGACCAATGATGGGAATCTCTTTCTGATCAGCCTGCACCTGGAAATGTTTTTACGCAAGGAATAAAAATAAACAAATTCATTTATTTTCCCACATGTTCATTTATCTTTTATTAATCCAACAATTTACAAACACATACAAGCTTGCATCATCCCTATACAGAAAAATACAGGAAAGACATTCAAATGAAAAGAAAACAAAGAGCGAGTAATTTCAGTTTATTAATTTAATTTGTATTTAAATTAATATAAAGTAATTGATTCAACAGATTTAATTGATAGTGCCTGGGACAGATATTATCTGATATGGTTGGTTAGATATACTTAAAATGGTTTAGTCAGCTTTGTAAAAACAAACAAAAAACAACAATAATAATAATAATAAAATAGTTCAGACATTGCATTCAAAATATCTTGGATTCACATTGTACTCGTTTCAAAAAAGGTTCAGTTATAAACTATTTCCCCAAATTATTGTGTTGAAAAATGTCAGTTCACAGATATACACTGTGTGCAGAATTATTAAGCAGACATTTTCCTTTGTCTATAGTTTCCAACTCTAATCTCTATAAACTTGAATGCCAATTGGATTTAAGCATACCAGGTGAAGTGCATTTGAATAATAAGAGAGGGTGTGGCCTAAGAAGATTAACATCCTAGATCATGTGTGCACAATTATTAGGAAGCTTATTTTCCTCAGCCAGAATAAATACCTCACAGACACTGAAAAGTCAGAAATTGTAAAATGTATTGTAGAGGGATGCAGCCCTCTTGAAATTTCCAAGAGATTGAGCCGTGATCATAGTACCATCAAACATTTTGTTGCAAATTCCCAACAAGGACGCACAAAACGTGTTGAAAAAAAGACGCAAAGTAACTGCAAAAGATGTGAGGAGAATCAAGCGAGAGGCTACTAGGAACCATTATCCTCCAGTGCAGTCATATTCCAGAACTGCAAACTACCTGGAGTGGCCAGAAATACAAGGTTTTCAGTACTCAGAGACATGGCGAAGGAAAGAAAGGCTGAAACCAGACCCGCACTGAATAAGACACATAAGATGAAACCTCAAGACTGGGCCAAGAAATATCTGAAGACAGATTTTTCAAAGGTTTTATGGCCTGATGAGATGAGTCACCCTTGATGGACCAGATGGATGGGCCCGTGGTTGGATCAGTAATGGGCATAGAGCTCCACTCTGGTGGAGGTGGAGTACTGGTGTGGGCTGGTATTATTAAACATGATCTGGTTGGACCCTTTAGGGTTGAAGATGGACTAAAACTCAACTCCCAAACATACTGTCAGTTTCTAGAAGAAACTTTCTTCAAGCAGTCATACATGAGAAGGCCTGCATCATTCAAAAAGACCATTTTATGCAGGACAAAGCTCCATCTCATGCATCCAAATACTCCACTGCTTGGCTAGCCAGTAAAGAAAGAAAGATGAAAGCATAATGACATGGCCCCCTTCCTCACCTGACCTAAACCCGATGGAGAACCTGTGGGCCCTTATTAAACGAGACCTTTACAGGGAAGGAAAGCAGTACACCTCTCTCAACAGTGTCTGGGAGGCATTCGTTTCTACGGCAAAAAAAGTTGATCGTCAACAGATCAAGAAACTGACACACTCCACGGATGGACAGCTTTTGAGTGTTATTGTAAAGAAGGGTGGCTATACTGGTCACTGAAGTTCTGTTGGTTAAAATGTCAGAAATGTATTTGTACATTTTGAGTTGTTTTATTGTTATCATCACTTAAACAGATAAATGAATAAGTGAGTTGAGATAAGTTTGATATTTATTGAGCTGCATAATAATTCTGCACACTATTAATTGTGCACACACATATTTATTTCAATTTTTAAAGTTTGAGATTTAACAGTTTGGATTAATCAGCAGCACTGGTGTTCAATAATTAAACAAATCCCCCAAAACACATTTTGCCTCATAATTCTGCATGCAGTGTACACTACATTCAATGCATGTGGTCAAAGATGAGGGGTTAATCAGAAAAGTAAATACCCATATAGTTATCTCAACTGAACTTTTATCGGCCAGAGATCATGTACATGCTATCAAAGCTATCGTTTGTGGTGAGATGTTTAAACCTCTTCATTGAGTCGCTAAAGAGGTTCTTCTCTCTCATATGTCTGTGAAGTCACATTTAGAGATGTAATGAGTCTATCCAAGAGTTTTAATTAAATAAACCACAGAAGTATAGTTTAAGTATTTGGATGACAGGGCCTACTTGGCTTAACTCTGGACTAGAAAACTGTTCTTCCAGTCCAGAAGATGTTACCGGACTAGAACCTTGACATCACACCAAGTAGTATGACGATTCTCACCATTGTTTAATGACACCCTTAACACACAACATGCTCAGCAACATTCAGGACCAAAAGTCCAAGCGTTCAGTTCAGAAATATCAAATTGGTATGATGATATACTGTACAGTATATGGACCTTGAATATTTACCTGCTGAGAACCAGTTTTGCACTTCTTTTTAGGAATAAGGTTGTATTGGCCCATCTTCCTTTTCTTCTTCTTGGTGGCTAGAATAACATAAGGCAGAGGTCACGGATTTCAAACAAATGTTCAGGTCAACAGATAAAACTTGCTCTGAATCCATACCTAGGTCAGCTCAGGAATAAACACAAATCAAAAAGCTTGATGTACTTAAAACAATAGGAACCATAACCTACACAGTAAAAAATATTCAAGACATTGTTCCTTCAATTCTGCTTTTAAATAGTTTGTAACTTTATACACTTTTTAGAGAGGATAGCATTGCCCACTCTTCATTTTTAAGACTTTAAACACAATAACAGTCTTATCCATCCCATCATAGAGGTCCTTTCGTTATTTTAGTTTGTGAGATATTCAAGTGTTTTACATTGATTATTTAAGTTTATGTCACAAGGTGCTGAAGAGAACGGCAGCCTCTCCAATAGCTCTATAAACAATTTCCCGAAGGAGATCTCCAGAGGGATTCATAAAGTGTATCTAACTATTAGAGGTCTTGTAGGTACTGTATATAGATGGGTTTTTTTATTTGGGAAAATATATATACAGTATATATATATATATATATATATATATGTTGAGGTGCTGTATAAGAAACCTTTTAAAGGGTTAATAGTTACGGAAGCTCTGGGAAACCTAATTTAAAGGATATTGTACTTAAAAGAATTGTTCATGCGTTTGTTTTTGAGAGCCAATGTTTAATTTTGCATCCTAGATGTTAACTTAACATGCCGTATGTATATGCCATTTTATCTTATTGTAACACGTTTGATTTTATTGATATTGTTTGTGTCATGTTTACAACAACCTGCACAAGACCTAGATCGATGAATTAAACAGAAGCATTTGCCACCAGAGGTCTGCCATTAAAATACCAGCCAAGATGTTGGATGGAGAACTGAATCATTTCTTAACTCACATGAATGAGGTTTGTCAATTCTGGAAGCCTGCTTATGTTCCAGCTTTCCTTTTTCATCAGCGTCCTTCTGGTTTTGACCGTCTTTAACCACCTTGCTGGCTGCAGGCTTAAGGAGAGAATATGTAATTTAGAAAAGATCATGAAAAGTTCACATGATAAGGTTCCAGGGTTGAGTCAGTACTTGGGTGACTTAGGTCAGTCTGTCAAACTGAGCCTGAGAAACCTGGGTGTTGTATTTAATAAAGACATGTCTCTTGTTCAACACTGCAGAAAACTGACCAGAAACTGTTTCCTTCAACTGAGAAAAATCTCTAAACTTAGGAAAATGTTGTCGGATGATGATCTGGAGCTTGTAATCCATGCGTTTGTTTCTTCTTGTCTGGACTGCTGCAACAGTTTGTTTTCATGTCTTAACAAGAAGGAGCTGTCTCGCCTGCAGTTGATTCAGAACTCTGCAGCGAGAATTCTAACCCGCTCAAGTAGATGAACTCACATTTCTCCGATCATTAAAACTCTTCACTGGCTTCCAGTTTCTTTCAGGATCAACTTTAAAATTCTGGTTCTTACTTTCAGAACTATTCATGGTCAGGCTCCTCCTTACATCACTGATCTGATCCAGCCTTACACCCCAGCTCGGGCTCTGAGGTCTGTGGATCAGAATCTACTTGTGGTTCCTCGCACACGGTTCAGGACCAGAGGAGAGAAATCCTTCCAGGCTGTTGCTCCTAAGCTTTGGAACGATCTTCCTCTCTCTTTGCGCTTGATGGAGTCTACTGACTCCTTTAAGAAACATCTTAAGACGTTTCTATTTGTTCAGGCTTTTCCTTTTCCTTTTCTGGAACTACTGTTGTGTTTTCAGTTTTATCTTGACCTTTAAAATATATACTTTATTGAATATTGTTTTGATTGTTTAAGCGCTTTGTGACCCTGGTCTGGAAAAGCTCTATATAAATAAAAATTACTTACTTACAATAAGTTCCCACAGTGAATCCACACCTTAGAACATCACTCATCAGGCATTACACCGGAGATAAGAAGAGAAACGTTTGCCTCACCTTATTTAAACATGGACGATCAACAGATGTGGTGAGAAGTGGATCAGTTCTGCTAAGGTGTCTCGAAGGGTCCGCAGATGAATTCCCAGATGCGAGCAGAAGTTTCCCGGCGGATGGCCTCAGTCCCGGTCCCTTGCTATTCAGTCCGACGCTTCTTTGTGGACCGTTCAAGTCAGAAAGTTTTACCTTCAATCGTGAAACGGTTTCATGTCCTTGTCCTGTTCCGCCTGGTTCCATAGCGTAATGGGTTTCACTGTGGTTCTAGTGCCCGACAAATATGAAGGATTTTGGGAACAAACGGGAACATTTAGAAACTTTACGCAAACACCGTTGAATTTTCTCTGAAAATAAGAGGCGGGGACATTTTAAAATGGAGGAAGAATTGGAACTTGCACAGGCCACACAATTAAAGCAAATGTCACAGAATTAAACAGTTAGTGGAAGTTTCTTCCTACCGAAAAGAGAAGAGTTTTGTTAGTTCTTCGGGGAAGTAGTCAGAGTCCGTATCCGGCACTTCCGGTGTCCCGGACCCGCGGAGGAAACAGGCGAACTTCGCCTTGTATGTTTTCTGCCAGAACAAGTAGCGGCAGAAGCTCCACTGAAAACGATCCTGAGGCTCAACCTTCTCACAGCTCATGATAAAGAGCCGTTACTTAAGATGTTTCCCGTTTGCAAAGGCTGCACAGAAACCAGGTATAAAGTATTAAAGAAGTTTACAACAAAAGCAGATTTGTTTTTTTTAAATCGCAGTTATGTTCTGTCAGAGGATTTCTTGAGTTTGAAGCTGGCCTATTTAACTAGCCATTTGTTGTTTTTACAGGAAAACAACAACTACTAGACTTTAAATAAACGACTTTTGCATTGATTCATTCAATGACTTCTTGGATACATAATCACACAAATTGGATTTATTTATTCCTTGTCCAATAATTCATGAAATTGTTCATAACAAAAGTTATTTTTACCAACTGACGAATCAGACGCAATGTCATAACCTTAGATGCTTTATACCAGGGGTGGGCAATTACATTTCTTCAAGGGCCACATTAAATTATGTGAATGTTGTTAGGGGCCGTCGAGAAAATCCCTAAAAAAAGGACAAGCGTCATTAGGCCGTGACATGTATTAAACTTAATAAGCTGCAATTTTATTCTTGTATGAGTTTTTTTCAAAACATTTCTTCAACTAACTTTAAATATTTTGAGGGATTAATATATACTCAAAAAAAGTATACACAAAAAGGAGGGAAAAGGTAAATAAGGGTTGTAAATGAATAATAAATACAAAAATCACTTTATAATGAATTAGAACCATTTATACATGATCATACTTTGACATTACAAGGGCCACATAAATACAGTCAAAGGGCTGCATGTGGCACCTGGGCCGCACTTTGCCCAGGTCTGCTTTAGACTCTAGGAGAAAAATATCATTGCAGTACCCTGACCATATCTTTAGTTGGGCCGGTGTGACAAAAAAAAATGAACTTTATAGAAAATTTATTTCTTAAAATTTATTAGATAAGATAGAACATACACACAAATCTGAACAATTCACACAAAATTTTAATATGGTATCTATAAACTTACGGTTAGAATAAATGACACAATAACACATTTTTATAGAAACAAAAACAATAACAATGTTTTACCAATGTAAAATCCTTACATAAAAATGTGGAATATCGCATATTAAAGTCAATAAAAACCTGCCTCTAAAAATATAATAGAAAAAGAATCAACAAGGACTTCCAAATGTGAATCTTAACACAGCGAACTCTTTGATTTGACATTGTTCCAAACAAAACATCTCCCAAAATGATTGAAAAGCAAAGTTTTGTTACCTGGCAAAAAAACCCCAACAGATAGAATATTAAACCTGCTGTAAACAACTACTAAATCCCACCTCCTTTTCATTAAAAGTGCTGAAAGAACAGTACAGGAAGTGTTGATTAGCTATTGCTAAGAGATGCAATATGGAACTTCAGGAGATCGCAAAAAAATACATCAATGAAAAAAAAAACTCATTCATCATCACCAGTCATAGTCTTAAGCAGTTTAGTACTCTCTTTAGAGGCGTGCTTCCAGCTTATGTGTTGCAGCTTTCATCATATGAAGGAGGAGCCTCTGAAAAAAACAACAACAAAGAAAGAAATATGTCAGTCATTTGCCACACATCGACTTATTTATTAAACTTCAAGGGTCAAGTCCCTTGATTCATTTGACAATAATTCGTCATAAAACAACAATGTTCTCTACATGTACATCTCAATGCACTAGTTGGATTTAAATATATTGTGTATGAAAATGTTCAAATGTACAAAAAAAAAACATTTAATGTACTGAGTAGTGACTAGAGAAGTGTAGTTCAAGACAGTGGGGAGATTGAATTTAGTACATAGGAGTTCAATGGGGAACTACCTGACTCCATGGAGCCATTTTACATATAATATAATTTTACATATTCTGATAATAGGACATCATGTGCAAAAAGCAGCATATAAACAAAGCAGCACACAGCGATCGTAACTCTCATTTGTAATCATTATAGTGACATAATAACGCAGCAATAGTAATGTTCATTTGTAGTTTGGAAAACATCTCTCCTGCATCTACCTTTTCTACAGATTTCTTGCTCAAGAAACTATTCATCCGGTCAGAGTTATTATGGGCCTTTAAAATATATATCAAACATACGAACAGCCAAGAGTCAAAATATTAGAGTTTGACTTATCAAAATTAAAAGGGGAAAGGTTTATATTGAAAAGTCTCATTTCAATTGCAATTAATGGGAAAGCCAGAAGACACCATTCAAAATATACCGTCACAGCGACATCTAGAGGCTGAATCTAACAAAACAAAGAAAGTTTCGAATAGAATAGAGAACACATATGAAGTATTATTAAGTAAGTAAGTAAGTAAGTGATTTTTATTTATATAGTGCTTTTCCAGACCAGGGTCACAAAGCGCTTAAACAATCAAACAATCAATAAAGTATATACTTCAAGATAAAACTGATAACACAACAGGAGTTCCAGAAAATCAAGGAAAAGCCTGAACAAATAAAAATTAAGCTACTTATTCCCATTCCATTCCTGTTTATATCAGTAATTATGGTGTTGTTCAATGTTAACTCTTATTATCATGGTAAAATATATACACCATGAACAAGGTTAGAGATAGTCCTTTATTATGGTTAATAAGTGGCTAATTTTCTATGAACACAAATTCAAAAATGTTGTTTTTGTGTTCAACATTCAAATATGTAACCAAAGTTTCACATACAGCTTTTGACAGTGCTTGGTTAAATAGTGCAAGCTTTGACAGCCTAGACTATCACCATATGCAGATTTAATCTAGTCTGTATGACAATGTTTCCTAATATATAATTAAATTCGAGCAGTTACAAAAACCAACTAACCTTGTGGGAAAGATGAATTTTCATAGTTTGGAGGAACGTTGAGGGGCTGTGGCATGGAGTTGAGGGCCGGGTAGAGTTGGGTTGCACCCAACAAGTCGTTAGCAGGACCTGAACTAGCATTGGCAGTGGGCCTATTGGATTGCGGGTTGTTGGGGAAAAGGAGGCCAGGGGCGTAGCTAAAAGCGTTGGGTGATACAAGCTGTGACTGGCGCTTGTTCGGGTATTCGTCGACCGCTGGCGACCTGCCCTCTGCCCCCTGTAGGTAATCTGCAGGAGGTGCACTGGGGGAAATGTGACTAGAAGTCCTGGTTCGAGGGGTTGGGCGGGGTGCAGGTTTCGGGGCAGAACGGGGAGGCAGAGTCAGTGTGGTGGCGGAGGGATTAGGAGTTGGTGACTCTACAGGAGCAGAAGACTGCACTTCTGCGGTCTTTGGTGGTCTTTTTTTGTTGTCCAGGGAGACGTTCCCAATGTAGATTGGTAATGTCAGCAGGACATCTGGTGACTTAAGACTGACCTAGTCAACAAAAAGGGTAAAAAAGAAAACATCACTTACTAGACAGTTTTAAAATCACATTTTATATACTGTATTGCCCTTAAGAACGTTCTCTTGTGAGGCAAACGTTTTCCTTCTCTCCCAAGAATGGACTTCATATAGAAACACCCGAGTATGCACATGAACTATAAGAGAATCATCATGTTAAATAACTATCAAATGACTCCATTCAAAATATATGTTTTTTGTGGTATGCAACCTAAATGTATAGAACTATGTTGAATTATTTAAATATAATTTGAACTAAAGTATCCCCGATGGTATTGACACAGTAGAACACTGTGTGTAAAGCAGGGTAAGAGTGGGCGACATTGATCAGTGGGATTTAGTAGTATAGTCGTCTGGTGATTTACCTCCTGTCAAATGCCTTTAAACTTTCATTCACAAGCGGTTTACTGTACAGTTTTAATACAGTTAACGCTCTATAATTACATTAATAATGACAACCTTACTGAAATTCACCATAGTTTCTATTTTTAACAGTGACCGTTGCACAACTACACCTAAGATTTCTATTTCTTTTTTGTGTGAATGTTTTCACATAGTGGCTGATCTAGAAAAATATTAATGGGGTAGCAAAAGGTGGGTAGGGACTTTTGAGGGGTGGCAATTAGACAAAAATGTGGATGGGGATAGCAAGTATATCTGCCTGAGTCTTCCAACATGTTCGGAGCCAAAGTGTTTAGTTTATTTTCCAACATCCAACATGAATGGCCTCTTCAGGGGTTTGGTAGATTTCCATCTGATCATCTTGGGGCTATTTGAGAAATATAACTTTTGAAAAATGCTCTAAACATTTTATATAAAAAAACAACTTATGAGATGAATCAAAAGAGCCACCTGTACAAAATATTCGATCTTGATGAGGTCACAGCCAGACTGCCAGGACTGAGGGAGTGACGGAATGATGATCTGGTCCTTCCACTCTATCTCTTTGCCACCCTTGACAGCACCCCCCTGCACCTCTGCGATCGTCCTCAGATCATGTGTTGGCTTCTTCGTCTCATAGGTCACCCTCTGAAAGACAAAGGAAATCGTGAACAAACCTGTACAACTGTAAATCAGTGGCTACAGAGATAAGAACACTAAAAAAAAAAAACATTTAGATTTAGTACATTTTACTTTAAACAGAGTCAATTACTTCTATGGTTTGATTTTTAACTTTTATGTCTCATGTAGTAGAACTCTCTCACTATTATTTTAATGTGCATTTTAATACACGACCTGCTCGGACGGTCGGTGTCACATGACCAAACTAATTTACATCAAAGGGTCAGATACCGTGTTTCATAATACTGAGTTTCCGGTACTTGTGAGAAGAAATTGACACAACAAGAGCCATTATCCGATTTTGTAAACAGATGCAAAAACAGCTACACTATTCTGCACTTTTGATTATATTTTTAAATAATAATAAGACAGGCTCTTCCAGTTATTGTGTGTTAAGATCTGATCACATGACCCTGGTTCGGTGTGGTCGTGTTACTTGAGGTTGCCCACCTCTTCTAAATGTGGGTGTAATCATATATGTACGAAGTGGTATGACTCTATTAAATTAAAGATAATTTGTTTAGATTGATCTGAGTTTTGGTGTCATTTGTCACATCATAAATGTACACTGTAAACTGTAAAGGGCAAAAAACACATTTGTGTAGCACAAATATTTTGAATACATGATATCTTAATGTCGGTCTATGAACTTAAAGGAGAGAAAGTACGTTATAAAATGTTGATAAAGGAAATATATTTAACAGAAGTAGTGCTTACTTGCACGAGACTGGCCGTGATGTTCCCTGTGCTCTTCCCCGACTGGTTGTGGATGTTGGCGGTCACCTGGATGTTCTGGCCAGGAGTGTAACCCTTGAAGTCAGTCTGGGCCTTCAATACCACTGTGCCCGTTTTCATCAGCATGTAGGTAAACTGCTGGGTCACTGCAGACTCCGAGGCTTCCTATATGAGATAAAGTGGAAAATGAACCCAAATGTTTGTAGAGTTCACAATTGCTTCTTCCAGTGTATCCATGGCTCACCCAAATGTCTGGTATTTCATTCAGATTGAGGAGGCGCAGCAAGTAGAAGGGTTTCTCTGTGTTATAATCCTTGGCAAATCTTGGCGTGTCGATGAAAGCTCTCAGTCTGTACACGATCTTTCCATATTTCCCCTCAAACGATGTTGGTGCTGTAGCTGTAAGAGAGCGCCATATGAAATCAATAGTAAGTGTATAGTTCATTCAGTTAGGCTATGTGGTCACAGGTTGAAGAAGGACTCGGTCAATATTCATACAATAATCTGATTAAAAAATAAGTGTTGTTTTTTGTACATGGCAATTTCAAGGATCAGACATAAGCAAGTAAAAGTCAGATTTCCACACAACAGAAGATTCCCTTGATCTTTTCACAAGCGCATGTGAACCGACCGGTTGGGTTGGTTTCCAGTTTCTGTATGTATCGCATCAAACATAAGCTTTGCCTGAAACCAAAACTACAAAAAGAAAAACAAAGAATTGTATAAACTATCACTCCTTTTACTTCATTCCAAACATCCAAAGTTGAGGATTGTCACTGTTAAAATTAAAACCACGACGGCTGGTGATTTATTTAGTATATGGTCAGTCATGAAACGGTAATGAAAAGGAAGATGCATTGAACACTTAAAAAGCCTCAGAATTGTTGGTTGGTTATTTTAGGATAAAGAGAAGATCTCCAATATTTCTCCATTGGATAGTCATGTCATAGCACCATGTTGACTTACCTTTGAATCTAGTCTAGTTAATCACTTTTAAACACGCAGTATTCCCAATGTTACACTATTGAAAGATTTAAACATTATATGCACAGTTTTAAACAAGGGTTTGAAGCCATTACAAAATCCAGTATACTACTTTAGCCATACTATGACAAGAGGGGGTTCAAGTGGGCTGACTAATGATTCGGCAATGAAACCTTGGCCATTAGTTGATGCTATGGTACACACTTGTTACCCAACCACGCTCCTTAGTTAGAAAGAAATTCAAACCATGTCTTTAACGGTTCAATTAGTGTTGAAGAGCAAAGCTATTTTTGAATCAGGCTGTAAAAATGTTAATGCCATAAAATTCAGTTTTTTAGTTGGGCGTGTGTGTGACTTTCAGCATTTCTGTAGATGCCTCAAGCATTTTTGTCACTTTTAAAATTGGATGCGGCTGCTTGGTATAAATGTATCCAAAAATATTTCCTTGTTCTTATACTGAGATACTGAGAAGATCAAGATCAGTTTCTGTCAATTGTAAAGACAATCTATGACAAAAATATAGTTCCACCTGGACTTTGTCATGCTTACACTTAATATATTGAACTTTTAATGATTATACCAGCCATCCATAGACCAGTGTTTATTTTATCAAAGTCTCTACTTACATTTCCTTTGTTTCTGACTAAGACATGTTTAAAGCATAAGATGCAAATGAGTAATTGCCCACAAGAAAGAATATTATGTTGTGATTGAAATCAATAACTTTGAACATGTCTGGACATGCCTGCACACTTTTTGACAAGTGCACACAGCCGATTAATTTATAGTACCTGGAATGAGGAACTTGAATGGAAAGGTATGCTCTCCTTCCTTCAGGGTCCCTGTTCAGTACACAAAAAGAGGAACAGATTTGATCAGTAGGTCAAACCATCGAGACGGTCTGAAAATTGCAGGGGTTAAACAAGCAAAAAGGAAAATATGTGAATACAAAAAAAAACTAGAAACGCAATTAAAACTATGTAACCACTTCTTGCCTACAGTCTGTGTGAATTTGGTGGAGATTTTTTTTAAAGAATTACAAACATTTTTCCAACAGTCTACACACCCATTTCTGTTCCCACCATCAGTCTCTTCTCCATTTTGTTAGCCAGTCCTTTATTTTTATTTGCCATTTAAGTGATCGCATGCTGCACACGTTTCAGGCATGGTGACGGACACAAAGAAGCCACTTGGTCAGCATTATTGGCCTGATTGACAAGTGGCCATCTATTATTTCTGGCATGTGGAGTTACAGCCTTGATTATTCACACCTCCAGTCTCTCAGATTAAATAGAGAACACAGATTTTGTAGTCATAAGACCTTTTTTTATTTCTCTTTTAAAGCGAAGCAAATTCGTTATTTTCTTTCTTATTAAAACATAAACTACGAAATTTAAAATCGAAAGCGATTGAGAACAAAATACCTTTGTCTGCCAAGGAGACAGAGCTATTGAAGTATTGTTCCTCCAGAATCCAATCCGTGTCGTTGACTTTGTTAGTTATACCGCAGAAACCATTGCAGTTCACCTTTATAACTGCAACAAAAAAAAAAAAAAAATGATACACACACACACAGAAATGTAATTGATCATGGAATTTGAGATAACAATGCACATTTGAAATAAGGAGTGACAACACATTTCTTAAATGGGTTTTATTTAAAACCCTCTATCAAAACTGTTGGTTGGTAGAGTAGATTAAATACAATCGCAAAGGTCACAGGAACGCTTTAAAATGAACGCTTTAAAATGAACGCTTTAAAAGGGTCTTGCCTTTTTTTTCTCAGCAATACATGTATTTTCTTGTTTATTTATTAGAGAATTCCATGTATTGAAACGGTGTAAAAGTTGTTTGCCACTCAAATACAGTTGATGACCCCAGTCAGCTGCTGTAATGTGAAACAATTATTGACACAATACACAAGTAAACCTTCTTAAACTTTGACCCAGACACTGATATTTACAGATGACCTAGTTTTGCATAACAATAATTATTCCTCACTAGTTATTAGATACAATACAATTCTGTTTTCAATTATAGGTAAAGCCATTGAACTATTAGGGTTTTTTCTTCTTGTTTGTTTGTTTTACCTAAATAAAAGTTACAATTCAATACGTGTTCTGAACCAATTTGGTATGCATCGTAACAAAAGTATCTGGGTCTGAACTCACGACAAAGGAATTCTTCAAAAAAGGTGATGGAGATAAATAAACTTCAGAGCAAATGGTTGTTTGCCAACTCATGTTGAAAATAACATACTAGCTGATTCAAAGTAATATCGTTCTCTGTGTTATGACTGTGTCACACCATTGTACTTTACCCGAGTCACGTTAAGAGAAGTAGTGTTGTATGAGGGAGCCCCTAAATCCTTCTGACAGGGGGCTTGTGACAGGGTTGGTAAGAGCAAGTGAATGCTGACTCATGTCAAGTAGCTTCCAACTATTTTTGGATTGTATCTAACCAAAAAACATTTGATACAACGTTAATGGGATTTAGATATACATATGGTTGAAATCACTGATGTCTAGACATGTTATATTTAAAAATCTGATATTTTAAAAAGGCTATTTTATTGTTTTGGTAAAAATCCGTTTTAATCGCAGAAAATGTAAACGTCAATGGCACATGGATTGTAAAAACTAACATATGTGAACTATTAAAAGATTGATTCATAAACGTACGAATTTATTTGGCTGCGAAAGTTAAGTTTCCGTTTGAAGTGTTCTTATGTAAAACTTGACTTCCTTGTTTATTCTTCGCATTCCTCGCACAGGTGAGGAAAACATGGCGGCTCTTCTCACCTTTACACACCAGTCCTGGGCCCGCAGTGATGCTCACCGTTCCCGTGATAGAGTCCCCGGGAGTGTACACGTCTTTATTCTGGTCAAAGGCGATGGTAAACTTCTGAACCTTCCCCATGTTGGACCCCAGCAGTGGGACGGTACCGACGAACACCTGAGCTCTCACGGAAGAAACGAGCTCGTTTACACAGCTCTGGTCCCGCCTCTGCGTGACGTCATCCCAGAGCCTTGTCTCGGTCTTAAACTGTCATCTTTTTAAACTACAGAATAAACGTCATATAATCAATTAACAAACGAACTTGTATTTTCATTTAATGGGCGCTCATTTCGGGTGCATTTACAGACATACGACTCTACAGGTGAACCACCTGGTGGACCCCATATGTTGCTCATTCTTCTACCATCACCTACACCTTGTATAAATTATGTATTAACAAAACACACACCACTGTGATAACCATGTGGATGCGTTTTTGTTCATACATTCTTGTTAACCCTGACCCTTTAACTAGTTAAGAATCCATCCCACCAGAATATGACAATTTATCCTTCTGCTGTCTACAACATCTCAGACCACTTTCCAAAGTTGGTTATATAAATGGGTTAAGAGTACCAGTTCTTAAATTATTTAAACTCTAAAAACAGCTAGATAAAGGGACTATCTAAAGGATTCTGACCACTTTTAGACTAGTCAAAGTTTTGAGAAAAATGCTATAACAGAGCATATTTATAATTGATTATTTATTTACAGGTTTTTTTATTGAATTGTAAAGAAAAAAAAAGTTTTCTATGAAAAAACTGTACATCAAACACATTTTTCAAATCACATGATAAAATAAGAGCTGGAAACAAACGTTGGAAAAAATGGTCAAGAACAAACAACCACTATATAAAAACGAAAAGACTCCTTGTGTGTTTCATCAGGATCGTCCATCTCAGAGGGAGGTGCTGGATGTGGGGGGGTTGGCAGGCACAGTGACAGGATGTAAACCCAGATCCAGGGATGGGGTTTCCTCTGGTGGAGGAGGAGTTTTCTTTTGGACTGCCATTTTTTCTGTCAGCTGAGTATAAAGCTCCTTCACCGGCTCGCCGCTCTGTGGTCATCAAGAACACATAACATCAGTCTTTCAAGAACATCTAGAGCTTCTTGGATTGTCATCATTTAAACCACATACAAGTTGTAAGTGGGTAAAAAGATTTGAATTTTTCTTAAGTGTACTTTTAGTTTACGTATACTACTATACTGTTTCAGTCAATAATATTCCCCTCGTCACCCTGATATAAGAGTAAGCAGTAGAAAATAAATCTATCCATCCATTTTCTACCAGTTATTCCATTATGGAGGTAGCGAGGGGCTGGGGCCTATCATCGGGCAAGAGGGAGGGGACACTTTGTCAGTCTGTCACAGGACACACAAAGACCTACAACCATTCACGCACACACTCATACCTACGGAAACATTTCCCCAAGTTCCCCAATCAACCTCTGTATGTTTTTGGACTGTGGGAGGAAACCAGAGTGCCCAGAGCAAACCCACCCAACACGGAGAGAACATACAAACTCCACAAAAAAGGGCACAAGACACGCCCCACGCACACACAAAATGGTAAACGAATTAGCAAGTTTAAAATAAATATATGAATAAAAATCTAAAATGGTTAATTAATCCTCATTACTGGAGAAAAAAACGACCAGACAGGTTCTCAATTTATAAATGCCTTCTCATCATAGCTTTATGCTTGATTTAAGATAATGTTGGCCAGTGGTCACCTTCAGATTGAGCTTTTCTTTTAAACGCATGGACATTTAATTCATGACAGTTCAACTGTGAAATGATACCGCTTACATACTGCTTTTAATAGTAACTGGGAAGATGGTGACAGTGCATACCTCTGCCAAGAAACTAACCTTGCACAGCTTTAAAAAAAGACAGAATCGAATCAAACAACTCCCATTCCCCGAGTTCTCTATCTTAAATTTACATGTGTTCAAATCTTTTTTGTTCTGCTTACAGATAAGAGACAGAAAAGACAGGCGTTGACAAAAGCATAACCTCTCGAGGTAAACATACAATACCATAACTTTTAGATTTCCCTCATCACACAGTAAACATATGACTAACCCTGAATGTAGCTTTGGATTATGGTGGCTACTTCATTCAATTTTCCAGGCAGAGTGATAATAATCAGATTAACACATCTGAAAAAGTTTTTAAAAAGTAAGCAAACACCGTCTCAGAAACAATGTTCACCTGTTTTGGAGGTTCAAGCGTTTTCATCAGTGTTTCCATATATGACGGAAGTACTTTGTGGTGGAGGTACAGCAACAGTCGGAGGCAGTGTCTGTGCACGTTCTCTTTACTGGGAACACAAAAGTGAGAGTTCAACAGGATTGTTGCAGCAGTTGATTTTCTTCAATTGTGAGTTGCTCACCTGGAGTAAGAAGTGAGGAGGAAGCTGTCGAAGACCACAGAACAAAACTCTTCATTCCCAAACTCATCCGAGAGAAGAGTCAGGTGCCCAGTCAGCAGGTGCAGGAAGATATCGGTGAAGGCCATGTCGTTGTAGGTCTCCACTGATGAAAATGAACACACAAAGAACATCTCAGAAAACAATTCTTTGCAATAATTGAACATGCGTTCTGCAGAGGAAACTATTCTGATGTTTCTAATATACCAGATAAATCCACCTTTTGATTTTTAAGCTATGTTATCCATAGAGTCGTGTGAGGGACAGAGCAAGGCCATCGGAAGGGGAGATCATATTTTCAATTAAATGAGTAAAAGTGGGTAAATGCATGTAGTTCTCACCCAGGGATGGAAGTAACCTTTGCAGGGCATTTTTGTTTCTCAGCTTTGCGATGTGGAGGACATAGTATAGACCCATGTCACAGGCCACTTTGTTTTCCTGTAGGTACCTGCCAAAACATGCCATCAGAATTAGTATAGTATTAGAGTAGTATTCTTACATAGCAAGACATAGACTATGACACAATTGGAAATTGAAAGTAACTGATCGTCAAAACCTACACCAGTGTGTGCCATGGAGTTGACAGGCCAATCCATAGCATTAATACATGTAGGAACCGCTGACACACACCAGTCAGATGAGGCCCATTTGGGCAAAAGCTTTTCTTCCTCGATTTCTTGTGGAACACGCACCGGCATGCGCTATCCGGCAGAGAAGCCGATATTCCGGAGAATCCGTGTCAAACGGAGGAGGAAATCATCATAACTGTCCCATGTGTAAAAGTCCTCCATCGACCTTCTGATGCTAAACACAGAGTCACTATCATAGATCTGTGAGGCTTGAGGCATATCCATAGTGAAATAAGCAAAAAAATCTGCATAAATAGTTGTTAAAACAACTTTATTTAACACTCAATAGCAGAAGCTGACTTTGGGAAAAGCTGTTAAAAAACAAAGCGGCAAGCGGAAACAACAACACCCAAAAGATACCTGGGGGCCACTGCACCAGCACATGGATCAGGGAACACCTTAGGCTAGCACACAGAGGTCTGCACACACACGACCACTCCCCAAGACGTCAAAGCATTTCTCCTCATGCGTTCAGATTAAGAATAAAAATGTTCTCATCAGAGAGTTACCTGGTGAAGGCATCTGGCAGTGTGGTCGGGTAAGAAAAAGAGCTCTTCTCCTCACTGGGAAGCTTCTGCTCCACGTTGAAAGTATGGTCATCCACTACCACTGACATCATCGAAGGCAGGAAGCGGGTAACTACGTCTAGATCCTGATGATGTGAGTGCAAGTTAATCACAAATCAAAATATAAAAATGAAAAAAACTTGTGAGTTGGGCATACCAATCGAGGCTCCTTGAACACCTGGCTGTCGATCATGTCCCAGGCTCCTTGGCCGAGAGTCAGCATCCTCAAGAGCAGCATCAAATCTGGATTGTCCTGATCACAAAACTATATACTTAATAACTGTCTTTGCAAGATTCAGTGAGCTACTTAAGAACCCACTTGGAGCCACAGAACCTAAAAACTCCATTTAAACATATACATTTTTGAAACCAAACTAAATGTTTAGACATTTTTGCTTTGGTCCCATTTGCAAAGATAATGTCAAAATGTTACAAAACTGCTGTAAGTGAGAGCATCAAGTTCCTCACCCTGGGCAGAGAGTCCTGGCTCAGAAGCTCCTGCAGGTTCCTCATGATGCTCAACACCAGCGTGTTACAGGCAAAGGGGTCACAGAGGATCATGGACAAGTCCCTGAGTAGCACAAAACACCTTGAGTTATTAACCAAAACCTCCTACACACACAACCCAAGAGTTAGCCTTCTGATGTCTCACCCAAGGACTTGCTCTTGTCCTTTCTTCACCCCGTCCAGAAAGCCCTGCAGCTCTCTTGCTCGTTTTCCATCCACAAACTTCTCACGAATGCAAGCGTCTAAACACCAAGTGAACTATCCCGAACAAGAACAGAAGAAATTGATGTGATGTTAATTACAGAACATTATTCACATTGCGGTTTCCTCACTTTATGGCAGGGGTCCACGGAGCAGATCTCACCAATGTCCAGGTCATGGAGAGACATTAACAGTTCTGCTCTAAGAGTACAGTAATGGACGTTCCTTGTTCTCAGGAAGAGAGTCCGCAGAAACTGCAGCACCATGTCATACAGCTTCACATTTTTCCCAATCATCTGAGTCAACTTTAGTACCACCTACGAAGACAGTAAACACACAGCTTTTAGTATTACTCAAAATAATTGAAGTACTATGCAATGTTGATATTTAATTTTGTTTATTGGCAAGTTTTTCTTTTATAAAAGGTTCTGTGAGTTTTTATTTCCGAGTTACCAGGAAGATGAACAAGAAACTGACACAACAAGACCGTTTATCTTGTTTTGTAAACAAATGTACATAATAGTGAAATAAGATTCAAAGGTTCACATCAGTGCACAGATACAAATAAATAAGATGAAGTTGCTCGATCAATTGATCGATCTATGTATTACCACCTTCAAGGTGGAAATGCTTGAACAAAGATGGTTGGTGTGTGCGAGAGTGAAAAGGTTGATGACTAGACAGATATGAATCCCTCTGGAGATCTTCTTTGGGAAACGATTTAAGGTTGACTGGATTTAATCCGTGAGCGAACTCAGCTATGCAACGGCTACATGGATTTCAGTGTTTTCCCAGGAAAACTCAATGCATCCTCATATGCTAAGGCACTGATGCAAGCACGCTGCAGTTGTAGATGACAAAGATGGAGGGTTACAACAAGATGTTTAATGCACCAATAAAGGTATTACTTCGGCAACATTTGTTTTTTTCAGCGTTGACGTCACTTTGAAAACACCCATGTGGTCTGTAAAGAATGTAGTAAGTCTATCAAGATTGGCAGTAGAGACTCAAACCTGCGGAAACACATAAGAAGACGGTCCCTCCACTCCCCCCTTTGGATTCTACTGAACCACTAACATATGATATAAATCATACTGTAATAATACCATGCAGTGAAATCGGTTTTGGCTGTAAATAAGCCTTGTTTAATAACTAGTAGTTTAGATTTTTGTTCTTTCAGTGTTATCACTTAAAACATAATAATTAAAATGTTTACAATTACACAATACATTTTGATAGAAATTACAGCAGTACCCGTTTTCCTAGTACAAAGGAGTATTATGGACATTGTAGTTTGAAAGAAACGCCTGTATTTGAGCACCTTGGTGAGTTTCTTTTACAGCAGCTGCTACTTGCTGCCAATAGTGTCTTGATGAAGAATAAATGGATCCTATCGACAGGGATCTTCAGTGTATCACAATTATATTGTATCAGTCGCAGTGCATAGGCATATGTATTGAATTGACCTAAGTGGTGGGTATATACATTCCTACTACACACAATTGAATGGCAATGAAAAGCCCTATTTCTAAAAGCAAAGTATACTTTAAATTACTTCAGATACAAGCAAAGTTTTTTCACTGACCTCGTTCTGTCTTCGTGCTTTTGGGGATGGACTAAAGAAGTTGTGGAGGATGGAGAGGTCGCTGCTAAAGAGAGCCGCTTCCTTCTCAACAATGTACTGCTTCAACAGCGGTGAAACTTCATCCCCAAATAAAGCTTGGTTATCCTGCCAGATCTGCCTCTTCACTTCCACCGCACAGACCTTGTAAAGCTCTTTATCGGCCATTACAAATTTAAGCTTTTTTTCCGGGACCTGCAAAAAAAAAAAAAAAAAAATCAAGGACATGTAATTATTTTAGCTAAAGAAAGCGATGTTTAAAACACTAATTACTTACATATATCTAGCATGATAAGCTCATCTTTTACCATAACATGTGAGGTCACTGGGAGCATTGACTGGTAAGTGCATCAAACCCTTACCTTGGGTAAATATTTCAACACCTGCATCACCACAGGCTGAATCGAGGGCATTCTGACCAGTGGAAAACTCTTTTCCAGCAACTCCTCAAGCTTCCCATATCTGAAAAATGGATCCGTTTTTTATTGACAATGAAATAAATTTTTACTGTAGCAGGAAAAGTGTTCATTTAAAGAACAATGATAATAATTGAAACATTCCGTACTAAAAAGGAATACATCAATGAAACAAGAGGTGACCCACATCTGGTTAGGTAATGCTATATTCATGACTTCAATAGAAAAAAATCCCATATTTTTTTGTCGTCTATAGACATACTTACAACAAAAACAGTGAAATCAAATAACCCTCTCAGAATCAAAATTTTAATTTACACATCCTTATTTACACAATTTCTTTTACTTTTGTCATTTCCCATATAAACTGCCCATGGATCCTCCAGTGCAGCAAAGCTGTTATGAAAGGCCAGAAAACCCAATAAGTGTGGGTTGCACCGATATTTATTTTTTGTACAGGAGGAAGATTACTACCCATGATGTCAAATACATTTCTTCTACAGTCATGTTGACTCATGTTAACAGGGGAGTGTGTAATACCTAGTACTGGTACACATACTGTTCATTTTGTCATTCATTTACAATTTAGAATTGCACAAAAACAGCAGCATTGATAATTAAACAACTTGTCTGATGCTAATCGATCATTGTCACCTTTCATTGTCCTTGTCCTCTGCAATAGTGGCCACACGCTCCATCAACTTGTCCCGCAGCTCATCAAACACTGACTGGTGGAACTCCAGGCGAGGTGTGCCATGAAGGTCAAGGAAAGGAAGGGCGGATTGAAGAGTTGGCAACAGGATGCCATTTTCCATCTGCAGTCATTAAAGACAGGAGTCAAATAATTTCATATATACCACAATGCACATCCAACACTTCTCAGGTTATCAAAACAAAATTTTAACTTTTAGTTTTGGGCACCACAGAATGACTTGCTTGGTTCTGTTTTTCTATTGCTTATTTTGTTTTCCTAAGATTCCATGACTCCTGGCTTAAATATAATTCGAAATTCTAATATTTGTTCTATGAAACTTGTCATTTTTAAATATGCACAAATTGATATATTTATTGAAACCAGACATAGCTGTAAGAGGAGAGGTTGACGTGGACAGTTTGATTCACTGTTTCACTGATCACTGTGTTGAAATACTGGATCGGGTGGCACCTGTTAAATCGAACTTGAAAATTCAGAAAAAACGGTGCCCTTGGACAAATGAAGATCTCCTGAGTCTGAAGAGACTTTGTCGAAAGACTGAGAGTCTCTGGAAGTCCACTAAACTTGAGGTGCATAGACTTCACCTCAGGGATCTGATGACTTCTTACAATGAGATGGTAGAAACTGCTAGATCTGATTACATCAGAAAACTGGTAGTAGCAAATAGGAAAAACCCCAAAGTTTTGTTTGACACGATTAATTCTCTCGTGTCTCCTGCTCCTCAAATCACGCCTGTCTTCTGTGAAGCTGACAGCAATGCATTGTTGAGATTTTTCATTGACAAAATTAAATTGATCAAAGAGAAAATCTCTCCCCCTTTGTTTGGAACCCCTACTGTCTCTGAGCCCCTCTCCTCCTCTTGGTCCTCCTTCACTGCTGTATCTTTGGGTGATATTTCGGCACTAGTGAACAAGATGAAACCCACCTCTTGCTCAGATGACGTCCTTCCTTGTAGGCTTTTTATCAAAGTATTTGATGTAATTGGCCCCTGGGTTACCAATATGGTGAACCTCTCCCTTTCCACAGGGGTTTTTCCCAATGCATTTAAACATGCCATTGTGGAGCCTCTGCTCAAAAAACCAGGCTTAGACCCAACTGACCTCAGTAATTTCAGGCCTATTTCTAAGCTCCCTTTCTTGTCCAAGATCTTGGAGAAGGTCGTGTCTGAGCAGCTGTCTTTGTTCCTGGATCAGAGCGACATCCATGAGAAGTTTCAGTCTGGCTTCCGTAAACATCACTCTACGGAGACAGCTTTATTGAACGTGTCCAGTGACATCATGATGTCGGCTGACTCTGGTAAATTCACTGTTCTGGTTCTCTTGGATCTGTCCTCAGCCTTTGACACAGTTGATCACCAGATCCTGCTGAGAAGACTGAGGGAGGAAGTGGGACTGTCTGGGCCTGTGTTACAATGGTTCTCATCAGTGGATCTGTTTTGTGGAGTCCCTCAAGGTTCTGTTCTAGGTCCTTTATAGGTCCTTTATTGTTTTTGCTGTACTTGATTCCCCTGGGTAAAATCATTCAGAGATTTTCTGATGTTTCTTACCATATCTTTGCTGATGACATCCAGCTCAACTGCTCATTTGATCCAAATGAGCCCCAGAGGCTAAACAGCTTAGTCAATTGTTTGCTAGAAATCAAACAGTGAAAACTCTTTGGAGCTAAATGTGGACAAAACTGAAACACTGGTGATTGCTCCTGATTATAAGATTCCAGGGTTGAGTCAGTACTTGGGTGACTTAGGTCAGTCTGTCAAACTGAGCCCGAGAAACCTGGGTGTTGTATTTGATAAAGACAAGTCTCTTGTTCGACATTGCAGAAAACTGACCAGAAACTGTTTCCTTCAACTGAGAAAAATCTCTAAACTTAGGAAAATGTTGTCGGAACATGATCTGGAGCTTGTAATCCATGCGTTTGTTTCTTCTCGTCTGGACTATTGTAACAGTTTGTTTTCATGTCTTAACATGAAGGAGCTGTCTCGCCTACATTTGATTCAGAACTCTGCAGTAAGAATTCTGACCCGCTCAAGTAGAAGAACTCACATCTCTCCGGTCCTTAAAACTCTTCACTGGCTTCCAGTTTCTTTCAGGATCAACTTTAAAATTCTGGTTCTTACTTTCAGAGCTTTTCATGGTCAGGCTCCTCCTTACATCACTGATCTGATCCAGCCTTACACCCCAGCTCGGGCTCTGAGGTCTGTGGATCAGAATCTACTTATGGTTCCACGCACACGGCTCAGGACCAGAGGAGAGAAATCTTTTCAGGCTGTTGCTCCTAAGCTTTGGAACAATCTTCCTCTCTCTTTGCGCTTGATGGAGTCTACTGACTCCTTTAAGAAACATCTTAAGACGTTTCTATTTGTTCAGGCTTTTCCTTGAATTTCTCGAACTCCTGTGTTGTTCTCAGTATTATCTTGATCTTTAAAGTATGTACTTTTTTGAGTATTGTTTTGATTGTTTAAGCGCTTTGTGACCCTGGTCTCGAAAAGCGCTATATAAATAAATATTACTTACTTACTTACTTACTTGACTTAGGTACACCAGGGAGTGTAGCTCATGCCCTCTAAAGTGTTCAGTGGAAAAAAAGAAAACCACACATGCAACAATTGGACACTTTAAAACAAAAATAAGTCAATATACACCCCTGCTGAGATGCTGCTTGGCTGCCACAACACTCTCACTCCTACTTTTCACATCAACAATCTGCCCAACAGGCTTCTCTACTGAACAAACCATGTAGGATTTTTAAAAAAGCATGATTGTTTTTTCAGTTAACGATTATCACTAAAGTTATGTTTTTTTTAAAGTAATTAAATTGATATAATTATGGGAAAGTCACAATCGTTGTTCGCAGCTTTTTTCACAAGCTTCATCTCCCCCTTAACGTGGTTTATACGTTGCAGACTATGCAGCCCAAGATGAGGGAATACGCGGTAGGGAATGAAGGAATATATAAGTACGAGTACAGCATGATGACTTGTGCTGGACCACAGCTCAAATTAATACTGGAGCGGAAAAATAGAGGAAAAAATAACGATATGATCAAACCAACGGTATTGTTTATGGGTTCATAGAATGCTGAACACACTAGTGCGATGTGAAATTCAAGTGATAAGAGATCATCAGAAAGATTTACCTGAAACTGATCAATGGCTTTAAGGGGTTCAGAGCAGTTGGTTAAAGTTTCTTTCAGGTCCTCCCCGTTTGATATTCCAAGCTCTGGGAGTCCGGCAAACATCTTCTTGTCCATTTTTTTTAACAAAGAAGGTCTAAATAGATACGTACGATATAAATGCAATGCGCCCAACAAATAGAAAATAAACCCAAGATGTGTGACTTCAGGAACCAAGGGTCATTTCCGCCGGGGTTACTTCGTCTATAGTCCGTGCGGAAACATGAAAACACCTTGGTTCTGCTTGACGGCTCTCATAAATTCTGTTTTACGCTTTTTAACTACATGTATATGCCTGACATTTATTTCATTCATATCACTCTGAAACGTTGTTTTTTTTCAACGCCCCTTTGTGGTGAACAAGAGTGTGTAAGTGAAGCAACTGTTGAAGTTTATGCATTGAATAAGCCGTTAGTAGTAGTAGTAGTTATTGGATATTACTGCGGTCAGTGGCGGTTCTACACTGAATTACTCCCCGGGCGAGCCTCCCCCAAAGCGCCCCCGCCCCCGACCGCGACAGATATCAGACATGTCACAATATCTTACAGTAACGATGTGTTTTATTACACAAAACAGTATAAACTTTCTGAATGTATTCTATATACATAAATATTGCAAAATATATCAGATGTACTAATGAAATAAAAAAAAATAATATAAAAAATAATATACAAATAAAATATAGGAACAATATTCTTAATAGCACAAATCCTTCATCACACAAATAACACACTTGAGAAAAATATATATATATTACACTGTTCCAATGAGACCAGAACACGCATGCTAAAAGTTGACCTTTCTGGCCTTCCTTGATGCAAAATCATCAACGTGCATGAATTATAAACATGTATATATAATATTATGAATGAAACGTGCGTTATATGGAAGAAATTCATCGTGTGACTGACTTTACAGTATATTATCCCCCCACGCCGATCATTTGGAGAGACCCAGAGGTGAATTGTCCCCCGCGCCCCCCCCTCCTTACTTCTCTCACTCACAGCTGCACCTTAACAGCGAGCAGCTGCTGCAGGGGGCGCCAGATCGCCTAAAACCGTGTTGCAGAGGCGTATTTTAATTTTTGTTATCGGCGGCTGCCCCGTTCGCCCATACCTAAAACCGCTACTGCGCAGACACACACTGACACATGCGCACACCAGTGACATGCACACAAACGCATAACTACACATCACAAACAAACCTATAAAATGAATAAAACAAATGCGCACGCACACACATAAAACAAATGCGCACGCAAAAAACAATTTAAAGTACTAAATAATAAATAAAGTCCTAACTAACCTAACCTAACTTAATTCGTTTTCATTTAAATTCATTTTTTATACACATTACTACCATCTAGTGGCCTTTTAGTATAACTACATCGATTATTCTATATAATTAAATTGTAGATTTAATAATACAGACTATTCCAACTATAGTGCAATTACTGTATGCAGACATACAAACTGACATATTCAGTGTGTACACATATATTTTATATTAACACATAAAACAACTTCTGTAAATAAACAACTGTCTTGGTTGTATTGTTTTGCAACATTGGATCCTCCCATTGTCCATAGATAGGAAGACGAGGGGTGAGAGGGTTTGATGCCCAGTGCCGATGCTTAACAGAAGAGTGGATAATTTGCATTTAATTAGACAATACAAAAAACAAGTATTATTGCGACTAACGCAACTACTTTTTAATAGGTGCAAAAGGCATGTCAAAATCCTGGATGTGGGTCATCAGAATACATTCCCTGCAACGCTCCTTGATTTTCTTTCCCCATGTATCCTTTACTTGAGTCTTCACAAGAGACTTTTGTATTTCTAAAATTATCTTTCCAGGACCTCGTGCATAACCAAAATTTGCCGACTATATTCCATGTTAAGTTGGTAACAGGTAACATCCACTGCTCACTCAAGTTATCTCAGGTTCCCGAAAAATGGACAAAACAAGAGCAATCAATTCACGAGAGATCAATCTCCTAAATGTCATACTTTACTATGAAATTTGCAATTTACATATATCTAGGTTAGGTAGAACTTTATTGATCCCTCAGGAGGTCTCCTTCTGGAAATTGTTTACAAACTGAAATAGAAACAGTAGTGATGAATAAAAACAGAATATTATTTATAAATTGAAGTCAATCATACATCGTTTTTTTAACTATAATCTTTTATTTGTATAGCTTCATAACTTTTTAAAGAATAGGAATTAAAGTGTTGATAAAGCAAAATATTGTATACATCACCAATGTGTTACCTTAGTAACTGCCGAATACAGATAAAGTTATATTAATTAATCATTCCATATAAAACAAATGACTTTTTAATACTGAACCCTTAGTCAAAGTCACCACTTGAAGTCTATTCTCATTTATTCATTTTGTATGACGATATAATAATAATAATTATTATAAAACCAATAACATATCGTACTTAAAAATACAAATTAAGTTAACAACGTTTTGATAGTCATCAAGTGTTTACTTCATTACAGCGCGTAAATATGTTCTAAATCATTGTTGGATTACTTTGACTCTCCACGGTAAAGACACGCTTTTTAGGAAATACCGCGCATGCGCACCGATACTGTAGGCTGCCCCGATCCTGTACTGATATATTCTCAAAAATACTGATGATGATATGGTGACATTAAAGTATCTTTTCTCTCAAAAGATTCCAGCGACACGTGATGAGACCAGAGTCTGCAGACATGTGTGAGACTGTTGGGAGAAAAGCGGTGGAAATATGAAATATTATATCTATTTTCCTTAATAGTTGACAGATATCTTACTTTATTTTCATGTTCAGCAGGTTTTGAAGTATAAGTGAACAAAGTTTCATGTATTTTTTTACTGTGGAAATATTATGTATTATGTATTGTCATTTAAGTGCAGCGTATCAATGTCACTGTTAATCAAGCACAATATATATAATTTCTTATAAAGAAAACCTTAATAGTTGAAAAGATCAGACTTTATTTCATGTTCAGCAGGTCTTGAAGTATTTATAAACAAAGTTATTTAAATAAGGGACCGTCAATGAATTTGTATTTGACGAAAGTTAACTTTATAAAACTAATTTAAAAATAGTTTTAAGGTGTGAAGGTTAAAAACAAAAAAAAGGCATAAAATAAAACTGATTTAGTTCTATGATCGCAGATTGAATTTCAGTGATTTCCCAACATCTGGAAGATATTGCGAAAAAACACTAATATTTACATATAAACATATATATATATATATTTGAAATATTTTGAGACGTGCAATGTAAAAACAACGATAGAATATTATAAATCTGATTCAGTTCTACCATCTCACACTGAATTTGAGTGATTAAAGATATAAGATATATAGTAAGTACATAATGAAATATAAACGTAAATATTAAGTTAGCAATACTGCCCTATAGAGGGCAGTCAATCCACTTTGCAATGACGGGAACTTCCTAAATGTGAATAGTGAGCTCTTCTTGAGCAATACTAATTTGATAAACATTCACGAGAACTTCTATGTTAATAAAATAAAAATAAAAAATAGTCCAACACCAAAAGCATTATGGGTAAGGAAAAACTGTTTGCCATTGAAGAGAGAATAGAATACAAGAGATGACGATGTAAAGACATTTTCAACACATCGACAGGAGGCCTGTGATTTTTTTTCCGCATGTGGACAATATTTTTTATGCAGTTCATTTAAATCTATAAAATTAGAAACATACATTTAGAAATCATTTTTCGAAGGCAATTAAAATGTGTGTCTTTTGAGATCTGTTTGGCAATTCAAATTGTCATTGAATTGATTCTGGTGAGTTTTTGTTTCATTTTTTAAAACAAAAAATAGTCCCCAATATTTAACTTTTTATTGGTATTTTTAAGGCAGAAACACTTGCGACTTGATATTTTAATATTTTTAACAATTTGCGGTCGAAATTAATTGCATTATTCCATTATTTTTTATCATTCTAATGGATTATGAATTAATAAATGATCCTTGATTGATTCAGGAAATGAAGGCCTTCTCTTAATGTAACGAGTATTTAGCTAAGATTTATCAAACGCTTTAAATAATTAAATAATTCCAGGTAATTTTCGATTTGGTCCCCAAGGCTTGAATTTGTTCATCTTTGTCCTCACCAAAAAAGGCTTTTCTTCTTGATAGATTGATTACCTTGACCTGGTGACCTTCCAAAGAATTTCTAATACACAAACCAATTAATCTACAGGATTACTTTGATATTAGATGAATAGACATATGTAAGACTAATTCAAAAATGTGTTTGCAATAAATGCCCTTGGATTTATTTGTAATTTACATGCAAGTTTGGCAGGATGTTGTTTAGTCTTATCATGTAACAACTTTTGCAACTGAGAAAACACACCTGTAATTGTAAATATATGCAATTTCTCCACAAGTGTTAGTTTTAGGTTATTCCCCTCGCCCCACACCTTTCAACCAATGTTAACTGACTGGCACCAACTTTTGTTGATTAAGGAAAAACGTTTTTCCTGCTTTTTAATGTTGTGATGTTTCTCTTGTCTTGTGGTGGAAGGTACCAATTCATCACACAAAAGTCATTTGTTGTGCAATACTGGAGGTGTGAATTGCTGAGTAGACCTGTTAACATTTCTTTGCCCGTCATCACTTAGCTTACACTTAACACAACAATAATTTAGTAGGTGTTACCCTGATATCTGTATGTCAATGTGAGTCTGTCAAGTGAAAACACTGCTCACAATCAACATCAGCGAGTGTGTCTGACATCCACACAGAAGAGTCCCCAGCATCTTACTGCCTACATTTACCTTGCAAATGCTCTCATGGAAATGAGTGGAAGGGGAGTCACAAGGTTTGGGGATGATTGAAGAAAACTTTTCTATTATAAATAGAATGTTGAAAGCGTATCAGAATAAAAAACAAAAACTATCACCAAAATCATTGTAACCTTGCATGCTATATAGGGTGAATCAAATGATCATTTCACCTTCATGAAACTATGCAGACATTTCACTTCAATCATTAAATTCAAACCTGTATTTTCACATAGAAATGTCTTGAATATCCATTACATGCTTCGTAGAGTAATTATTGAGCACAAATAAATGAGTTAAATTCCTCAACAATTGTATCTATTTTCTTCCTGTTGCTAAAATGCTTTATTGTAACTATTATCGTGGCTGGGCTAGAAAGACTTGATACACAAAACTAGTAAGATTTAACAAAAGACCAAACCTTATCATCGGTCAATATTACATATACATGGATTTTGCTGTTTTAGAGAATTGTGAGTGTAATGCAAGATAGCAGTGGTGCAAACACTAGATTTAATAGTCCTGTGATATTAAACAAACATCAACTCCGTCACATTTATTGTGTAAAGAATTTGTATATGGCAAGAATATTAACTCCCCCCAGGTTGTCCTCACTTTTTGTATTTGTGTAATTTTTCGTATGTCTTTACATTCGTTTTCTTTTGTTTCTGACATATATCCATTCCGAAATAATGCACATACGTATGTGAATTGGGGCCTCAGGGGTGACATGCTGTAGCAAATCCAGGACACTCAAAGGTCTTCACACCTTGTAAGTTTTACAACTTCTACATTTGTCAGTGGCCTCTATTGCCCTGTGACCCGACTGCAGCCTTGAGGTGACCCGGTCTCTCTGTCAGCCGAGGTGAGAGCCAGGAAATTAGGGGTTTTCTCACATGAATAGGGATGCAGTGCATATGGTACTAGGAGTGATTACATCATGAACAAAAGCATTTTAATTGCCATTGATAATGGTTACTGCTCAATAACTTGGCAAAAAGTAAGAATACATATTTCCTATTGACTTCTGGAAAGCTCTTTGTTGACACCTTCAAATATATAAAAACCATTTAAAAGAAATTAGATTGAAATAAAAATTCCAAGACCCAAATATCTGTTCAGCTGTTATCTTGTCCATAATAACTCAATGTTGAAAAGGCTCCAGCAGTGCCGTCGCTGTCAGTGCTCTCCATGAGTCCGAGGTCCGGCACATGAAATGAATGCCCAGAAGTTAATCCTGACAGGAATCAGGTTCCCTTTTAACCTCTCCTGGAAAAAGCAAACAATATTGTTATCGTGGAGCCTTTCTTCAATTAGGATAGGGAAGGTAAAGGGGGGCACCACTACTGAAGCCCACCTTTCCAAAGAATTACTTTTCCTTTCAGTCCAGAATGTGGGATTAAATGTTTAACACACACCCAGTTGCTCACAGATAAATTCAAAATAAAGGAATCTATTGTGTGTTGGCGAATCTCCCTTAGGGCCTCTCAGCACCCCGGCCTTCCCCTCTGCCCCACACACTCTTTTAACCCTGAACCGGCAATTAGCCTTTTTCACCAAACTCCTGGTACGCAGGGGTAATTGTTTTCCTGAAAAGAGCCATGTTTCTTCCATTCAGAGCAGCTTCCATGTCTCCTTGGGTGTTAGATAGAGAGGCATCGTTCCAACTGGGAGATAAGCTCCTGGCTTTCTGTAATGCTCCCAACTCGACTTAATTTCCACCTTCCATTCACACTACAGGTGCACTTGTGTATTGAAGAGGATGGAATCTACAGTGGGTGGTTTGGCCTGACCAGCACTGTACTCGCATGTATGAGTAGCGACTCCAGAAAGTTGTGTAAGGGACCAAACATTTTAGCTTTAGCACATATTTTTTACTTACATGGTTGCATATACAAGGTGGGGACCTCTGGCATTATAGCAGGTATAAAAGCCGCATATTCATTAAGTATAGAGAGGAGGCAATTGAACATTGCCCTTTGACCCATTCAAATATTGTTATTGTTTTATGTTGTTACTTGAAACACTGAATTATACATGTAAGATAAACCATTTAAAAAAAATGGTGGGTTGCCTGGTAATATGGTGAACTGTTTGGGCAGTACTATTAAATGTTAAAAATGTTCTTTTTAAAAAATGGAAAAATCTTTTTGAAAAGACAAATCAACATGCTGCTATAGGCTTGACATGTAAACATGACATGAAAAAGACAAATGTTTTAAAAGAAAACCAACCAAAGTCTCTTGTGGCAGAAGCAAACACATTATCTCAATGATCAGAGCTTTGATGCTGCATTCACAATTCAAATACAAATATTTGTTGACACTTTGAATATCCATGTGGCCCTAAAAAAAGTGGTGCGTCACATCGCTATAAGTCTTTTTGGGTTTTATAAATGTATGAAATACAAGAACAACGAATGAGTCCAGGACTTACTCACAAATACTTGTGTTTAAAAGTTATATGTTTGGTTGTTATTTGACAGATTAAAACCTGTTTTGTTGGATGGGATTTTACTTATAAGTATTTTTTCAAGTAAATCTTTACTCTGCAGCTCTGCCAGTAGTTCAGTTTGAGCTAATCCAATTATGCCTGTTCCAAACTTCCATAGTCCTCCTTAAATGATTTGATATAAACACATTTAAAAAAAATATATAATTTATGTCAATTTATTACAAGCTTGACAAAGTTTTTTCAATGGTGGATGTTAAGAGCTTTAAGTAAAGTAGGAACACTGTATTTGGTGTATTTGAACATCTTTTCTGAACGTAATATTATAACATTTGTAATTTAAATACTGCAAGTTCTTCATGTCCACTACTAATAGTACATTTTAAAACTTAAGTTTCCATACATGACTATAAACCCTCATTCCTTTTTCTATAAAGCCTGTATATAAAATGTAATATACAGCTATAGACCTATAAAAAGTTTTAACAATAGTTTGGTTGTAAAGCAATAAGATGCAATGGATTGATTTATGACATTAGTTATCTAATATTGATAAAGAAAATAAAAGGACATACACGGCCTTAACTTAAAATACACTCAACCATAATTGTTCATAAATAGTAGATCTGAAATCAACACTCAAATACATTCTGAGAATTTCTGAAAAGTAAAATAGTTTTCATTGTTTATTATTCACTCACCCCTGAGGTGAAAACTTTGCTAAAAGTGTTAATTAAGTAATTATTCGTGTAAGGTAACATGTCTGCTCTACTGCCATCAGCTTGTTAGCTGTTGTTGGTCTTTGACCCTTGTCACAGTTTGCCCTCTACCAAAGCAAACAAGTTCAAATGCTGTTATTACAGTGTCTTTAGATAAAGACCCCTTAACCAATTACATGTGAGATGAGCAATGAGCTGTAATGCATGTAAGTAACATCAATGTAGATGGGCGAGGTTGGTCAGGGACAAAACAAAGGCAGCTCTTTTTATTTTTGTTATTTTCTCACACAAAATTGTAGACTAAGTGCATCTAATTTCTAACTTCTTGCTTAATATACATGCTTCTTATGACCGCAGAAGTAAGCTTCACTCAACCCAGAGGAATAAATAGTATATTAATTGTTCATTCGATTCCCAATGCCTGTCATTGACCCTCCTGTTATTATACTTTATTTGTGTCCTGGTCTCTATAAACCATGTGACTGATGACTTAGCGAGCACGTCAGCAGTGCCACTGGTTACTGAGTGAAAATCTATGTAGACGGATTGACCAGCACCCTGATAGAGATTAACATCAGTAGTTGCCAGTTCAGGCACCGGTTCAGAGGGACAACAGGAGCAACACAATTATATTATACACGAATATAAAATAAAGAGTCATGATGGTTATAAATCAAGTTTCCATGATCTACTGATAGATGCAGAGTAGCTATGGTTTTTTTTCGTAGTTACTCATTCTCGATGGTATATCAGGGCAGGGAAAAACAGATTCTAGATACTAGAAGTGTTTCCTAGGCTGCCTAAATAATTGTGTAAAAATAATCATGTTAAGAATCATATTTAATCTAAAATTCAAGCCGAGCTCATTAACATAAGAATATTTGTCTCATCTTCTACCTCTTCATCCACATCTCCCAAGGTTTCCAACTAGTAAGAGTCACCATAACTAGATGCTGAAGCCACTGGGACTGACTCCTCCATGACTGTGCCTTTCATCCTATTACTCCTCTGGAGAAAACTAATAACCGCTGCTTTTACCCATGTTCTTATTCTTTTGGCAACTACCCACCATCTGACTGAAGATGAGTCAGACTAACTGACTAAGAACTAAGCAGACCAAGCTCTTGACCAACCTCTTGACCAACCTCTTGACCAACCTCTGTTTATCAGGGTATCTGATGCCCCATATTCCTGTTGCACAAACTCCACGACGTCAAATTACACTTGGACCCTAACCAGTCTGTGACAAGCTGTGAAGCTCCAGGCACCCCCATAGAACGAACGGAAATGCCCAAATTTTACAATAATCTAATAATAATTTAACAAATAAATTTGTCTGTAAGTATTTTCTGTCTGTGTATGTGTGTGTGTGTGTGTGTGTGTGTGTGTGTGTGTGTGTGTGTGTGTGTGTGGGGGTGTGTGTGTGTGTGTGTGTGTGTGTGTGTATGTGTGGGGGGGGGGTGTGTGTGTGTGTGTGTGTGTGTGTGTGTGTGTGAGTAAACAATTTGTTTGTGACAGAAAAGATGACAAAGTTATATCAAGTATCAATGACTCAGGCTCAGTTTAGACATGTGGGAAAAAGATACATACAAACATGTTGCAAACAAATTTAGGGAAAGAGGATAGGAAAGAAGATATTTGTTTCTTTATATTTAACATTGCCTGTGTTTTGGTCATTTCCACTGACAGAGAAAAAGCAGACTCCGTCTGCTATGGTTATAAAGACAGACCATTCTACTAGGTACTTGCAGGAATTCCTTGAAGATGGAAAACATGTTAGGCTTGCCAGCCATAGTGAGACCGTTGACAAATGTGCCCAGTCTTGCCGTCAACTGATGATATAATAAATCTTGAAAATGGCCATTGATGAGTCCTTGAAATCCAAAACCAGTGTAATATAACATGCTGATGAGTCCTTGGAGAACAGGAGGTCAGATGGTTTTTTTTTCCATAACTAATCTCTAATAAATGGCCATGGACCCACTGCTGAAGACCAGAGGTCACATTGTTTGAATGTTTTTTTCTCACTCTCATCATCTGCAGCACTTTTAAACTTCTGTTGTAAACACAGAAGTCATGGACTTGATTTGGTTGGTATCCCAGGAGAATTCTATGCATCCAACGGTCAAATAGTCACAGCTTTTATTTAAATATAAAAAAGGTTTTAAAAAAAAAACACACAACAGAACAGAAATGTATGTATGTAAGGGCACAGAAAGCCAGCTTTAACTTTACAACTAATCATCTGTTATTTTGGTTTAATTTCCAAGATAAAACTTTTGTATGTCCTCTTTAAAAACACCATATTACTGTAAAGGTCTGAAAGATATGTTCCTTAAATGTTCTATATGTCTTAATATCACAAAATCACCATCATCAAAGTAAATTGTTAATAGTGATTTTGTAAATTGGGTTAAGAAGACTACATTATTGTGAAGGAATTCTTTAGGATGATAGTACTCGCGGAGAAGGTTTTCGTCCACTCTACAGTAGTTTAAAAAGTAGGGATGCACTGAAACTGAATTATTGGACAAAAGCAAAAAAACAAAACAACTTTTACATTTCTGCTTATGTCACTTAAGGCATTGCATTTGCATACAATTCATATTTTTATCTATGGTATTTATTTAATAATCACAATAATGTTAATGTTTTGTGCTGTTTGTTACTGTAGTGTTTTGTATAAAATGAAACCTGTTAACTCTGAGGTACTGTAGCGGGTACTTGGGGTTGAGGTCTTCCACCCATTAAATGATGGGTAGTGACTCACTGGATATGAAAATACTTCTGTGGGGCATAACGTCTGCTGTGTGTTTCAGTGACTAATCAATAGTTAAATAAACAAATAAACATTTAACTGTTAATGTACTAATTTCTCCGCTTTCCTCATCCTGCTACAGTATTAAAATTTTCATTGGGGACACCTTTTTCAAATAACAATACCAGATAGTTCAAATTCCTTTTAAAATTGGACATATTACAATTTTTATGGGAAATAGCCTACCTAATTATTTATAAAATCATAATACATTTTTTCAATAACGCAGAATACAAAATAACTGTTTTAAACATATGTTATTTGTAGATTGTCCAGAAAGTTCACAAAGTTTAATACAAGTGCAAGTGATGAGCTTTATTTATGCAAACTGAGAATGTGTCGGGTACTTCAAAGTGGTGACATGTGTGTGTCAGCGGCATTTGTAAGTGTCAGTGTCCTCAAAAGAGTGATCTGGCTTTAGCTTGACCTTGCATGGATCCCCGTTAGAGATCTGCCTTCAGCATGTTCATTTCTCACTGACATTTTGCTCCTCAAGAATAACACAGATGCCGGGCCGTGTCTGAGCCAGGAGTGTATGCTGGACAGCCTCCAGCTATTTTCATTAACACTGCAACTTTGCACCCCAACACACTCAAGTGTCCTCACACCAAATCTCCCCTGCCTTGTGAGAAGGGCAGTGGTTCGAGTCACTTTATTAGTTTAGAACCATGTGGATGAAGCGATTACAGGCTGTCTCCAACCAGCCAGCGTTAATCGGGATCTCGGGTTTCACCTGTTGGATGTTCAGCGCTCGGGGACTCCCAGGGATTTGAAACGTCCAGCCAGTCTGTCACGCTAGCCACCCTGCCTTTACAGTCTCGAGCACGTTGTGTAGTCTACAAGGCAATAACAATCTTCTTACAATTGTTCTTATTGTCATTACTGGGATTATTTTCATTTGATTCAATTCTTTCCATCTGTGTCATTTTTAGGGTTCTTCTTATGAGTTTAAAGAGGTGCACTATAGATAAAGGGGGTGGGGAGACGGGTTAAAATTTATTGCCTGCGTCAGCTGTGTCAAATTTGGCTAGCTCAAATGGTCAGCTTCCAAATGGCAGGGCGATACCTAACAGTTAGCAGCCGTTTTAATAAGCATTAACTTGTGCATTTCCAGCCGTGACTGGATAATATGCCTCTGGGGTGTTCATCAAGATCAAAAGTAGCCAAAAGTGAAATCACTGATGACTGTTATTTGAGAGGAATACACACAGAGCAGCTCCAGGTCTGATTGTTGGTTCGGGTGGTGTAAAGACAAGCAAAGACGTAATACTGCTGATGACAAGAACTAATCATTAAATTTTCTTTTCTCAATATATGTGTACATTTCATGAAGGGGACCACCCACCTTTTGAACTCTTGCCTCTATTTTTGCAGGGTCAGCAAAGAGTGACCAGTTGCTCTTTATTGCAGCCATTTTTACGATGTGGTCAGAGCTGTTTGGAGACCACCAGTTCTCCTTTCACTAGTCAGAGCTACAGTAGCACGGAGGGATAACCAGAATCTAGGGGTGTTGATGTACCCCAAAACTCATCTTTTGTAGTCGTAGTCCATCGCCGGACTAAACTAGTCAGGAACTCATATCATCTTTCCAGGTTCCTCTTGTGAGGTTAACTATTAATGCTACATCATTTTTAAAGTGACTGAGAGAAAGTAAACCATTCACAAATTGTCTTGTTTGGTGGCTACATTATTGAATGTCAAATTAAATTAGATCAGACATGGGCAAGGTCGGGCACCGGGGCCACATCCAGCCATTTAACCTGGACAAGGTCTAAGTCTGAATATCAAACTAATTGTTATTATGATATAATATGTTTCTTACCGCTAACAAATGATCTCATTTTGTACTTTTAAAACTATTCATTCTAATTCCACTCTATATGAAGGATGCCTGGCGCAAAATTAAGTCTTGCAACTTTATGTCTTACTCTTTGTGGACATCAACATCAATTTAAAGTACATTTCAAAATAAGTATCAACGAAAAAATGTGAATTATTTAATTAAATTATTAGTATTAACATATCCTTTTGTATTGTTTTTAACTTAATAACATAATGTAAAGAAGAGCATTTTCTGATTATTGTCAAAAGTCTATCTTTGAGAAGGTCAGAAAAATAAAAAATAACAGAAGTTCAATTATTAATTATAATTTCCAAATTGACTCTCTAATCAGGCATTATTCAACCTGCAGACATAGTTTTTTGTAAACTAATAACTGCATTTCAGGTTTCATATACATACATATTCCTCCTTTACATGTGGCATGTGTTGTGTGACATTCGATGGATGTACTTGAGAGACCAGACGTGGCTCTAGCGTCTTGAACAACCACATGGATATTTGATATGTATTAAGTGATGGCTTTTTGAGCACAAGTATCAACTTGCTTCATAACTCTTTTCATTGTCAGCAGATGATGAGAAAACCTGTAAATATTAGCTAAACAAAGAAGTAAAGCTGCAGTGAGATTGTGTCTTCTCGAGAGGAGAAATCGCTAAAATATCAGTCACTCTAACAGTGAGAGTTTATGTTTTTATTCCTATACTATCTATTTTTCTGAGCGGTGGTGTGTACTTTATGTTTAATGCATCTGTGTGTATGGTTTGTTGAAGTATAGCGGTGGGTGCACAGAATTATTTGCCAGTAATAGATGAAAAAACAAAAAACAAAGACAAGTCTGGATTTCAGATCAGAGAAGAAAAATATTTGAGTTAAGTTTATGTTTTGAACTGATCAACATGAGTTACAATTCTGAACACTAAATAAGCTCAACTTATCAACATGGACTATCTTTTTTAAATGACGGTTGTCACATTATCCTCACTGCTTTGCTTTCATGCTGACATTTGCTCACTTTGACACTGTCTCGCCTGCAGTTAAAACAAAACTCGCAGCGATAGTAGACAAACTCACATTTCCCAGATCCTAAAAACACTTCACTGGCTGCCAGTTTCTTTCTGGATCAATTTTTAAATTCTGGTTCTTACTTTCAGAGCCATTCATCGTCCAGCTCCTCCTTACATCAGTGATATGATCCAGCCTTACAACCCAGCTCGGGCTCTTAGGTCTGGGGATCCGAATCTACTGATGGTTCCTCGCATCTGCTTGGCCTTTTAGAGTTTTTTAAATGTGTATGTATTTTTAATTGAGTATTGCTTTGATTGTTCAAGCCCTTTGTGACCCTGGTCTAGATAGGCACTTTACAAATAACTATAAGCTATCTATAACTGTGGAGGTGAAGCTTCAAGAAGCTTTGCCAAGTAACAGGTCTGCCTTGAATTTGACCTACACTTATGTAAGGTATATATTTTATAGAAGAAAGATATGTGCCAAAGAGGCTTCAGGATAGAGTTGTCCTCATTGTTGATGCTCAGTAAATGGTGCTATGTTAAATAATATGTTTCATTAAAATGTTAGAGGTATGTTGATATGAAAACCCTGAAAGGCACTGAGCAGGTTGCTGACATTTAAATGAATCGTACAGAAAACTCTGTTGACAATCTTGGCTTCTGCTGAAACAGTGTTGACCGTTGTGACACAAGCGATAGACAATGACGAGCCGATGTTCTCCTTTGGATCGGAAGTGACGTCCACAAGTGTAAGCAGTTGCTGCTGGCTGTGGTCTACATGTCCGAGATGCCTAACTGACCACTTTATTACCCTGACAGGAGTCACGGTGGAGGCGGAGGTCAAGAGAACGTGAGAAGGACAAGATGTGAAGGCACGTGAAGCTTCAGGTTACACAGTTGGATGCAAGATATTTACTGCCGAGGGGGCATCCATTATTGAGAACAAAGTCACAAGAATACTGCTACATCTTCAGTTTGAGAAGTCAAGCCAGATATTACAAGTCTTTATTGAAATATGACGATTTACTACTTGAGATTGTTTATGTCCAGAATAACTCCTTTTTACTGTTACAAATCATAGTTGGTCCAGTCAAGACTGTAATAAAAATGAAAGCCCTGGTAAAGAGTTAGAAAATCAATAACCTTCAAATGTAAATATAAGACTAACAGTAATCGTCAAAATAATACTTTAACACAAATGTGTTGTTAATTTTACTTCCTTAAGTGACAAAACACTTAAAACACCATTTATTAAATAACAATGACACGTATGTTTTATTAAAATAAAAAAAAAGTACTATCACAAACAGGTCCTTTAAAACCGACTGTCCTCCTCTCACTAGTGGTAACATGACAAAGTGTCTTGCGTTGTACTTACTGGATACTGAGTGTGAGCCAGACTCTAGAGGAACTTGCATAACAGTTTGAGTTGACATCACCATCTCTTGGTTCCAGTGAGATAATAGATAGTTTCCTCGAATGATTCTCTGACGTTCTCCAAAATACCAATGTAAAAAAATGTTCACCAAAATTTATATCAAACAAGCCAGACTTACAACCTTGTGGTCCCAGTTTTAGACAGGAGGTAAAATCACTAGTCTCATGTGTACATTTACATAAATGCACACGAGACATTAAAATGTGTATTTTGATCAGACTTCTTGCTCTGATAATGATGAAAATGTGCACCTTGAGTTCTGAAATAACATCATTAGTGGGAGTCACCTTAATAACTGAATAATTCAATGGGTTTGCGAAATTTTTGTTCAATTATAAATAGATGTTATTCATTAATATTGTATTATTTACATTTTACTTGTGTGTAAAATGAAATAATATGCAATAAAATCACAGTTTTAGTTTCGCACAAGTAAACCTTTTGAAATTGTATATTTATGAACTGCATTTGACCTTTTCCCTCCTACCCCCTTGTTACTTAAGTATGTTAAGCTCATATTCTTCATTCCTATATAGTTTTGGCTTCACAATCACAATCACCGCAACATATTATATGGCCAGGATAAAAAACATCATCGCCTACCCCTGTTCTATTACAATACTTTCTTTAGGCAAAAATAATAAATAAAAAAACGAAAATAATAACTAAATATACAATTTAATATTTGATATTGGTTAGAATTAAGTTGCTATGATTAGCCAACAGTATGTTCTTGTAAAAAATGAAATGCAGTAAAAACATTCTCGTTGAAGTTCGGTCTTACAATTACATATATATAATTATTCTCTTGAATAAACCCTCATATATGTTTACTTACAACCCATTCATTGGCGATTGATTACTATTAAGATCGGTTTTAAACTTCAAATGCATCCATCACATGACCATAACATGTGGCCATTTGTAAGTTTGACCAGAGTTACTAAGTAGTTTCAGGGGTGTTGGGTTGGGGGGATGCTGTTGATTAGTAATTATTGAGGGATGAAACGCCCTTTTGTCTCCATGATTTGTTTTGGGATTCTTTAACGAGAGCTGGAAGTGTGACCTGTTGATTTGAGATAAAAGGAAAGTGTGGTGTAGTGGAGAATAAATAGGAGGAGGGGGTGCTTTATCACGTAATTACCACACCCATAAGGTGTCACCAGGCTACTCCCTTTAAAACACAGAGCTACAGAAGTGGAGGGCTGACTCTAGAAAATCTTCAATCGTTGTGTGCACACCTTATCTTAGAGGAGGCATGGAAAGAAGGAGAGCGACTTGATCCCAGCGAGGCCTGGAGTCAATTGAACGGATAAAAGATGCGCTTCTTCAGAGCCTCTGAAAGTTGGGATTGCTGTTTTGATGGAAATAACTGAGGCGGGATTTATTCATTTTTTGGAATTTATATGACGCAAAAAACAACTTCCAGAGATGATGTACGGAATAAACCGGCGCTCCATCTACATGTAAGCAGACGTTAGATGGTGTGTATGACGGTGGTGCTGTAACCTTCTATCTCTCCTCTCATCCCTCCTGCAGATCCTTTCATTTCTTCGTGCTGTGTTGTCACGCTCAGGTAAGACGCTCACCTTCATCCTCACTCCTCTCATGTTAGCACTCTCTATCTTGTTATTGGATTTTTGGCCACTTTCGGTGGCGCACTAGAAAGAAAAAGTTATGTATTTTATTTTTCCCTTTTTGCATAAAAAAGGGGGAGAATCACCCGTCTCCTAATTTTAAGCAGTACGTGAGGACGCAGGGGGCGTTGACTGACCAGCTCAGCCGCAGACAGGTCCGAGTCTACCAGCTTTACAGCCGCACCAGTGGGAAGCACGTTCAGATCCACGGCAAACGGGTCACGGCCACTGCCGAGGATGGAAATATGTATGGTAAGATCTCAGCCGGACTCTCCTGACACCGTGCAGGTCTTCAAGAAAGACCATAATGTAAAACTCATTCAAACTGCCAGTGCAACACATGTAATCCACGAGTTCAGGACATCGAATATTGTTATATTGGCAACGTGCTTACATGAAATACTTTGAATGGACCTAGAATATCAGATTTTTGTTTTAATTATTTCCTTCAGTCTCAAGGCAGAAACCAAAACAATGCATTTTTAATCACATTGCATTGAGTCTCTAGTTTTTATTAGATAAAGAAGTAAATTGAATATTTTCATGACATGTTCATGTCAGACTATTATGATACAATTTAAATAATGATTTTCTTTTTTCAAACATAATGAGATGAATTGAAAGAAAATCCTGAATTTACTTTTGTTTTAGAATGTAAGTAAGCAAGTAAAGGTTATTAGTAAAGCGCCTTTCTAGACCAGGGTCACAAAGCACTTTAACAATCATAAACAAAACATCGTTAAAATATATACTTTAAAAAGGTCAAGACACATAAGACAAACACAGGAGTCCCAGAAAGTCAGGTAAAAGCCTGTACGAATAAGAATGTCTTAAGATGTTTCTTAGTCAGTAGATCCATCAAACACAGAGGGAGAGGAAGATCATTCCAAAGTATGTACTATATTTATCCATTATTAAACAATAGCAAGCCTCAAGAAATGCTGCTAGATGTAAGATCAAACTATAAGAAGGATAATAGATTGAATATTGTATATTATTTCTGAAGTAATAATACTGTTGAATATTTTCAAAGATTGTGGCCTCTCAACACTGAAATACTGGAAATATATGAGTGCAGAAAATGAAGGGAATATCATTTTTGGAGCTTTAACTATTAAAGAGCCACTAGACGTTGTTTAATTATGATGGACATATTTGTCCAATAAGTAAAAGAATGTAAATGACATGTTAAAATACATACCCAAAATATAGGAAAGTAAAAAAATATATAAGGGCCTTTTAAAAACAATATTCTGTCTCTTTACAATTTCATGTATCTAGCCAATGTCATTTTGCAATTAATTTACCTTCCTTATGTAAATAGAGACCAACTCTGTTGGGGGGCTTGAGCCCTAAATGCAAAATAGTGATTTCACCTTTACTCTTGCCCCCAGGGTGACTAGTTTCCAGGCATTAATGCTTATTCTACCACAAGGCCTCCGTCTGGCGAATAAGCTGCTGATTAGTCCAAAGCTTTTGTTGGACTTGCCTCAATACACAAGCTGTAGTGACGCTCAGTGCTCAGAATGTATGGTAGGACAAAGTCAAACAGGATGTTAATTGTGGGGCCACAACATCACTTATGTCCCATCATGAGTTGAATGAGTAAGTGATAAATGGATAAGCTTGATAAAGGCTTCATGATTGAAGTGGTTGATACAACTGACTTCATTTCTTAACATATTCATATTGAATATGACAGACTGGAGAACTCAAAAGTTCTACATAACACAGTTCTGGTTTATTTAAATCTGGTATCTACAAGGTCCATATTGAGTATAGGAAATAGAACATTATGGGTGACTTATCATGTGGTCTACTTTCTGTCACTGTGACTATTTGCAAGTGTTACTTGCTTTTACACACCACGCGTATTAATGCTGTCTGCTGAATGTGCTTGTGTTTTGTGGGAGTGTTTTCGTATTTTTGGCTGCTCAACTGTAATTTTTTGATTTCTATAAAAGTTTGCTTGATGTACTTGTGTGCGCAAAGTTGTGTGTGTGCATATGTGGTTTAAGTATGCGTGTCAACTACATGTGTCTGTCTAACTGGTACAAAAATAATGTTTGTATAAGTTTGTCTGTGTGTGTTAATGTCTGTACTTCTTTGTTTTACATTTTTTTGGTAGTATTTGTGTACTTAAAGGCTGGATGGAGATGTGTGTTGTAAGGTTTGTTGGTCTATGAACATATAGTATGTGCATGTGTTTGTGAATGTAAAACATCTATTTAACCACACTTTCTAAAATCTCTGCTCTGGTTGTAGCACGGCTTTTTGTGGAGACAGACACGTTTGGGAGTCGAGTAAGGATACGTGGAGCTGAGAGTGGACGCTACCTCTGCATGAACCAAAAAGGGAAACTGATTGGAAAGGTAAAAACAAACTCGGAAACTTTATGTATAGTTAAAGTATATCACTTTAAGTTAAATGAAAAAAATATATGAGGCAGAAGGCTCCCTGTGAAACCCATCAACCATTGCAAACAAATCAGAAGTTTATAAGATTTGGATAGTTCTGGACACACTGTCCTCCCATCATGCAATGCTTCTTACTTGGGTCATCTCGCTTCTTCCTGTGTGGAAATGGAACAGATGGACTCACAGCTGGCTTACATAACAAGTCATAAATCTTTCATTGTGTTTTGGAAAGACCCCCCCCATCCCACACTTTCACAACCACCCCGCCTATTTGGGGTTTCCTCTTGGTACTCCAGTTTCCTCCCACATACATGTTAATTGGACATAGGAGCAACTGCCAGTCATTTTCTGTCTAGTATGTCATAATAGGACATAATGTTTCCATAGTTGCACCTTTTTATTAATATATGTGATTTTAATGTTAGGATTAAAATATCTTGATGAACAATAACATATACATGTATACAAAATATATTCACATGAATGCATTTTCATTTTACATTTTCCCCCGACAGCCTAAAGGCCACAGTAGAGACTGCGTCTTCACAGAGATTGTACTGGAGAACAATTACACTGCCTTCCAAAACGTCAAGTACGAGGGCTGGTATGTGGCCTTCACTAGAAAGGGGAGGCCCATCAAAGCTTCCAGGACCAGGGAGAACCAGAGGGAGGTCCATTTCATCAAGAGACTCCACACAGGCCCGCCCCCCTTCCCAAATATGGAACAGAACAAACATTTTGAGTTCATCAGATTTCCATCGGCACATCGAGCTAAGCGGAACAGGAAATCCCACTTGTCTTCCTAGTGTGCAGCAGACAGCACTGGACTGATGAAAACTGTGTTGTCAACTCTTGTTTTTGTACAGTTGGACATGTAAATGCTTCAAAGCTAAGCACACAATAAGTAATATTGCTGTAAAATGAGCAAATGTAAATAGCTACAGAGTAAAGCAGAAAGATTTTATTTAATGGAGTGTATGTGATAAATATTTGAAAATACTCTATGGGACATGATATGATTGACTTGAACTCTTTAAAAGAAGGTGCCATGGCACACTGTTCTAGAAAAGCGCTATACAAATAAAAATTACTTACTTACTTACTTACATGATACATTGATTAATAAGTTTAAATATAATTTATTTTTTTGCTACAGGAAAAATAGATATCACAAATAGAAGTAAATATTACCACTAGGCAAATCATTAAAGTGTGTTATATCTCACTATAATCGTATTGAACATTACACAAGATACATACAAAAACAGCTATTACAGCACATCAGTTTCAGCCTTATCTGTGTCTCTCTCTAGGTTTAGACTTATATGCTTTACATAAAATATATATTTATTATCACTACTACAATTATGGGATATTGTTGTATTAGGCCAAAGAGTTCAATCAGACTGGAGAATTAAGTTTCTCAGGGTCTCTCTGCTGTGCTTAAGCGCTGTCCAGTGTGGAACCTTAGACAGGTGTGAGCCTAACCGTAACAAATCAGCTGGATTTACTATATGTGAAATCAAATTAATCACAAGGAACACCTCAAGGAAGCGTAGAGTGAAAAGAAACCTGCTGAACTTTTTCTGCTAATGTTTTCCGCTTAATCCCCGGGGGTAGTTTCACGCTGTTACTATACCTGAAAACATCTTCCCGAGGCACGACTAACCACCTGCAGTATTGTTAAATTGCTATTGAAAACCAATTCTTACAACAGTGTTTTTGATGGAAAAATACAGTGGGAAACAATGACATATTCAAGCTGTTGTTAAACAACAAATAACAGTTTGAACATTTCAATTTTAATTTATTTTCTAAATCATTAAAAAACATATTAAAATGTCAGAGCGAGATAATAGTTTAACTAAATGCATACAAATGATTTCAAAACCACTAGGTGTCGCTGCTGGAATTCTCTGAAGCAATGGACATTTTTTTACCGTGTGTTATCAAACCACCAGAAAACATGTTTTAAATACAATTGAGGTGATATGAAATGTACATCTTGAGGATCACGTTCTGCAGTCCAAAAATGTTTTGTGTGTATTCATGCAGTTTTCCTATTTTAATCGAAAAAACCATACGTTTTACTGCGCACGCGCACGCATGCGTACACCTACCGTGCGGATCGTGCAGAGACAGCGTCCTCTAGTTGCTCACCGACGTAACCGACGCCAGGTCAGGTGGATTGTCAGCTGACTGCGCCACTACCAGGAAGAAGACTGTTGAACAGTATGCACGGCATTTTACCCATTAAATTAATCTAATACAAAACCTTTTAAACGTCATTATGTTCGCCGGTGATGACGAGGACGGGGACTTCTTATCGCCCTCTTCCGGGTGAGTATTTTCACTTTTAGCGTGCAGGCTAACTGTCTCTTAGCCACTACCCACTGGGAGCTAACTTTGATCATGAATGATCTCACATTGTTTAAATGACGAGATTGCAAATTTAAAACATGATGTCTCGAACATTTTTAATTTTAATATTGCAGTTGTGAAAACGCGAAGCACTTCTATACATGTCGACCGAAAGACAAACACGATGGATTTAGTTTTTCTTTATATTGGTTTAAATTGATTTTTTACAGCTAAAAATACGAGATAAAAACAAGTCATTTGAATATACAATGTGAACATTGAAATAATAGCATTACCAAAAGCATGCTCTGTCATATTGATTTGGAAATTATTTTCGTTTTTCAATCAATTTCCCCTTAACATTCAGTTATTATATATATATTTTCCTACATTTCATGTGATGTTAAAAGGGTTGCATCCTATGTTTTTCCATCTTTTCTTACTTGTGTATATGAAATAAGTAATTCTTTCTCTACGTTATATGTAATTGCCAGATCATGAGTGTGTTTTTATGCTATTCCCAAATCTACTTTTATCATTTGGGACATTTCTGATGAGTTCATGAGAGTAAAACAAGATAAGAAGCCTGAGTGCCAGTGACTGCTGCTTGATGCTGAGGCAGTAGGGTTTGGCATCACTACCAAACTGCTTTTAAACATGTTGCATTTTTTTAAACTGCATGTTTTAAATACACCTTTGGCTCGACCATACTGTTCAAATGCATGTATAGTCAGCCTATGGGAGACAGCTTTAAACTACCTAGGCCAAACTACATTTATAATCCACTTATTAGATGGATTAAGCTGTTGTGGTTTGAATAAGATCAAACTTGGTGTTCCATCACTGCTCCTCTGGCACCTGAGATGTAAACACAAAAGTGTCAACTCATCAGGCAGACGTTCTAATAGCATCATGTATTGAATGAATGTGGTGTTTAAATAAATAGATGCTGCATTGGTCATCAAGTCTTTCAATTATATTAACATTGCAGGAGTCAAATTAATGGTATGTGTGTGTATAACCTACCGATGAGGAAGTTACATTAATACAGAATATCTTGAATTGCGTTTCTGCATAAATGCCAATAAATAAGGAAACCAACATCTTTAATCAAGTAAACATTTATTTAAAAAAAAATTAAATGTCGTTTATATTTAACATCTTGAGCAAAAGTGTTTGTCAATCTAACAATTGGTGTCATATGCCCTCTTTAGCAAAGTAGGGTACACTTTTTCCAGGAGAGATTTTTCAGCAGCTGATCATTCATGTGCATGTTTTCTGTCACACAAAAGCATTGGCAGCCGATCGGTTACAAACATACAGTCGCAGAAGTTCATCAAATGATTGCACATTTTGTCTTCTGGGGAATTATTGATTGGTATGGTATATATTGAACTCATTTGATGAATATCATTCCAATTAGAACACTGTTGTGTCTCATACAAAAACTGTACAAATGTGGTCATGGATGAGCACAGCACAGCTCCAGCGTGAAAATCGGTGTTAGGATCCTAGAGCTTCGGTTTTTAATCCATTGTCACAAACAAATCTTGGGTTTCTTTCAGTTTAATGTGTCTTTATCAAAACAGGCCTGGAACCATGTTAACGATGACTGCAAGGGCGAGCCCTGCCTGTCTTGTGTCTGGGATCCTGTATGGTTCCTAGACCTCTAACTAACCAGGTCATGGCACCACCTTGAAGTTGGAATCATTTTTTCCGCCACCACCACTGTAAGGCAACATCAGCCTTTAGCCCTAATGCAAATGCTTGATTCCCCTTGGATTATCGATGGGACAACCACAAAAAATACCATTACTTACTTGCTTACTTAATGACCTTATTTCTCAAGGTATTGGAGTCAATGTCCAAACCACCTTTGTAGATGCATCAGTGTTGCCACTGGATGAACCTTTGCCGGTCGACCTAGCAAAAAACATTATAATGGGGGACTCTATGTATGTGGCTAGCCTCACCCGGTCTGACAAGAGGTCCGTTTATAGCCTGGAATTACAACAAGATACTTGGTTTTAAAACACTGCAAACCCTTGCTGGGCTGTGTGGTTTATGACTGAGTCAGTATGAAACCGGGAGCTCAGTTTCATACTTGGATAAGGCCAAGGTTTAGCCAATCTTTTAGGTACTTTTAAAATCTTGGTGTCTTCAAAACTAATCTCCACTCATAAAGATAAAGTTTTAGACACGGTTAAATACCTGATGATTCTTGGGTATTAGGGCTGCATAAATAATCACATTTTAATTGTGATCATGATTTGGCTCCCATGATTATAGAACCCTGACATTCTCTGATGATTACATGTAAAATGTAACTTTGTTTAAACATGACTATTTTGCCTAAAATAAAAAGCTAGTACCAGAGCCAAGTCATTTTTTATAGTATTTATTAAAGGGGTTATTAGTTTCGCCTAAAATACTTGAATGTTTAAACATGAATAATAATACATTCAACAATATCTGTCAATATTATTCGGCATTCCTATTGGGTATATAATAATTATAATGGGTATAATAATCTACTAACGGAGAAAGCATGTTGTTCATGATGAAGTTAACATAAATGCTATGTTTAAGTCTTTCATTGTCATTTGATGTCGTGCCTGAAGCAGTCCAACATAGTCTGACAATCATTAATCGTATGGTACACTTTGGTTATGGCTTCCTCTAGCTAGCAGGTACCGTTTTGTAGTCAAGGCTGCATGAAAGCTACAGAAAGTTCTTAATATGCTTCACAATGTGTAATATTAGCATCTGTTTTGCTGTCCTATGTATGTATTTGAGTGATGTTGCAGTCTGGGACCTGGGGTTCCTAATTTTACCGTGCTTATTTTCTTATCGTCATGGCAATAAAGTATAAGACTAGTGTGCAATTGTGAGTGTGTTTGCACACAGCACAAACAAGCATTCTCTGTTCGCCGCTCAGTGGGAGTGTTCATGGAGAATAATTCTTCTCACATGCTACTAGTTAGAAAGTGATGTGAGGACCTGTGTCGCAGTTCTTCTTCTCTCCAAACAACTATGCTCTTTTGAAAAGGATATTGAATCTACCACATTGGTTCGAGAGTTCGGATCATTGGTGCTCCAGGACATAACAAGCCTTGGATATGCTTTAGTTTTGGCTCCCAGGTGTTAACAGAACACCCCTCCTTTTCTGCGTCTCCATCCAGGCTTTCAGCATGTCTATTTTGGGAGTTGCAAATGACTACCATTGGAAGGAGTTCCAGGGGTCAGTAAATGTGTTACCCAGGACATCATGATGGCGTTTAATTGTATTTTGTCTTGTTGTCAATATTTTTTTTGCACTCTTAATGTCATTCTTATAGAAGTATGCATCTGTACTTCTGTGTAGACTCATTGGATTTATGAGACCTGTGTTCATCTGTTACTCTATCTCCTGAATTTAAGCCACATTTTTGTAAAGCTTCATCTGGCCTGACTGGAATATAATTCACCCTAATTCAAATTTTGTAAGTGATCAGCTGTATTCGTAAAAAGTCATGTTTACTCAAAAAAATATTATTAATTTACAGAATTCGAGATAATGTATAGTCCTCTGGGAAGATTAAAAGCCTTGGTTATCTACAGTATCATACATACTAGGACTACGTTTAAACATCCCTTGATACTTCACAGCTATGGAATTTGAACTTGGATAAGGTTTTTTGATACAAATGAGTAAATAAAAGACCATTTTAAAACAGTAGTGAAAGGGGAAAGGGATGCACCCAGATCTGAATTATGCTGACCGAGTGACCTTATTGACGTGTGAATGCAATAAGAGTGTGCTTGGATGACACCCACGATGCTACAGCCTCAAATGGCAGTTATTTTGTGGCAATCTTATAGATTAATCTTCTGATTTAGCAGCACTTATTCTGTGTTGTTTTACTCATTTGGAATTTTGTCATAAAAAGTACACTTGTATATTGGCGCTTTGTTATGTTTTTCTATAGCTTATTTTGTGTGTTATCTCATTTCTTACTTTTATTATGTACTTTCACTACAAAAAAAATCCTATGTTGTTTTTACAAGTTTCTGATTAATAATTGTTTAAGAGTATATTGCACATCTGCAAAGTTTATCTTTTAACAATTGTTTTCATTCATTTGTATAAATAAAAACACTATCTATATTTTACATGTATTTATTAAAACACAATCCTCATTTAGCTATAGCATTTCAACATTTTCTCATTTGTATTTTTCCGTCCAATACTCTTTCTCACAGTATGTATAACTCAGTATTTTAAATGTTTATAATGATGATTCCTTGTTTAAGTTTTTCTTTTCTATTCATAAATCCAATCACAGGGCCAAGCTGGCCTCACTGTTCGGATTAGACCAAGCGTCTAACCACGGGAATGAGTCCTTCCAGTACACCGCCCCCAAACAGCCCCGAAAGAGCTTGACTCCGGGTGTGTGAAGACTTCAGATTCTGATGTGTCCAAAATATATTAACAAGTTTATCTTTCCTCCAGTTCCTAACATACAGAAACCACCTGCACCAGTGTCTCCAGCAGCTCCAGCAGTGCTGTTTGCCACACCAGCCCAAGTCTTTAAATAGTAAGTTAATAGTTATGTCATTGATGAAGGTATGCTGGACTCACTAGTTACTGTGAAGGTGGTAGCACAATGGATCCTTTAGTATTATATGAAACTTACATTTTAAAAATGAAATTAATAACTTTATTGAGCCAGAACAAGTGACACAATGGAAATAATTAAACCACTAGGCACACACCTACCCCACTAAATTAAGTTTTATAGTGTTTAAAGTACAAGTTCACAAGTTAATTTAAAAACATAATATTACCAAAAAATTTACTTGTAGGTACGAAGCCTACAGTAAAAAAAATGCTAAGAATTGTTGCACAGGAATGGACTATTCCCAGAATAGCTGTACCAGAAGAGGAGGAAGTGAAGTACTGTTTAAGTTTAAGACGGGTTATTGTATGTCTGACTGCAAATTAATTGTAAGTTTTGCTTTGAGTATGTGATTTGATGATCATTGATTTATAATTTACTTTATTCATATCTTAGAGTTTAAGCATACTATCTGTGGACATGTGATAAATCACTTGATGATTTTTTTCTAAAAGGTCAACAGACCGACTTTCTTTTCATACACTTGATTTCATGTCATTAATGATATCATAAATTTGAATATTTGGACATGAGAAAAAATAATCATGGAAAGTTTATGCACTTGTTTTTTTTTTAGAATCCCTTATTAGTCCCGCGAGGGGAAATTCGGTAGTGCTTTTTACAGCCATTCACACATACTGATGGGAGTAGGCTGCACACTTGTGCCAAGTTCACCATCAGGAGCAATCAGGGTAAAGTGTCTTGCTCAGGGACACAACGACACAAGCTTGTCTGGAGCTGGGATTGAACCTGCAACCTTTTGGACTGCAGCCAACCACTCTACCATCTGAGCTATGAAGTCATTTCACGTTTTTCAGAGAAATATACAGTATGTAGGTGAATATCAGTCTCTATAAACACCCAGACACGCACAACACCTGGTATCTCGTCTGTAAATAGTCATCACCACCCACATGGTTCTACAATACGGTCACATTCATGGCTCTCTGTCTTGTGTGCAGCCTTGATGGACAATATGTGAAGCAGGGCAAGCTAGGAGCTGCAATATTGGGAAACAACACCACAAAAGAGGTCTGAACTTACTAGCTTTAAAAGTGATTATTTGAGTCTCAAAGCAATAATCCTAATCTTCTGTGCAGTACAAATTGTTACTGTACCTAAGCCAGCAAAAGCCAGTGACAACTGCCAAGATTCACTCGGGCTTCATCATAACGGTGAGTTGAACACAGATCTTCTGGTAAGGATGATAAAAAATTCAGGATTGAATTTAACTTATGCTTAAATGTTTATGCAGTTGCAGTCAAACAATTACTGCACTTTCTATGATGACCAGAGACAGAACTGGTCCCTGATGTTTGATTCCGAAAAAGCTTCCTCTGACTTCTGTAAAGAGGTAAGTAATAAGATTTGCATGGTTTTTGGCATGTTTATTTATAATTGGTTTCAATTTCTTCTTTTCCATCACATTAGTTTCAGTAAACATTTATGAATATGAGGCAATAATAATAAAAAACTATTCTCCTCTCTGTTCCTTTAAAATCTCAATTGATCTACATGTAAACTGTTTGATTTCAGTTTACATTTGGGTGACTACAGTTACATTTTACGATTGTACGAGAACGATGTATTTGAAACAGAAATATTACTCCAATTGTACGATTGTGTAAAAAAATAACTTGCATAAAGGACAAGAGGTATTTATATGAAATAAGGTGTATAAATACAGTATATAAGGTGATAAAGAAATGTTGTTAAAGAGCATTACGCTCTGCAGCTGTCATCACTACACATTCAAATATTAGATTCTGTATGTTTCAGGTATGTTTGGCAAAAGCTAACAGCAGTCCTACCCTGGATGCAGTGGTGGTGCAAGACCTGAGTCTGGGAGAGGGAAAGCCGGTGGAATTGGAAGACTCTTTGGAAGTCATGTACACCGGATGGCTTCTGCAGAACCACATCATTGGACATATGTTTGATACCAACCAGAATAAGGACAAGCTACTGCGTCTCAAACTCGGAGCTGGAAAAGTTATAAAGGTTTGTGCCACAAATTCATGTTTATGCATGATGTTTCTCTCATGCACTTCAAAATGTAATCTTGTATACCATTCAATAAGCTTTATTTGGTTTAGGATGGCTGCCTTACTGAGCTGCTCAAGATACAAGTAATAAAAAATGGCCCATGCTGCTGTTCGCATGAAGTCATCTGTCACAAGAACACAGTCACAAGGGATGTCAAACATTGGTTTGCATGCTTATTTGTGTTTAACCAGGGTGGCACGTCATGTATTTCATGATCGTACACGATGTACACAAAACGACTTAATACTGGCGACAACGTGAGGGCTGTAGAGCAAAAGGTTTTGAGTAGTCTCAACTCTACATTGCTCCTACTTGCATGTCGTTCTATCCTATTTTAATGTTTAGGTCAGGTAAAAGTAACATTTTGGATTACCCTTAAAACACAAAAAGCCTTCTCCTTCCCCTTTTTGTGTAAACTGAGCAATGTACAGTATTTGTATTGTATTTGTTGTTATTTTGTCACTGTCTCAAAACATGCTGTTTTTGATAAGGGATGGGAGGATGGTATTCTGGGAATGAAAAAGTCAGGTCGTCGTCTACTAGTTATCCCCCCTGACCTTGCATACGGATCTAAAGGTTTCCCAGATCGCATACCATCCAACAGCACTTTGGTCTTTGAAACAGAGCTCAAACGGGTAACAATCAATATTAACATACCAACATTTAAAAAATGTCTACTTTTAGATATTATTGGATCCTTTTTTGATCTACTTTAGGTAAAGTTTTCAAAAGACTCTAGATATGACCTCAGCAGTGTTAGCTCCAGAGACTCTGCTACACCTTCTCCAGCCAGTGTGATGGAGACTGTGACTCCTGAGCCTCTACTACACATCAGTGCTGCTGGGGAAGGAAGAGTTGGGTGAGACTGTTTTGCTTAGCAAATATATTGCTGCATCATGCACTTCTTTCTTACATTGTCTGACTTTATCTGTAGAGAAGTTCAGATGCGCTCCAAGTCCAACTCCCTCACTGAAAAGCTGGCGGTAAGTAGCTCCTTTCCTGGATCAAGTCAACTAAATCGGGGGACTTTGTTTTATTTTCAGTTCGATTCTTCCTGTTTTTGTGAAAGTACATTTGCTATTCATGTTCATGGTGCCTGCTAATAGTTACTACTTCCTTTTTGTGGGTGTGTGCGGCCATTTACAAGCTTTTGTAGACAAACAAAATCAAGCAATAATTAAGGTGATTTAGCCACCTGTAACTCCAGAGCCTCATATTTAAAGACCTGGTCAGAGTGATTTATCACAATTACTCTTTTTCCCCCAAATTAGGCACCTGATGCTACTAAAGCCAAGTTGATCTCTAGAATGGCAAAGATGGGTCAGCCCATGTTGCCATTTCTAAGTGGAGCTAGCCAGCCAGAGTCCAGTGATTCAGAGCTTGAGGTGGGTAGATCATGTACTCCGACAAATTCAATTTAAAATGAGTAATTATAACAGTTTGTCAATTTCTCTCAACAAAATGTGAAGAAGAGGAATACTATCTTTGGGAGGGGGTGATGATCCGAATTTTTAAATATATTATGGTGTCTAGTATTTGTTTTATTTAAAAAGTGTGTTCTCAAAATTGTAACAAATCACTGCTTCAAAGGAAATCGCGTATTTAAATATGCACTGATTTGTCTTTTCAACTTTTGATTTTTTTTTTCTGGTGGTATCAACCTCTGGTCAATCAGGTGTTAAATCAAAACAAATAAGCATGTATTAGGTCAGGAATGACTAAATGCGCATTTGCCCTTCATTATATCCCACATTAATAATTATTTTTTCCAAACCCGGACTTTGTTGATGTGATTTGATCCATGAATATAGAAGAAATGTTATTTTGTGTTTTCTACCATGTGGTTTAATACAAAGTTATCTGCAGGACACTGGTAGTCGAAACAAGGGAGTACCTGCTGCTCCATCCCCAATGCCCATTTCTACTGCTGCCCCCTTGTCAGTCCATGGTAAGCTAAAGCCACATCCACTCTTTTGTCTTGTCCCATCTCAGTAAAACAGTCCTTTTGTCCTTAAGCACATCCATACCCTCACACCATTCCGGCCTCACTGCCTTCCATCAGCAACTTTGCTCCACCCCCTGCTCTGTCTGGCACTGCACACGCCTTTCAGGTAGCTCACTTCACATCTTCCACTGACCTAATGATGAGCTGAGCCTAATGTTTCATATCTGTTTCATAGCCTTACTTGTACACCCAGAACTCAGTGGCTTCCAGTCAGCTGCAGCCACACAGCCACTTGTATCCTGCACATTCTGTTTCTTACATGGGTAAGTCTGGAGTACAGATGGAGCACAGTAACTGTTGTGGATGTCGTCTGACTCTGTGGTTCTGTCCCAGGCTCAGGTGACATGAGTTCCTTTCTGATGACTGAGGCCCGTCAGCACAACACAGAGGTCCGACTCGCTGTGGGAAAAGTTGCAGACAAAGTAGATCATCTCACCTCAAAGGTATAGTGCATGGGTTGCCAAACTATACTTTGTCATGTCCTAAAAAACGCTCAAAATCTATGATGTATTTTTATTATTACTTTAATAATTCCTGCTTTGTTTGTGTCTGTAAATCCAGTTTTTAAAGAAAAAAAGCACTGTATGTGAAGTTTGCTAATGGACAGCTGGTATCTTCTTTTTAAAGTATTAAACATGTTGTTAACTTTTTAACAGATAGATGAGCTGCAAAAGCAGGGAAACGTCTCTATGGCGATGTCAGGGATGTCAATGGAAACGTCCATGATCATGCACAACATCCAAAGGATCATCCAGGTCAGCTCGCTATTAAAGTCTAAATATCATGCAGCCATTCAATGTCTTCTTCTTGCAGGAGAACGAGTGTTTGAAAAAAGAAGTCTTTGAGAAAAGTAGTCGTATTGAGGAGCAGAATCATAAGATTGGTGAACTCATTGATCAAAACCAGAGGTGTGTCAACATTGCATGTTTTTCTGTCAAACAACTCTTACGTTTGCTGTTATAATCATCTCTTTGAACCACACAAACGGCTGAATATGTTCCGTGACAATTGTGAATTCGCAATACTGACAACGTATTGCAGAAACATTTTAACCAATTTTTGATGAGTGGTGGAGAAGACTGCTGATAGCTTGGCCCTGTGATTGGATAATATATAGTATATAAAATCATGTTTTTAGTTATCCTTGTTGTGTAATTCAAGAGAAAGTCATTATTCTTTATATACCTGCAGATACATGGAGCAGAGCAACCAGCTGCTAGAAAAGAGAAGTGACGCCCTCAAAACATCAAGTGAACAAAGTCAGACCAGGCTGCTTAAAGCTGAGAAGGACAAGGTCAGTATTGACTCAAACTGCTTGACCAGCACTGCGATTCCAGAGGTTTTGTTCCTTTGTTTGTGAATTGATAACAAATTAGGTTTTCAAGGTCGTGTTAAAACAGGACCAAAAATTTTTTAAGTCTTTCTTTTCTTATCTTGTTTGGCCTCAACACTTCCTGTTGTCATTAAACTGGTAAAGACAAACCGCTGGTTCAATGAGAAAATCTCTGTCTTTCACTGCTTTCTCTTCTAAGAATGCTCTGCTTCAAGACACCAGCTCAGGTCAGGTGAGACGCTGATAATGCCACTCCTATCAGACGTGGGGCAAATGGTTCCTGCAGACTCTTATTAGAAATCAAATTTCTGGCTTTATTTTACAACAACATAATGAGTTAACATTGAAACATTGAATTGTAAAGAGTCCAATGACCATTTGACCTATTTCTGATTAATTTTCGGTGTCCTTCATTTCACTGTCAGCTATCTCACTACAGGTCACCATCACCTGCATCCACTCACTCCAACCATGTGGATTTGTGTTGACCGACATCAAGAGTACCATTTTCATCTTGGTATATTCTCGTTTGAACAGATGCAGCTGACAGACGAATTGGCCTCTTCCACTGCCCGGCTGTCACAGCTGCAGCTGGAAGCTACTGCTCATCAACAAGCTGCTGCAGAGCTTCAGAGTAAACTCAACTCAGCACTGCAGGACAGTGAGGGAAGCAACCATAGAAGCACACTCCTGAAAACAGAGCTGCAAGGTTCGCATTGCCGATCTCCTCTTAACTCAATATTCTCTATAAATATTAAATAATGATAGATGTGTGTTTTTGTTTTAGAGCTTAAAGAAATTGCTGAGAAAGCTCAGACTCAATGTCGTACAGAGAAACAGAAACGCAAGCAATTTGAGCTGAAAGTCTCCAATCTTGAGGAGGAGGTGCAGGACCTAAAGACTGATAAAGAGAGTCTGGAGAAAGTCAGTTTAGATACTTTGATGTCTCTAGAAACCTGGCAAAGGCATTCATTGGTTGATTTCTCCAGGCCTTGGCAGACAGGAAGAACAAGTGGCAGGATGTGCGCCAACGCAGAGACAAAGAGGTTGAGGACCTGAGAAGAAGCCACCAGGCGGAGGTAGAAAACCTCCGATTGCAGCTTCACAAGTCCTGGACCAGTACAGATGGCGCAGCATTAGAACAGGTTACAGGTTACACAGCTTTTGGATTTGAAACATGTGAATGTTTGTAAGTGTTTTCTTCCTCTGGTCACATGCAGGCAGAGCAGGAGCAGCAGTGGAGGAGGAAGTTTGAGCAGGACTTGGCTTCAGCCAAAATGGAAGTATCTGAGTTGACTGTGCAGAGAGACACTCTGCAGGTGAAGATGACTGAGCTTCACATGAAGGTTAGCTACACACTCTTACCTATACCTATACCATCTTATGCTGGATTGTTAAAGTTTATAAGAAAGACAATTGATTTTAAGGGGTTACCTGTGGCCCCTACAATAATTGGTCAATAACTCAGCATTTCTTTTACCTTGCAGTTTACCACACAGGAGCAGCAGGCTGCAGCAGTGAAGGAGGAACTGGAGAGAAAAGTTGCTGAGCTGATGAAGAAAGTACCAGACCAGGAAACCCCAGACAATACTCAAGCAGAGGTGACCCTTTCTTTTCTTTCATAGAGTTGCCAACATTTATGCCCTTTGTTTTGTTGGTGTCCCGAGGTGTTTGGATTTTTTATATCTTCATTAGAACTGTCCAGCATGATTTTTTTTGAAGAACAACACATCGCAATGTGACTTGGGAGCAAAGCTGTAAATAAAACCTAGCTAAAGCAACAATGTTTGTGATCAACATTACACATCTTCACTAAACTGATCCAATTAAAGATCCAACATTTTCTGTTGTCCCACAGGTGAAGCGAGTGATGAACGGTGTGTTTCATTCCCTGCGGGGGGAGTTTGATCTTGGTGAAATGTATAGTGGCCAAGCTGTGCTAGGAGTCATCGTAACAACCATTAAGGTATGGGCCACAACATACAGCCGTTGTGAGTTCAAGTACTCATACGGTGAAACCAACCAGGTTGACGTGACAATGCTGCAACACATTGAGTTGTTTTCCAGTCGTGGTATTCTATTTTACAGAGAGAGCACACTCTGCCAAGCACCTTTTTTTTTATGATGTAACATCCTTGTTGTCATCATGTCAACATTCACTTTAAATCCGTCCCTCGTCATTCTAAGCTGTTCTTAACTTTTTAAACAATCGTTCTCTTGCAGTTATTTCATACTTGTTTGTTTATAAATCAGTAATATTTTCTGAATGTTCTGACTTAGAAACATTGCATGAGTTTCTGCGACTGTTAACAATGGGTGTCTTACCTGAGTTTGTGTTTACTTTAATTATATTTATGAACTGATGTACTGGAACCACCATCTTCCATCATAATTCATGAATTCATAAATTCAAAAATCTGATATTTGTGTATAAACAAGCCACTGACGAGTGTCGCAATTAAAATTAAATTAAATATCTATAAATATAAAAAACAGCATTTAGACAGAAATATTGATTAAACTATTGATACCTTCATATCTTTTATTTCTTCTTTTTTATATTCCTTATCCCTAATCTATCAATATAATTAATTGCTGAGTATATCTATAGATGCTTTCTTTATGTAAACTCTATCTTTTCACCACACAAGATGTGTTTAAAATACAATTTTTTTTTTTTTTAATTGACAACACAGTCAGGTCTCCTATAGATACCAATACAATATTTTAACATTGCTTTTTTATCTACTTCTATTGTTTTTATTTTAATTTCCTGCAAACCAAAAGAAAATTATTTCATTTAACAAAGACAAGTTTCCATCATTTCCAAAACTTTTTTTTTAATCTATTTTCTTCTGGTGGTATGTTTTGGTATGAGTGCTGGTTAATGAATGCATCAGACATCTATGCCTTTACAACGAGAAACCCTGCATGTCCTAAAAATATAGCCGCAAGTTATAGCAAAAACCTTTGTTATTTCCAGGGTGTATTTTTTTTACATTATTTGTTTGCCAAACAAAACGAAGGTTTTCTGTCGTTTTGATTATCTGGTTACATTTTAAGAAGTCCCTCGGTACTTCATATAAAAAGACTGTCTCTGATCCACTGTTGTAAAAAAGTTTGGTGAGCAAATGACACTCATAGACTCTATGGACAGGTTACATTGTGAAAAACATCTTTATAATAATACCCTATTAATAAATGATCATACTACATGATTAAGCCATCATTGCAGAAAATGTGAGGAAATAACATTATGTATTGATACTAGTTATCATAAAGGGATTTATGTCCTTTTTTGTTAGAGGCAATACAATGGTGAATTAAAGACCCATAATCATAATTAATACATTTTAGCTTTATGTGGTGATTCCTTTTTTCCAGAATGTAACCCTTCAGCTTCTCAGTGGCACAACAGAGACTTTACCAACAACCAATGAGAAGAGAGAGGTAACAGAGGAGACCGCAGAAAGTACGGATGAAAAACCAAACCAGCTTGACACTAATGAGAGGCAAGCAGAGCAAAGAGAAAGTCAAGTAGATGAGGAGGAGGAAGACGATGCTGAGCCACACACACTTGCTGTGGTTGAGACTGAGCAGTTTGCAGTTGTTGAAGACGACCAAGAGGCAGACCCACCAACTGGTCCAAATGCTCTACAGACACCAAGTGAACAGAAGGAACTGTCGGGAGAGGGATCTGTGAGTTCAAAGGAGAGTTTTGAGAGTGTGGACGAAGAGCCACACGATGGCGCTGCTGAGCCTTTTAAGGCCAAATCGGAAGATAGTGCTGAGGTGAAGAGTGAAGACACTGTAGAGATGCAAGGACCACTTGATCCTTCCATGGATAAACCCTTTGGACCTCCAGCCGAACCACCTCCACCACCAAACGGTGGCGGAGATGTCCCATTGGACGACACAAGGTATCCACTGGACACACATTTGATGATTGTTAACTAATTGTGCTGTTTCTCAGTCTGACAGAGGGAACTAGTGAAGAAAATGGAGTAGAGCCATTTTTCCAGAGTCCTTCTTTGCCCGCTGCAGCTGTGAGCACTGAGGTAGACGAGGAGGAGCTGGTGAGGAAGACTTAAAATGGACCCCATTTTTAACCAGTCAATCAATCAACCTTATTAATTATTCTTCTCAAAAAAGAAATGGGTTTAATAATTATGTATGTGTAAATGGGAAATCAATAATTTCTTGTCCTTGTCCAGAGCTTGAAGGGTCAACCACCTCCGGCTCCACTGTTTGGTGACGATGACGACGATGATGAAGATCTCGACTGGTTGAGTTGAGCCTGCATTCTCACTTACGATTGGTGGAAAACCCCAGGCTCCTCTACTGTTTCCTGACCCAGCGTCTCTGTGTGGATCTACTCAGCCAAAGACCAATCAGAAACATTTCCTAAAAAAATCCTTTTTCGCAGAACCTGTTTTTGGTTCTGTTTTAAACTCTACTATAGCAAACTATGTGGGACCCGCAGTATCATATTGTCATAGCTTTTAGATTTTTTTAATAAAGTTCCACTTTTTGCCTGTGTTTGTTGTGGCTGTCTTGCGCTGGACTGGTGTCTGTGATTATTTATTTATTATATCTGCTTTATTTCAGTGTCGGTGCACATACTATAGCCGACAGAGTGCAGTTCCTTAGACTGTATTTACGTGGCTCACGTGTGTCCAGAGTAGTGCAGAAGATGTATCTGACGGCTAACAATTGTATTTTGTATACATTCTTGAATTAAATCTAAATATAACTTTCTTAAATACTTTGTTTAGGATTGTTTTTTTTCTTTGTCCTTATTTCTAATTGTTTCTTGCGCTTCAACATTTTTAATCCATATTCAGGGAAGATAAACTTATTTTGTATTCTTTATACATTTTTGTGAGAGGTTTATAAATATTTTTGGGGAAATCTTAAGTTTATATCTTTTGTTTTAATCGTTTTTTCGTCATATTTTGTGTTTTGGCTCCCTGCCTTTCTGCTGGACGGCGACTCGTTCTAACAGAACTCATTCGTGATGAAATTGGTTTGCGCTAAAATCCCATCATGCTTTGCTCCTGTATTATCAAACGGGTCTCCCAGCAGCCGAGGTCGCGGCAGTGACGCCATCGACGCTACCTGCCACAGTCACCCCAGGTGTGGGGTACACTCTGAAGCGGTCACACGGCAACCATGACCTACCTGCGGAACGTAGTGGCAATGTTCGCCGTGCCTGCCTTCGGCTTCTGGTGCTGGTACGTCATTAGTCCGGGAGAAGAAGCGCGCAAGGAGAAGATTAAGGTGACGTCATTTCTTATTTAAGTTTAGAATGAACGAACACCAGTGTACATTACACACACACACACATGTCAACAGAAGGACCTAAATCACGTGGTCGGGAAGCCACTTCCGGTCAGTTTTAAAGTAGTATCAATAAATAAATATAAGCAAACTGTTTGGATATCGGTAAATAGCATTAAAATCAATGGATTTTGACACTATAATTTAATGTAACCCTTGTGTAATAAGCCTCCTCACAGTTCCAGCGCCGCATGGCATTGTGGGTCACTTCGAAAGAGACGCGAAGCAGAGTTTTACATGAAAAATCTTTTATGCATGTAACCTTGAGTTACATGCATAATATGTATGGTGTATGGTGACCTTGAGTGTCAAGAAAGGTGCCTTTAAATAAAATGTATTATTATTATTATTATTATTATTATTATTATAGGTCTTGTCCAGTACCAATGTCAAACAGATACCTTTAAACGGTGATTGAAGAATAAAATAATTTGTCAAAAAATGTAAATAAAACAGAGTAAAATAACAAAATTGTGTGGATAAGACTGTATGCATGATCTATATCTATTGAATAATGTTGAGTGTTATTTTAGACCAATTATTTAACACGAAACATTGTTCTGCTGCTGCTCCTTTTAACTTTGGGTGGTAAGTAAGTAATAGTTATTTGTAAAGAGACTTTCTAGACCAGGGTCACAAAACGCTTTAACGATCAAAAACAATATACAGCTAAAATACATGCTTTAAGAGGACAAGACACATAAGACAAACACACGAGCCCTAGAAAACCAGGGAAAAGTCTGCACAAATAAAAATGTCTTAAGATGTTTCTTAAAGGAGTCAGTAGATCCATCAAACTCAGAGGGAGAGGAAGATCGTTCCAAAGCTTAGGAGCAACAGCCTGGAAGGATTTTTCTCCTCTGGTCCAGAAGTGTGTGCACGGAACCATCAGCATCACGCGATGTGTGCCGGACTGCCATCACTAACCCAACTTACTACTTATGGTTGAGATGCTAAGAGTGACTGGGAAGTGTATGATGGACATAAAACCATATATTACTGTTGTTTGTATTTTAAGCCAATGAGGGCTAACAGAGAGGAAGCTGAGGCTTTAATAATACATAAATAAAATTATTATTTTAGGTTTATAGATATATTTTTAGAAGATAATTTGCAATTCTTACATTCTTCATTTTATTTATTCAAGGCCGAATGGAAATGATTAGATGCAATTCGTGTGAACAAAGTCTAGAACAGCCCTGGGGTCCTTTTGCAGCCCTTCCGCAGAAAAGGTTTAGAAACCCCTGATCTAGTATATTCAATTCAAAATTCTTTAAAGACTTGAAAGTAATTATGTATATAGTTTTTGAGGCTTAGTTTATTTAGTATGTTTTTTTTCCATTCAGCATTGCATCTGTTTTGAAGAGAGAACCTGCTGTTGGCTAGAAAATGCATGTAAGATTAAAAATATTGTTTTGACCCAGTGTCAGAACAGGGTAATTGTAATGTCTTGTAGCCACCATTACCACATGTGCATTCGATTAACAAATGATTTATATGAAAACGCTTCTTACGTCTTTTACCCATTGCTGCTAAAATAATAGACCTTGTACTAGATGAGTCAAAACTGTAGAAAATTAATATTAAATATTCCATCAAGCTGATTTATAGTGCGTCGTCAGGGAGGTTTACAGTGGGCTACGCTAGTCACATACACTTGACATCAGCTCCATTTCAAGTAGCTAAAAAATATTTCTTATTTTCATGTTTGATATTAGAACCATGCCATTTATTTTATGTTTTTTTTATATTTGTTATAAGCACAAGAGTCTGGTGTCCAGTTCTAGTTCTACACCAAGAAAGAAACTTCCAAGAAACCTTCTGCATAAACCCTCATGTATCAACTGTTGGGGGAGAAGTTTAAAAATGAATCGTGTTTTCCAAAGCCATGCATTTTAATGCATATATGAGCCATGTGCAGTATATATGTACTGACAGCTGATAAGGGTTATCAGACTCAAATGAAAGTAATTTTAGACTCTTCATCATGTTGTTCTTTTCACACAAATTATTTAACACTTAACATTCTGCTGAAAATGTATGAAAGTATATGGGTAAATGCCCACTAGGAGCTTTTTTTAGAAACATCTTAAGATGAAGTTTTACCAGAATAAAACTTAAAATCAGTAACTTAAAGCGAGTGATGGGGATGTGCAGATGAGATCTAATGAAGTGTGCACATTGGTAACAAACAAAAACATGTTCATATTAAATTTATTAAATTAGTTTTCTGTTCACATGCATGTTCATCAAAACAGCTCTTGCTGCGACTGGAGTTTAAATTGGAACCTTCTCAGCTACCATTTAATATAACTGGCTGACATGCAGGTGATCCCTCCTACTTTCTGCATCTACTTTGATTTCTTGACTGACGTCCCGCTTGAATGATCCCTCAAGAAGCTCGCCTATTTCCGTAGACTTGAAGCGATCAGACGCAGATCATTTAGTTCATTATACGATAAAAACAAGGCTTTAATTCCTGCACATTTCCTGATCTGTGTGAAACAGCTGTTGAAAACCTGTGATATAAAACGATCATGTGGTCATAATCAACAAGGGATGGAAATGAAAAACATACTAATGAAGTCTGTGAATGCTTTGATATCCATTAATGTAACTGCAAACATGTGTCTCTGATGTGCACAGCATGACCAGCGAGTGCCGCCAAGGGTCAGAGCAGCTCAGAAGCTTCCCGCTTCTCTGAGCTGCTCAGTGGCGGGAAGTCGCAAGTTTTCATGGTCTTTGAATTCTTAATACCTATGAACTTTGCTGTGGAAATGTATGTGCTCTTAGTACTTGAGGCCCCTGGTGTATTTTAAAGAAAATCACTCTGACACACAGTTTCAAGACTGTGGTACAAGAAGTTGTGCAGCAATGAGCTACACAGTTTCTGTGTTTTTCCATATTTGTTTTGGATTGAGCCACACATCTGTTCAGAAGTTACTTCTGTCGTCCATATATATGATCACTGATCGACAGGTGGCATTTAAAGTTGTCAGATAAAATAAACGCCATCAATCAGTGTTTTCCCACTTCCTTCTTTTTTTGCATGTTTGTCATATTTAAATGTTTCAAATGATCATACCCATTTAAATATAGACCTAATATAAAGAAAGTCAACACAAAATGCTGGATTTTATTATTAAAGGAGATAGAAAATAATCCTACCACTGCATATCTAATTTAAAAGTGTGTGTGATGTTGATACAGTTGTGGACATGTTATCTTGTTATAATAAAGAAAAAGAACAGCTGGTATTTAAAGAAGGAGGATAAGTACTCCTGTGAGTTGGTGAGGCTTAGAGGAGATGTTACCATCAGTGAGCAGAATTACGGTTTCATGCCAAGAAAGACGCAACACATGTTTGTCTTAAGGATGTCGATAGAGAAGGTCTGAAAGAATGTCTACTGTTTCCCAAGACACAAAGAATCACAAACACTGATTTAGCCAAATCTTCAGAAAATAGGACTTGTCTAGAGATTATCTGTATGGGGAAGTGGAGACAAGTCAATCTGTACTCGCCATCTGTGGCTGCATACGGTTTGTTGTTCCATTGAAGACGCTGGGCCCAGACTGTGGTCAACAGTGTGCGCACACAAAGATGTGTGTGTGTGTAGGATTATCACCCCACAAATCAGAGGATTTATGAAATTGTACAAAGGAATGCGTGTAAATATACGTAGCTCTCTGGCAAGCATGGAACCTTGTGCAAGAGATAAACAGCACGCCGTCTTTGTGATAAACAACGCAGCTGGCTGGTGCCACCAAAGACCTCGGGCTCCACAGGGAGGCCTTCCATCCAAAAGCAGACTGCCGTCTGAGCCTCTGCTCCTGCGTCCTCAGCTGCAGAACAAAAACAAATGATGAAGGTCATTTGAGCGTTCAGCCTCTGATCCAGTTAGGTGGCTCGCCTGCGTTTGCTTGTGTTATTTCATGCTCTAAAGGCTCAGCTCCAGATCTGGCCAAAGATGATTGGTCTTTGACCTCAGAGAATATGACCCTTAAAAAGACACATGTTGAATCTGCCCTTGAAGGATTACCATATTCATGTTTATCCCTTTAACCAATCATAACACTGGTGTATGTACGTGCCAATGTGCATCTTTTACTTGTAAATATATAAGACAGTTCAGCATTGGTGCTTTAATGAAATTAAAATAAGTTGACATTAATCAATTAGGATCTGTAATGAATTGATCTCATTAACCTTTTTTTTAATATCACCCTCTTTTGATCATTTACCTTCAATATTAAAGCAGATCTTAGGTTGTTCTGAAGAAAAAAAAATATGCCGTTCCAGTTATTCTTCTGTATTTGAGACTAGTCTGTGTAAGAACATTTCCTGTTCATGGTAGAAAACTACAAGGTACAAAATAGAATAACTATTAAAGGCTGTTTTTAAGATGTTACAAAGTTGAATTATGACATAGTAAATCATAATCCTTAATAAACTTTATATGAAACAAATTCTGCTCTGTCATTTCAGAACATGCCTGTGTCCAGCGCTTTGAGGACGGAGGAGATGAGGCAGAGGAACATTCTGGTGATGCAGGCTCTCAAGGCGGCTGCAGAGACTAATGACAACATCACAGCCCGGCCTAGTGGTCCAGCTCAATAGACTCTAACGCTGCACTGAGTCTTGAAGTGTACTTGCTCGCTCGTGTTAAATGTATTTTAATGACAATTTGACTGTGAATATAAAGATTAAATCTATGAACACAAAACACTTATCAGCCTTCTTTCAGGGCCAGTCACAACAGAAACCAATGGGTCGGGTGCATTCAAATTCGCTACTAATAAATTGATAAATTGACTTAATTTTTTCAAGTCGCACTTTTACTTGCATACCACTGAGAGGCGCTCGCGGACCAGACTGACCAATAGATTTTCAGTTTACACTGCATAAAGAGAAAAGTAAAAGTAGACCCAAAAATAGAGAAGCTTTTGAGGAATGTGTCGTTTAATTACACATATGTGTGTCTACATTAGTAGAAATGTGAGTAGGTGTTTCTGGAGGTAAAGTGTGGGGAACCCTGGCAGCGTGGTCTTCAGGCCTGAGGGAACCAGAAAGGGTTCGCCTCATCAGTGTCCTCGTGTCTGATGACTTGCTGTCATGTTTAGAATTGAACTAGCACACGGATCAATAAAGAGCTAGCACTCTGAATGCAGAGGTGAGTGGGCAGGAATCTGCACAGAGCTGCGAACCCTCCTCCTGAGATGTTTCAACAGTAACATGGAGCTGGCAAAGCCACTGAGCAGTATTTATTGAACGTTTCCCTGCAATCCAAAAAATGTGAAAACTTGGATATATGTGCACAGTTTGTTTTCACATTCCTCCAGCTTCAGGGGGGACGTTTTCTCTGTGCTTACCATAAATCTCTGAATGCGGGTACTTACTTCTGTCTGTGTCAGTCAAAACAAGCTTCTTGAGTGTGAATCTTAAAAAGCTATGTCAGGTATTTCACTGTTTGTCCAAATAGAGTTCTGCGATATGATGTAAGCTCTGCTCCTGTCTGTCACTGCCACAGAAGACGAGCACCGGGTAGAGCAAAATTACTATTGTGGGTTAATTTTGTCAACATATTTTCAAGAATGTGTTGACCATCTGACAGACCTGAAGAGCTTCACCTCCTCCACCAGTGAGTCGCCTGTCAATCATGCCTGAGACATCAGCCAGGTCTGGAGCATCTCCCCCACTTTTGTCATTCTTGGCAGCGGCAACAGCTCTCCTCACATTCTTCTATTTCATACTTGCTGTGTCACAGGTCCAGCACCTCCTTGGCTCTGTTGTTACAGGTCCAATAGCCTGACTATATTTCAGCACACAAAGGTCCAGAAACAGTTGGTGATTAACTTAAATGCCAAAGTCTACAGCAGCACACAGTCCGGCCCGGAGGAGATTGTAATGTGGAGGAGCACCAGGCAGGAGATGTGGAATGTAGCGTGTATACACATAAACTTGCATCTTCCTGGCTAGAGTACCGTCACATTTGTTTTTGTTTTTCTTTGTACATTACTATGGCCTGGTAGCCTCAATATTGTAAAATACAGTATATATCTATGCCACAAATGTCTGTAACTATATTATTAATTTATCTTTTATGTGTACATCACTATGGCATGGTAGCCCTAATATTGTTTAAATGGTATACAACTATGCCACATATGTTTGTAACTATATTATTTATTTAATCTTGTATTTGTACATCACTATGGCCTGGTAGCCCTAATATTGTTTAAATTGTATATATCTATGCAACATGTGTTTGTAACATTATTGTTTATTTTATTTTATCTTTTATTTGTACATCACTATAGCTTGGTAGCCTTACTATTGTTCAAATGGTATATATCTATGCCACATATGTTTGTAACTATATTATTTATTGTATTTTATATTTTCTTTCTACATTACTATGGCCTGTTAGCCCTAATATTGTAAAATACAGTATATAACTATGTCACATATGTTTGAAACTATATTATTTATTTTATTTTATCTTTTCTTTGTACATCACTATGGCTTGGTAGCCTTAATATTGTTCCAATGGTATACATCTACGCCAGATATGTTTGTAACTCTACATAAGTATTAATTTGTTTAATCTTTACTTTGTATATCATATATATATATATATATATATATATATATATATATATATATATATATATATATGTATCCATGTATGATGCGTGTGTGTGTACGCCTCAGATTTTTGTATCAATATATTATTTGTAGTGCGTTATTTATTTTTTGTTCTTCAATATGACTTAGTAGCCTTAATAAAGCATACACCCAGCCACAGATGTTTGCCTCTTTATATTACTTTAATCATATTTAACTTTTAAAAATCACCATGGCTTGGTATACTCGATTAAAAATGACGGTCATTTCACACCGGAAAACGTCATCATTCCATTTCCTGTCAAGAAACCCGGTCTTCACGCTCCAGACATGTAAGCTTCGCGTGTAGAATAAGAGAAACAATGGTGTAAGATGTCTTTAGAATACGAGTGTGTGAAGGGAGCTCAGACCAGGAGCAGCTCCAACCGTCCTGAGAGATTCTCGTGACATGCGCTGCTAGCTACATGTTGCTAAGCTAACCGTCAGCTCGCTTGAGAACAGGGCGACAACAACGATTCTCTACATATATTTACGATGACCGTTAAATTAAATCGTCATCGGATGGATTAAGCAATATTATGGGAATATGATTCTAGTCTTAAATCTGGTCAAGCTAATGGGGAGAGTCGCATAAATCCCAACATAAACCCTAATGAAATAATGACGTCATGTAACTTGATTTTATTAAAAGAAAAATGTAAATCATAGATGAAAGTAGATCTTTTTCAACAGGCAGTTGGTTTTACTCTCACGAGATGTCGTTCAAAAATTGTTAACGTATGATCAGATGATCATACATCGCAGGTGCTCCTCAAGCATGCTGGTGCATGGTGGCTCTTTATGTTCTTGTTCTTATTTTATTTTGATTTATTTTTTATTTTTCATGAAAAATTGCTGTATGTATTGGAAAAAAAACAATTTAATCAATAAAGTTTTACCTTACATCTGGGTCTTGCCTCCACAGAATGCCTAAGTCCAAGGAAGTGCTGTCCTCCACCTCTGGAAGTGACTCGGACAGTGAAGTAGAGACCAAGGTTTGGACCTAATCTTCTTTTTGCCGGGACATGTTCTTCAGGGAAAATAATGTGAAATGTCATTTGGAAGGCAAAGAGGAAGAAGACCAGCGCACCAGAGAAGTCCTCAAAGAAGCCAAAGAGTGGCGAGACCTCCAAGCCGGAGAGCTCATCAAAGTCCAGCAGTAAAGAAGGAGACAACATGTTTCAGGTCAGTGATTCTAGGAAACCAACACCATTTGTATTTATTTCAAAATATATAACGTTCTCCTGTCATGAATGTCTTCAATGTAATGTGTTTGGGTCCGGCTAATGGTTCACATGGAAACCAGTGTCTTGTAATAGTGGAGCTGTTGTTGTGTAGTGTGTTATGTAAAACTAGCTATCTGGATCTTTATGAGACAATAAACAGTTGACATCAGTAATTACATGGTCATGGAGAAATGAGAATTTGTTGCACATCTGACTGAGTTTGGGTGTACTCAGTACTACTACTACTACTACAGTACTACTACTACTACTACAGTACTACTACTAATTCACAGAATGCTGCAGAAAAATAAAGAGGATTATTTTTTGTTTAGCAAAAAGAGCGAACACATTTTACACAAACATTGGGGTGATGTAATGTCAATTTTTCAGGAAGTTGACCGTTACTCACAGAACGTTAATTATTTAATTTGTGTTTTTTTATGATGGAAAACTCAACTTATTCATCGAAGTCCATTACCTCAAAGATTTATTGTTATTGATAATGTATCACAAATACCTAAGATGAGTATCTCCTACTCTGGGGCCCAACAGAGGATGTACAATGAAGAATGAGTCACGACTGGATGTATTTGATTGAATGTTGCATTTTATAAGTGATGTATAGACAGACTTTATACTGTAGATGGAAACTCAAATTCAAAATAATATAAGTTCATTCACTGATTAGAATTTGTCAGATGGATTTATTTTTTGTCTTTCTTTAAATCGTGACTTCATTATTTGTTACAACATTCATGTTTGCATCACTGTAAGCGGTGCTCACTTTTTTTTCACAGATTGGGAAGATGCGATACGTCAGCGTCCGGGACTTCAAAGGAAAATGTCTGATCGACATCCGAGAGTACTGGATGAACCAGGATGGAGAGATGAAGCCTGGGAAAAAGGGTACCGTTTGTGTTTTCACTAACTTAATGTTGTAACTTGGTTTAACATGGCAACTCGTCAAATAAACGTGGATACATTTCCGAGACTCATTGTGTCTTTCCCTCTCAGGCATCTCCTTGAATCCTGAGCAGTGGAGCCAGCTGAAGGAGCAGATGTCCGACATAGATGACGCCGTCAAGAGATTATAGTCATTCCACTTGTTTTCTGTGTAACTTGTTGAAGAAAAAGTTTGAAGACTTTTATAAAAAAAAAAAAGAAAAGTAAAACCATTTTGTTTTCTAAGGAATTAGTTAATTTGTAGTGAGGCTCATGGTGTGTTTAGTTGTTGTATTCACTTGTTGTAGGGCGGGTGGTTTTCTTAAGCACTTGATGGTTTTTGGGTAGAAAATGTCTGTTCACAATAAAACGGAAGATCTTATTTCCTTGACCTTTGACATGTGGCACCACCAGTGTCCTTTGAAGCTTTGTTAAACAACGTAACAGCTGACTGGAACCTGTCAGGTTTGGATAATAAATTATATTCTTCAACAACCGTTTCAAATACTTTAAAGAAAATAAGATGATCAAAAGCCTGGATTCATTCATGGTTGTTTGAATACTGATGTAAATGTGTCCATTCACAACCTTAGTTTTTCTGAACTGACCCAGTTTTTGCCGAAATATTCCCAACTAGGTAATGTAAAATGTTTGTTAGTGCATAACTTGGCATTAATGCCTGGATTGTGTGAAAAGAGTCGGGGAAGGTGACTTGGGTTTTTCCAGGGGATGCCAGGAAAGCCAGGGCGCAAGCCAGCAGTTACATTTCAGCATCTTCCACCTCCAAATTGCATTTTGGCTCCTGTTCACTGATGACAACACCCATAGAAACCTACCTGATGACATCCACTGGTGGTAAGGGTTGTATTTCTTTCAAGGTATTCAACTGTAAAACCTTATAAAATTAAGTGAAAGGACCTTTTATTGGCCTGTTTCTCCACAACATTGGACCTTTAAACTTGTAAACCAGACAAGATTTTCCCGAAGCTTCAGCTCTGGGTAAAGTTCACTGCGCCTTGACTCCTGCTGGTAACTGTTTCAATAGACAGGGCTGTTTACTCGTGGATAAAGAAGAGTCGAGCACTTGTTGACATTTCCCAGACCATCTCTGTCTGCTGTGGTCAGATCACGAGAAACTTTACAAAAGTGAAGGAGACAAACCAGACCGTAAAGTTGTCACTCTTGACCGCAGCATACCTGCACTCATGCCGCCATCATGGTGGACAGATGAATTAAACGCAGGGGAATAATGTATATTGATGTAAAATGTGTTTATTGATTTCAGAAAAAGAATCAAGTATGTTCATTTTTATTTTGAAAACAATAAATTAATAATTATAAAAAAGTCACCCTTGAAACATTTGAAACCCTTTCATAAAATATGTAACAATTGTATAGTATAAACAGTGGTATGAAAAAGTTTAGGCACCCCTGTACATTGTCATGATTTTCCTTTATAAATCATTGGTTGTTTGGATAACAATTCCAGTTAAATCGTCATGATCGTACAAACACAGTGATATTTGAGAAGTGAAATAAAATTTATATGATTTACAGAAAGTTTGCAAGAATTATTTAAACAAAGTTTATAAGCATAAATGTAGGAATCACAAAAGAAAAATTACTCAATATTTTGTGCATCCTCCTTCAGAAATAACAGCCTCTATCTAAACGCTTCCTATAGCCTCCAATTAGGGTCTGGATTCTGGTGGAAGGTATTTTGGACCATTCTTCTTTACAGATCCTCTCCAGTTCAGTAAGGTTTGATGGTTTCCGAGCATGGACCGCCCGCTTTAAATCACACCATACATTTTCAATAATATTCAGGTCTGGGGACTGAGATGGCCATTCCAGAACGTTATACTTGTTCCTCTGCATGAACGCCTTAGTAGATGTTGAGCAGTGTTTAGGATCATGGTCTTGTTGAAAGATCCAGCCCCGGCGCAACTTCAACTTTGTTACTGATTCCTGGACATTGTTCTCTGGAATCTGCTGATATTAAGAGGAATCCATGCGCCCCTCAACTTTAACAAGATTCCCCGTCCCTGCACTGGCCACACAGCCCCCACAGCATGATGGAACCAACACCAAATTTTACTGTAGGCAGCAAGTTCTTTTCTTGGAATGCTGTGTTCTATTTCAGCCATGCATAACGCCCCTGGTTATGCCCAAATAACTTTTAGTTTCATCAGTCCACAGCACCTTATTCCAAAATGAAGCTGGCTTGTCCAAATGTGCTTTAGCATACCTCAAGCGACCCCGTTTGTGGCGTGTGCAGAGAAAAGGCTTTTTCCGCATTACTCTTCCATAAAGCATCTCCTTGTGTAAAGTGCGCTGAATAGTTAAACGATGCAGCAAGTTGATGTTGCAGGTCTTTGGGGCTGGTCTATGGGTTGACTGTGACTGTTCTCACCATCCTGCGCCTCTGTTTATCTGAGATTTCCACTCCGGGCCTTAACTAGAACTTTGCCTGTGGTCTTCCATTTCCTCACAATGTTCCTCACAGTTGAAACTGAGCTTAAATCTCTGAGATAGCTTTTTATATATCCTTCCCCTAAACCATGATGTTGAACAATCATTGTTTTCAGGTCATTTGAGAGTTGTTTTGAGGCTCCCATGTTGCCACTTTTCAGAGAAGATGCAAAGAGGAGGAACACTTACAATTGGCCACCTTAAATACCCTTTCTCATGATTGGACTCACCTGTGTATGGAGGTCAAGGGTCACTGAGGTTACCAAACCAATTTTGAGTTCCAATAATTAGTGCTAAAGGTTTTAAAATCAATAAGATATAAGGGTGCCCAATTTATGTACATGCCTAATTTTGTTTAAATAATTCTTGCACACTTTTTGTAAATCATATAAACTTTATTTCACTTCTCAAATATCACTGTGTTTGTCTCCTATAAGATATATTTAGTTGGATTTTTTTATCCAAACAACCAATGATTTATAAAGAAAAATCATGAAAATGTACAGGGGTGCCCAAACCTTTTCATACCACTGTACGTATAGAATATTTATAGAAAAGCACTATAATTGATTTTTTTTTTCCTTTTGCTGTATTTCTGTAAAATATTATAATTTCCTATACAAAATAATCAATTCTGTGTTGTAATGTTTATAATAAGTGTTTAAAAAATTAAAAGTGCAGTCAGCTGTTCAATTATAATCCTGTGTGCCACGGTTTTAGTCAATGGCAGATCAGCTCTGAAAAACAACTGCAGGTTTATCGTTTTTGCAATTCTTCGCAGGAGAAGAAAACATTTGAATAAATATATGTATTTTTTAATGTTTGAAGGGACGTCGTGTAAGGATACATTTAAACTACAGAAAAGAACCAGTCGAGTGGTAGGTAATATAAAACTATTTAAATGCACAATATAACAATATTGGCATATTGTTATATCAGAAAAAAAGTTATATTTGTACAAAGCCCCAGACAATATTAAATCTGATGGCGATAGACTTATGAAGTTCCCAGGAACACAAGTCATCCCTTCACACCTCTATGTATAAGTGGAGAAGTTAGGGTGGCCGGACTCATGTTTTGGACACATGTCAAGAAGAGACAAAGAAAAAGAGAAGGACTTGAGAGAAAGAGCTTCTTCCCAAGTGCGATGAGTGCTTTTGAGCAGAGGTCAGGGTTTGGGCAAAAGTTACAACTCGCAGGATGTTTACTGGCAGGTTGTTTGAGGAAGGATCTCTTTTGTGCGTGGGCTCCGAGATGCTTTGGAACAGCAGCAGGAAACATCACTTAAGTGTTAATGAGTGAGAGGCGTAAAACAACATGTGGCACTTTATGATCCTCTAACCTTCACCACTTGACTGTTGATCCCGGCAACCATCACACACAGACGTTGCAAATATTACAGCTGATAATTTTACTGGCGTATACAAACGCAGTGCAGACGTTCGTCAAGCATCTATTGTTGGGGATTACTACAGCTGCCTCCACGCCACTGGTTTCCACAGAAACAGTGTATTATGCTAACAGGCTGTTTCCCCCACACTTGTTACTTTGACAACAGGAATGTCAATTAGAAAGCTCTGAAAGTGAAAATGTTTGTGCAGTCTTTGTGTGGATGATTGGAGCCACTATAACACTTGCTATAAATCAACATGCTCTCTCATTAACATTACTCAACTGCTCCCTGTAGACGTGCATTCCAAGCACACGCTAAACATGCCAGGACCTGCTTATTTTTAATGGATTTCCTGCAGCGGTGTATTAGCTATTATGTCATCTCTAGCGATCTCATATTCAGTGGCTTTCCCTGCTTTGACTTTGTCTGCTTCATTCTGTCATTGGTGTAATCTCTTGTAATGGAAACAGACCCGCACAAGACTTTCCCAGGGCTGTTCTTTTATTCTGCAATTTCCTGTGTCCGTTTGTGCGAGGAAGTCAGCCAGGTTATAAACAACCTACACCAACGGACTTCAGTTTTCTCACGTCGAACGATGACGCCACTCTCACCAGGGTCCTCTTTTATTAGAAATACTACACACAGGTGTGTTGATAAAAAATGTGGGACAAACCGTGTATTTGTTTCACTTGTTCTGGGGTTTAATGGGATCAGCATGATCACCATCAGTTGCTAACACAATCCTGAGTTAGATGGTCAGCAATCATAGCTGCTGACTCTGGCATGTTACTAACAACCATTTCACAAATCATCATGTTTTTATATTGTCTTTTTTTGTATGCTTTTATTGTGTTAATAATCCTTTCTCTTCTCCTCCCTTCTGTGTTGCACTTGACAGCTTCCATGTTCCAGTCTGTGGTGTCAAACTCTCACTCCTATGCTAAGCTATTTGAGTTTCCTTCTCTATTGTTTTCTCTACTACCATGCTAATCAACAGCTTTACCAACACTTTTAGTTTATTTTACCATTTTGTATCCATGTGCTTTACTCCTACTTTATCCCACAGTTTTCTTTTGGCATATTTCAATTGCAACTGTGCAATTGTGTGCGGAGCTGGTTTGGGTTTGATACATTTTCATAGACTTGAAATGATTCCTCATATGGGTGACATTTCCTCTGCAGATGTGTAAATCTATGATCTGTCACTTATTTTGTTTGCATATGTGAATCCTCAGTTTAATATTCCAAGATATTCAGATGTATATTTCAACAAAACGTTGTATCATGAAAACAAAAACAAAAAACTAGCAATGGACACCTCAATGCATCAGAAAGCTCTTGGTTGAATATATTGAATCCCACCCACAGACTTGTAAATTGTGAACTTGAAATTCATTTTAGCAACTCATTTTAGGAGTGCTTTTTAAAAAGGTGTGCTCTTTTAGAGGGATGGATGGACTTTACTTATCTTCTTCGGTTTTAATCTGATCTTTGAGGTTTTATACAATCACACCCTGCAAATCATTCAGAATTGTTCTTGCTATTCATCAAAATCAGAAAACCTTTATTGGCAGTGTTGTAAACACAACAATCATACATCACACACAAACAATTGTATAATTTTTAATAACTTTTTTTCTAGTCTGCCCAGGATGCAACAGAAGAAACCAACCAGGACACTCCTGATCTACAAACATGTTTCTGAATCTGTGGAGGGAGCACGCGCACATTTACAGAGCATTTATAGACGTACACATCTTTATGAAAAATGTCACATTTATCAAAAACCATTTCATATTGGTCCAAATATTTGAACCCATACAAGATCACTGCACATGGTTTACATTATATGTGGGTTTGTTACGAAACTACTGAAAGAACCATAAATTACCAGTTATTAAATAAAGATGACGGCAAATGTAAAAGTAATTAAAAGCGGATGAGATAAGGGAAGATAAGATACCCGTGTTGTTTATTTGCCGTTGAAAAGTGGTCAAAATTAAAAAACAGGTTTAAACATCAATTGCAAAATTAAATAAACAGTCAATGCTATTTTCGTTGCGAGCCCCAATAATGCAGACAAATCTAGGTAATGTAATATCTGACCACAGCATTAACTGGTATGAGACCAGTTTGTGGTGCAGAACGTGGGAGGATCACGGAACAAGTGGCAAAACAGGCAGAGGAAACATGTTTGAAAACTTGAGAGGGAAATTGGAATAAGGAGGAATATGTGGAGGAAGATGGGGGTGGAAAGCAGGAAGTTCACATAATTATAGGGTAAGAAGAAAGAAGCAGCACTACTTCTATATCAAAGAAGGGTTGGATGTTTGAAGAAAGTTGGAAATGGATAGAGAATGGTTCTCTGCAGGTTCTTAATATAGGATGAAGTATTGTCTCCATGAAATCAGCATTTTGCTGCCAATTAAAGGACAAGATGAGACAAGATCAATATAAAATCTTCTAGATATATTGGCTGGTAGAGTGTTATAAGGAGGTTGACGTTGAGCAGCGAATTGGTGAAGATTTAATCACGGACATTTACCGCATTTTGAGTAGAGAGTAAGAGCCAGATGCCACAATTTGCCAACAACAGAAAACCAATAGAGAGAACCCAGAGAATACATCAGCCATTGGTCAAATTATATTAGAACGACTCAATTAAGAAGGTTCTTATGTGTGAATGCAGTGATCAATTAAATGCCAATTAAGATGCCCAATAACCATCATCAGTTGTTTTGCTTTTATAATTATGTTTTTTATTTCATTGTAAAGCTGTGAGTCTGAACAATTGAGACAATTGTTAAATTTCCTGCAATGATGTCATTGCAAAAAAAAGAAGATAAAAGTGAATAAAAACTCTTTCTATTATGAACAAATATTTAGTTACATTAATAAGAAACTATGATATAACATGATACATACCTGTGGCCCAATCGATCAGTTCTCATTGTCTGATTCATAAAGTAAATAAAGTCAATAAAAACGATGTGTGTTTGTGTCTCTTCTTTCTTAACGGCCAACTAATGTGAATACCCAACTCTCCTGACTTACTCACATTTTTCAAATTTTGAAGTCTTCCTCTCCAAGATGAACGAGAGGTTTTGAGATTGGATAGTTACATAATTTAGCTTCAATCCTTCAGCCAGCTGTAATCACGCCCCACTTTGATTATACAACAAGTCCCTTGGAGGTGAAGACTTCCTGGATTGGTGATGAACCGCAATCCTTGACCAATCACAGCAGAGTAAGCACATATTCTAATGTAAATATTTCAATGAAAAGAGAGTTTTGTACAAACAGACACATACGGTCATCCAAGATCAATTTAAGAGGGACTTACATCAACACATTTGCTCTTTAAGAAATAAACAATGAAAACAGCAAAGTTTGTGAACAAGAATATTTCAGCAACCTGATCCAGGGCAAAACATGAAAGAGTGAACAGTGTTTTATGCTCTTATTTTGTCCTTCAGAAGTAATAATGTAACTAATATCACTTCTAACAGCTCTGCCAGATGGATCGTAAATGCTGAGCTGGGCCCTCAGCATTAGGGGTCTAGGAGTTTATGGAGGGTTTTATTAAGACCCACGTTAAAAGGGTTTTGTGGCCCTCCCCAGGGTGTCAAGACAGGACGTTTTGGAGGAGAGACTCTCTGTCTCCAACCATTTAATGTTTCTCTGAAAGAAGGACCAGATAGCATCGAGATCCTTGAGGAGTGAATGTACAGCAGGGATCACACACGTTTCTTTCTTTAGAGCTCATCTGGTGCTTGTGGTGACCAGATGATTTAAAGGTAAATATGCAGCGTTGCTGACTCTTTTAAGTTACTGACAAATGATGTCATTCCTTTGAGCAGTTGAATGTAAACATACATGTAGATTTAATACATAACTAATATTCAACTACAGATTTTTTTTTCAGATCTCAAATATTTCCTCAAGGTCCTTTGTTCAAGTTGTAAGGCCAACAACAGCAGCCCTCTTCAAGTAGATGTCTGGAAGTTACTCTGTCTTTTTATTTAGTTGGGATCACAGTTTATGGAATGAAGCCCTGGGGCCCTTGTTACTATAAATGTGGCCCTCTACATACCTAAAACATTAACATTAATTAATCATGTGGTTTTGGTCTCTTTTCAAGACAGATGTAGAACATAGAGAATATAAATATCTGTGGTCATCGCTGAAGAACTGGGCTCTTTCTCTCTTTTTATCCAATACATTAGTGTGCGCAAGTGTGTTCATGTTTGTTGTCTCCATCTTTTTCCTGCTCTTGTGTCATTACCAAAGTTGTGGTTATCTCCCAGCTTTATAACTATCACACACCATCAGTCCAAGCTACAGTGTTCGTTAACTGTTAGATTTATGTATTAAGATAAACTCGCTATTATCTTACAACATTAAACTGACAGTTAACAAACACATTTTTATGTAAAGAAATTGAAAGAGAAGAAGAAAATACTTAGCTTTGCTTTTCTACCATAATTTTTTTTTCTCTTGATGGCCCCTCAAAACTCTGGACCCTAAGAAAATGTTATTGCACATTAATGTCCTAAAATGTTCCTGTCAACTAAAGATGACCTTCTGACTTCTATTTCCAGAGGGTTTCATCTGACAACATTGTTGTTGCTTCCTGTAAGGAGGTCAGGTAAGGATCAAGAATGTCTTAAAGTGACATGGAAGTATTCCGTTTTCAAGTAGTGGCCTTACTTTGTTGCACTTGAAAACAGATTTAATATCAAATAATTACTGATTGGTTTATTGTAGAGTGGGTGGTCAAAAGTATGAATCAAACAAGTCTTATCTTTAGTGCAAATAAAAGCTGTAAAGCTGTTTAAGTCAGTGTTAATGGAAGACAATGTTAACACCAGCATTCTGTTGCTTCTGCTGTTAATGAAACTCCAAAGTAGTCACTGGCGATGATGGGTCTGGTTGATACCGTCCATGATCATTGCCCTTTTCTTTTGAGCATACACTTCTATGTTTAAACGGTTGTGTAAAGTTACAGTCATTCCTTATCTGACTGTTAGGTAGACTCATTTCCATCTGTGATAGAGGCTTGATAAGCCCAATAGATGATCATAATGAGATAACGATGGCAACAGCCTTAGAGGCGCTGATTCTCTTCAACTATAGGTTAGAGGAGTGTCTCCTCAGCTTGACGACTTTCTTCCTCCCTGGAAGGAAGTCTGTTCTCCATCTGCAGATGGCATCTGGCATGCCCTGAGAAAGCTGGTTCTTGGAGAATTGGAATGATATTTCCGATACATGAAATCAGTATCCTGGCATAAGACCCTCTTGATTCCATGTGGTGAAGGATGTAGTGGCGGCTTTTGTTGAGAGTGCCATCTGCTCACTCTGTAGGTGCACTCCAGGAGGTTCTATCACACAAGGCATTTACAAATGTAGTAATAGCAGAAATCGGTGGGACATCTCTAATTAAAATGGTTCACAGGATGATGGTGGGTTTAGGGATGTGGCCAGTTAACAGTGGTCTAAGATACACTTGGTCTTTTTCGGAACAGCAAAGACAGTAGTCTTTAGGCTGCATTTGTATCCCCCCCAGACACAGCTGAACTGAATGCTACAGTTTAGACACATATAATCCAGCTCAGCATCTCCTTCATTTTCCTCCAGGCAGCTCCAGTCGTCTACAGCCAGCTGTAACCACTCCCGCCTTGTTTATACACCGAGTCCCTTGGAGGTGGAGACTTCAGGGATTGATAACAAATTGTGACTAACCTTGATGCGTGACCAATCACAGCAGAGAGGGTATGGTAAACAAGATTTAATCTCTATGATGAAGTGGTTTCAGTGGGCGGGGCTTAGGCACATTTTCTAACATAAATATTTAAATGAAAAGAGAGTTTTGTAAAAACAGACACATATTTATGAGTACAATAGAGGATCAAGATCAATTCAATCAATTTAAGGGACACTTACATCAACACATAAGTTGCCCATTAGGAGTTTGGTTTTTTAGCTACAGTTGTAACCTTTGTTGTGTGCTCTACCCTCCAGAGGCTGTCACCATGGGAAATAACCCATTGAAATAGCCTTTACAGGGCAGTGCATGCAACTGAATGGAATCAACATTTTTCGATTCAAAACCTTGTGAATTGAAATTGATTAAAAACAAAATGGCCATGACCTGTTATTCCTTTTTTTATTCATCCCTTGTTGGGTAAATTTAGAGTGTCACAGCAGCTCCCAAAATCCATGATTACCCATGCAAATACATTATTTGACAACATCGAATAACAAAATCAAGAGTAAATTCAAATAATAATAAACATACAACACTAACCTTTGCTGGTTAGGGCCATTCAAGTGTCCTGGAGGTGGTGTGTTGGATCCGCCATTATGGACGACAGCTTCTTCACAGTCTTCCTGTCTCTCATCTCCCCCATTAAGTCCAGAGAGCAGATCTGACAGAGTGCCCCCCCCCCCAACCCCCCCACCCTTACCAGCCTTTTCCTGTCTCTGGCAGTGATGCTCCCTGACCAGCAAACTATTCCATAGATAGAGGCTGAGACGGCTCCCTTCAAAGTATGTTCGGTCCCTTTTTACAAAGAGCATTTATGTAACACATCCAGTCCAGTTTATCGTTGAGGGAAACACCAAGGTAGTTACTTACTTACAGATAAGATAACACCATATCAATGTTCATACCCTAGATGTTCGCCGGTGCAGGTGGAGAACATTGAAGCCTGCAGAAAGCCACTATTCCTTGGTTTTACATGTATTGATCTTGAGGTGCAGCCTCAACATGAGGAGTTTTACAGAAAAACAAGCCTGTATTTTAAGCTAGTTTTTAGTGGAATCAAAAAAACATCACTTTAAGTTCTATTTCCTTTAACCAAAGAATAAAAGATTAAAAGAAAACTTTTGGTGCACATACATTTTTTTGTCCGTACTGACAAATTCATGCCCAGATCCTCAGACAGAAAAATAAACACTTTGTAATGTCTCTATCAATATTTATTTGCACGTTAGCTGTAATTGCTGCTAATTACAGATCATGCAGATTTACTTTCTTGAGATGTCCTTCCCACGAGACCATGACACACACACAGATCAAGGAAGCAAAAACACACAAATATACGCACACACACACATGCACAAACGCAAAAATACACACTCATAGACTTTAACAGTATTACATTTATAATAACACAAAAATATTATAAAAAAAAACAACGATCATAATTAAAACCCTTTTGTAAATGTTGAAGGAAATATTGCATAAACAGACTCAGGTAATTTAAGACTATATTGTTAGGTTAGGTTAGGTTACCTAACTTTATTGATCTTTTTCCAATTAGCCACAGCAATACAGCAATTATTCATAAAAAAATGAAAAAAAATAAAGTAAGAACAAGAACAAAGAGAAATAAAGAGAAAGATGATACAATCTAAGTCTGAGATAAAGAACATAGATCAAAGAAAGAATACAATGTTGTCATCATGGGATTTAGTTTACGTAGACAAGGTATTGTGGAGCTATATTGATTTTTTGGAAAAACATTTAGTGTTTTCTAATTCACCTGGAGATGCTGCTTTGGAAATTAAGATGTCAACTTGAGGCTGTTATGTGAGGTGCAGCCTGTCACAGAGCCTGACTCAGGCCTAACTCTGAGCTTTATCAAAGAGTATGGATTTAAGATTACTTTTTAAGATCAAGAGCTTGATAAATGGTCCTCCATATCTACATTCAGAGATTTGTAGTATAACAAACACAGGTGAAACTTAAAAAAATAGAATATTGTGCAAAGGATTGTTATTCCAGCAATTACATTTAGAAGGTGATATTTCAAGCCTTTATTTTATATAATTTTGGTGATTATCATTTACAATTTATGAAAAACTCAAATTAAAAATCAACTCAGCGTCTATCAGTAGAGTTTAACACACTCCTTCAGAAGACAAGCTTTTTGGAGATGCTGACTTCATTTCCAACATGATATGACACCTGCCCTCTCTGCCAAAAGTACCAAAACCTGGTTAAACAACCATCAGATAACGGTGCTTGATTGACCAGCAGCCCTTGCCAAGAGAAAGATGAGAGACATGAGACCGAACAATGCAGAACAGTTGAAGGCCGCTATCGAATGGAAGTATATCCGTGCCATCAAATATTAAATGGTTGTATTTATTATTTCAAATATTAAAAGGTTGAATTTTATATTTTAATTTCTGTTATCAAATGTTTTTTAATTCGTTGACTTTTAAATTCAATAGAACAAAAAGTTGCCATAATCATCAAAGTTATATCCAATAAAGGCTTGAAATATCCTGAGTTGCTACGAACCTGTTACTGACCTTTGCACGATATTACATTTTTGGGAGTTTCACCTGTAGATCTGAGTTTAGGGTCATAACATTATAAAAGGCTAATATGTTTGGATTAGATCTGTGATGTATGTTGGTGCTAGGCCACGTAAAGTTTTGCACGTTAAAATAAGGATTTAAAATTGCATTGTAATTTCTACTGGAAACCAATGTAAAGAGGACAGCACAGGGGAAATATGATTACACCTCTTAGTCTTATTCAGAATTAGTTGACCAAGTAGTAGAACCTTAGTTTTGTTCAGAAAAAGAATGTTTGGGGTCATCTAAGACTTGATATCTGTAATACAGGACTGTAGTTGTGGGACACTAAAGCCGACTAGAGATGGTTGACATATATAAAGTTATGTCTGCTTTAAAGGTAAGACTTAAATCAGTTCAAAATAGTTATAACCTTGGGATCAAGAGTGGGCTTTTTTAGCAGAGGTATAGTTACAGCAGCTTTAAAAGTCTGAGTGGGATAACATGATGAGGTCAGAGGCGGATTAGCAAAGTAAAGCAAAAACTTCTTAGAGTCGTCATCAATGTCCTTTAATCATGTATGCCTGTCAACACTTGTGTGTAATCAGTTTCATGCATTCTTATATGGTGTTACTTATTTATTGTTTATTCGTGTTATATTTGAATCCTTTTGACAAATCCTTGAATCCATTTTGTGTTTTGAGTATACGAGTGCATATATATATATATATATATATATATATATATATATATATATGTATATATATATATATATATAATTATATATATACACAAGTCACACTGGATATGTTTTTCTTTTACAAAAGTTGTTACAAAATTTCGAGATGTAACTGTGAAAGAAATATTGCTTTATTACAATATTAATGTGTTTTAAACTGCTTACTACGTTATCACAATATTAATGTGTTCGCTTTGCCACAAATGCATATGTGTTCGAAATCACTGATTGCCTTAGCACAATGTGGGATGCTCCCTAACCTTGAGTGTTATCTGTAAGACTGTTTTGAACTGCTGATGCCGATGCTGTGATGTAACCTGCACAATGAATCTTACTAGGGACAAACTAATTTGGGAGGGGGGATGAGCAGGATCTCGTCATGAGAAGATGCACAACGACCTTGGCTGTTATCTGAAAGGTACCATGAGGTACCATGACTAACAGTTTGAGACTGCTTTTGATGTAACCCCTCCACAATGTGTTTTGCTTTGAACAAACTGAATAAAAAGGGAGGAACGCAGGGCCTTCGTTGGACAGTTGATGCAAGCTAACTTCTGCGTTGGTTCTGCTGTTCCCTCCGGAGTGAAGAACAATCTCTTACTGGTGTGAGTCTGAATCTTTTGCTATTGAACTGATTTGTCTGTGAAACTTTGTGAACAGTTTTTCTGACAAACTGGTATAATTTACAGTGAGGTCCGTTGCTCGGTGTTCTGTGCAACATAAGTAAGTACGTATGATTTGTAAAGCACCTTTCACAGACCAGGGTCACTAGGTGCATAAACAACAAAACAATCATACAATTTGTGGATCAACAGAATTTGAAGTAAACCCTCTCTGAAGATTGGAACGTTATTGAGAACAGTTGGTTATTGAGAAGAGTTGGTTATCGAGCTCCTAATGGCATTCTTCATGGACAAGGAAACAGCAAAACAAGCTATTACGCAAGAGCTACAGGAGGTGACAGGAACAGGATTGCGACGTTCATAAGTGTTTGTGCTGATGGACATTTCCTGAGGTTAGTGAACATATCCCTCAATTTGTTTGTGTGTTTATACAGATCTACAGCCTCAACGGAAAGGCTGCAGCTCAGCAGAATATGTGTGTATCAACAGCCTTTGACAAATGTCACTAAACATTCTGAGACATAGGGCAGAAGTTGTACGTACTGTATTTTTGAGCAACTAAATTGTACTAAACTGGTTTACATTATGACAGTCATGAAACACACACACTGTTATTGAGATTTTGAAATATCTTGAATGCCTAATCCATGTGACTTAACTTCTCCTAGATTATTTTTGATTGAAATTTTTATTATCAATGTTTGTTTTTAATCGCCAATTGCAACTTAAAAATAAAAAGCGGTATTTTTTGTCGTCCTGTTGTATAGTCAGGGCTAGTTAATTTTGTGTAATGTCCCTTGTTGGTCTTGTTGGCTTAAAAAAGAAGAAGTTATTGAACACCAAATGTATTCATCATTTATTATGTGTGAATACATTGTTTTATTTGGGTGTATTTGTAAATCTGATCCAAAGACATGGTTTGATTGTGACTTTTTAATGGGGGACACCAAACGCTTTGGGATCATTAGTTAGAAAGAATACTTAACTTGAAGAAAATACTGATGAGCATCTTGAAGATGTAGACAGTAACGGATTGACTGGAGCATGGATTTGTGAGAAGCTTTTATTCTTGTGATAAACACTTTATTAAACACTTACTCTACAAGGGACACAAATATTTATGATTGTGAGTGCAATCCCAGTCGTTGTGTCTCTGAGCAAGACACTTGACTGCGTCCAAGTGTGTTAATGTTAAAGGCTGAATGGGTCATGTAGTGTAAAGAGCTGAGAAAGCACTATAAAAGTAAGACTATGTACATGATGTCAGATAAGCCTTGCTCAAAAGCACAAGCTATGGTGATCCATATTAGGATACAATGTGTCCAGTTATCCAACTGTTCAACTTTTCATGAACTCAATATTCTCCTTAAACAAACCAGGAATTCTTTCTCTAGAACGCAGTCTTGAGACAATTTAATGACAATTTGAACATTAATATAGAGCATTTATGTGTATTAAATACGGTTGAGCTCAAGCTGAAGACATATGTGTTGAACTACTAACACAATTACATTTATTCAAAGTGACATAAAACAACATTAAAAATCCTGTTTTTCAGTTTCCCCTGCACCTTTGCATAGTCAAATGTTGATTAATACAGCAAATGAATTGTAACGCTTTACATCTTCATCCACTGATTTCATCACATTGCAATTTAAAGCTCAACTCTACTAATGGTGGGCCGACAAGTCAGAACAGCTTCAAGATGATCCTATTGCATGTGAGGCTTGAAAACAGAAGGATGTGTGTGGTTTGATTGGAATCTGTGCTGTTAACACCACGGCTTGGACGGAGATAGCGGTTTTGGTCCATATAATATATCAGAATCTGTGGATTTGGACCAAATCCATCAGGCCATCATCTGCTCGTTTAAGTGACGTCAAAAAGAGTTTTATCAGATGTATTCTCACACTCCGCATGGCCAAGTAGAGAATCTGCAGCCCACAGAAAGCATTCCCACTCAGCTGTGGAATAAACAGCTTCCTTCCTACTTTACTTTGAACTTCCTCTCTCATTAGCGCATCTAAACCAGTTTTGTAAGCTCACTTTCCCCCAGAACATCTTGTTAGTGACTGTTTCTGTAGCAATCTATTGATGTCAGAGTGGCGACAGCATCCTGGTGTTTCTCTTCCATTTTGTAAAATCACCGGTTAAAGTTAATGTCAGTGGTTATTCTCTGTTCATGGAAATCTTCAGTACTAAGTGGAAGGTATTTGTGTTATATACCTTTGTGTTATATCTGGGTCAAGGTGACCCGAAAGCCCAAAAATGAATGTGTTTGTGGTATCCTTTGTGTTTTCTTTGAGTAAAGGTGAACGACCTCCACCCCTGCATATTTATTTATGGAAGCAGGGGAGGTCAAAATACATGAGAAAGTTCAATGTAGATCAAAAAATGTATCCTTGGAAGTATGTATAAACAATCATTCTCAAAATGAATGTGGTTTCTATGGAAGTTCCATAATTCAACTGACAATAAGGGCCTCACCGTGCCTACCTAGTCTGGACATTTGATGAGGCAGCAGACCCTAGATCTGTAGATAGTAGAAGAACTCACATTTCTCCTATCCTTAAAACTCTTCACTGGCTTCCAGTTTCTTTTAGGATCAACTTTAAAATTCTGGTTCTTACTTTCAGAGCTATTCATGGTCAGGCTCCTCCTTACATCACTGATCTGATCCAGCCTTACACCCCAGCTCGGGCTCTGAGGTCTGTGGATCAGAATCTACTGATGGTTCCTCACACGGTTCAGAACCAGAGGAGAGAAATCCTTCCAGGCTGTTGCTCCTAAGCTTTGGAACAATCTTCCTCTCTCTTTGCGCTTGATGGAGTCTACTGACTCCTTTAAGAAACATCTTAAGACGTTTCTATATGTTCATGTTTTTCCTTGATTTTCTGGAACTCCTGTTGTGTTCTCAGTTTTATCTTGACCTTTAAAGTATATACTTTATTGAATATTGTTTTGATTGTTCAAGCGCTTTGTGACCCTGGTCTAGAAAAGCGCTATACAAATAAGAATTACTTACTTACTTACTTACTTACCACTGCTGGACAGTCAACTGAGGGATGTGGCGATGGTTGATGGAATGGTACAGTGTGGACAGGTATTTGATTCACCGTGGTCTGAAAAAAACAACATTAGTAACACACTACGTCCTCATTTAAAATGCAATGGACACATGCAAGGTTTCACTGCTCAGGCCAGCACATGTCCAGGTCTGATGTTTGCCAGCGACCATATGGAGGATTCAGAGGAGGATTGGGAGATAAGAGCCTTTTGGCGTCAGCTCCACTCGGCATGTTTGGAGGAAGAAGAATTAGGAAAACCCAAAGAACATCATCTCAGCGATGAAGCATGGAGAAAACATCATTCTCTGGGGATACTTTTCTGTGAAGGGGACTGGACAACTGCACTGTAGAGAGTGGGAGGATGGACTAAAAATCTGTATTTCATACATAACCTAATAAATGCAAATGAATGCAATGGATTAATTTGCAAATTAATTATTCAACACAGTTGAGGTGTACCTATGATAGAATGACAGTTTGTACATGGGAAAGCTGTTGAACCCTCAATGTATAATTACTTGTTCTCCCTGCTGTACATGTTGTCCTGGGTTCAGGTCTGGACAACTGTGAGGACAGTCCATACTATAAATACCGTCATCATTCAGGAACTACTGACACACAACTCAAGCAAAACCAGCAGGCATGGATATTGGTCACAGCTTACTTTTGTCACATGTGACCGACAGTATCTGCAAAAAGCACTGGACACCAATGGCAGCCAAGTTTAGCTTTGAGTGCAGCCAGTCTGACAGTAGTGGTCTGGAAGCTATTCCTTCCTTGTACATATGTGCTTATGAGTTGGTCATTTTGAACTACCTGAGTAACTTTACTGACTTGCTGAAAAACACCTCGTGCTGAAACTGCTGGTTAGTAGTCCGGCCAGATGTAAAAATGATTCATAATCTGAGACCACCACCGACAGAACCATCTTTTCTAAGCGTGGTCTTAAACATTTACCCAAGTTGCCTGTTCCATTTGCCAAACAGCAGCTGTAACTGTAAATTCAACAGTTTAAATAAGACTCAATAATTAAGTAAATCCTAATGAGTGACAGTGGAAAATATCTTCTTTACAGGCAGAAACATGGGCAGAACCAGCTTGAGTGGGAACACCCTTCTGCTGAGTACATATTTTCCTGCCACCAAGGTCAGGCTCAGCCAATTCCAGCTCCTACTGTGTCAATGATCATTCTTAAACACTTTAGGTTCATTTGCTGCCCCCAAATACCTGGTTCTGTGGGACTTTATGTGAATTGCATTTACTTTTATTCAGGGGACTCTTGTCCACTATTCTAATGCTGGGGCCCCCAGGATTAGAATAGTGGACAAGAGCCAGAGCATTAAGCCCAGGGACTCAGCTATGACTGACCACAGTAGTGCATCCTACAACTGAAACCACTTATTTAAAGAAAAGGATGTCCTTTCAAATCATTATCCAAGTTAGGTTCTTGGCATTAATAAGGAGAGCAGGACATTGACTGGCCAGAAAGCAGTTGGCACCTGGTTTCTACCTTCTATTGGATGCATTACTGTATTCGTAGATGAGCTTGTCTTTCTGCTGGTCAGCTGACCTTTAGTAGTATAGCAGTATCGTGAATGACACTTAGTTCATTGAAATGATACCAGCAGGATTAATCAGGTGAAACAGTGAGAAGGATGTTTTTCATTTAGAATGCAGGATGTGTTCATTGCAAAAACGATCAATCTAATGTCTTAGCACACCTACTGTAATACTACTAAATATTTCATTGAGCTATAAGAACTAATTTTACCTTGCTTTGACAACATTTTGCTCACTTGTTATCATAAAAATTATCTTGTTTTTTCCACTTGCTTTCAAAGTGGCCTTTTTCCAGTTCTGGAGACGGATTTGCCCACTTCCCATTATCAACACAAGATAATGATAAGAATGCCATTTCCCGTGTGCTTTTATTTTATCTTCTTACTTCCTGTGCTCTTGTGCGCCTGTTGCTCCACTTTCAAAGAAGGTGAAGCCTGTTCCAGTTGCCAGGTCATCACATTATCATTAAACATTGCTTCATGTTCTCTGGATTATTCAAGCTGGATTCATGCATTGTTGGTTCATGACAGTTAGAGTTAGAATATATATTTTTTCTTTTCTAAATGATTTTGTCGTCATCTCTAAGTTGTCTGTTGCCACGATAAGTTGATGCAACACTGGATGTGAATAAATCGCATGACGTCGCAAAAGCTCTTCGAAGCTGAACCAATTACGCAAAGCGTCACTCTCCTGCACATGTTTTAAATTTATGGAAAGTGTATAAAAAAAAGTGTCAAAGAGAAGTACAATAACAAAGACCTACTGTTAACACCGGCCATCACTACCTCAACCACTCTGAACTTTCATTAATGTGGATTGTTTAAAGCTGATAGATGTTTTATTTTCCTACATAAATTGGTTGCACTGAAGAAACACAACATCGAGCACATTATTGATTACATTTTAACAATATTAAACAGGTTTAATTTACACAACAAATATTCAGAGTACAAGTTCAAAACACAAATCATTTATATACATCTTAATAATATATAATTCAAAATATAATTGTATTTCTTTACCAAATGAAAGTAGTAAAGAGCTAAGTTAATACTTGTAATAAACAGTTTGAATAATGGGCTTTAGATATTACTATAAACATCAATAATTTAAATCTCTTTCCCAAATCAAATTTCCAAATTAGGCTTTAAAAGTTTGACAAATGTATTGTAAAAGAAATGTTGTATATAAATAAAACATGACTTTATTGTTACATTTGCACAACCAAAAAGATGTGTTTGAGTTCTCGGTACCAACTTTCCACCTGGACAAACCAGATGATCAGGTGTGAGATATATATCGGTTGCATACGATCAGTAGGTTATTGCCAAGAGACGCTTGTCAGCGTGTTGATGTCCTAGAGGCATTAGTGTTTGTGGTTTTAGTGTATTTGTGTGAGGGAGGGTTGTCAGTTATATGGGAATTATTAATTAACACAATTATTTAGTATTTGTTTAATGGAGTTAGAATCTGTTCCTAAAAATAATGAGGCACAAGTTCCATTAAATAAGATGGATTTCTGTTTTGTCGCTGGAAGTAGAAATTCCAGACAAAATGAAAGAATATACAGCGCTTTTTCCTTCTTTCATTAAAAAAATTTACATATTTTATTGTTTTTAAAAGCCTCCAATAACATATTCTTTTGTTTTTAAAGTGTGTCAAGTTGATTTCATGGAAAATTTCTCATTTAGCTGAACATTAATTCCCAGTTTAAACAAATAACAAATATTATTATTATTGTAAAATGAGAAATGCTTGAGTATTTCCACTTTAAAAAAAAGGGGGCAACTTCAGATTGATCAAGCTTTCCAATGGACGCACCAAAGAATGCCTTCGGCTTTCACTTATACTGTAAATTTGTGATGAAGTTATGACACCACCCTCGAACCATGTTGCAGAGACGTCCCTCATGATATCAGACGTTTTTTAATTAGTTTTAAGTTATTATTCAAGTTATCTCATAAAAACCTCCCCTTGTACAATTTTTTTTTGTTACATTATTCAAATGAATTATATATTTATTGTATAGCTCTGTCTAATTAAATGTCTTAGTTACAAAAATTAAGAAAATAGAACTATGACCACAAAACTGTCAGTTTGTTAACATTTGATAATGCAATCCTCAAAGAGCAACTAATGTTTTGATTAAAGTGTGTCTTATATTGATCTTGGACCTCTATTGTACTCATCAGTATATTTCTGTTTGTACTCTTTTCATTGAAATATTTACACAAAAAGCCCTGCCCACCGAAAACACCTTCTGGACATTAACCCTATAGCGTTTACCATAACCAAACCCACTCTGCTGTGATTGGTCAATCAAGGTTTTTCATGAGGAGGGACTTACTGCACCTTGGAGAGGAAGACTTCAACATTTGAAACATGTGAGGAAAGTTGGTGTTTGGAATTAGTCACCATTCAAATTTAGATTAAGCTTTTGGTCTTTCAGAACAGAAAATGATAGTAAAGCTTGTATTCAGCATTTTACACATCTTTGCTTCTTAATACAACGAAATATCTACATAATGCATTTCTAGAACATTTAAAAAACGTAGTTTTAAAAATACAGTATAACTGCCAAGGAAACCAGTTAACCAGAACATTGAAGTCCAAGTGGTGTTTGGTGAAAGTTTCAGTTGTCCTGAGATACAACAAATGAGATACAAGAATAAAATATATTGATTCTGGAAAGCAACATTTGAAGTCTTTGGTGGCATTCACAAACGTGAGGATTCATTAAGCTGCCGAGAAGCTGGATCTGATTGAGTCTTCTCGTAGCTGGCGATGCTTCCCACTTTCACATCCGTCGCTGTGAGTGCGGCGCTCGATGGTTATTCTGTAGTTTTTTCTGTGGTGAAGACAAACAAAGTCATCCAGAACCACAGGTCAGGACTAAATAGCAAAACGATTGTAAATTAATCATATCATGCAAGATTTAATTGTAACCCCTGATGAATGTCAAACTGTCTCTACACATCTGCCAGTAACTAGTTACACACTGATGTGTGCGCATATCAAATAAATATAGGAAAAATATTGTATATGTACAATTGCAACATGTTGTTATGGACCATACAGAAAAGGAAGTGGCAGTTATTGCGTTAGGTTCATTGAAAATCAATCATAAAATAATCATCTGTTTACACAGAAGAACTAAGCAACTGGATTTTGTATTTTATGGGTAAGGTATATAAAAACATCTCTATCACCTCAAAATAATATTACAGCACCAAATTATTTAGTACGTTTTTTCCTTTTAGATACAGTATTATCAATTATAACAAAGAATTGTTTTTTTTATTCATCTACATTTTTTGTGAAAACAAATAGACAATCTAAATTATAAATGTTTTGATTTGAGAAAAAATATATGACTCAGTGTATTTTATTGGATACATTATTATCATTCTTTGAATTAAGATTGTCAAGCCTCCAAATTTAAAAAAGACTTTCAGTAACTGTATTTTAGAAGCATGTTTTAGCTAAACAGCAAACAACGAGATGTGAAAACATTTGAAGTGATAGTTCACCCAAAATTCAAACTTCACTAATTTCTACTCACCCTCATGTCGACTAAGGATTGGAATTATTGTCAGAGTTATCCGTTCCTTTTTAGATATATTGGCAGGTTCATTTTAATAAGCGACAGGCGCTCAGTGGGTAAAATTACTCCATAAAGATGCTTAAGACATCCATATACCTTCATACTGCTTATTTAATAATATTCAAGCCTCACCGTGAAGAATTGTTACAAAAATTAAAGTAAGTCATTTTTATTTGTATAGCGCTTTTCCAGACCAGGGTCACAAAGCGCTTAAACAATCAAAACAAGTATATATTTTAAAGGTCAAAATAAAACTGATAACACAACAGGAGTTCCAGAAAATCAAGGGAAAGCCTGAACAAATAAAAATGTCTTAAGATGTTTCTTGAAGGAGTCAGTAGATCCATCAAGCACAGAGAGAGAGGAAGATCGTTCCAAAGCTTAGGAGCAACAACCTGGAAGAATCCCTCTCCTCTGGTCCTGAACCGTCTATATTTTACGCTCGTTTGTTGAAGAAGGGTCTACATTTTTGTCTTTAAACTCTAAAAAGGAACAGTTTACTCTAAAAATAATACCAACCCTTAGTCGACATGAGGGTGAGTGAAGTTTGAATTTGGGGTGATCACTTTAACAAACCCCCTGAATATTAGTGCCTGCAGCCAGCTATGACCACGAAGTCTTAGTCTGTGTGAAAAGGTCAAGTTTGCATCTTCATTGTTATTTTAGAGGTTAAATTCAAGAATCTATTTATGGTCACTTACTGAAGCAAATGTTTAAACTAAATCTAAGTGTACCTGGTTTATAGCACAGAAATTGCTGTATTTATTAGTTATTATTCTATTTTTGAGTTTAGTTCAATGTTAATGCATGTGTGAGACAGGGGGATTAATAAAGGGTCTGCACATGGAGACTCAAGTGTGTAGATTATGTAGAGACTGCCTCAGGAGCTGGCCCGAGAGAATGCATGGCTGCAAGGGATCACACATCTAACATGTTTGTTTTGTTTTCTAGGGTGGGGGGTGTCAGGGCTAAGGAATGGATAGTTTTGTTTGGAATTTAGTTGTACAATCAAGGGAAAACTAGGCCATTGTTCGCTGGATTGTTTTGTTTTCCATTGATTTGCTTATCTGCGTCCTCTGCAACCTCCAGTTCTGTAAATATTAATTAATTGATGAAGACATTTTCCATATGTTTTCTTGAAATTGACTAACAAGAAAAACACTTTTAACAACCAAGTCCAAACCCAAGATTCTCGCCTTGGCAAACTTTAAAAAAAAAAATCAACTGCTTTTAAATGATGTAGTTTGAAGTTCTAGAAGTTTCTTGTTTTTAGGGTGGATTTTTTTCATTTCCAACATGTGCCCTATAAAGTTGTAACTGTCGACCCAACAATATTTTACTGGCAAAAGAAGTTTTTCTTTATGTGACACTTGACCTACAAGTTAAGCAATTCAAGCTCACCTTAAAAAGTAGAATGCTAGAAGCATAGCAGTTCCCAGGACCACTCCAACTAAGACTCCAGTAAGAGCTGAAACTCCCAGTCCACCTGATTCAAAACAGTCTTCAGTTAAGAGCATGTCACAAACGCTATCAGCAAATGCCTCGGACGTTTCCACTCACAAGATTTCTCTGGTATGTCTGGAACTGTCGGTCTTTCTCTGAGGGTAAACTGGTGCGCGTCGTATGCTGGAAGCAGCTGAAACGTTCCATTAATACCAAAGTAGTTGGCCACAACCTGAAGTCCAGAAAAGCAAGTGTGCGTGAGTGAGGTCAGAACCTTCAAATGTTTGCAGATGTTTCAGAGCAGCACATCACCTCATAGGTCCCGGCATCTGTGTTTGTCATAGCCATCAAAGAGAAGTCTCCGTTGCGGTCACCGTTGGCATCTATCGAGACCTGACCGGCAATTCCTGGAGAATGGTGTGGAGAGAAAGAGTGTTTTAAGGACTACAGACTAACGCATGCACAACATATGTTGAGAGTGGAGATGTAAAAAGAAAGGTTTGATCATGTTTCTGACTCAAGATTTCACTTATAACTTATACTTCAGAAAAATATCCACAATGATGCTGACATGAGAAATACTCATTATAGCAAAAGGTATATCAGCTATGATGATATATCTCAAGGGAAGCTCAAACTGCCATGATCTAGATCTTTGGGTAAATGCCGGTCTAATGTCCTGCTCCTGTGATTCATACGCTGTCACTAAAAGGCAGCCATTATCTCTTAAGCAACACATACTCTTCTCATAAGACGAAAGTAAAAAAAACAACGTGATTCTAATAACAAACCAAAATATAAAAAGACACAAACACATGTAACATATTCATGATTCAAAGATGCAAAACCAATATGTATCATTTTAGGTCTGTGAAAAATACTGCATCTGTTAAAGGCTTGGCACGACCAGAAGCACCTGTTGTTCGTCGTTTTTGATAGACAAGCTGGTCCAGGAAAGCAGCATTATCAGACCCTGGTCATCACAGATGGGATGTTTTATAGAAAGCTGCATCTGGGCTATCTTTGTTTTTGTCTTCTCAAAAATGACTGGGAGCATTATTGCATCGTCAGGAAGTGACATTCCCAGCCTGGCTTTAACTCCGCTAAGAGAGCCACACATCCAAAGACACTTTTGAGCAGCCCTACTTGAACTGTGATCCTCAATTAGAATCTCACCTTTCCTCAAAGGTGGTTGCAGATCCAGTATGATTTAATCTTAATCTCTGTTTTAATGATGTCAAACTCTTATTCATATTGAACTGCTTGTTGATGAGTCGACATCAAGCATCCGACACTGCAGAGCTTAGATACTCTGAGCAACATGTCATACACTATGGACAGTTAGTGGTTTGTGAAATCATTCTGAATATATATACTGTATATATATATGCCTGAATTAATTCATCTGACCTTCAAAAGTTCTGTTCCACATCCGTGCAGTGATATCTGTCCCATTCTTTTTACCAAGTCCAGCCTTCATGGCTTCATGGAGTGCGATGGCGTAAAGCAACAAGGCGTCATGAAACCCCTCGACAAACATGTTGACCTGAAAAAAAGAGAGTAGAAAAATAACTTCCCGGAGTATAATATTTTACTGACTGAAAGAGTGCTTTTAAACATTCAATGATCTAATTTATGGTCACATGACACATTTTAAGGCTTCATTTATATTAAAAAGAATAGAATCTAACTTAGAATTCACAATTTGTTTTATCAAACAAGTAACTTGGCACAATGTTGTCAATGACAAAAAGCTGTTGGTCAACATATATTGAGGACGAGACCTCTCTTTAAGGACCGGTTTATTTTCACAATTCAAATGTTCTTTGTGGAAGACAGTAATGAGTTTTAATCACATTAACCATTGGAAAGATGGAGCAGTGGATCAGGGACATACTTACACTGCCACAGTCCTCACAGTCACTAAATCCCATTTTCTTTCTCGACTTTTTCATCTCAATGGAAAAGTTCTCAAACTCAGGTTTGACTGTACGAAGTAGTGTCACGGTCTTGAGGGACGCATAGGCTTGTCTCGCTTCGTCATCATAGTCGTCGCCCCATTTCCACGAGCCATTGCCTGCGAGTTGATGAACACGACAGACAGACGGACAGAACAAAGGATGCTTGTTAAAAGTGTGCTTTTAACTGCTTGTATTGTAGTTCCTATGTTGGAATCAATATTTAATTACTGACATGGCACTTATGATTTTGATGTATATTCAATATTGAAGGAATTTATGTTATGATATTAGATTCAAGACTATTCAGTTGAGGTGATAAATAACAAACGTACAATCATTGGATATCATTTACCGTATGATGATGCATTGAAGAGCTCCACGTTGAAGAACATGTGACTTCCACTCGTAAGTTGACGTCTATGTGCGGCCAACATTATCTCCCGAATTTTCTCTGCTCTCATACACATGATAACAACTGTAAAATACACACAAACACACACATGGTCAGCTTATCAAACATTAAATTTTGCCATTGAATTGAAGTCATCTTTAACTACTGGTCATTGTTCACAGTAAAGGACAGGGAAGGGAAGTTTAGATATTCATAGGTCATATTAAATTAAAACATGCATATAATCATGCCCCACCATATGATGATTCTGTATATTTCCAGCCGCTTCAAGGTTTTTTCAATAATATTGTTTACACAAAATTAAATTATGCAGATACCATCCTGGCAAAAACCATACATCATGCTTTGTTCCAAAAAAATATGCCGCCTTCATGCCTTAAATTCTTTCTCTATTAGTGAATGTGTCCGGGCAGAAAAGCACTATTCAAACATTTAACATTTCATTTTTGTAACAAAGATGTAAATGAATGATAACGAGAAGGCTGTGGTATAACAGAGATGTGAGGTAGACTGAGGGACTTTTGCTAAATATATCCACAGATGTTTTCAAGACGATGGTGATGCTCACATCATTTTGATTAGTGATCATTAACTGACCAAAGGTCTCATCCTGCCGAAACTTACATACTAACCAGTAATCAGGTGCTTCATGCCATCCAACTTAAATCATGCATCTAGAGCACCACCTCTTATCCCATCATGCACCTGTCTCTGCTCCTCATCCCATCATAGACCTCTCTCTGCTCCTCATCCCATCATGCACCTCTCTCTGCTCCTCATCCCATAATACAACTCTCTCTGCTCCTCATCCCATAATGCACCTCTCTCTGCTCCTCATCCCATAATACAACTCTCTCTGCTCCTCATCCCATCATGCACCTCCCTCTGCTCATCATCCCATCATGCACCTCTCTCTGCTCATCATCCCAGCATGCACCTCTCTCTACTCATCATCCCATCATGCACCTCTCTCTGCTCATCATCACATCATACACTTCTATCTGCTCCTCATCCCATCATGCACCTCTCTCTCCTCATCATCCCATTATGCACCTCCCTCTGATCTTCATCCCATCATGCATCTCTCTCTGATCCTCATCCCATCATGCACCTCTATTAGCTCCTCATCCCATCATGCACATCTTTCTGCTCCTCATTCCATCATGCACCTCTCTCTGCTCCTCTTCCGATCATGCACCTCTCTCTACTCATCATCCCATCATGCACCTGTCTCCGCTCCTCATTCCATCATGCACCTCTCTCTGCTCCTCTTCCGATCATGCACCTCTCTCTGCTCCTCATTCCATCATGCACCTCTCTCTGCTCCTCTTCCGATCATGCATCTCTCTCTGCTCCTCATTCCATCATGCACCTCTCTCTGCTCCTCTTCCCATCATGCACCTCTCTCTGCTCCTCATTCCATCATGCACCTCTCTCTGCTCCTCTTCCCATCATGCACCTCTCTCTGCTCCTCATTCCATCATGCACCTCTCTCTGCTCCTCTTCCGATCATTCACCTCTCTCTGCTCCTCATCCCATCATACACCTCTATCTGCTCCTCATCCCATCATGCACCTCTCTCTCCTCATCATCCCATTATGCACCTTCCTCTGATCCTCATCCCATCATGCATCTCTCTCTGATCCTCATCCCATCATGCACCTCTATTAGCTCCTCATCCCATCATGCATCTCTCTCTACTCCTCATCCCATCATACACCTCTATCTGCTCCTCATCCCATCATGCACCTCCCTCTGATCCTCATCCCATCATGCACCTCTATCTGATCCTCATCCCATTATGCACCTCTCTCTGCTCCTCATCCCATCATGCACCTCCCTCTGCTCCTCATCCCATTATGCACCTCTCTCTGCTCCTCATCCCATCATGCACCTCTATCTGCTCCTTATCCCATTATGTACCTCTATTAGCTCCTCATCCCATCATGCATCTCTCTCTGCTCCTCATCCCATCATGCACCTCTATTAGCTCCTCATCCCATCATGCACCTCCCTCTGCTCCTCATCCCATTATGCACCTCTATTAGCTCCTCATCCCATCATGCATCTCTCTCTGCTCCTCATCCCATCATGCACCTCTATCTGCTCCTCATCCCATCATGTACCTCCTTCTGATCCTCATCCAATCATGCATCTCTCTCTGATCCTCATCCCATCATGCACCTCTATTAGCTCCTCATCCCATCATGCACCTCTCTCTGATCCTCATCCCATCATGCACCTCTCTCTGCTCATCATACCATCATGCACCTCTCTCTGCTCCTCATTCCATCATGCACCTCTCTCTGCTCCTCATTCCATTATGCACCTCTCTCTCTGCTCCTCATTCCATAATGCACATCTTTCTCCTCCTCATTCCATCATGCACCTCTCTCTGCTCCTCATTCCATCATGCACCTCTCTCTGCTCCTCATTCCATTATGCACCTCTCTCTCTGCTCCTCATTCCATCATGCACATCTTTCTGCTCCTCATTCCATCATGCACCTCTCTCTGCTCCTCATTCCATCATGCACCTCTCTCTGCTCCTCATTCCATTATGCACCTCTCTCTCTGCTCCTCATTCCATCATGCACATCTTTCTGCTCCTCATCCCATCATGCACCTCTCTCTGCTCCTCATTCCATCATGCACCTCTCTCTGCTCCTCATTCCATTATGCACCTCTCTCTCTGCTCCTCATTCCATCATGCACATCTTTCTGCTCTTCATTCCATCATGCACCTCTCTCTGCTCCTCTTCCGATCATGCACCTCTCTCTACTCATCATCCCATCATGCACCTGTCTCTGCTCCTCATTCCATCATGCACCTCTCTCTGCTCCTCTTCCGATCATGCACCTCTCTCTGCTCCTCTTCCGATCATGCACCTCTTTCTGCTCCTCATTCCATCATGCACCTCTCTCTGCTCCTCTTCCCATCATGCACCTCTCTCTGCTCCTCATTCCATCATGCACCTGTCTCTGCTCCTCTTCCCATCATGCACCTCTATCTGCTCCTCATCCCATCATGTACCTCCTTCTGATCCTCATCCCATCATGCATCTCTCTCTGATCCTCATCCCATCATGCACCTCTATTAGCTCCTCATCCCATCATGCACCTCTCTCTGATCCTCATCCCATCATGCACCTCTCTCTGCTCATCATCCCATCATGCACCTCTCTCTGCTCCTCATTCCATCATGCACCTCTCTCTGCTCCTCATTCCATTATGCACCTCTCTCTCTGCTCCTCATTCCATTATGCACCTCTCTCTCTGCTCCTCATTCCATCATGCACATCTTTCTGCTCCTCATCCCATCATGCACCTCTCTCTGCTCCTCATTCCATCATGCACCTCTCTCTGCTCCTCATTCCATTATGCACCTCTCTCTCTGCTCCTCATTCCATCATGCACATCTTTCTGCTCTTCATTCCATCATGCACCTCTCTCTGCTCCTCTTCCGATCATGCACCTCTCTCTACTCATCATCCCATCATGCACCTGTCTCTGCTCCTCATTCCATCATGCACCTCTCTCTGCTCCTCTTCCGATCATGCACCTCTCTCTGCTCCTCTTCCGATCATGCACCTCTTTCTGCTCCTCATTCCATCATGCACCTCTCTCTGCTCCTCTTCCCATCATGCACCTCTCTCTGCTCCTCATTCCATCATGCACCTGTCTCTGCTCCTCTTCCCATCATGCACCTCTATCTGCTCCTCATCCCATCATGTACCTCCTTCTGATCCTCATCCCATCATGCATCTCTCTCTGATCCTCATCCCATCATGCACCTCTATTAGCTCCTCATCCCATCATGCACCTCTCTCTGATCCTCATCCCATCATGCACCTCTCTCTGCTCATCATCCCATCATGCACCTCTCTCTGCTCCTCATTCCATCATGCACCTCTCTCTGCTCCTCATTCCATTATGCACCTCTCTCTCTGCTCCTCATTCCATCATGCACATCTTTCTGCTCCTCATTCCATCATGCACCTCTCTCTGCTCCTCATTCCATCATGCACCTCTCTCTGCTCCTCATTCCATTATGCACCTCTCTCTCTGCTCCTCATTCCATCATGCACATCTCTCTGCTCCTCATTCCATCATGCACCTCTCTCTGCTCCTCATTCCATCATGCACCGCTCTCTGCTCCTCATTCCATTATGCACCTCTCTCTCTGCTCCTCATTCCATCATGCACATCTTTCTGCTCCTCATCCCATCATGCACCTCTCTCTGCTCCTCATTCCATCATGCACCTCTCTCTGCTCCTCATTCCATTATGCACCTCTCTCTCTGCTCCTCATTCCATCATGCACATCTTTCTGCTCTTCATTCCATCATGCACCTCTCTCTGCTCCTCTTCCGATCATGCACCTCTCTCTACTCATCATCCCATTATGCACCTGTCTCTGCTCCTCATTCCATCATGCACCTCTCTCTGCTCCTCTTCCGATCATGCACCTCTCTCTGCTCCTCATTCCATCATGCACCTCTCTCTGCTCCTCTTCCGATCATGCACCTCTTTCTGCTCCTCATTCCATCATGCACCTCTCTCTGCTCCTCTTCCCATCATGCACCTCTCTCTGCTCCTCATTCCATCATACACCTCTATCTGTAAGAAACCAGAGTTTGGAATGAAATAAATAAAAACTTTCCAGACAACGCACTGGCACAAGCTCAGGACTGTTGGACTGTCAATTAAACTCACGATTAAGAAACCAAACATACCCAAACCTTGATGGAACTGGAAAACTCTGATCATTTTGTGACGTCAGCATCTAGCTGACCACTCCACACATGCGATGAGCTAGAAAAAACTGATGATTGCTGCAGCAGATTTGATCATAAATGTCATCTCATTAAACCAGGTCTTTAGATACAATCATGGAGTGTATTCATCATCAAAATGTTTAACTGGTTTTAGCACACTGTGTCACACCCCTGGAGAACACATGTAAAGAGTGGGATGTTTTAGAAGGTACTCACGCAATGGTCTGGAACTGATCTCATTGTTGCTTTTTGGAAATATTTTGAACGCCGATTTAAATGTGGACACTTAGATTGCTGTAAGTAAGTAAGCAAGTCAGTAAGTAAGTAAGTAAGTAAGTTATATTTATATTTATAGAGCGCTTTTTCAGACCAGGGTCACAAAGTGCTTAAACAATCAAAACAATACTCAATAAAATATATATTTACACAAAGGCTAAAGCTTCTGTAATAGTATAAGAAACATTCTGGATCACATAATGACTTACTGAATTATTCAATAATCAAATTGAACACACCATTGGTAGACAAACACACTCTTAGGTCTTGTTGTTCTCTTCATTAAGGAGGAATGCTCCACTCACAACAATGTCAACAAACCAGCCTGCTCTGTTATTCATGCCTTTACCAAACCCGTTCTCCATTCAGAGAGCAGTCCAGTCAGATTTGTACAAACGCCAGTGGTTTTCTCACCATAACACCCTTGTTCAGTTAAGCTAGCGACTGATGTTCTGTATAGATGATTGAGAATACATGTTTGCTTCACATGCAAAATACATGTCAAAACGTGTCACTTGAGGACAGTAACATCAGTTTAGATCACAGATGTATTCATTTTATCTGCATCTAAGGTGTAATACCACTAATCTAAAACTAGCAAGCGTTCAATACGCTGCTGATCAGTTCTTTACTTCATGACGGGCAGGTGAAGCCAGGGAATACTCAAGAAAACACATACTGGGAGTGAGAGAAGCTGATCACATGAACTGACAGGAAAAAAGACGTTTAGTACTAAAAGTATAAACTATTCAGAATCAATTTGATGTCAGATTCCTTTCTTAATCTGGATCTTAAGGAATTTAATCTGACCCAACTACCAGTCACAAACTGGAGCCAAAAGGATGTGTCCAGATTTTCTAGTGCTGGTATGCTGTCTAGATAATCACCATGGCTCTAGAAAAGGATCTGTCTTCTGGACATAACCGATAGTAAGTGTTGGTGTTTAATTATGTAGGTCAGAGTGACCGAATATTCTCTGAGATAAAATGATCATAATTCTCTTCATGTGTTCGTGTCAAAAGGCAAAATATGGAGTCAGCTTGTATGTTTAGCAAAAAGAATGCTGAAGCTACTGAGGAGCACTGTGACATAACCTCTCATCACCCTTAAACTAGGCAGACAATGTTTTTAGCAGATTACTGGGCTGACATCAAACGTTTCTTTATATCAGCATGATTTCTTTCTTTTGTTACATTCAGTTCTCCAAAGATCAAAACAGACTACAGAGGGGAATAAAAGTACTTCCCAGAACGCCTTCAAAAGTTTTCTTCCCACATCTAGGACATATCATTAGAGATGGGTCGTGATAATTACATTGAGATTTAAAACTGTGGTGAACAGTCTGACATTTGGCAGTCCATCACAAACGCCCTTCAGAAATGAGGAATGAGCGACTCTGGGTTCTATAAAAAAAAAAAGGATCATTTGAGTTCTTGCTTTGATATTCAGCCGTGAAAGACACGTGTGCAATAATCCTGCCCTTTCATCCTGATGTGTCCCAGCTGTCAGGTGGATTGGTTCTTAAAAGACTTCTCATTAGTACAGGGCTTGACAAAGTGAACATCATTTTTTTTTTTTTTTTAAGTTTTCATCTTGGCTCTGGAGCAAATAGAAAAGATATTCTCACACATTTAAAACATAAAGCGTGTGTGTATGTGTGTGTGTGTCACCACAAGGTTGAGGCTGTCAGTAATGGGCTTTATCCTGCTGAAAAGTTCTTCAAGCTTTGGTTAAAGCCCTTCAGACTTCACATGAGCAGAATACTAATTCCTTGCTGTCAGGTGCACTTTGCGTGTCTGCTCATTTCCAATGTGTTATGTATGCTAATTTATACGGACGCTGCCACGGTAATCGGGAATGGTTATGACCAAGTGCGAGTGCTGAAATGCCACTCAGAGTGATAAACAGAGGTAATGTCAGACCGAGGCACTGACAGGGCTTCATTTATATGAACAGGCTGTTACCAGAGACGAGTGATAAAGTGAGGATAATGTGCAACAGTCCTCCTAACATCCTGGCAGCAGGTTTAGGAAGGTAACAATCAGTGCCCTCTGTTACACAACTGCTGATCCATTCTGTTGATAACGTCCTATTAAACATGATAGACAATCTGTGGTCTAAAGTGTTTTCACTTTTGATCACTATTCACTCAATATAAGACACTTCATGCTAAGACACGATGTTGGAACTATGTGTATCAGTGGAATGAGATGGGCCTTCAATTTGTAATGACAAAATTCCTTTTAACCAATTCAATTATTTTCATATTAAACAATCAGTTCAGATTCCATATCACTAGAGAAATTAGGATATTAAGATACGATATAAGACGTTTTCAGGCAGCTATGTGTTACGACTGCTCCTGTTGAAAAATAAGCACGTTATTTTCCCCAATTAAGTCAGTACTTCATTGATATTTACTTGTTAACACTTAAACTTGCTTCTTCCGTGAAGAAACTTAAGTTAGGCACTATTAATTGACCAACTAAAGAACATTAAACAGACCCTTTAGTTTTCTACAAGTCTCTCAGTCACTCTGTAATTTTCTCTTTTGTTTGTCACTCTTGTTTGGAGATACAAAGAGTGACACAAAAATGGATTGTTTAGTTGCACTATCTGAGCGAGTTAAAACTTTTGTAGCATAGCTATATCATCCCCTTAACAACCACCAAGAATCTAAATCCAAATGTAACAGGTGTCATTGAATGATGTTTAACCATCTCTGGTCAAGTGAGCCACTAACTGAACCACAGCAATGTAGGATGAAAGAGACATTATTATTTCTATATACAAATGTGATCCAAATAATACAGTTGAAAGTGTTAAAGGCTAGAATAACATTTTCAAGCTCTACCATGCTTAGCAGCATCTCAAGGGGAGAAGATGCAGTCACCCTAGGAACAGATGAAAAGCTGTACATGTGTGAACTTGGTTCAATCTTTTCCTTATAATAGCATCAGCGGAAATAATCTTTCGGACTCGTTGTATTGAACTGAATCAGCCTATATCCTCAGGCTAAGCTGTGTTTCCTGGCCATCGTTCTTCAGGACATTGTACTAGTAATGAGGGAAGTGGGTGGCACAATAAAACACAGATGCCTGTCACCGCAATCCTCCTCCATGTCAGCTCTGGTTACATGCTTGCATGACAGTGACTCTGCCTGAGAACAGATGCTGCTCCTGTTTATTAGGCCCCCCGAATATGCTTCTAATCACCGCCTTCTGTTCTACAGCGTGTTTTCCACCAAATCACCTTGATGATATTCTTACTGCATTCAGCATTCATAGGACTTTGAATTAAATCAGTGTCACACAGTTGGTTCATCACTTACTGAGACGTTTTTTCTTTTATTCGCAATTCACCCCATTTCAGTAATTCTTTGCAAGACTATTTTTTTTTTTTTTTTTTTTAATCATTGTAAAGTTCCTCTAGTCCATCTTAACATTGTACCACATGCGCTGAGCCTCGTCGTGGAGCCCTTGTGAAGGACATGGCTGATGGTTTGGTCCGGGAGGGGTTTTGACACCTAAAACCCGATTTTGTCGCATGTGTTCCATAGTACTTTCTTGGTCCACTTATGTTCACAATGGGTTATTTACCTATATTAAGGTGAAAGTTGAGCCATTTAGATTTATAATGATATTTGGGGCATTGAAAATAATGCAACTTGTGTTTAGATTTAGTTATCCAATGTGAATTAGGGGTTGAAATGGATTAGCCATTAACCTCAAAGGCTCATTTTGTTGTGATGCTCTATTCAAAACTTCATTTAAACTTAAGTACACAACTCGGCAAAATTGTTTTTGAGAGACAGACCAGTCTAGGTAATTTTTTTCAAATATGTGCACTGTTCAGTGAAATTCCTCACCCTCACCCACTGAGATCATTGGTGCACCCTCCATGACTGCTAAAGAGATAGCAGGTCGTGACAATCTCACCCTCAAGTTCCTGAGGACCTGTGTTGGCCAGTGGATCATGAATTACCTACATGTACAACCTTTGCCTGCAGATTGGTGCCGCTGCTGTTGAAGACGTCATACGTTTTCCAGTCTTCAAGAAGTCATCCTCATCCGACCTGACTAACTACCCTGACATCACACGCAATGAAGTTGAGGCGTAAAAACTTTCTGGGTCTTCTATAGTTTGCAAACCAGCCAAAGGTAAGGGTAAAAGATGTATACATCCATCTCATGCAAAGCTCTTACCTCTGGGCAAGAAGCTGTGGGAGAAGAGTGACAGCAGTTTCTGTGGTTATCTGACGGTATAGATCAAAGTTGGTTTGGCTGGGAGGTGTTCTGACTGATGTGGAGGTCAGTATAGTAGAAGGTCCACAGGTTACAGTTCTGTTTCTTTTATTCTTCATCTTTAACAACACTCAGTTTTGGCAAGATTTGGCCCTCATTTTATGTGGCCCAACGGATGTTTGGCTCAATCAGCATAGATTAATACTTATGTTGAAATGGTCATGTGATAAGAACATAGATTATGGAAGTGGCAGGCCGTCAGGGCCAACAAGACCTTTTCTACTGGCCTAAACATAATCAGAAAATAATTGTATTTATTTAATTTAAAAAAAAACAAAACTGTTGGGCTGCAGAGCGTGTGTCGTAGCCATGGAAACCACACAGACTCTAGTCAGAGTGATATTTTGATGTAATGCACTGATGTTGTTTTCATCTGATGATGATCTAAACATCTTATTGACCAATAACAGTACACGGTCAGATCCCTGTGGTGTATAAAGAACCTTAAAGTAGTCATTGAGAGGTGGATTCACTCAAACGTGCGCCACTGAAGGCCTATGTGTGAAATGTACGGCCTGCCACTGGATTATGGACATCAACAAGTGAAACGGATTTGGATTTGGAAAAGTGCTACGACTCCTAAGTCGTATTAGGTAAATAAACATTAAGTCTGGTCAGCAACTTGGCCTGCTAAAAGATTTGGGCACTTGTGTGAGTTTGACAACACTGAGTCTTGCCACCTGCAAAAATACTGTGCTGCTGTTGAAGGAGGTGGCGAGGGCTCTACTGGGTGAGTTGAAGTCAAGGATTGAAAGAAGTCAATAACCAGAATATTAGTAAGACATTTAAGAGGAATGACACTTCATAATTATTAAGAGTTGCAGTTGCTAAGAAGGGGCAGCTCAATGAATACCTCTGTGGTGATCAGAAACACATTTAAAACTGTACAAGAAGGCAATGATCAGACTGAACTTTCTAGGAAAGTGAAAATCTGTCGATGTGTGCAAGATGCTAAAGAGCTTTCTTCTTTGGTTGTGTTTTTTCTTTGCAGCTGTTTGCTGTACTAGCAGCATCAGACTCAGTGGCAGGTACAGGCTGATCAAAATCCTTAAGAAGATGGCCTGATGGGGGGAGTGGCTGGAGGGGTCGGACTGTGGAGGAGAGCAAGTCACTCAGAAAACTGCTCGCAATCATGGACCACCCCAATCACCCACCTCATCACACAGTAGTGAAACTGACATAGAATAATTCCTTCTGATCATTTCCACAACAAAAGTCTGCCCTATAATCCCAGTTGTAGTTAAGTCATAGTAAACACGTTATAATTATATATTGCAGTGTTAATGTCTTAGTAATTGTCGCTTTGTCTTCGTCATCCATCGATCTAGTTGTTGCTAACAGCATTATAATACCTTTGTAACATCTGTTAGCAGTTCTGACTGATGGCAAAACTGGGTCAACTGTAGTGGCGGCTGACCCATAGAGGGCGCTGAGTCGCTGACCTCCCAAGTTGAAAAAAATATATTTGTAAATTTGAAAATGATCATCAACAGTGATTATACTGTATTTTTGTGGAACTCTTCACACTGATAAACTATATTTGCATTGATTCACGTTCTGTTTAAAATCTTGGTTTGTCGTCATCATTTTCTCATATCCGGTCTATCTAGGGTTCTTCTTTGAAGATCTATGACGTTAGAGCGGGTGCTTTAGTCCCACATACCCGTAACATGAAAAAGTAAAGTTATTAAACATGTCCTCTTGAATCTACAGGTGTTAGTCACAGATTTGTTTTGCACCTCATCACTTCTAAAATAGGTGCATATGTTCCACACACTCGTAGTATGAGATCTGTACCCGTACTTCAAATGTGCAAACACGTATATACATATACATACCTGTACATATATAATAACTACATATTTGAACCCATAAACCACAAGGCACACATGTGTAATTGAAGACTTGTAATTGTAAAATAATTAAAAATAAGTTACTGAGAGTAAGGTGTCAGGTTTCAGACCAAAAACTCTGTCAGATCAAAAATCTTCAGGCTTTAGAATAAAAAAGTCTTTAGCCTGAGACACGATGACATGATGTTAAAAATGCAAATTAATAGTAAAGAGTACACATCTCATGTTAGGGGTATGTGGGACTAAAGTAAGTAAGTAAGTAAGTAAGTAATTTTTATTTGTATAGCGCTTTTCGAGACCAGGGTCACAAAGCGCTTAAACAATCAAAGCACTTCATACCCACCCTCAGTGACGTCACCGACTGAATAAGATTTCGGGCGCTGGAAAAAAAGACCCTGGTGTGGGCAACATATAAATGTACACTGTGTCTATAGCACGGTAAGCTCACTTTTTAGCGTGCACCATTTATACATTTGAGAACCCAGAGTTTCAAGGGTTCGATACCTCACAACATTTTAATATTACAAGTTATTGTATAATTATTTTGAATTTTCTATGTCTTTGTGCCCGTTTGTGATGAGTAGGTAGAAAGTAACCTTGATGTCCTGGTGCAGAGGACAGGTTGTTATACGTTTTACTTTAGTTTTTTTTTAAATATATTTTTGTTTTTTCTGTTTGATGTATGTCATAGTTTAGTTTAAATCTTTTATTATTTGTATGTGAACAAGGTGCATAATAAACATTATTATTCATCATTAGCTTGCAAAGTGTTGATTTCTTTGTAATTAACATTTTCTTAGTTTAGTCTATTTTAGTACTGATGGAAAAGAGACCCACCTAAAACATTTGCCACCAGCAATCTCTGGTCAACGGTAATGTCTGACTCACTAGCGACAGATGATAAATCATTTAAATAACAAAATAAATGTATTATGTAACACTGGCAGTGACAGGTCTTCTACCTACAGTTGTCGATCCATGTGTCCCTCAACTAACCACCAACTGCTAAACAAAATATTTGAAAAAGTCATTGCTCATAACACAGAATGCATTAAAATGTAATATTACACCTCAAATAACTTAGAATTTTAAGCTTATGGGTGGAGGAACAAAATTTAAGAAGAACATTTAGAAACCTCTAGATAATAATTATGCCTAGCCAAAAATGATGATACATAAATGAAAATTAAGAGTCAACCGACTGTTGCAGTTAATCAAATCTAAGTTCAGCAACACTATGTGGTCATTTCTAAAAGAGTGATTCAGAGAACATCAGAGATCTATCTAGTACGAGCTTGGCAAGTTTAAATAAAGGACCTCAAGTTGAAAAAGAGAACCTCAAGTTGAAAAAGAGAACCTCTAGTTGAAAAAGAGAACCTCAAGTTGAAAAAGAGAACCTCTAGTTGAAAAAGAGAACCTCAAGTTGGAAAAAGAGAACCTCTAGTTGAAAAAGAGAACCTCAAGTTGAAAAAGAGAACCTCTAGTTGAAAAAGAGATCCTCAAGTTGAAAAAGAGATCCTCTAGTTGAAAAAGAGAACCTCAAGTTAAAAAAGAGAACCTCAAGTTGAAAAAGAGAACCTCTAGTTGAAAAAGAGAACCTCAAGTTGAAAAAGAGAACCTCTAGTTGAAAAGGAGAACCTCAAGTTGAAAAAGAGAACCTCAAGTTGAAAAAGAGAACCTCTAGTTGAAAAAGAGATCTTCTAGTTGAAAAAGAGAACCTCTAGTTGAAAAAGAGAACCTCTAGTTGAAAAGGAGAACCTCAAGTTGAAAAAGAGATCCTCTAGTTGAAAAAGAGAACCTCTAGTTGAAAAAGAGAACCTCAAGTTGAAAAAGAGAACCTCAAGTTGAAAAAGAGATCCTCTAGTTGAAAAAGAGAACCTCAAGTTGAAAAAGAGAACCTCAAGTTGAACAAGAGAACCTCAAGTTGAAAAAGAGAACCTCGAGTTGAAAAATAGAACCTCTAGTTGAAAAAGAGAACCTCAAGTTGAAAAAGAGAACCTCAAGTTGAAAAAGAGAACCTCTAGTTGAAAAAGAGAACCTCAAGTTGAAAAAGAGAACCTCAAGTTGAAAAAGAGAACCTCAAGTTGAAAAATAGAACCTCTAGTTGAAAAAGAGAACCTCAAGTTGAAAAAGAGAACCTCAAGTTGAACAAGAGAACCTCTAGTTGAAAAAGAGAAACTCAAATTGAAAAAGAGAACCTCTAGTTGAAAAAGAGAACCTCAAGTTGAAAAAGAGAACCTCTAGTTGAAAAAGAGGTCCTCTAGTTGAAAAAGAGAACCTCAAGTTGAAAAAGAGAACCTCTAGTTGAAAAAGAGAACCACAAGTTGAAAAAGAGAACCTCTAGTTGAAAAAGAGAACCACAAGTTGAAAAAGAGAACCTCTAGTTGAAAAAGAGAACCTCAAGTTGAAAAAGAGAACCTCAATTTGAAAAAGAGAACCTCTAGTTGAAAAAGAGAACCTCAAGTTGAAAAAGAGAACCTCAAGTTGAAAAAGAGAACCTCTAGTTGAAATAAGACCTCAAGCAAGACTTCATTAGGATGATGGATTTTGCGGCAGGTTGGGAGTCACTAGGGGACAGGTGACTAACCTTCACTGTCGAGGATGCTGTGGATGATGTCATCCATGTCCAGCCGCTCTTCTGGCGTGAAGGCGTACGTCTTGATGCTGAAGTCCACCATCAGGTGATAGACCCCTTCCAGCGTGAAGTAGCAGTTCCTCTGCTCCTTGTCGTCCTCGAACACGAGCAGCGCGCTCTTCCAGCTGAAGTGCTCGAACATGGCCGTGAAGGTCTCCGCCATCTTCACGTAGGACGGGCTGATCCTGGTCAGCTGCGAGAACTCGCTCTTCTTGTTGCTGAAGCCCGCGGCGAGCGCACCTGCCGACACCACCGGGATGCTCCAGTGGGACGCCAGCCGCACCACCGCCGCCGCCTCGTACTCGCACGCGGGGCCCAGGATCAGGTCGGGCTTGTCCGCGCACGAGCGCTCCACCAGGTGGAAGAGCGCGTCGTTGAGACAGTCGGACTCGTGGAACTTCAGGTTGAAGGTGAGCGCGGAGAAGTCCTCCGAGGAGCGCAGGCGCGTCTGCGCGTAACGCAGGGCTGGAGCGACGCGCGCGTGAGAGAACAGGTAGGAGTTGTTCTGGGGCAGAAACACCAGAACATCCACGTCCTCCTTGGCGGCCGCCGTCCGGAGCGCAAGAAGTAAGAAGTACGCGCAAAGTGCGCTCTGGCGCGTCATGCTGGCGGCTCACCGAGTGTGTGTGTGTGTGTGTGTGAGGGGCTTCTGGACCAGCGTTGCTCTTGGCTTGACAATAACACACACACGCCGGCATCCGACTGGACTTTTTGAAGCATCTTAACACGCTTCCCTCCCGCGTCACCGCCGCAGCCCACCTCCTTCTTAAAGAAACATCCACCGCACGCGCGCTCGCGGGGGCCTCACAGGTAACGGGTCCACGTGTGTTCCCCGAGATCGCTTTAAATGTTCAGCACACAGGACGCGAACTTTTCCTTTGAATTAAAAATGACAGAACCTGACTGAGCTCAATGATGACGTCACTCAAACAAACAAAACAACAGGGGAATCGCGTTTTAACTAACAAGAGAAAAAATAAAATCGCATTTAAACAGCCAAATGTAAACTAATTGTTTCTCTGAAGCGCTTCAATCATGCTGGTTTAATGGCACATTTACACACAGCTGGATATTTGGAATGTTTTTCAATGTCTTTGGACTCGTTTATTCGGAAACTCAGTTCACAGTAAAAACTCTGGCCACGATGGAAATTCCTAAAACAGTTAGTGTAGAGTAAATAAACCTTAAAACACACTTATTATATTAAGAGAGGAATGATATTTTTACGTTTTATTTAACACTTTTTTATTTTGATCGAGTTCATCACCACTTTCAAGTCACCAGCGAAAACGCGCATCTTTCATCCGTGATAAGCGCGCCCCCTTGTGGTGTTAAGATATATTTGACGACCTTTTATTTCACAACCATTTCAATAGATCTCCAATTGGATCAATAATCTTGGTGCGTCACCCTGCAAACCTATTTTGCCTCGCAGTGTTAGAATATCCCAGGATGTTGGACAGCAGCCATAGTTGTTTTGGGGCATTCTCTGTAGATTAAATGTAATGTTTAAGGTCAACATCGGACTTTGTGTTTTCTTCACCTTGTTGTTCCTCGGCCTTGTAGAGATGCATAAAGTAAGTCAAAACCCAAGATGATCCGTCTGGTGTGGGAAGTAAAGAGACTATATTTGACCCAAACTACTCTTCAAAAGATACTTTTTTCTAAATCTCACTTTATTAAAAAATGCAGATTTTAAAACAAAACTGTCTTCATCACCCCAAAGAGGCCTAAAAAGAGCTTCAATAAAAAATAGTCAAGAGTCAGCACATTTCACAGCACAGATCACACGGATGTCGAGCATCACTCAGGTTTGTTTGTTGGTTCATGCCACAGTGGTTTTTAAAACAGTCTATAAAAGCCCCGATCCTGTGGCAGGTTTTCGGATGATGAGCTGATTTGGTCCTTCTCTGGTACCTTTTATGATTTTCCAGGCATCATGATGCATGAGACCGGTCAGAGAAAGTCCGTTGACAGAAAGAACCTCATCACCGACTTGAACGAGGCCTGATAGCTCAGCAGCACCACCTGTTGTTGAGATGAAGAACATGTGAAATTTTGAAAACATTTATGCGCTCACTGAGACTTAAGCCAGAACATGTACAAGCTTCAACATTTGTTTCGGTTCAAATAGTTGTATGGACTCATTAAAAAATATATCTTTAAATCTTGTATGTTTATATACATTTTATTCACATTCATTTACTGACTTCTTGCTTTATATTGAAAAAAAAAAAAGAAGAAAAAAAAAATTCATATTTGAATAAAATGTGAAATTATTTACATCACAAAAAGCAAAGCAGCAATGGTAAATATTGCCTTTAACTTTTGTTTGTTTCCAAGAGAACTGTTGACTGTTCATTCCGTTACTAGTTGCAAAATAGATGCAGAATTCATGAACACACGTGTTAGCCCCGACACCACCATGAGAGTTCCAAACTATTGTATAGTTATAACCAACGTTTAAAACATGCTCTTAAATTCTGTATTTATTTAGTTTCTGCTCGTCACCATCACCCCTCTGTGTTTTTGAGGCAAGTGATCACCTTGAAAGACGCGTTTGACCACCAAAGGCTTGTCTCCATTGCTGGAGGACTTCCCTCCGGCCAGACTGAAGCCCAGGCCTGCAGACGTTTTCCTGAGCTCCACAGTCAGAACACTCTCTGGACACACAGAACAAAAGTGTGTGTACAAAGACAACTTGACAGTTTGTGCACACAACTTTGAATTCATACCTTCTGCTTCATCCAAAGATGGCTCTTTGGTAGTACGTGCTTCCTCAATAGCTCCTTCAGCACCTTTGCTAATGACTATGAAGGCTTGTTGGGAAGTCCTTGCTTCATGGAGGCAGGAAACTGCTTCTCTGTGAGTTTTTCCCTCCAAATTGTTGCCATTGATACATAGGAGTGCGTCTCCTCTCTGAATGGTCCCTTCCTGCTGTGCAGAACCTTTGGCAAAGACCCGATGAACCTGGTATAACCAAGATCAGACGTGATGTTAATATCTGGACAATGTTTTTCATGAAATGTTGACCACAGTCCTTATCCTACGTCAACTGCTGTGTGACTATGTGTCAGGGACAGTTTTTTCAAAGTTATGAATCAAGTGTTTCTTTGAATATATTTTAAATTTAGCTTATATGTATGAATCATGTAAACGGCCATCTAGGACCGTTTTAAAGCTCACGTTTGATGGATAAACTGAAGCTAACACAGTCCCATAAAAAGGTTTATACAGAAACTGAATAAAATCAAATAATATTGAACATATTTTTGGGGCAATTTAAATCTATGTTTAGCTAAGAAAGAAAAATAATAATAAATTAAAGTGTTACTATTTAGTTCCCAGAAACATTTTTGATTTACCAAAAAGCATGAATAAATTAAAAATAAATAAAATAAAATAAAATAAAGATTCCTTTGAAATGTCAAGGAATGAACTTACTATATTCACAAATAATCTGCAACTTGTTGAAAAACTAAAGTAAAAAAAAATGTATTATGATCAGTATATTGGTTTCTTTTAAGGAAAGATGATAATTCATTGCAACATTTATAAAATTGGTATATATAAGTGTCCCCTTTAAACGGCAGGATCCACATCAAAGGCATGAAAAGGCCACATGTGTCTCTGGAGCCGTGGGTTTTTCGAGGGAAAGTTTATAGTGTTTATTGTTAGCAGTGTGTTAGGGCACTAAACCAAATGTAACTTTTTTTTTACTCAGACTTATGTCGACTAAGGGTTGGGATTTTCTTTTTAGAGTCTAAGACTTCAGGCAGCATCTGAGAGAATGTGATCTTCTGATGCAAACAAACTCAAAATATAGACTTATTTCATTTAGATTATAAGATGGACGTTACGGACAAGTAGCATTAAGGTATTTGGAAGCGCATCATTTTGGATAAAGATTAAGACAAGGACTATAGAGCTCCAGTCGCTACATTAAAATGAATATACGTATTTGCTTAAAACTCTAAAAAAGGAAAAAAAAACTCCACATGTACGCAACATTAGATTACAAGAGAGGACAAACTCTAAACCCTGTTGAACATATTTAGGTTTTACCGTGATAGTCGTCTGTTCTCGGTCAGTTCCACCAGCTATGCTGAAGCCGAGTCCTGATCCTTCTTCTTTGCACAGGAGGACTATATGAACCTTTTCACAGAACTGTGGGGAGATACAACTAAAATGAATTGTTTTTTATTCTTTGAACCATACTTGACCTCAGATCTCTTTTAACTAAACTCTTGTTTTTGGTCAAGAAATGTATACGGATTTCTCAAATATATATTACCCTTATTGAAAAACAGACATGTGTCATGAAACACAAATCAGATACATTTCAGAAACAGTTAAAACACTGAACTCAGTTGCTTTTTCAATGTTTTTTAATTAAAAATTATGCTAAATTGTTAAAGGCCTTTCTGGCAGGGTATTGTGTGTTTTCCTATCGTTTATTTTGCTTTATATTGTAATTTATTTAATGTTGTCTGTTTATATACATGAACATCAATGCAATATATTTGTAGTGCACCCACTATGTATTTATTGTGTGATATATATGTAGCAGATATTTTGTAATTCTGTCTGACAACATAGTTCAAACCGAGCTTGATAAAGTAAACGTTAATAAGGTGGTTCAAAGCACTCTCTCCACCTCTGATGCGGAGGAACTCTGCAGCAGCTCGCACACGTAGGACTTGCAGGTCTGTGAAAGTACAAGTGTTTGAAGTTGACGCTGGCTTGTGGGAGAAGCAATCAGGTCCTGAAGTCTGCGGACATGAGGCCAGTCAGTTTTCTTCACATGTACATTAAAACAAAATGACCTACACTCACCTGATTGACCAGCCAGGCAATCTGTTGCTGTCCACACTCTCAGGAAGAATGTTCTCTGCGGATAGGGGGCTTTGCTTGCTCACCACAGTCGAAGAGAAGTGTTGTTCTGCTGGTGGACTGTCCTCTGATTCATGATTTTTGTCAGCTGCATGTAGCTCGGTGAAGTCCTCCATGCTGAGTCTCTCCAGCTCTGGCATGCTGACTGTTCGAAGCTGCCTCATCCTTCTACTGGGATTTTTGGCGTGTTTCCTCCGGAGCACGGGAGGAGTATGTACCGCCAAGGTGTCCATCGTTTTCACGAACACATTCACATGTTTGTTCTGGTAGGAATTACTGGAAGAAAGACAATCCTTAATTACAGGCACACAGGGTGAACCCTTAACTTGGTTTTCCACCAGAGACATCTCCCGTGGTCTTTCTTCTGTGGGACTGACGGGTCCCATGTGACTGGAGACCCTTGGGTTCTGCACAGTCTGGTATGTCAGGGCAAAAGACTTTACTTCGGACATTCTGCTGACGGTCTTGTCCAGGTTAGCTAGGTTCTCGAAGGACTTGATCTTGTGTTGAACAGAGAAGGGGTTGCAGTCCACGGACAGGCTAGTGTCTGTAAAGAAGCGTCTCTTCTCCATCGCCTTTATGTACCTTGATGAATTGGAGCTTGACTGCCAGTTAGAGCTGGATCTGAAACACTGAGCCCCTTTAGTCATGTTGACGGCTCCTTTATTTACAATACAGTTTGACTCAGAAGCAGAAAGTATTGGTGCCAGGACTGAGTCTTCCTGAATGGTACCAGTCCTGGAGTTTTTTTGTGTCATGATTGGTGAAGAGGCAGAAGATAGTCGAACCTCGATAAAAGTCTTTTGGGTTATTGGCGGCTGGAAGTGTCTTTGGGAAAAGGTCTTTTCACTAATGACCTCAAGTTTGTTATTGTTATTCAAAGTGCAGGACTGTTCTACAGAGGGAGCTGAAGTCTTTGTCTCTCCTTGCTCTTTGTTTTTACTCTTGATGCTTAAGCCTTTAAGTTTCGAGGCCTCTTGTCTGACTTTGTTCTCATCTCTGATGGTCTCCAGGCTTTTATCGATCAGGTTCCCATCATAGCTCTTAAGTTGACTGATTGGTTTCTTACTGTTCCTCACTGACAATCTGGAACCCCACATATCTTTAGCTGAATCAAAGCTTTGAGTCAGAGGAGCTTCTAGGCTTGTACTAGATTCTGGAGTTGATGCGTGGATGCTCAGACTTCCAAGATTGACTGTAACACACTCTATCAGAGAGTCATGGTGTTGGACCATCCTGTTGGTTGGTTGGGTAGAAAAGGACAGAGATGAGGGACCACTAGATGACTGAAATGCCCTATCTGCGGCCGATATGTGGGGACCATCTCCAGGTTTACTGGCCATCTTTAGTAAGGACCCATCCGAGTGTTTTAGCTCACACGGTTGAAACAACTCAACTTCTTCTTCATCAGAGGACAAGTGAGACCCATCAGCAGTGTTTTGGACCTCTAGACTGCTGTCAGAGTCTGCCGAGTCATTGTCCTTGACCTTGGGGTACATTGTCTTGCACTCATCTTTAGAGTCATCCAGACCTTTCTGGTAGAACTCCTTGGAACTGATGTCATCGTGTCCTCCAGGACAGTTGGTGGTTGATGGCTCAGAAATACCATTGTTTATTCCTGTGTCCGTTGAAGGATTTTCCTGAAAGCACAACTGCCCTGACCCTTGGTCGGTGTCACAGGGAGGTTTGTGATTGGTCTCAGTGCTGTGGTTGACTTCTGATAAAAGGTCGTCAATATCGGTGATCGGCATCGGAAGATCGGTGTTGATTTGGCCGAGGTCTATAGGTGTTTTCAGGACAGAACTTGAGGTGTTCTTTGTGGCATCACTGTCCCTGGTAGACCTTTTCAGAAAGGGAAGGGGATCTACAGCTAGAGGGGACAGTAAGAACAGTTCGCCAAATGAATGAGAATTTTTTGAGATAAAAAAAATAGCATTTTTGATGGAACTTGATGCAAGTTGCCAAATCATTTGGTTGTTGTTGGTCTGAGTCACAGTTAAAGATCCAACCCCAATATCTCTGTAGACATGAGATGAAATTAATTTTATATTGTATTTTACATTTAAAATGTATTTCTCCACCCTCAACTCTCCTTTAAGTATTTAGGCAGTTCCAAATTCATCTGAAATGTTCCCAGGAGTTTGGAAAGGAGTTTGGTGGTAAATATATATAGATCTTGTAGGTATAAATATTGAGACCTTTCAACTCTTGTAGATAATAAATGGAAATGTATTATCTGCAAATATAAAACTATACATTTAACTACAAAGTGTTGTGAATCACATAGTCGGTCTCTTTTATTGCCAATTAATGTACATCTGACAATAAGCCACTTTTATCTATAAATCTTTTTTAAATACATATTATACCTTACCTAACTTGACTTTTCTTTGTACATTTTTTACATTTAACCGAATTTACAACGGTTAATATATGATTAATATTATTTGGTTCCAAATAGTTCCTTACACTTGGGCAGATACGTATTAAGGAAAACAATCTAAGACTTTAGTTTTTTTTTTTTTTGTTATAGCTGTAAATTACATTACACATCATTGAGTCTGGTTAAATTAATCACAAATGTATTTTTGAGAGTGCCATTTTTTACACACTTAATTCAACGCATTTCTATTTACCAGGTTAAAAAATGTTCTATTGAAAAAAACTAAACCAATTTCTAGTTCATTCACACAAACTAAGCGTGCAAGCTTGGTGACAGAAAACTAAATTACACTAGATTCTACAGACACACCATGTGGCGGGTAAAGTCAGTTTCAAGAAAGCTGTTATCAACCTCTTCGTTTATTTCTAGAAACTGTCCAACTAGAAAAAATACATGCAAAAAACCCCACTAAGTCTACATCTAGTCATTAGTTGGGTGACACAGCCGTGTCAACACAAACTCCAGACAATTCTGACACAACTTCACTACCAGACACAGAGAAGAGAAAGGGAACTACGGCTACAGCTTCTACGCTTCAGTGAACGATTAGAGCAACATAGTCACCATGAACACATAGCCAGCTGCCTGCAGGATACTTTGGGGAAGTGGATGAGGAAGGATTTCTCCTAAATCTTGTTGAGCAAAAGGGAAAACATGCTGGGTATGTCGTATAAGCAATCTAGTTAAAGTACGTTATAAAGGCATCAGAGACATGACATCAGGTAAAATAAATGACATGGTCATGGACTAAAATGCATCTAGTTTGCCAATATGAATTTACAACGGTTAATAAGACGGCAGTGTGTGAAAATGTCTTGTTTCATAATATTGAAAAGATGAGAGATTAACTCAGATACCTCATGCAGTTGACACACATCAGAATACCATGACTGAACAAATACAATGAAACATCAAAATGTCCTCCCTCACCTGACAGCGGCCTCTTAACTTCCAAGGTGAGTGTTTCAGAGAGGTTCTGCACAAGTTGACAGATTTCCTGGTAGCTGGACAGACTCACTGATTTATCTCCAATAGTGACAACTTCATCACCTGGACACAGTCTTCCTTCTGCCTCCTGTGTGCACAACAAGGTTAAACACCATGGCTGGAGTTCTCCTCAATGAACTTTAGGGTGCAGACAAACCCTCTCTGCAGCTCCTCCGCTCTTCAGCCTGGTAATGACCACCTTCAGAGGGGACGCCATGATCTCCAGGTCCAGCCCAAATGACTCGTCACTCCGTCTGGTCAGTGTCACCGTGTTCACAGTGCATACACCAGTCAGCTCGCCCTGCTGATGCGGTGGTGTTGTGGCTGTGATGCTCTCCCCATTATGAGGGGGCTTTTGTTGCTGGCCCAGGTCTGTTGACCCGGGGCTCGTCATAGTCCTACCCCTAGTCGTGGCTACATCTTCTAGTCCGGGAGAAGACACTGGTTCCAGCAGTCCATCTTCTTGTAGTGCCTTTCTTCCTGACACATCGTCCCCTACAATCTCTGATTTCAGGTCAAAGTGAGACCAGATTGGTTTGAAGGTTGAATCCAGAGCTGTGGATTTCGTGGAACCTTTACCTTCACTGTCCTCCAGATCACCGCAGGGGGGTAACTTTACTGTGCCACTCCCACTCTTTGGCAGATCTTTGCCGGTGTCAGAGTCTGATGACCGCTGGAAAGGTCCAGTATAGACAGATTCTTCACCATCACTGCACTCATCGTCCGAGCACCGGACTCGTCTCTGTTGGAGAAGGGGGCTGCGCACTGATGCGGGGCCGGGCTGGTTAGGAACCACAGGAGCCTGTTCTGGTGTGGACTGGAACAGAGGAAGGCCTTCCCCTTCAGGCAGAGATGAACTCAACACTAGAGCAAGGGTGGAATAAGACAAGTTTAACAGTTATTACGGTGCATTTAAGCTGAAAAGGATGAAGTGGATAATAATTACAGTCAAAGGGCCGGGTGTGACCCTGGGCTGTACTTTGCCCAGGTCTGTTCTATATCGTCAGTTACATCTTTGAACTTCATTGCATGTCTTCCTTTTACATTCTTAATCCAACACGTCCTTCTGATGCATCGCTCTTAACGGAACCTGAGCTTCTTCAAACCGGACTCTTTCCTTGCCTATGTGTCAGAGCCACTGTCGCTCAAAAACAAAGTGTCTCACTATTGTCCTATAAAGCATCTCTTCCACAGTAGATGCTGCTCTTCTGTCACTCACTTCCCCTGACAGACTTTTTCATTAACCCTGCTTTCACTCTCCTTCAAATCTCTATCTCGATCCAGTATTCTTGTTGACTGCTGAGAGGGATCGATGGGGAAGGAAACATGCGAGGACAACATGTACTGTATGCCTGCAGATGGAACATGTGACGTTACCGTGAGGCTGAGGAGAGCTGGTCTGATGGTGAAGGGCCTCATCACTGTTGGAGCTCATCAGCATGGACTTGGAGAGGAACTGCTGGCTGGACACGTCCTGGGAAAAGTACTGGGAAAGCTCACTCTCCGAGCTCAGAGAGCCCTGCTGTACCGTAGTCACAGGGAAGACAGACATTTGTCAGAGAGGAGCAGACAGATAGAACACCACATTGAGGAGCGACAACGCACTCGACTGGCTGGCTCCAGGAATCTCTTCATGGTCCAGCTGAGGTTAGGAGACGCCTCTTCCTCTTTGTCCTTAATGGCTGGTGAAGGGCTCTTCCCACACTGACCTGCCCGTTGTAAACAAGCCAGTTACACATAAATGTTCACTAAATACTGAGAAGAAATTAATTCACGATCAATTATTGTATTTGGTTCAGGTCTGTAGGAGTCAACACAGAGCATGTATAGACAAGACACAGAAAAAAGGTTTAGTATCTGTCACCATTCAAAAGTAAGAATGATCATATTCAACACTTTCTCTGACTCCTACAGGATTTACATTCTAAAGTGTACATGTGCAGCTCTAGACACTCGAGCACCGCTGTCAGGTCCGAGAACAACTCACTTCATCGGATGAATAGTTCTATGGTTGTCATGGTGACCAGTGTCTTAATATATACACATTAACATCACACTCATCAACGCAGGGACTCAAAACACAATCACAATTTACATTGAGCTATTAGAAAAGCTGATTTTTTTTCACATGGGTAAATATGTGTTTGCAAATAAGTATGGTAGAATCCGGCGCTATTCACATTTTGGAAAAACTTAAGTTTCTATTTTCTGTGGAATTACTGCTCAAATATTTTGATTAACTAGAAAAACCTTTCTTTTCTTTTGTCTTCCTGTGAAAAAAAAGAACTATGTTTTAACAAATCCAACAAGATTTCCAGCAAGTTTGCCACTTTCGTAGGTACATTAGAGTCACTTGACCAGTTTATGAGATTTATGCTCTTGAAATAGACAATATTTAGTATTTTACACCAGTAAATCAGTGGCGAAAAAAAAAATAAAAAAAAATCAAACATTATGTAATATATCAAATGATAAAATGCTGCAGTATAAAGATTAGGAAGCATCATTAGACCTTGAGAGAGAGAAGACTGTCTACTCCTGCTGATTTTTGTTGACCGAGCGATTGCCTGATCCATCTCTTGTTCAGAGATCTGGAAAAAAAAACACACAAAAATGAAAAAAAAAGAAGATAATTATATTGGTCTGAGAACATTGGAACTTCCTTTTAAGAGCCCACCTTAGGATTGGGGTGTCTACTAATGATGAGACTGACAGGTCCAGGTCCACATTCACTAAGGACAGCGTAGGCCTCGCTTAGGGCCGCATGGCGAAGGCTCACTGAGTCCACTTCCAATATCTGGTCTCCCCGACTAAGGATGCAAAATAAAAAGAGATGAAATTAAAAATGGAATCAATTGTCCGATGATTTCCTTGTGCTTAGTGCTTCATATTTAGGAAGAGATATCATAGGCCACATAAATAATATCAATACAAATGCTCTCTAACATGGTCAAACAAAGATTAAACGAGGGATACAGTTTACATATAGACTTTAATACATTTAAAGGTTCAAAGCACAGGCTTTCATCATGCAGCTTTTGTACACTGATTCAAAAAGCCTAATGTATATTCCGACACAGGAAAATAATTTGAAGCAATTTAACACGCCAAAAAGCCAGCTCAGCAGCTAAGTGTCTAGCAGAAACATTCACCAACATGCTGTACCTGAGTCTCCCGTCCATCTTAGACACAGAGCCAAGAGCCAGACTGTGAATATAGATCCCGGGAGCAGAGTTTTCCAGAGTGAGACAGCAAACTCCAATACCCAGACCGACCCCAGGTTCTACAACAATGTGGAAAAAGTTCCTGGTTGAACGACTCTGGTGTCACATTGTAAATAAATCAAGTAATAGTTTTTGAAGATGCAAAGCTTCACCTTTAATTAAAGTGACCTCCATGATGATGCAGTCTTTTGGTCCGTGCCCAGAACCTTTCTTTGCCTCAGTTTCCTCGGGCCCCGGCTGCACCGGCGTTCCCCCACTGGTGTTAGAATTGGGAGAACTGGAGCGGCTGAGGAAGGTTGGAGTTTGGCAGGGGGTCAGACATGGGCTGCGCAGGCGAGTGCGTACAGTCAGAGTCACGACTCCTTTTTTCAGCTGCTGTAGAAGGAGAAGACATTATGAAAAAAGGGTGAGATTAAAACACTTCAGAGACATTCGCTTGACTTACCTTGAAAGTCTGGATGGCCTGCTGGTGGGTCAAACCCTGCAGGGATTCTCCATTCACCTCCAGAATTTCATCTCCTGTAAAAAGACATTTTACACGTATTAAAAATAGACAGGATGACTCTGATGTACTCTTTGTGTATATAAAGTATGTTCATTCCCTCGCAGGATGAACCCTGGGACTATTAAACCTATTAACACAGGCAACTTGCTCTTCCAGTAAGAATTTCACCACCAGGGCCGACATCTGTCACTGGTTCTGTTCATCTTCATGGACACATTTGTTCAACTGAGTGTGGCAGAGAGGGTTTGGTGACAGGATCTAATCACTCATTCCAACTTGCTTTAGCAAAATAAGACGTTTTGTGGTCTCTGAAATACGTGAAAGCCACTGCAGTTATCATCATCTCTACAATACTGCCATCAGTGAGTTTTGTACTTCAATTTGCTCAACTTTAAATGAGGCATCCGTTTGTTGGTTCATTGCTCTGCTTCATGGGTTTGGTGAAAATTGGTTGTTATTCTCATTCACAAGCACCATGGTGGAGTGTAAAAAATGTTTTTTGTTACTTGAACTATAACGTCAAAAGTTTTAAGGGAAAGTAATGTGTTGATTTAATTGTCTCAAATATATTAATGGAATTTTTTTTTTTTTAGAATCCCTTATTAGTCCCGCGAGGGGAAATTCAGTAGTGCTTTTTACAGCCATTCACACATACTGATGGGAGTAGGCTGCACACCTGCGCCAAGTCCATCAGGAGCAATCAGGGTAAAGTGTCTTGCTCAGGGACACAACGACACAAGCTTGTCTGGAGCTGGGATTGAACCTGCAGGCAACCACTCTACCATCTGAGCTATGTCGCCCCTAAATGCTTGGATTAGAAAATGTGCTTAATGTCGCCCACTGAAAATGTTTTGGTTTTCAGGAGATTAAATGACCAAACCCACTCTGCTGTGATTGGTCAAACATCAAGGTTCACCAACGTGCTGCATCAATCCCGGAAGTCTCCACCACCAAGGGACTTGTTGTATAAACAAAGCAGACGTGATCACCATGGGCTCTGCTCTCGTAACCTCATGTTTGCCGAGATTTCAGACGGGTGAGAACTTTAAAAAGTATTAACTTCAAAACACCGTCATGATGAGGAACTTACTGCATCTTGGAGAGGAAGACTTCAATATTTGAAACATGCGAGTGAGTCAGGAGAATTGGGTTTTAACATTACATGCCAATGGACTATTGTCAATGCATTCTTGCTTATACCTTCTTTGAGTCGGCCATCGGCTGCTGCAGCACCATGAGGGAAGATGGTCTTAACAAATATCCCCATTTGACCCCGAGCTGAGTCTTGGCCTCCAACAATACTAAATCCTAGACCCTGCAAAGAGGAATTAGGGAGTTAGCGCTGTGGCCACAGGTCGGCATGAATGCCATATTCAGCAACAGAAATAGCAGTTTAAATGTTTTCCTTGAGTTAGTGGTTTCCTTATATTAAAAAAAGTCAAATTACTTACAAAAGTAACACTTCTGTATATATTTGACACTAATAGTATGCATCTGATTTTTTTGTTTCAAAATAAGTCAAGACAAATTTTTTTTTTTTTACTTTTATTGTTGCTTTCATGTACAAGGCATTTTTTAATCGAAATGGGCAGATGATTTTGAATTATTGAAATTGTCATTTCAATCAAAATAGTGCAGATTTTTTTACCTGAATGGTTCTGAATTTTCCTTTTTTCATCTAGGCCCATTTTTGCCAGAAAATGTTGCATCTACACACAACACCAAAGTCCAAGCTAAACTGTCTGGAGATCTACATGTTGTGGTATCATATTATAGGTTGTGGTTCTATTTTCTATTTATGATTCAAATGTATCACATTAGCAACTACTGATCACATGTTATTAGACAAAAAGTGATCACTAGTCAAGAATGCTAGGTAGGTAGATACTGGAGAGGCAGCTGTCCTCGTCGGCGTCGTAGTTCCAGCTAAAAAAGCAATGTAAATAAATCAACAATTAAAACTGTAGACACTTGTTTGTCACTTTATTTAAATTACCTAACCTCCGCCCCCATATAATCTCACAGAATGTTTTACCGCACACACACAAGTGTGTATTTCACAGCACTCACCTTGCCGAGGCCTTTCATCAGAACTATACTGGAGATAATAGACGGCTGTGCCAGTCGCCATGGAGACTCCACTTGAACAGTACTCAGTGAGCGAGCTGATTTTTTAACAGTCTGATACTCCTGGGCAAAATTAAAAGAAAGAAAACATTAAGGACTTCCCGTTGGTTCTTGTGATATCATTTCCACACTTCTGAATTCCCTGTCCTTTGTCAGGATGATTGAGATGATGGAACAATTAAGGCATGAATATAGCTGGCATTATCAAAAGACGACGGGAGCTGGTGTGGATCACCTCCACTGCTCCGGTCTACACATGATCTCGCTAACAGACGTGTCCTTGATCCAGATGACACTGTGTGATGCATATTTAGAGATACATCTATAGTGGTGGTGAATTTCAGTAAATTTAAATTAATCTCTATCTTGCTTAGTTGCTATAATCATCACAGAGACTGCTCTTTTTCTTACTGATGTGGACAATGTTTTTCTTTTACTTGAAAGAAGACCAAAGATATAGAGATAATATATACATTTAAAAGATATATTACAATTTAGGTGGTGAATGTAATAAATGTATTGTGTAAGTGTTTAGATCTTCTTTTGTTTGTTTTCAATTGTTTAATTGCACAAGCATACGTCGCAATACCTCACATTTGGAGTTTTTTGTTCACCCATCATTACAGGAAAATGATTGGTCTAATTTTGAACAGTCATGACTCATGTGTGAGAGACTGGGAGTCTCAGGTGACCAACAATCTACATATACATGTGATGGCTTGAGAGGAAAGATGGTTTGAAAGATGACTTAATGCCACTATGAAAAGAGGTGGGGACTCCGCGGAAAACCGCCACTAGCTATGCAGTGCCGAGGTTTCTCCCTAGAAAATTCCACACACACTCAAACCTGGGATCATGTGACACCGTCACACGACTTGACACGGGGAGTCAAGGACAACTCTTTAGGTCAGGGGTGCCCAACCCAGATCTTATTTTCTAGTCTGACGAGATCAACTAGTTCAAGCAGTCATCCACTGTGCTTACATTTAGCACAAGGTTGCTTTTATAATGTGAGAATAAGGTAAGGTAAGGTAAGGTAGAACTTTATTGATTGTTTATAATGTAAAAGAATGATTATAAATGTAAAAAAGATGTGTACTTAAATTTAAAATGCACCTTTATTTAGTTTGCTGGTGAGAGGCTGGTTCATACCTAAAGTAAAGTTCTGTCTTTCTTAAAGGACATTTTTTATAGACAAAAATAATTTGAATAAAAAAATAACCTTCCTCCAACACATCCAATCAGAGCCTAATGATGCCTTTAATGGCCTGAACATGCACTAAAAAAAACACATTTATAAAACCTATGTAATATATGATATTAAAGCTATTTTAACGCCGAATAAGTTCATGAAATCTACCTTCAAGGAAGCCAACATGTTTTGTTTGTGTCAGACTGCTAGTCACTAAATGGTTCTTCAACAGTCCAAATGTTTGTGCATCACAGACGTGCTGTCATGATAAGAAAGGACTGGTTAATCCTTTGAGCCGAGATATCTGAGATGAAATGCTTCCAAACTTTCGATGTTTTTGAGAGCGTAGCTGCTCAGTCACATTTGTGTACACCACCCTAATGTGTTTCTACTACATACACATCGATCTAAACTCCTTTCAATTGTTCTCTGCTCCTATCAAGATGTATATACTGGCACCTCAGACCAGCTCCTTGGAACCTTGGTTCAGATCCCCTTGAATGAATGAGAACCCACACTGACAATTTACTTTAGTGCTACTGGATTGTAGCCATGTTTATTACGAAGTTGACGTCGATTCTGGGCATAGATGGAGAACAATGAACTGTTTCCAGTGTTTCCGGTTTACATTATAGAATTAGCAACTGGCCAAATCAAACAACTGGCAGTATGAGCTTTACATTTATAGATATTGAACCTTCTCTGTATTCACAATTAGCAAGTTTTTTCATTTTAAGAAGAGGTTACCTGTCTCACTCCCACTGAGTCCAGCTGTTGAGGTAAAGAGTGCTTCCGTCGTCCAGGCGGTGGTTTCTCTACCACGTCACAGCTGCTCAGAACGTTCCTCACAAACAGCTCGTCGTCCTCACCAACTGACTCCAGACGGCTGCTACCTCCTGACCCAAAACACACAGAACAAACGCCCTAAAGATGAAGTTTATTGATCAACTGAGCAAAGATGTAAATGATTATTGATTACGCATTAATAAATGCCACCCAAAAAATTAGAGGAAACTGAGAAATGACGTGAAGATGATTAAACCTTTAAGATATGGCCGGCAGCAGTGGAACAGAAGTCTAAATAAAGAGATGGAAGTAGTGTTGAAAAAGGAAAAAAAGAAATCTGCACGCAACACATTTTTGGGTACATTCCAAATGCACCAAAAGCCAGATAAGTGGTCTGTGGATGCTGGAGGCTAGTGGAAGTATTCGAGAAATTCATGGACTTACACTTTTGAAGGATTTATAGAGTAGAAAAAATAAAGGACTATGAATAAAAGATGATAATAAGTAAAATGAACAAATACATTTTCAAAAACAAAGGGATTAAAAAGGCTACATTGCACAACACAGACTACTTTATTCTTACTAAATATTGAATATTACTTTTAATTCTTTTTTATTGTATTTCATTATATTACAGTTCCTTAACTCATCTTATTTAAGTAACGTGTTTTTTTTAAATTAAAGAACATAGCTCTAAGATAGAATGTTGTTAAATAAATATATAAAAATCCTACCTTGGACATCTTTTTGTATCGACAGATTTTATTTCTATGTCGAGTCTTTAAAACAAAACTTATACTATCCGAGACTATCGTCAACAATTAAAATATTTCTAAACATGTATTGAATTGTCAAGACACAATAGCTGACACCAAAGAAAATTGTACAGATGGATAATCAAACTCCTTCTTACTTTTAACCAAAATAATCGCTTAGAATTAAAAACATTAAAATCTCCCCATAAAACGCTTGGCTTAATGTAACTAAACAAGCTCATATGCCTTTTTTTGGAAGCACCTCAGATTGAAGCTTGTTCAACTACGACTTGAAGTTTTGGAGGCTTCTTCCTTTACTAGCGACACTTACCATCACTATTGATGATAAATAATAATAATACGTTTTATTTAATGTCTTAGAACATTACGTTTTTCAGTCCTGATCCATGATAGAAAGACTTCTAGTCACGTCAACTTAAAGTGGCATTAGAAGTGGTACTAAGAACGCTATAGAAGTCTCTGACTTCTGATCTTTATCTCAGACTCAGCTCTGTGTGAAACTCTCACCCTGAGGGCGACTGCACAGCTTCACAGGAGTGGGGCTGCAGCAGGTTCCTCTGGGTACTTCTGCTGGATTTGTCTCCTCTTGTTTCTCCAGGTTTGTCAACTGTTGAGAAAAATGTGTTTTAAATGTTCAATCCAACATTGAGATTGACCTAGACATCATTTATGAACACATAGTCTCCATACCCATTACTCAAACTGACACCTGAATGACATTTCTGTGGTCTAAACTCAAATGGTATGACTGGTAAGTTCCATAGCCGATGAGTTTAAATATGTTCCACAGAAAAGGGTGCAATAATTTGGACATTCGTAGCATTAATAAACCCAAAGTCAATAACATTTATATTTCACAATCAGGAATTCAACGTGTAAACAGATTGTGTACCGAGTAGTTGTGAAGGTTGATGCTGCTGCTGGACGTCTTCGACATTCTGGAACCGGAAGACAACGAGCTGCAGGTGCTGAGCAGGTCTGGCAGACTAGTAGAAGGAAAGTGCTGGAATCCAACATCTGACTCTTCCTGCAAAAAAACAGGAAAAGTTTCAGGTGGTGGTAGAGAAATGTGTTTACATTTGCCACAACCAGCCACTCACCCTGCTGGCCACCACCAACTGGATCAAGCCAGTGGTGGAGCGGAGAATAGCAACAGCTTCCTGATGAGTGAGTCCCACCAGAGACTTTCCATTGATCATCAGCAGCTCATCTCCTGCCTGCAGACGGCCGTCCCTGGGAGACACAGAGCCAACAGGTTAGAACACAGCATCTCTTTACCAAAGTAATGCAACTTTCAATTTTCTGACCATTTAAAAACATCAAAACAATACTAAGGTAGCTCTGGGATATAATAGCATTAATGTGCGTCCAAGAAGAGCCTTTTATAAGTTGGTGCTGTAAGATTTCAAGTTTAGTTTGGCCCTTGTTCAGTACAGTTGTGTACCACAGTTACAAAGTATGTGGTGATACAAAGGACAACATTTGTTGTAATATTTGTTCCAATTTTGTATTATAGAAATTATTCATTATCATAGTTTAACTATTTAAAAAAAAAAGTTTACTATTTTCTTTTGGTTTGGGTTGGTTTGGTAAAGAAAGAAAACTAAACTCACACTCTCTCGCGCACTCTCTCACGCACACTCACGCGACACGTGCGCACACACACGCACACACACACAAAAAACTGGCTTACCTGTGGATGGTTCCCCCTTCTTCAACACGAGCTATATTGATACCCTGAGGTGAGCGCTTGGATCCTCGACCACCTGAGATTTTGATTCCTAGACCCTCTTGACCTTTCACAAGGTGCATCTTCCAGATGTGGTTCCCTTCTCTGGACTGTAGGGCAAAACACACACATCCCAGTGGTGAGTACAAAGAACTGATAGTTACCTACATCAACCTATCTATAACAACTTGGGCTCACAGAGGTTTTTAGGCTCCGAGTCAAGCTACAAATCTTGTGAAAGTTGTTTTCCTCCAGGAAAAAAAACATTAAAAGCCAACAGATGTGTTGTGACAACACCCGTGCTGTTTATCCCCCAACCTAGTTGTTAAACTTCTTGCATAAACACCACTTAACTTGCACATCAACATGCATTCTGATTCAATGTCTTACAAGGTGGTGTTCCAATTGCTGCACAGCAGCCTTCAAGAAGAACATGCAGCAAAATAAAAGCAGAAATAAGAACATAAAGTGTTGCAGGTGCCTCATCAACAGTCAACTCGCCCTCCCCCATGATACTAGGAGTCCTTGTGTCTGATGGCCAGTAGTTTGTGTAATAGTTGTTTGATTGACAGGCTAAGCTAGTAAGGATACTATTCAGTTTAAATGTTTAGTAACTTTAATTTATCAAACTTAATACTGCGTAATACAGTTCTACCCAAAATTCAGACAAACTTGTAGAGAGCTATCTTCAGTGTGTAAGAAGCCCTGGCAGTGTTTTCCCTCCACAGAGCCCTGATCGCGACATCATTGAGGTCTAGTTTACATGAGGAGACAGACTGAAGAAAACTGAATCCTCAAAAGTCTGTTTAGTTCTCAAAGATTTCCCTTGAAAAACAAGAAGTGATGATGTCTTGAATTAAAACATGCTCTACAGTCAATTGATGAAAATAAACAATCAATTTACTTTTCCCTTCGTATGGGATCTTGAAGCAGATTCGGTCTCACCTGTCGCAGCAGCTGACTACTGAAAGAATCGCCTAGCGTGTGCAATTGTTCGGTCTGAGAGCAGGTCGTCCCTCCACTGTGGAAGTGAAAGGAGGAAGATCTGAAGGGAGACGACTGTGCCTCCTCTACAGACATGTTTGACATGAGGACACACCCAGAGTCAAATTCTGCAGGACTCTTTCCTGTATTTTGGCGTGAGCTATTCTGACACTTCTGGACGTCCACACCATCACTGTCTCTGTTTTCCCGGGTGAAGGAGGAGCGAGATATGACTCCAAACTTGCGAGTTCTTTGGCAGCTGTTGAAGTTGTCGAAGGCTTCTATGGAGACTTCATACGGCTGTTCATCATCACAACTGTCGCTGCGGGCCAGAGTGCCTAGATTCTCTTCACCGGGAGGTAAGGGTGCCTTCCTCTTCACCCGCCGCAGTAGAATGAGGTAAATACAGCCACCAGTCCAGCACTGCTCCGCCAGGTAGCTGTCAACACATTGAATAGCATTACATTCAGTCCTTCACATTGTTGCGCTCATTATTACATAAGTGAGCAACGTTTTTATACATCAGCTACCTATAATAATAATAATTACCTATATTTATTTCTGTTCTTAATTAAAATAAGCCATTTATATTTGTCACAATGATCATTTAAACCTGTTAAAGAGCAACTAATGTAACTTGATGTAAGTGTGTCCTAAATTGATCTTGGACCTCTACTGTACTCATCAGTATGTGTTTTGTCCAAAACTCTCTTTTAATTGAAATATTTACATTAGAAAATGTGCTTAGGCCCCGCCCACTGACAACTCTTGGGTGAAGGTCAAGCATCAAGGTTTGTCTTAATCACGGAAGTCTCCACTTCCAAGGGACATGTATAAACAAAGAAGCAGGACGTTCTTCAAAGCTGCAAGAGGAGCGAAAACCATCATTATGTCATAGCGGACTCGTAACCTCTCGTTCTTCGAGATTTCTGACGCAGGGGAACTTAATTAAGTAATAACTTTAAAACATTTTTATGATGAGAGACTTACTTACTGCATGTTGGAGAGGAAGACTTGAGGAACATGTGAGCAAGTCAGGAGAGTTTGGTTTTCACATTAGTTGCCCTTTAATAAAGTTATTTAAGTGGAAAAAATGTTGATGCTGTTTTTTTGCCATTGATATTGGTTTATAAACCGAATACTGACCCGAATTATAGAAAGGAAGGTTAGAATTTTTCTTGCTTCAACTCCAGGGCCTCATTTACAAATAGGTTTGTGGATCTTCTACTAAATACGGCATATTAGTTCATTTGAACATTTCTGACATGGATCACATACTTAAATTTAAATAAGGGCAGAGGAGCTCCGGTGTAAATGTTTATATTTTACATTCAGGGTTATTAACGCAATTAATTTATTCGCAGAGACGATCAGGGGCTTATTTGAAACATCTTAAAATGGAGTTTAACAAGAATAAAACTGTAAATCAGTAGCTTAAAGCATTGAGCATTGATGAAGTTGTGAAAATGGCCTGATCATCTGAGCTTCCTATGAATTCAACTGAATTGCGTGAAATAGCGGATTAAAATATTCAGTATAAAACGATCAATGTTGTCTTAGTAAATACAAATCATTAGTTTGGGGAATGCGAAAATATTTATAAATTTGTGAATAACTTAATATCCGTGTAACAACAAAGACGTGTTCGTTTTTTATCAATATTAATCGTTAATGTAACTCTGATGCCACTTTAAGTTGATACATATGGACTTTGACTTGGAAAAGTAGGTCCGCACGGGTGGAACTGCATACACTGCATTAAAACATGGATGAACAGAGGGATAAGCAGCAAAGATGACACTTCTTCTGTCAATCTTGCAGCAGATAACTGAATGCTAGACTAAATTAAATACTGGAGAGCTGGGTCAAAGAGAGGCCACAGAAAAAGTCTACATGAGAGTGTTGTCTGTACCTCGCTCCATTCACGTCCACTCCCACCATCAGCTGGCCGTTCAGAGAGAGCAGTTCATCTCGGAGTTTGATACTTCCACAGCGAGCAGCAGGACTCTTCTTCCTAACTTCAGTCACCCAGATGCTGCCCACATGCATGATGGCACTCTGGTCCCTCCGCCTGCGCGGACCGCCCTTCTTTCTGCCATCCGGATCCCCAAAAATAGGGATATTACCAAAACTGAGGCCAAATTCAGCATCATCACCCTCTTCTTTTGTGATGGACACAGCATGAATTTCCACATCTAAGCCTTCTCTTTCCATGCAAGGGATTTCATTGCCGAGGCTGGCAGGCTCTCCTTCGAGAAAGTTGTACTTGATATATTCCACCAGCTTCTCAATGGCAGCCAGACACAGAGACATGTCCGCCATGACTGGACTGCTGCAGTCTTCTCCATTACTCTCCCCACACTGAAAGCTATCCTAGAAAACAAAGAGAGAAAAGTAAAACAACGATTAAGTAAACTCTAAGACTTAACCTGAGGGGCTGAGGAGTCTGCCTCGCTGCCCAAGATGTCCACTAATGTTGGGAATAAAACAAAAACAAAAATAAATCAATGGATTACTTTGTTGACCTTGACTGTAGCCTTCAATTCAATTACGTTTTCTCGTTTTTGAGACATCAGCACTGTGTTCCAAATTATAATTTTCTCACATTTTCCTAAATAGTTGATGTAGACGACAGTCAGCATAAAGTAATAACTTCAAAACAGAGCATCATCATGACTTACTGCATGTTGGAGAGGAAGACTTCAATATTTGAAACATGTTAGTAAGTCAGGAGAGTTGGGTGTTCACATTAGTTGCCCTTTAATCGAGTAGCAGACATTATGAACCAGTGTGCAAATATGGCAGAGTAATCCCAGTCTTACACTATAAAACAGGTTCTCAACCTGTAGCAGGCAGAGAGGGTATGAATAAGAGAATAACCACTCCAACGCTAAGACAATATGTAAAATGAAACTACCTGACAAGTGTCTTGTTTCAGCTCAAATTGAGTAGGTGTCTTTCCCCGACTGTGGATCCACTTCCACAGCAGAGGGAGGATACTGAAGGCATTCTCCTGAGTGATGGGCATCCTGGCATCCTGATCCTTGCCAACAGCAACTCTTGAGCTGCCAGCAGTTAGTCCAGAACCCAGCAAGGCCAGCTTATGCCAAACCCATCTCTGTCCGACTGTGGGCCCATCACTGTTGACTCATTGGTGGGACTTGGGATGAGAGAAACATCTAGACTTGATTATGTCCAGATCAGCTTTGGTCTCTTCAGCAGTGATCCCAAGCCTGAAAGCACAATTCATATAGATTTAAAAGAAACGCCTTTTTAATAATTAAATAATTCCCTATTAAATTGTACGAAATAAAATATTCCGTCTTCAATTTGAACACATTTTGCATGATAATCATTTCAAATGATAGCGATCTTTCTTAACTTTCTTTCTTGTTTCTGCCCTAAAATAATGATAACGAACCCTCACACTGTCTAATAAAATTCTGCTTCAACTTCATTCTGAATGTGTTGGTAAAGAACAAAAGAACCAAGTGGTAATAATACTCCAATAATGACCTCATCTCAAGTTGCTTGTGTATCACTTTTCAGCACATTTAAAATAGATCATCTACTTCAAACAGTTTCTTCATTCCTGAAGCATTTGAGAAAATAGTTCAACCTTCTGTTCTTCTAATTTAGCACAGTGGAAAACCTTGCAAATCAGAAATAACTGAAGTGGAAAAACTGAATCTTCCAAACACAAAGTTCACATCCATTCATATATCTACAATTGTAGCTTATTTTCAGTGTGAGTTAGTTTTAAAATAGAGAGGGTTTTGAATTGCTGACTAAAAGTACGAACAATAGAAACAGAATCACAGATCATCATTGACCACTGCATGAATTGCTGACTCGGAATGAAACCAATATGGCACATTTATCATTTCTGTTGATGTACAGAAGTCATTTCAGAATCATAATCTCAAAAGTGCAACATTTTTGCATTTGAAACTGTATTTGTGAGCTGCTGGATGCGTTATTTGAAATTAGGTTAGGAGAAAAAAAAAAAATCTTTCAATATAATTTATTTTGGTTCTTTTGTAGGAATGAGTGAGAGGATCAGCAGCCGAGGCATCCCAAGCTTTTCTCACATTGTGGTGTGGGATCTGAACTAACCATGTTTCTACCTAATCATTGTCTGCGAGTGAGCAAAGCCACTACTGACAGCAAAAGAACACATGCTTCCATCAAGCCAAACTGTAATGACTGGGCTGGTCTTCAAATAAACTGGTGGCTTTGTGGTACGAACTGTCCAAACTATTCCTGTACACTACGGCCCTGATCTGAAACATGGCATGGGATCAGCCATCATGTTATCTTGCTGCTTTGTTTACTACTTTATGTCGCTCTGTGTTGTCGTTTTACTGTAGCTCACATAGTTGATCGGGGTAGAGTTGCAAAATTGTAGAGAAGTCAATTGACCGCTGGGAATATCTTGTGAAGAAGCATTTTGATCACATTTGTCCTGTGCTGTCCTCTTTACATTTTCGACCAGTAAAATTTAAAATACAATTTAAAATCCTTCTCAACCTACAAAGCTTTACATGGTCTAGCACCTAGATTGATAGATAGATAGCTCTCCCTTTCTGTATCCTTATTTCCTACATTATGTTCATTACCTGTGCAGTTTAACACTTGTGTCATCTCAGGGTCAAGGTGAAAAAAGTTTGTGGTTTCCCTTGTGTTGTCTCTGGGTCAAGGTGAACAACCTGCAGCACTGCATAAACCCACACTTTTCTTCTCCATCTCTTCTAGAGCCCCAGGGCTCCATCCTTTGGAGCTGCTGCAGGATCCAGGATCTGCTCCACAACGTTGTCAACGGATCAAGATTTCTCTCCATGACCCTCCCTGTATTCGGCTGCCCTACTCTATCCACTCCTCTTAACACTGTATCCTCCCTCACTCTCTTCTTCATCCACCTGTCTATCCTCCACCCCAGCCAGATTTGGTGTCTACTTATGATTAATTTTTTTATTATTTGAATTAGATTTTCAAACTCTATGTGTACAAAAATGTCATTCATTTACAAACTATTAAATGATTAGTGAAAAAACCTTTAATTCAATTATTTTCAAAAATAATTAAATGGTTTAAAAAACCAACAATATTGAATTTTGAATATTCTGATGGCACTAATTGAATTTCATCCATTACTAACATGGCTGAAAGAGTGTTAAAAATAAGTCATTTTAGTTTTTAGCACTAGTTTGTGTTTTTACAATTTTTGTCAGCGATTCACTCCAATCTATGCATAAAACAATATTACTTAAGAAAGAGTTATTTGTTCTTAACCTTGCTGCTTTTTATTCTGGTGTTGTGTCAATGAATGGAAATTATATCGGATATAAAATCGATACACTTTGTCTTATTGACTCTTCCATGCATTTTTCACAGCTTTACTGTGAAAACACAATAAACAAGTGTATTATGAGGATATTTCCAGTAATGACCTAAATCCTCTCATTTGAGCCCTCCCCATCCTCCGTTGGATGTAATCTGCAGATATCTGCTCCACAATTGGAAGGGAATTAAAGATATGCACTTAACATGACTGGAAATCTGCTCACACTATCCAAAACTGGTTCGATTGAGGGGCCCACCTTGTTGACACAATTGTCAGTTCCATCCTGTGGTGGACATCAGAGCCTGCATAGCCTTCTCTGGTGGCCTTAACACCATCGTGATTTAAGGATATCTATTGTTATTTCAGTAAGTAACAAAAGGGAAACATTTGTTACTGAGCCCTGGTAGCAACTGCACTAAAACACAATATTCTGTGTTAAAAACATTAAGTGTTTTTATTAAATAAATCCATGCTAAAGTAAATAAAGTACATCAATCTTATATTTTCTTTAGAAAGGAGAACATACATACATAAGTTAAATGATTATAAACAACATACTCCATGTTTCCCATTACTGAACCTAAGGATTACTCTGAGATCATTTTCATTTGTGCTGATAAAGGACAGTTAAGCTAAGGAAGGATTCTCCATTGTCACCCATGTTTGCTGATGACACACTGATTTGAAGTGAGAGTATGGAGGTTGTGGAGCACATGGTGGATAAGTGTACATTCTAACCTTCTATGACAGATACAGATTAGTTCAAGAAACTTGTATTCTCAATGGTAACGGCCCGGTGAGTAAAATATAAGGATCAAACCACAGCCACTGACTAAAAAACTCAATCACTATTGTCATCCAGCCATTGAAAGTAGTTGCATATTCAATTTGAAACAGGTTCTCCTCCACAACATGTCAAAGAAACCTCATTTAATCTGCTTGTATTATCAAACTATTTTTTTGGACACAAAGACAGGCAGAATCCATTCACCCATAGAGACTAAACACCTACAGGTCTTAATTCTTTTGACGAAGATAAGAACAATACATTTGGTAATCCTCTACCCTCTTTCCGTGTATGTCCATTTTTCCACTTGCTGACCTACATCCTCCACCCCCTTCTGGACTCCTGCTATTCTCTAGCGACCATATGGCGAAAGATTAGAAAGAGCTCCAGTTCAATGTGTCCAAAAATGTTCAATAGTGACAGTAACCACAGGACTTATGTCCAATGTGGTCTAGACAATTTAATCATCTGGTAAGAAGGACACAATATGAACCCTTTTCAACAACCCCTTCATCACTGGTGATCAAGGTTTTGATCAATCTTTTGGAAATTGTTTCATGTTCAAAACAATCTACATTCACTCCCGCCTTTGAGAGGAATGAGACAGATTCAGTGTGGACAGGTGCCCAGAGTTCCAACAGTACAAGGGGGTCAATGTAACAATATTTAGGTTAATTGAAGTTCTGAAGTTAGGTTTAACGTGAGATATTCAATTTTATTTCAAATTCACACAACATACATTTGATCCAGTGTAACAGGAGCTGTAGGTAAGTTAGCAACAGATAACACAAGCTCCAGCTGTGATGTGATTAAAGTGTATCAATGTGTTTGTCTCTCCTTATACTACATGAAATTCATACTAAGAAATCATCAACCTATAAAAATGAGCGTGTGAAGGTTGAAGGAGCCAAATCTACACAGCTGCAGACAAGTTTGTGCAAACAGTGTTTAGCACCAATGACAAAGACCTGATCACCTTTAGATTAGACAAAATCAAATAACTCTCCTATAGCCAGAAAGATCTAATCTTAGCTGGTCTCAGGCAATAACAAGGTGTTTCTGTTATGCAACTGTTTTGAGAGTCATGACTCTCTCTTCCAATGTCATCACATTAACACCAATTTATGAATTCTAGGAATATTTAGTAGTCCATAAGCACAGTAGCACCGAGACAACAACAGCCGCTGACCCTCACTCTGTTGCTAGAATCTACTCTTTTTTTTTTTACAGTTCCAAGGTAGTTCATTTGAAAAAACAGGATTCTAAGATTTGATCAACTTTGTTTGATTATTTCATGAATTTAATTTCATAATACAAGAATCTATGACTTCTTTTATAGATTTACTCTATGAGAAAACATTAATTTCCCAGGCCTATAGAAAAGGTAATTTGGCAACCAAACTAAAATGCCTATATTGTGAGTCAGCTTGAAGCTCCTGTTGCATTTCACGAGGATCACTGTTAAGGCCCACAGATTAACTATGCTTTTATTCTGCTGATTCAAACATGTAGGGACTTCTCACAGTAGTACACACCCTGAATGCTAGACCAGGTATTGTATGCAAAGAAGTACACTGATCCCAGCAAACATTACAGTTAGTTAAGTGGTGAGGAGCTGCTACAAGAGCTTCAATTACTTTTATTATATGATCTTGTTCTTTTAAAAAATCTCAGGTAAATGTTGTCCAGTAGATTCTTTACATGACACTTTAAGCATAAACAACAGAAAACCAAATGAATCCAGAAAATGAGTCGTTTTCTTTGTATCCCGACAAGAATGGTCAATTTCCCTTATCCAAACATCAGTCATTTCAAGGCTGCGGGCAGGACCAGGGGTGTTCAACATGCTGGGGATTACACGCATTTATTGTTTCAAGCCACAGTATGTAGCTGTCAGCACTGTGGTGAGCAGCCCAGTCTGCTGCAGCGCCGCAGTTGTTATCTAACGGTGTTGTTTTGTCAAGCAAAGATGACAAAAGTTGTTGATGGTGGGGTTTTAATTTAAACATTATAATTATACTTTTTTGTTTATTTTGTCCGTTTCGGTTTTGTTCGATTTTTTTTCTCCTTTGCATACTTTCACTTTCAGTGACATTAGAATTTTTTAAGTAAATAATAACGTAAATTACAGAATAACTGCATCATGCTGCTGGTGAAATGATATTAACAAATGTGTACAGCCATCTTTTATATTTGTATGTGCTAAAAGTAACAACAACCGCAGGCTACTATTTTTCTGTCATAAAAAGGAAAATATATCTTTTAAAATTATAAAAAAATTTACTCTAACGGTCAGATTCTTCTCTATAAGACCGTTTGTTGACGTCTCATTACCATTTCCCTACTATAAAGGGTCGTACACTCAAACCCAGAAAATGAAGCACTTTTCCTTAGTTCATCCAACGTGGAATTCAGCAAAGTAGTGATAATGATGATGATGATGATGAAGATTGTCTGATCTTCTCTGAGCTTCAATAGAATTGCAAAACACACTTTTTTTTACATATAATCATCATTTAGCAGTGCATTTATATAACTGTGATATCTCTCCGATCACGTGATCACATGAGGGAAACTGGCTTTAGATCCTTTCATTTGAATCTGCAGCTTCAGTTCGATAAAACTGACGTAATGTTTTTTCACAAGAACGTATGTGACTCTCGTAAAGAAGACTTAAAACGATCACAATTTTTTATATTATAAAGACAAGCCATTATGCGTGCAATTAAATACAAAGCTTGTAAAACATTCCATATACTGTAAATGCATCATGTTGTCATAATAAATAGAGATAATCAGTATGGCGAATGAGAAATGTATTAATAAGTTTGCTGCTTGCAAAACTATTTAATATCCTCTCATAAACTTCTCAACAAGTGAGGCTGACATGGATCTGAGCAGTTAATATGTTCGACCTCTAAACTTGTCGAGAAGTTCATACGAATGTGAATGTTGACGAGTAAAACTACACACTCACGCTCTTAGTACGTGAGGCTCCAGGGTTCAAACCCGCAAAACCAAAAGACAAGAGTGACAAAACATTAATTGACTGAGTTCAATTGTTGTGGGTCTTCTACAGAAGAACCTGACCACTCCTGCTTAAATCATTTGACATCAAAGTCTACTTATTGATCGTGAAATGTAGTGTAAAATGTTTCAACTCCAGACGTTAAAACAAAGTTCACACTTTGGTAAAAACATTATTTAATTATTGAAATTCAAATATAAATTTAATTGATAAAAAATAAAATATTTCAATATTTGAAATGCATAATTCAACCATTCAATATTCTGATGACACTGATATAATTCCATGAAGCCACATCCTTATTTTGTCCGTCTCGTGTATTCAGAACTACACTAATGTAAACTTAACTTAACACTACTATGGCGTTTCCCACAATGAAGTCTTGCTTGTCTCTACTCCACCTATCAATACTTTCACTTATTGCATGAAGGCTCCACTTTCTTCACTGTGTGTTTCCTGTGAATATTCATCGAGGTATTTCCTGTCTTTAAATAGGCACAATTCAGGACAACTTCAAGATAGGTAAAATCAACATGGTAATGTGTTTCCCCACACCATACATCTTTAGTTCAACAAAGTCTGGCACAATCTCTGCATTACAACTCTACTGCTCACTAGCTGGTAGCATGTTTCAGGTTTTTTTTGTTGCCAACAAGCACCAACCCATACTTCAGATACCTTTTCTTAACACAGACTCACACCTACAAAACAATTGGCCAAATAGATAATTCTCTTCTCAAAAACACATTTTGTTAAATATATACCAACTCTTCATTTCAAAATGGAAAAAAATCATTCTCTGCTCAAACTCAAATTACCAAAACACTGGAAATCTGATTAAAAAATGATTAAGTTAAGTTATTCTATCAAAGAAAAACACTTGTTTTCTCTTCACACGGTACATGCAGTCACTCAACTGGCTATTGTTGACATTACAAAAAATGAATGGTTTGACAGGTATTTGCATGAAAAACATGCAATACACCCTTTTTACACTAAAGTTCTTGGTTGGGAACTATATTTTCACATGTTAAGTTAACATTCAAAAGCATTCCTTTAAAAATAATTATTTATTTACTATTATTACAGGAAGAACAGTTAATGTTTTAATATTTTTACAATATAATAGAAAGTAAAAAGTAAACAATATAAAATGAAAGACACAAGAGCATTATGAAAAGTGAAAAAGTGGAGGAAGAGTGTACAACTGCTTCATCCACTCTGTGTTTGGACAATGCCTGTGTGATGGTTGTGAAGCTGATGCTATTGATATTGTCAAATATCTCATTGTCCTCCACAATTCCATTTTTAATTAAATTCAGTTTTATGCACTAGAGCTTTTGGACGCTCCTGCCAGGCATCACCACAACTGTTTTTGCAGCCCTTTGGAGAAACCACTACAGGTTCTTACACCTCTACTGGGCCCTCTCCTTAGGTTGCTCCTCTCTCTGCTCCTGCTCCTGCTCCTCTCAGTGCTCCCCTCACTACATCCCTCACTATAACCCCTTGCTCTTACTCTTTCTTGTCCACACATTGCAGTGTGCATGATGTTTTTTCTGTTTCCATTTACAAAAATATCACTCCTCATAGTCCTCTATTTAACTCCTGACACTGAATCTGAACTAAACTGGAATCAGTTGTGTTTGGCACAATTTACCTAAATTGAATAAAACATTTAAATAAATCTGCTGTGTGTCAATTAATCGATTGTTTGTTAGTATCTGCTAAGGTACATTGTTTCAGAGTTTTTCATATCATATCTAAGGTTTGGAATAAGGTTTGGAATATTGTTTTTTGCTATTGTGGGGTGTTGTGTGTTCACCTTGGTAAATATTATTCAAAAAATTCATAGTTTTGTTGGGAGGTATAACGTCTGTTAAGATAATGTAAGCTTTGTGGAAACGTGTTCTGTGACTGCACATTGCGTGAAAACGACATGAAATGTGTGAATGGTTTGATCACAAAACACTGATGCTGTGCTGGTTGTGTTTAGAGTTTAGAAAACGTATTTGAAGTATAGTTAAATGATGATAACCAGAAGTATTGAAGAAGTCAGATTGCCACATATTGTCGTGGAGGCTTCATTTCACGGTTCACTTCTGGAAAACCAAGAGGAGTGTTCCTTACAGCGGCTGACCGTCAGAGCCAGCAGTGGATTCGCTGCTGGCCTAATCTTACTCAGAAAAGTAGAAGCACAGCTGCACAGTTTCCAGAGTAAAATATGATGGTAGAGTTTTTATCAAATCATGTTTTTGCAAGCTAGTGATGTCACGAAAATGTCATCCAATCATGTTTCAGTTAGAGAATGTCAATGACAGGACATGTAAGGCCAGCAGAATCAAGAATTCTGGCCTGTGAGTGCTTTAGGTGAACAGAGACTCTAGGGTCTGGAATCAATAGTCGAGCCAGCAGGCCTTACATAACTGTGTCTGGTCCTGTGATTGGATAGGCACGTTTTTAAGAGCATAACATATTTCATATATTTTATTTTCAGGTAAGCAGGTGACATGGAGTAGACCAATATTGTTGAGTGACAGCATATCATTTGAATTTTTTTTATAGTTTATTTTTTATATACTTAAAAATCAACAAATGGTAACTGAATAAATGACAAAAAGACACAAAAAATGTAAATAGATTCTAATCAACTGCCAAGTCTAATGTAAATGTTCAATTGTTTTGCAATGCAATTTTCACCCTTAAAAATGCAAAATAATGTAATTGCTTTGCCTCGTTGGGGCGGACTGGCGTACGGGGATAACTGGAATTTCTCCGGTGGGCCGGTGGGTTTTGGGATGGTGGGCCGATCCGTGAGCAAGAGAAAAATAAATGGAGATAAGAAGTCTATCAAAATGGCCCATATCGCTGGGTTTGGCAGCTATTGTTGTAATGGACTAGCTCTCATTGGAGAATTAAGAGCTGACACAATCTTAAACAAGCACAAAAACTCAAAAATGTCGCTGACAATCTTAAGGATAAACAAATAAATCCCTTGAGAAACTTGCAGCAACATGTTGGGAAAATACGGATCTATTTGGTGGTCGTTCGGTTTTTAACAGAACTGGCAGCAGCAGGAACAGAACCCTCCCAACAAATACCTGTACAATGATGGTAAATTGTGTTTTAAACTCTAAGATACTTTAGGTTAAAGTGCTCTTTTGGCTAACATTTGCTAATGCCACGAAACACATTGGCTATCTCATTTTATCTATTATGTGTGTTTGTGAGGCACTTCTATAGCAACTCAAATTGATTTATACACTTAAAATATATTCGTGATTGATGTGTCTGTATATGGCCCTTCATACATGGGTTCATCATCAGACAGACATTTAAGGATGTCTTTTCTATTTATAATGTATGAAATTATATCGGTCTTTATTGAAATGATGATTAATTTAGTAGCACTAATGTGTGTGTCTGGCTTAATAATCTTAAAAATCTACATACTTTACTGATAGGAAACAATTTCATTAAAATATAAACTGTTGTATTTTTAACTAGCATAATTTACTATACTAATCTTTCATCTAGATTGAATATGATCCAGGTGTGGACCGAGGAGACGATCCAAGTCAAATCAGCATTACTGTTATGGTACGGCTGATGAGTAAGGTAATGCTAATAGATGACATTTACAGTACATTGACATGTAAAATCATTGTATTGCTGCAATTATTTATCTGTAGGCTACTTAAGGCTTCAGGTAAATGTTTACTATATGATTATTGTACAAATCAACATGAAATTATGTTTTTTTTATCAAGGTACAGAAAACGTGTGTTGCTGGCTGGTTAGCTTCCTGTACCGCGCATTAAGTGGGCCGGTCTTTTAGTAACCCTACTGTCGTAACTGTCGCCTACTATATGCGAGTGTGACATGAATGAAGCTGAGTGCAACAAGAACACCAAAGTGCAGTTTAACAATTGCACCTCTAACATAAAGTTGTATGAAACTGGTACATGCTCCACAACCCACGGTCTCTTTTATGAACAGACACATATTTCCCATGTTTGAGTACCGACTGCTGTAAAACTAGGGCTGTCACAAGAATCTGTACCACTTCGGTACCACCACAAAAGAAATATAACGTAACAGCTTTTATGGTACTGTTAAGTACTGAATACACGTGTTCTTGGTGGAACCGACGAGACCAGTATATGAGCTTAGAAAAAAAAATATTCCGCTTCTTCAAATGAAAAAACTTGTCTCATTGATAAACGTGCCAATCAAATCAGATTTGGAAATACTCTGGTTTTGAAGCAAATGAATGTGAAGTAAATATAACCATAATATCGAAAAGTATCGAAAAGTGTCTAAGCATCAACGAAAAGTTTACTGGTACTGGTATCGCCTATTGAGGTTTGGTATCGCGGCAATCTTACTGCAGACAATAGACGACAGAATAGTACAGGCAGCACAGTCAGAGACAGATATGTTCGATGTAAACTTTACATTAATATAACATGAAAAGTGTAGTGTAGAACAACACAAATATCAGGTTAGATGAATGATTCTGAATGCGTCAGTCAGACCTGTTGATCCATGAAAACAAAATGTCCCATCTGTATTGCACAGTAGTTGAGCGAAGTTGAAAAGCAATGAGACAGCAGGTGTGAGCTTTAAGTTTTGACATTTTTCGGCTCAACTTCATAGAAATAAATGGAATCGTAGCAGCAGTCATTTCAATCCATTAGGTGTCAGTCTGTCCAGAGTATATTTAACTGTATAAACCCTTGCATGGCTGCAGGCGGGGGCCAGAGGACTATCCAGGCCTGGTATCCTTAAGTTCGGTGGCAGAGGACGGAATCTCTGCAGGAAGATTACTGGTCCCTCATGGATGAGGGTTATATTTGGTACAGCGGTTTTGGCATTTTAACTGAAGCAAGATGTTGGAGGGAAGGAAAAAATCCCGGTCTGCAGCCTAAATGGACACACATCTGAACCTATCAGGCGGCTGTGAAAACGTAAATAACAAATGTGTTCAGTCAGTTTGAAGGTTTCATGGTCTGAATGGAACAACAGCAGCAGCTTTAAAGACAGGTTTTGGACTTAACCTACATTTTATTACACTAACTCAATTTATTTTAGGGTCATATGGAGTACCCAAAATAAAAAATTCGTTTTGTCGTATGCTTTTAGAATTACTCCTGTCATATAAAAAGTTATTCTAAGGTTCTATAAGAAAGTCAGACAGACAGAATGATTTACTTTACCTTGGAGTCTGGAGTGAGGGACTGATGCACATCGACCACACATAAGTTAGAGGGGAAAGTCATTGCCATTGTTTCAAATCGTCGTATACCAGAAGAAAAAAACGAGTATCTATCGTGTAACGTGGGGATGCATGGAGCCAGAGTGCGTTTGCGGTCAGTTGTGAAAAAGTCTCAGCGGACTTGGAAAAACTCGTCCACGGACGCGCGTCCACAGTGGAAATAAAAAAAATCCAACGCTGTTTATTATGAAAGGGAATCGAGCGGGTTCAGCTACCGGTGGTTGTCTCTCCAGTACGGACGCTACGGATTTCCAGACGGTCGGTGAGGATTCATTGTGGCGTAGAGCTGTCGGCGTGAGGGGGAGGGTGGGCAGCTTAACGTCCCGTTTAATGCAGGGACTGTTATTTCTCTAGACTCCGCCCTCCAGACGGCACTTCCACACATCCTGCTGACACACATGGAAGCCTTTTTTTAGGTAGTCTGTACGCTAAAACAAACAGGAATGATGCGTAGTAAGAGGGTTATTATTGTTAAAAGGAGCATCTAAGTCCAAATAATCAGCCTTGATCAAATGAATGAAATGGTTTTAAGTTTGTAAATTGTTTAAGACCAGGGTCACAAAGCACTTGGACAATCAAAAGCAATAACACATTTAAAAAATACCTACAAATTTAAAATTTCTAAAATGTCAAGACAACAAGCTTGACATGTGCTGCATTCCTTCAACTTTTCTGTCCCTGGCATAAGTTCCAGCCACACGTGTGAAACGCATTCAATCCTACCTGTCTATAATCAGGATTTAAGTGTGTGTATGTGCGAACATGCATGTGTGTGCATGCAAATCCTCGAATGAACATTCCACTGTCACCGAAAACATCAGCGAGAAAATACTGTATATTGAAGCTATAGGGAGATAGATGTGTATGAAGTAAAGTAGCCGACCACAGAAATCTCTTTATAGAGAATAGAGCAATGGATTGTGAAATTAATCAAAAATATGCAGAGGATTCTCTAACAAAGAATGATCTGACACAGGTTTGATAACTAGTAGAATTATAGTCAAAATAAAATAAGAACACGTAATTGTCACATGTGGGAGAAGGTGAAGAAATTATAAAAACATATAAACTTGAAAGCAGATGGCTCCTCTAAAGGCAGACAGGAGTGTGCCACCAGTGCAACCTTGACTGAAGAAAAAAAAAAAGATCAGGGGTGAGTGTATACAGTACAAGTGAATATCTTCGATTGGTGTTTAATGACTGAGATTTAGGAGTCTGAAGAGGGAAGCAGTACATTCCGAAGGTGAAACTGAGGACAGGAACAAGTTTCATCTGAACTCGGAAATTCCACAAGAAATGTTCCCCTCTAGGTTTTTTCACATAATCACCTGTACACCTGCCAATTTTGGTGAAGAGAAGCTATGGCATTACAGGCCTACTTCCTGTTTGAATGAGGGATACTGTGGTCCACAAGAGAACATTTTGTAAATGTGCTTTGGATCTTGCATAGTAACAAATTCAAATTTGAAACAAGTTACTCTGAATTGTTATTGTGTTTAATAATTTACCATATGAAATTGTGTGTCCCCTGAAACAAAGTGATTAGTGAACATTGTCAGAATTATATTTGAATCAGATCACAAGAATTTGATTTTTCATTCTTTTAAATCGATATCTTCAACTTTGCCTCACAAACCTGTGAAGGCAACTGACACACATGCTTGTTGATAAGCTTCAGGGCCAACGAGGGCTCTGTACACTCTCACAGCATGCATGGGAAGAACCGGTTGAATTAAAGTGGTTACAGGTGCAGAGGAGCAACTGCAGCTTCCTTGCTCTTTGGCGCTCTAACAAGATAATGAACGATTTCCCAAGTGATTGATTCAATAGATGAGTAAATTAAAAAAACTCTGAGATACAATTTCAACAAGAGAGTTTATATAGAAACTATGACAAGGATAATGATTTAATTTAATTCATTGAATACGGCTGGGGAAACCGTATTTTAGAAGGCTACTGTACAGTATGTCCCCTCAAAGGAACAGTATTTCATCCTTACTTGTCACAGTGGTCAGCCTCACAGCAACAAGGTTGCCGGTTCTTGTGTCCTTTCTGTGTGAAGTTTGAATGTGCTCCCTGTGTTGACTGGGTGTTTACTCAGGGCACTCCGGTTTCCTCCCACAATCCAAAAACATACATAGGTTGATTGAGAATTTAGGAAATATGTATGAGAGTCTGTGTGTATGGTTATCTGTCTTTGTGTGCCCTGCGACAGACTGGCGTCCTGTCCAGGTTGTCCCCTGCCTCTCGCCCTATGATACTGGGATAGGCTCCAGTCTCCCTGCGACCCCAGTAAGGGATATAGCGGTAGAAAATTAATTCATTAATTTATATGAAGCCCTGTTTTACACCACATTTGACAGGAGGTACCTCTGCTGGTCTTACAATGGAAATTTGGCAGCTGGTGAAATGTATTTCAATACTATATATACATTGTAAGACAAATGCAGGATAGTACCAAAGCTCTTTTTATCCACACATAATATATAAGTAACATTTAAAAATACATAACAAATATTTGGAGCTAGTCAGAAATCAAATGTCCGCATATATTTTGATGCCTGTGACCCCAGATTTAAACTGAGGATGTAGGAGATTAAGGATGTCATCCTGCACACCAACCACCGCCTGGTAGGCAAACTGCAGGGGGTCTTGGGCGTGCTGAACATTAGGGCTGACGTGATTGAAGACGAGCTGCGCTAGTGTTTTCATCAACTGGGATGTCAGTGCCTACTGTATTTTTTATTCAGTTGGTCGGTCGGCTCTTTTTCGGGACAGGAGCAATATAGAATGTTTCCCACAGTACTGGCCCCTGAGCCAGCTGAAGACCCAGATTGAAGACATGCTGGAGTAGTTCAGCTAACTCAGCAGCACATGTCTTAACCCTTGTGTTTGTTTTATCCCTTGTGTTGCATCTGGGTCAAGGTTAATGACCTCCACCACTGCATATGTATTTCTGGAAGCCATGGAGGTTGTTTACCTTGACCCAGAGACAACAAAAGGGATACCACAAACAAATTTGTTTTTAGGCCACAGGGTCACCTTGACATGGAGATTACACGGTTAATCGGCAGAGGGGACCCCTTGTCTAGGTGTGGTGTGTTCCCGGGACGAAACCTCCACAGCACTCCTCTGACCTGGCTTGAGGTTATGTATGCGCGGCTGGCTACCATCGTCCCAGAACTCTTCCATATGACCCCCACTCACCTTCCTCCTGACCTGTAGATGTTTAATAGAGGGGTGACAATGTCCAAACAGAAATTGAAATAACATCTCATCCTCTACGCCCCAAACTACGGCCATATGGATACGGCCCACCTCCATAATTGAGCCGGCCCCCGAAGCATTAGAGACTCATTTTGATTTATTTTTTTTAGTGGGTGACAAAAACATAGGACCCCCAATTTTAGGGGATAAATTATTTTTGACACTAGCTAATTAAAAATCGAGACTTGTTGTCATATTCAACAACTACCTACATGTTTTTGCTCTCTAAGAAGGTCTGGTTTGAAAGAACTAAGTTCTAGGGCCTGTTAGGGTTCATGAACGAGACTACCCAAAGGTTGGAGTCTCACTGCTGCACAAGCTGGTGTTCGAGGCTCTTCCTTGGCTTAGTCATTTTCCCAAACCCGTTCAGGCCAAACAATTTGATATATTTCAAAGATCTTTTTTTTTATTCTTTATTTCACAATAAGTGTTATAATATATTTTCTGCCTTTTTTTCATTGAAGACTCTAGACAGTGTTATTTGATAATTATTGATTTCATAAAAAGTGTTATTATTTATTCCCTGACATTTTTCTCTGAAGAACCCAGATAGAGTTATTAGGGTATCTGTGGCTTTCTGAAAAACATTTTTTTTTTACGTACGGGGACCCCTGCAATCGACACAATTTTTCTGTTAAAAACAGCCCAGGCCCCCCATTAGAGAAGGGAAAAGTTATGTGGCCCTCAAAGGAAAGAAGTCTGGGGACCCTTGCTCTACACCAGTGGTTCTTAACTTGGGTTCGATCTAACCCTAGGGGTTCGGTGAGTCGGTCACAGGGGTTCGGCAGAGCCTCCGGGAGTGAGCCTCCTATCGGCATGATTTACAACGCCAAGTTCAGCAATTCTAGTCTCGCACCTGCAAAATTAAAGTCATCTTTCAAATCCAATTTTAGCTCTTGACTGTCGTATTTAGTTATTTTAATTGGTTTTAATTTGTATTCAATATTTAATGAAGTTGATTCGATATACGAACAATGATTTCTAAATTATTTAAATCTACACTTTTTTTCCCCAATTGTGATAAGAGCGGTTTAAACTGTGTATTGTGAGCGAAAGCCAAATAATATTCCTTAACGTTTCGGCATCTGAAGCGTCTCTGTGGAACTAGTCAACCCAGCGCCGCCATATTGGCTCAGACGCTACAACACGTCGACTGGGCAGAGAGTCTAGGAAGAGCCGTCAAGAAGAGAGCGGCCGAAAGTCCACTTTAACAAACGCAGAGCCGTTCCAAAAGTCTATAGCGAACTGCTTTATGTGTCTAACCATTCTTGGTGACTTTCGAACGTCTCGGGCAGCGGTGTCCGGGCTAGTGGCTGTCGTCTCGGCCAGGCTAACACGTTAGCCACCATGACGTCGTTGACTCAGCGGAGCTCAGGCCTTGTGCAGCGGCGCTCAGAAGCCTCCCGCGCCGACAAACAAGGAGCCGGCGACTGGGAGGAGGACGAGCACCGGCGCGACGAGGAGCAAGATGTCGACGATGCCGCGGACTCTAAAGAAACCCGACTGACTCTCATGGAAGAAGTGCTGCTCCTGGGGCTCAAAGACCGAGAGGTAAATACAGCGAATGGCTGACAAACAAAACAAACAACTGTGGCTGGTGTGTGCCACGACTGCAAGAGGAATAAAATGCGCATTTGATGTTGGCAACGTTCCTTCAGGTTTTCACCTACAGTCGTGATGTTTCGTTATGGAACCATAAGATCAGATAAACAGAAATTGACTTCGGCTAAATCCTGTAGCCTTGGTAGCTTTCTCTGCAACCTTAGCGAAGCTAGTGCTAGAACAAGACTGTACTATTGTGTACTTGTGAGGGACATTGTGAAATACTTTAGCGACTACCACTACATAATACAACTCCTTTATTCTCTTAACTGTGTTATTTGTTTGTTTCCATTGAAATATACTACTTATTTACAAACCTGCCATTGTCTGAAATGCATGGATCACATTTGCAATAAAAGAAAGCCGACACACAAACACCTAACATCGAATTAAAATGAGTCATTGATCCCAAAGGATATCAGTAATATGGACCAAGTTCTTTATTGTAAAAAAAAATCTGGATGCCCAACCAATCACATTAATGTAGCAACTACTAGCTGCAAAGCAGTCTTGACTTTTAACTGTCAAACTCAGATCCTGATCTTCTGTGTGTACCATGCACGTCAACTGCCAACATGTCTTCCCCTCAATCTCCAACATCATAACAAGAATCTGACGTTTTGCCAAATCATCTCACTGAAGCTTTAGAGAAACCTTTGAAATGCAATCAATTTAGGTCGTGCAACATTTTGGATGGATTAGTTACTTGGCCAAGTCTGGCAACCCCTTGTAATAATGTAGTTGGACGTATTTTGTGTTGAATTCCTCTCGTCTAAGTTAGCTTGCGACTATTATGCGTCTATTAAATAATTATTGTTTAGGTTTTGGTGCATGATGCTTTATTTCTTAATCATGCAGTGGTAGTTTATGTTTTTTTGGTGTCCATTACAAGGAAGGGTGTCATGTAGAAATTGAGACGTGCTCTTTTAGTATTGTAAAGGGTCGTATGGGTGTGGCTTAATAGTTTGTTTACAATGGCCCCTGTTTAAAAAGACTGTCCATTGTGTTGAAACAGCCAGTTTTTTGAATGTGCGTCAAAATATCCTTATCCACATAATGTTAAAAACACATAATGTTGTATTGTATTTTGTTTATAAATGTTTAGTAATAGAGTAAACTGCTGAAACTTTTACCTTAACACTATCTTCCCCTCTAAATCCTGGCCCAATTTTATATTTATATTTGGTTGTTTTTTCTTACAGAAATGATTGAGTTTTACTTGGATTTTCTTTTTAGGGCTACACTTCTTTCTGGAATGACTGCATATCCTCAGGGCTTCGAGGATGCATGCTAATCGAGTTGGCATTACGAGGCCGTCTCCAACTGGAAGCTTGTGGCATGAGGAGAAAAGGACTGCTTGCTAGAAAGGTATATCTTTTTGGTTAATATTGTACACCTCATCTTGCTTATTTTATTTGATTATTCTTACTAGTACTGTGGATAACACCTAAAAACTAGCAATGCATATCTCTTTCAAAAGTATTGCTGAAGACTCTTGACTTCAAAAAGTAGCTCCTGTTCTTAAACGCCATATCTTTTTCTCATGTTTCTACCTTAGATTGCATTGACTTTATTAATCTCTCTGGAGATCTCTTTCGGGAAATTGGATATTCCTCCCAGACCCGACAATTCAGTTCTATCATGACTTTGTGTAGGTGTCCGTCTTCCATCTTTGGTATTTACTAACTGACAACTAAGAGTGGCCAGGTAGATGCAATACATGAGTTCTTCACTCATGAAAGACCAGCACAGAATTGACAGCATGATGGTGCTTTCATGACATTTCTAAACCACCATGAAACAAATCCCATAACCTAGTAGTTTAAAAAAAGGGCGCTTAATTTAGACGTCAAACACAGAATGTTTAATGTTGATCACTAGCCAATTAGCAAACAACTAAAAACAAACAAAAAAGTTGTTCTCTTGTTCTGTTGCGTACTCCAAGGAGACCTGGTAGAACACAAGGTTATGATCATGCCATAGTTGTCCCTTTGTCAGTATCAGTTCTTGGAGTAATTTGTGATAAAACGATACAGACATCATAACTGTGACGCTATTAATGAAGCTGCTGAAGGACAATCCTTTTTTTTTTTATTAGCCGACTTCCCAACATCTTCTCAAATCAAGTTCATATTAAAATCTATGAATTTATTATTTATCATTTTTTTCCCATTTCAACTACAGGTAATCTGTAAATCGGACAATCCCACTGGTGATGTCCTGTTGGATGAAGCCCTCAAACACATCAAAAGTACTCAACCACCTGAGACTGTGCAGAGCTGGATCGAGCTGCTTAGTGGTGAGTTCTGATGAATGATACTGCTGTGCAAACCTCTCTTGGCTGCTATAGTTGGACACCTTCACTCCAGTCCCTATGGGTCACACTGTTAGGTGGTGCAGTGTTTGGGGGACAAAGAAGGAATTAATTCATTAAGGTCAAATGATGCAAACATTAATTCAAAAATGAGGGGGGAGGCCTCCAGCCAGGCCGTTCCTTCAAATTTACCATCTTCCAGGATTTGACATTTATTGAAAATTTTTAAGTAGCAGTGAATGCAGCTATACTAGCCCTTAATTTCTCTTGTGGTCTTGTTGACTCTCGTAGTGAGTCATTTCACATGTTATTTTACAACTTATAACTTGTTATGTGTAGGAACTTGTTATTTTCAGCAGTGATGATCTGGTACTATATAAAGTGATACATTAAAAAAATAATTTATTAGTCATAATTGTCATTCTGAATTCTATGTTTCCATTCTTGTCCTTTGTGAAATGTCACATTGTAGCAAAATAAATGAATGTGTATTTCATATCATTACGGGGCTTTGGTCAGCAGGTGCAAATGCCAATGTTTGTGCTTTGATGTTCTAGCAGCTCAAAATATAATTTGTGCTTTACACTTCTATTTTGTATTGTCTTATGCATTTTTAATTTATTTTAAAGAACTGTTTGTGAGTCGAACAGACTTACTGGTTGTAGCGATTCACTGTAAAATCTGTGGGGAATTTCATCTATACTGCAGAATGGACAAACAAGACTTGCTTAAAAAGGCATAACCTTGAAAATTAGATTGAACATTGAAAACCAAGGAAAAAAAGGTAAGGCTCTGGAGTACTTTGAGATTATGAAATAAGGATGTGCATAATTATGTTATCTCCCTAGTGTGGAATAAATAAAGCTATCTTATCTTGTTTTGATCAAGTTGTATCCATGTTTCTGCTGCTGCTGACCCGTTGGCGGCACATAGAGGCATAGTTTGGATGCTGCATGAAAACTGCGTAATTTTATTAGAGCGTTAAGGACTTGTGTCGATAAACATTGAAGTGGATCGGGTCAGAAAACAAAAACGAAGTTAAAGTTATGTTATTTTCAAAGCTGTCATAAACCATATCTTATTTCATTATCCACAATCTGATTCATTACCTCATCGATATCCATCCTTCATTCAGTCAATGGAAGTCTGGAAACAGAAATGTCCTCCAAATACTGCAAACCGTGACATGGCCCCAAATTCTTTTTCATCCTCATAGCTTCATTTCAGAGTTAAAATTCTTCCGGTTCAACTTCATCGTCAAATCTTTCCAATAAGCCTTTGATCGTCTCTGCTAACCCAGTGCTTAAAATGTATTGCTATTCTCGGGCACACCTGTGTTTCTTTGCCAAACTGCTGGAATAAAATCTTTCCTTGAATCTTTGCACACTGGGTAAAAAAAAAAGTTCCTGTACCTCATTAGTTCTGGTACTACTGCTCTTTGGTGATAGATGGAGTCAAGTTAAGTCAAGTTCTTTTATGGTCAAATATGCATGTATTAAGACATACAGCATAAATGACCACTCTGACCACAATCTTATATCTTAAAGTTTTTTCCATCTAAAAATGCTTGTCTTTTTTAATCTACACCAGGGGAGACTTGGAACCCTCTGAAGTTGCAGTATCAGCTGCGCAATGTTCGAGAGCGACTTGCCAAAAACTTGGTGGAGAAAGGCGTCTTGACGACAGAGAAGCAAAACTTCTTGCTTTTCGACATGACAACTCACCCACTCACCAACAACAACATCAAACAGCGGCTCATTAAGAAGGTGCAGGATGGTGTGCTGGACAAGTGGGTGAATGACCCTAGCCGAATGGACAAACGACTTCTGGCACTTGTCTTCTTGGCTCACTCCTCCGATGTTCTTGAGAACGCCTTTGCACCGCTGCTGGACGACCAATACGACCTGGCCATGAAGAGAGTGAGACAACTGCTGGATCTGGAGCCAGAGGAGGAGAGCCTGAAGACCAATGCCAACGAGCTGCTCTGGGCTGTGGTGGCTGCCTTTACTAAATAACAGCCTAGAACACAAGCAAGGGTGGACCCGTACATTAAGATGATAATCAAAAAGACCTTTATTGGACTGAAAGGCCTTGCCTTGGAATTGAGGACTCACCTACTTGCTTGTCTTCTCTTCCTCCTTTCCCCTACAAAGACTCACAGGCTATGTATCTGCATACATTCTTTATTCTGTCTACTTTTGCTAAAAAAAAGAAGAAAAAAAAGGTTAATGATCTTTTAGTGAGTGCTTGGGTCTGGCAATCGAGGTTGATTCATGTCTTAATGTTGGGATCTATTTTTCTAAGTGTGATCAGCAGATTTCTCTGAGGATCTACGGCTAGTGTCTATGGAATAATTCATTACTGCTTACTCAGTTCTGTACCATATGATTGCCGCTGCTGACCCGCTTTTGTCAGCTTTGTACCAAATGAGACTACATGATGTGATTTATGTCGACCATGGAAGAGATGTGAAATTTGCACCATTGAAGTCTATTGAATAAGAATTCTAAACCCATGCATGCATGTTCTCTGGTGATTATTTACTCATCCATCATGCCCACCTGCTAATTATTTGCAAGATCTATTATTAATATTGTTACAATCCAAAAATGTTGTCTATTTGAAATTCGCTGGTTGAGGTAAGTAAAGCAGTATAGTTTCACTTTGAACTTGACCCTCCACCTATTTTGGTGGAAAATGTTCCAAAAGCCATTTCCCTGGGTGAGTACCTGGAAATCATATTATGTAAAATTGTAAAGTAATATAAAGAGAAACACACAGTGATAAATTATAATAAAGTGTTTTATTTTGATGTACCTGTTTAATAAAGTAAATGCGTTTCAAGTTTTGATTTAACATCTCAGGTAAAATGTATGTCATTGTTAAATATTCAACATTTTAAGGTAAATATAAATGTCTGCAAAATGCTTGCATCTTAAAACCTGAAATCTATTAATTTAATCGAATCACTTAAATCTCTTAAAGGCCAAGATGTAAGACAAACACAGGAGTCCCAGAAGATTGGGAAAAAGCCTGCACAACTACTAGATACTGGGTGTTAAAGCCCCTGTAGTTTCCACAGCTCAAGAGAATCTTGGGCCCCCTCAGGCAGGCCCGGCCATGCCCCCCGAACCCTTGCGCAAAAGCAGGCAAGGCGAGGAGCAGCAGGAAGACAGGAAAGGTTACGGCCAAGAGGTGGAGCTAGAGAGCCAACTGGTCTAGGACAGCCAGCAAAACAGCCAGGGGACACACTATCTGCGCCGAGCCAGCGACTCAGACTTGGAGAGTTTTGTGCAAACATACACATACTGATGAGTACAATAGATGGACAGATAACATTTTATTGATCCCTAGAGGTCCAAGATCAATTTAAGAGACACTTGAATCAACACATAAGTTGCCCTTTAAATCGTCCAAGCCCCCCTCAAACTAAGCTACACAAAAATTTGCTTCCAAATCGTGGTTCAGTATCTAACGGGTGGCTTTATGGATGGTATGTCCATATTCTATTCAGTCAGTGTTTGCCAAAAATCCCCTACTGTCAGCCTGTAAGTCATGGGTGCAATATCCAGCAGTAGTGTTACAAAACTTTAGTTTGGATCAGGGGTCGGCAACCTTCATCATGCATTTCTTCCAAAGTAAAAGCTGAAAAATGTAACTGCTAGTTTAGGTTTTTTAAAACGTGGGTTTATTTGATTTCATAACATTAAATACGCGATAAACAAGCATCGCAAAACACATATTTACTTAAATTATTCATCTTTTTAGAGCAACACGGGTTTAGCAATGCGATCTCTGACGACCCGTAGGGTCAGACTGCGGTCAAGTGAGCCGAGATTTAGCCGAAACTAAAAATTAAAAAAATGCGCTTTTGTGAAGGTGTTACGGTAGAGAGGGAGAAGTCACACGCGGAAGGATCTATCATGATATATTCTCAAAAATACTCTGATATGCTGACATTAAAGTATTTTTTCTCTCAATAGATTCCAGAGACATTTCTGTTCAAGATTTGAAGCGACACTTGCGTGATGAGACCAGAGTCTGCAGACATGTGTGAGACTGTTGGGAGAAAAGCGGTGGAAATATAAAATATTTATTTTCTGCTGATCTGTCATAATTTCCCGTTTATTCTTTTGTTTTCTTGCAAAATAATTAATTTACTGATATTGAAATATTTAAGTACTGACTTATGACGTTCTATTTGCTTAAAAAGCTGTTTGTGCACAATGTATTTTATTATATTTTAATGTAAAAAAATAAACCGTAATAGTTGACAAAGATCTGACTTTATTTTCATGTTCAGCAGGTTTTGAAGTATACTAGAACACAGTTTCATGTATTTTTACAGTAGAAAAATTGATTTATTGTCAATTTAGTACAGTGTGGTGGTCCCCAACCTTCTATGACCCTTAACCACAACACCCTCCAGTCAGTGGGTCTCTCCCCCAGGCTTCCAGCTTGTGCCCTCTCTTTTGTGCCAGAGCCAACAGGAGGCTCTTTCAGACACTTCTCTCAGCCTACCAACTGCTGCTTTCCTTAATTGGCCTCTCAGTCCAACCTTATCGTTCAATAGATCCCACGACATCCCACTTCCACCGTCATCAGCCATGCTGTCCACCCCTTATCCCGGCAGTCTTGGACAAGTTGCTGGTATTTGGATTCTCTGCAGCTTCCTCACAGCCCTCCTCCCACGGCACCGTCAACTCCTCCAGGATGATCTTCTTCCCCTCTGGAGACTCTATGATGATGTCTGGTCTTAGAGTGGTGGAGAGTACTGCCTATGGGAAATGGAGTTTCTTCCCAAGGTCAACCTCAATTTCCCATCGCTGTGCTGATTGCAGGAGGTTCTGCCTGGCTTGGATGTGGACAACAGGTCTTTGACCTTCTTTCACAAAGGTGATTGTGCCCAGCAGTGGTCTTGCTTTGGTTTGTTGCTTCTTCCTCCTCTCTTGCTCCAGGATATATGCAAGCACTGCCAACACCTTGTCATGGCGCCACCTGTATCTACACTGGGTTAAAGCGGTCTTTCACCCCGATAGAATGTGCACCATTGATCCTTTATCGCCACACAATCTGCACAGTGAGTCCTCCCTCATCCCCCACCTGTGCAAATCTACTGGGATCGGTAAGGTGTCGTACACCACTCGGAGTAGAAAGGATATCAGGAAATTCGCCACAGTTCACTCCATGTGATTGATCTCTTGGGGAGGCTCCTTGAGTTGCGAGCTACAGTAAAAATACATGAAACTTTGTTTATTAATACTTAAAAACTTGTTGAACATAAAAATAAAGTCAGATCTTTGTCAACTTTTTCGGTTTATTTTTTATTTAAAAAAAAAAAGAAAAAAGAATACATTGCGCACAGACAGCTTTTAAAGCAAATAGAACCTCATAAGTCAGTACTTAAATTATTTCAACAGCCGTAAATGAATTATTTTGCAAGAAAACAAAAGAATAAACGTTAAATTATGACAGATCAGCAGAAAATAAATATTTCATATTTCCACCGCTTTTCTTCCAACAGAATGTGTACAGCCTCTGGTGTATTTCAAAATAGAGCATGTGCTTTCTACAAAAACAAAGCAAAAGGCTCGGTGTTGTCAGTTTCTAATAAAAAAGTATCTCAGTTTAGTTCCCAATGTAAAAACACCGTCTCTGACCCACCTTTGTAAAGCACTTTAGTGGTCACGTGGAAATCTTCTCTGGTCGTCCAGACAAAGATCCAAAGCAAAGAAGATTTTTAAAATTACAGATATAGCAGCTTCACAAGTTATCTGGAGAAATAGCTGCGCGCTTGACAGGGAAGATTCATCTCTTTCATTCCTTTTTCTTTTGTAACGAAAGTTACATGAACATCCCTGTTAAATACGATATTTCACTTGCATTTTTGGAATCACAGAATTACTGCTCTTGATCAGAATGGCATATTCTAGTCAATTTCCCATTTTAATTAATTTTGACTGAAACAACAGACATGTGATTTGAAAATATTATTTGTATGAAAACATCATAAAAATTCCCTTCTATAGACGTCTGGATGTCACCATTGATAAACACCCTATTCTCGTGTTATGTCACGTCTAATCAATTTAGATTCCCAGGACAAAGACGCCACCACTGTGATTGTAGTTTGCAATATTATCCAGCAGATTGCGCTATTACACAACTTTCAGGGGTTTATTTAGGTCGTCCCGTTAAAGTGAATAATTTTACTAATTTTTTAACATCAGAATTAGATTTG